>NC_139896.1:27957014-30357014 GCF_905171665.1 Trachurus trachurus
TTACTTTCTATTTGAAATATTCTTTCAATTTTTTAAAAGACCAAAACACAAACATCTGCAGAGCATGGGAGCCGCTGCATGGGATCCACTTCCTTATCTGTTATCATTTTGCCCTTATTGTCCTTTGTTTTCTGTGACAGTATATTTGTACTTTGCATTATGAATAAACACCATATATTTTGAATGGGAGGCTTCGAGGTACCATTCTCAGAGCTACAACAACCTGCACCATTAAATAGCACAGGCTTCTGTCATCTACTCTAGTGTATGCTCAAAATGGAAGGAATGGTTTGTAATTTGAAACTTAATATTGAGCAGCCATCCATCCATCATTCATTCATTCATTCATTCATGGGACACAAACAGGTTTTTTGAAAAAAAAAAAAAAAAAAAAAAAACTTCTTTTCATCAAAATGTGCAGCTGTACTCAAACGTCTCTCATGTAAGGCAGAGTGGGCAAAACATTATAAATCAAATACCTGAAAAGTGACAGGGAGTCTAAGCCGAGCATTCAGCATCCGACTCTTGATGCTAGACATCTTTTCAGTGCAACAACACGGCCCGACTTCTCTATTCATTCATACTGGATTATTTCACACCTTACAATTCGCTGCAAATGCCAACAATCAGTGTCAAGGCAGGAAGTAAGGGACAGTAGAAAGAAGGTGTCAATAGATCAGGGTGGTGGATGAGCATGTGTAGCTGCTCTGATTTCACCTCCTGTCAAAGATCTGTGAATAAGGCTTGTCTTTTAAAGAGGAGAAGCCAGATTTTTAGCTTAACTATGTTTCATTTTTACCTTAATTAAATAGCTTTGATGGTTAAATAAATGACTTGTTACAATGGAGAATGGAGGCTCTCTGCCTTCCACCGCGACACAAATGCTCTATGTAACCTGTAATGTCTTGTTTATGACAGATAAGACTACACAAATCTAGACATCGTAACACGTACATGATATGTAACGTTATCCACCGCTCCATGGATTGCTTTCTTGTCAGCTTTGTTAAAAACATATGCACGTGGCCAGGAGGAGGGTTAGCAAAACAAAGGAAAAGTGAGCTGAGTTGCATAGTTCTCCTTTAATTCACTGAACAACTCCAACTTTATTCAAGTGTTTTAGTTGTCTTACCTCAAAACCACTGTCATAACCATGACCTGAGTCATGCCCCAAAAGAGTTGAAAAAAATTAAAACAACTGGAACTCTGGCAGTGCAGAAAAAGTCTTTCTATCTTCATTACAACAAGCCATACCTGCTGCAGAACAGGTGCTAGGAAAGAACTTATAATATATTTAAACAACTAAGTGAAGGTCAAAGTCATTACTGTTGCTAACAATTAATGCAAAGGTGAGGAAGAGGATACTGGCAGGCTCTTATCTTATTGTATGCATATCAATCAGATAGCGATGCGAGGCCTGCGATGCCCTTTCACTCAAGCAGAACATTGCTGAAGTGCAGTGTGGAATTATTTCCCATACCGGTCGTGCTGAAGCTCTATACGTGTTGTGTTCCATCTTTGTCCTGATCGTGGGGTTAAAAACAGTGACCCTAAACACACAACAGCCAAATGCAGATCTCTGTCATTTTACGAGCTTATTAAATTCACCCAACGTCAACGGCTCATAATTGCCGCCGCTGTGGGAAGGACGTGAATAATTAATGATGATCGTTTGAACGAAAACATGTGAAATTACAGCTTGTCAACTTGTGAAAAGAAAGGGAGGGAAAATGAAGGCAAAATCATATTATCACTAATATACAGTAAAGTAAATTTTTCTCACTTGCTGTGTGTTTTGTGCCAGACAGCTACAATTATCAACATCCACATTTACATTGATGGCCCATTATACTGCAATTACCACTGCGGCATCATACCATAACTTAAAGTAATGATCTAAATCTGGCCAGCTGCACTTACAGCTCCCCCCTCCATGACTCATTGTATTCGTGAGCAGATTTTAATGTTCAAACCCGGCTGATAAATACCGACATGTTTATGTGAAATGGGCTTAAAAACAGGTTCCTCTGGTTCTGTGCCTCCTCGCTCGTCGCTCGGTATAATCGTGCTTGCATATGACACGGCACACTCGGAGAAAAACAATCTCCATCTGCTGCGGCAGCAAACGAATACAAGCTGTTTTCGGCTCAACACATCTAACTCTAACACCTGTTACTGGTAGACAGACTTAGGCTCCTCTTGGCAGCTCTCACAATATTAGAAATTAGCTTCCTGCTCCCTCCGCTAAATATAATGGGCTATATCAAGTTTACCAAGGAAAACTGTTCCGCTCCTTCATGCTGCTGTGACTCGAAGTGATTGTGACCTTTACGGAAAATATCATTTAGATTTTGTTGGCGACAAAACTTTTTTCCCATTTCCTCTTGTTGTGTTGTCACAGGCGCAGTGTGTGAAGTCTATAGTACAGCACGGGGAGGATTGGCGGAGCCATATGAGGACATCCTGGCATGATTAACATGTGTGAAGACTATTTAGAGCCACAAATCGCTGCTGCCCCTAATGACACCGCAGATCTCATCATTAGGTGTTATCGACAACATCGATCAGGCTCACCTTCCTGTGCAAAACAGCTATTCCATGGCAACTGGGTTTTATGTTCTCTCTGCCTACTTCTGCATCACATTAAAACCGGCTGTCATTTCAGATGAGCCACATCCATTTATCAAATCACACGAGGCATTTTCGCATCTACAGTTTAATGGATTTGATGCAGACGAAGTAAGAAAAATAAGGAAGCAAGTTTGTTCTCCTCCCCTTCAAATGTTTTATTTTTCTTCCCCTCCCTGTCTGGGGTCATGGCTCGGTTAGCTTATGGTCAAGTGTTGTTGGGTTTAATGTTTTTGCGTTGAGAAAGTGTGTGTTGAGGTTAAGCATCAGAGGACAGGGGTGTTTTTGGGTTCAATGGCAGAAGACATGAGTTTGACACGAGACACAAGACAAACTGTCAGCCATCCACTAGCTGAGTGGGCAGAATGGATGTTACATGAATGTTTATTGACACCACTGACACCATTCAAAATGTGAAGGCCTGTGGGTTACATGCTGTCATTCTAGAGTGCATTCAGCTGCAGATCACATATTCATAGCAGGTAAAAGAGGGGCTCTCATGTCTCAAATCCTCACTGTGCATTAGTTATTGAAGTTCAAACTATACAGATCTCAGAATATACAACACTAGGTAGCTTGTTCTCAGTCTGTTCTTCACTTAAACTTTTCCAATCCAGCTGACCCTCTGGAAAATGGAGCGATACACACTCCTGTTGTTCATCCTGTAAAGATCCAGAGGTTCCTGAAAAATCACCGGATTTGTTGAATTTTAAGGCATAAGTTGTCTGTGTCTATTTCATGTTATTGTGCAGCATGAAAAACATCTGTAATTCCAGGATCTTTTCAATACCAGCATTCTTTTTTACAAGACACAATTAAGAGGTTCTGTGTTTGCCTATATGCAGAATTTGCCACCAAAATACAGTAGTTCCTGAAGTTCAGATTTTCCAAATTTAAAGAGCATACAAACTGACTAAACCTTTGCTTTTCAAACCCATCTCTGCAAGAAAAAGGTTCTACAAAATTCTGAGATTCAACACTTGGATAATGGATTCTTCACTAAGATATTCCATTGCACAAATCAGGCAAATGAAACTGATTTCATGAATTCCCTTTTTTTCTGTCATGTCCCCCATTAGCATTTTTGACAACCACTTATAATGAAACAAAAGGAAGAACGTATCATTTCCCTGAAATTTATATGATGAAGAACATGAACCACATGTTTATATCTGTCCATGTGTCTAGTTTGTTTCTGCTATATCGACAAAAAAAAAAAAAAAAAAACGCAGTTTAAATTTTGTTCAAGTTTAGTTTCACCCAGGAACACCACATGGCTCTCCCGCTGCACTGACAGCAAACCCAAGAGCAGAACAGGCTTCTTCATATTTCAGATTTGACTGATATGTTTGCCTGATAGCCATCACCCATCTTTCTTTGCTTCCCTGTCACAGAATTGCCAGTGCTTTCATTTACATGTCATTTTTTCTTTCTGAATAAATCTGCTAAGCTGAATCTTGGAAGCCCGGCCAGCAGCAGAAGGACTCTTGTTTCCAAATGATTCAGACACATTTGTTACAGGGGGGGGGGGCACTTTCGCAGGAAAATCACAGGTGAAACTCAAAAGGTTGTTATTGTGATTATTGCAAATTCAGTGCGGCAATGAAGTTACACCTGTGCCTGGCAACTTCAAAAACTACACCAGCTGTGAAAAAGGTCTGTTTAACTTGGGTTTCGCTCCTCATCCCCATCCTGCTGCGCAGTGGACATTACAGCACCGAAGGCGTGCGGAGCAGGACAGCAGGATTTTCAGCAAGATGGTGTGCTAGACTGCAGATAAAGACAGCCTGGCCTGTAGCAATGCTTCGATAAGTAACTGATTAAATTACAAGGAAAATGTGTCCTTAGCTCCAGGCAGCACGGAGAGCATTCAGAAATGTAGATGACGCTGACAGAGCTAATTAAGCTGTGGGTGTTGTGTGATGGTAAATGAACTGGCTGAAGGGTTCACATATAAAAAGCTGCTGTTTCGGCCCCTATATGTGATCATATCTGAGTGTTTTTTCTTTCTGTCATTTGATCCCAGGTACAGAGACGGACAGCTCAGTGTGTTTGGGGGGGGGGGGGGGGGGGACAGGACCTCAGCGGGGGCCTCTGCTGCTGTCTACTTGTCACAGAAATCTTTCTCAGGTGATTTGTGTTCTGTCCTTTTTTCTTTTTTTTATTCCAACTTGGTGCCAATTAGTGGATTCTTTCTTCCGTCAGATAAAGCCCCGAGTAACAGAGGAGGAAAAATGTATTTTCATTTGCCACATGAAAAAATAATAAACGGTGCGTCATAGAAAAGTTCACATGAAAGCAGGCTCATATGAGGATTTCTGCAATAATGGCTTTGCTGGAACTTGTTTCACCTGTAAAAAGAAATTATGGGGAATAAAGTTTGCTGAAATTGCAAACTGCAATTGTTTTACCTGAGATTATAATATATATCAGTAATTTATTCATGTTGTTTATTTGACGCAGACAGTGCACAGCTCTCAGCCTTACCAGAGCTAGCTACCAGCTCATTTTCATCCGTAGTCCCTGGGCAGAGAGAACACATCTGCTTAGACAAAGAATCTAACATTATAATATGAAACAAACAAACACACACACACACACAAACATAAAAATGATCATAATCACAAAACAGCATCTTCAACAACAACTATAACAAGATTTCACAACATTTAAAGACGTTGCAACTACAGCAATGGAATTTCACACTATTCAGACATGACGGCAACAAAAATTACAATGTTAAGACACAACAGTAGGGAAGACCGGGGATGCTTGTAACAGTTGTAACACTTCCAATTCCTCCAATCAGGAACAAGTTAAAGGGATAGTTCACCCAAAATTCAAATTTCACTCATTATCTAATCACTCTCATGTCGACTAAGGGCTGGGAGAAGTTTCAGAGTATTTCAGAGATTTGCACTGACGCTGGCGCAAATCGCGCAAGATTTGGACGGACCAGGAAGAGCAGTGGTGGGAGCTTCCGCTACAAACAAGCTTAAAATATAGACTTATTTAATTTTTTTTTGGAACAATTTCTCATGTTAGGGCTTCAATACAAGAGGGACATTACAGACGAGCAGTATGGAGGTATTTGGATGTTTTTTGGTGTGTCTTTTTGGACAAAGAAAAGTGAGCCCCGTTCTCAACTGTCATATGGACATGCAGTGCTGCGCCGAGCCCCTCTCACTCAGAGAAGCCACGGAGGACTCTGAAACTTCTCCCAGCCCTTAGTCGACATGAGGGTGAGTAGATAATGAGTGAAATTTGAATTTTGGGTGAACTATCCCTTTAAGAATCACACAGCACATTTTAGAAGGAAAAAACTAATTATTGAGGCATAAACTTTTTTTTTTTTTTAACAAAGTTAAAGCAGAAGTAAGTGGTCTGGTCGTTTTGGCTAATGCTGCGTTCCAGGCAGGCTTTTGAAATCGTAAATTACAGCTTCAAGTCACAACTTACGACTTTGTAGCGTTCCAGGCAACCCACTCGTGTTTTTCCGACCTGTTTTACCGGTGAAAGTCACTATAACGGCCACTCGTAACTTCCGACCGGTGAACTCGTACCAGATCGAACTGGTACGACTTCACGGTCGGAAAAATACGAGTTTCCTTGAACGCACCATAACAGTCCTCGTCCCTACGTCGCCACATTCACGGCGTCCCTTGGCTGCACACACAGCCCTGCATGCCGTTCTCTCTCCTCATTGGATAAAAACTGTAGGATACGATAAATGTTTTCTCCTCGGCTCAGAGCAGAGCAGAGGGACTGACAGACCCGTGTTTCGGTCCAAACACTCTATGTAAGTGATTGCTGTCGGAAGATATAACTATTTAAGACTTATATTAACACAAATATATCACTTACTTCTGCTTTAAATCACAGTTATTGTGTGTCTATGTAGATATCAGCTATACCCCCAAAGTCCCCCATTTGGGGGACTGGCAGACATACAGAACAACCACAGAGCCTCTACAGCATTAATTATGAAAGAATATAGGCTAGTCAAATTTTACAACAAATTAAACAGCAGAAGCTGGTCTACAACGTGTAAAAACCATGTTTATATGACCCAAACACTACTCAAATAAACAACTAAATATCAAACTTCATGAAGCACCTCTGTGTGGACCCAGTAGCCACATTTCTGGCTCGTATAGCCTACTACTGTACATTATGCAAAACACATCAGCTACCGCTCATATGAAAGAGCCGGCTACAAAGATTGGAACGACACATAGCAACGATAGGCCTACACAGAAGCTACACAGAACCACGGCAGAGAGAAAACACAACAACGAGCAAAGTCGAGCAAACACAGACACTGCTTGGCCAAAATATGGTTGTAAATTTCCTCTTACCTTTGCTGTTTTGCTGTGAAAAGTTTGTTTTATGGGTAAATCCACAATATTTCCAGTTTGAACTTTGACCGGTGTTGCATCTAAATCGGTCTGGCTGCGACCCACGGGCTATAGGAGCGGTGGAACCTTTGTGAGCGCCACACACAAAAGGCCTGCGCGTCACACATTTCAGGATTCTGCTGATTCTGATTGGCTGCCAGTACTGTCAATCACATCAACGTGGGTATAGCCTCATTCAATTGGCTCTAACGGCTCGAATAAGCTGTCAATCACTCGAATCAATCAATCCGCTGCAGAGATAGAGCCAGGCGTAACTGCACCCAAATAAGCTGTTCTCAGTGCAGATTTACGCAGAGGGACACAGAGGGGCCTAGAAAGTAGTTGTTGTTTGATTCTTTTTCAGTTAATTTATGCAAATTGTGTGAAAATAAAGATTAAACAATGGTTTATGGTGGCAGGTGGTTCCAAGCTGTGCCAAAAATGGGCATTTTGGAAAGTTTGCCTGAATATTTTGTAGTAAAATCTCAATAATTTTGTACTGCTTCACTTTATCAGAATCAACCACTGCAGAGATAATGTTCATACATTGTACAATCATTTGATAGAGATTTTCAGCTTTAGTAGCATCATTCTGAAGGACAAAATATGATTTTTTTTAGGCGAACATTAAATTTATTTGATTTTTTAAATAAAAGTTAAATTAAAGTAATCTTCATTTACTCTTCACCAGTAACACATATACTGACATTTCTCAGCAGTGTCTGAATTTTTTCCCTTTACTATGACACCAAAAGTATTCAAATAGACCTTGTGGTTGCAGAGATATACTGGATATGCAATTTTCAAGAAAAGGCCTAGAAAATAGGTTTGGTTTTTAACACGCTACAGACGCATGTATAGTTGGTGTCACATTTTGAACACACTGTCTTAAAAGAAAGATACAGACAGAAGTGTCAAAAATGTTACAACCATCCCTGGTCTCCCCTAACATGTATCTCCAATAAGAGACGGAGAGAGCCTGTGCACAAGAGGAAGATATTTCTAACATACATCCACTGTTTACACCACTTATCCATGCAGGGTTGTAAGGGCATTAAAGCCAACTGGCACAGGGCGTGGGTGGGGTCAGGTCACCAGTCAAACCACCTCTCACATTCACACTTAGAGGCAATTTAGACCCACAAATCCACCTGTGCATGTACTATGTATGTATGTATGTATTTGTAAAGTCAAGTCAAGTCACAGTTTATGTTTATCCATATATATAAAGCACATTTAAAACAACCTCAAGTCGACCAAAGTGCTGTACAGTTGTGATCATAGACAGTACAGTATAATAAATAAAAGCAATACAAGGAAATAAGTATAGTAGAAATAAGAACTCACTTTAAAACAAATTAAGAATCAAATTTGGACTGTTGGGGGAAGTGTGTGCATGGTACAGGAGGAAGAAAGGCTCCGAGCCCAGGGATCAGACCCAGAACACCTCTCTAAAGGAACAGTGCTAATAGTGCTTCTGCACCTCAATTTATAACAGGAAGAGCTTCATTACTGCTGTTTGGTGGCTCTGCCTAAAGGTAACACAATCCGCTGTCAACACCTCCAAAGCTCACAATCATGTTTGTTTAATCTGCACAAGAAAAAAACAAGATGAAAATATGGAATAGAATATATTTCAGCTTTCAGTTAAAACTTTTTAGTCACAGGTTTAAAAAAGAAAAGAAAAAGAAAGCTTTGTAAAGTTCCAGCTGACAGTTAGAAAACATTTGCAAAGCACCACTGAGGACAACACTGGAGAGTTCAGTGTCTCCAGTCTTTGTTTTGTTTCTGTAGTTGTTTTATATTTTTAATTCCTGCAGAGTGATTAGGCATTTAAGCAGCAGCACCTGTTCTCCTCAGTGACATGATTATACAACAGAAGCTCTGCCAGACTTCAACTCTGGCCACCTTGCTTTTGAAAATGATCTCTTTTTTTTTTTTTTTTTTGCATATGTGGAGGTTTAAAGTTTGTGCAGCATTCGCTCTAACACCGAGGTCTGATTCGCATATTTGGTACAGTCATTCCACAAACACAAATTACCAAAAACCCTAACCTGATCTCTGTTGTTGCCTTAAACAATAGACTCATTAATGTTTAATAATCATGTTTCATTTTCCAGAGAGACACTAATCTTTTTAAAAGTCAATAGAATAAGTTTCTTCGGAGAAACCTTTTATCATCAGGCCAATTCCTCAGCTTTGATGTGAGATAAAGCAATTGAGAATCGCATTAATACCAAAACATGGTCGGGAAGATTTATCTCAACCAGCTAATGAGCCTGGGAATGTTTCCAGTGAGCATAATAAAATGCGGAGGAAAATACAATACATTATTAGCATACAACAAATAAATACTACCGCAAATCCGCTGCTGCAGGTACAAAAGAACAGGTAGACTGTGACAGAACTGGAACGATTACAGAGGATTTACTTGGGCATATATGCACTGAAGATGCACACGCACGTTACTCATCAATATTTATCATCAAATTCTTCTTTTTTTTAAAGGCAAAGAAAATAACTTATACAGGAAGAATAGCTTGGCATTCACTTCAATGGGTATTTGTTTATGAATTTATTCCCTGTTTTTCACAGGAATGAGAAAACAATGAGTCAATGTACAGTATGTATGAGGCTGAAAGGGAAAATGTGGTTTATTCTATCTTTGGTCTCATCTTCACTTTCAGTGTGAATGCTCCTCACCAAGAGAGACGGTAAACATCTGGGTGTGTGTGACCCCATGTGACCTCAGCAGTGCATACACCAGTGGTTCCCAACCATTTTTGGCTCGTAATTTTGACATCGCCAATTTTTGGCAACCCTATGCCCTCAATCAAGATACGCCATCTCAGATATTTTTATATGCTGCATTTTATTTAAATTCAATTTATATTTGACAAAGTGAAAGTATAGAATAATTTTTTTTCAAGATTGTGCGTGGTGTTTTTAATCATCATTTTAAAAAGAATAATTTAAATTCTTATTATTAAAATAATAATTAGTTTAAAAAAAAGAAAGTCAAATACTAGGCATTTCCGGCGACCCCACGTGGGGTCCCGACCCCAAGGTTGAAAAACACTGCCATACACCCTGTGAGCCAGGCTGCTTAGCACAAATTTTATAGGCAGAGTGTTTTCACACAGCTGGTTTAAACAACATTTTAAATGTCCAGGAACTACATGGCCTCTCTGTTCTCTATAGGAGGTGTATTAGATGTCCACAGTCCACAGGAAAGTACAAACCTGTTGACTGTGACTGACCAAAACTATAGGAAGTAATTAGGATTGGACCTGGACTCATTACAGAGATTAAATGAGATGGAAAAACTGTGGCTTAAGGAAAATGGATAATGTCTGTGTTGGAATAAGGGACATGGTTGTTGGCTCTCCTCCTTCTCCTCCTCCTCCCTGCTTAAAATGTCATTTATTTTCCTCCTGCTGTTGCTCTGTCAGCTCTGGACACTCAGCTACTACGAATTATACAGCGCTGTGTAAAGACCTCCACTTTTCATAATCCATAATGTCGAACGTCCTGTGTGTGGATGTTGCAGATGCCATTGTGCTTGGTAACAACTGTTTTATACTGTGCTTTTTGTAATTATAAAAAAAAAGAAAATCAAAGTGTTAAAAACAAAAAAAAATCGCTTTAGTTTCCAAAAATTCTTTCCACAGGATCATGCCAAATGAAAGAACTCAAACGACCTTGCTTATTAATCATCGCTGCAATTAGTGCCTCGCGCGTGTCACACACGTCGGTGTTGTGCTGTCACAGCATAGGCTTTAATGTAGGCTGTCAGATCACAGCTAACTGCCCGTTAAAGTGAGAAAACACTCCCGAGATATAGCAATAATTAGATTAGTAGCCGGCTAAATTACAGAGAAAATGTGTCATTCAGCCACGAATCAAAAAGATGCAGTGAAAACATTCAGAATTGCAGATGATACTGACGGAGCTAATTAAGCTGTGGGTGTTGTGCAGTGCTAAACGAGCTGGCTAAAGGGTCTAAATGTAAGGCTGCTGTTATGTTACTGTCATCTATGCGCAGTGTGTGATTATCTGAAGCAGAAGATTACAAATGAAAGTGTTTGTGTCTGTTGTTTGAACTAACCTGCTACAGAATATCACTGCACAGTTCATCTTAAATGGGAGTGTGAGCCGAAGCAAGGTTGGATCCTTTGTTAATTTCGCTCTTTCTCTTGTTGATTAAAAAACTGAATGTGTGTGATTAATCGAAAATATCCCGCCTGTGATTTATATCTCCCTCTTCCTATCCCTCCACATTATTGATGCACAATTTGTATATGAAACAAGAACAAGATTAATGACCCTTGACGGTAAAATATTAAATGATCCAAATGCTAATACACTGTACGGCTTTGGCTGCTTTTTATAATTCAGTTCAAGGGCTGAAATTAGACTTGTAAAACTTCACCCACACGGGGAAATTACATCGAGATGTAGCCTTGCTGTTAGTGGCAAATAACAGAGAAATGAAACATGCGCCGAGGAGAAGGGACCATCAATCTAATGGGATCCTCCTGCAAATTTTCATGCATTTCAGTGCTGCCATCTCTCACTGGGGGATAGTCAACAGTGGAATAGCTTTCAGACACTTCAGCGCACACGCGAGAGGATTGCAGCGCTCTAGATCCCACATAACAAGCATTACTGCATGTGGAACCGTACAACGAATGTCATTTTTAATTTTTCCATGGAAAGAATAACAGTTTGTCTTAGAGTGGTGGAGTCCAGTGAAAACAAATCAGCAATAAAAATCATTAGACATTCATTAGGTATCAGATAATGGCCTCACTTAGCGATCACATGCACACTGACCGTGGTGAGCATGAACCCTGCTCATTAAGGAGATTTGAGCCTGACTGTGATGGACACATGCATGCATGAAATGAATGGTACATTATGACCCATTTTCCAGACCACACGGTAACCATCTCAACCTTCACATTACCATGCATCATGTATATTATGGGTTTTTTGGTGTATGAATAAGAAAGGATCGGAACCATAGGTAACCTGAGATGTTGATTTCTTGGTGTGTGTTTTTTCCCCCGTTTTTATTAACAGTGCAAAAATGGAGATTCATTAAAAGCATGAGAACTTCCCTGTATGTGTGTGTGTGTGTGTGTTTTCACCTATTTGTGCTGGAAAAGAAAGAAAGTGGAGGGTTGGATGACAAATTTGGAGGAAGGAATGTGATTACTGAGACGCTGGCAGCATCAGTTGTCACTTCTGCGATGCTTCAAAATACAACCATCCTCTCTCCAAAACTCCCACCTTCCCTACAAGCAGGATACCAGATGGAAGAGAATGGGTCGGAGCCGCTCACACGTTATGACTGATAGGAATATGAAGGTACCGTTTGACCTTCTTACCACTTCAATACACGGCCGGGGTGCAGTCATGTCACGTCACCAAAGATGAAAGTCTAATAACCTTTGCATCATTCTTGCTTTCAGCTACAGCGAGACATCCTGGGAATTAGATATCTGGGGAAAAGTGTGGGTGGATGAGGGGAGGAAAAAAATTCCCCTAGTACTTGTACAACAGAAACAGCTGTAGTGCAGGTGAAGACACTTAAGGAGGCTGTGGGGGCTGTGGACCTGGACACTACTTCTTCTGGCTGCTGGGAGTGTTTTCTCCCAAACAAGTCCCTTGTTAATTGTCTCTACTTGTGGGGTGTTAGGTTAAGTAGAAGGCTCATGTTGTTCGGCTCACGTTCACACTCTCCTTCTGTCTTTTTGCCTTAACAATTAACTCACGAGCCCGGGTGAATTGCTATAAGTCCTCATGAGTGGTAATATTGATGGGTTGCTTCAGCTGCTTATGGACTGAGAAGGAGCCTACATATGATTGCTTTGCTAACAAATGTTAAAGGGATAGTTCAATATTTTAGCAAATTCGCCTATTGCCATAATCCCTATAGTCATAGCAATAGGTTCATTACCTTTAATTATTGGTGCATGTTGTTTTGAGATCCGCGGGGCGGAGATCTGGAATAACACAATGAAGGTGAATGGTACAGGTGTCCTGTCCCTCACCAAACTCATCAAATACACAATACAACAACTCCAAAATGCTCTTGTGGACAAGTTGTGACCTGCACATTCACCACGCTATGAAAAAATCATGTAGCATTACGAGACAGAGTTGTTTTCAAGGCGAATGCATAACCGGAACTATATGCAGACATAGCTGCTGGGTGGAGTTATTTCAAAAGCGCATTTTTAGTGCAGGTACTCCATTTACTCAAGAAAGTAGAGTATTTGTCGTAATGTTACATAATTATACATGATTATTTCATAGCACAGTGTATTTTTTTTTCTCTATTGTCTTATCCATTTCCACTATTTTATCTTATGCCTGTTTACTGTTTTTCTGTATGATGTTTTCTTACTTTCTAATTGCTTTATTGTTTCAATGATATTGTATTTGTATTTTGTGAAGCACCTTGTAACCTTGGTTTTGAAAGGTGCTATAGAAATAAAGTTTATTATTATTATTATTATTTTATGAGTTTAATGAGGGACAGTGTACCTGTACCATTCATCTCCATTGTGTTTGTTGAGCAGCTCCCGTCTCTGCCCCATGGATCTCAAATCAACATGCACCGATAATTAAAGGTAATGAACCTACTGCTCTTACTATAGGGATTATGGCAATAGGCAAATTTGCCGAAATGTTTAACTATCCCTTTAATACTTTAATGTCTAAACTTTGTTTAGCCTGGACTCTTCCCAAATAACTCAGTTTTGCCCCTTTAGTGTAATTCTTTCACATAGACTTACTGTTTATTTCATATGAGAGAGTGAACACAACTTACAGTACACACTAATATAGTGTCCTTCTGGTAGCATTAGTTGGGCATCTGTCTTCCTAATAAGCAGACAGCCATAGCTTTTAACTGTCAGCTATTACAGATTGATATTTCTAATGTTTTTTTATTGGTATAAACCAAATTGATTAACATCTTCATTTTCTTTTACATTAGTTTTATTGGCAGGATCGTTAAGTGTGCAGCCTCATCCAAAAAGATCAACCCATCAGATGATTATCTCTCCGTGGTTTGTGTTGTGTGTGTGTTTTCTTTTTTTGACTGAGTGTCGGCATCTGCATCCAGCTTTGAACTCGCTGCAGACAGTTGACCACCACTGTCACCACCCACTGTTTGGAATTAATTTGGCAGTGCTGACTGAAGAAAAACATTGAGTGCAACTGTGCCGCGAAGACGTTTACGCTCCCAATTCAGATCTAATGAGAAGATATTTGGGAAAAGAACAGAAATGACTTGAAACTAAATCAGCTGTCTCCATCTGTGGCAGTTAGGAGGACCAATCCTTTTCAGCTTTTGATGATAGTTATTTTTTTCTTATGTTACCTTGAATCAAAATATCACAACACGATGTCCACTGACATTAATTTGAACATTTTTTTCTTTATAAATTGGATTTTCGTTGCTTTATTAAGGCACCTGTCATCATATGGTTAGAGACCTGGTTATTTTCTCATTCAGATTCTGCTGTATCACCTCAGTGTGTTTTTGTTTAGAGTCATTTGCAAAGTGAGACTTTTTTTTTTTTTAAGAACCTTACAGATAGAGGTTTCATTGTTTTCAGTGCATTTAAAACAATGTAATTATCGTGAACTGGGCCTAAAAGAAAAAGCATACATCAGCATTCACCTTAACAAAAACTGAAAATTGGAACGTCAGCACAATATTGAAAAGCCAATATTATAATATTCATCTCACTGCATCACTGTACTGTAAACCTCTGCAGACATTTTCAGCTTTTTAATTATACACCACTTTTCGAACACAACATTAAATGAAAAGGGGGGGGAGTAAGAAAAAAAACAAATGAGACAATAATGGTTCCAGATTGTTGCATTTTTCAGACACTTTGCAACTCTCGGATTAGTATGCAGTGCTAATTGTTGGTACATATGGGTTGTGGGAATATAACCAGTCAAGAGGGATTCCATACATAATTCATTATTTTTACCTATAAATATAGACCACACAGAGGGAAGAAGTACCTTTATGAGCATGAGAGAGCTTGTGTATTGAAATACAATTTGTTCAATCAATAAAAGACAAGATTAAAAGATATTTAAGGGCTGTCATAGCTGTCACAGTCCATTCTCATTATTTAGATGTTTTCCTCATTGTTTTCCTCTATGTTCTTCCAGGACATGTGTGTGTGAGTGTCTGTGTTTGAATGCTCCAATTGTCAATTGTTCCTCCAGCCCTTGGTAGTTTTCGATTTTCTCCTGCTCCTTCTTTGGGATGTTACTGTCTGCTGGGATTGCCACATCTATCACAACTGCCCTCTTCTGCTCCTTGTCAGCCTCTACGATGTCTGCTTGGTTAGCCAGCAGCTGCTTGTCAGTCTGGAACTTGAAGTCCCACAGGATGGAAGCTCTGTTGTTCTCAACCACTTTCAGCAGCGGGTCCCACCGGGACTCAGACTTTTAATTCATAGCCGACACACACAGATGTTCCAGTGTGCACTATCCCGGCCGCTCGTCTGTGTTTCTCTGCTGCAGATATGTGCTGGACATGTACAGTATGCATGACCTGCACCCTGGGATCCTGCATCCTGCCTGCTGGAGTAGATTCTATGGATCTATGGATCTGCTGCTCAGGGGTTCTGCTCTAGTGCAGCTCTGCCGGTCCTTTACGTGGTCTTTCCTGTTGCCACTGCAGAGATTTATCGATGCCAGCCCGGCTCACGGTACATCCCGTGGCGTGACTTGGCCTTCCGTGGTATTTTCTCTGCCTCCTCGTCACCCCTCTGTCTTCTGCTGCCTGAGGCACTGTCTTAGCACTTCATCCCGGGAGGCCATCTTCCTGATGTATTCATGGATACTCTGACACTCACTAATCTTCGCCCTCGCTCCTCTCTTTGCTCTCAGAGTCTCAGGGTGCTGGACTCTTGGTGGAACTCTCCAAGCACTGCACGGAGCTTAGACATATGTGTGTGTGTGTGTGTGTGTGTGTGTGTGTGTGTGTGTGTGTGTGTGTGTGTGTGTGTGTGTGTGTGTGTGTGTGTGTGTGTGTGTGTGTGTGTGTGTGTGTGTGACAGAGAGCAACCACATTGTTAGTGTGTGTTACAATCTTTGAGTGTGTGTTACAATCTTTGAGTAAAAGAGAAAGTCTGACAATAAAACATTTTATTAAGTACCGGTAAGATAATTCTGTACTGTTTATTTGTATAAACAGAAAAACTGACTTACAGACATAGTTATAAATATATTTACAGGTATAAATATATTTATTGCCATTAACAGTGTTGTATTAATGTATGCATTCATAGAAATGATTACCTGTGCCTGTAAACATGATGAACATTCTCAAATTGCCCCAAAACTATAACAACTTCATGAGTTGTTTGTAGTTTAGTCAGGCCCTATGCAGTATATTTAATAAAGCTGAGTTGTACAATATTCCCCTCTGAGATTCAGGGCCGTATGGGTAGTGAAAGATTTCAGGCAAGCATTCAGAAGCAGCATATCAGACTTAAGTGAAAGCATTTGAAGGATTTATTGACAAATCCATGAATAAACACTTAAGATGTTCTTATACCCTCTTACAGTGAAAACTCTATGATTGATGTATAAAGAGCTGATGAATGATTGACAGACACACTGAGAAATACATTTCTATTCAGTCTGATCCACACAAATATTCATTATTATTTCATTGCATTTGTTTTGTTTTGGTTTTTGTTCATGTGTGTAATCACATATCACTGTTGACTGCTTACAGCTGCGTAACAGTGTGTTATAAACAATTTATTACTACTTATAAATACTAAACAGGAGGCGTCAGAGTCTAGGTTACGCATTCTCTTTTCAACGTGTGGAGCGACATGTTGTCGGCAGCATCGCCTCAGACACACAGCCCCTGCCATCTGCGTCACATCCCTTTGTTCATCTATCAATATCACTTCCCATTTTTGCTTTCAAGGGCACATAAACGAAAGGTTGGGCACAGACATTGAACCTAATTATGCTGATGGTTGTGGAACTCTAAAAGCCGTGGGTCATTAGCTCTCATAAAGGTCTACATGCCGTCCCCTGAGTGACGTTCTGCTGAGGACAGGGAGACGCATCTGATGCATTTTTATTATTGACTCCACAGTGTTTGCGGAGGGAGGCAGGTCGATAAAACAAAGGCTTGGAGAGCATCAGGAGTCTATTGTTTTTTTTAACTGTCAGGTTCTGCCATCACACATTTATATTGAATCTATGATCTGTATGCAGGCCTGTATCATATATCTGCAGAGTAAGGCGCTATTATTGCTGCAGCACTATGCAGGGGAAATGTGATGCATGATTTCTTCTTTGAAAGGAGCAAGGAAATGATCAAATGTGTTTTCTCTGTCTTCCGTTTCACATATACATGTCTACTTTTCCCGAGAGCTAAGTTTTAAAGTGCAAGACACCTGGACAACATTATTTAGAGGAACATGCGTCATTTCTTTGCTATTGAAAACTGCAACACTTTAGTGTTCTTCCTTTGATTTAAAAATTCTTGCGCATGTTTTGATATGGCAGTTCTCCCACGGGACATGCATCTATCTTCTCCACACAATAAAGCCTGATTTATTTTCAGTCTACTCTGCACATTCAATAATGTAGTTTAACCTGATTCGAGGGTAGAATCCTGGCATCCAGGTAGGGAAGGCTTCTATTTGTCTACTCTTGGAGTTGGATCCATCTGTTTTTTTTTTCCCTGGGACCTAAAACAAAGCATGTGCTGGATGCGAGCCACTACACAGAAGAGTAGCTCCGAAAATGATCCCCTTCCCTGCATCAACCCGGCAATGTTTCAGGTGGGGAGACTGAACGGAGCTCATCTGCAAAGCTCTTGTTGCAAAACTATCAAATTAAGGTGTCTGGATGGATGCAGTGGGAATAGAATGGGCAGAAAAATAGCTCATGGTTGAAAAAGAATTATGAATAAACATGCATATTTCAAATATATAACACATGAAAGGCAACCATTTCCGCAAAGAGTTAAGAAACCACTGCATATAATGTATTGCACAAAGCTGAGATGTATAGCCTTTAATTAGTTTTAATTATCATTTAATTACAAGCAGACCAAAGAATAGAGTGTAGTAATATAAGGCATTTTCAGGCACATAGAGACTTCTGAGGCTGCTGAAATGGTAAAATTGATTTCTGTCCCTCTATCTCTCATCTCCTATATACAGAAACACCACAATATACAGTAATCTCACACTTGACTGCTTGGTTTTATTGTGTTATCTTGCACCTATGTACAGTAAAACGCCAGCCAGATGCCTTGAGTCTGAGCGACATATTGTGTTGAGAGTTTGAGTGGCTTGATTCAGGAGTCACGTGTCAGGTAGTAAGAAAACAAGACAGTGTTGAGAAAACATGCAAATGCGGGTGTCAGTGGAATACAGTGTGTTTATTGACTTTAAAAAGTCTCTATATGTGATTCAACTGGGATTCGTTCCTTATATTTGTACATCTGTTAACTCTGCATACAGCTTGGAACATCACTCAGAGCATATGAAATGACATGTAAAAATAACAATGAAGCATAGTGAATTAAACTATACAAAGATGGCACTGTGTGTGCCACCTGCGGAATAAGTGTCCAGACATTTAACAGTTTCTGTTGTGAGGGACCAAACTGGCAGACAAAGAGGAAACACAGGCAAATTCTGAAAAAATGGGTTTTATTTAGCCAAAGAAGTAATTACAAAGGGATTTCTGGGGCCCATAAAAAGAGCAGCAAAACTGTCCTTAAAGGGATACTTCAACATTTTGGCAAATTTGCCTATTGCCATAATCCCTGTCATAGGAGTAGGTTTAATCTATCTATCTATCTATCTATCTATCTATCTATCTATCTATCTATCTATCTATCTATCTATCTATCTATCTATCTATCTATCTATCTATCTATCTATCTATCTATCAGTGCATGTTGTTTTTGAGATCCGCGGGGCAGAGATGTGAGATGCTCAGCGAACACAATGGAGGTGAACGGTACAGGTCCCCTGTCCCTCATTACTGTAAAATCATCAAATACACAATCCAACAATTCTACAACACTCTTGTGGACAAGTTGTGCCCTGCACATTCACCACAATGTGAAATACATAATACTGTAACATTATGAGACGTTGTTGTTTTCAAGGCAAATACATTGCTGGAACTACATTCCAGACATGGCTGCTGGGCGGAATGATTTCAAAAGTGTAGTGTTACAGTAATAGTGTGGCAAATGTGCAGGTCACAACTTGTCCACACGAGTGTTTTGGAGTTGTTGGATTGTGTATTTGATGAGTTTGATGAGGGAAAGGCGAAAATATCGTTCACCTCCATTGCATTTTTTTTTTTTTTAAGGAGGACAATGCACATTAATGGACATAATGAAATGTAAAAGTGCCAGTGTTAGCCAACGGCATTAGCTGAGGCCTCTATATAGTTGCTGTACTTCGGGGGGCGAATCCTTTTACTCAGGCCTGACAGGATGTCCATCACCGGCAACATTGATGAAGAATTGACTGTACAAAAGTAACCAAAATGTGTGCACTACAAATAGAACTTATGTACTGTCAAAATGTTAAATAAAGTGTGTATATTGTAGAAAACAAACCTCATGTGTATGTTATTTATTCATTATGTGCTCCAAAAAATGTAAATGTAAACTAAATAAGGATAACATGTAGGTGCAGAGGGTTACTGACATTCAAGCTGGTTGTGTGGACACAGGTGTGGGCATCACACTGCTCATTCAAGCTGTTTGTGATTGATCCATTGTGAGAGTAAAGAAGCCTAATTCATTCTAATGAAGTGCTGTAAGCAGTCTGACCTTGCTTGTGGGTTGCTTGTATTGCCAAGCACTGCCATTGCCTGGAAACATTTTTTCTTTTTAACTTTACTTTTAAGTTGACTGGGTCAACACAAATACAGACACATATGAGACTTTCATGTTTCATACTTAATAGAGTTGTAACTTCGACCAAATACATTTTTCTATATTTCTGTTCTTTTCTCTCTCTCTTTTTTTTTCTTTTTTGTAGCCGTGCATGACAAGAATAGACGACACATTTCCCAATAGCAATCCTTTTGTTCATCTGCATAACTTCAATTTTCATAATTGCTTTGCTCA
This sequence comes from Trachurus trachurus, assembly GCF_905171665.1. Classification (NCBI taxonomy): domain Eukaryota; kingdom Metazoa; phylum Chordata; class Actinopteri; order Carangiformes; family Carangidae; genus Trachurus; species Trachurus trachurus. The sequence continues at coordinate 27,977,217 of NC_139896.1, forward strand.
AATGGAACTCTAGGCACCTGCCCAGCAGCACTATTTGGCTGCTATTGCTTTGCGCTCTCCCTTATGCTGCATTCAGAATCTGGCTAGTGATTTTTAACACTTGGATCTGTGATTAAAAAGAAAAAAAATCAAGCAAGCTAGTAAAATATTCATCCCTCGGTTTCACATAAATTACATCTAATTATAGCTCGTGCATACAGTTGTATACTTTAACTGATGTTATTAATGGTATAGCACTTTCATCTGTGACTACGCTATGAAATTGACTTCAGGTTCTGCTGGGTAGGTTCGTTCTTGTGTTGCCTGATGTGTCTTTGCGTATACTGGGGAATAAAGAAAATTGAAATAATTACATTCATCTCAATTTTCAGTATTGATTAATTTTTCTGCATTGATTTGAAAAGATCTGTTAAGTCTAGGTTAGCATCATTAGTGGGTCCAAAAGGTGAATATCACAAAGCCAAGGGGGATGACTTAAGATCTGAGGAACAGATTCAGGAGGAGCAAGGAGGAGGAAACACTAGATTGAATTAACCAGGGTTTATTTGACTTAATTTGCTGAGTTGTTGAGTTATTTAAAAAAAAATGTGTAGAGAAATGGAATATGTATCGCTGCTAAAATGTGTCCATGTTTATTTATGATAATCAAATTCAGCATCAGGACAACATGAGCCACCTCAGCATAATTAGTCCTGGAATAAATTGTCTTTAAATTCACTCATGGGATCCAACGTCATGTTTGAATCTGGTGTTTCTTTTATTGGTAATTATGCAGTTGTGCAGAGATGTTGTGGTAAGAGGATCCTGGGATACCTGATGGTACCTGACAAAAGACAAAAATAAAGCACAACCATGAGCAGAAATGCTAATGTGGGATACGATGCTCATATCATGTTATGGATGCAGAGTACATCCATCCATCCCCAACACAGTGTTGGGGAAGCGGCTTTCCTCTTTACATACTTTTACCCTGGGGAGAATCTAATGTAGAAGAAAATGCAGTTCAAAATTCTTGAAATTCACAAAGTAATATCAAATAACAAAATATAGTCTGATGAGATGAGATGAGATAAAATAGCAGATACTTTATTGATCTCAGGCTGAGAAATTATTAAATGCCTATTTGTTCACAGGGGAAGAACAAAATAGCAAAAACAACCCACTATTCATGTGAAAGTGTAGCAACACCATAGCTTTAGTTTTGGAGGCTTTAAAACACAGGTTTGTCTTTGAAGATCCCTCCTCAGGCTGAGATTCAATAGCTTTACCCACGATGACGGTGTAGCTGTGTAGCTGTGTAGCTGCGTGACCATTGAGCAACGCCTGCTCTTGGTTTTTGCACATGCACCACACAAAGGTCAAGAGTGTGGTGTGGACTGCCTGACAAATGCATTGCAGGGGTTTCTGCTCACAGCGGAAAGAAAAAAGGGGCGGGGCTGGTCAAAGGAGGTTCAATTACAGTGGAGAAGCAAAGGTAACATAAAAACATTCCTCTGCTTTGATGATGACTCATTTGTGGTTTCGGTTAATGGCACAGAAATCGAAAGAAAAACAAAAAGAGCAATTAAACTACTGGATTAACTATGCACAAGCTACTGCAAAATGTGGTTAAACTAGTAGCATAATTACATAGCTGACTCCTCCTGTATAGGACAGAGGATGCTTCTCTCCTTTGCAGTGCTGACAGGCCAATATCCTTTATCAGGATGCATTATTCTGACAGCTTATTTTGTTCAGCGCCGTGTGGCCATGTGTCCAAACATCTGCCGGCTCTAGCAGCCTCTCTGTGCCTAAAAAGACGCCGGCTAGTGCCAGGAAGGAGATAAATGCAGCAACTTCTGAATTATTGACACAAGTCAGAGGTATCTTAATTTTAATGACTCTGGACGTGAGGGGAATTCAAGGGTTGTCAGCGCTCTCCTCAATCAGAGTGAGCGAGGCTATGAAAGTATCTTCTAATTTAACATTGAATCAACTTCTAATCTTTTTTTAAGAAAGAGGGGAGACCCCACACAATCATGACACAAATACAATGATGCTGCAGAAGATAGAAACAGCCTCCTCTGTATCTTGAAATATACACATTTTGCATCCAGCCTATAATTTGGAGGTGAATGAATGAAGGTGATTATGATCCATGTTTCTGTTATTCCCTCTCACAGTTTCATTCCAGCAGTTATTGCATCATTTGAGAAATGGTGATAACTGTCATGGTTCTCACATTTCACCTAGTGTTTCTGCCAATTCTGTGGTTTCACTTCATCACAGACTCTTGTGTGTCTTTTCAGACCTAGCCACTCCCCTCCGCCTGGTTTTATCCTCCGCCTGCTGGCTCCTCCACCCCCCTTGCACGCGCCTGTTCCCATTTACCCATCATCATCCCATCTGAATATTTACCGCCCTGTTTCCACTCACCGTGGTTGTCAGATTGTCTCGCCAAGCTCTCCTGATCTTAGTTTGCATACCTGTGTGATTTTCTGTTCCTGACCATCCGTCTACTTTGTTTGCCTTGTTGCCTTGTTTTGAAGACTCCAGTAAAGGCTCGTTACCTACCTGCCTGCCTCTGTTGTGCTTCTGGGAGTGCCTCAGAACGTGATAATAACTTTCCACAGTCCTCTGTGACTTGCAAATTAAGCGCAAGTTGTTGGAAGTGAAATGGAAATTGATCCCGGAGCTTTGCTGATCTATGGGAGGGCCACTGTAAAAAAAAAAAATATATATATATATATATGTATATATATATATATATATATATATATATATATATATATATATATATATATATATATATATATATATATATATATATATATATATATATATATATATATATAATAAAATTAAAAAGTGAGTCCTGACTCAGAAGTCCAGTTTGAAGTCATAATTCTGAGTTTAACGTCAGACTTCTGAGAAAAAAAGTCAGAATTCTGAGAAAAAGGAGTCAGAACTCTTATTTTTCTTTTTTTACAGTGGCCCTATCCTCTTCCGTAAGAAAAAAAAAAGTTCCACTTCACAAATGGAGAGTTCTGAAAAGGCAGCTGTAAGGCAACCATGTAAAGTGGTTGCTATGTGTTGAGAGTAGACACTAAAGGATCTAAATGGCTTGGTATTATAAATAAGTCACAAAGGCAAAGTAATATCATGTTTTCCTTATGCTTTCACACCAGTGGGCGTTTTCTTTGGACGGTGGTTTACCAGTGAATACAGCAACACTAACATTGGGCACAAGGCCTTAATACACTGACATCAAGTAAATGATTGCGGCTTCAATATACCATATTAAATACGTTGACACTCTGCCTTTGTAACTGGATTTCTTGGCTATTAAAGCATCCGTCGGAGTTCTTTGCTGGGATTCATTGCCCTTCTGTGACAAATGAATCTATTATATTCTTCTGGAGCTTCACCAATGGTCCTCGGTGGTTTGAACAACTGCAGTGATTAATGGCAACATGAATTTTGCAGACACCCTCTACTGGCTTCAAATAGTAACTACTACAGCCTGGAATTATTCAAGTCACAACCCCCCCCACTCTCTCTCTCTCTCTCTCTGTTTGCCCCAGTCTCTCTTACTGGTGCTCACATTTCCTTTATCTTACACTGACCACCCAAATCTAAAACTGTCCATGTTTCCCTCATTATCTGCACGTTACAGAAAATTATTCTCCGTCCTCTGAAATGAGGTCAGCCGCACCAACATGTTACATCACAGCGAAAGCCTCCCTGCATTTGAGAGCATCGTATTACTTTGATGAATGAAGTCATTTGCACATATGAAACAGCTGTATGATCTAATTATGATTTCAAAACCAACTGTAAAAAGAGGAAGCTGAGTGGTCCAGTTAGATACACACGATAAATAGAATCAATACACAGGGTGGTGTAAAGCACGAGGAGTTATCTCTGCCTATGCTTCCGAAAGAATACTCAGAGGTTCCCATCTGCTCTCAGAGTGATCTCAGTTAGAGATTCATTGCTATTGACAGCCTTGATACTCTGGGGCAACTTTGTTTTGATGCGCAACGTTAAAAGTAAAATCCAAACACTAAATCCACAACAAGAACCCTGAGCACATGTTCAAGTGCATAAAAAACCTCAAAAAACACAAAATTTTCATTTGCAAGTATCCTGTTGGCCTGCTGATTGCTTTCACAGCTTTTCTATCAGCATAAATCATGAATGCAATCCAGGATGGTAACTGTCTTTCCCAGCAGCACTTGAACGCATCACATGGACAGACTTTTTCAAAATCTTTCCGTGCGTTTTTCGACACAGCATAGCATGACTTTGACAAAAATAATATCAGACGTGATGTTCTTTGTAGTGGATTAAGTTGTCTGTCATGCCATACAGAGATTAAGTGAAACCGGTGGCTGCCAAGAGAGCAGTGAAAACATGTCTAAAAAATGGTTGGCAGTGATGTGGAAGTGTTTCCAGCAAATGGGTTAAAAAAAAAACATGCAAAACACAGGTATGGTCTTTTAATCTTTGAATCAGCCTGACAGTATTGCCATAATTTGGACATTTTCTTAGTCACACTTCTTTTCCTGACTCGCGGCCCATTATCAGCTCTGAAAACTGGCTTCAAAAACAACTCAGCCTCAAAAGGAAGAGCATTACTTTTCATAATGTAGCTCCAATGCAAATATAACACAACCTACATTTTTCATACGAGCTAATTTGGCAGTTGTTCGCCATGAATCAAGATGTGAAGACGGTGGACTGGAAGAATCCAGTTTGTAAGTTTAATTGCAATCCTGGAGCACATCCCACTTCTTTTGACATTTTAGTTTTACAGCGTAAAGGAAAACCAAAAAACTGTTATTAGCTTGCTAGAGGCTTACTTCTGAACCTCTCTTTGCAGTTTTGGAGTGCTACCCTTTTTAAGGTTGTCCTGCTGTGGCAGACAGGACGCCTTTGACACCCTCCTACAGCATTAATGCCGAGTAGATTAAGTGCAGAAACATGACATATTGATGTGAGGAACTAGAGGACAGACCAACAAAAGATAAAACTATTTGGGGAGAGTAATAATGGTAAAAATAGCTTTTGATTAAATAATGTAGGAGATTGAGAATCAAATAAATTATATATGGTCATAGCCTGAATTGCATTACATAATTGATGCACACAGTCGTACATTATGTACCAACTGTCAACATGTGAAATGTGTTTGAAAAAATAATACAAGTGTGATTCTCAAACCACTTAAGGGCAAAGAGGAAGTAGATGCCTGTGGGACAATGCTGGTGTCATGGCTGGACTCGCATGAATCATATATATCTCTTTCTTTTCCTTTTTTTAATCTGAAACACTATTTAACTGTCAGAAAATGTGTTTGGATGCCTCCAGAATCTCAGCTCCCAAAGGGTGAAAAAGATTAGAATGTCAAATGTCAAAGCACACTTTACAAATGCCTCATGAAACTACTAGAAAGTGCAAAGACATACTTTGTAAAGTGGAGGGTATAGTTTTGCGCCTCCATAGTTTTTCAGGATCTCGCCATATGGTGCTTTTGAAGAAGAAGAAGAAGCAGAAGGAGACAATGGTCACGACACATGTTACATTTGCTGGCTGTGGCTCTTTTATGTGTTTGAGAGTTTTTGGTGTGAACCAGGTTCAGCGTTGAGTTTGCATATTCTCATCGTGTGACCTTAAAGGGATAGTTCAACATTTTGGCAAATTGGCCCATAATCCCATAGTCATAGCAGTAGGTTCGTTACCTTTAATTGTCGGTGCAAGCTATTTTTAGAACGGCAGAGCAGAGCCGCAAGCTGCTCAGAGCTACGCTACGGAGGCTAATGGTATTTCTTGGTTTCCCTCATCAAACTCATCAAATACACAATCCAACAACTCCAAAATACTCTCGTGGACAAGTTGTGACCTGCACATTCACCACGCTATGAGATAATAACGGAACATTACGAGACAGAGTCGTTTTAGAGGTAAATTCATGCAAAACCGCTGATGCGCGCTGCCTTCAGGGACAGTTTTTCAGCAAGCAGTCTCTGCATTTACCTCGAAAACAACTGTCTCGTAATATTCCGTTATCTCATAGCGTGGTGAATGTGCAGGTCACAACTTGTCCACCAGAGTGTTTTGGAGTTGTTGGATTGTGTATTTGATGAGTTTGATTAGGGAAACCAAGAAATCCCATGAGCCTCCGTAGCGTAGCTCTGAGCAGCTCACGGTTCGGTTCGGCCATTCTAAAAAATAGCTTACACCGACAAATAAAGGTAACAAACATACTGCTATGAATATAGGGATTATGGCAATGGGCCAATTTGCCAAAATGTTGAACTATCCCTTTAAATTGTAGGTGTGAATGTAAGTGTGAATGGTGTTTGGTCTCTGAATGTCAGCCCTGTCATAGACTGGCTGAACTGTCCAGGGTGTACTCCAGCTTCACCCCAATGTCAGCTATAGGACACTGGGTGAAGTCACTCCACCCACTCCCCAGGGGAGCCTAAAAGGATGAGCAGGTCTGTGAATGAATTCATGAATTCCCTTTTCTGAGTCCTGTTGCAGAGCATGCAGGGAGGGAGGCTGATAAATGTTACAGTTCAGGAGAAAATTGAGTTTCAACAGGGGCTGCTATGCAACCACAAAATGAGTCTACAAGTACAAACACTCATCTGATTAAGAACTTCTCAGTTGCATCTTGTTTTTAATATTCTTAAGTTAGGATTTATCATGAAGAACATGCCACCCATCTGTTTCTGTTTCATTGTTACTTGCATGCTATTCATTTAACGTAGCTACTACTAAAAAAGCTCATCTTTTTTATTCAAGCTATAAGCATGTATCATGTCATGGTTGATTTCAAAACAGCTTCAAGGCAGGCTTTTGAAAAGGAAAACAAACACATCACAGCTTTGGCTTTGTGGAGCCTCGTGGCTTATTGCTTAAATGATGACAACAAATTTTCCCTCGGCCATTTAATTTGAGACTTTCTGTTAATTAAGTTTACACTGATTGCTGTTCGCGCCCTGTTATTCTTTATTTATTTATTTATTTTCAAACTTGAAGGTTGCACATTTTGTCTATGTGAAAAGTGATTTGCTGAAACAGCAGCGACACAAAAGGACACTGCTGGACTGTTTTTTCCTAAACAATCGATTAATTGTTTCGGTCTTTTAAAATGCCATGAGAGCGGTGAAAATGTCCTTCCTCAGAACCCAAGGTGATTTCATGAAACTCACATTTTGTCCGAACAATAGCGTGAAACCCAAAGATATTCAGTTTGCTATCATACAAGACAATAACAACCAGAAAATATCTGACATTTTTACTGGAGGGTTAACTTTGAATCAGTTGATACATTGTCATCTTACTTGCTTAGTTGTATACCTAAGATGATCCTAGGTTAATTAAAATTAAAATTGGCTAGTCACTCTAACTTTGGTCAGAACTACCTCCACTCAGACTGGTCAGTATGGTGTGACTATAACACAACTTTTTGGAGTCTGTCTGATTAATTAAAGGCCGACTCTGCTGTAGCCTATCACCTGACAGAATAAGATAGGAAGCGAAAAAGGAAACGTATTGAGAAACTTTTTTTTTGTTCAGGTTAATTGCATTTGATCAGTCAGAATACAGTTAGGTCTGGAATAATAATCAACCGTGGTGGTGTTGTGCAGCGCGCATGGAGGTAGTGCAGCCTGGAGGATTGTGCAAGGATGCCCACGAGGCTGTGTGAGCTTTGAAAAGGTAGGCATTTTGGAGGGGAAGCAGATGGCTCACATTAAAAGCAAAGGGCCCTTGTGACTGTCCTCAATGGCCCTGCAGAGAACTGGGTAATTAAATGAGAAATTTAATCAGATTCCTCAAATTAAATGTCCAGCTGGATAGTTCTGCAAGAACATCACTGACTACACATTTACAGAAGGGAGTGACACCGGTGGATGCATAATTCTCCAATCAGTACACACTCATACATGATGATATCCCAGGTGATGATTACTGCTAAAGTATTCCATTCGCAGTCCTGCCAGCAGGAGGCAAAGGGACATCACTGTGTGGCCACAGGAGGGTCATTTTAATAATGGGGCCTGGGAGGGAAGCAGCTAAACAGTGGATGACAGAATGGGAGGGGGATCAATGGAGTTTTTCTTTTTTATAAAGGGACACCATTTTATCTTTTTCTCTGTTTCAGAACAAGACTTCAATCCTCCTTGTAGATCCCACCCTGGCCGTAGCCAGATAATATTCTTAAAAGTGTTTCATCATCATGTTTGATGCAACATGTTTGATTCAACATGTAAAAGAAGGAGCAAACAGTCCAAATCCTGACATGAGCCATTTGGTCATCATCATCAGCATCAGCATCATCATCATCAGCCGCCGTAAACTGAAAACTAGAAAACCAGCCTCTGGGTCCGTTCCGAGTCATTTTGCATTCAGCAAAAAAAAAAAAAAAAAAAAAAAAAAAAAATCCAAGAACCGCCCCCCCTCCCTCCCTCTCTCTCTTTCCTCCGGTGCCCCCGCCCCGTGTAGACTCCCCCCCTCCCTCCCTCCTCTCTCTCTCCCTCCTCCCTCCCTCTCTCGCAGGCAGCCTGTCCGGTAGGATGGGACCAGTAAGCCAGATATCCATGCATGCCTGACCGCTAGTCTACTTCCTGGATGGAAGAATGGGACGTTTCCAGCAGCACTTTTCCTCGCGCCGCGCTTTGCCCTTCGCGACGCTGCTGACGCCGCGGATAATCACTTAATAATGATCACGTGTGATCAATATTATTCGACGACTTTTTTCCCCCCTCCCGTCGCTCTCTTCTTGTAGTTAAAGACAGCGATCGATCGCCGATTGACCCTCCACCTCCCCTCCTCCCTCTCCTTCTCTCCACACTCTTCGGGAATGTCGCTATCTGGAAAGCCGCTACAGGCACGGAGGAGTCCGACAGCAGATCTTGGAACAGTTTGTGCACGGCCGCGGCGTGCGTAGCGTTTTATTATTCCTCGAAGCTGGAAGCGGCTCCTGCTCGGACTGGAGGCGAACACATTAGTCCTTTTTTCTTTCTTTTCCTTTCCCCCCCCAAACAGCAGTGACTCTGTCCTAGTCTCACCGTTCTTTTTTACTTTGATGCTCCTTGCCTTCCGATAGCTGCTGTGCCAACTTCGTCTCAGCTTCCACCGTGTGTGTGATTTTTCTGTTCCTTTTTTTGCTGCTTGTTTTTAAAGAAAGACTTTGAAGAAAAAAAGATCGAAAAACTTTGTCACCCGTTGCCTTTCTTGTTGCTCTCGATGAGTAGTCTAACATGCGGAGGATACGGGAACCGAGTTACTGGTGGATTTTATCCCTGATGTTTTTAACCTTGCCCGAACACAAAGACTGTCATCCCGGTAAGTAGTTACTTTGCCAAACACGGGCTAAGCTTATATTTTGTAGGTGAAAGACAAACAACCAACACACAATGTTAAGAAGTCCGCACACTAGTAGGACTCGCCCACAAATAAATCACAGTAGAGTCCGAACAGTGTAAGTTAGCTTATTTTCCCATCTTATTTCATATGCTCCTGCTGCCGACCAGCACCTGGCGACCTGTGGCTGTGCAAGGAATCAGCATAGCCTATTTGTTTTACTTGTGCTTTATTTTGTTTGACTAGAGGTGGTAACGTTTAGCTCGGGGTTCCACTAACAGGGCCGAGCCGAGCCGAGCTTATAGCGGTCCAACGGTTGCAAACCGGAGCTGCTGCCGTGATTTGAGTGGGTTATTGATTAGGCAGCTGCTGTGTGGCGCTAACTGTCCTCGCGGAAGAAACGTTAGCGTTTAGAAATGTGTCCTGAGTGTGGTTCCGGACGACTCTCGGTTTGACCCTAACATGGTAGCCACAACACTGGTCAACCCATTCAACATGGTGCACAGTCCAGAAGGATTCACTAACCGTATGGAAATGTGCTATAACATTTATGTACGCGTGCACTCCGGGTCTGCGGCACTCTTTATGATGTTTCACTTTCTCCTGTGAAAAAACCGCCATTTCTTAATTTCAGATGCCGTTTTTTTTCTTAACGGTGTCCCAAGTTTTTCCTGACAGGCTGACTAGTTGTGGTGTCGGTGTGTGTGTGAGTGTGGAGGCACACACTCTGTGTCTGCTCGCTGTCATGTGCGTAGGTAGGACCGAGGATGAAGGCGATAGTTAGCGCTGTTGGCTCGTGGATGGATATGCTGTATGTATGAGGGGCGATCAATGCCACTGGAGCGGAAACCAAGTCCTGTGCTGTGTCTCAATTCGAATACTTTCATACTTCCACTAACTATTTTGAGTATTGCGTTTACACTGACAAGTATGGCAATATGCAGTGTACTGTAGGCCTAAGTACCTGGGTGATATGAGGGTCAAAAAGTTGAGTGTGGAACGACGGACAAATTCCCACCCTCATGATCGCCAATCCGCCATCTTGGCTATGCAGCGGAATATAATTGGCTATATCAACATAATGGAAGCCCAATGTCGAGATGAGAAGTCGGCCGACGTGGAGGCGGCATAATCTCCATGTTGCATGAAACTGGTGGCCCTCGCAAGCAAAAAACTGTACAAATAACTGCATTCAAACTAAGCGTTCAGAAGGTCAAAGGCAGCCTTGCCTTTTCAATGAATGCTGGCGAGGGCGCCTGGCGCGTCTGCGGCAGTGTCGATTTAAGGTTGCAAGAAGTTCAACTGTATGCATATGAGCAGCGTTGCCACCAGAAGCAGCAGCCAATTGCAAACCGGGATTCCCAAGGCGGGAGGAATTGAAAGAGGGGAAAAGGGCAAAGAGAAGAAGAAGATGGAGGAAAAGCTCATAATTGCGGTCTCCTTAAATCTGAATCTGAAATCTCTTAATTTATATACAGAGTATAATGAATAATACTCAGTGAAACATGTCTAATAGGCCTATAGGGTTTCGGTGTGAACGTACCATAATAGTAGTGGTTCAAAAAAAGAAGACGTTGGCAACCATTGCGATCGTTAGTTCCGGCAAGTGCACAATGACAGTATTCGATTTGAGACAACACTAACTGTCGAATTTTGCACACTACAGAAGGAAGTACTGCATAGTGCACGTACTGTACTATATGACAGTGTACTCATGGAAGTATTCAAATTGAGACACAGCTCAAGTCCTGCAATCTCTGCAACTGGAGGGGGGGATTATTATTGTTGCAACCGAAATCTATGGCCCATCAGGATCCAGTGCCACTACAAGAGATTAAACTGTTGGGGAAAAGAGGCTCTATTGGATAAAGCTGCCACCAACTGATTATTGATTAATCTGTAGATCATCTGAATTAATCAATTAATCTCTGAGCTGGTAAAATACCAGATGATGATGATGATGATGATAATAATCCAAAAACCCCCATCATATGATGACATCTTAACTTCATGATAGGCCAAATTCAGCACAAAATCATACAGAACAAAAACAAGGAATAACTTCTCACGAGTGTTTTCTTTTCTATTATTGGTTAAGTAAATCCCTTTTGAGACAAACTGCTTGTAAAAATGGGCTACAAATAAAATTGCCTTGCCTAATATGTTGCTTATGTTGATTAACCAATATTGTATTTCTTTACAATATAAAAAGTTAATAGCCTATATTTGTTCTTCTTCTTTAAAGGCTTGAAATGGTGAAAATGTCAATTTAGAATTTAAAATGAGATTGTTGATGGTTAGTATGATATCTTAACTAGACAAACGTCAACATTTTTTGGTATTTGTGCTTAAAATATAACTTAGATATTAATGTGATTGTCAGTTACTCTCTGCCAACTGACTTTTTGTGTCCTCGTCAAGCCACTCTGGCTATACTAGTGAACACCTAATTTGTTTTGATAGCTGTTACCATCACTACGTTTGATACAAGCTGTCAAAATACAGAACATGAACGTGGTAAACATTCTGAGATTAAACTATAACTGACATCTCAGTCAGGTTACCAAATATGGCGTAATACTGGTCTTGGTCTTGTGTTGACATATTTGTCTCTCAAAGCCTTTCTCTCTGTTTTTGAGACAAGGCTTGATTTGAGCTTAAATATTATTGGAAGTTTGTGGTAAGGGATCCATAGGTTGCGGTTGTGTCTGAGGCTGGGTTTAGGTTAAACATTGAACAACTTGACAGGCAGGAATTAGGTTTCAGATTAGATATCATTCGGAGCAGAATAAAATCACAGTGTAGAATATAGTATTTCCTCAAGGTTCATCAGCAGCAACGAAGAATGAGAGACAAACAGCTTTGATCAGTATTGCGGGACCTTGGACTTATCATGATATCTACTATGGACTGAAATACTTTGTGTGTGCTGTTTACTGTCCTCTCAAAGTCATTTTTACATTATAAGAGTGCGACAGGCAGCAACATTGTTGAGAATAATCCCATAAATTAGGTCATGATAGACTTTTTCAAAAGGATAATGTACAAAAATGAAACATTTTTCCCCATTAAAAAAATAATATATATATATATATATATATATATATATATATATATATATATATATATATATATATATATATATATATATATATATATATATATATATAGTGTGTATGTATTTGAAACTGTAAGACCGAGGATTTTCTATTGCAGGAAACAAAGAAAACTTAAATTACTTCTCATAAAAATTAGTGGAGAGGATGAGTAGATGGCCACTGATCATCATAGTAGTTGCTTATTGATTTTATGTGGACACTTTTTGGTACTGCAAACACAATCCAGTGTGTTTTCTCATATGAGTCTGTAACTTAATCCCAGTGATTATCAGTCAGGCCATATTATGCTTCAGTAGAGAGTAAATATCTCAGCAATGATATTATACATCATAGTTAGTGTACATCCAGAGTATGTTTTGACATATTGCTCCTCTGTGGCACCAATCATCCCCCATAGTGAAGTAGCAGTGATGTAACACAGACGAATGGTTTTTCTCTGAGTCACCCCCTTCTCTCCCCAACCCCCCCTCAGCCCCAAAATCCCCCAGTTCCATGCTTCCACGTCCTCAGTTCGCAGCTTTATTGACTGGTAGCCTTACAAGCCCCGAACATAGCTGAGTTTTCTTCTATGGCATGTCACACCCGACCTCTGACACATGGCAGAAATGCAGTGCAGGCAGACTGGCACACCGGCTAGTAGTTGGTGGAGCATAAATCCAATTTAACTACTGCTGCTGCTGCTGCTACTCTCTCACTGCTCACATAACTGCATTCATCTACCATTCTGAGCTGGATGACCTAAATATATATAATATGAAATTGCAGTTTGTGTCATTGACAATATTGATAAACTGGTGTTTACATGAAAATGGAAGTTGTACATTTTTCTCCTCCTCAAATCGATGCATATTAACAGGTGTAGCTGCTGATAAAATCGTCCTTTTTAGAGGATGTCGTTGCAGGTATCTTTTTTAGAGCAAATCGACAACAATACAGATTTATCAGCTCTGTTTAGAAAAACAGGCATGCTTTCTCTCGTTCTCTCACTCACTCACTCGCTCTCTCCCTCCCTCACAAATATCCCAGGATTTATTTCCCCCTGAAAACGTTGCTCCTCACAATAGGCCCGAACACCAGGAGTTGGGGGGTGTTCCTGGAAAAACTGTAGCCAAGGCACATACTCAGCCACATTTGGTTGTGCGGTTGAAAATATGCAGCTCTCCAGTCATCATCAGAAGAATTGCTCGTCACTAATTAAACGCTCCTGATTTAATCGCATAAGTAACGAGGGGTGGGGGGGGGGTGACTGGTGATACAACTGGGGAATAATGGGAACATGATTTTCAAAATTTTAGTAACAATGATCATAATAAAAGCTTTAAGAATCATTATACTGTAGGGATGGCCTCCACTGTCCACTGTCAACAGAATACCAGTGAGCAAACGTGTCGTTAATGCCATTAATGAGATCCTGATGTAGTGTTGTGCCAGCAGGATGCCAGCTGTCTGGACATCACTGACGCTGGCAACAGCATCATTATCATCAAGGTCCTCTCCATCTTCCCTGGATAATTGGTTCTGTATGTACAGTACTGACACTCGACGTTAACACTAACTTTCTCGGGGTTCTAAAATAGCATCAGTAGCATATGCTCAGCCTCGATCGTAGATGAGCTCGGCGCGCTGTTACCCGTCGTCTCCCCCACCAGCTGCCTGTGCCACCCACTAAACGGTCTGATGGGGAAACACTGCAGCTGCAATCACTTTTCACTCATGTGCGTAAAATTTGCCGGTTAGTGTTTTTTTTGCTAGTGATACTTGTGCATAGCGTATGGCTTCTCAAATTAAGTGATCAGCCTGTCTACTGCAGGTTGAAGTGTGCCACAACAGACCATAAATGGGACAATGTGGTGCTGCAGAGACACCCCGGCTTATATCATATACACTCCAGATAAAGGAACATCATCGTTATTTGTTTATTTCAGTGGCCAAAACGACCGCTCCAGCTGCAGCATGGCGCTACGTTAGCCTAAACAGGATAACATTAGCCGCGGTCAACCGTAGGCGTGGGGCGTTGCTACAGCAGAAGCAACTCACAAACATTGCACAACAGTTAGATTTTGACCACATATTGTTAAAACAAAGTGATCTTCTAAAACTCAGTCACCCTGAATTCTCCCGACACAGACCCATGGGACTTTTTGTAGAGCTGCTTCAGTCAGTTTCCTGTTATTTTTCATTCTGAAACGTTCTGTAGCACAGTTTGCATACTGATATTAAGCATCAATGACTTGTGTGTGTGTGTGTGTGTGTGTGTGTGTGTTTTCTTTTGCCCATGCACATGTTGATATTGGTTATAATGCCTCCCTTTCTTTTAAACATCTAGTTTATTCCCATGCAGGCTTGACTGCCCATAGGGTGATCACACTGCCCTCGTTGGCCTGTAAAGAATCACATGACCCACCCACTGTTGTAAAAAAAGATGGTCGTATTTTCAGAATCTTGCTGTCGGCTTTCTACCAAAACCCCTGACATCCTTTGTGTCAGCTTTAGATATTCAGTAGTCTGGCTTTGGAGAACACTTGTGCGTTATTTATACCGTGTCATGTGCGTTGTTGCGTTGTTTATAGCAGTGAACACTCTTGTGGTTTGGGAAAAGCGACGTTTTTCAAGCTGAACTGCTGTGGGGAGAAAAACTGCTTTATTTGCCCGAAAATAGCTTGTGAAATGAGCCACCTCTTAATTATCCAGTTTCCTCCATAAATTGGAAATTTCAATAGTCTAAATTTAGCTTTGTTTATGTTACAGCAGTGTTTAAAAAAAGAACAGGGCAATCATGATGAATGCTAAACATTCAAAATCATAAAAAAAAACCTTTTCAGTTGAGATGGCAGTATGGAAAGTTAGTGACACATGAAGAATCTTTGTAGGTTTCATTTCCGTAAAAGGGATGTTTTCCAATAGGAAAGTGTGATTCTGTTTTTTCTTGTGTTTTTCTGACTAAAAGGCAGGTTGAGAATTGCTCATAATTTCCCAGTGTGGTGTAGTCAGGGCAAGTGTAAACATGACCTTGTGTTACTGTCGGAATGGATCATTCCTCCGATCGCTTTTTCAAAATTGTGAGTTTCTGATTTTTGGCCATGATGCTACTCCATTTGAAAAGGTTAGGTCATGCAAATGTTTTAAATAGAAAGCACTTGTTAAGGGATTTCTGATGCTAGATGTAATGTGCACTAATAACACTTGCATTTTTCTCTGGGAAGAGGATTATATTGATGAATTGGAAGGTATGAAAACCCAGTTGATTTTGTTTGAACAACTGGCTAAAAGACTTAATAGATTTAATCATGATGGAACGTGCAGCCTCAGTACTACAGGACCTGTATAGAGAGGGCCTGGATGGACCTTGGACACTCATTAAAAAATACTTAAGTGAGAGGAAGGCACTTCAAGAATGATTATAATGATACAGCCAGTGTCTGTATATGACATGAATTCCAGTTTGTAGACAGAAAGTCAACCCCATTACGGAAATGTTGACACAGTGACTGCCTAAGTAAATTGAATATGTAATAGTCTGTAATTCTTGGTGAATGTATTTGTTGTGTGTGTGTGTAATGTCTTTGTTGTTGTAAAACTAAACTGTAAAAAAAAAAAAAAAAAAGTTGCCGTATATTCTGACACCAAGAAGTCATCAAAAGCACTAGAGTGCTATGGTAAAACTCAATGGTAAACTGGAGGTCATAGCTCCTCTTCCCTTAATATCCCAATAATGATATCCTGATATAGTATTCTTTCTTAAAATTACGTACAGGGTTTTCCTGTATAGCGAATTTGGTGGAGGCCGCCACAGCTAAATTTCTCACTGCCACCAGTCTGTATTTTTATTTTTTTTCTTCTTTTTTATCTCGGGCTTTTTTGTATTCATTTTGAAAGGACAGCTGGAGAGAGACAGAGAGACACAACTTCACAATAAAACCAAAGGTTACCTGTTCAACATAAACTCCGCTGTATCAGCACCGCCGCTGCAGCCTGAGCGGGGTCGCTCTGCACACTACGACTCCGCGGTGCAGACCCCGTGTCTTCCTGCTTCTCTCCCCACACACAGCGCCCTGTGCTGGGTCGCCCGGTGTGACCAGTCTCCCTGTAGCTCTGGACAGTACCTGCGGTCCCGTTGCCGCTGCTGTGCACCAGCTGCCGGTAATGACGGTGGTGCCAGTTGCTGTCGTTGCCGCAATTACCGGGGCTGCGGCGACCGCCGGTATGGGCACCGCCGCCATTAGCAGCGTCGAGGAAAGCTCCAGAGCTGGAGGGAGGCTGCTCGCCGCGCGGCCCAGCACAGGGCGCTGTGTGTGTGTGTGGGGGAGAACAGCAGGAAGACTGGGGTCTGTAGCTCCACGGCGCCACAGTTTGCAGAGCGACCCAGCTCAGGCTGCAGCGGCGGCTGGAAGCGGCTGTGTGTCGAGGAGAGGATCAGGGAGACTCGACGCGGCACCGGTACCGGTAATAACGGCGGCAACACATCCTGTGCTTCTCAGAATCCTAGTGGGGCTTTCAGCGGCAGACCGGCCGGGGGGAGGTGGGGCGCAGGCGCTGAATTCATGGGTTCATGTGTCTGTGGCTGAACAGCTCAGGGCGGTTACAACTACTTGTAGTTTCTAAGCGGAAGGGGCTGGGGACGAGGTGGGTCGAGTCGGGACGAGGAGGAGCAGGGGAGACGAGGGGATTGGATGGAAGCCTTCCGTGACAAATGGATAGTATGGTCAATTTCTATGCAGACCTACGGCTGATAGACTGAATGGATTTTTTTGGTTCTTTTTGCTGTGTAGATCGGATTACAGGACCATAATTGCCGTATAAACGACGTTAATAATAATTACCAATCTTCCAAATGGTAGACCATAGCTTTAAAGTTGCCCACATGTTTACAGTCATTGTTTCATCCGTAACAGACATCTTATTTATTCATTTGTTTATTTCGGGCATGTCAGTTGGAGCATCATCATCACACATCATCTTAGTTCTTGAATGTATTGTTGTAATTATCAAACTTTTGCCAAGCCAATTGGGAGAAAAAATAAGAACAAAAAACTTAACATTGATACATAAATGTTTACTAGGGAGCAGTCGTCCTCTCTGCTTTCACTGGCTCTTTCACTGGCTCTTTGCTGAGTAGCGCTAAACCAGTGACAGGATGTGTACCGTGTGGCCCACCTGTTTGCGTGCGTTTTCTTGTGCATGAGGGTGATTTGAAAACTAAACATGATCACACTACTACCATTGCAATGCAGTTTTAGTTTTTGTTTGGATTAGACCGAAAAGTGACTAATGCATAAAGAGACGATGTAGAAATATTTCCCCCACCCACACCCTGTGTTCTCCCTGCTATTCCAATTAGCAGAGTAATCACCCGCCTAAGAGTGTGGGCTAAAGCTAACTGCTTGTCCACCGGATGTTGCTGCATTCAAGTGCCGCAGCTGTGTCTCCATTTCAATAATGTTTCAGCAGCAGAGCATCTACAGTAGCAGTCTCTCCTTCAGGACCATCATTCCCAGTATTGTTGCTCTGCTGACATATTACAAGCTAACTGAATGCATTTGCAGCTCCTTTATGGCTGCACTGTAGCTATTTTCGTCTGTATATCCTGACTGACATATATTAGTGTACATCCTGTGTATTGTATATTAGCCGGGGGGAAGCCACAGCAAGTCTTACCCTCCTTTGCAGTCAGACATATTGACATTATTTATTTCAAATATCATTTTTACATGTGCTCAGATGTGAATTTCACCCTTCAGACACAAGAGCTGCAGCTGGCAGTAATTTGCATCGAAGTGCAGTGTAACAATGCTTTTTGTTTAGTTTGATAATAACAGTAATTTGACATTAATTGTGATTAAAAAGTTTATTTCTGTTAACCTGTGTTAATCAAGGCAATTGTTCATCACTTCATTACTTGGTGTGTATGGTTGAGTTCACCCAGCGTTTTCAGCCAAGATACTCTAAGCTGGTCACACAGCACCATTTTAATCATTTAGAATGACTCACAGCCACTTCACTCCAAATCATTTCATCCACGCACACGCACTTAGACACGCACGCAAACTGGATTTGACCAGGCTGGTTTGAAACAAGGGAGGAAACACGCTGTTGGGGGGAACAAGTGTACTTATTTCCTGTGTTTCATGACAATAGTGATTAATGTCCAGGCAATAAGGTACTGTCACTGAAGGACATCCACTGATGCACTCAAGGGCTCGGCCATATCAATAAATGTCCCGTGTCCTTCAGTCGCCATGTCCTCTTTGCCCTTAAACAATCTTGCCGCGGCGTGATACTGTGTCAGCTTTACTTACAGCCGAACTGTCAGTCACCGCTGCCCTGTGGAGAGGCAAGACAATGGAACCTTCAGGCTCCTTTTTCCTGCGTTGTGTTATTGTGGGTCAGCAGAGCATGTGTTTGCTTTGTGCTCATTTTTTTTCTCCCCCCTTTGTCTTTTTTTTCTTCTTCCATGGGCTACATGTAAAATTGTCTTTTTTCCGACTCGAGGAAAAACAAATTCAAAAGTAGGCTACCCGTCCATACGGCTCATTCTCCTCGTCTTAAATTGCTGCGACAATCGCTGAAGATATAGGATTAGGCTGTGCATGTTTAATCAAGCTCAAGGTGCCCCGCAGAATGCAAAATAAGCTCGTTGAATGAGAGTCAAGTTATGTTTGATGAATTGATTTTTAACCTCTGCATAAATTATAATCTTGTTGTGTTGAGCAGCTGGAGAAATGTACCAGAATGAGAAAGTGAAACAGTCGCTCTCCTGTAAGTTAGAATGGAAGTCATGAGTCTGCTTGCCAAACTCTCCAAACTGTGTGGAGTAGATGTCACTGTCAGAACAGACACGCATTTTGTTTATTTGAAACCAAAACAGAATGCTTTACAATGAAACTGAAACAATGCCATGTAAACCTGACAGCCCTCAGATCTCAGGCTTTAGCTGTTGTTGAGCACATTTTGAAAAGGAAGAAGAAGAAGAATGAAAAAGTACCGCAGGGTGTTAGTTTTATACAGCTGGATGTTTCACTGTGTCAGACATCCTCAGTGGGCTACTTTTAACATACTGATCTCAAAATGTGTGTAAAAAATTAATTTTTATATAATGTATTGATTGATGTGATTTCAAGCCTTAAAGATATTTATTTATTGAGGCCGACATAAATATCGGAGAACCTGATAGCTCAATTTAACTGTTGTGTAAACAGACTTTTTAAAATCATGTTCAATTAAATTCCTGTATTTAAGAATAAATGAACATGACACACATTAAGGGTGGGGTGGGTCACTAAAAAAATCGATATACGGACGCCAAGTATCGATGTGAACAGACCAAGACGTTTAACTGAAGTATTCATTTGAAGACAGCATAAAAAAAGCTAATGAACTGCAATCGCAGCATATTGCAATATTTTTAATATCACAATGATATTGTATTGCAACACAAGTATTGTGATAATATCATATTGCAGGGCCTCTGGTGATTTTCTGTCCTTCAGTCTTTTCATGTATTGGCATGTGAATGACGCTTGGGAAGCTGATATCAGCTGGATGATTTATCATCCCTTGACATAAATTAGTATTTAAGATAAATATATATATACTATATATGAAGAGATAGCCAATTCATCTGCAGTATGAATTCAGATTGTTTTTACAGCTGCAGAAAAGGTGGGAAGGAGAGTGTTTAATAAGAGTGTGACTTAAGTCCTCACAAAAAGAAGATTAATTAGCTACAGTTAGCGTTAACAACTAACTCACTTGAAGCACCTGCCAGTAATTGCACCTCCACACTGTGTGAAGTGTACAATCTCTACCTTTTCATTGTAAGATGTCTACACATGTTCTTTTGCTCAGGGGGAGCAGGGGCAGAGTTGACTAAATAGCCAATACTACTGTGCAAATTAGACTTGGCGATGACGATGAAGCTTCCACTCACCAAAATGCTGTAGTGTAAAAAAAAAAAAAAAAAATCAATTTGACTAAGGAAAAATGTGGGTCCCTGGGAGATAAATACATCAAAGTGTTATAAGCATATTGCTATGGCATTGCATCATAGCTTGATTATGTATTGTTGATTTTCAGAAATATACTAAGGGAATAGTACACAGAGAATAGTACTTAAGCCTTTTCCATAGATAACTTCATAATGGAATAATAAATTCAGGGTCATTCATCACATGAGTGGTAGGTACAAAGGAATAGTCGTAATCAAATACAGTTTAGCTGGGTATGAGCTTAACACTGAGTCAATACCCACTTTTCCACTCCAATGCTAAACCCATTCCATTAATTCCTTGTTGAATGTGTTTTTTCCCCCTCCCCTTCCTAAGTTAACACTGAGAGATCAGTCCCCAGGTTCCTTCCTCTGGCTTTAGAATGAGATTGATGTTGTGTTTGTTTCTCTCCAACACTTGGACGGCCTCTCTGGGAGCTTTTCCTTATTTCTAGACAAAGATCTGAGGCAACAGTGGGGAAAGGGTCACCGCTATCAAGCCATGTAACTACACGTCAAGACGGTTCAGCATTTCAGGTGGCGATGCACCTCCAGGGGCTCAATTTATTTGTGTGTGTGTGGATGTTTTAGCCGTGAAATTTGTGAAAGGAAAGTGTTATGTAGTAAACGCGACAAAGGTGGCTAGCGTGGAAATTTGTGTTGGTTAATTTCGGAGATTTCCAAGGGAGAGGATGTGCTGAGTTGGAGAGTTTTTTGGAGGCAGAACAGGAGTTTGGAGAGGACCCCTATCGATCCTGTTGACACGCTCCCCTTTGGGGAATGCAAATGCTTATGTTCTTCAACACAAACATTCAAACCCTCCCGGTAATGGAACCCTAATTAACTAGGGATTTGAATACCATGGCCTTTTCCTTTGACATTTTCATATTTCACAAAGATATTGTTTCACGCTTCCTCAACAAAGACAACTCAAGTGTTTATTAGATGGTGGAAATAATTTAGATGACAACACGGTCAACAGCTGAATATGCTGATCATTTAAAAAAAAACAAAAAAAAACACACTTTACAATTGATCCTCTGGTAATTTTAAACGCGCTGTATACAAATTCCTGTGTGTCTGCTGTTTCTGTCAAACTCTGACGCCAGCTGAAGGTGTGACAGCAGCTGTGTGTTGTTGTCGCAGCTAATCCGAACCAAAGTGTTTACCGGCGTGGAGAGGGAGACCTGTCCCCAGGTAAGCACTAATCACCGAGGGACCCCAGAGATCATCTGTTCCCACACTTTCCAGCCAGCCACGAGGCAGGTGGGAGCTAGCAACCGCTCTGCCTCGATGGCCTCACGGTCCTCAAGACAATCATCTGTGTTGCTGTAATGTTTAGATTTAAATGCTTCTGAGTAGGCTTTATGGCACCGGTGACATTAGCGAGTGCCATCTTGGTGGAATGAAAGTTGTTGCTTAGCGATAAAGAGAGGCTAATTTGGTATTCGAGCCGATGAATATTATAATTGTCCTGTCAATGTGAGGATGGAAGTATTTTTATTCAGTAAAGAGGATTTGGAGGGCAAGCAAAGAGGACAAAATGCTTAACACTGACACGACTCAATGTTGTTGTGACCCATTGTGTAAAGAAGACAGTTGATAGATGGTTGAATTGTGTAGAGCTGCAACAACTGGTTGATCAATTGATGACTAAATCAGCTGCTCACATAAGTCTCACTCAAGTAAGTTGTAACAAGATGGTAAAATGTCCCCTATTGTTTGTGTGATAAACAGAAGTAAATTGGATTTTTTTCCCCCCTTTATTTTAAAGAGGAAACAAAAGATTTGTTTAACTAAGTGACAGATTGATAATGAAATGGTAACTTGTAACCCAGGTTTTTATCAAAGGAAAATAAACCATTAAAAACCAGTTGAATGGCTTATACCAGTAATCTGTAGAAAATAATACAGCCTAGTTATTAATGTGTTATGTCCTTCACTTTATGTTGCAGTTTATCCATCCTGTCAAGGATTTGTGTCTCACATTATACAGCTTTATAACTCTATTATAACACTTGAACCGTATAGGGCCATTATAAAATGCTCTATAATGTGTTATGCGTATTATGTCTTATGATTGTTTATAATGATAGTTATACATGTTTATAAGCCAATTATAACACATTATAACTATATTTCTAATGCATTATTGATGTGGGCATTGTCAGTGAGTTACTAACAATTATAACGTATTATAATACCTGACCTTATAAATCATGATAAATGCTTTATAGTGTTATGATTATTGTTATAAAACATTATGATCATCTATAACTATAGTTATACAGTGCTTTAACTGTTTTATAACTCATAAGTATGATTATAATGTATTATATTAAAGATAGACTTTATTATTAGACTCAAGGTTATAGAGATAGGCGTCAAATAAAGTGTTACCTTTTGTTTAATATGCTTATTGAAAAGGCAGCGGTTGAACAAGCCTAATTTGCACCCATAGCAACAGCTGATCAGTGGTGAGTCGATGAGAACTTTGATTTATAATTCACAACAAACTGGATGTTTCCATTTGTAGTGAAATGAGACGGGGGATTGGGACTTCTTTTGTGTTGTTTAAAGTAGTGTCTGTGTCTCTTGCTGTGGCCCTGGATGTGACATAACAGTGAATGCAATTTGTATAATTAAAAGTTTCAGACAGCGAGCCACTTACTCATGAATGAAGAGTTTCAATCTCTCCTTTTTTATTTTTCTGAGGCAGTAGCCTAATGGAAAGGTAACAACAATTGTCAATGCCGATCAGAGCGGCGTCGCTAGCAGAAATAACAGACCTTGGTGTGATTGACCAATCAGAATACAGCATTTAATAGAGCTGTGTAATGAGACCAGTTAAAAACTGTAGCCAAGCTTATGGGATCTAAAGCAAAAGTGGTGAAAGGAGGCAAGACATAGTGTTAGTGTGGTGTTTATTTAGAACTAATGTAGATCAGCACATGACAGTAGAAGGTACATTCCTTATACCATCGCTACTAATGATGGAGCAAATGTAGAAAACGCTGTCAATTAAACACAGCGTAGCAGCACATCGACAACATATAGAAATGACTGATATTTGAGCAGGCGGATGAATAAATGTCACTGTGATCTTCCAACGCCTGAATCTCTGTGGCTTATTGTTTTTTCATGCCCAAGCTGAAAAAATTGTGTTTTTTTTCTGAAATAAAGACAGTTGTGGAATCCTAAAGACCATTGAAGATGACGGGAATAAGATTCTTAGCATGGGGGTAGGGAGAAGTTTGGAGGAGTGGCATGGATTGGTTTTGGATTTGTCTCATGTTCGTGCTTGCATGATTTCTGAAACTTGCATATTGTATCTTTAGTTTCTTTGATTTAGAAGCATAAACTGTGGAAGTACACATCACCTGTGTGGCATATTTTTCACTGGGGATTTCTAAGCCTGGATTGAGAGCTGCACTGATTAGTATATTCATCTACTGGTTGACGGACAGACAATTAATTGGCAGCTAATTTGATAATCAATCATTTGTCATTCAAGCAGAAATGCCAAACACTCACAGATTAAAGCTTTTCCAATATAACGATTTTTTTCTCCTTTTGCCAGTGTCTGATTACATCATCTCAGGCTTTAGGAAATTATAATGAGCACCTTTTTATTTCTTTTTTTGCTGACAATTTCTGAAAATACTAAATTGATTATGTTAGACAATGTTCAGCAGATTGAGTGTTCTATGAAAAGTCAGTAGTTGCAGCCCTCAGCCAGAGTAGGGTTTACTCTAAGATTAATTCCATCACTGGTTAATTGGTTGTTTCTATTTCCAACAGCAGTTTAATTTAGGGAGAAATTGTTGCGTTAGCTGTTTGAAATAACAATTATTGTACAATGACATCAGCCAGACAGGTAACAAATCCTCACATTTAAGAAGATGAAATTAGAGAATATTTAGCATTAGTGCTTGATCATAGTAGCAGCAGATACGTTTTCTGTTGATCACCCACTTGTTTCAGCTGCGGTCTACTGTTTGCTGTAATCTTGCCAATTACTGGACGTTGACACAGAGACCTAAGTGCCTGGGCGGAGTCGAGAGGGAACATGCAAGTCACAGCTATGACTGGCTTTTCTGTGATAACCCTGGAAACCTGTTAAACTGGCAAACACACACTTTGAAAAATCACCACAGGCTTTTTTAAAATGTTTTTATTATTATTATTTTTCGTGTAAAATCAAGTACAAATCCAACCTTGTATATTCTTGGACCAGCATGCATTAGGGTTTTAAGTACTGCAGTCAAATGCATTTGCACGTTGGCCTCAGCACTCAGCTGTGACGCTGCTGCTTGATTGGAGTCACGGCGAAGCGCTGCTCATCTCAGAGCTGTTTCCCAGCCTTTGTTTGCCCCCGCCCGCGTGTGCATTAGATCTCATGTTTATTAGCCTTGGATTTGTTTTGATGCCGCTTCCACTGCATGGAGGTGATGAAATTGGTGCCAATAAGGCGGCTTCAATAAGGTCCATGCGAAATGACATTGTTGTATGGATAGTATAACGTTTACCAGAATGGGCAACACTGTCATGTGTCGACAAGTGCCCGGCTGTCACATATGGAAGCGAGGCCAGCGGAGGAGCCTCCATCAGAGCAGATGTCCTCATTTGTCACGAGTTCCATGTTGGCATTAATGATAGGTGCTTTAATCGTCTTTAATCCCTTTTGGCTAATTAGCTTTTCATGCCACGCCACACAATTTCTTCCGTCACAATACTTCTAAAGTTAACCAGCGGGAGCATTTTCCTATTGCTTCAACTGCAGCTACTGGATTTCAAAATGTGACATTTCCTTACTTCCTCCTCTCATTTATTTGAACACAATGTTGAAAAGTTCTGACATAATTCACATATGTTGGGAATATAAGTAAAAAATAAAATTTGCTAAGTAAATTATAAATTTGCTTTCCTTACTTAATGGCTAAGTACAGGTGGACACATATTGTGTCATGTTAGTTGCAACAAAGGCAACAGTGGGTTGAGGAGCGACTGCAGGAGAACAGCTTGGTGTGTGACAAAGATTTATAATTTGCTTAACTATATAAATTATATTTTAGTGTGTTACTTGTGGGCAGTTGGGTTCAGTGTGCATGACTTCTACAAAACCTCCTACAAAACAATGTATCAAATTAACAAAAAATTAGAGACATTGAGAATGATACAGGGTTCCTACACAAGTATGGAAAGTATGAAATTTGATTGTATACATTTCCAGGTCTGGAAAAGTATGCAAAGTGGAAACTATTGTATGGAAATATATTTATCTTAATACTTATCTGGGTTTGATCTTATGTGAAGTTATCTGGGTTTATTATTTTGTATTCACTGTTAGCTACCATCTCCTGGAAATTATTTGGTGACATAATGGCATACAAATTCAGAATAATCAAAACAAATGATTAATTGCATAATTTATTTACATGATACACATGTAATTACTAAAATGTCACAAATTATTTGAATTTTTTAACCGAGAAGACTGGAAAATGTGTAGGAACCCTGATATTCAAAGACTTTTATTGTCATGTCACTATATTTCCAGGACATACAGAAGAATCGAAAATATGTTTCTCTCTCACCTTAAAATATACAGTATAAGATATCAATTAAACACTCGAGAAAAATAAAATGAAGTAAAATATAACATAATAAATCATGTACAAGTAGTGCAATATGGTAGCAGCTTGTTGAGATGTACAATTCTCAGTTCATATATGCATCAGTTGTAAGAAACTGGTATTCTATCATTTTGCAGCTCAGATCAGAACATTCTGCGTCGCCGCCTCTGCAAGTTTCTGGAGAAATAACGAATGGTGTACAGTACAGTAAACATTAGGCACAAGTGAGACTACTAAAGGGCCTGTTAGAGAGATACGGAGCGTGTTGCTCTTCATGGGTTTTATTTATCGTCTCTAAATTCAGCCTTCAAGTATTGATTAGAGTCCAACATCAAAGAGCAGTTAAAGAGGAAGGGAGGAGGCCTGGCTGCTTGTATGGCCTCAGGCAGGCATGAAGAGCCTGTTTGGATGTGATGCATGGAAGTGATGCATGCAAAGTCCTGGTGCAGTGCTTTTATTTATGGCTAACATTGAGTCATTTGGCCAGTGAGCTGCAGGTTAGGTTTTTTGCCTCAGTACCACACACTCATTTTCTACTAAAGCACATTTGACTCCACACACACACACACACATATATGTATACCGTATATTAATTTGCAGCCATCCTTTTTCTTTTTTTCCTTTTTTTTTTTTTTTTACGACCGGACACTCAAACGACCTTACGGCGGTGACAACAACATACATTTTCAGCCTGGTTGTCTCCGACTGCGGTCACATCATTACTCCCGACAGCATCAGTGTCACGCTCTACCCCGCTGAATTAGATGGAGCCATTTACATTGCCAGTAATCAGCCATCACCATTCATGAACACCAGCAAATGTGTGAGGAGTGTAATGTATCCACCAGAGGCTGCAGAATTTATTTCAGAATCAATAACCAGACAATTCATGCGGGGCCGCACACACCGCGTCCCGAGGTATGACCTCATAAGTTCTCGGCACTTAAGTGACCCAGTTGCCACGTCGAAAATTGAAAACCTCACTTTACACAGTAAATTTTCCCCCCTTACACCGTTATGTACGGTCACGCCGCTGTGTGCGGAGACATGTTGGGAGGATTGTTTATCGTAGCCTGTGAAAGGAACAAGCTATAGCCGCTCTATTAAAGAGGTCAGCGGCCCCTGGATTTGTTTAATCTTGTTAATGGTTTTCATCAGAGGCCCCTGATGCACTCGATCAGCGAGTGCTCCAGCTATTTAATGCACTTAATTCACTGTGCCCGCGTCGCTCCAGGAGCACATTTAACAGCAGATTGACACAATTCAGATTTAATGTACAATTCCAGCATTTTTGAGGAGCAGCCATCGACTTCTCCGCAGGAAGTCTTGTAGTTTTAATTCATAAAAGAATCAGTTTTGCTGAGACAATAGAACAATAGTTCATAGTTCTTCACGGGCTTCTTATGAATAGAGAATAAATGCCAGGAAGTGTGTTTTTTTTTTCTTTTTCTGTTACTTTTATTTTTTTTTTCTATTCAAGGAAGACGTAATACACTGGAGACTTTCATCTGGACCTTTTTCGCCCACATGCTCTGTCAAAGTCTGACGTTTGATGTGCCGCGTTTCTCACTGATTCCTTGTTGCAAAGGGGCTGAAGAACACATGACATGTGGCGCTGCCTCCTAAACTCTTGACTGCAGTTCATAATACAGCGTATTACAGGTGGCGGACGGCTTCACGCTATACCGAGAGGAAAACTGCAGGGGAAGGCAGGTGTCTGAAGTGAGAGTGGATCGAGAGTGGGTGACACATTTGGATTTAATTATAATGAGATGGTCTTATCCACATTTCAGCAGATACTAAGTGTAGAGAAGAGACAGAGCAGAGCAAGTGTGGCATAATGAGAGAGCCGAGTACGCCTCCTTTGCCCTTCCTCCTATTCTGCTCGCTTTGTTGTTCAAGTTCCCTAATGAAACACAAACACAAATGTTTTTTTCTATTGGAGAGGTGGTCCAAGGCTGCAATGCACACAATGCCTACAAGAGTGTGTTCATCTCACTCTCTGTGTATGTGTGTGTGTGTGTGTGTGTGTGTGTGTGTGTGTGTGTGTGTGAGTGAGTTTTTGGACTTAATTAAAAAGTTAGTCTTGAGTTTCTGTCACTTTACTATTTCCACTTGTCTCTGTGTCTCACTATGAAGCTGTATTTGAGGCTATCAGCACCCTGCATGACATTGAAGAAAAACACACACACACACACATCTCGCCTCAGCTCTGAATGTGCAGTAGCACTTCTGTCAATTAACATGATGAACAAAAAGCCAGACAGGTCTTGACATGCACACACACATATGCTCATATGTGCAAAGATGAAAAAAAAGAAAAAGATTAAGACCGGGTGTTAAGGGGTATTTTTAAATGAGTTTGTACAATTTTTATTTTTCATCGATTCGGTCAAATAACATTTTTTTTTTAACCCTAAAACGAATGGGCTTAATTTGACTGTAATGTGGCTCCATCTCTCTGGCCCAGGGGTGCTGATGTCCTCTTTGCTGAAACTGCTTGTTTGCTTTTAGCTGTGTCGGCCTAAATATCTGCATTGGGATTTGAGTTGTTGTTTTATTATTTCTGAGCTTGATGTTTTGGCCCTAAGGCCCGGCTCCCTCTGTGCCATATCTCCGGCTGATCTTGGCAGTTCTCATGTTCCAGAGGTCCTTGGTGTGACTCGAACACTTCCGGGGAAATTGAGCCACATCGCCCACTTCCCGAGAAATGAGAAACACATGCACTCTCAAGATCAAGCTCCGCTTCCTCCATCTCTATGCTGCACTGTTTCAGAGAGAGAGAGAGAGAGAGAGAGGGAGGGGGGAGAGAGACACCCCCAACCTGGTTTCACTGCTATTACCACCACCAGTATCTATAAGGAGACTGACGGGCTGATCGATGCATTTTTTCAAAGATACCGCACTTTCGCCACAAAAATCGCACATTTACGTGCAAAATGGAGAAATGGGTCCACATTTCAGTTGCAGAAAGATGGAAAATTGTGCATGTTTACTTCACATAGGAGCAGCCATTAACCCCTAATGTTCCCCTAATTACACAACGTAAAATGTTATCGCGTTGCACAAGAAGATACACAAAATCATGTGTGTGCGAGAGACAATAAATATAGCCCAATGATTAAAAATAATTATGCTTATGCTGCATATGTGGAAATATTGAATTGTTTAAGTGATTTGGACAAAGTGATGTTTTGTTGGTGACAGCTGCGTGTGTGCGTGCGTGCGTCCATGCATGTGTGCCAGCCCAAAAGATACAGAAGTTAGAACAGGGTGTTGGGGGAATCAATTTTTTTTTCTTTTTTTCATCAAATTGCATCTTTTGCCAGCTCCCACAGTTTTTGCAAGTTCCCTCAATGTTAGCAATTTCATCCTATCCACCTTTTTCGGAACGTCAAAAACGTAGCCTGTTTTGCTCTTCCGGTGGAATTTTATGTTTACGTTTCCATGGTTTCAGTAGTCGCGGTAAATGCATGGATTTTTTTTTTTTTTTTTCCAATGAAAATCTGTAAAACGCATGGATCATCACACCAGCTTTTAACAGTGGATATCACACAAATTGACATCCGTGTTAAAAGCCAGCGTTAATAGATCCATGCGTTTACCGCAACTATGTCAACGACTGAAAACCATGGAAACGTAACCGTACAATTCCACCAAACCGGCAAAACCGGCTTCCGGGTTTGCCCATAGATGACGTTCGGAAACTTGTGGATACAACTGCATAAATACCCCATACATTGTACTATGTATAATTGTTGCATTTTTTGAGAACCAAGGATGTTTTTCCACAACCACAAAACACTCTGGAAGGACTGTTTAACATCTAATAACATCTAAAGTACAGTAAAATGAATAGTTTTTAACATATGTTTGTCATAAGTAGAAGTAAAACAGGAAACTAAGCACATGTCCTTGTGTATGACACTTGGCTCTATACGTTGCAGATGAGACAGCAGCTGTCTCCCATACAGTACGTTTCTCATATACATAACGACTCTGCATCAAGAGCCTGGCCTGTAAAAACCATCTCCCTTCTGCTGCTACGAATTTCGACAGAATAACATAAAAGTTGTTTAGACTGTAGTTTGTCTAATTAGTGCATTTAATGATATGCCTTCACTCTCCTCCTAATTAAAGGAGTAGCTGAGAAAACAAGGATGAGCGGTGCTTCCTCTCCCTCACCAGCCACCATGAAGCGTGC
Source organism: Trachurus trachurus (assembly GCF_905171665.1). NCBI lineage: Eukaryota > Metazoa > Chordata > Actinopteri > Carangiformes > Carangidae > Trachurus > Trachurus trachurus. The sequence goes on from NC_139896.1 coordinate 28,007,517, forward strand.
ATGTACTTTACTGTACCAGTGTAAAGCAGGGCGGAAGAATATAGCAACGCTGACTTTATTTTACCACCCAATTAGGTACGTGGCCTTCATTAGGCTCATGAAGGTGATGCAGCGGTTAAACACATTGTTGAATTGAAAGTGCACACTCTACTGGGAAGTTGGTGTTGCAGCTAGCTAGTTTTCACATTCAGTGTTGTGGAGCTGCTAAAGTACTTAAAGTGAACTAAGTTCACTTTCCCCCTGTTAACTGCATTTACATAAACTGAACTTCTCTCATATCAGTGATATTTGAAATATAAAGAGATTCCTGCTGTTCCATTCAACTATCAAGGGATAGTTCAGTTGTTTTTAAGTGGTTAGTTTTTTTTTTAATTTTTTTTTACAGTGCATCAACTGGTAGCTCACTCTGCCTCTTCCATGCACCGCTGAGCAAAACTGCTGTTAGGCGGAGTGATACAGGGCATCGCGCAGCCTGCACAGAGGAATCCTGAGTGAGGTGGTCAGTCCCAGATAAACTGCTTTTTTCTGACCAGTTTAATGCACTATTAAAAAAAGCGTATATTTTGAGATGGGACAGCAAAAATTCACTGTTAGTTGGGTCTGTTCACAGCTGTTTATCTCCTGTATTTCTGCCCAGCACTATGAGCTGGTATGGCTAACTGGAGAAGAGCAGAGCACTGTCTACTGCACATAGGAGCCAATTGTACCTCATCATCCCTACTTCAAAAACTTAACTATCGCTTTAAAGGGACATTGTGTAACTTCTCCTGTTATCTATTCACGAAAATCGATTATTTCGTTCAAAAGTATGTTTTTCAGTAATCAGTAATCACCCCCATCAACAAACTGAAGTGTTCCGGTTAGCTCTGAATGAGCCGTTCATATCATTCATATCTCCATGGAGCGGGTAAGCTCGGTGCTGGCTGCCATGTCGTGTCGCCATGTTTTTACGTTCAGTGGCAGCGTGACGGTAGGAAACCACGGAAACTCAGTGGAGACACCGGAGCTGTCGGCTCAGGTCGAGGTGGCGTCTGTGAAAAGTCACCGCGGTAACGCAGTGAGGAGGAATGGAGCGTTGCACTGATGCTGCATTCACCTGCAGTCGGGCAGACGGCCGTCGCTAACAAACCAGGTGTCATTTTAGTCTCAGAAGTCGAGAGAAAGCCGGTAAAACGTGGGTCAGGTAAACAATACAACATCGCCATGACAACATATTGTCACGTGTATTGTTTTGCCTCATGCTGACGGACCACTTGTTTACATAGAGGCTTGTTTATGCTGTTACGTGCAGCGGCTGTCATCCGTCTGCCCAATTTCACGTGAATGCAGCATGAAAAATACGATTGAGTTGCTTCCAATATACAACTGCAACGCTAGATGGGAGTAATTCCTACACAATGTACCTTTTAAGGTTAAAAGGGTTTAATGCTTTGAGTGAAACAGTAAAATGATTGATAATAATTCTCTTTTTAAGATAATACTTATATTTAGATTCCTCTTCAGTTTCAAACATCTAATCAAACCAACAATATCCTTCTAATGATAATAATAATCATTACCTTGAGTTGGAAAAGCCTTAAGGTCCTGGGTGCCATAGAGCTGAATATTTGTTCAAACCATGAAAAATGCAGCACTGAGCCACACTGCTCCTTTGTGACATCGCCCTTCATTATCATGAAGGTAGTGTCGTTTATTCTGAGCTGTGTTATTAATAAGGAAATTATTCAGCTCTATGACCTCCATAAACATTTCTTTGATTCATGGGCTAAATTTCCACATTGTGGATGGGTACAAATAATAAATTACTTCATCTACCGCCCTAACTAATCCTTTAGTTTTATATTGGATATTATGGTATGGTGTCGTAGCAACCTGTAGTGATGGCCTCATGTGGGCGGTGAACCCCCCGACGGCAGGAGAATCTAATCCCTGTTCAGCCTGTCCCCAGAGCATGTGGCTCTGCTACAGTCATTTAACACATCATGGAAAAACCATATCTAGTCTTCCATTTACAGTGGACTGTTTTCTACAGCTACAGGTGCATCTGAGTAAATGAGAACACAGCTGTCAGGTCAGCACTGCAGTCTGACGGAGTAGCCACTGAACCCGGCTCAAGAAACCTTTGTTTGGACACAATATGAAAAATTTCAACCGATACCCGATAATTTCCTGCTTCTCATTGCCGATACCGATAACCGATAAATTCATATTTTTATATTTAACACAATAGGCTCTGGCCTATCTATAACAGCAAACAAAAGCTCTGGCTCTTAAACTTTTCATTTATTTTTTTCATGTCATATCATACAAATATTTGTGGTCATTTGCTGTAAATAAAAAATAGCAGCAAAAGACACTCATAGGTCAAACATTTACCATATTAAATTAATAAATCAAAAGCACTGACATATCAAATCATCACACAATTAAAACAAAAAGTGCATCCCTCATTGTTTCACAGAACTATAACTGTACTATGTACTGTACTGAATGTGTGATTCGCTCCAAGCGACAGTGGTAAAGCAGCTAAAAGCCGTTTTTAATTCCCGCCGACCGGGAGCAGCAGCAGCTCGTCACAGAGGCAGCTGCCACTGGTAACACCGGTCTGCTGACGTAACGGTCAGCCTGCGTCGCCATCGTCATCCCACGGGGAGAAGACGAGCCAAGTAACTTAGAGATTTACCGCCGGCTGGTTTAATTCTTTTTAGGAGATTAATGTTGGTCTCATTGATGAAACCTAACAACTGTGGAAGCCGCATTAGTTTGTTTGAACGAAAAGTGAAACTTAATGCGTGAACTGGACAGAACAGCAGCGCAGCCTTGGGCGCTGTATGTATAGAAATCACCACATTTACATCAATAACTTAATGTTTTACAATGAACCGAGCGGTCTACCTGTAATTTATTTGAAATAAAAAAATACAGTAGACATAACTGCGGTTACGTTGATGAAAGGCCAAACCGTGCAGAGAAACACATGGTTTCAAAAATTCCCGCTTTCGTCTTGGACAGCCCCTACATTTCCCATGAGCCTCCGCTCGCATGGTGAAATTCAAGTCAAAGGTTTCTAAGACGATCAGATACTGTGGTAGTTCTGACCATAAACGGCGATTCGGTGGCGTTATTCCCATGACCCGCCGGGCAGCGTCCGTGAAACCGAAACTAGGAAATGCTGCGCGAGTCGACCACTAAATAATAATAACAAAATAACTATAAAGACAAAACGATATATTTATTGAAAATGGACCCATTAACAAGTGTGGGTAACGTAGATTAATCCACATTAATATGAGACTCTTTTATAACCAAAAGCAAACTCCTCGTTGTCCCTTTAACATCAGTTTTTTCTAAGAAGTCCTTATATACAACATTGTCGTACAAAATATCGCAATATGGTGCTGTACCGATTTTCTCCCCAGCCCTAATCCCTTGCTAGTGCAAAGCCTTGAGAGCTACACGAGGCTTGAAATACTTTACCAGCAGCACATCATACGCTTTTTAGAGCTCTCTTTGTTTACCTGAATTACAGAGTCTGCGGCTCAGCCTGTATTTTTTTGATAGCTTCATCCAGCCCATAATACTCCTCCACGGTGACATGGACAGGCCAGCCCGGCCATCCTTCACATACCTGCTGCCAACGCTGCCGATGAGATTGATATTTTAACTCTATCCCCCAATGACTAATGCACGTTAAACGCTCCTGTGGCTGTTGTTAGGCTGCTGTTTTTCAAGGGCTCTCTGGGGTTCTTGCCTTGTTGTTGAGTGTGATATTATGGAACAAATAGCAGGGCTTAATGGTGGTGTAGATGATTTAACTGCCCTCAGGGCAATGAAAAAGGGAAAATGATTCTGCACATGCTGTTTGTTCTGTAGGTGTTTTTGAAGCCGTTTGTGTCCTATGAGGGGGGGGGGGGGGGGACCAAAACCAAAACTCTTTGTATGTAGTGTTTCATTTAAACTGCAGGTATAACGTACCACAAAATTGCTATTCATGTGCGTAGTGTCTGGATTTAAGGTTGCGGTGTGACGTCGGAGCCGAGCGCCTCTCCTCTCCTCTCGCTCTCCTTCAGGCCCGACACCGACTGTGTTGTCTGCTCTGCTCTATCAGAGATGCTGTGGCTTTAATCCTTTTGCCCACAGGGGACAGCTGACATGGATGAGTGTAAACTGTTGACATGGTGCCGTCTCCTATGCTCTGTGATCAAAGATGCTGCAGCCTCCCCCCCCCGACCCCCCTTCACAACCTGCCTTCAAATATGCTCTGAGTCTATGCCACCGAGACTCCCTCCCTCCCTCCCTCTCTCTTTCACACTTCATGTTAACCTGTGTTTCCCCATAGTGCATTGATTCAAGTGATGGTAACAAAACAGCCATACTACAGCTTACACATTTAATTTGGAAAATATCGCAAAGACCATTTTTGAGACAGAAATGCACTGACTTTGAGCGCTAGGAAAGACTTGGCTTGATGTAATGCTTAGTTTAATTAATCTCTGGTAATGATGCAACTATTAGTAAGAGCTGAGCTCGTCTTAAGTGGCTGGAGGTGTGTGTGTGTGTGTGATGTGTGGTGATGCTGATCAAGCCAAATAGAACTCAGCATCTAATGGTGGTTTATCTTGAGGAGTCCGGGGAGTCGAGCTAATGTTTACTGTTCCCTTTAACATCCTGAGTCAAACGGCTGATGTGATATACAGTAGTTGTCATGGTCACTGTGATGCTGCACAGTGTTTGTTTACACAGCAGTGGGAACTCTAAATTTAGATCTTAAATCTGATGTTGTGGGATAATCCATAAAACAAAATGAAGTGAATGTGTATACTTTGATATCTGTGATTAACATACTGCAGCCTTTTGGTATTTGAGGAGATTGTTCTGGATGCTGCAGTGATGCTGCTGCTGCTGCTGCTGCTGCTGGTGTTGACTGATTTGGAGTCTGTTCTGGTGCTTCTGGTGGATTTTTATGATTTTTTTTATATATATATAAGATCAGCTGCCAAGCGGCATGTTTGTAAAGCAGACGACGTGAAGACTTTTAAAATGTTGAACACCACTCTGAGTACAATGTGCAACCATAAAAAAAAAAAAAGATAAATAAAAAAAACTCAGATACAACATGGATTTTCGAGATGGACTCAAAAACAGTTTTACAGCATGAATCAGTGATTTCTGCTCCCATTTTGTTTCTGGCAAATTGTTATCTGTGGGTTTGTTTTAGTGTGTCCTCCCATGCCAATTTTTTGCACAGAAAACAATCTGCTCGCCCAATTGTTTGCATCCCTCCAGCAACAAGGAGGCGGCATTAGCCAACACATTCCCAGGTTCTGAATGACACAGATGACTTAAATACAAAACACTTCTCTTCACTTGTTCACCTGATTGACAATCACTCGACTTTAGACGTTTCCTCAGGATGCATACATGGTGGAGCTCAGCCCCTGTAATGACTCTGATTGTTCCACGCAGCGGCTACATGCTCTGCTGGAGCCGGGTATGCTTAAGGACAATGTCCTTCACAGCATTCAGTTAATTCTGGTGACAAAGTTTGATTTCTTTTTCTTTTTTTTTTGGGCGGGGGGGGGGGGGGGGCTTTGGCCCAAAGAACTTAAAGGGAGAGTTCAACATTTTGGCAAATTGGCCCATTGCCATAATCCCTATAGACCCTTTCAGAGAGTATAAACAAAGACAGGTGTGGCTCATTAGAAAACGCTCTGCTACACTAAATTGAATGGAGCCTTAATTAGTATCCTCGGTAACACCTGTATTTGTTTATACTCTCTGAAAGGGTCTATAGTCATAGCAGTGTTTGTTACCTTTAATTGTCGGTGCGAGCTATCTTTAGAACGGCGGAGCAGAACTGCGAGCTGCTCAGAGCTACGCTACGGAGGCTAATGGGATTTCTTGGTTTCCCTCATCAAGCTCATCAAATATATAATCCAACAACTCCTAAAATGCTCTCATGGACAAGTTGTGACCTGCACATTCACCATTCTGTGAGATAATAACGGAACATTACAAGACAGAGTTGTTTTAGAGGTAAATACAGAGACTGCTTGCTGAAAAACTGTCCCTGAAGGCAGCGCGCATCAGCGGTTTTGCATGAATTTACCTCTAAAACAACTCACACACAACTTGTCCACCAGAGCGTTTTGGAGTTGTTGGATTGTGTATTTGATGAATTTGATGAGTAGCGTGGCTCTGAGCATCTTGCCGCTCGGCTCGGTGGTTCTAAAAATAGCCTGCACCGACAATTAAAGGTAACGGACCTACTCCCAAGACTATAGGGAATATGACAATGGGCCAATTTTTCAGAAATGTTGAACTATCCCTTTAAAGGGATACTTCACACCATCCACTTCCAAAGTCTCTGGAGGAACTACGAAGTTCTTCTTTCCGTCTCTGCTTCTATAAATGGCCAGATAGGGCAGGCTACTAGGGAGTTCTTCTGTTTCTTCGTCTTCTTGGTAAACCGTCTCTCAACCCTGAATTGGCATGACGGTGAGTAGGAAATTGGTGAATTATCGATTTTGGGTGAAGTATCCCTTTTTTAAGGAAACATTTGCACCCAGGACACACCAGCTCGGTCTTCTCCACTCCTGCTAACACAGGCTGTTTGCATTTTACTCCATCAAGTTTCCACATAGTTCAGCAGGGAACTTGTGATGGTATCATTTCATCCATACATATATCACAAACATATTGATCATCCAGTCCATTTAGTTTCTTTCCCAGAAAAGCTGCTGCTGCTGCAGAGGATTTGATTGATTCAAGCAATAAAAGAGCAGGAAGCTGTAAGAGATGCTCCTCTTGTTTTCAGCAGATCCCATGATTAATACCCATTAAGGCTTTGTGCCATTGGCCGCACCTGGACTTTTTGTTTCGGTACAGACTCGGTCACCACCATAGCTGCAGCTTCTGTTTTCACTGGTTCAGACTGACTGCTAGAGGAAATCACCATTTGTCACAATAGCTAGAGGGATCAGAGGCTCCTCAGTAAAAAGTTATCCTTGTTATCCTTAGTATATTTCAGTCTCTGTGACCTTTGGGGGTTATCGTCCTGGCTACATGAGTAGCTGCAACCGCTGCAATTTAGAGGCAGATTTGAGGCCCTTTGTCTGAATACATTCAGAGCGGAGTTAGAGATGAAGTGTCATTTAAGCTTGTATTTATGTAAGTGTTGTATTTATAACCCATCAACAAAACAGAGAAGTGTTCTCAGAGAGGGGTTTCGATTGACAGACCTAAATGCAGTATCATTTTTGTCTCGCTGAGGCGCTTCCAGCTCAGACCTGCTCCTCTGTGTGTGAGGAAGGCCTGCGATGACAGCCAAGGTGACGGGGTGTAAATCAGTACTGCAATATGAGTATTATTCCTACTCTGTGTGTCTGTGTCTGTGTTTGCATCTATAATTTAAATTTATTTGATTCCTTTCTATAAATGTACCCATGTATGTTTTATGTTGTCTTAATTGCCTCTGAGCTAGGTCGTCATTGTAAATGAGAACTGGTACTCAATTGACTTACCTGGTTAAATAAAATGACCTAAAAAATATATATATTCCTCTCAATTAATCAAAACAGCATTACAGCAAAATTCAATAATTGTGTCGTTGGGTGCTCAGATCATCAGAGGCGGGATCACCACAGACGACATGATAGAAGATTATCACAATACTTGAGCCATGATACACTATTATTGTGATAATAAGCATTTTGTGCAATCCTGAATATTGCTGTAACATATTGTGATGCATTATCTTTTTGCAACTGCAAATTAACTTCATCAGCAGCTGTTTATTTAAAGTTTGTTCTTCTCACTTGAATCATTTTTATACTTCACAAGGTCCTGATTCAGTTAGATCCAATTCGATATTGATTCATTTAGAGATATTTCAGTTCTAATAATACCAATTTTTCTTGGTTATGAAAGAGATTTTCACAGAACTAATGCTGCAAATTGTACAAAGATGGAACCTGGTGCACACTACCAATGTGTACATTAGAAAATGACCCAAAAGCAGATACGTTAATGCATGTCTATTTACCATGACCCACTCCAGAAGGAAACAGTGCAACTCTTCAGTTCAGTCGTGGGTGATAATTCAAGTACTGCATTCAATATTTCCATTTCAGAAGTGAGTGGACACAACAACATGTGAATCTCGCACCATCACGCAGATCTCGTGAGACTAAGAGGAAACAGGGAATGGCATCTCTCAAATGAAAATCGATATAAATCAGTTTTTTTTTAAAGCCAGCCCTACTCATGACCAACACAGTCATAAAAAGTACTGTAGTATTCTATTACTAAAAACTTTCATTTGTATTTTCAATTTACATAATGAAAGATCAATTCTTGGCGCCTGCATGTGTATTGATACAATATTGCTTCACGAAATACCCTCGGCCCTGAGTTATCATATGAGGATTCAGCTGAAAGTTCATAAAAAGTTCAATGGGGGAAAAAAAAGAGAACGCAGGCAGAGCATGAATCCCTCTCTCCACCGTCAAAGTCAAACACATTACACACCCTTCCATCAGCCCCACTTCCACACCTTCACATTTCACTAAGATGTGTTCAGGGCCCTGGACTTTCTTATGTATTCATTAGATGAAATTTAAAGGGTTGATTTTTTTTTTCTCCACACCACTTTATAAGTCTCTCACCTTTGACACGAGCCTCATCCATCTTCCCATGCATTTTTAATAGATTGTTGAATAAGCGGTCACTGTATTTCTGAAACTTTTCTTCCCCTGTGGTTTTCCTGACCTCTCTTTCTCTCCCTCTCTTCCTACCACAGTTGCAGCGGGTGACCAGCCTAACTACCCTGGAGACGGGCATCATGGGAGCACGGGCGTAATGAGGGAGAGGAGGGCAGCTGATGACCCTTACTGGTCTTATTCAGGTGAGCTCTCATTTGTGCGCTGACCAAAGCCCTCAGCAGGTGGGGAAATGCATTTACTTGACTTTCTCACCTCTGCTCTACCTTGACCATCGTTTCCCTCATTTTCTTTCCTCTCTCATTTTTCCTTTAACACCTGGGTGCTGGAAAATACAACACAGTATTCATTGAACATTCTATGTTTTCATTGCTCTAAGTGACTGTAATTAATTGTACTAATGCACGAAAGAACAACATGAGCAGAAGTGCACATTATGTCGTAACCATCAAACAAGTTGATGTGATTAAAATGTATGTAAATGTCAGTTTGATCAGAATTACAAGAAAAAGGATCAGTTTGCTTGTTCAGTGTGTTCAGGAAGTATTCAAAGCCCTTCCGTTTTTCAGAAAAGAGACTGGTGGCAATTTTCTGGAAATAAGGAAAACAGAAATATCACAATGAGACAATGAGGCAATGTTTTTCTTTCAAACTCTTTTGACTTGTTAGACTCGCTGGTCGTAAACATTTTAAGCAGCGATCACACATGGCTTCGTGGTGTTTTATTAAGTACTGAAATGGGTTGGTAGTGTCGGCCAATGAGGTAGCAACAGCACCAAGGCCATCTTCTTTAAAAAAAAAAAAACTGGAATAGTTCCACAGCCAACATACTGCTCCTCTCACATTAAAGTTGTTGTAGTGCTGCGTTGAGGCCAATATAGCCTACAACACGTAACAGTGTGGCGGTTTTCCCTCTTTTCACCATCAGCACCACTCTCCCTTGCATGACACATAACTAGAGCATTATCGCAGCCTTTGCGATTACAAAATCTCATTTTATCATATGACCATATATCACATTCAGCCCCAATTGTGACCCTTTGGTGTGACATTTGGTATAAATTTAGCTCAGCGTCCAATCTGCTTTGATCATCGTTGAGATTCAACAGTTTGGAAAGATGCATCTGTATATCTAAGGTCTTTATGTACAGTATGAGGGCTTGCAAAGCTACATGATGAGTTATTTATATTAACATGGGAAAAATACATTTAAATGATTTAAAAAAAAAAAAAAAGCTTCAACATAGTTAAAGCAGAAGTGAGTGATCCGGTCGTTTTCGCTAATGCTGCGTTCCAGGCAGGCTTTTGAAATCGTAAATTACAGCTTCAAGTCACAACTTACGACTTTGTAGCGTTCCAGGCAACCCACTCGTGTTTTTCCGACCTGTTTTACCGGTGAAAGTCACTATAACGGCCACTCGTAACTTCCGACCGGTGAACTCGTACCAGATCGAACTGGTACCACTTCACGGTCGGAAAAATACGAGTTTCCTTGAACGCACCATAACAGTCCTCGTCGCTACGTCACCACATTCACGGCGTTCCTTGGCTGCACACACAGCCCTGCATGCCGTTCTCTCTCCTCATTGGATAAAAACTGTAGGATACGATAAATGTTTTCTCTTCGGCTCAGAGCAGAGCAGAGGGACTGAGAGACCCGTGTTTCGGTCCAAACACTCTATGTAAGTGATTGCTGTCGGAAGATATAACTATTTAAGACTTATATTAACACAAATATATCACTCACTTCTGCTTTAAGAGTGAAAAAAGTGCATGGATCTCAGTATATCTGGGATTCTCTGCCTACAATTCAATAAAATCTTACAAACGTTAACACACAGCATGAAAGAAGCTTGTGAACTGAAGTATGCCATGTGCAGGAAGCTGGAGCATTCAGCAGACCTACTTTCATTTGTCTTAAAGTTTAGTATCAGCAGCACAGTAGGCCGTGCTGTACATGCGTGTGTTTTAACTCCTGCCTCCATTATTGATAGTACGCCCGCTTTTAATACCAACGGAAGTGCATCAGGGAATTTAGGCTGACGTCCTCCTCAATTATTATTATTATTATTATTATTATTAATTCAACATCTACCTCCCAACAAATTGGAAAATGGACGGACAACAGCAGCCCACAGTAAGATGTACTGTACGCCCTAATGGATGATTAATTGTGCACTTTTAAGTATTCTCCGAGCGCCGTGTGTTTGCAGCAGTGTAACGGTGAGAGTGGTGAAATCGGGGCGTGCTTCTCGACAGTCGGAGTGGTAATTGATGTGTAAACTACGTGTTCAGTGGAAGCAGGAGCAGAGTTCTCAGTTTCAGACAGATGTTTGAAAGACAGAATCAGCAAAGATTCAGCGTGGACATGAACATTGATTCTGATAATGAGGCACGGCATAGTACAGCAGTTATCATTTTATTTATTTAGCCACATAACACTGTCAAAGCTGCACCAGCAACACGCTGTATCAAATATTTAAGACTGGTTTATTTGGGTTTTTCCAGTTGAACACTCTGTACACATGCAGAAGTTCCCTTATTTATGAGTAGTGCTATACAGGAGCAAAATAATTCGCTCAGCAGTTAAGCCTTTGATAGGCAGTACTTATTTATTTCTATCAACCTTTGTGATGCATTACTTGTGCAGTAAAGTAGCTCGTCGCTCCCCCGCCCAGTCCTTCTATATACCGTAAAGGTTGCTGATAAAAATAAAATGGAGTGTGTAAAGGCTCTTGTATAAGAGTGTGATATTCCTTAATGTATCTAGTCAGGAGTATTCAGACCGGGCCGTATTTATATAATTTATTATCCGTGGGAGCAGTTCTGATAAGCACATACAGTGGGTACGGAAAGTATTCAGACCCCTTTGAATTTTTCACTCTTTGTTTCATTGCAGCCATTTGCTAAAATCAAAAAAGTTCATTTTATTTCTCTTTAATGTACACTCAGCACCCCATCTTGACAGAAAAAAACAGAAATGTAAAAAGTTTTGCAAATTTATTAAAAAAGAAAAACTGAAATATCACATGGTCATAAGTATTCAGACCCCTTTAAAATTTTCACTTTTTATTTCATTGCAGCCATTTGCTAAAATCAAAAAAGTTAATTTTATTTCTCATTAATGTACACTCAGCACCCCATCTTGACAGAAAAAAACAGAAATGTAGAAATTTTTGCAAATGTATTAAAAAAGAAAAACTGAAATATCACATGGTCATAAGTAACCCTTTGCTGTGACACTCATATTTAACTCGCATGCTGTCCATTTCTTCTGATCCTCCTTGAGATGGTTCTACTCCTTCATTGGAGGTTACAAAAGAATTTCTGCAGCACTCAAGGTTCCTAAGAGCACAGTGGCCTCCATAATCCTTAAATGGAAGAAGTTTGGGACGACCAGAACTCTTCCTAGACCTGGCCGTCCAGCCAAACTGAGCAATCGTGGGAGAAGAGCCTTGGTGAGAGAGGTAAAGAAGAACCCAAAGATCACTGTGGCTGAGCTCCAGAGATGCAGTGGGGAGATGGGAGAAAGTTCCACAAAGTCAACTATCACTGCAGCCCTTTGTATTGGGCAGGTGATGAGCAGTGCCTGGTTTTCTCCACACATACCGCTTAGAATTAATGCCAAAAAGTTCAATCTTCGTCTCATCAGACCAGAGAATCCTATTTCTCATAGTCTGGGAGTCCTTCATGTGTTTTTTGGCAAACTCTATGCGGGCTTTCATATGTCTTGCACTGAGGAGAAGCTTCCGTCAGGCCACTCTGCCATAAAGCCTCGACTGGTGGAGGGCTGCATAGTTGACTTTGTGGAACTTTCTCCCATCTCCCCACTGCATCTCTGGAGCTCAGCCACAGTGATCTTTGGGTTCTTCTTTACCCCTCTCACCAAGGCTCTTCTCCCACGATTGCTCAGTTTGGCTGGACGGCCAGGTCTAGGAAGAGTTCTGGTCGTCCCAAACTTCTTCCATTTAAGGATTATGGAGGCCACTGTGCTCTTAGGAACCTTGAGTACTGCAGAAATTCTTTTGTAACCTCCAATGAAGGAGTAGAACCATCTCAAGGAGGATCAGAACAAATGGACAGCATGCAAGTTAAATATGAGTGTCACAGCAAAGGGTTACTTATGACCATGTGATATTTCAGTTTTTCTTTTTTAATAAATTTGCAAAAATGTCTACATTTCTGTTTTTTTCTGTCAAGATGGGGTGCTGAGTGTACATTAATGAGAAATAAAATGAACTTTTTTTGATTTTAGCAAATGACTGCAATGAAATAAAGAGTGAAAAATTTAAAGGGGTCTGAATACTTATGACCATGTGATATTTCAGTTTTTCTTTTTTAATAAATTTGCAAAAATTTCTACATTTCTGTATTTTTCTGTCAAGATGGGGTGCTGAGTGTACATTAATGGGAAATAAAATGAACTTTTTTGATTTTAGCAAATGGCTGCAATGGAATAAAGAGTGAAAAATTTAAAGGGGTCTGAATACTTTCCGTACCCACTGTATGTTCTTTCAGAGTGCTTCTTCACATTCAGCCGCACACACTCACACCCCAGCGCAAACACAGCCCTCTGTCGGCCATTGAGCAGCTCCGGCGGGAAATAGGGGTTATGTGCTTTGATCGAGGGCACCTCACTGGAAGAGCTCAGGAAGGGAGGGAGCACAAGTAAAATTATATTTACAGGTTCCAAGGTCCAAAAAAATAAAAATATAACGCCACCCAGCAAATAACTAACTCTGTCCCTCTGCTGGAGTGCAATGAGCTCTGCAAATTATTTTTCATCGCCAGAATATTTTGTCTTGGGCTCTGCCGTAGTGAGCCCACAATCCCACGGTTTCAGGGTAGAAAATGGTGCAAATAACAGCAAAAATGAACTGTGCTTACTTTGGACTCGAGTTTGTTTGGCATTCATGTCACTCCTCATAGTGGTTTTTCGTCTCCCCCCAGTTGTCAAGCAGAGGCTGTGAAAGAGCGTCTGCTTGGACTATCTAAGCATGATTGCCTTTCCACTATCTACAAGGTGTGTGGAGCCCATTATGGGAATCCTAATCACTCCAAACATGGGGCTGCTTTCTGGAACTGAAACCCCTCAACGTACAGTGAGCGTTAATCACCGTTTTGCTTATTTAATATTCCTTAAATATCCAACTCAAATGATCAGATGGAACAGTTGTGGCTCTTAGCTGAGAGGTTTTGTTTGATGGTTCAAGTTAAATGGACGACTGCCAATTTAGAAATATTATGCATATTCCTTATTTGTGTGTATACATGTAAAATCACTCTAAATAGGTTCAACACCCATACTGTAGCATAGAGTGCTCTGTGAGCTTCTGAGAAATTGCTGCTCTCCTCTCATGATGTGTTCAGGTTGTTGCCAATAGCTTCAGTGATAGCAGCAGTATTTGGCACTGGCTGTGTGAAATCATGGTCATTCTCTATGGTTCACTTTTTCCTCCCATAAAAGTATATTATTAATAATATGTATAACTATAGTTCTAAAAACTCATAAATGATCATAATGCTTTACAACAATAATCATAAAGCATTTTATCATGACTTATAAGGTCAGGTATTATCATATGTTATAATTATTAGTAACTCACTGACAATGCCCACATCAATAATTCATTATAAATATAGTTATAATGTGTTATAATTGGCTTATAAACGTGTATAACTATAAACACTCATTCTTATTGTTATAAAGCCTTATGATAATTTATAACACATTATAGAGCATTTTATAATGGCTTATAAGGTCAAGTATTACAATAGAGCTATAATGCTCTATAATGTGTTATGCTGATTGTTATAAAGCCTTATAATCATTTATGAGTGTTTATAATGATAGTTATACATAGTTTATAATGCATTATCGATGTGGGCATTGTCAGCGAGTTTATAATGTGAGCAGTGGTGGTTTTTTAATACAGTTGAGGTGGCAAGCCTCCACAGGACTCCGTAGCTTCATTATTTTTCTGCATGTCTTGACTGGGCAGCTGCACACTGCTCTGGAACCACACAGATCTTTGAGGACCTGCTGGACCTGATCCTGTCTGAATATTCAGGTCAAGTTCTCGCTCACTTTCTAATGAAGACATCGGGCTTAAGTTGGTCTTGGCACATTTTCTTTGGCCGACAGCATTTATCGGCCATATGTTTTAATCACTTGACAGACGGTTATGTGTGTGCCTCTGTAAACAGTCGAGCGAGTCGCAGGCTGTTTTCATACTTATATTGTGTAATTGTTGTGGGAAAATATTTGGCTTTGCGTTAATGTTCTGTGTTTGCATGTGGAATTACATGCGTTCTTGTAATTCGCTGGTAATTAAGGAAAAACAGGATCTCAGTGTTACATTTTTATATAGGCAGGGAGGACAAAAACAAGAAGAGGACTGGCTGACACGGGTTGATTGTGGACATTCATTTCAGGCCTTGCAGAGCACTAATTCCTACCAGTGAAGGCAGCTGGCTGATTTTTACTGAGGAAAAAGGGAGGCATTGAGGGAACACAGAAATGTCCATTGCTTTGGAAAGGTAATTAGTGGCTAAGGCTGCGAATGGGGGACAGACAAACGTGCCTCAGCAGCTAAATGGTTATTAAGGGCATTTGCTCTGTGCAAGTGAGTGTAAAGGAAATGCACACAGTAGGGTTAGCCCCAAGCTAGGAGGCACTGGTGCAGGACACACTTTAGCTCTATTTTCTTCGCACTCTTAGATTACATGACATATTGTATGAAGTCTACAATATGCTGTTAAAGACCAATGTGAAACAATACCACACAGACACTGGAGGGAATTGAATAAAAGAGTGGTATGTATGTATGTACTGTATGTATGTGTCTGGTAGATTAAAAAAAAGACTTTTATTTATATATATATATATATATATATATATATATATATATATATATATATATATATATATATATATATATATATATATATATATATATATATTAGGGCTGTCAGAGTTAACGCGTTAATCGCGATGCGATTAATTAAAAAAATTAACGCGATTAAATTTTTTAATCGCGGTTAATCGCGGCCCATTTTGTCCTCTGTCTGCTGGACTGGAGGACTGGAGTGTGGGACCTCCAGTCCAGTAGGTGGCGGTAAGGCACCTTCAAGTTGGTTGCTACACAAATATACACAGTCTAACATATATCCACAGCTCCATCCATTGATTTTTTGACGGCTTTGTTGTAAACAAATGCACGTGGCCAGGCAGAGGTGTAGCAAAGTAACGGGCAATTTCCACTGGATGCAATTCGTTTCAATTCTGTGTGATTTTCATGCATCATGTGTTATGATTAGGTACTAGGCCTACTAGGTCTGGTCTAAAAGTTGTTTGTCTAGAGATTATAACACTTTGGAGTGTTGAAAGTCCAAAGCGCCATATATAATATTTTTAATAGAGATTAATCGCGAGTTAACTATGGAAAAAATGCGATTAATCGCGATTAGAAAAATTAATCGTTTGACAGCCCTAATATATATATATATATATATATATCAGTGTTTCCTCTACATTCATTTAGCAGTGGCGCACCGCCACAGCTAAATCCTAGCCGCCGCTGCTTCAAATTTCTTTTTTTTTCTTTTTTTTTTAAATTGTCGCTAATCCACCACCGCCACATGCCTCCACCTTCACAGCAGAGTCCTGCACTGCACCTCGCGAGTAGCTACTAAGGTAAACTACAGATAACTATCTTGCTCAGTATCTACTCTTTGCACCCCCTCTGCACCTCGATGACAGACCACAGCCTGTTTTTCCGCAGAATCATTGAACTCGGGTGACAGAATGACAACAGACTCAGTGGTCGCTGTTGCCGGTGTTTTTTTTTTTTTTTTTAAATAGCGGGTTTGATTCTCGTGTCGGACGTCGCGCTCAGTGCTGGTGGAAAAGAAAAAAAAACTAAAAAGTGTGTGTCAGTCCGTCGGGCTTATGATGATGTTATTGTAGCGCATACAGTAAGTTTAACAGGACATATCCTCTACTGCGCTGTAACATAAACGTGCATAAACTCCCCCTCCTCTCCGCGGCCGTCCGCTGGTGCGAGTGGGAGGAGAGGTAACGGCGATGACGGCAGCGACACCGACAACGACGAGACGGCAGAACGATCCTGTTTAGGAGCTGTCCGTGCGGTTACTTAACCAAAAGTCTCCTGAAGAAGGCCCAGGTTATCAAACTAAGAGAAATATGACCTGTGGTAGTTTGTATGAATAGCAAAAATACATCATGACTGACATGAAGTTGTCATGAAAAAAAAAAGAGAGATGTTGATTCGGTGGAAACCCGGCTTTACAGGTGCGGGGGGGGGGCTACGGTATGCGGGGGGCAATCACGGGGGGGGGGTCTGAGCGCCACTCCTTAAAAAAATCCTAGAGGAAACACTGTATATATATATATATATATATATATATATATATATATATGTGTGTGTGTGTGTATGTAGCTATTAATTAACGACACTATGGCTGCCCGCCAAAGTAACACTGTATGCTGTGCTGAAGGCACAATACATTGTACATTATTGTTGAGATTGTAGTCTGCTTTAATCAAATGGAAACAAGACATAGAACATAATGTGATAGTTTTTCACTATCACTATCAAATGCATACAGTAAGAAAGATTGGTCCACCACACTGACAGTGAGGTACACAGTGCAGTGAGAGCTCGGATCATTCCATGACATGTCCTGTGTGCGGTGGTTATGAACCTTGATGTAAGTAGCCTGGAAACCTACGCCCTGAAATTTGATTAAAAGTTATTTAAGGCATGCTGTGTGTGTGTGTGTGTGTGTGTGTGTGTATGGCATTTTTCATAAGAGGGATGATATCATACTCACCGTAAGACTCCCACAGGAACAGGGCTATGCATCATTTTCCCCCCTTTTTATATCTCTGCAGGTTTGCACTCGGTCGCTGCTAGTTTCCTTCGGCTTCCTTTATCAGTACTTTTTATGGTTTAGGCCAATATAGTCAGTAGTTTGCTTTTTGATTGCATTCTTGATTTATTGTTCTGGTTTAATTACAGCACAACAGTTGGAGTACCTTAATGTGCATTTGCAGGAGCATTATGCTTGATCCCCCGTAACAGTGTGTAGCATGAGAGTGAAAAAAAGAGAGGGGGAAAACAAAGTAAAGACACACCGGCATTAGATGTGGAAAAACACAGATTAACGCTGCATCGGTTTTCATTTTTCCTGCATTATGAGATTTTGGAAAGTACCCAAGATGCCACGCACATAATTCCAGACTTGATATGAAGCTGCTTAATGGAAAGATGCACGTTCACTGTCAGAGCTCTGGGTTTTTGGTAAGAAAAGATAAGTTTGTGTTTGACAAATTTGAAAAATAACCCAAAGCCTTCCGATGATATGGTGTTCTACCTCCATGAAGCCATGGAAGCTTTTTACTACCTCAGTGCTTCGTGTCGGAGCTTCTACTGTGTGTGTGTTCCACCCGGCAGTCATGGATGTTTGGATGGAAGCCCCCACCCCATGAATAGCAATTGTAGCCACCCGAGGAGGCAGCCATTGTCTGATACTTGTGGATTATATTTCCCCTCAACCTGACTATTTTATTCCACTTCACTGAGGTTGCCTGTGATCATTAGCAATCTTTCCACTCATGTCTCACATAATGAAGTGAATGAAGTCATTTTCAATCAATTGCTATGTTGATCCAACTTAATTAGTACTTCAGAGGATACAAAACAAGATTAGGTAACTCACCGCTCTTGATTGCCAGGGCTGTTTGTTTTGGCTTTGAATTAACCCTCGATGCTACCGCAGCACACACTTCCTTTAGTGTCTACATACATCCCCTCACTACTTCACATTTGTCGCACATTTCTTTTAGTTTTTCAGGCCGGTATGTGTAGCAGGGGAAACAAAAAAAAGAAGCTGATTAGCTATTCCTAGCTTTTAAGATAAACTTGTCAATCATAAATTACTCTGCAGGGCTATGATCCCAGTTATTTAAGAAAATGCGCTGAATTTCAGAGAGGATGCCACTGTGCCGCTCACATTGGTTGGTTCCCTTTGACACGTTAAACCCTATGATTCATATAACCTGAAATTAGCTTGGTGGCTGCGAAGGCAATGCACTTTGTCTCATGTGGCTCGACACCAGCCTACATAGGCTGCAGGGAAAAGAGCAATGCCATGTTGTCATGGTGCCCAACAGAAAGAGCTCTGTCTCCTGGAGGTAATGAATCGAGAGGAGGATTGCTCCCGGTAGACCTCCATGTACAAGAAGCACTTGACTTTAAAGCAAAGCTGCCCGACTATACAGCTGCACAGGGGGTAGGTACAGTACGGATGGAGGGTGAAGTAGGAGCCATTACGTACAGGGATCCACAGATGACGATGAAAAGAAGCACTGATAAGAATAGATAGGTCATCTCTATCAGAGCTCCAGAGATCTGGCCCCGCTATCATCCATAGTCTAATTTGCGGTGAATCATGATGTTTTGCCCCTGATTGTTCCGAGACAATCAAATAATGGGCTTTATTACCACTGTGGGATTTGTTTTGCACCATGAATTACAATACATAATTTCAGTTTTACTGATTAACATCGCAAATAAGCTGCTAAATCAGATTTCTGCCCGAATGCAATACTCTGAATGACACCTGAAAGTCACAATTGAATTTCACAACCGAATCATCCTGCAATCCAATGACATTACCCTGAGTTAAACAACACGTTATTAGATATTTCAAACAAAGTGACCGAGAGTAAAATCATCTCAGATGGGGGTGCAGGAGGTATCACAATATTTTAGCATCACCCAAGCCAAACATATACACATAGGCCCTTACACTAATGTCAATGCTATAAACAGAACCTTCATATTTGTTCATGGAGGATGCTGTTACAGTTCACATATCCGTCGTCAGATCACTATATGCACACCTCCCACTAGTCTATGCAAATGAAGCTGATTCTTGCTTCGCTAGCTGCTGTGAACTGCCCACATTTTGTTGCTCGGTAAAGCTGTTCCTCCCCATCCACCCATCCACCCGCTGAACACCATCTACTTAAGCCTTTAGTACACAGCAAAATTGCTAGTTTTTAAATTACACTAGAAAAGTGTCTATATGTATCCACTCTTGAGTGTTAAGACACTTTTTAAAGAGAGCCACTAACAGGTGGAACACAACTCCAAGGGTGCGGTCCCCTTCCGGCCACTGTACTCAACACAACCACCGATGCTGCACACCTGTCAATGACATGAAATACTGGACAACAAGTTGCACAAAAATGTTTTGTATTCAAATTTCAGGCACACCACAAATACCTGAACAGTTTGATGTAGAGACGTAGAAAATGACAGAATGGGACAATTGCTGAAATAATCAGGTCTGTAGTGCACCAGGTCATCCAAACACATCACTGACTTCTGTCCTTCTTAATACTAAATGCATTCAAATGATCATCAGTAGTACACTGTTGGGAATTGACAAGAAGATAAACATTGTTATCTCCAACAGTTATGTTGACAGTCCTGTAGAACAAAGGCTCATCTCATTTTCATTTTCAAGACCAGAACAGACACATCCCAACCTGATGCTGTGAATCTTAGTTTCTGACCCAGGAAGTTGTGGAAACATTACAAGCCTGATCAAAAGATTAATTTGGTCCGTCGCCGGCCTTTAATCTGCTGATCAAGACCAAATTGTAATCTTTTAAAATAAAGATATTTTTAAAGTTCTTTACTGATTTCTCTGAAGACGTTACTTGACCACCACTTGTACCACGTGAATGAGCAGCCCGATATTCCTAATGCAGTTTGTGTCACCGGTCATTAGATGGTACTTTTGGAATCAAATTAACAGATTGTGATGATCAAGTATCAAGTTCTTCAGATAGAAGACATACCACAAATTAGAGTAGGTAACACACTATATTTATTTGGATTAAGAGGAGTAGCAGGTTCAAACAGCTATCACTCCTGCAGACTATCTCCAGATATCAATGGGTTAGGGGGGTTAGAGTTAGGGTTAGGGCTGTGCAACAGGCAACTGAACAACATTAAGACCAAGATCTTTGCTATTGTCAACCAGTTTTAGTCCACTAGACCTGTTTTCCCTTTTGTGAATTCTGACAGTGAACTCCAGGATATGGAGTTTCTTAACAAAGTGCTAAAGCAGACGCTCTAGTTCAGGGTTCCCCAATTAGTTTTCGGCGAGGGCCAAAGTATGTGAAGTGTGCCAAACCAAGGGCCAAAATGTCCAGGTTTTTTTTTCTTCCATCACATCGTGCCAGTAAAAGTTTTTTTTTCTACAGATAATGTTGCTGCTATCATTGTTGATAAAATTTAAGGAAAGCGTAGTACATTCTAGAAGTAATAATTTAGGCATGGGAGTCTCAAAGGGTCAAACTAGAAAAATTTACTCTTGAAAAACAGCCACCCCTGCGGTTTAGATAAAATAAAAGCATCCTAGCATTTTAATTCAGAGCACCCATATAGAGGCGTAACATACAGTAAAGGAAGACAACGAGAAGGGAGCAGTAGTTGTGTTTGGAATATATTCTGATATTCACAATGGCAAAAAGAAATTATTAGCTAGAGACACAGAGCAAGAAATGAGCAACCTTTCTACATATTTGTGCAGATTTTTAAACCCATCTGCAAAATGTCCACAAATACAGCTGTGAGCAGCATCTGTACAACCCTTCACCTCAAGAGTCACACACACATAAGGGAAGGAGAGAGAGGGGGTGAGAGAGAGACAGACAGAGAGAGAGAGGGTTAGGTGTGACTTTGTCTTTCTCTCAGCGTCGGCATGGTCCGGTAAAATAAAACAAAACTCATCAGTCCAGTCACTTTGCCACCTTTTGGTGCAGATCATGTTATTAATCAGCCTACCTGACTTACTTGGATACTTCACTCAGAGGACCGGCGGATCAGATGGTGTGTGAAGACATACCGCGCGATGGGGGAAAAAAAAACAAAAAAACATACCGTGCATATGTTTTTTTTCTTTTTTTTTTTCTATTGTGCGTTACGTCTTCACCTCACACACTCTTTACACAAGCGTAGGTCAATGTACAGAGCGGGGTGAGATCAAAATAAAGTAGTGCACACCTTATCTGTTGTTCACTTGGTTTAATACTATCAAGAGGTGCGTCAGTGCCCGTGAATCGTCGTGGGCCAGATGTTTTGCTCTCGTGGGCCGGATGTGGCCCGCGGGCCACCTATTGGGGATCCCTGCTCTAGTTCATACTGCACTTAAGTAGATCATGCATTATATCTACTGCACAGTCGTCAGAAGTATGGAACAGCTGGGGGGTATTGTGTTGAGCAGACCAGTTCTTTTGACACAATAGGGTTTTGTTGAATAGCACCTCTGAATGAAAGGCGTTCATAACATCAGGGACAATTTATGTCAAGTCCCTGAAAGCTCTTTTCTGTAGACAAATGGACATTTTGACGTACAGTATGGTATTCTGTGATGATGCTTAGTTTGAACAATGTTAGGCCAGTTTGCAAGGAATTTAACAGACATTCCCTCATTTTGAAACCTTGGTCAATCTTATATCTCAATACACAGTGCGGGGAAAAATCACTTATTGGAGGGCAAGCCAACGAAGCTTGGAAAAGACACAAGCCATACAGCATGTATCTTAATATCAACACTTACTGTGGGCATTTACCAGAGAGATCCTCCTGAAAACAGAAGCTTTCATGTCATATCAAGTATCTGTAGAAACTTTATCACATGCCACCACAGAAGAAATTGTGACAACATTTGCTGATGCAGTGGTGTTGACCTGGCATTTGTACAACCAACAGAACATCTGTAAAAATTCTTAAAGTACTTGTGCAACATGCAAAAACTCAGTTATTCAGTTGCGTGCCTGGCAAGAGCTCCAATTCATTCCAGGGCAATGGGCCCGTGACATGTTGGTTGATGTGAGGGGTCTGTATGATTGCTCAATATGCTCCACATGTATCATTATGTTGCGGTTGCATAACTAAGACTAAAGATCATACAAGTTTTCTATGGACTTGTAGCACTTGCTGCTATCTCTAATTAACAGCATTGTAATCAGAAATTGCAACCACATTTTGAACCAATTTTTTCAACTAAATATTGAAAAAAAGTTTTTTCCTCGAGACACTGCATGCAATAATAGCTCAGTAATTGAACCAATATGGTTTGTTTTGGATGAAGTTGCTCTTTATGGTGACAGGACACATTTTAACAATGAGCTTCGATGAATCAATGGAGAAACATCTGTTTCAGTTAAAAACACTGAATACATATTAACACCTTAAATCTGAAACATAAAAACAATACTTTTACACACACATTTACTTACCAATAATAACCCTCTATGTCTACAAGGATGTTCACCAACTCTCTTCATATACCATATGATATAAGTGCACGTTGTTTTCTCATATTCCTTGAATAATACTGTAGTTGGAAACCAGAAACATTCCGGTGACAAACCTGCTGCAGTTGCAATGTTGAACTGAGCATTGTGAAAATGTGGTTAGATCATGATATCAAGATTGTTATCAGCAGAATTTGAGAATCAGAACCAGTCTTTATTGTCATTGCACACTGAGCTACAATGAGATTTAAGGGTGTTTTACAAAGATCACATTGGCTTGTCCATGTCTTGTTTTCTGTTTTTGTCCTCTCACATTGAATACTATACTGTAGGTAAAACGCACAGCTATAAGTAAGTAGCTGTGAGTTTTTACTACAGTGAAATATGCACTGTGGAACTGTAGGGTGAGCTCCATAGAGAAAAAGCGACCTAACTTGCATACTGTAGTTCTACTTAAAAGGTAACTTGCATTGTTGTCAGTGTTGCTGTTGGTGGATCATTTTATTTACAGCTTTGGTGAACTCTGATGCACGGGTTGAGGACCACTCTGTTAAGAGACGAAGACCCCTCAACACTGTTGTGTAAGCATACACATGACCTTGTGTTGCGAAATTCAGTTCACAAATATGTATAGTAGTTACATCAGCTTTATATTATCACACTGAACAATTTATGTTGAGAGAAATATGAGGTCACAACATTCTACCTTTGCAACTGTCGGTGAAGGTTATGAAAGACCCTAACCCTGATGACTATAGAGTTCATCAAACACGTCTGAATACATTTCCTAACCTGAACCTTAACCTGAACCTTTCTGTCAGAATTCTTCAGGATCAAAGATCAAGTGATGGCAAATTGAATTTTGCCAGCACTATAACAGAAACACATCACTTTAACATATGAATCCAAAACAATAAAAAGCACTCTGATCTTATAGCATATACTGTAAGTAAGCTGGTACAAGTTATTCAACTACTTTACAGAGATAATGTACTTAGTAAATCTCCTCGAGAATCAATAATGTTATGACCATGGTCAGATTTTATATTAAGTTTTTTTTTTTTTTAACTAAATCTGTTCTACAATTTTTTTAATCTTTTAATCAATGTGAAGAAGTATGAAGTGGCAGTACAAATTGAGTAAATGTGCCTCAGTTCAAATTTTGGGTCATTGTAGACATCCTTGGTCTTTTGGCCACTTAGCCACTACCCTACAAGAAAGAGCCTTTAAAAGGGAAAAAAAAAATCCACCACATGTTTGCAGTTATTGAAAATATCAAGAGTGCGTTCATTACATATAAAAGTGCCATTGTACTAAATGGGCGCCCTATTTTACCAAGTTCACTCACACATTCAGATACAGGAAAGCACTGGAAATGAAGGTGTGGTCAGTTTAACACTGGGAGGATCACAGTATAGGAAAGGATCAAAGTCCACACCAACACCCACATGAGCTCACTCTCAAAGGTGTTCCTCTGCTAAACTCAACACTGACCAATGAACACCAGCATATTACCACAAGACTGTCAAAAGCTTTAGGCTGTCAGAATGCTGAACTCTGCCCACTACCCCCCCCCCCCCTCTGCCCCCTGCCCCTAGACTTAACATTTGCTACCCTATGCACTATATTTCGCACTACTGCCACTGATGTACATAGGTAAATTGATATTTTATTTTCTAGAGCATTTAATTTATATCTGTAATATGGTTTTTAGGTGAGAGGGAAACAACTTTTCAATTCTTCTGTAGACATAGAGAATCGACAATAAAAATCTTTGAGCTTTAGCAGTGTATAATATTTCTAATGCCCTGTTCTGTTAGGAAGGTGGTCACGGTCAAGGTTTTGATTTAGATTTTTCTGGTTCGGTAAATGTAGTAATACACTGCTCAAAAATAAATTAAAGGAACACTTTTTAATCAAAGTATAGCATCTAGTCGATTCACCTTCTGGAATATTGATCTGGTCAGTGAAGTAGCAGAGGGGGGTGTTAATCAGTTTCAGCTGCTTTGGTGTTAATGAACTCGACCACAGGTTCACTAGAGGGGCAACAGTGAGAAGACCCCCTGAACAGGAATGGTTTTACAGGTGGAAGCCATTGGCATTTTTTCCCTCCTCATCTTTTCTGGCTGATTTTTCACTAGTTTTGCATTTGGCCAGGGTCAGTGTCATTACTGGTAGCATGGTGCGGTACCTGGACCCTAAAGAGGTTGAACAGGTAGTCCAACTCCTCCTGGACAGCACATCAATACCTGCCATTCCCAGAAGGTTTGCTGCATCTCCCAGCACAGGGAGGAGATTCCAGGAGACAGGCAGTTTAATAGGACAGGGTTCCTACGCAAGTATGGAAATAAAAGTATGGAATTTGATTGTATACATTTCCAGGTCTGGAAAAGTATGGAAAATGGAAAATATTGTATGGAAATGTATCTTAATACTTATCTGGGTTTGGTCTTATCTGACGTTATTTGGGTTAATTATTTAGCTACAATCTCCTGGAAATTATTTGGTGACATAAGGCATACAAATTCAGAATAATGAAAACAAATAATTTATTGCATGATTTATTTACATGATACACATCTAATTACTCAAATGCCACAAATTATTTGAATTTTTTTTTACTGAGAAGTCTGGAAATTAGGTTCTGGAAAAAGTATGGGATTTTGAAATTTCAAATAGGAACCCTGATAGGAGAGTGTAGGTTGATCATTTTGATTCGTTCCTAACACATTACCCAGTCCATATCAGGAAAGATATCCAACGTGATTTTTTTTTTTTCCCCCATTGAGATCCGATGTGTTTTCAAAGCGCTCCTTTTAATTTCCTAAGCAGTGTATAGCTGTCCAGTTAGAGCAGCTCCTCATCCACAGACCTGCATCCATCATTTTCTCTATGAGCCTGTCTAATGATGCCGTCCTGACAGATGTCATTGACGGCCGCCAAAAACTGAGGAATTTTATTACTTCATGTCCCCGAATTGACACATGGGACACTAACATGTTCCCAACATCTGTCGGCACTGCTCTCCATGGCACAACCAGTGTGCGCTCCAAGACGAACGTCTCCTCCTCTTTATTCCGACTATGTAACAGTTGTACAGCTGTAGTCGTGGGATTCGTGTTCCAGCCTGGAGACCTTTTGAACTTTGTTGTGCTCACAGTCGCTCCACGGCCTCCATCAGCCACGCTGCTCCTGGATGTGATTAATCTCCGGTTCCTGGGAGAACAGAAAGAGATCCATCCGTCTTACAAGCTACATTTCCAGTCCCAGCCATTCTCTGTGATGATGGAAGTTTAACACAACATCATCTATATTCCTCCGGTCCTGCTGATGTGTTGTATCAACCTATAGTTGTACCTGCACTCATTTTCTGAGAAAATGAGGGGTGCAGGAACACTAATTATTAAAAATGAATTTTCCTGGGGCCCGAGCCGACTCATTATTCATCTTGGTTATTGCTAGCACTTTGGATCAGCCTTCGTGTGCCAGAATTGGTCCATTTGTCTCTGTCAGGGGCGGGCCCTTGACAGATGTGCCAATATGGCTGCCGAAGTTCTGTGCTGGGGGAGAGGCATCTTAATTCTCCATGATGTATCACGCTGGCAGCAACCAATTTAGCAGAATTGAGCTCCAAATCATCTTACTTCCCACTGCCTCCCACAATCTGTTTCCTTTCTCTAGATGAGGTAAATATATAACGGGTGGAAATAAATTAGGGATTCCCGCACCCTAAGCTAACGCTACTACACCACTGACTTAAATGCTTGTATTTTGTCACGCTTACATGTAAAGAGAACAGAGCAGGGGCCACCAGGAGCCATGTAAAGCCAGGGCCCCCAATGCACAGCAACTACAGTATGAAAAACTCAGCCAGATTTTCTATTTTGGCCCATTTAGGGCAGATTGATGTGTTGGACTGACATGTTTGCTGTGTAAACATAATTAATTAAATTCCAGGTGTCACATGGTGTCGGTGTGCCTTGTGGCAGCATATTAGGCCCAGTCGGTGGCTCTTGTCCAACGTAATGGATGTGGTCATGCTCAGCCTGCTGGGACTGCAATATTGAGGAAGTGTGCAATTGCCAGCCCACAGGTTTCCTCTCTAATGCGGTTATGCTGATGAGCTGGAATGAGCTAGCTAGCAGCTCAGCAAATTTTTAAACTCATAATCATGATGACTTACTCTGTAATGAGTACATACTCCCCCAGAGGTGAGGAGGTAACTGTAGGGGGCAAGGCCGTGTTAGTGGCGTAATGACACAATACTGGAAGTTATGCAGTGCTTAACTTGAATTATATAAAAGAACATCTGATGGATGATTATACGTTCGGAACGCCCGGTTCACCGGCTAGCCACTGCATCCAAACAATTGATGGTATTCAGTGCTGCATTACCTCCGGAGCAGCCACATTCCAGTCTCGTTGGATCGTTTACTCTGCACTACTATCTGTAGTTTACAGAAATGCACTGCTAACTATTGATTTCTGTCTGGTTTCTAAATTATAAGGACACTTAGTGTGTAAACATGCGGCCGTTGTCCCTGCTTCACTTGCAGAACTACTGCAACATCGGAGAATAATGACTGCTGAGGGGGTGTGCTGAGCTCAGAGAGGGCAATAGCTCAGTGTTTCAGGCTGGGGCCTTTTTCTTTTTCTACAGTGTTTTTTTGTGGACTAATGATGTCTGTGGAGTGGGCGATGTGATTTTCTATAATCCAAATGTGGAATATATATATATATATATATATATTTTTTTTTTACACTTGCATGAAATAATATAGGGTCACTTTTGTCAGTCACAATTATAGTAATTCAAGGGTTCTGAACGCAGCCCGTATGCTGCCGACACATCTTTCTACAAATGCAAAGACATTTATGTTAATTTGGGGTGATTCAGCTTCATCTTCTCGCTGCGGCAGGTAGAAGGAATATCACTCAGGCCTGTCATCCCTTTGTCTCATAAAGTGTCATGACTCATCAAAGTGAGAACTCGCATACCTGCAAGGGCTAATAAACAATGTAGAGGTAAATCATTGGGGTGGAAGTCATTAGTTTCATATTGCGTGATAGTCTGAATCTTCAGCACAGTATACAAACCTCCTCATTGATTTGCAGATATTATTCAGTTCTTTATGCTAAAGCCTGAAAAATGAGACTTCACATGCGGCAGCAGTGGGAAACGGGGGTGGGGGGGGGTGAATCTGAAGCCAGGGGGGTAAAACACCACTTTGTCAGGCACCCATTCTTTCACAGCTTCAGCCATTAGTTGCTTTGTTAACAGCACCGTGCCTGTATTTTTTATTATTATTTCAATGTGTGTAGGTGCAGTGAATTTGACACATTTGAATTTTTCTATTTTCAAGAGAATCTTTAATATGTATTTTTATGCCCATACCTTGTGGAGACCTAGCTAGAGCGGCTTTAATTATTAAATGGATTTAACCGCTCTTCACAAGCGTTCACCTCTCCTCTGGAATAAATTTTCTTTTCCACTATGCGAGCTCCCTCCTCCCCTCTATTCTTTAATTTCCTTCCTCATCTATCTTTCCTAATGCTGGCCACATCTCAATTCTGAGCGGTGGCGGGGGGGGTTGAGGTTTGCATTCGGATGCTGTGGGTGAGACACCCGTTGGATTAAGGCTGGATTTAAAATGGCTGCTCGCTGTTCTTAGCTCAGCAATCATCTGAGGAAGTGGTCGTGTGCTGCTATCTTGTGATTTGTGACCTAATAAGCATTTTTTTTTTTTTTTTTTTTGGTGGGGGGTTACCTAAGGCTTAAGAACCTGTGCTGTTTCTTTCCTGATTGCCCTCAGTCTTCACTTCCTCCACTCCCTCTTCCCTCCCTGGCTGACTGACACATGTACTCACATACACACACTCTCTCCCACTCTCTCACGCTGCAAAAATACAACAACCTAAAAGGACGACTGTGAAATCGTGTGAACAAGCAGCAGACATGGAGCTTTGGCTGTGCAGACAGACTCTCTGTGCTCTCTCTGTGTGACTCTCGTACAGCCCATTTTCCATCATCTGCCGCAGTAAGTAAGTCCACGTCTGTTTAGTTTAGGTCAAAGTGCACAGGTGCAAATCGGGAAGGTAATTTAGCCGCTCCATGTTTACCTCCGACGAGAAGGTCCCATTTAGGTGACCCCCCCCCCCACCACCACCACCACCACCGGCTGTCTGTTCCAGCGTGGTACCGACACGTCTCCACTAATGGCAGGATTGGCGTGGACTCTGCCGTGTTTAGCTGTGATCTCGCCGGGAGAGTTCACCCGACAAAGAGGAAGACACTTATTAAATGTGGCGACCTGGCGACATTTCCTGTACAATCACTGTCATCCAAACTTACACCACCTCTCCACTGTATTAATTACTCAGGACGCCGGTGATTACAGTCGCACGTCCGGACAAATGATATGCGATGCTGATTTGTAAAAGTGCAAAGAGGTAAACACAACCCCTGACATTGGTCATTAAAGGCTCAAAGCTTTGAAATGATCAAACTTTTTAATGTGACAGCTGTGGCTTGAAGCTGTTGTGTTTGTGTTTATGTGTTTGTTGCACACATTCAGATGAACTGATTGAATTTTCATGGTTAAAGGTCAGAGGTCCAGGAGGGAGTAATTAAGCACCGACTCAGAGAGCTACCTGAATGTTTGCCCGTGATATGAATATTGTTATATTTTACATGTAATAAGTTCATGAAATAAAAAGTAACGCTCCTATGGAATTCACTCAGGAGATAATTAGGATAAGATAATGAAGTTTTAATTGCGTTTTTCCTTATGCCTTGACTCTACTAAGACTGTAGCCTGGCTCCGCCCACCTACGCATTCCGCTCAGTGTTCATTTCCCTTCAGTATTTCATCTGGCAATTGAAATGCCTTTTATGGCTTTTCTCCTGCAGAGAATCTACCGACCAATCAGAGAACAGAAGGAGTGGCTGAGAACAATGACGTTGAGGTCATGCGCTAAGTTGGAAGTTGTAGTTCAGTAATGGCGGCTTGCGGTTTGTGAAGCCATTTGTTCAATTGTTTGGTTTGGTTTATTAAGAACCCCATTAGCTTTTGCGAGGCAGCAGCTATTCTTCCTGGGGTCTTTTCATTTTCATAAGTAACAATACAAACCATCTGCAAACGACACATACTTAATACATAGAAAAGAAAGAACACTATACAGAAGATACATACTTAAAGGTGTACAGAAATGGCCGTTTGTCCTGTTTGTCGCGCCGAGTTGTCACGAGTTGCTGCACGAGTTTACCCGAGTAAGGAAAACAAATTTGATTGATCGTTATCAAGCGGGCGGGATATTCAAAGCTTGGGGCGAGACTGAGCTCGGTGTGTGTGCGTTGTCTCAGACGTTTGATTGACGGATGACGGATCCAATGTCAGTGGCTGATGAATCGTGAGCAGGCTGACGTATAATCCGTGCGCCTGCATTATCCAACGTGAAAAAAAACAACCACACTTTCATCGCGGATTTAATCAAAAATAGAATTTTGCACAAAGTTTGGCCTACATCGTCTGATAGATGAGTTATTACACTAATTTTATGACCCAGAGTGGACTCAAATTAAATTTTCTTTTCTGTACAGCTTTAATAAATACACATAAAACATCCAAGATGAACACCAAACATAAACATTACCAGCTCCTACATTGAATCATCACACAACATTTAGTACTGTATGTATCCTATCACACAAGTACGTCATGACCCCATTTACAGATTTACACTAATGGTCAAAATTGTGATCCAAATAATAATCTCTTAGTTTTATTTTAAAACTACCGTAACCATGTTTCTTTGTTGTATAACATAATTGGGAGGGGCATTCCACCGCCGCAACGCCGCTGTTATAGACAGAGACATCCAGCACACACCGGCTGCTCTGCTCATTGCAACGGCACATTGTTGTTGTTTGCAGCGTTCCAGCACATGACATTTATCACGACCAGACGTTAAAGCAGAAGTGAGTGATATATTTGTAAGTCTTAAATAGTTATATCTTCCGACAGCAATCACTTACATAGAGTGTTTGGACTGAAACACGGGTCTCTCAGTCCCTCTGCTCTGCTCTGAGCCGAGGAGAAAACATTTATCGTATCCTACAGTTTTTATCCAATGAGGAGAGAGAACGGCATGCAGGGCTGTGTTTGCAGCCAAGGAACGCCGTGAATGTGGTGACGTAGCGACGAGGACTGTTATGGTGCGTTCAAGGAAACTCGTATTTTTCCGACCGTGAAGTGGTACCAGTTCGATCTGGTACGAGTTCACCGGTCGGAAGTTACGAGTGGCCGTTATAGTGACTTTCACCGGTAAAACAGGTCGGAAAAACACGAGTGGGTTGCCTGAAACGCTACAAAGTCGTAAGTTGTGACTTGAAGCTGTAATTTACGATTTCAAAAGCCTGCCTCGAACGCAGCATTAGCGAAAACGACCGGACCACTCACTTCTGCTTTAAAGGCAGATCCAGTAGTTTTAAACTTCAACAGAGTTTCCACCCACCAGGAAGTTTCTCAATGGAGAGGGGCCAGTCTCTCTGTCCTAATGGTTAGGACCAGGCTGCATCACTTCTAGAAAACATCTCACCATCACTGTTGCTCCCTGTCATTTAATTATTATCCCATGTCTCTTTGTGTCGGCGCTTCTCGGTCCTAGTGTGCGCGCCTGCGTGTTGTCGCACATTAGTGTACGTCTTAAGCCTCTGGGAGGTAATTACAAGGTCGGGACAGTGCATGGATCTCTGTATCAGTCCCAGGCAGCTTGTGTACATATTATTTGCTAGAGCTCATCTCCGCTTTGTGAGGAGAGATGAAAATCAAAAGGCGCACAATGACCAACAATTTCATCCACGGCCCGTATCTGATATCGGAAACTACGCCAAATATTAGAGACGAGTCGCGTCCCCCCCTCACACACACACACACATTGTTAGGAAGAAGTGCTGTACAGTGTATCTGTCCCACTTTACACATTTCGGAGGAGATAAGCTCCTATATTTTGGAAAATTTACGGAGGATTATTGAGACGTCGGCGCTTTTCACAGTATAAAATTGGCACTGTAGGACCAGACACTTAAAATAGCTGCTGTTGTAAAAGAACAGGAACAAGCCGGCAAAATAAAATTCCAGATAAGGTGTCATCTGAGGGTTCACTGTGTGGGTGGAGATGTCTCTCCTCCACCTGCTGACTGCAGATAATGGTCTACTTAGTGCTGACCTCATGCTGTGGGGTTATCCTGCCGCCATGACAGGCAGGTAAGTGAGAGGCTTCCGTGTGTCTCACAACACCCCCCCCCCCCCCCCCCCCCCCTCCTACCCCCCCGGGACAGAGCAGCTCGCCTGTCTCCTCACGCCTGCCCTGCTTTATTGCTCCGCAGTGACCCACAGTCAACTCATCCTCCCGCCGCCGTGTCCCTCGGTCCCCGGGACGAGGGCCCTCTGGCAGGCGTCCCCGCCCCGCCCCCCACCCCTGCCCTCCCATCTCTGCCCTCCCATCTCTGACGGCCAGCTGCTTAAAGCAAGAGTGATGACACAATTGGTTCTGAAATCTTTGGGATGCGTTTGGCATTTCAGCCATGCTAACTGCATGGCTTAAGGGACAGCACTGTCAGCCTGTCTTACTGCGGTCCACCCTGACACAGTACAAGTTTCTCTGGACGAATGTGGTTGTTTATTGTCCCCCATTAAGTCAACGCGTTATTATGGCCGGTATTATAGTACCGGCAAAACTTAGAACATGTATCACTCATTTTGGCATGATGACGTAGAGTTACATGTACAGTGTCACTGTACATAAACCAACCAGGTCTGTGTCCCGACTCCCAAATCACTCACTCATTCACAACTCTCTACTCGTTATAGGGAATGCTATATATTGAGCTCATTGGTAAAATGAAAATGCACTTTCAGACACTGTCTGGTGGGTTTCAAAATAACATTTCTTGTCTGTCTGCCATCTTTCAGCGCAACTGCAATGAGTTATGATGAGGTTTAGTGGTTTTTCTTTATTTCTCATTGTAGATTCAAATACAACTGAAAACATCAAAACTATGAAGGAACACATGTGAAGTATTGAAGTAAACAAAAAAGTGTTAAAGCAGAATATGTTTTTACTGTATATTCTATGCCAAAGTAGCCACTTCTTGCTTTGATGCCAGCTTTAACAACTGTTGACCTTCTGTCATCAGCTCCATGAGGTCGTCACATGGAACGCTTTTCCAACAGTCTTAAATGAGTTCCCAGAGGAGCTGAGAACTTATTGGCTAGTTCAGAAATCCTTCAGCATTTCAGTTGGGTTTAGGTCAGGTGACAGATAACACTTTGGTTTTAATTAACACCTTTTTCTGCTCACTTCATAATTCCATATGTGTTCCTTTATAATTGTGATGTCTTCAGTATGAATCTACAATGTAGAGTGTGATAAAAATCAGATCAAAGGAAAACCACTGAATGAGAAGCTGTGACTGGTACTGTATATTGCTTGGTTCGTGACCATCGTTGTACACTACTTTTCACACTGCATGTGGGATACTATGAGTTCACTTATAGGGTATAATAATTCTCACTATACAGTGGGACAGCACTAGCCTAGAAATCTAGACGCACCCTAGCGGCAGCAAATTTGCTCTGTAGGTAGGTCTAGAAACGAGCCATAGGAACTTTTTGAGTCTCGAACACCGATTGTGTTCACCAATCACAGCGCTCTATCTGTGTAGAGAGTCGTTGGGCGGGCTTAACGCGATGACGACATACATTTTAATTGGCTTGTCAGGCTAACGTCATCCTGCTCTTTGCTCTGATTGGTCGTAGCGCTACCCTATTGCGTGCAGAGGCAGTTTGAAAGACAGCCTTCATCCCGCCCCCTGGATTGAGCCGAGGTCTACCGGTCGTTGCCAGACTAGACATTTTAGTGATATAGTCTGGCTTGTCAGGCTAGGTCAGCACTACAAAATGGTGTATTCACTATATAGTCCACTATATAGTGAGGAGTGAGTGGTTTTGGACACAGCCCAGGAACTGGAAAAACAACACTTACAGTAGCATCTTGACGTGATAATATATTGACGTCGATCGTTGTTTTTCAGTCTTTCCTAAGCATCTCCCCCCTCCCACCTGCCAACTGAACAGCAAAGATTCAGACGGACCAGCCAGTGTTATTAAGAGTGTTACATTCTCACTGGTGGGTCAAGACAGTGGTCACAGTTTGCCTTCCCTAATGGGCAGGTGCTGAAGTCATAGCTTAGAGAAAGTTCCCGGAGCCAAAAAGAGATAATTAAACTAATGGATGAAGTTGCGTAACTGTAATCTGAAGGTATGACAGTTCATAAAGAGGTGAGGGCTCACAGAGAGATAAGGTCTCGCCTGAAAAGAAGTGGCACAATAAGAGGAGATGGATTTAGATGGTTCTTGTATAAATTGTTGAGGTGAGTGTGTGTGGTTTAGTTATTTAAGAAATGTGGGGTTTCTATGAGAGCAGTAATAGCATTAAGACACAGTGGGGTGAATAGACTCCTGCCTGAGTCAGTCATTTACATTTTAAAGGTTCTCTGGCTTAAACAACTGCTGAAACACTCACTAATTATCTCCTAATATAGATTTGACTGCGACTGGAACGCCGCCGCTATTTTCTGATATTAAAACGTCCATCACGTGCGGCTGCAGGACATCTCTGAGTGCCGAGGTTAGCCCCGCGTTTCCGACAGTTAGCCGATATGAAACAGTCGCCCTTGGACAAAGCGGAGTAATGTAGCGGCACTAATCAGCGTTTCACTTTGCGGCTCTACAGAGGAGATGTGTGTTCTGCTCCACAGAGTGCTCACCTCTATCTCCTGTTTACAATTAGCAAGAGGTTTCCTTTCACTGACGCGGTGTTGGATCGGTGTCAGTGTGGGCTGATACACAGAGAGGGCAAAACCCCCACAGAGAAAACATTTAGTCTTTACCTCTGGGAGTGAACGCTTTGATATGTGTGGAAAAGCAGCCTTGAACTTTTATTTTGATTCACTTGCTCTTTCCTCTCCCTTTAAAGTCGGTCATTAGCCAGACAAACATAAGGATCAGAATCCTGAGCTCAAGCAGGCCCGGGTACATACGGGAAAAAAAAACTCATCAATCATATTTTACATTAGTTAATATTGATATAGGCCTACAGGACTTTGCAAAGGTTTTCGGCACTAAAAATGTTTAGATCTTATATATTATGCAGTACCACCAAGAGGCCTCTGATCGGTCCCACATTTATTTGGCAGCATGACAATGACCCAAACAATTACACAAAACACAAAGTCCTCAGTCTGAAGAAGACACTGAGACGGAAGAACTATGGCAAGTTCTCCAAGACGCTTCAACAAGCTGCCAGACCAGAACCTGGACAAAAGTGTCTGGGGGAGAACTCACCAAACAATGATCTGATTTAGCTTCCTTCTGTTGACTGGACTTGGGATGAAATGAATCCATGAATAAATTTGATTCATGTTATTTTGAAAGCATCTTCACTATACTTATAGTGCCTAAAACTTTTGCACAGTACTGTATATCAAGATATCTCTTCTGTCAGATGTAATTGTTCCTTTTTACTCTTAATCATAAGACTAATTTTGATTTGAATTTATTTAGTATTTTGATTTAAACTTTTTATTATCTTGAATATGCCTACTGTGAATATCTTTTATTTACATTTGCTGTGTCTTTTACTATTTTTTTGTTGTTGTCTTTTGAATATCTTTTCTGAATGGCTCTGTGTTTGAGAGCCTCTACCCCAACTTCATTGTACTTGTGCTATGACAGTAAAGATTTTCAGATTTCTGATTTTCTGTCAAATATTCTACAAATAAATAAAATGGATAATATGTAATGAACTAAAATCTAAAAACCCTCTGCAGAGGCGACTACAGCGAGCACAAATCAGAAACAAAGAACACGTATACAGGATGCAACAGGATTTGCATTTGAAACATTATGGCTTCTTTCCATACAATCTGATGAGTTATTCCTTCCTCTGGCTGCCCTCTGCACACAGAGTCAAATGGCTTTGGGAATGGGCTAGTTATTCTGATCGACGTGTTTATGGGACAAGTGTAATTATGATCGGGCCACTGTTTTGACCATTGTTGTTGATATAGCTGGAGAGCACAGTTCCATCATTAATATAAGCTTCATACAGGAGCTGAACTTTGACATGCTCAGATTTGATTAACTTTACACAGTCAAAGCCATGAAGTCCCAGAATAATGCATATAACATTTCAGCACCATGACAATACTGTAGCGTGGTGACACTCGTTCTGTTTTATTGCTTTTATTGTTTTTAATTGTCTTTATTCCTTTTTATTTATTATCTATTGTAAGGCACTTTGGTTCACCGAAAGGGTTGTTGTAAAGGGCTGTATAAATGAAGTACATTTACATTTACATTTACACACTTAACAAGGTGTTTACAGAGCTGCAGATATAATTGCCCCTTTCAGTCTATCTGTCCACTCGGCATGCAGCATTTACGCTTTTTTTTTTTTTGGGTCCCAAATGCAATTTCTATTTTCTATTCAGCTATTTACCACTAGACTTGGATAATTTGATTACATGAATGAATCTTTGTTTTCTGCTTTCACTGAATGTCGAGCTTGTTTGTGCGAAGCTTATCTCTTGACACGGTGAATGCACAGAAATAATGAATAAATTTGTCTACTTAAAACACTACAGTTTGAATGTTTGTTATAAAAATTGCAGAGGGCTGTCAATACAAACACTGATCAGATTTAATCCACAACTAAGGGTGCTGACGAACCAAGCTGGATTCAGAGTGGAAGGCCCGACTGATCAGATTGACACACACACACTGTCACCTCGCATCTTAGACACACACACACACACACACACACACACACACACACACACACACACACACACACACACACACACACACACACACAGAAATAACCCCTTATTGAAAATTCATGCATTGTTTGTTTGCGTACAAGGCACTGACCTTGAATTTAAATCACAAGAGACATAAATGCAAACTAAAGATTCATAAATTAAATATTATCAGGTCAGAGTTGCTTAATGTGACTGAATCAAAATGCAAAAAAAATTAAGCTTAAAATGTTTTTATGTAAATTAGCTGGCATGGTTGGGATGAATTAAAAATGATCTAGGTAATATTTGCAAAAGACGGAAGTGGACAAGAAACAGGAAGCAGCCACAGTATCACTGCCCTTTGCCACATTGCAGAAAAAAAGTCTATGCCTTTTTAAATAAAGGCCATGCAAGCTGAATGTCAGAAAAAAAATCTCACCATTGCGGGTTTTTTTTTTTGCAATGTATCTTTCCTCATAGTCACATAAAAGCACTAAAGCAGGTATGGGAAATCAGGGTGCTCAGGGTGTCCCTTTTTTTTTTTTTTAATGCTTCTTGCTTCTTTATTTCCACCCAGTGTTGCATTGTTTTTTTTGTTTTTTTAAAGCTGTTCAGCAGATATTTCACTTAGTGGTAGTTATACAGTATGATATCAAAGGTAGAGATGAGTACTAGAACCCAGTGTAAAGTTCCTGAGATAGTAAGAGTACTACAAACTCTGAATGATGCATTTTTGCTGCCAATCAAGACTTCAGTAAAAAGGAGGGTGTTAATGTTAATTGAGTAGGCTACCTATGAAAAAAAATGAGCAATGTTAATTCCAGTTAAAGTACTGGCTTGTGCTGTTGAATCTTAATTATATTCATCCCTGCAGTAAAATAAACATTTCTACATAGGGCTATCATGCAGTGATGATGTTGAGACTTGTGGACTCTCGCTGTCCCTCAGTCCACACCCGTCTGTCTGCTCTAAAAAGTTGATAACAGAGTTGAGTTAATTATTGTGTGGACATGAGCAGAGACACATGCTACCGTCTACAGCTGTTTAGTCTGACAGAGCCAGCCGTCCACCTGCTGCTGCCTCCACACTCACCTGCATCGCCCATCACAGAGCAGCAGCTGCGCTCTAACAGCAGTTTAGAAGGACGTGCACACACACACACACACACACAGAATGAGTGAGTGACGGCCTATAAACTGCACCCATCGCCTCTTTTTCCAGCATTCTGCATAAGGTGGTTGTGTAACAGCCGTCGTATTAAATAATAGTGTTGTGCAACTCAGAATGAGTCTGACAAGGCCTGAGGGTTGGTGGTTATTGACGGGTTCTGACTGTGTTGGGGAATATTTTCATATATTACATGGCTCTATTCAATGCTGTACTGTGATTGGTCAATCACTGCATTCCAAGGTCTGTTATTTCTCTGTAACAGACCATTGTCATGTTTAACAGATGCTGAGAGAGAGGTGAACTTGAAACCCTTCTCTTATGAGTAGCAGGTTGCTCTCAGATTTTGTCTCTTAAATTCCTTGTGATCATTTAATTCAACTTGTCTTGATTGTTTTTGTTGTTGTGTTTTTACTATATTTATTAGACCTTTGATCCTCTACTATCCTATACTCCTCAGTATTTTTCACAATTTTATTCTGTTTTATTGTTATGGTTTTATTTTTATTGTATGTATCAGCTGCTCGAACCAGTTGCCCCAGGTGGGATTGATGAAGTTGGATTGATTGATTGATTGATTGATTGATTGATTGATTGATTGATTGATTGATTGATTGATTGATTGATTGATTCTGAACACCAAAGAAGTTCCATTCCCCTGTCTCATTTCACTGTCAATGGCCAAGTCAAGTGAATTATAAATCAAAGTTTTCAACTCACCCAACTATTCTCAACAGTGGGTTTTTCCATAAGATTACATTACAACCAAAAATTATTCTCAAATTATTTATTTCTCAAGTAACCATGTTATACATGGGATAATGTATCCTTTACATAGGTAAAGGTTTGGGGATCAAATGCATGTGTCACATTTGCAGTGATTAAGTTAAAATGTTGTAGTGGAAACATTTGAATAAGTTACTTGGGTAATATAAGTTAATTATTTCAGAATACATGTAATATTTTCAGACTTGTGTCAGGTTTATTGCGTCCTGAGACCCTCACAGAAGTGAAGCTTCTGAATCGTTTGTTGGCATGTTGGCCCGCTGCCAGACCGAAGAGGAAGCTGTTAAAAAGTTTTTGAATTGTAGAGGAAGCTCTTCCTCATGGGACCAAATGTATTTCTGTCCCCCTTTTTCTTCACACAAGGTCCTGGAGATTATTTTTACAGACTAGGGGATGTTGTACTTACGCAGTGGCCAACACCCAAGAACAGGAAGCCACAGTTTCTATGAAAGTCCACGAGATGGAAGCAGATAGCGCCAAGGGAAAACAATATTTTGGCTGGAGCTCATTCTGGTGGCCAATTAGACCCCAATGTCTGTATGATTTACCACTTCCTCTACCTGCTTTTATGTGTTTGGGGCTGCTGTGTGGAACACAATGACCCCTGATTAAAGATTGAGCTCAGGCTCTGAGACGCTAGTGGCGCCATTCTTATCAGATGCCTACTTCTCAGAACTCAGCAAGACCACCTGAAATCAATGATTGTATGGTCAGCCCCATGGAGACAGTGACTTTATGCAGAGCTTATTTCAAATATTGTCACTTAAATATGTGTATTCATACATTGTGATTCTGGTACTACGTACATTTTCAAATACATGTTTTATATATGCAGCTACACAATATTTGAACTCTTTGCTGTGTTTGATGCACATGTCTGTTTAGAAAGCTTCACTGGTTGCTGCTATGACTTTGTAACTGGTATTCAACATGTTAAATTGCGCTTTACATTACATCAATAATGTACACTGCTTTTAAGAACTTGAAGTCTTTGCCTGAATATTCCAGCTCCTTTGTCTGCACTTAGCTGGGACTCATTGTACTGTGTATATATGAAGGGACGGATGAATTGTTTGTCTTTACTCCACCCTCTCCTGTAGACATGAGCTGGAAGTTCAGCCCTGATCTTGAATGGCCGGGTGAAGCGAGGGGTATGAGGTCACTCTTTTAATTGCATAATGAAACATGTCTGGGTTAAGATAACGCCTCAAAGGAACCGTTATGTAACCCAAAATCGGAACTGTCTTAAATTTGATAAAGGGACATAGTGCTCCCTTTCTTTGTTAGGTTTTCCAGTGTTTTGGCTGTTTTAACGCACACTGACTGGAGTGGAAATTTACAGTTACTTTCAATGTCAAGAACAGAGTTTTCGGCTTTGAGGATGTTTGTGGTGCGCTCAAGTTGCGTGAAGAGTGTAAGACTCAGTAGTCTGTAATGTCTATAATCCATCAACTTAAGCACAGCCCAGTAGAACAATGTGAACAGGATGAAAATCAAGGAGGGGATTTCTATATGGGCAAA
Source organism: Trachurus trachurus (assembly GCF_905171665.1). Taxonomy (NCBI): domain Eukaryota; kingdom Metazoa; phylum Chordata; class Actinopteri; order Carangiformes; family Carangidae; genus Trachurus; species Trachurus trachurus. Next base: position 28,047,937 of record NC_139896.1, read on the forward strand.
CTGTGGAGTGGGCTCTTCAGCGGCCACATCATCCAAATGAGCATAAGATTTACTTACTGATGACCGGAGTGAAGATATCTGTTACAGCTCTGGCATTAGCGACACAGAGAGTCTGCTGATTGTCTAGGGGTTACAGATTTCAGGCAGACATTGATTGCAGAAGGATTAGCAAACAAATATTTTAAAAAGATGTCCTATATTCAGTTTATTAGTTTTCATCCCTTTTTTTAAGACAAAATGTTCCTTAATGCTATCCTAAATGAGCCTTTAACCTCATTTCTGTGCAGAGAGGTTATTGTAACTTCTATTTAACAATATATTTGATGAAAATTAAAAAAATAAAAAATAAAAAAATAAAAATACAGTTCCTGGGTTTTTGGATATTGCACTTGTCCATATTGAGAGTTTGATAATATTTGAGTATCTGTAATGCTTTCAGTAATTCTTTGGCGCCTCATTCTAGGTTATTTAACCCTCCAATTTCATGCATGTCATGTAGAATATCCTCAGAAACAAATCCAAACTGAACCAGAATATTTCAGGAAAATGTCAAAGCAAACTGTCACAGTCAAACAGTGCACAACAGTCAACAAGACCAGGTCAAAACCTAGCATGTGGCTGGACTGCTGATGGCTCAAATCCTGATTTTATAACTGTGGCACGGTCTGACAAAATCACCAAACACGTCAATTAAAGTGAAAGGCTGGGTCGTTATTTTTAATATTCTTTTTAGGCTTTGTGTTTTATTATAGTCATAGTGAGAGGGAGACAGAAAAACTGGTGAGAGAGACAGAGACAATAAAATGCTGCAAAGGGCCACAGGCTGGACTTAAATTATGGAAGTTTTTCTGTGCCATCTGAGTTTGAATATGAATTTCTAAGACTGAATTTTTTTAGCATCAAAATCAGACTTTGAATTTTAAAAACCATCAAATTTCTAGCACTGAATTTTTTTTTGCCTCTTGATTTTTTTTAAATGTTGAAATAAATTCAGTGTAAAGAAAATCAATGTCTCAAAATATTCTGTTTTTCAAAATTCGACATGTAAAGAAAATTCAACATAAAAAAATCTGTATAAAAAAAAATCAGTTTCTAAAAAAAATTCAACATCTCAAAAAATTCAGTGTCCAAAAATTCAACATCTCAAAAAATTCAGTGTCCAAAAATTCAACTGCAAAAATTCAGTGTCAAAAGAGTCAACATCCGGGTCACCAGGGAGAAGCAATCGATCCCTGTCTCAATAAGGACTGCAGGTAGGCCATGGCCACAAACTCAGGCGACGGTGCTTCGGTTAGTCTGTTTACTTTATTTGCCATTTGTGTTTGTTAAATTGAGTATTAGATATTAGCCGGATTTATTTAACAATATCTACAATTAACTTTTAATGAGGTGGCGTTCGTGCTAAACTACGTTAGTAACTAGCTAACGGTATGTGAGCATAGGTTGAGGCTAACTTACTTTCGGTTCTGAGGCAGCGAGTATGACGACTGACAGTAACTTACAGAACTAAGTTACATTAAACAGTGATAGTGTTAACTGGTGACACAGGATGTTGGGGGGGGGGGGGGTAATTAGCGGCCAAGCGCGACCTGCCCGTGCGTGCGTGTGTGTCTGTGTGTGCGTGTACGATGGTGAAACGCTTTTTTTTTTCTTTTTTTCTCTGAAACACTGGGTGACAGCATATCGTGGTTGCGCTAAGTTAGTGATGGCAGCTGTTGACAAACGGCTACAAACAACAAACCAATCTATACCCACCAGTCCTCCCATTAGCTGGACTACTCTCCTTGCTTTACCTGTATTTGGCCCAGCCTGCTCACCAGAAGCTGCATTCATCAGCTCCTCTTTGACTGAACGATCCCATTTCCCATATTTTTCCATACTCCTTACTAAAATGAAACGTAGTTAATTTCTGAGTATTTATTCCTCGGACTGTGCTCCTTAAATAACTGTTATAGGGTGACAACCCCAGGCTATATGAAAACATTAACTAATGAGAAAAAATAGACGCGCAAATGGAAATTCTGGGACGCAGCTGGCCACAGTGGTCTATAACAGTTATTTAAGGAGCGCAGTCCGAGGAATAAATACTCAGAAATTAACTACGTTTCATTTTAGTAAGGAGTATGGAAAAATATGGGAAATGGGATCGTTCAGTCAAAGAGGAGCTGATGAATGCAGCTTCTGGTGAGCAGGCTGGGCCAAATACAGGTAAAGCAAGGAGAGTAGTCCAGCTAATGGGAGGACTGGTGGGTATAGACTGGTTTGTTGTTTGTAGCCGTTTGTCAACAGCTGCCATCACTAACTTAGCGCAACCACGATATGCTGTCACCCAGTGTTTCAGAGAAAAAAAGAAAAAAAAAAGCGTTTCACCATCGTACACGCACACACAGACACACACGCACGCACGGGCAGGTCGCGCTTGGCCGCTAATTACCCCCCCCCCCCAACATCCTGTGTCACCAGTTAACACTATCACTGTTTAATGTAACTTAGTTCTGTAAGTTACTGTCAGTCGTCATACTCGCTGCCTCAGAACCGAAAGTAAGTTAGCCTCAACCTATGCTCACATACCGTTAGCTAGTTACTAACGTAGTTTAGCACGAACGCCACCTCATTAAAAGTTAATTGTAGATATTGTTAAATAAATCCGGCTACTCAATTTAACGAACACAAATGGCAAATAAAGTAAACAGACTAACCGAAGCACCGTCGCCTGAGTTTGTGGCCATGGCCGGACCGGTCTGGCCTACCTGCTTGTGTCACACAGAAGCAGTCCTTATTGAGACAGGGATCGATTGCTTCTCCCTGGTGACCCGGATGTTGACTCTTTTGACACTGAATTTTTGCAGTTGAATTTTTGGACACTGAATTTTTTGAGATGTTGAATTTTTGCAGTTGAATTTTTGGACACTGAATTTTTTGAGATGTTGAATTTTTGGACACTGAATTTTTTGAGATGTTGAATTTTTTTTAGAAACTGATTTTTTTATGTTGAATTTTCTTTACATGTCGAATTTTGAAAAACAGAATATTTTGAGACATTGATTTTCTTTACACTGAATTTATTTCAACATTTAAAAAAAATCAAGAGGCAAAAAAAAAATTCAGTGCTAGAAATTTGATGGTTTTTAAAATTCAAAGTCTGATTTTGATGCTAAAAAAATTCAGTCTTAGAAATTCATATTCAAACTCAGATGGCACAGAAAAACTTCCATATTAAATCCAGACCACCAAGGCAAAGACTAAGCCCTACTGCAGGTCATCTACTGGGGGAGCCACCTGTGGTGCCTGGCCTGGGGTTAGATGAGTTATTGAAGTGTTATTGTCCCTCACTGAGCTGACAGCCTCTGTCTGGAATCTACAGCACTTCAGCTTGTACTTACTTTGAGCTCTTTTATTAGAGGCAGGTCTTAATCAATGACTGGTGATTTTACTGCTTAGATTGTTTTCCTTTTTGGCAAAGGTGAAGATGCAAACATGTTATCAGAAATCTTAAAGGGATAGTTATGGCCCATTGTCATAATCCCTATAGTCATAGCAGTAGGTTCGTTACCTTTATTTGTCAGTGCAAGCTATTTTTAGAATGGCCGAGCCGAGCGACGAGCTACAGAGGCTGGTAAGATTTCTTGGTTTCCCTCATCAAACTCATCAAATACACAATCCAACAACACAAGTTGTGACCTGCACATTCACCACGCTATGAGATAATAACGGAACGTTACGAGACAGAGTTGTTTTCAAGGTAAATGCAGAGACTGCTTGCTGAAAACCTGCCCATGAAGGCAACACGCATCAGCTGTTTTACATGAATTTACCTCTAAAACAACACTGTCTTGTAACGTTCTGTTATAATCTCATAGCGTGGTGAATGTGCAGGTCACAACTTGTCTACGAGAGTGTTTTGGAGTTGTTGGATTGTGTATTTGATGAGTTTGATGAGGGAAACCAAGAAATCCCAGCGTAGCTCTGAACAGCTCGCGGCTCTGCTCCACTGTTCTAAAAATAGCTTACACTGACAAATAAAAGTAACAAACCTACTGCAATGACTATAGGGATTATGGCAATGGGCTAATTTGCCAAAATGTTGAACTATCCCTTTAACATTTTAAATAGCTACAGTACATGGCAGTCACTAAGGATCTTGAAATCCCTCTTCCAACAATAAGTGAGAAGTTTCACAACCATTAAAACTGTAGAGATGCTTCCAGGCTGTGCGGATTTTGGGGAACAAAAAAAAGAAAAACCCAAAACAACCTTGCAATATATCAAAAGAGCTTCAGACTGACATGGACCCACACAATACACTGCATACTGAAGCAAGTTAGGGCTCATGGGTCAGGGCCACCATTAATAAATGTATTATTACTCAACTTTACCCACAGTAAAATATTGGCGAGGTTCTATCATGCTGTGGGGCTGCATTGCTGTCTTTGGAACTGGAGGCATTGATGCATCCAGGGAAGGATGAAATCAGAAGATTACCAAGGATTTATAGAGCGAGACATGTTACCTGGTTTTAGAAACGAGGTTTGAAGAGTCTTTAGTTGTGACAACAACCCCAAACTCTCATCTACTGTAGCAGCACAAAAGAATGGACAGGACAAACTGTTTTACACTGTCCTGGGCTGTCTCTGTATTATTTGGTTTCAGTCCTGCTAATTGGTCATTAGATTGCCATGAAATCACCAAGATATTTCTAGACATTGGTTTGCTTTATTGCCTGAGACGACCATCCTGTCTGATTCTTTTTGCTGAAGTCGTGGCAGCTTGTACCGATTTCAGAAAAAAACACAGTGTTTTGAAGAGAGCAAAGCTTCTGAGAGAAGTGGAGTTAAATCCGAAACACTCCATGTCTAATGTAGTGGCAGAAAGCTTGTTTGTGCTTGAAGATTGTTACTGTACAAGGAATTAATTTGGCCTACAACCTCCATGGCAGACAGCAGCATAGTACGGCTTTTGGTCGGCTGCTTGAGGCACAGTGGAGTCTGGGTGGGAAATGATACTGTAGATAAATGCAGATCTTCCAGACTAATTAATGTCTAAGAGAAGTACCACTTGTAAATTCATCCCAAGGAGGAGTCGGGGTCACATGAATCTGCTTCATGATTTAAACCGAACGGATTAAAGAAGCAAATAAAGCTTCTGTCTTATCGTATCTGTCATCACCAAAATCTAAAGTAACTGGCTCTTGGTTATATAAAACACAGTCTGAACTTATGTAACGTGGGTCAGTAAGTGACCAGCAGAATCGGCAAACTGAAGCGTAACCTCGAAATGACTCTGATGGAGTTTGATTCGGATGGTTGAGATAACAGAGGATTATTGATGATCCATTGGCTCTGACGATTCATTGGATCTTGTCTGCTTTTTTGTGTCACTTTGGCTTTGGAATAGCAGTCGGGGTAAAAGTGGTAATCTTATCTGAACCCCCTGCTGACTATCTCTCTCAACAGCAGCACCTTTAATCGCCTGTCACAGCTGCAGGCTGCACCAACACCAGTGACAGTGATGGTGTAGGTCTGGATTTGATAGAGTGCTGCTAAGTTACAAATAGAGATGTTTATTTTGTGTAGTCCTGGTGTAAAGGGAGCTTTGTTTGACAGATAGAAGGGTTAATCATTAATGTGGCCTGGTGCTTATGCCACTTCTTATATTCTTGCGATAATGAAAGTGGAGGAGGTGCACTTAGTGGATTGAAACAAAATTCTGGAGTCTGGAGACAGATGTGTTGGCCTGAATGTTGCAACCACCTGTTCAGTATAGGAAGACGGAATAATTACTGCTTTTGTACAGCAGCACAGCAACATTTAATCACACTCTAGTTCTGCCGAAGCACTTGTAGCTCTCTCCTCGTTGTAGCAGCTCTCCTCACTCACCCTGCTGTCGTTCAACTCATCCTCATCTGATGCTCACCGAGTCTCTCTCCCTCTCACTCTCATGCTCTCTTTGGCTTTGTGTGTCTTGGGTGAACGACTGAAATTGTGGTGTTTTTGCGACTCATCAACGTATGTTTAATCCAGCCTGAGCAGTATGTGGTGCCTCCCCTCACTTCATTGTATGCTGCTGCTTGGTTGGAACAAAAACCTGCAGCCACGCGGCCACTGTGTGGAATAGTTTGGACATGCTTAGTGCTGCAGCAACAAGCCCTAAAACCTGCAAATGAGTTAAAAATAGGGATGGGTGAGTATCGATACCAGGTATCGGGCTGATACCGGACATATTTCAAAGTATCGGTACTCGTAAAGGTTGCCATTACCTGCCACCGATACTCAAGGCAAAAAAAAAGTTTCTTTCCGCTATGTACATTAACACAGCCACAGCCCGCCGCTCCTTAATAATTACCGCTGCTTCAGAATCTGGTCAGGGCAGACACAACCAGTTACCATTACTTTGTAGCTAAATAACTAACCTTGTTAAGTGTCTCAACCTGCCGGCTGGCATTCGGCTTATCAATAAATATATAAATGACAAAGAGGTTATTATATCCCAAAAGTTTAACACCACATGTCCTTTTCTGTGTATAATCTCCTCCTCTCCCCGCTCACGTTTTTTTTTTATTGCTCTCGTTGTTGTTTTTCACTATAGACGCTTTGTTTGCGTCCATTCGCGTCTGTACATTGACTTTGTATCTTATCGCGTGAAAAATACACCTCGTGCCTGGTGTGAACACGCCGTAAGCCTATCATTCGTCTTTTTTTTTTACTACTACTATCATACGTCTTTTGACCTCTTTTTTCAGCTGTGTGGACACTAGGGCTGCCACGATTAGTCGACTAGTCACGACTACGTTGACTATCAAAATAATCGTTTGTGGCAGCCCTAGTGGACACCTTTAAAAAAAATAAATAAATAAATAACGCTGGGTTTTAAAAGTGTCGCTTATTTTGGGGTTTTCTCTTTGCATCACGTTCTGCTTTGACTCTGCCCAATCAGCACAGAGCAAACCTCAAGTTCCACCCGGGCGTTTTTTGGGGCCGATCTGAGTACCTCCCCCCAGGCAGGGACACGTTTAGCCCCCGTAGAAGTTGTGGTCGATGGCCCTTGGGGGGCGGTTCCTGCACTGGAGACACGTGCCCCGTAAAATGACCTCGCAGTTCCTGCAGTGGAAACGCCCCTATTGTTCTGTTGGAGCGGAGGAGTCGGTGGCTGAACGGCCGCTGCCAACCAGCAGTCAGAGTTTGAAATGCAACAGAAAAATGAACCACTGCCAACCAAAAATCAATACAGTGCTTTTGAATGTCAATACAGTATTGAGAAATGGAATATTGCCATATTTGAGTGTATCAATAATTTCCTACACCCCTAATAACAGCGTGTGTTTGTCGGGGTACAAACACCAGTTTGTGTCTCTTGTCTCTGCCTCTTCCCTCGCCACAGAACTGACAAGGTCAAATAAACGGACCTTTTAATTTGGTGAAGTGTAACTGAAGACTCACTCATGCATCACCCTCTGTGTCTTCGTACTGACCCCAGGTGCCTCTTTTCATTCTTGCGAAGTGCACCAATACACTGAATACCTGTTCTGTTTGGATCCCAGCTGAAAGGTGGATGTTTGACTATGAGTAAAAAAATCTTAGAAAAACTCACAACCATTCTCCTTAGTTTTAATAGTTCCAGGTTTTAAAATCATTCACTGTTCATCATTGCATATTTTCTCTTTGCCTGCTGACGTCCACTGAAGGTATTATGGTTTTTTACCTTGATTCACCAATAATTGAGCCATCTTATGCAGAAGGATGCACTGAAGGAACCTGTCAAGAAACAACTTTTAAAAGCGCAGTTCCCTCGCGGATACAAAATCACACACAGGAGGTGGAAGGATAATTGTTGCAATTGATGATTCACTTTCATAAATACTGAAAGTTTCCACCGTTTGTCTAAGTAAGCCCATCTGTGGGTGTGTTGAAAGTTTAACCGTTATTAACAGAGGCGCACTTGTTGAACACTCACGACACTGACAGCGAACAAGACCTAGTTCCCGGCTGAGCTGTTGTTAAGTCGCATATTTGACTGTGAAGTAACATTTTGCAGTTTTGGCAGCACGACCTCATTTAAACCGGAGAACAGTCAGTCACCAAAATTGGCCGCCCCAATTTTGCCAGGGTGATTCTCCTCACTTTGATTGTAGTTGAATGTCGTCCGACGCTGCGGCAAATATATTCCGACACTTCCAGAGCCAGGCTCGTGAGAGATAGTAGATTTTTTTTTCCCCACTGTCCCTATTCTTTTCAAGTGGCCATTTGCTGCTGATTACACAGTGAGAAAGTTGTGCGTGACAAACGGAACTTCGCTTTGCAGACGCATGCGGAGAAGATTTGCTCCATTTAGCCCCCGCTCCAAATTGTTTTCAAAACCGTGACATTTTGAAATCTGTGGTCAAGTGACTGAATACGCAGATGGTAAACAACCCTGTGTTGTTGTTTGTCTACACCTGACGCAGGGAGAGTGGCGTCGTTTCACTTGCGAGGCGCCAACAAGGTTCATGGTCCAAGATGATCTTCATTATCCTCCCAGGGACAATTTGTTGCACAGCCTGCGCTGAATAAATACAGTAAATACAATAAGTGCACGGAACAGGCGTCATTCACTTGATTGAATCCGGTCTCGTCCTCCTCAGATAATTCAACCGTCTTTTCAGCTCTCCAGATTTCCTTCGCCGCAGCCCAGCCGATAGGTTATAGAGAGCTGCCACGTAATATACACAGAGCACAGCACACACACAGTGGAGTGAAATAATGCTGGAGGAAGAGACAACAGTCTGAGTTTGTTTTGTGTAAAGAAGCTCTGGAGTGGCAGTTTACTATAGACGGGACTGTAATATGCTTGTGTTCTGACAGCACACTGCCTGGGACTCTCCATGCCCAACACTTTCTGCTGCGCTCAACACTCAGCATGTCGAATGTCCCGTAATTGAAATGTATGAATAGTTTTCTCGCCAGGGGAGTCGGTCAGTGTCAATTCATCAAACCTGAAATTAAATAAAAGGAATTTACAAACAAATTAAAAAAAAATGTTGGACAGCAGTAAATCTTCAATTATTGTCGAACGACCCCACTTACTTGACATAAGCGATAACATTGTCATATCAAACAACTGCAGAAATGTTGCGATGTAGTGTTGTCAGTGCTGCTCATACATATGGACTGATCACTGTTGATTTTTTTTTTTTTTTTTTTTTTTTTCCTTTGCAAGTGCTCGTGTGCCAATTCTGGGAGTTTTGCCAGGCAGCATACGGCGCGGGGCGCTTTCTCTCAGAGGGACAAAACGGAAATGACAAGGCAATCGCCATTCTGTCAGCGTTGCCATGGCAGCACAGGCACAGCTGTTTATCCCAAGGTTAATGGGATGACACCTGGAACTGAGAGTACCATATTGAGAGAAACATGTGCCTGTTTTACTTAAAACAAGTAGATAACAGAGTGGTGTCATATCACACAGCAGAGCGCCCCGAGCAGGTCAGATTAACAAAAGGAACGGACGTTCTCAACATCGCTCATTCTTCTTCTTGGCACTGATGATGAATGGATGTGGGAAAGATTGAATTCCTCAATACAGTCATCAGACTCTGCTGCCATTGATCAAAATAGGGTTTTGAAAGAATTGAAAACAGTGAGAATGTCAGATTTTTTTTTATTCAACATATTTGCATACATAGATAAATTAAAAAGTAGAAGAATATGCTAAAAATGTAGAAATGTGTCTTTTTGAAGGGAGCGGATATAGACATATGGATATTATACTGCAGCATCAAACCTGCTTAAGTCTCTGTATGTTTAGTTCTTATGTCTGTGCGTCTGTTTTCCTGCCGCCACTTGCCAAATTGCTCAGAGTTGACCCGCTGCCTATAGTTATTAATATTAATGTGTAAACAGCCTGTATACGTGCATGCAAATTCAACATTGTGCAAATTCTACAAGGACACCAGACTACACAAATGAGCCACTTTTCACTTATCTCTGGCAATTAGAAGCTGTCGCCGCTACTGTAAACAGCTGACAAGATGAATCAGTCTATAATGTTTATTTGGCACTTTTTCCCCATCAGAGGCCCATCATTTTTCCATCTGCTTCCCATCAACATGCAACTTGAAATTATTCCACAAGAGGGTTTGTGCAGGGGTTAGAAGGAAATAACACAAACAAGTATCACCGACATTATATAATGCAATCCAGCAAAGAAAAAGAAAAAAACGACGAGATGAGCTAATGCCTCAGAAATAGAGTAATCACACCTCGCTTTCACAGCCTTCACAAATATAGAACGTTACAGGCTCTACAAAGGTAAGATTTGTTTCAGCCCTGTTCTATTGTCTTTTCCTCCACCTCGGTGATGAGGTATCTCCCCTCTGTGTGTGTCTCTGTTGAAAGCACAGCACTGCAGAGACACAATCAGCTCATCTTTTTATCTTAAGGTTAAAACAAACATAAGAGAAAACACCATACGCCCCCCATTCAGTGTTGTGACCATGTATCTGCTGTATTATGTAAGACTGATAAAGTCCTTTTGTAGTTTATGCTGACATCCTCTCTTTAACCCTCCAGGGTCTGTGATCACGCCGGCATCGCCAGACCACGTGACATTTTTGAAGTGCCGTAACAACAAAACTAGGTCACATCAACTTCACACGAAAGTGCAGATCTGAAACTCTCTCCTAGTTTTTGTTTGACGTTGATAGATCATGTAAAACCGGACATATGACACGATGGGATGGGCAAGTGTTGTCATTTGTCATTTTTTGTTATTTTACAAAACAGGAAACAGTAGTTGAATCGGCTGATACTACTCTACATGATTTTTGTCCATTTTTTGGTCCAGTATGTTAATAAAGTAGGTTAAAGGGATAGTTCAGCTTTTTTGAAGTGGGGTTGTATGAGCTACAAATGGCCATTAAGTATAATATCTGCAATAGAAAGGTCTCTGCTCTCCCCCACTGAGACACAGGCAGTAACTGTTGTGAATGGGGGACGATTAATCAGCATATTTTTGCTGCCTACGAGAAGTCCCGTCTCAAAATAATCCACCAGTTCAAGAGTACCATCTAAAGTTAAAATTTACAATGCATCAGCTGGTCGGGAAAAAAAAAATACAGTATATACTGTATATATCTGGAACTAACCAACTCACTCAGTACTCCTCTGCAACGTGCTGTATAACTCCGCCTCTTCCACACACCGCTGATCCAAACAGCTCTGAATCACAGCACAAATGACAGCACCAGAGATCTTGAACCAGGAACTAAGTTACTGCAATGGAGGAGATGAATGTCTGGTATTTCTTGAAGATGCACTCTAACACTGTGCACCTCATCCAACTCTGTCCATCGTGAATGAATCAATAAATGAATAGTTTATTTCGGTCATACAATGTACAGTAAATAACAGATTTTGACCATTTGTTTAGATAAACAACTAACAACACATCATCACACATGATTACACCTGTTTATTTCACACAATAAAATGCACACAGTGACCGAAAAAGGAACAGGCTAAAGCCCAAGACTTATTTTTGCCAAACCTTTACAGTCCATAAAATAACCCAGAATATCAGCAGTACAAAAGAGAGAAAGAAAAAAAAACATTTACTCCAACTTGTAATCATTTTTTATTTTACATTTTAAGCCTTTCTTTGAAACTCAACACAGAGCTACACAGTTTCAACTCATCGCTAAGATTATTCCATAGACTCCATTGCATGCACATTTTTATTTTACGTTGGTTCTCACTTATAATTTCCTTCTCTTGATTTCAATAATTGTAGAATACAAACAGGAAGTCTCAGTATATAAAAAAAATAATACTGTTAGTGTCCTGCCAAAATGACCTGATTGCTACTGTAAAGAGCGTTGGGAGAAAAAGTGTGTCATGCAGGCCTCATGCTGAACGTGGCTGAAAATGTGCCATCTAATGTTTGAAAACACACACTCATTTAAAATGCGTTGAGCTCAGTCTCATGGAGCGGCAGGGCTGCAGTGGGAGAGGCGGAACCACCAGGATTATATTCATTCTGATGGATGGCAATGAGACAGATTAATCGACTGCTGTGCTACCCTCCCTTATCTGATTTTAGCACCGCTCCTCCCACTGCTCTTGAAAGGCAGAATTATCTCCCCAGCAGTAAATGAGATGTAATGTGTGTTTGAATGGAAAATTAGTCAAAGATTACACTTTTCTTGTTACACTCAGAGTAAAAGTGACCCGTGAAACACTCGAGTTGTTTCAGCACATGCAACCAAATGAAGTAACGCATTTGTTAGACGATTCAATGTCATAGCTTTGTTATGGAGGGTTGTTTTCTTTTTAAAAAGCTCTATTCATGTTGTGAGTGAACATCTAATCTGTCTCCACCCGGCTGACCCCTGGAATTTGTTGTTGTTCTGAGATACGTCAGTCAAGTTTTGTGAAACCCCTACATATCTCTGGAACATCTGAGAAGGTTTTTTGTAGTTTGCAACAATCCACTCAAGGGGGGAGAAAGAAGAAAAGCACGAATATAGGGGTTGAAATTGCCCACCGGAGAACCAGGATATTTCTCAGTGTTTCATATTGTCGGTAGCCCACATAGCGCACTTTGTTGGTTTGGGACATGGCAAATGTTTGAAGCAACTGGAGGCAGTGTTTTTCAGACAGCTCTGCCAGAGAGAATATATATTCTCTGCAAACCCAAATGGGGATGGAAGTAAGTCAAAACCAATTGTACAACTGCCTCAAGTGTGTGCTACTTTATCAACAATGTTTCCCAGCACTGTGTGAAATGTACAGAGTTTTATATGCGCCACAGTGTTTGTCAGAGACATTCTGAGACATTTACCGAAAGTAAAGAAAGAAAGTAAACAATAACTGTGTGGGTGTTAAACATTACATGTCACAAGGTTGATTAATATATAGTATATCCTGAACAAATACTGGATTTATTTCAGACCAATACTAATTGCAAAGATTGGTATAAAATAATCCAAATCCAAATTTGTTTTGCACTTGATAAAACTTTTAAATGGTGTCTGGTGGATAAACTTTGTCATGATGACATTATTTCAGAAAACCTTCAAACCCCCTTCAGCGTTCACTACAGTAATATACAGGGGCGGTGCCAGCCATTAAGCTCTACTGAGGCACAACTCAGTCTGAACCGACTTTGCTTATTCCTTAAGCATTAAAGCAGTGGTTCCCATCCTTTTCTGGCTCATGACCCCATCTTGACATCACACATTTCTGCCGACCCTGTCAATCAAGATGTGCAAGCTCAGATATTTTTATAGGCTGCATTTTATTTGAACTCGATTTATATTCAAGAAAGTGGAAGTATAGAATACAGTTGTTTAAGATTGTGTTTTTAATCATAATATTTTTAAAGAATAATAATTAGTTTTAAAAAATATTTTTATTAGTAATTTTTTTAATCAATTACTAGACATTTCAGGCGACCCCATTTGAATTCCAGGCGACCTCACATGGGGTCCCGACCCCAAGGTTGAAAAACACTGCATTAAAGCTTACCACCTACATGATGTTTATACTGGGGATTGTGCCCCAGTAAAAGAGCCCCGGTGACACCCCTGGTAATAGAGTATAATTTATTGTACACTACATGTACACCAATGCATATATCTGTCACAGCTAACAATGGCTGATTATTGACCTTCAGGAGGAATGTAAGCAGAACAGACTCCACAGTGATCAGCACAGATTTAAAGCGCATGTCCATGGGGGAATCTCCGCGCAAAGCTCAATTTTTACTACCGGCCTCCAGCACTGGGAGCAGCGTACATGTAGCGGTGCCACACACAAGACAGAAAGTGTACACAGGGCATAAGGATTGTGGGATATTTGTACACGGTGGTACGCTGGACTATTAAAGACTATAGGAAACCTCAATCGACAGTGGACATACATACTGCACAAAGTAGTACACAGAGTAGACTCTGTGGGGCCTTTAGACTATGACATGACTTAATAGTAAAGTCCTTTGACCAAATAATGAGCAGCTGTCCATATTTAGTAAGAGATGCCAGAGAAAGTGAGAAACAAAAGCAAATCAGGTCCATTGTGTTATGACTGTCAGCTAAAGGGCAAATAAGTGTGAGGTTCATTCAACAGAGCTAACTGACTTAGCATCATGGGGATTTCACTCTTGTCCCCTTTCTGACCTCCTGGTCTGGGATTCAGCCGAGGCCGATGTCTCCCTCTCTGCAGCTCGTTAGACGGATCACGTTCTTCTGAAGATCTCCCATATTGACAGTTGATCCTCAGTGAAGTGAGGTCGGCCTCGGTCACAGGGCCGTTACACGACTGAGAGTTTTGGTTCTAATCGCAATTACAAATCAAATGGACAGCAAGTCCACAGAAAGGCTTAATGAATATTTCTGAACACAAAGCTGAATATTGAGGGAACAAAAACACTTCATTGTAAATCCTTTGTCCAAGCAGCTTTCTCTGGCCCTTATAGTATTAGTATTGCATTCATAATTGGCTCTTTTTCAGGCTATGGAATATTGGAGTCGTACTGGTAGAAACGTATTGGTGTGTCTAAAGCCATGACTGTCAATTTTAATCCTGCTTTCTAATGCTGCCATTTATTAGAATGCAGCTCAAATCCACTGCACCGTTTGCCTGCATTTGCATGCAACCCATAATCTCACAGGTGGCGTTGATGTTACTTAAGGTCACCGGACAGAACTGAGACATTTGGTGGTGCACTCTTTTCCTTGTGGCATATTCAGTTGAGAGATGGATAAAACGATCGGTGCTTTGTTTACAGTGGTTGACATGATAAAACACTGGATATTTCAGAGTGATCTTAAAACATGTTGTCTTTTTGAAGGAGTCACACACACACACAAACACACACACACACACAGCGTCTTTTGGCTGCAAGGTGTTTATACATAGCAAGACATAAAGCCACCCTTGATCCAGGGTGTTTTGGTAAAGAGGAGTTCTCGTATCATTTTTATGAGCCGGTGGTGAGGTTGCCCTATATCTGTAGGGAATGGGATCATGAATATTGTGTTAACCCAGAAAAGTTAAAATCCATGCATGCTTCCTTGTTCCCCTGATCCCTCAGCTTTTGTTGTTGCACTGGCCCATTGTACCCGCGAAGAGATCAAGGGGACCCCTGTCGGTTGTGGATTATTCCTTTGTAGAAGTGCCACTGTAGGGGATAGAGGATTAAAAGAGCAGACAGTGGATGGGGATTCTACAGGAAGTTAGTTTGCAGCACACACTGCACATGAATTGTTTAAATTGGAGTATTTTTTTTTCCTCTTGAATAGCCTGTTTGGTTTAATATTATTATTTTTTATTTTTTTCAAACACATGACAGACATTCATTCTGTAGCCATTCTTAGCACAGCTCCAGTAGGTGTAGGGATGTAGGAATATGCCTCATGTGGATATTCATGTCGTGTATAGACAATTAACACTGGAATTTGCCTGAAGCCAGATGATGAGTTTTCATTGTTTACATGTTTTCCCAGCTGCGGGGGTAAAGGGGGTGGGAGGGGTGAGGGCAATGCAGCTGAATTAATATGAAAGAACCATTGTCCTCTTTTCCACCATTTACATTAAGAGCATATTGAAACCGTGTTGATGGCGGTAATATTGTCAGTGTATTAATTATAAATTAAAAAACAAATAGATGAGATTAGATACTTTATTGTCCTGTTCAGTGAAATTTGTCTGAGGCATAAAGTGCAATATGCATTGGTACACAGACAAAACAGGGCTGACAACAACAAACAGTAATTTAAGACATACAGCAGTGCTTGAGAATAAGACTGGATTTATTTAGATGTATATTTATTCTATTTTTCTACTTGTATTTATTCTGTTTCTTTGGACCTCGAGTTCACATTTCTCGCTGCATGTTGGAATGACAATGAAATACCTTGAATTGAAATCAAAGAAATAGAATATAATTAATTTTCGGCACATAGAAATAATTTGTGAGATAATTAAAAGCAAGAAATAATTAAAACAGTTCAATTAAAAGTGAACTAAAAAAAAAAGAAAGAGAAAAATCACTGATGGCAAGTGTAGACTTCCTCAGTGTACTTTTGGTTCAGTAGCCAGATAGAGATGATGGAGGATTTAAAACAGGTGCCTTTGCATCTAATGACTCTAAAAATGACTCATATTCAGAAAATAAAAAGGTGAGAGGGGTCGTCTAAAGGGATTTCTGGGGACTGGTCTGCATGTCTGATGGATTCTTGTGTCTCGTGTTTCTGCAGGAAGCCATGGACCTTCAGAGTGGGTCACTTCATACCCAGAATGTGCCGCGAAGAACCAATCACCTGTGGACATTGCGGATGAACAAGCTCTGGTCTCGGAGGAGTACCAAGAGCTGGAGCTCGACAAGTTCACCACCGAGTCCTCCAACCAGACCACCATGAAGAACACTGGAAAGACAGGTCAGTGTGGGGGGGACCTGCTCCTGTTCAGTCAGTCAGATTTTATTTGTGGATCAGCTTCCAAAGTGCTGTAGAGATGACTCACACACTGATCATACAATGAGATGGTACAAATCTAAAGATGAGATGTGTTAGATTTGTACATTTGCAAAAATAACACAACAAAGGCCCAAATTGCTTGTTTCCAGGGCAATGGTGTTGGTCACAGTTTCCAATGATACCTGGATGTGAAGAATGTAACACGACATTATAGTGACAGCATGTTGTGTGATAATAAAGCAAGTGACAGTTACCATATGAAACACCATGTGGTCATTTTTAGTTTCAGTTTAGTCAAAAAAACTAAACTAAACAAAACAAAAAAACATTTCTCCTCATCAGAATACACTCACTGCTCCATGACAACACAGTGAAAACAGTATGGTAGAAATTTCTATCACTGATGATGGAAAAAATCTTGTTGTTTTTATTTTGCCATGAGGCTCAAACAAAACAAAATGTGGAAAAAAACAACAACACCTGAGTGGTTTGAACACTTTGTGAATGCAGAGCACAGTGAACACGCTCTGACATTTCTGTGAAGCACATAACAATCACACATGATGCGACCAGTCGGCCACAGTTCCTGTCAATCTGTCCAGGTTTTAGTAATTCCTCTATTATTTGCCTTCATTGTGCTGTGCCCCTGTCCCTCACCGCCCGCATGCCTTGTTTACACCAACATTTTGAGGCTTACTTGATTAACCGCTGCTTCAAACTGTTACCACTTTTTTTTTTTCAATCAGTAAATCCATGGACCATTGGTGTGAAAACCCCGACCTTAATTGATCTCCTGCTTTTGGTGGGAGAGCAGAGTCATCTCCTGCGTATGATCATAATGAGAGTTGTTAGCCTCCATGACAACCAAGGCCACTGGGACAGGCGAGAAGTGCTTTGGGCTGCTTATTTATAAAGATGGAAATAACACGGCTAGCTGTAATTTTGGGCACATAAAGTACAGAGGGAATTTTAGATTGGTAAGTAGTGTGGAAATCAGGAAAATGGAACGGCATTACCACAAAATGTTATTATGCAAAGGCTATTTAGAGGAAGGGGGGGTGGGTCAACTTAATATTTTACAAATTCACCTAACAGTATGGGGAAATTGATTTGATTTGTACCTTTTTCTCATTTGGGTTTACTCAACCATAGTTTGGCATAACACCTATTTACATTTGGAATTGCTATGACATGACAGCTGGCCTTTAGAGCTCATTAAAATACACTTGGATTGTAAATAACTACTACATTACCAAGGTATAATGTACTTTAGAAAATAATGTCAGTTTTTAAATATTTAACAACTTTGATCTGTAGCTGGATGGATGGATCCATCAGCCAGATGTTTCAGAAGCAGGTTTTAATGTGTCTAAAGAAAGACAGAGAGTCCATCATTGATCCTGCACATTCATCCTTCAGATTCTTGCTACTATTATTTTCTGGGCCCCTCAGTGCTTTTCTCTCCACTGTGACAAAAAGAGTTATGTTGGACTCTCAAATGTGTTATTTCCTACAGGTTTCGCCCTCGCCAGTGCGATCTAGTCTGAACGAGCTGTAAAAAGACAGAGAGGAGGAAGTGGAGGGACAAACGGCACAGCTCATTTCTGTCCGTCACCCCCAACACTCTCGGCCTCCTTGCCTACCTCTGGCGATGGCGGCCCGACAGTTGTAGAACCAGTCGCTGGTATGACTTCCTCTGTCAGCAGGAGACACACTCTGCTGCTATGATTTGATTACTCAAACAAAACACTTCTTATGGGGCGGCGTGTAGCTCACTTGGTAGAGCTGCCTCACTTCAGGAGGAATGAGTATCATAACTAAACCTTTATTTTACCAGGCAGATTGCTTGAGATAAAAAAAAAAAAAAACACTTTTCCAAGCAAGGCCTGGCCAAGAAGGCAGCAAACAAGATACAAATAGACACAAAGAAGAAGGGACAGACATGAGAAAGAGAGAGAGAAAAGAAGAGAGAAAAAAATGAAACATAAATGTCCTCGTAATTGTGGTAAAAGGATGAGAAAGATTTAGAGAAGTTTGGCTGTGTGGCTGCGATCGCTGGCGTCTTATTTGAAGCTGCCACCGGGGGGCGCTGAGGTGGAGCCGTTCGCATCCCTGCTCCGACGGGCTCTAACTCTGCACTATGTAAAAAAAAAAGTGAATGTTTTAATTAAAAGCTGACTGAATAGATCTGAAAAGTTCAGTGAGATTGATTTCACAACATTCCCCCGTGCCTTGACCCGCTTGGAGATGGAGCTGATTGGCCGCCATTCGAGCCGCATTCCTCAACAAAACATTTCTCAGTAAAAAATTTCAAACAACTCTTCCACCAAATTCATGAGGAATCGGAGGACCCCAGAGACATTTGCATTGATCAAGGATTTACTTTCACACATACTCCTCTTCTTTCACAGGCTGTGATTCAAGGTCTTTCTGGCTAAGCTTCTAATTCCTGCTCTGCTGTTAGAGGGTTCAAACACACCCAGGGCCGCATTTCTAATGAAACTCCCAGGGCCAGCCGGCACCCCCCCTATCCTTGACTTTCCTTGTGCTGCACGCAGGATTACACCACTTCAACAACAGCAGTAGCGGGGATTTATTACCCTCACTGTAAATGTTTTACGTGTCTGTAAATGAGCTGCACAATTACCGTCACATGACGCGTAGAAGTGCTTCCGTGCGCGGCCCGGTTTTCACTTTGACCCGGCGCTTTCAATCTGGGAAATCTCCTACATCTAAAGACCTTTTCCTTCACGCTGTGGGCCATCAGCTTAAGCGGCGCTGGCACGTTAATACCGCCGGCAGATTCTCCCCTGCCTGGCGACAGGGGCTCGGCTCATCCCTCATCACACCAGGTCCTCCTCTCCTCAGATCTTCCTCCTCTCCTCTCTTCCCTCTCCGTTCTCCGGATCTGCCGCTCTTTTTCTACACCGTTTATCAAACGCTGATCTGCCACTGTCGCCTCCGTTTCATTCGCTCTCCCCGCACAGCTTGTTCATTGTGTCACCTGTGTTTGCCGACAGTCTGTGTTTGCTTGTACACGCTCATCCCGGCGGTTTGCTTTGTGATATGATTAAAAATGGGGCCGTCCTTCTCCAGAGAGGCCGACTAAATCTCTCTGTAACGAGGGAGGATCAGCCGACAGAGCACCGAGTCTAATCTGGCTAATGATGTCAAATGTAGACATGGTTAAAAGGGTTCCAGATACATTAACATGTAACCTTGGCCAGGAGGACAACAGGAGGAAGATTATCTGTCTTGTCATCATGGCGTTTGAAGCGCCGAGCTCCAACTCACCCAAGTGTTGGTTTCCACAGAAGCAGACAGACTTTAACTTTTAAGGTGAATCACTGTTGGCAAAAGAAAACCTCATGACAGCGGAGGAGGAGAATTACATGGGCTGCTATACATTTTAAAGTGTACAGTATGAGTGTTGTAAAACATCCCCAGAGACTCAGGAGGAATTAAGACATTTTTGAAAAACTTTTTTTTTCTTTTGCAGTTGGAATGCAAAGCTGTTTGATGTGGTCAACGCTCATTACGCCCTCATCAATACAACATAGTGGAATGTATTGACGCAGTGCTTCTCTGCTGCTTCTTGGGCCCCTCCCTCACAGGAAGCTTACAAGAGGGCAAAAAAATCAAGATCTAATACATTCAGGATGTGTTCAAATATCAAGTTCACAGGGAGACTGACGGATTAAGCAGAATCATTTGAAATTCTTCATTAAGATTTAGATTATTTTAGAGTTAAAAGCGTGTGGTTGTTAAACTAAAGTAGTGATTATGTGAATTGGCACTGAGCATCCAGAGGAGGGGATGATGAGGAGTATTTCCACAGCAAATACATAACTGAAGCCTTTGTAAGCGGGCGAAGAAAACATGCAATCTCAAAGCCTGTGAAATTGCACAGAAAAACGTTGTGTTTACTTTAAAGTCTATGAAGATCTACATGAATAAATAATAGCAACACCATACGAAATGCCAGAAAAAATACCTAAATGTCATCTTTATCCACACCTCCAATGTTCTGCGGAAACTTTAAGCAAAGCAGAGAGCAGTAATAATCGAGCAGGAGAGAAAATGTGACAATGGCTGCTTTCACAGGCAGGAGCGATGGCATTACAGCCTTTCAGGAAGCTACCAGGTGGCGGGAGATCACAAAGCAGGTGAATACCTTTATGTCTTACTAGCGAAGCGTGCAACAAGTTAAAGAGAGGACGGCTTTGTCTGAAGCCGTTCACTATGTCAGTTCCCACAGTCAGCTGATGGGACGTGAAGGCCGCAGGAGGAGGCCGGCAGGTGCTGCCTCTGAAGGCCACATCAGCCCCCGCTGCCGACCCACATCCTATCCAGCGATGAAATGATTTCCCTGCATGAAAGTCTGAAAAAAGCAAAACCGTTTCAGACCGCGGGTCACCAGGTTGCAAAAACACCCTTTGGCAACGCACACTTTTCCTCAAAGTCCAGATCGTTTCAGATTTTACAGCCGCTCAGGCCCCTTTTTAAATCACCCCTAATGAAAGCATAAAAGCACATTGATCAGTTTTGCTGTGTAATAATTTCAGAATAAAACAAAAGACTGACTCCCTGAATCAAGGCAGCTTAATTGAAATCCAATTTTATCAACAGGAGAAAAAGGAAAATGTGGAGTTTGCACATTTCACACGTGCGTGAAATATTAAAACAAGTCAGAGCTGTTGTGTCCTCACTGTGGATTACCACATTGATGTTCCTAAAGAGTCTGCGGAAGGTTTTTATCCCACACTGACAAATATCATTGAGAAACATTTACTGACAAAGTGATGGATCGGTGTCTGGAGGAGGCAGAAATGATGCTGCGTCACTCTTCAACAGACAGTGTTCAGATTGTGTTTGATATCTTCAGTGATAAGAAAATACATAATCTCTGCATCAGTATAAATATGAACACCACCGAATTTGAACGTGTTATTTTGAGATAATTAACTTGTCGTTACAACAAAGAGATAATGAAAATCAAGTTGTGATGTGGAGATAGTAGGCATGAAAGAGGAAAAAGAAAGAAAAAAGAAAGATGAGCCACTGGAGCTCCGAGCGCCTGTAGAATCTAATCTACATTTTGCTGCAGTTGGATGAATATACTTAATTTTCCCTCTTTGTTTGATTGCATTATTAAAAAAACTTTTCTCTCTCTTCTCTTTGTCCTCAGTTGCTGTTTTCCTGAAGGATGACTACTTTGTGAGAGGTGCAGGACTGCCAGGCCGCTTTAAGGCTGAGAAGATGGAGTTTCACTGGGGCCAGAGTAATGGATCAGCGGGCTCGGAACACCGCATAAGTGGCAGAAAGTTCCCTGTAGAGGTAAAACACCCTGTCGCTACACTGCACTATGACAAATGTGCAATATGTGGCCTCGAGGGTCAGCGCTGAATGGTGGAGAGAGAATCGCAAAAGGCTCCGTAGGGTTTTGAGTTTTTAAGAAGAACAACACATTCTTTAAATCACCATATAACACGACTAACTCCTGCTGTTTGGACTTGACTGGATTGAGTCGTGCTGTAAAGGCGCAGCAGCAGCAGCAGCAGCAGCAGGTGCTTCAGTCTTCACGAGTTCAGCGGTGTCACAGAGTCGGTGCAGAACTGAGGAGGCAACATTGATGCTTCTGAAAAATCCAGTATCACCTCCTCCAGGAAGCTGCAGTGGGATGAGGGCTGAGCATTTTTCAGACCATCAGAGGAAAAAACAAAATCTACTTTGGTCAATAGCTATTTTTAGGGAAACTGCAGCTTCCACAGGACGCTGAGTGATGATGCTAGGAGGCTACAACAACAGTGAGCCAGTGTTACAAAGTGGGCGCAAAAAGCATCCACATTACATTATGGGAGAGTTCCTTCAAGTGCGATATAAAATTAGCAGCATAGCATTATTAATAGGTTATTATGCTATTATTTTACTGGTCCAGCCCACTTGAGATCAAATGACACTGTATGTGGCCCCTGAACTAAAAATGAGTTACACACCCCTGATTTAGAGTCTCAAGACTGGAGAGTTTTATGAACAGTCATTTGTTTAAAAATGCCATTGTATTACATATTTTACAAAATACTTGTCACATTAATATTTAGTTTTTAATCAAAATACAAAGAAAAAGTACTGTAATTGTATATGCTTTGAATTAAGAAGTAAGTATATACGGTAACATCAATGCAAGTCAAGTCAAAAATCTGAGATGATCCAGTTTTGTAGTGAATTTGAAATGAAATGAAAAGTGGAAGTTGGTGCCTCACTTGGTCTTTTGGGGTTTTTTTTTCTCTCTCTCTCTTTTGGCACAAGATTACACCTGATTCATCAATGCCAGTAATGCCAAAAGCTTAAAAAACAAAGAAGGAACAGGCAGCAAGTAATAAAGGGAAAGCAGGCATTAAAAAAAAGAGCAGACATCACCGACTCTTGTAGCACTGATACAAAGGGTATTAAGTCTGAAACCTTTTGCTATTATTTATTCTGGCTCACGGATTAAAGCAGAAATCCCTCTCTTTTTATGTGGTGCGGGGAATAAGTTATTAGCGCCTTTCAAATTTTATCCTTTACAATGCTATTACCATTCATTATCTGAAATGAATTTGTAAATGTGTCATAGTTTTATATTTTGAGGGGTTATATGAAATGTTTTTTTTTTTTTTTTTCCAACGCTCTCCATTGTCAAATAATTAGTGGAAATAGAATGGTGGCAGAAAACAGGAAATGGCTGTCAGTGTGTGTCTATGTCCTATCTCCAAACACACAGCTAGAGTCCTCCTTGTTTGTTTCTCGGCCATATTCTTTGGAGCCCTCTCTGCAGGCGCCGCCTTTTGATGCTGAATGGCTGAGTAATTAGATTTAGGCATTTTGTGTTCAGCGTAGTGTTAAAGGGCACCGGATTATATACAGCCATTACAAAGCTGTTGTGCATATGGCTGCTTTGATGGTGTGCTTCTAAATAATGATGAATTCACTTTAATGACCAATCGGAGCAGCTGGTGGAAGAAAAAAAAAAGAAAAAGAGCAAGAAGCAGAAAAGAATGCCCTCCAGATGTATAATTTATGAGAGATATAGCGTAGCATGCCTTTGTATGGGGATGAAGGTTTTCACATTGACCTCCCTGTCAATGAACCTGAATGTGCTACAGTATACAGTATAGACACACATGGCCCTTTTCCATTACACAGTTACAGTACAGCTCTACTCGACTCCACTCTACTTGTTTTGGTCATTTTCCGTTTCAAGTGAGTACTTCATAGTTCCTCCTCAGTGTGGGCGGGTCGTGCCCAGGTAGATCGGCAGGGCAGAGACACGAGCTGCTCAGCTAACGCAACGGAGGCACGCGGTATTTCCACATTTCCCTCATCAAACTAAATACATAATCCAACAACTCCAAAATACTCTTGTGGACAAGTTGTGACCTGCACATTCACCACGCTATGAAATAATAACGTATAATTATGTAACATTACGACACATGAACGGAATACTCAGAACTACTTGCGCTTTTGCCGAGCAGCCGTGTCTGGAATGTAATTGCATTTGCCTTGAAAACAAGATCACAACTTTGCCTTGAAACCAGGTCACAACTTGTCCAAGAGAGTGTTTTGGAGTTGTTGGATTGTGTATTTGATGAGTTGAGGGAAACCCAGAAATACCGTGCGCCGCGCAGAGCTCATGTCTCTGCCCTGCCGATCTAAAAACAGCTTGCACTGACAATTAAAGGTATTGAACCTACTGCTAAAACTATAGGGATTATGGCAAAAGGTGAATTTGCAAAAATGTTGAAATATCCCTTTACAGTAAAAATAGAATGCTTGATTTTTGTGTCTAAGGTCCTGCTTGTGAGTCTTCCAGTGATGACACTTTGGCCAATCAGTGGCCAGCAGACGTCATATTTAAGTGTTGGATCGGCTCGCTTGACACCAAAGGGGAGATACCAGAAAAAGGACCAGGTACCAGGTACTGCTGCTCCTGATGGGAAACTGCAGAAGCTGAGTTGAGTCAAGCCGAGTAGCACTAGTGGAAAAGGGCCAATACACACACATGGTTATGCACAGTAGTATCTTGCCTTTGGCCATTTATCTGTCCCCTCCCGTAAGATGTGGCACTTTCATCTTTATGCCCCGACAGCTTTTGATATGTTTTATATAACATCTGACACCATGTGTGCTGCTGATAAACTCTAACATGTCTGTACAGTAAATGTCTGTGCCTCATCCACCAAACGGTCCTTTTTAGCATGTTGGCCTTTGTTTTTGTTGCGTATATGTTTTGTTGTATGGGAGTGGAGCAGCATGACCTTGGAGGTTGAGCTCCAGGGCTTATTTGTCTCTTCTAAACAGAGACTGTTTTCCAATCTGTTGTCTAATTATCTCTGCACTCGGAATGAGTCACAGTCAACCCGAGTTGCATATACCACACAGCATAAAGCATTTACTCTTCCACTGTGGGAAAAAAATAATAATCCTCCAAAGCGTTTATCCCACCTGCCCAGAAGCTTGAAAACACACAAATATAGTTCACACATGGGTACTGAGAGTGGAAAGACAAATTCACCAAGCTGTATTATGGAACCGCTCTGTCTCTGTAACTTGGTCATGTAGAAAAAAAAAAAAAAAAAAAAAAACGCAAGCGCTGGCCTCCTCAGCCTGTGGCTCCTGAGCTTGACATTAATCTAACCATGGTCTTTTCCATGGGAGTGAAGTGGGGAAATCGATAGATGGACCACCTGTTCCCTCAAACAGCACAATGAAAAATGAAAAATGAAACAGTGGCTTTTTTTTTTTCCTGCCTCCGGGTACCAGAGGGAAATCTTTTCTAATAATTTATTAGGGTGTCACCAAGGTGAGATTAATTATACATGGATTACAAATCATACCTCAGATGGGTGTATGTGTTTGCACACGGTACAGTGGATGTATGAAGTGCAGGAGTGGGTGTACATTACGTTTCAGATTGAACACCTCCAGCGGCACTGAAAGTATCACTGCAACAGGAAGTTAACAATATACACAAAGAGTGGAGATAAATGGGAAAGGACACAACACCTCTAAAAGTCCATCGCACTGCAGTTTAACAAAACCCACAGAGGTAGACACAGAAAACAGATTGACCAATTTGGATGAAAAATGCAGCAATGGGTTTGGAAATCGCAAAGAAAGACAATTGCAGGCTACATGTATTGGAAATAAAAACACAGGAAACACAGCCCCAAAAAACTCTGAGAATAAGAAGAGCACGGCTACACAGAGTACACACAACTGAACGGTGAAAACACAACAAAATCCCTAAAACCTGGAACAAAAACACATCGAGCGAGTTGGTGGAGCATGGAATTACTGAACGAGCCACCAATGAATTGAGGAGGCTGCTGAGAATATTTGCAATAATATCTGAATTCTGAATTCATAACAGTTTTTTTTTGTTCTTTTCCTTGGCTGTTGTGTCTTTGCGCTGTTTTTGCAGTGTGTTGAGCTCTCAGGGCCACAGTGGCCCTCTCAGTTCAATAATTACTAAATGATGTATTTTTATTAGATTGAACAGTCTATGGATTGAACTCATAACAGACACACCATAACAGGTGCATCTGAATAAAGTAGAATTTGATGGAGGTCATGATAGTGGAGCTACTGAACCAGACTAAGAGACAGTTTAAAGGCTCAGGAAACCTTTGGAGTTGGAGTTAATCAGCTGATTAGTGTGACACCATTAGGTTACAATAGTGAACTTCTTCTTTTTTGATTTACTGAATTTTCATTTTCATTAAATGTAAGCCATAATCATTACAATTAAAAGATATAAAGACATGAAATTGAATCCATATAATATATGAGTGCCACTAGTTGAATTAAACGACTGAAATAAATGAGCTTTTCCATGATATTCAATTCTTTTAAGATGCTCCATTCAGTAGGCACAGTGGTCAAATTAAGATTTGAAGGCATCAAAGGTCTTGTGTGGTGAGCGTGCATAGAGGCCGCGGTGGTTGAGCACATTACTTATTGTTTACCTGCTGATTCCAGGTCAGTCTAGTTTTCACTCTGTCAGAAATCTTGCAGCAGCACCTGGTCGTGGCCAGTTAATGGTTAAATGATGTTCTTTTCGCTTCCGGCCCCAACGGTGCATTCAGGGGTTTAGAAACACGTCTGTAACCAACAGCGTCAGTGTGTTTTTCAACATAAGGTTGTGAAGGTCTTGACGGAGCTCTTTGCTTTCACCCATTATCAGAAGCTTCTTGTGTGACACCTTGGTGATGACAAACCTTTTCAATGGCATTAATTAGGACTAAAGCCGCTGATGTTAATGAGCTCTGATAGGAGACAGGAGGACGTTCTAAACACCGACACATTCCTGCTGCTTTCTTCTCTTTCATTCCTTTCTGCACCTCCTCCTTTTCTTCATGTGTTCAATACTTATTCTGTGTCATTTCACTTTATTACACATGACTTCATTAATGGACATGCAGTACCAGTCAAAAGTTTGGACACACCTTCTCATTCAATGGTTCTTATTTATTCTTAATACTCTTTTACATTGTAGATTCATACTGAAGACATCAAAACTATGAAGGAACGCGTATGGAATTATGTAGTAAACAAAACAGTGTTAATTAAAACAAAAATGCTATCTGTCAAGGTCAAGAGTGTGCAAAACTGTCATCAAAGCAAAAGGTGGCTGCTTTTGATTAATTAAAAATATAAACCACATTCTGCTTTGTTTAACACTTTTGTGTTTGCTACAGTAATTCCATACAGTGCTGTATCTGTGCGGCTCCACCCAGATGTGGTGTGGTATTAGGTCAAAATGAAAACTGACACAATCATCTGAGTTCAGCTCCTGCAGTGAATCTGCATTTACATTCTTCTTTTTAATATATTTGCTCAGTAACACCCACTGTCAAAAAATTTTGACACTTAATTCCTCTCGAACACTTTCTAGGTGCTCAAGTGAAAGAAAAGGTGGATGGTTATGTGTGAGGGAGATAATCATACTGCGTTAAAAAAGACACATTCACCTGTTAACAACAAAATGCTGTAGAAGCACAGCTGCTGTAAAGAATAAAGGAGAGGAAGGAAGCAAACATTTGTGCTGCCACAATACATCTAAGACCTCTCCGCACACAAACTTATTTCTTGTCATTTCCTTGTCTTGCCGATATCTGGCTGTCTTGGGAAATCACTCCAAACATGACTTTGTTTTTTCACCTGTTTGTGCTTAAATGAAACCTGGGAATGCAGAGCGTGTGTCTTCACTCACTTTGTGCCGGAAAACCGAGTTTAGACAAAAGGACGGCTCAGGAGACACGGACAGCGCGGGCTGCCGTCTCTACTGAGAAAACCGGAGCTAGATTACAAGGCTCAGATAATGTTTGGCTGTCTTTTAGTTTCCACCTGTTTCTGTTGAGTTACTTCAGTGAGGGTCTGTGGCAGGCTGTCAGTGGTTATTGGGATTGTTTTTCTCTCTACATATTTTGCTGTAAAGCATCAAAAAACAATTAAAAAAACTAAATCCTCTCTGTCTGTTATCTGAAAAAAATCAACAACTTAGTCCAAGGGGTGTCATGTCAGATCTTAAAGACATTCAGTGAAATGAAGCGTACAATGAAGTGATCCAAATCACTTTTAGTACCATTTATTTTTATTGGCTGCTTTGAACATGTTTGATCGTTCATAATTTGTTTGATAATCACGTTTTCCAAAGCGTGGTGTTAACAAGAGTGGGTCACATGAGCCAATCTCAGTGAGCAAATGAAGCCTGAGGGGGGCAGCTTAATTGGGTAATGTAGTTAATAACATCTGAAGGGTGATGAATGGCCAGAGCTCTTTTCTTGCTGAGTTCTCAGACAACAAATTAGCTCCATTAAAGGCTGCAGTTAAAGGAACTCTGAAGGAAACTGATTGGCTTAAATTATCTGGATTGAGTCATTTTGTACCTGCTTCAGCCCTGCGGTAACACATTAATGGATTTATTCTTATTTTTCCACTTATTTACTTTGACTCGTTGCGTCTGTTGTCAGCATGGTGAATTGTGGCTGGGGGTTTCTCGTAATTTTCCTTTGAAAAGGAAAAAAAAAAAAGGCAAACATAGCCTTTAATTAAATCAACATCTAGGACCTTTTTCTTATTGCCAATTAACTCGGTTCAGTGACATGAAAGCACTTTCTAATTCAAAGAGGTTGGAGACAGCGAGATGATGGACAGCTCCAATTGCTACTTTTAGAATCATTTGCTGATTTTGATCGGCACTCCCATAATGTGTTTGCTTGGAAATGAAAGGAATGAAAATCTTTTTATAGGAAAGCAAAAAGCCACGGCAGGTATGTGATGTGCTGTGTGTATGACGGCTTCCGGATTATACCCACATATCCTCAGCTTTGTTGCGAAATCAGAAGCAATGTTGTGGGTGATTCAAGGTAATTGGGAGCGGTGATTAAAAGCGCACCATTCTCTTAGATCTCTCTACATTCCTCCAGTTCTTCCTCTCTGCGAGGGCAGCTGCCCCGAGGAACGGGCTGCTGTATTTTTCTCCAGCATCCTCCAGGAGTGGCAGCACACAAAAGGGAATGACACAGATTATGGGAGATTTATGAGAGTGATAAATACACCCTCTTTTATGCCCCTCAAAACAGCTTTTCATCAGCTCCTCAGCAGCGTGTCCAAGTGATTGATGACAGGACTGTTCGTTCTCCTTGTCCACTCCTCAAGCTGTTTATGCTCTGTTTCCCATCACAGATGCAGATCTACCTTTACAATTCAGATGACTTTGACAGCCTCAGCGCCGCCATCAGGGAAAGACGCATCATCGCTGCCATGGCCGTCTTCTTTGAGGTAAAGTATCACCAAGACTGAAGGTCAAGACAAATAGAAGAGGGAAACCAAGATTACACCAAAACACCTCTAGTGGATTGACTTTTTAATTGCGCTGAAGCGGCGCGGCTCTAGGGATGCCGAGGCCTGTGTGGTGTTCATTCAACCTGGAATTTGGTCCGTGGGATTTTGTACACACATCCACATCTGCCTCAGATTGAGTTGTAATCACTTTGATGGATTCTGACTTTTCATGCAGGATCAGCATCAGGTGAGGAAACAACTCTCTGTTGAGTCGTGTTACCCAGAAAGATGATTGTATGAACATACATACAGTAGGCTTCACCACCAAGGCCAAGAGTTTACAAATACAGGCAGATGAACAGGGTGAATTAATACAATTATATATCAGTCCCTACAGAAAAATGCGATTATAATTCAACGATAATGAGCCAAAGCCCACATGTTATGCGGAGGGCCTTTTTTTCAAAGACGCTGCACTTTCGCTGCACATATTTTCGCTCAAAATGCACAACATATGGGGCTTGGATGATCCCCACATTCTCCTTGCCAAAAATCACATATATGTTTGCAGAAAGTTGGAAAATGTTGCACACAGGAGCAGCCATTTTCCCCCTGCTGCCTTGGGAATGTTACGTTATGAAGTGATGTAAAATACATGTAGCCTATGTGACATGAAACGGCATTGCCTCACGCAGGAAGATCAATGAAACCTGGAAAGCTTAGAGCAAACTAATGAACATTTTGACTCAGGAATGTTTTGTGAGTTTGAGTCATATTTATTAGGTTTTGAAATAAAACAAGAGGGGGACTTACAGTAAATACTCACAGCACTTTCCTTGCTTATCAGAGGACATCTTTTCACGTAGTATAGAACAGGGTGTTAAGGGAATCACTTTTTTTTTTCCTTTTTCATCAAATCACTTTTTCTTGCCAGCTTCCACAGTTTTTGCAAGTTCCCACAATTTATTCGCATAAAATTGCATAAATTCCCTGAATATTCCATCACATGTTTTAAGAAAACCTGCTGCATAATGGAGGACTTTTGCCAGCGAAAATCATAAAAAAAACTCTGCACTTATAGAATGACTGGTGTGTGTTTGTGCGTTTGTGTGTGTGTGTGTGTGTGTGTGTGTGTGTGTGTGTATAGTATATCAGATACAGCCTATAAAGTATGTAGGTTTATAGTGAATTGAATGACAATAACAAATTAGAAAAGGAAACTAATTAAATACTGAGGAAATGACAGTGGGATGAACTGTATGTTGTAGAGATGTAATTATCACTTAAGGGGTTAGATGGAACTGTCTTTGTCCAATTATGAGTAAAGATATGAATAAATAAAAGTTTTCGAGGTCAGCAAATGATAAATATTTATTAGAAATGATCTTTGCCATCTCAGTTGTGATAGGAAACGTTCTCCTCACCTGGTTGCTGATTACTTCTCTTGTTCCTTGGCACGCTTCAGATCGCTCACTGAGATAACTCCAAACTTCCCCCTGCAGGTCTGCGCACATAAGCTCCTAATGGACAAGAATGGCCCTAATTTCTGTTAACTGTAAAAACACATCAGAGATTTATGAAGCGTGGAGAAGCATCCAGCAGCAGCAGCAGCACCGGCACCTCTGGGGTCTCCCTCTGTCCTCGTCGCACTCTTTTATTTCTATTAGCGCCGTCTTTGCAGCGGATGGCAGGTGATCAATGCCCGCTAACATTCAGCTTAACAGTATATAGGCGAGGGTCAGCGCTCAGGCTCAGGGAGGCTGGAATGGGGACACAGGTGTTTGCAATTTAGGTCTGCTCACAGACAGTGATGAACCAGTGTGTGTGCGAGGACCTAAATGCCTCCGCTGGGTCCTGACAGCCCTATTGCTTACTGCAATTAGCACCACCATACGCAATCCGCTGAATAGCAGTTTACAGTACAAGTTGTTGTTTTTTTTTTGTTTTTTTTTTAAGCGGGCACACACACATTGGCTCGGATTTACCATTTCTAATCAATGAGGAGAGTTCTGCCTATGCTCCCCAAAGGCCTATTAATGGCCTCTAAGGTGTGCATATTATCCACATTCAGCATTCACTTCCACACAATTATTCTCCTCTGACTGACCTGAATTAATGATGAGCCAGGTAAGATTAGTCCCCGCGTCCCAGCACTGTTTTGTCCAGTCTCCTCTCATAAGTAGGACATTGGGAATATTGTGGGGTTGTTAGGGCTGAATGTTTCCTTCAGTCGCTGCAGACAATTCAAAGTAAAGAGGGGAATCGACAGCGTTGGCGTACAGTAGCAGCCAGAGAGGCCTCGTGGAGTCAGGAGGAGGGGTGGTGGGGGGGGGGGGGTCACTGTGGATGGCAGCAGCTACTAGAGGACATGGAGGAAATCAGATGTGTTCAGTGTCTCGTAAAAATCAAAAGCACCAAAAAGGTCGATAAAAGTTAACGGCTTGTAAACAGAGCAGCGGTCAAAGAAATGGTTTTTATTAATTGTGTTTTGTCAGGACATGGATATTGCTCCTAAACCGTCTAAATATAATCTATTACAACAACTGCCTGAAAAATGACCAGAGGACTGAATCAATTCAAGGGCGAAGTCGAGCTACGGATATTTCAAACCCCCCCCCAAAAATTGACATCGCAAACTTCACAACGGCGACAGATGGCGTTTAAAGCTGCTAGATTAGATTGTATTGTAGAGATGTTGCCCTCACCCCGTCCACCTTTGCTTTTTGTTCATATTGATCGTCTTTTGTAATTATGTTAGACTAGTCTTGTAATCCCTTTTGTTAATCTGATGTCTCTGGGTATTTTCTGCAGCTGGGGCAAAAAGACAATCCAGCTGTCGACCCCATCATCCAGGGACTGAGGGGAGTGGTGCATCATGGTAAGTAATGGAAAAAGAGACACATTTACAAGCTCTGAGTTGTATCAAAGAGATCTTATACTGTAGTATTAATGTGATGAGTGCATTTACATGTAATGTCCATACAGTAGATGTTATCTTTTTATCTGCAGTGTCTGTATTTCTTTATGTATTGCCCACAGATGTTTGTTTTCTATCTGTCACACCAAAAATCTCCTCCGCATGAAACATTGCTGTGGGGATTAAGTTTATGTGGAATAGTCAAAAAGAAA
This sequence comes from Trachurus trachurus, assembly GCF_905171665.1. Taxonomy (NCBI): domain Eukaryota; kingdom Metazoa; phylum Chordata; class Actinopteri; order Carangiformes; family Carangidae; genus Trachurus; species Trachurus trachurus. Next base: position 28,080,344 of record NC_139896.1, read on the forward strand.
TAATCCCATACAAAATCACTCTGACATTGCTCTAGTTGATATTTCGCTTCATCCAAGAAGTAAATTCCTTGTGACAGTGCAGACGCGGCGCTCCTCCCTGCCTCCAAAGAACTGAATGATGCTCCTCTATTCAACTGCTTAAACATTGGGTTCTGTGTATATTTCTTTCTTTTTTTTTTTAAACTGCAAATTAGTCTAAACATGAGATATGAGCAGCGTTTAACTTCAAAAGGAGGCAAAATTTGCAAGATACCGCCTCTCGCTCGCTGGTGCAGCTCCACAGCAGAAGACCACCAAGGAGCTTCATTCACTGAGACAGAAGTATTAATTACATCTGAGCCTCAATTAGATAACACACTTTTAGTCTGACTCAAATGTACATGTAAACACTCTCATGGACCGCAGCTCCTGCAGAGGATCACGGTCACACGTTAAGCCATTAACGCCTTGTGCTGCATGTCACAGCGCTATTCTAAATTGCATATTGTCTTAAATTACTGCTGCTGCGCCGGCTCCGCTGCATGCATGACTTATGCAGACGGTAAGCAGATGTTTTAGCATGACTGTGTAATCCTTTACAGCAGCAGCTCTGTTAACATGGACACGTATGGCTTGTTTTACAACCTGCCACTGACGCTCTTTATGCGGGCATAATCAAACACTGACACGAACATGTAAATGGATGAGGATATATACAAGCTCGGTGTCACAGTTCTCAGAAAATGGGACGCAGGAGCACAACTCGGGAGGCAGATGTAAAGAGCCTTTACAAGGATAATAAGGATACACGTGTATATAGGCGCTAGCTGCAGTTATCAGGGGCCGAGCAGCTCGTGTGCAGCATTCACTGCTTGGGCCTGTGAATATCCAAGCAGACTAACAGTAAAGGGTTGGGATGAGGCAGCAGCAGAAAAAAAAGCAAGCATAGGAAAGGTTTAAAAAAAAAACAAAAAAAAACAATCAGGATCAAAATGAGCAGGGAAATAACAGAGCACTGGAAACCACAAAGATAATCAGGCAGAGAGCAAGTGCAAACAGATCACTACATGTAATAGACGGTTAATGAGGGAATGGGGAACAGCTGAGAAGGTGATGGGGAGGAGGAGGAGGAGCAGGTCACGTGACTCCGCTGGTGGGAAAGACAGGCAGCATAAGAAGACTAGATGACATGACTCACCCGACGCTGCTGTCCAGTGACACGGCGCCACCACACGGTCGCCATCTTGGCTCGGTCCACTTGCTCCCTTAGCATCATGCCTACAGTATGGTGCATGTTCTACTAAAAGAGCCAGAGCCTGCTCAGCTTTTGTTTGTTTGTTATGTATGTCAGAAATGCTAAAAAATGCTAAACATGGGGGCAGTATCCCCTGTACGGAGCTTTTAACTGGATACGTAAAAGTCTCTGGTTTCTGCTGATGTGTCTCTGTTACCTACAACAGCAAATGATCAGTGTGAAGATATACTATTTCCAAGTAGTCTAATTCTATACCTCTGGAAGGCATGGTCGGGTCAGACCACTGACGAAACGATACGAATAGATACATTACGCTGCAAAAAAAAAAAGAAAGCAAGTCCCGTCTTCTTTCCGACGTTTCCAAAACAAATCTACACGCGCCGTCCAGACAAACGTCTTCATGACAGTGGGAAATGCAGTCTTCATTCCGGTAAAACACCACCGCTTTCGTCCACAGGGGTCGCCAAAATCAACACTAAATGAAAAGTCTGTACAGGGGCTTTAAAATCACAAATAATTTACTTTTCTATGAAAGTAACACTAGAGTAACATTATGCAGATAGTTAAAGTTATAGAGTTATGTAAAATTTCACAGAGTTATGCATAGTTTCTTAGTGCAGATGACTGGATCACCATCTACTGCAGCCAGAGTCACAGAGAGTCGACTAGCCCAATATGGCCGCCTGTGAGTTGCATGTCGGTGCAGTCTGACCCAGCTCCTTGGGTGGCAGAACATGCGAGCACAAACTTGAATGAATGAAACGACCGATGAGCAGCTCTGCAAACTAAAATCATGACACATGCAGCAATTACTCCGAACCCACGCTGAGCTGAGCTCCACTGACTCATTTTCTTCAGAATTTCACTCACTGGCAATGCATATTTTAATGCTGGGAAATGTGTACAGATGAGGTTATGACCTTGTTGAGTTCTGGGAAAACAATGTCCTTTTTGCAACTTAGGGAATGAGTGTAAGACCTCACCAGAGATGATTTAAATAGAAAAAACAGATGAATCAGTCTTTAAATCAAAAAATGGGTCACTTTGTTCAGTGAAAAATTTGCAGTCTTTACATTTCATTGGAAGTAATTGCAGTAAAGAAAATAACCAATTTCCTGATTGGTTTCTTATCAGCCAGGGGCCGTTTCACCTGTGGTTCTCATTTCACAGACGTATTTAAGCTCCACTTCTCTTTTCTTATATAACCTTGATAAAGGCAGGGGGCCAAACCGCGCCGTTTACGCCAGTTTATTTTACGACTCCCTCCATCAGTCTCCAGGAGTGTCTGAACTGCGGCGTGCAGCTACACAGATGTTTGCGCTAACCCCACCGGTGTCTCTTATCTCCCAGCTGAAAGAGAGCTCAGTGTGGGTGTGGTGGGTTTTTTTTCTTCTTTTTTTTGGAACCGTCTTCCTGCCGGCTGCTAAACGCTCCCTGCCTCCTCCCTCGGTTTGGGCGGTTGGTTTTCCACCAGCTCGTTATCCCACAGTCATCCATCCATCAGCATCTCGGCAGCCCATGAGCGATAGGGCACGTACACCGCCTGAAGACGGGGAGAAGAAAGGCTGTGAATACTGAATTTGAACTCCCGAGTACAGATGAGGCATGGGAGCGAGCCCTCCAGCGCCTCTGCAGCGCTATTGAATGCAAACCAGACCCCAAACCTCCGACTCTTTTTTAGATAAGGTCATGAGCTGAGAGAGATTGGATTTGACATAAATTCAGCTGTATTTGGGTTTCTCACGTCATATTTCCAGGAAAAAAAAGCAACAGCAAAAAAAAAAAAAACAGAAGCCCACACTCACGTTGCCCACATGATGTATTTGCAGGAGATAAAAGGATCTTCCTCTGCATCGCAAACTGCTGCTTGTTATTTTGTTTTACACGGGGCTGTGTTAATCTGTCTTAATTTTCGGATCCGTCTTAATCCCCGTGGCCCATGCCATGGTTGTTACACGGAGCGGAGCACACTACCACCCAGCCACAGATCAGCTGTCAGACTCCCCTCTCAGCCCATCCGAGTACAGAGATCTGGCCGGAGTGATAACAAGTGGTGAGGCTTTTAACTGCTTCCCCCCGTTCCACAAGTGAAGGCTTCAGGGAAGCGGTAAAAAAAAATACCACAGGGGGAGATTGAAATGAAACGATCTTGTAAACGCTGGTGCACATGTAAATTCAAGATATGCAGGTTTTTTAACGGAGCATCAAGGAGTGTGAGATGAAGTATGTTTTTGTAGCTGTCGCCTTTTCATCTGGGCTTATTGACACGTTCTGATCCCTGGCTCCACACAGAGAAGGAGACCAACCTCAGGTCCTTCATCCTGAGGGATCTGCTGCCGTCGTCGGTGGACAGTTATTACCGATACACCGGCTCTCTGACAACACCGCCCTGCAGCAAGGTGGTGGAGTGGATCATCTTCTCCAGGCCCGTGTATCTGTCCCACTCGCAGGTGCGTTCAGTCCAACACACACACACACACACTCACACAGATACATTCTCCATGCACAGTCAGATCCCATTTGCACATTGTGAGCGGATCACTTGCTGCCCTACAGTGTCAGCGCACAAGCAATTTTTCCCCTCATCTACCGCTCCCCTTTCTTCCCTTTGCTCTCGTTCCTCCCCAACTACTCTGCATACGAGGCCATAACAGCCTATATGCAGGCTGATTAAGTGGGAGGGGGGAGCCAATTACTGATATTTGAATGATAGTGAGAGATAGCTCTGCTACATATATCACACTGTTGCCATGACGCAGTGACTCCAGGCTCTTAAAGAGATGGCTGCTGCACGTAATTTAAATGCTCATTAATTTGAAACACTGCTGTAACTGTTAAACATATGTTTAGTGAAAATGTGCAATTTCACAGCAGTCACCTATGTGCTTCACGACAGCTTGACTCAAACTGGTTCAGCTATTGTGATTTTGAGAGATAATTTATGCCAAATCATGCCCCACGCTTTTTGCTGATCCCATACACAGCATTTTGTTTTTTATTATAGATATACAATTCTTAGGTAACCCAGCTGCATATCCTCCAGAGCGCTCCGTGCTGTGGAAAATTTGCAGGGCTCAGTGGAATTTCTATCAGCGTGCAGGCGCACAAATCTTTTGTTCCTAAATGACTTGTGCCGCAGGAATATTGACCACCCCTACAATGTTTGTGACGCTCACAGATAGTCTTTACGAACCTGTAATTCATTTCTCCAAACACACACAGGACACATTGATTCTGCAGTATCTGTAATGTGTAGTCATTACAGCGCGCGGCAGGAGATCATTCATGGCAATCAATGGCCACAAATTTTGCCCCATTGAGAAGTTACAGCTTGGTAGGTAGCCAGGATGATGATTGAGGTCCTCGCCTGCCGGTTGCCTGTGGCGTGACTGTCTCTTGCAAATACTGTGCTCCAGTTGTGAACAGCCAGCTACTGGCAAGTGGATACAAAATGCAATGTCCTGCATGATATATTCAGCACACACACACGCATAGTAACAAAGAAGTGGTTTCCTCACTTTGCTCCTGTCTTCTTGTCGTCATCCAGCTGGAGGCCTTTTACTCCATCTTTACGACGGAGCAACAAGACCACGTCAAGTCTGTGGAATACCTGAGGAACAACTTCCGGCCCCTCCAGAACCTGGACAACAGGAAGATTTTTAAATCGGCCGTGAAAGACGCATGGCAGAGGGATTTGACGGACATCCGCAGCCCTCACAGCACCGAGGCCTCAAGAGGTGAGCTACGTTTTCTACATTTAAAGGAATAGTTCACCAAAAACTGAAATTCAGTGACTCACCCTCATGCTGATGAATACTCCGGAGTAGTTTTTTATTCCTCAAAGTGCATCTGGAGACCCTGGAGGCCGGTTTGTAGTCCAACAAAAACTTTATATGAGATTAGTAGGACCCGACACAAAAACGTCTATAAAACTACACAAAAAACATTTCATATTCCTCCACACTGCTCGTCCGTGGCAATCCAAGTGTCCTGAAGGGATATAGTTCAGAGTTTACCCGAAACGATGTCATTTAGGCAAGTCCGGTCACGTCCGCGTGCGTCGCGTGAACGTAAGAGCACGCACCAGGCAAATTTGTTTAGGTAAAAATGTCCTAAATGATGTTGTTTCTAGTAAACTCTGGACTATATCCCTTCAGGACACTTGGATTGCAGTGGACGAGCAGTGTGGAGGAATATTAAATGGTTTTTGTGTAGTTTTCGGGCGCTATTACTCTCATATAAAGAGTATTCATCAGCAGGGTGAGTCACTAATGACTGAATTTCATTTTTTGGTGAACTATTCCTTTAATACATTGCGTGTGATATTATCAGGCCCCTCCCTGAGATTTTAGCTGCAGCATGATTGTTATAACCTCCTCTAATGGCCGTCATTACTTCTTACTCATCACCTCTTGTAGAAATGCTGCCTGAATCAGTCACAGTGGTGAGAGAAGTAACAGTTTGCATGTCTGTTGTGGGCTGGTTGTGAGCATCATGCAGTCTATACCGCGTGCTGGCCTTAATCCTTCCCCAAGCTGTGTGACTTTTTTGCAGTTTTGCTTTTCTGAAGCCTTCAAAATTTGTCGTAATTGATCGTTCACTTAGCCGTTGCCCCTTAGTTACGGTTGCCACACATATGGGGTGGTTCCATTCAAGCACGGCACATACGCAGTTTAACAGTGATGACTGTGGCAGATTCACCACTGCACATTCTTAGTACCTTTTGAGACTTGAGTCTTTGATGTCAGACAGTGGCAGACAAAGACGAGCTGCTCATTTCTAACCAGAGTGATCTTGTCAGATGAAATGACTGCAAAGTCTTCCAGAAGATTAAATGCAAAAACTCTGAAGCTTTTTAACTGCTCAGACTAGAGCACATGCACATGTTCCCATACCCATGTGATTACATGGAGACCAACTGTCATCTTCAGGCTTTATGGTCTCTAGCTAGCTGGCTATTTTATGCTATGTTAACATCATGAATCAGTCTGTGTGTTATGTTTTAATTTTGCTCTCAAATTTGTACAAGATGGCTACATTGTATGAAAATAGCCACAGAAATAAAGCTTACTTGCTTATTTACTCACACACATGCTAAATCACTGAGGCTAACGCTGGATAGCCAGAAGCTGCATCCAGCCCAGCTGATCATCTGTTCATAATGAGGTAGTAATGATGTTAACCTTTCTCAGCTCTGAATGTAATGTTACGTTTGGAGGTAGTTAGTTGGACATTTTACCACATTAGATGTAGCTACTGTTTAATCTGTTCCTCACACTTTTTGCGCTTTTGTTTTTGAAAGGCTTAAAAAGGCCATCAGCCTCTAGATAGTTGAAATGCTGAGGAGACGCTTCAATATGTCAGGGAGGTCAGAGTTTGACAGGTCTGCTGTGCTGAGCTGTGACTGCACCGCCACTGTTCAGGGCAACAAGCAAATGGTTATTTGGATTCCAGATCGGCTTCCTTGCCGAATGACCAATGACCATACATACGGCTGTTACTCCAATAGAATCATAAATGATGCCTATTTGTATGTGTATATTCATTTTCACAGGAATCCTATTTGCTATATTAGCGCCTCCTCAGCATTACCCTCTTCTGATGGGTTTATGTTTATGTTCATAAAAGATTTGACCTCATGTTATTTTCCTACCATGGTTTTTTTCAAACCTCTGGTTTTTCACCTCCACTCTTTTTTTTTTCCAGTCAAAAATTGAGAAGCTGCAGTGCAGGTTATTAGGTCTTTTGATAGTACATTGTGAGCAGGTTCAGGAAACTCATCTAGCTGCTCAGCATGAAGAGCCATTCAGACTCATATCAGCAGGTCGCTAAATATAAAAAAGAGCATAGACAGCCATTTCTCTTTAGTTGACAGCACATTGTGGCGTGATTAAAATCTGTGAGTAATGTTTAATAATTAAAATTTGTGGAGATTTTTTGGGGTAACTTTTGTCCCGTCAGAGGAATGCATGTCGTTCTCTCATTACAACTCATTCTTACGTCAAAGGACATATTAACGAAGAGCCCAGATGTCACGCAGGGCTGGATTAGAGCAGCTTTCTGTGCCTCCTTCTCTTTTATGTGTGTATCTCGCAGCAGTTGCTTTAACAGAATAGTACAGGAACTATGGAGACTAATGAGAAAGTCTGCTGCTCCTTAAAGTGGTATTGTTGGTGTCTAGTGGGGAGAATTGATTGGGAATGCCTGTGATGAAGTTAGAGCACTCTAACCGAGCCGATCAGCAATCATCATTAACATGTGGCACAGCTAAAATAGACTCATACAAATTAAGTTGTGAAATTGCTTTTGTGGCGTTATGTCAGTAGGCAGAATGAATGTGGACCAGTATCTCTCTCTCTTTTTTTTGTTCCACTTCCCCTCCCTCTTGCTCATTTACTCTTTGTCTCTCTTGCCTTCCTATTTGTCTGTGTTAAAATGTAAGAATTCATATTTTATAGAAGGTACTGGAAGTAAACAGTGCCAGTCTTATCTCCAAGGATGGCATCTGTTAAGACCGTGTGTGTGTGTGTGTGTGTGTGTGTGTGTGTGTGTGTGTGTGTGTGTGTGTGTGTGTGTGTGTGTGTGTGTGTGTGTGTGTGTGTGTGTGTGTGTGTGTGTGTGTGTGTGTGTGTGTGTGTGTGTGTGTGTGTGTGTGTGAATGTTGTGAGAGCCAGGGCCACACCTTGACTGAATGTTCCATCACTGTGGCTTTTATAGCCAAGAGGACTGTTTGGCCATTAAAGATGCATTGCTAACCTTTCTGATGCAGAGTCCAGGTTGCACATTTCATTTGTTGGTATGGCGCACACTCACTGTTTGTCCAGTAATAATGCAGCCAGGATGCATCGGCCATTATTTGCTTTAACATTTGTGTTTTCTCTAACACTGTACTGTACATCTGTACTGCATGTGCAAATACAAGCTCCCTCCTCCTGTACATACTGTACAGTAGCAGCCTTTTCCTCACGCACAGCAGATTTAACGTTCCACTGTTTACAGTGCGCTCAAATTACTTTTATTTTCCTTATCATTTACTCGTTATTTTCTTAATTAGCTTGATGAATGTTTTTGTCTTTGAAAACAACAGAATATAATGAAACGTTTCCATCACAGTTTTTTCCAGAGCCCATGGATGTGCCTGGAACTGGCTTGTTTTGTTACACTTACATTACAAAACCAAAGTATGTTGATGAAATGATAGAAAAGAGAGAAAAGCAGCAAATCCTCACTTTGGGGAAATTAAATTTTTGCCTGAAAAATGACACAAACAGTAGTGAATTATCCACACACTGTCTGTCAGTCAGCAAAACAAACATTTTATATTAGGACCATAACCCATCTGACAAGCATCCAGTCCATTTAGAAAGTATTCAGACCCCTTCACTCTGTCCACATTTTGTTGTTTCACAGCCTGGTGCTAAATCAGTTTGAATTACTTAGTTAGTTTCACCCTCATTATTCTACACTCAGTGGTACTTTTACAAATTAATTTAGAAAGCTAAACTGAAATGTCATATTAACATCAGCATTCAAAGTCTTTATCTGGTCCTTAGTTGGCGTGTTTTCTGGCAGCAATTACATCCTCGAGTCTCCTCGGTGTGATGTGACGAGCTTTTGATCTGACAGAGTCGTCAAAGCCTCAGCTCAGGCTCAAGTTGAGTGTTCTGGATCTGGACTCTAACCCTGACCAGTCCCCCAGTCTCCTCCACCGCCACCACCCCATAGCCGTGCTTCACGTTGGGATGCTGTAATGCAGATGACGAGACCACATCCATCTGCATCCATCCACACACACAATCCTGTTTCTCGTCATCTGCTTATCCTTAAACTGCTTTTTTTAACCCTTCCAAACAGCTTTCATGCATCTTTCACTGAAGAGAGGCTTCCTTCTGGCTACTCCGCCAGAAAGGTCAGATCAGCAGATTGGTTCTTGGTCACCTCAATTACCAAAGCCCTTCTCCCTTTATTGCTCAGTTTAGCCGAGTGCTGCTACCTTTAGGAAGATTCCTGGTTTTCTCAAACTTTCACTAGTCACTTTACCCGTGCACTCTCGGTCATCTCTTGAACCTGCAATGCAGAAGAAATCTTTTTTTTTTTGTAGCCTTGAGCTCTGCATGCCATCCCTTCCACTTCATTGCTTCTTTTTTTTTTTTTGCTCAGATTTACATCGTCAGCTCAGCTGTGAGATCTCATATAGAAAATTACATTTACCACATGTGGGCTCTAATCAAGGTGTAGAAATATCACCAAGAGAAACTGAGGGTCATAGCAAAGTGTTTTAAAAGTAATGTCAATGTGACATTTCAGTTTTCACTTTGTCATCATGAGGTCTATAGATACTGTAAGAGTGATGAGAGAAAATGACTGTTGTGACACTTCTAACTTCTATAAAGATGCAACATAACAACATTATAAGAGTGGATACTTTCTGAATGCACTGGCATTCCTGCAAAAAAATGCTAATTATTCATGTGAAAGTTGCCTATAGCTCCTCCTTTGTGTTTTCAGTCAAAGCCTTGTTTTTCCTATCATTACTCCAATGCACATAGCTTCTTTAAAACTGCACAGCCTTGAGAGGTGAAAAGCAGGGGAACGGCTGTTTGTTGACTGGAGTCAATTCATCCCCTTCATGGTAGAAGCTGCCAGCAGAAAGACTCATGCTCTGCTCTGAGTGGTACTGCACACCGAGGTAAAGCCGCTGTGAGGCTTCTTTTTGCAGGTTACAATCTATGTATTCACACACAAATAATGGAATTTTTTGTTTCGGAGCATGTTGTGTAATTTTGCTACTTATGAAACACTATGTTCTAATCACAATTTGATTCACACTGTGTGTTTTGCACGGTTTAAGTTGAACCTGACAAAATCCTATTAACATGTACATTTTCCACTGACGCATGATTAATTCTGCTGCCAATCCGTCTTTACCTGGAAAGGTGTTAATAAAATGAACAACGGCCTTAGATCCAAGTTTCTAATTAACACAGGGCCGTCATGTTTGTCATCAGGAGCCTGGTTATTATCAAGTCATTCGACTCCCCAACAGAAGTGTATTCTATAAAACGTCAACCTCTTGGTGGGTCTCCACCTGCTGTTGATCTGAATGGAGCCGGTGCTCCAGTGTTAATGGGGAAAAGGAGAATAATTGTCACAACAGTAATGATACACCTTGTAAAATCATGACAATGTCTTGATCTGTTATTAAATGACTGCAGTTTAGTCACTGGAGTCGACAGCAGACATCCAATGAGTTATAATGCATTTCACACCTGTCACACCTCATCAACACCCTGAGATTTCCTTGCTATTGCTATTGCATCCCCCCGTGTCCCTCTGACTGATTTCCTTCCACCCCGACTCCCTGTCACATATGATGCATAATTTGCACCACAGCCTCACTGTGCAAATGGAGAAAACTGTGGTGACAATTTCAATTTGGCAGAAACCCTGCGAACACATAGTCAGTTGACACTAGATCCTGATTGCTGTTGCCCCAATGTGCTGAGAAGAAGCATGTCCAGATTGTCCCTCACTCTGGCTGACACAGCCCCTCTCTCTGTAAACGTCCATGCTGCAGCCTGCACTGCCACCTGGAGGCAGACTCACAGTTTGTCCTCCTGCATCCTGTTTAATGTTGCAAAGACAAGATCCTGCAGAGCAATGCATGGACCGACAGTTATCATGTCATCTGTTCCATGTGTTCATCACTTCACCAGGCTGTTTGGTTTTCTAAAAGACTTGTTGTTGGAGAACAACAGTCTAGACAGTCTACTTTTACACCTGTGCATATCTCATGTAGACACATAAATGTTTTCATTATTGACTAATTGTATTATCTCAACCTTTTAGCTGTTTCTCCATTTAAAAATGTCTCATCCCCATGTCGGCAGCAGAGAGTAATAATAGATAAAAGACAACCTGAAGCCTGCCCACACACTCAAACACATGTGGTCAGGATGTTCGCCCAACCACAGGCTTTATATTTTAGCCCAACTGCATCCAAACTCTGAGAAATGGACACTGTGTTTTTATTTTTACTTTAACAGTCATTTTTATTTTCCTCATGCTCTGCTCTTCTTCTCTGGTCTCTTCAGTGTGCAGCAGTGCCCCAGTGAACATGAAGATCCAGCCGCTGAACCAGACGGCACTGATGGTGAGCTGGGAGCGCCCTCTGACCGTCTACCACCCGCCCATCACCAGCTACATGGTCTCCTACAGCTGGGTCAAACGTGACGTCGCCGACGAAAACACCTTCACCAAGACCGGGGACCAGAGCATGGTGAGCGTTCATCACAGGCTCGCGTGAAACCACGGCAGTTTTCTACAACTGTCTGGAATTCTTTCGTTTTTTTATCTTTCTCTTTTTTTTAGATGGGTGTGGTTTAAATAGGTCTGATTGGTTTGCACAGGCTAAGATGGATCTGGGGGAACTAGGTGCAGTGTGTATCCAAGGTGACCAGGTCCTCATGTACTTTTCACGTGGCAAAGGATAGACGTGTTTGGTTACACTTTACTTGACGCCTATCTCTATAACGCATTATAACCATACTTATGAGTTATAATGCAGTTATAGCACTGTAAAACTATAGTTATAAACACTCATAAATGATCATAATGCTTTATAACAATAATCATAACACACTATAAAGCATTTTATCATGACTTATAAGGTCAGGTATTATAACACGTTATAACTGTTAGTAACTCGCTGACATTGGCACATCGATAATGCATTATAGATATAGTTATAATGTGTTATAATTGTCTTATAAACGTGTATAACTATCATTATAAACACTCATAAATTATCATAAGGCTTTATAACAATAAGCATAACACATTATAGATCATTATAACTCTATTATAATACGTGACCTTATAAGCCATTATAAAATGCTCTATGATGTGTTATTCTAATTGTTATAAAGCCTTATGATAAGTGTTTATAATGATAGTTATACACGTTTATAAGCCAATTATAACACAGGCATTGTCAGCGAGTTACTAACAATTATAACGTCTTATAATACCTGACCTTATAATATGATAAAATGCTTTATAGTGTGTTATGATTATTGTTATAAAGAATTATGATCATTTATGAGTGTTTATAACTATAGTTATACAGTGCTATAACTGTATTATAACGCATAAGTAAAGTATGGTTATAATGCGTTATAGACATGTTATAGACATAGGCGTCAAGTAAAGTATTACCACATGTTTTAGCATTTTCTCTCCTCACTTTATTTAGCATTTAAGTAAACGCTGGAGATAAAAATAAAAAAATAAAAATCATCTGTGCCCTGAAGTAGATGTGTGTATGATGGGATCAAAAAGTGTGTTCAAACACAAGCAACATAAACATAATAATATATTATCATGCTATTTTTATATTAGCTACATGAAAACCAATAATCATTTGATAAAGCCTGTTCTGGTCTCAGGCAGTGGAGACAGCGCTTTGAACACAAACTGTCTCCTGTTAGTAACAAATGCAGGCAACTGTGTGAGTGTGGAGTTCAGATCTCCGTGCAGTTTCTGGCACCATTAATATATAATTTTCTTCATCTGGCTTAAACATTAAGTTATCGCACCAGTTGTTACTGTATCTTTGCAACAGAACATTAACCATCTCTGCAGAAATATATCTTGTCGCGGCAGGAGTTCACACCTACGAGGCCGTTCTGTTTCACACTGTATATTCCTCTCCCCGGTCACATATCCTTCCATTTGTGGGAATCCAACACCCAGCTGTGTATCTCTTTTAAAGCCCACTGACCCCCCGCCGGCCCGACATTCTGCATGACTGCTCCTTTAGACATACACAGTGCAGAGGCAAAACACTGGCCCACCGGTTCACAGACCTAGGATCAGTTCCCTTGTGGCATCTCGGCATCATGGGTGGGAAGCCGGTGAGGGATATGTCATTTAACGTTACACAAGTGACTCCTGCTGGTTGAAGCCAGCTAACGTCTGGACTAATGATGAGTTAATGAACATGAGCTTAATGAAGCTTTGAGACTGTGTGTTCCTCTGTTGCAGTTTATCTCTGGACATACAGGTTGGAATAAATAATAAAACGGTTAACAACTGTCTCATGAGGTAAACTAATTATGCCCATCTGGAGATAAATCAAGAGAAAACCCAGACCACCACCTGTCCTGCCTACTCTAGTATTTCCACCATAGGAACTTTCCCCAGGAACCTTTTAAGGAACCACGAGTGTTTCTAACACAGGAAGCTGGAACTACAGTACATTGTAGCCGCTTTTCCACCACAGCAACTATGCACGTTTCAACCGCAGGAACCAGGAACCAAAATGTAGTTCCAGGGTAGAAAAGTTACCCCAAAAACGGCCCTGGTCGTGGGTAGGTACTGTCAGTGCCCGATCGGTACCCGGAACAAAATCCATTCCAGACCGCTACTCCAAAGGGAAAAAGGGAAAAATGCAACGGGGGAAACAGCATGCGCATTTTTCCCTTTGTTTTACTTTATGGCAGACTCCGCGGATATGCATGAAAAAAACAAGCACGTCGCAACAAATTTCCCTCTGTTGTAACTCTGATTCAATTAAATTTAATGTAGACCGATCAGTTAATTGTAAAACATTTATTTATTGATGTAAATTTGGTGATGTCTGTACATCCAGAGCCCCGAGGCAGCACTGCTCTTCTGTCCACTATACACCTGAAGCTTCACTTTTCATTTAAGTTAATCTGCTCGTTTTCTCCCCCGCCGGATGACGAGGCAGGCCGACCGGCCAAACAGCCTCCCGGTCTTGGTCCCACGTGGCTCTGCACTTCTCCAAAAACGTTGGAACAAACTTCCAAACTGTCCATAGATTGGGAATCTAAACTGTTACTTTCTCACATGGAAAAAATATGAAAACTTGATAAAGTGACGTATTAAAGGTTGGGTTGGTGATCCTATTCTGGAGCATTTTTTGTCCAAATTGTTTGTAATCCTCTTTAAACTTTGATTGCAATCAATTCTCAATGAATTGCTTTTGAAAAAAAAAAATGAAAAAAAGTCAGTCACCTGTGGGACGGACAATCCTGTAAAAACAGCATCCAATCATCTTTAACATTACATAAAAATCAATTGGATCGTGTGTGTGTCAATCAAGCTTCTGTCCATCTCCCTCCTCTCGTGTGTGTGATCAGATTCTTCACCTACGTCCACAGAAAGGTGGAGGTGTGGCTTCAGAGAGAAGACTGAGGAAAGGGGCTGGGACTTTTGACTTTTGATAACAATTTTTCCAGGATCTCCACTCCTACCTTTAACAGCGCTACAGCTTTACTGCTATAGCTGTCGGTATGTTACGGTATGCCTGTTGTAAAATGGCGCACGCGCAGAGGAGTCTGCCACTGATCGGGCACTGACAGGTACAGAAACGGTTCAGGAACTTTGGGCGGTGTGGTCTGTACTGAACATCTCTGACTGGATGACTGTGCACTAGTAAATTTAATTTCAGCTGCAAGCCCACTGTTCTGTTTTTTTATGTTTTGCAGTTGTGGTACAATAAACAACATCAGTGAGGTAAAGCACATACTGCTTTGCCTCAGTATTGCTTCCTCCCACAGGTTAAATTAAAGCAGAAGTAAGTGATCCGGTCGTTTTGGCTAGCTTCTTGTCAGCCGATGGAGTTAGCAGTCCCCGCCCGTGTCCCTACGTCACCACATGCACGTGCATCCCTTGGCTGCACCAACAGAGAGGACCGCCCCTTTATGCCGTTCTCTCTCCTCATTGGATAAAGGTTGTAGGATACAAGGAAAGTTTTCTCCTCTGCTTACAGCAGAGCAGAGTGACTGACAGACCCGTGTTTCAGACCAAACACTCTATATAAGTGATTGCTGTCGGAAGATATAACTATTTAAGACTTATATTAACACAAATATTCCGCTTACTTCTGCTTTAAAGTATGTCTTACCTGTATACTGTATATATGTATGTAACATATCTAGAGATACATCAAAAATTCAGCCACCCAGCTAGTGCGGACTAGTGAGACTTGCGTATGAACTGATGAAGGCGAAACATCTTCCCAGATAAATACAAGTCCAGTTGCCTACGATTCAATTTGCCCAGAAAAGAACGATGACCTGGATGAATGAGAATATCCATAGACCCAAAAATGAAACGACATGACAAAGCAGGATGTTGTGATTCCCAGCAGCAACCCAGCTTTCTGTTTCTTAGTGTCCTTCCTCAACACTTCCAGTACAGACGTTTCCCCTCCCCTGTGGCCGTCCTGCACCCAGAGCTCTTCTGGCAGAGTTGTCATATCACTGCAGCCTAGTGTTGATCTTCTTTTATTCTGTGGTCTGTGGTGTGAGACAGAAGATGACAGAATATTCTCTGTTAGGACCTGATACTGTTGAATAACTCGCTTCAGAGGCTCAGACGTCAAATATGAAGTAGAGTCATTTCTTAAAATCTATATTTGAACTTTGAGGAGACTTGTTTGATTTGTGAGACTTCCTGCTGTCTTTAGCAGTTTTTTGGTTTCAAAGAAAGGATCAATTTAAATTATGTTTTTTTTTTTGTTGTCAAGTGACACCTATGTTCGTCAAAGAGTGTGCAGAGTTGTATGATTGATATGGTTACTACTATACATTCATATCCTGGCTTAGTAAAACCATGATGAGTGAGTCCACGAGCTGCTGTGTCTGTGTAGTTTCCCTGGGTACAGTCGATCAGTCTCCTCCTGACAGCACTCTGTCCTCTTCTCTCTCTCTCTCTCTCTCTGCTGCTGCCACTGTTTCTTTTTTTGCCCACTTCATTTCCATTTCAATTTAAATTTTCAGTTTGTATCTCTGGACACCTTTATCTGAATTTGTTCTAGAGAAATACTAGCTCTGCAACACCAGAGGCAATCACTCTTCCACTTATATTTAATATACGTGAAGCCATCTGCAAACTTCACAACACAATTAAATTAAACTGGAAATTAGTTTTTTTTTTCTTTTTCTTCTTTTTTAAACGGCACCAAACCTGGAGGTGAAAGCCACTGTTGACAGAACAGTGGCTTAGTGTGGTGTGTTTCAGGCACATTATATTAACACCATCAACACTTTAAATGTATTTTCAGGACACATTCAACCCTTTCTTACACTGTTCTTGTAAATCTGTGTGTGTCTTTTCTCTTGCAGAGAGCAGTCATCACCAACGTGTCCCCTGACGTCCTGTACCTGTTCAGAGTGCAGGCTGTGTGTCAGCCTGACCTGCGCAGTGACTTCAGCCAAACACTGCTGTTCAGAGGTACACTGTGGTCACTGTTCATCTAGAAACCACTCATACTTCATATGTTGTCATTTCTGAAACCTACATTACTGTTCTCTCACACACACCTTATGCTTTGTTTTTGTTTCTTTTCTTTTCTGTTTTTTTGTCTGTTGTCATTGTTTTTGTGGAGAAAACAATGTCTATTTAAAATATATATATTAAGATATAAGATATAAGAGATGCGTGGATAGGCAATTAGTTCATCCGCAACCGCATCACAAAAGTCATCATCCACCCGCCATCCACCCGAACCAACGTTTTTTCAAAACCACACCCGCCCGCCATCCGCCCGTTGTTGTATATCTAATATATTTATGTATATATTTTTCCTAATTGGTTCAACCACCACCCGCCTGAATCTAATTAAAATATATTTTTTTGTCATGTCATCCGCCCGACCCGCGGTTTATCCCCGCAAACCACACATCTCTAATATATATATACTGTACATATATACCGGTACATAATATGTATATATGTACAGTGTATATATGTATATATGTATATATATATATATATATATATATATGTGTATATATATATATATATATGTATATATATATATATATATATATATATTTTTTTTTTTTTTTTTCTTCCCCTTTGCTTGTCTCCTGGGGTGGGGGGTGGAAGTGGGAGAAAAGTTTGTTCTTGTATTTCTGTATACATGGTGTTTCATTTTCAATTGTGAAAACCAATAAATAAAGTAGGGAAAAAAGAAAATAAATCATTCATACAAAAAAAAACGCATAACAGTAGGTGTTTGAATTGCTTCCTGTTTTGCTTTGCAGCGAACACAACCAGGATATTTGAAGGGTCTCGTATAGTGAAGACGGGGATGGTGAGTCAGCCTGCAGTGTGTCTTTGGTCATGTTGCTGTCATCATTGTGCTGCTGTTAGGTCTTAACCACCTTTTCCTCGTCCCCTCTCCTGCAGCCGACCATTTCTCCAGCCTCCTCGGCAGACATGGCTCCAATAAGCTCTGGTTCCTCCACTTGGACGTCATCTGGCATCCACTTCTCCATCGTCTCCATGGCGACGGGGATGGGCCCCTCCTCCAGCGGCAGCCAGGCCACGGTGGCATCGGTGGTGACCAGCTCCCTGCTGGCAGGCCTGGGCGTCGGCGGAGGGGTCATCTCCTCTCTGCCCAGTTCCGTCTGGCCCACGCACGCTCCGCAGGCCACACACAACCCCACCCGTCCGTCGGCCGCGCCCGAGAAGTCCAGCACCGTGCAGGCGGCGCAGCAGGGCTCCGAGACGGACTCCCCGTCCGAGGACGGCCAGGCGGCGCCTGAAGGGGAAGACGAGAAGGAGAAGGATAAGGGAGAAGGAGAGCCCGAGGAAGAAGGGGAGGACAAGAAGACAAAAACCAAAACCACACCTGATAATGAGGAAAAGCAAGGGAACAACACCGTGGCCAAAGAGCCCTTAGTCCCCACGCCCGCATCCACAGCCAAAGAGAAAGGAGAAGGGAAGCCCACGGTCAAAGGTACTGAAGTACCTGCCAGCACCGGTGATGAGCAGCTGATCGGTGTAGAGAGGAATCACACAGATGTGAACGCAGTGTCCACTCAGCAGCCCCGTAACGACAGCACCGTGATGCAGATCCCTCAGAGCTCCACACTGCCCCCAAAGGACGGAGAAGGCACAGAGAGGAGCAACTTGCCTTTCTTTGTCCACAGTGGTGAGCAGTTCTGTTTCTTCCACACAGACGCCATCCATTTTCTTTCTGTTTTCATCCAAAAAACAAAATTCTCCACAAGCCTCGTTCCCTCGTCGTCACATATCACATGAGCCAAGACTTCCCTCCAAAGCAGAATTCTGCCTAACACTACCAACATTTATGGAGCCCAGTTTATCATAACAAATAAATTGATTTAAGACAGTAACTACACTGGTTAGCATCTGAGTCAAAGACAAAGCTCCAGGCTTTTGTGTCGGTACAACAGAGTCCTGGAGGCAGAAGTGAGCCAGTCTGCCAGAGGGGATCTGCCTCCAGGAATTCCTTCAAGCATATTTCAAAAGAGTTTGCTTCAAGGGAGAGTGTTTTATTTTTTTTCCAAGATTCTTTTTCTTAGATTTTTGTTTTACCATCCTCATCACCATCATGTTAGAAGCAGCACACGTGTCATTAATACTGATTGAAAACTCTTGCTGCTCATGCTACACACAGGATTTTTATCAAATAAAGTAATGACTTCATTATGTAAGGCTCATCAGAATCTGCAGGTTGTGTCATGGCCAATATGTTTACATATCTTTACTCTCAAGGCCTGTAGGTTTATTTTTCGGTATTGCTTTAATTTAAACTAAGCTACATATTGACCTGAGGCTCAGGCTGGATCACTGTGGGCTCTTTTCTATCTGGGTTTTACTTTCTGGATCCAGTGGTTTGGTACAGTAGTAGTCGTGGAGGTTGAAGTCCCTGCGAGGAGTTGAATATTTCAGACCTTGGCTAGTCCCAGCTGTAGCATCAGACCAGACAGCAGCACACTGCAACACATTCCACTCTTCCATTCCCTCCAGTAAACACTCTTGCTATCAGAATCATAATTTCACAAAAATCCTTCACATAATGTGCTTTAGCAGTTGCTGCGTCACTCAGGAGAATATATTATGTGTGTATGTGTATGTGTATTGTGTTGCAGAAGGGCCCACTTTGACCGACATCACCCGCAGTCCTTCTCCGGGGATGGGCAGGATGGTCTGGATCGTCCCCTTAGTGGTGGTGTCTGCCCTCACTCTGCTTTGCCTTATAATGCTGCTGATTGTCATGGTCTACTGGAGGTGAGCACAAAGTCCAAGATGTCTAACTTCTGCTACTCTTAAGGGAACGTCTTACTGCGAAAACAAAACGCAGGGAAATGTGATTACATCAAGTGCTTCTGATGCAGAAGTGGTCTGTCTTGATAAGGACGTCGCTGATGATGAACGACTGAGCTGCTCCTCTCCCGCTCTGACCTCATCCCTGCGTCCCGTCACTTAGGTTAAGTGACACGGCCGCGTGCAGTCTGTTGCCCGCTTCGCATTCAAAGCCATTTATATTGAACGTGCCTGCTTTAAAGGGATAGTTCAACATTTTGGAAAATTCACCTATTGCCATAATTAGTTAGTTAGTTTAGTTTATTTAAAGTGTAAAATCACCATGGTGCAACATGGTCTCGGTATAATCCCTTTAGTCTTAGCAGTAGGTACCTTTAATTGTCTGTGCTAACTGTTTTTTGATCGGCGGAGCAGAGACGCGAGCTGCTCAGCTAACTCAACAGAGGCTCATGGTGTTTCTACGTTTCCCTCATCAAACTAAATACACAATTCAACAACTCCAAAACACTCTCGTGGACAAGTTGTGACCTGCACATTCACCACGCTATGAGATAATAATGTATAATTATGTAACGTTACAACATATGAAGCAAATACTCGGAACTACTTTTGCTTTTGAAGTCTTTTGAAGCCGTGTCTGAAATGTAGTTCCAGCTACATATTTGCCTCAAAAACAACTCCATCTTGTAACGTTCCATTATTATTTCATAGCGTGGTGAATGTGCAGGTCACAACTTGTCCACCAGAGCATTTTGGAGTTGTTGGGTTGTGTATTTGATGAATTTGATGAGGGAAAAGCGAAAATACCGTGCGCCGTGCAGATCTCGCGGCTCTGCTCCACCATTCTAAAAACAATTAAAGGTAATGAACCTACTCCTAAGACTATAGGGATTATGGCAATAGGCGAATTTGCCAAAATGTTGAAATATCCCTTTAAGATTTATGTGCATCAGTCTGGTCTGCACGTTGCACATCAGACCCATCACCCGCCCGGAGAGCGAGGAGCCGAGGGGCCCCCGCAGCGCCAGCGGGGGTCCCAGCTGTGTCTTCATCTGCCGGGCTAATTTCCATCCACGCTATTGGACCTCCAGTAATTACACAAGCCAGACCGCTGGCACATGTGGACTGGCTAATGAGTTACATACAGCACTGTGGACCGTTTCCTAAGCTGGTCCCAGGCTTATTCACTGTCTGCAAACGTTCCGCTCCCAGTTGGGTCGGATTTCTAGTGTTTACAGACTGAGATTTTTGGGGGCGATTAATATTTGACATGTTTTTGACACTGTTATAAATTCTTTACGAGGATACTGTTTTTGGAAATAGTTGCGCTGTGGTGTTTTTATGGTGTCAGATAATATAACGGGATAATCTAAACTAAAAGCCTTGTTACCAGCTCTATAGAGGTGTAAAGAGACGGGAAGCTGAGAAGGAGACGACTGTGGCAGGTCGAGTAGACGGATGAATTAGTGAGAGTTGTGGTATTTGAGTAGCAGAGCAGGGGCAGCATTGAGATTAGAAATGGCCATCCCAGCTGTTGTTGTGACAACTCAGACAGTCCACAGACATTGTGTGCTCCCCCTGGGGAAAGCACCGTGATGGAAGATGAAATCAACCCATTCACACTGTCTTTACTCTTCACGCTCTGCCAGGTCTCTCTCTGTGACAGTGCGGCTATTAAACCAACCCGGTGTCTCCGCTCACAGATGTTTTGGTCATTAACAACTTAATGTCATAATCCGTGTGATTTATAAATATATCGTCTAGGAGCGTGTAATCAGCGGACCATCCACTGAAGTTTTAATTTGCCCGTCTTATTTTTATCTTTTTCATTTTTGCTTGTTGTGATAATCTGGGGTTATGAGTCTATCTACAGTGGAATTAATTGCTGCAGTTACAGAGCACATCTGGACGCCTGCGAGGTTGGAGGGGTTTGTCGAAAACTCACAGATGTTGAACTGAGAAGGAAGCCGGTCCTCTGTTAGCCGTCTTTAGCGTCGGTCTGACTGCAGCTTCTTTACACCTGACACTCACTCAGAAAGCTTCACCCCCCCCCCCCCCCCCCCCAGAGAGCAAACTGTTCTTATGAGACCCGGGGAGAGAAGTTGTCGACGATGCCGCTTTGTTACCTGCTTCACATCTGCACCCACGGGAGCCATTAGATTGGGAGGGCTGTGACGCAATCTAGGGAAGGGGTGGTGGGGGTGGTGGGGGTTGATCTCCTCCCCCATTTGTTTCTCAACCTCCCATTTCCCTCTTTCTCTGCCTCTGTCCCTCCATCACTCTTTGTAATTCTCTGAAATGCAGTGCATCTTGTTTTGGTTTGGTTTGGTTTCATCTGTGTGTAAGAATGACGAGTGTCTGCTCCCTCCTCTGCATCAAGTACAGGTAGGATCCACCCAGGGAGGCGCCGGCACTGGGCTGGAGCAAGGCTCTTTTTATTTGCATTCATGTGTATACATTATGTGTGTGTGTGATGAGGACAATGTGGAAGCTGGAGAGGATGTACAACTAAAGCAGGACCTTGAGACTGAGAGCAGCAATCTCTCACTTATTCTCTCCCTTTTCCTTATTTAATGTTTTTTCTTAAAGAAAGACAGGTGATTTCAACTGGAATGTGTCCCCAATGAATCTTTTTAAACTATATCTTATATAGAAAAAATAACTCTGACTATTTTACCTTTGAATTTTGCTCTGTGTAAAATTGAGTTATTGTCAGTCTGTGTACATTCGTGACAAGTGCTGGAGTTGAAAACTTTTATGTGATCAAAGCAAAGATCAAGTTAGTTTCTCTGTATAAAACACCTTCAAACTGACGTGATTGTCCTCAGAATGTACTGTATCAGTGTAGTTCACACGTGGTGTGTGTGTGTGTGTTGGTGTTCTTGGGGGGGAGAGAGTGTGTTTAGATAAGAGCGAGTTGTCTTCAGTTTGAGTAAAGGGCTAACTAAGTCCTGTGCTGTGCTGCTGTTTCCCTGCTGCCTCTCTATCAGTGTGTAATCAGCTGTGCCCCGACCACTCTGTGCCTTTCTTGTCCTGTATTGTCCTATTCAACGTTTCATATGCCGATGTTCACAGAGCAGATCTGAGAACAATGGGATAATGACTCCCTAATACACTTTTCGCAGTGGCACCATCTCTACTGATAGTGTGTGTGCTCTGCTCTCACACTGTGCCCCTCTCTGTGTCCCTGCAGGAGGTTTTTCCAGACAGCTCACTTCTATGTGGAGGAGAGCAGCTCTCCACGGGTTGTGGCCAATGAGAATATTCCAGTCATCCCTATACCAGGTGAGCCATGTTTTATTCATGATATTAGAATATATTCCTGCATGTAGTGTTCATATATCTACAATTTTATGTTAAAGTATACTTAAAATTCACTGTTACAGTTTTTCAGTCAGTGATTCACAACCAGGCGTATTGTGTTACATGATGTAGTACTTGTGTACCTCAGGGGTTAGTTCTCCAGCTGCTCTGGGATACATGTGCAGTATATGGAGATATATATATGTATTTACAAAAGGAATGAAGTAATGACGCTCTGAGAACGTGATATTTGAAAATATATAAATTCCCATGGGTGTAAGGGGATTGAAATAGCTGAAGTAAAAAGTGGATAAAAGGAAAAGGGTGAGTTTTTTTCGAGTGAATAAGTCTGAGCTCATCTGCTGCTTATTCAAAATAAGTCAGGACACTCTGCTTTAACAGCGCCCTCAGACAGACAGATAAAATTGAATTAATCAGAATCAGACAACTTTATTAATCTTTTCAAAGGCAATTCAGTTGTGCAGCCCACCCAGTGGGTGTACATAAACTTACAGACAACAGACAACATCCATCACATCAGTTCATATAGGGTCATTTAACAAGAAGTCAGCACGTGGACAGGACGTGCATGCAATACAAGTGCAACTATGTCAAGAATAATTAAATGTATGTACATAGAGTAGAGTTCTAAAACTACTACACGACTACTACTAAATAGATAAATAAGCGGCACACATAGCGGGGGGGGGGGCATGAAATATATACATAAGAAAGAAAATAAATAAATAAATCTGCCTTAATTTTAAGGCTCTAAAATACTTCCTTTGGCGCTGAGCAGCCTGGTAGCAGAAGGTATGAAGGACATGAAATAGTGATTAGTTTTTGTGAGATCCACCACACTTCCCTCTGCTGGACTGGAGCGGATTTAAATAACATTCAAGATATTCCTAAATGAATTTAATCTGTTCCATTAAATCCTATCATTTGAATTCTAAGCAGGATCTCATTATAAGTGTCTTCATGTCTACCGATACAGTAGCACACACCCAAAACTCTCCACTAAACTGTTTCCAGATGGTTTTTCTCTCTCACCTTGACGAGCGCGTTGAGTCGGTTTCGGGTCATTTCCATGTGAAACAGTGGGAGCAGCTCAGTGGGAGCTGCCGTGACTGGCTTTTCTTTGCCTTTAATGTCCCAGCCAGCGGTGCAGTGGCAGCTAGTCGATATCGGACTTCACTTTACACAGTCACTTGAAACTCAGGGACATTTCAACACTGTGATATGGTAGTTAAAGAGCACAGCCGGCGCCGGTATTGACGCGGCACTCATTGGGCTTTTATTGCATGGCCGTCTCATTCTGTTCCCTTTGATTTTTTTGTTCACTTTTCTTTCTTTCCCTTCAGCTCTCTCTAAAACTGTGGCACTTTCCTCTGAACGGTCGCCTACATGTAGCTGATTGTTTGAAATGTTTAAAACTGAAACGTGTAAGAAAATGGCTGCTCCAGGATTTGCAGAACTTATTTGCAGAGTCATATTTAGATGTATTCATTGTTTACATTTTTAGATGTTTTTGAATGGAAAACTACAAAAGTTAACAAATGTTTTATATATACATACTGATATGGCAAGACATGTTGTTTGACATTCTCACACACGTGAACATACCTCTACAGTTTCATTTCCTGTGAGGAAACACAGCTTGGTTCATTCCAGTGTCTAGCTCCTGAAGCCACACTTCACCCAGAACAAGTGATAGGCTGCACTGCAGTGATAAGTCTCTTGATTCAAATGTAGTAAAGACATTTTGATGAATGAACAGATTAACAAGCCAGAATTCACCTTTACACTGTGGCCACTGAGGCAGTGAGAGCCCCCCAGGCCCCAGCTGTGAGGGTGAATTAGTTAAGGCAGTGGCCAACATCACCAGCACTGACAGCTGGGGCCCCTGCACTATTGTTCCTGTGTGATGGTGACCGGCCGCACCAGAGGTCCCCTGTGTGTCATTTGGGACTGATTTGGCCTCAAATGAAACAGATGCTCCCTCTTTGAAATACTCTAAATACTAACACAAGGCATTGGTGACAGGGGGAGATATTATACATACATATTGTTTTCCTTTTTCATACTTACTCACCCCTCATAATTCAGGGTAGCAGTTGTAGTAGTTAGGTTTATTTCAGCTCTTGTTAAACATGAGTAAAAACATGCAGTTGATGC
This sequence comes from Trachurus trachurus, assembly GCF_905171665.1. Lineage (NCBI taxonomy): Eukaryota > Metazoa > Chordata > Actinopteri > Carangiformes > Carangidae > Trachurus > Trachurus trachurus. The sequence continues at coordinate 28,105,170 of NC_139896.1, forward strand.
ATCTACGTAGTATATAATAGCACCGAGAAGGTGTAGGCTGAAGCCGAAGCTTATTAAGCCTACCCTATTTGAGGATTACATTAATTGTCAGAAACAAAATAGAAGAACACAGTTTTAAAATTGGTTCAACAAAACTGAAAACTATAAATAAATGAACAAGTCCAAGCCTGAGACAAATGAAAAACTAAGAGAAGCTCTAGTAAGAGAAGAAGAAGCAAACTAGTAAAGTAATATATATATTAATACAATTAATAAAATAAAATTAATAAAATAAAAACCAAGGACAATAACAAAAACAGAAATAAAACAAGAATAGTAAGTTTGGGAGAGGTTAAAAACCCTATATGGACTTATACAAAACACCTCCCTGAAAAATACAATAAGATTCGAGAACAATTCAACAACAACAAGAAAGCAATACAAGTGCCTTATTATATTAAGAAGAGTCAAAATATAATTATGAGTAAGTATAAAATGATTGTGTATGAGTGGGTGAGCATGTATAGAGTATGATCCAAAGCTAACTGTACTAGGAAACAATACTAGAACATACACATATACATATTCTTATACAGTACATACACATACATACACATCATATACTGTATATCATATGTATGCATATACTTTCCACATCCATGTAGAAACTATGACATATGTCCATATCAACCAGACACACAGTAATCAGGGCCCTGCTTATTGTTCTCTCTCTCTCCTGCAGATGACATGGAGGCCATCCCAGTCAAGCACTTTGTCAAACACATCATGGAGCTCTATAAGAACACCCTGCAGGGCTTCGCCGAGGAGTTTGAGGTATGTTGTCAGGATCTGAGCATTGTTCATCTTTGCTGCAGAATAAATAAAGGGACATTTGTCATCCCGCTGTCATGCTGACATTTGTGCTTTGTAGTAATGTGTCAGCAATTATTCAACAGATCGTTATAAAACACTTTCACAACCACCTCAGGTATTACAGTCGCTCTGCTCCCCTGAAGTTGCAGATCCAAATTAATTAAATCTGTGCAGCTCTCGGGTTTATGACCAGACATCTTTGGCTTGGCTTATTTGCCGACCTTCGTTCCCATCATCCTTAGTGCTCACTTACATGATCATGCTATAACGCGTCTCATGTCTTCATAGTGTCTATATGGTCACGGTAGGGGTGTTTGTGTGCAGGGTTTCTCATTCTGAACAGATGGCTGGAAGAAGGATGGAGAGAGAGAGAGAGCGAGGGAGACGGGGGTAATTAGAGCAGCGCTGTCTGCTGCTTGACTGGAGGTGAACACACTCGCTGTGCAGCCAGGTTAAAGAACCAGGCAAAAGCTTCACCCCTGGAAAGGCTCCTTTTAATTGGGGTCATTTGATGTGAAGCTCGTGCGCATCATTTTTCAAACCGTAACCACAGAGATGATTGTGCTATTTCAGAGGTGGGTGGGTGCTGCGGATTTGTCAGAGTGTCAGATTTACAGTTCATCTCTCTGAACATCAGTAGATCAGGCTTTTTAATTCTTCTGCAAATGGTAGATGAGCTGCCAGACAAATGTAATTCCCTTTGAAGATAAATAAAGTAATTCTCATTCTTATTGTTATTATTCTTAGTTTCACAAAAAGATGAAATATGACGTTAGACTTCTGAGAAACAAAACGGTGCAGTTTCTATGAAGAGCCCGTCACACTTGAAGTGAATCTAATGATCTTTCAGAGGGTAATTCCATCACATCTTCTATTCTCATTTCTTAAAATGTGTCTGCCTGTTTCTCTGTCTGTCTCTCCAGGAGGTCCAGCGCTCCACAGCAGACCTGAAAATCACAGCAGAACATTCCAATCATCCTGACAACAAGCACAAAAACAGATACATCAACATCGTGGCCTGTGAGTCAGCTGTAAAAATTTGATCGTGACGTCTGCTGTCGAGGAATCCAATAACGTTTTAATGACGCGTCTTCCAACCTTTTAATAATCCACCCGTATGTGTGTTTGTTTGTCTTTAGACGACCACAGCAGAGTGAAGTTACGAGCTCTGGCAGGGAAAGATGCCAAACATTCAGATTACATCAACGCCAACTATGTGGATGTGAGTTGCACCAAAACACTTGACACTTTAGAATCATTCAAGGTTCAGTTTTCTTTAAACAATCTTAAACTCAGCTTCCTTTTCTATGCGTGAGTGGGTTCTGAAAGTCCCATCTCGCTGCTTTTCTGAATACAAGAGTGTATTGTGAAAGGAATTATTCATGGCACATACTGGCTGCTTTATTCACAATATAAACTGAGGTATCAAAATTATAAAAATGGATAGAGTAATAAAAATGTGGTATCTATATTAAAAATATTGATTAAAGTATATGGATTTACCATGTCAGATTAAGGAGTGGATTTCATGACCTATTAGTAGGTGCGTTTCCATTACCCCTAGAAATGCGCAAAACCTAAATATCGAAGTTAAAAACTGGTAATGGAAACACCTACATTTAAAAAAAAAAACTCTCAAATATCGCTAAAAAGTTTTTACTGCTCTCATGAGATGGTTTTTCAGGTTTTTGTATGTGTTTTTTTAATACGTCATGCAACAAAAATCATTACACACAGACACCCGGAGTCTCATGCGTGTTTTTACTATGTGTTTTTATTTTCTGTTCCAAAATTCGCAAAAAGAGACAAAAGTCATTAAGCAGTGAGGATGATTTTGTGGTCCTCTCACTTATCAAAAAAAAAAGAGAAAAAGAAAATATTGGGTCCATCCAATCCTGAGAGGACGTCAGGAGCGAGGGGAGTTCCACCTGCTGCAGAATTATCCTGATCACTTCCATAGTTGATTTTAGGATGTCAGTGGTCCATTTTGATAGATAATTAACTCTACTGGAGCCACACATTAAAAAGAGGAAAACCAATTTACATGATTGAGGCTGGCAGTACGTGTAGGACACACACACACACACACACACACACACACACACACTCAGTCGGGATCTCCAGAACAGCCAGGATAAACTGTTGTGAGTGGTCAAAAAGTGCAAAAAAAGTCAGTGTATTAACGTGATTGACACAACATGAGGTTGTGTTTATTTTTAAACGTGCAGCAATTTCATACGGGAAAAAAAACTGTCTTTGTGTGCAAAACCCTTCATCGTTAATAATATCACACCACCTCCTGTTGCAGGGCTACAACCGTCCCAGAGCGTACATCGCGGCCCAGGGTCCCCTCAAGTCCACGTTTGAGGACTTTTGGAGGATGGTGTGGGAGCAGAACACGAGGATCATCGTCATGATCACAAACCTGGTGGAGAAAGGGAGAGTAGGTTCACTTCCATTCCTCACAAACTGCACAGATAACTATCTAACCTTCCCTCAGATGTGATAAATGTGCCGCTCACCGTGTTGTGTTGTGTGTTGTGTCCCTCAGAGGAAATGTGACCAGTACTGGCCGATGGAGAACAGCGAGCAGTACGGGAACATTGTCGTGACACTGAAAAGCACCAAAGTGCACGCCTGCTACACACTGCGGCGATTTCTTATAAGGAACACTAAAGTTAAAAAGGTAACTCAAAGTCAGACAAACTTTATTCTGACTAGTGAATTTTCTTCAGATGTTTTGTTTCATGGCTTTTTCTACTTGAACCTGAATTAGATTGCACCAGCGTTTCATAAGTCCTCCTTAAGTTAATAAGATTGGGTCCTCTCTTAGTTATAAGTATCTACTCTAGTTTCTAGTCATTAACTAAATCAAGTTGCACCATTAAAACTCTGATTTCACACATCAAAGTCTGGAGGGGAGTGAAGAAGTTGCAGAAAGTCTCATGTGGCTCCAAAGAGAGCTGTGTGAAGTTTGATAAATGTCCTTGAGTGATGTCGCTGGAGTCGTCAACAGCTACAAGTTTAAAACTGAACCCAAGTCCTGGTGGGACTGGGACGTTAAAAAGAAGAGATAAGAGTTGACCTGAGGCCTGGAGGCTGCTCCTCACCTCAGCTGGAGACGGCTGCTTTAGCTGCTGCTTGCAAAACACATCTGAGTCTCCAACTGGGCCGCTGGCAGGGAAACTGCATTGTAGGTAATACAGGCGCCAGGTTTTCAAGAACGCATGGGGAAAAAAGGTGATCATCACCAAACCTTTATTAAGCTTCCCCTCATTTGCAGTGATGTCGAAATACAGGGAAATATACAAATGAAACAAAAGATTTAAAAAGAATTGAAACAGTAGGAGACAACACTCAGAGCTCAGTAAAACAGGTCCACAGTGGAGAAGAAAATTAGGATTTTATTTTTTGGAAAAATCGAACAGCCCTAGACGCTATTTAAGGTGGTAAATGTCCAATAAGGGTTTTATGGATAAAGAGATACGAGATACGACATAAGTGTTTATCACGCCTCTGTTCCAGAGAGGACCAACTGTCTTTGTTTTACAGAATGCAGTGGTAACAGAGTAACAGATCCCAATGACCACTAACATGCGTGGTTCTAGTGGCAACCGCCACCACCAAGGTGCTTTAGTAAAGCTCCAAGCATCTTCAAGTGAACAAGCACCAGCTATAATAAAACATCCACCAGATAGAACAGTTCTAGGGTCCAGATGGCACATTAACTGTCTCCTCCAGTCCTCTGCTGTTTTTAGTTGTGTCTGTCTACAGAGATAATAACATAAATACACAAACCACAGTAATGTGTTTATTTTCTGATTTGAGTTATATTTAGTTTTTTAACTTTATTCTGTATTAGCACCGAGATTCTGTCAGTTTGTCTAGTGAAACACATTTCAGTTGTTTTAAGTGTTTTTTGGGGGCTTTTTCACCTTTTTAATGGAAAGCACTGTTGAGAGAGAGAGACAGGAAATGGGCAGGGGGGGATGACATGCAGGAAAGGGCCGCTCGATGCAGGATTCGAACCAGGCCCGCCTGCAGGGAATACTGTAGTCTCAACACATGGGGCGCCTGCTCTTCTAACTGAACTAAACACCACCCCAAACCCATTTCAGTTTTGCTACGGCCGGATGTGTAAATCTTCACACGGTGAACTGTTGGTTGTCATGGTAACGGATGGAGGGAGCGTACGGTGTTCTGACCGGCGTCCTGTCTGCTCTCATGTTCCAGGGCCAGAAGGGGAATCCCAAAGGAAAGCTAAACGAGCGTACTGTGATCCAGTATCACTACACCCAGTGGCCTGACATGGGAGTACCGGAGTACACGCTGCCCGTCCTCACCTTCATCCACCGCTCCTCCGCCGCTCGCACCGCAGACATGGGCCCCGTGCTGGTGCACTGCAGGTACGCTTCATTATTCCCACGCTCCCGGGCCAAACCAGCGTTCCTTATGGGCGCCGCGCTGGCTCTCGCCTCCGCCGACCTTGTTAACAGCTCCCTCCACGGCCCCGTCGTCACGCTCACGCTCACGTCGCTCTCTCTGCTCCACAGTGCAGGGGTCGGGCGCACGGGAACGTATATCGTCATCGACAGCATGCTGCAACAGATCAAGGACAAAAGCACAGTCAGCGTCCTGGATTTCCTCAAACACATCCGCACACAACGCAACTACCTTGTCCAGACCGAGGTAAGAAGCCCCGCGTCATGGCTGCTCCGTCTCCTCAGTTAATAAAGGTCATGTGGGATTAAAGATGGATATGTGGTTATAAAAGCTGCCCATTTTGGCTCAAGTAAAGGTCACAGTTGATGCAATTTCATTGCAACACAGTGCAAACTGTTATATACTCACCACAACCTGGATTAATATATAACAGAATAGCTCTAGTCTGGCTGTCCTCAGGCCACTCGGCATCATGAGACATAAAATAAAACATGAATTAATTCTAACAGGAAATGTCATGTAGTAATCATGAAAACAATCTGATAAGATTTGAGACTATAATTGTAAAATGTTACATAATTAAATAATTCATCATAATAACACTTTTCATTCAGCCTTTGTCTGTCTATCAAGACGGACATGTCACTGTGATTGGCTCTGCCATATTACTGCTTATTACTCTAAACCCTGTATAAAAGAGAGCTTGCACAGTAATAAGATGAATTAAAAAATGGCTTCATGGTGATACTATATTTGTTTATTTATTTGATAATCTCCTATTACACACAATCATCATGGTCTCTGAACGCTGTGTCTCTCCACAGGAGCAGTACGTCTTCATCCACGACGCTCTGATGGAGGCCATCCTGAGCAAAGAGACGGAGGTGCCGGCCTGGCAGCTCCACAGCTACGTCAACAGCATCCTCATTCCCAACTCGACAGGCCGCACACGGCTGGAGAAGCAGTTCAGGGTGAGCCAAACCCTCTGGCCGGTCCGGTTCAGACCGGCCGAGGCCGAGGCCGAGGCGGTCTGTGGATCAGAGGCTTGTTAGCAGAGCGCACACAGGCTTTCAGCCTTCTGATGGGAATAGACCAGGAGCGTCTCTGATGTTGGTGTCACCCCCGCTGCCTCACGCAAAGCTTGATGAATGTTTCATCAAGCTCCTGCTATTTCAACTTGAGCAGAGACAAACTAATTGCTCCGGCGTAATGTCAGTTTCTCCTGTGCTTGGCGGGTTCTTTATTAATGTGAAACACTCGCTATTAATCATCAGCGTTAAACAACATAATGTCTTATTTTTCCTGTCAGATTTGAATTTGCAGCGACTCTCGGGCCTAAATTAAAATTTTCTGATCTTCTGTTTTTTTTGTGCTCTTTCTCTCTCTCTCTCTCTCTCTCTCTCTCTCTCTCTCTCTCTCTCACCAGCTGCTGACTCAGTGCAACACGCGCTTTGTGGAGTGCTTCAGCGCGTACAAAGACTGCAACAAGGAGAAGAACCGCAACTCCTCAGTGGTTCCCTGTGAGTATCTGATCTGTTTCCCCCAGAGCCTGCAGCCCAGGCTGAGGTCACCGGGCCGGTTACAGTGGCAGAAACAATTTGTTTAATTTAAATTGTAAATTGTAAAAAGCTTTTTTTTTCCTATCCATTGGAATCAGATTGAAAACATTTCCTACATTTCCCAGTCAGTAAATTATTAACGACACTTCATATTCCAAAATTAGAATCTATTTCCATAATCCTATAAGTTAATCTTTATGTGCGTTCTCGGCTGCCTGACAGGGGAAACGGAGATACTTGTTGCTATAGCAACAGCGAGGACCGGTAATGAATGTGTGCATTATCAGCCGACGCTGGTTTATGAATTAAAGTGTGTTTTTCCATCTCCCTGCCTCTCCGCAGCCGAGCGAGCGCGGGTCGGCCTCACCACTCTGCCTGGAATGAAAGGAACAGATTACATTAACGCCTCCTACATCATGGTACAGTGTCCTGCTCCCTGTGTGGCTTCTCTCTTGTTGACGTCTCGTTAGCATCATTTCTTGGGGAATGAGCAGTCGTTTGCAGTTTTTTTTTTAACAATCATCCCGAATGGACGACTAACAGCTCTTCTCTGTCACCACAGGGTTACTACAGAAGCAACGAGTTCATCATTACCCAGCATCCCCTGCCTCACACCACCACAGACTTCTGGAGGATGATCTGGGATCATAACGCTCAAATCATCGTCATGTTGCCTGACAACCAGGGCCTGGTACGCAAACAGTGAACCATTGAAATCCGCTGTTAATCAAATCTTCAAATCTTTGTTTTCTTGTGCTTCAGCTCTGCTGGTGTCTGAGCTTTGACACCCTCACCCCAAAAAAATAAAGAAGTCTGACAGAGAACTGAAAGGTTTTCCTTCTCTGTGCAGGCTGAGGATGAGTTTGTTTACTGGCCCAGTCGGGAGGAGGCCATGAACTGCATCGCCTTCACCGTCACACTCATCAGTAAGGACAGACTGTGCCTCTCCAACGAGGAGCAGATCATCATCCACGACTTCATCTTAGAGGCCACACAGGTTCCTCCTCCTCCTCCTCCTCCTCTGCACTTGATGTTTTTTTTATTATTGCGACATTAAAGGGATAGTTCAACAGAACAGCCCTTCCGAGCGGCGAGCTGCTCAGAGCTACGCTACAGAAGCTAATAGGATTTCTTGGTTTCCCTCATCAAACTCATCAAATACACAATCCAACAACTCCAAAATGCTCTGGTGGACAAGTTGTGACCTGCACATTCACCACGCTATGAGATAATAATGGAACGTTACGAGACGGAGTTGTTTTAGAGGTAAATACAGAGACTGCTTGCTGAAAAACTGTCCCTGAAGGCAACGCGCAACAGTGGTTTTGCATGAATTTACCTAAAACAACTTTGTCTCGTAACGTTCTGTTATTGTCTCATAGCGTGGTGATTGTGCAAGTCACAACTTGTCCATGAGCTCTGAGCAGCTTGCCGCTCTGCTCGGCCGTTCTAAAAACAGCATGCACCGACGAATAAAGGTAACGAACCAACTGCTATGACTATAGGGATTATGGCACTGGGCCAATTTGTCAAAATGTTGAGCTATCCCTTTAAGAATCTCTGCCATTATGTTATTTATATCATGTTCATGTTCGTGTGTGTGTGTGTTTACACTTCTCTCCTGTGTGTGACAGGACGACTACGTTCTGGAGGTGAGACACTTCCAGTGCCCTAAATGGCCGAACCCGGACGCCCCCCTCAGCAGCACCTTCGAGCTCATCAGTGTCATCAAGGAGGAGGCCATGACCCGAGACGGGCCCACTATCGTCCACGATGAGTACGCTCACATTAACTCCTGTTTAGGGATGGGAAGACACCTTTATAAAGTAACGGCGTTACTGACGGCACTACTTTTTTTAGGGGTGTAACACAAAAATCACAGTACAATGCGTACCTTGGTTTTGAGGTCACGGTTCGGTTCATTTCGGTACAGTATGAAAACAAAATGTAAAACATCAATTTGCTTGTTTATTAGGGACTTTTGTAAACCAACAATTTACACGTAACATTATACAAAATATGAAAATAAAATAGAATACTGTTGTAAAGTTCTGCCTGGTGGTAAAAATAATAATATTAATAATAATAATAGGGGGTCAAGTTCAAGTAATTTGACATATTTTGTCATATTTTGTCTCTGCTCTCATCCAGCCTGGAGTAACAGCTGGATGAAAGCAGAGAAGAAGACACTTTAAAATTTGACTGACTTGGCTGACTGTGATTGGATGAAATCAAGCGCAGGAGGTGATTTGAAAACGCATAAGGTGCAAAGAATATGATTAAAGAACAGCAGGTGAATGCAAACATGGAATCAGAGGAAAACACTGAGCACTTAGCAGGTTAGTGGCCATGTGATGGGGGGGGGGGGGGGGGCAATAGTTACTTTCCCTGGTAATTAGTTACTTTTATAATGTAGTTATTCAGTTACTAACTCAACACTGCTCCTGCTGTCCTGTCGGCTCAGGAAGAGTTTTGCTGTAGAATGATTTGATCTGGATCTGGACGTAACGGTCCAGAACCCTGGTGTTTAATCTGCTTGTGAGTTGTTGTTGCTAAGAGACGCTGTGTTTGTGTCAGTGGGACGGTGAAGCAGGTCTCTCAGTGTGGAGTGTTTTCCATGGCTTGAGTTTTGAGTCCTTGGGTCCTTCGGTGTACGCCGGCTCTGAGGATCTACCGACGGCCGTCGGGATAAACAGCACCACTCCACTTTCTCTTAGTAACCAAGCAACCGTGACAGCCTGCACAGTGGTGGCCAGCAGTCCTCCCTACAGCTGCTATTAGTGGAAACACAAGTTTGAGTTTGAGTTTGAGTTTATTTATTCAGTCGATTAAAATCAACAGACAAAATGCACTGATTGATTGGTCAGTAAGACATGGAGCAGCTGTAGGCTGAAGCCAGAGCTTCTCCCTCTACCCTTTGTACATCAACATATGCATTTACAACATGAAGATACAGAGAAAATAAAAACAAAACAAAACAGGACAGAATTAATATTCTGACTTATATTTGCAAAACAACAGAGAACAATAAAGACAGACAAGCCTGACTTCCAAATTGTACAGTGTGTCATGATACTGCCCTATAGTATAGTCAATAATGTTGGATTTATACATTATTTAAATTTGTAAGTTGAGCTACAGTTTTTTATTCATAGTCAAGATCATTCCAAAGATGTACTCCCAGTATAGATACAATGGCTAGTTGTTGCATGGCTTTTTATAAAGATGCAAAATCCCCTTAGTTCATGCTGGCTCTCTCGGCCTAAACACTCCTGGACACAGCGCTGAAGCAGGTGAAGCTGGTTGTGTGCTTTATACATAATGACAGCTGTTTTGAATTTCACTAGGTCATGTATTTTTAAGATGTTTCATTAAATAAAGAGTGGGTTTGTTGGGTCGTAGCATCCTGCTTTAGGAACAACTCTTATGACTTTCTTATAGAGTAGAAATACTGAGTGTAAATTTGTGACTTGAATAGTCTTCATGTCCCCCCTGTCGGTTCCTCAGTGACACAGTGAGGCTGTGACCTGACCTGCAAAGTGCTGTGAGATAATGTTGTGACTGAGCTGCAGACAGCTGAGGCTGTCACACACTCTGCTTCCCCCTCCATTTACATCAGTCATGTTACACTAACACGATGTATAATTGCATCATGTTAGTGTAAGATAAATGGCACCGACTGTATGAAAGAGACTTCCCAGGTACCACCCATTCATTTACCACAGTGTATTTTATTTTGGCGGGCTGCTTCCCGGTTGTCGTTTGGAGCGAGTGGAGTGACTGTGGCGTGGGGTGATGGTGAGTGTGTGTAACAGCACAGAGCTGACTGTGAGTGTGTCCTTTCAGGTACGGAGCCGTGTCAGCTGGGATGTTCTGCGGCCTCACCACTCTGTCCCAGCAGCTGGAGAGCGAGGGCGTGGTCGACATCTATCAGGTGGCTAAGATGGTCAATCTCATGAGGCCGGGAGTCTTCACTGATATAGTAAGTTTACATATATGTGCAGGACAAACAGGAGGAATTTGGCAACAGTATTTTAACTATTTCCAATATTTAAAGCTACATTGATCCCATAGTTTCATATGAACAATGGATCAAATGATTACAAATATATGTCAAATGAATCACACCTCTACCGCTCCCTCCTTTAGGACTTTCAGATCATTGTCTTTCTCCTCAGGCAATGCAGGTGCATCTCAATAAATGAGAATACAACTGTCAGGTCAGCAGTCTTCTCCATGATAGTGGAGCTACTGAACCAGACTAAGAGACCATTTAAAGGAGACATATTATGCCCCCTTTCCACAAATTAAAATAGTCCCCAGGTGTCTTAAAGACATTTCTATGACATAATTTGGTCAAAACGCCTGAAGGATCAAACATCACAGCTCTTTTCATCCTCTCAAACAGCCCTGTTCAGAACGGCTGGTTTCAGAGCCTGTCCCTTTAAATGCAAATCAGCCACTGCTTGCCCCGCCCTGGTTATGCAAATCTGAAAGTTAGTTACATCACTAGAGGACAACTGAGGGAACAGTTCATAAAACCACATGGATTTCAACCTAAGGGGCCTAAAAATTTACAGATTTTTTTTTTGTCAATTCTCGCATTTGGGTTTTCATTAAATGTAAGCCGTAATCATTACAATTAAAATAATTAAGACCTGAAATTTTTCAGTCTGTGTGTAATGAATCTATATAATCTATGAATTTTACTATTGGAATTGAACTACTGCAATAAATTCAAAATTCATGATGTTTCATTAAGTCACATTTAAAGCTACAATCAATATGTCTACTGTCAACCGGGGGCATCAAATACAAAACAATTCACAAAAACCTGACTTCCCTTGGAGTTGTTTTCTACTCGTACTGTACAAGTAGATGAGCTCCACTCCGCTCTGTTTTGGTGTCCACTAAAGTAGAGACCAGTCAGTGGAACACCAGGTTTTAGTGTAGTGGGTTTTAATAAGCCTTCACTGCTGCAGAGGACTGGTGAGAGCGGTTCAGGAGGAACCATGCACGTTGCTATTAGACCCAAACTGTCAGTTATAAAAGGCCCCTGTAGTAATAAAGGTTTTATTTTCACATGAATGAAAAAGATATACCGGTACTGATGATTGCATCATATCATAGTGTGTCATTTTTATTTTTGTGTTTTTTTTTTTTTTACTAATCTTTCACAGTCTTTTATAGTTTTACAGTATAGCATGAGTGATCTGTGGTGGTAACATATTGTGTGTTTCCGTGCACAGGAGCAGTACCAGTACCTTTACAAAGCCATGCTCAGCCTGGTCGGGAACAAGGAGTGTGGCCTGAGCCCCATGCACATGGACACTAATGGAGTGGTGGTGATTACAGACGAGTCGGACCCTGCAGAGAGCCTGGAGTCGCTCGTCTGAGGACATTCTTATGGGCACTTAGTTTGTAAAAATCCGCGAACTTTTCTGAGGCCTTTTTTGCCAGACTATTGATTAAATGAATAACCTTATTACTTTTTATACTGATAAATGTTTTTTGATATTTATGTTTTTGCCCTTTATTTCTTGTCTTAAATGTTATCCTGCTGAGCGTTTGCACCTGTTTAAGTTGACGTGGGGAAGAAGCAGCTCTGTCCAGTTTGCACTATCCTATCAGTGTTACTGCCTAAAAATCCAGCGAGTTGAATCCTGGCGACATGACAAGACTGGGACCTTTGGACCGCAATGGAGACCAACCTGCAGCATGAAGACCAGGATGAGTGGAGGCCGTCGGCCTCTACGACAGTGTCTCAAGATCAAACACGGAATCACAACGTAGCCCAGCATGCATTATGTCACTTTGTCACCTCGATCAAACAAACTGTTTTCAGGCTTCGCTCCACATGCGTGAAGCTGTTTTTCACACGTGAAGAGACTCTTACCTGCCTAATATTCATATATTGTCCAAATATTTCACTGCTGTCTTGTATAATGTACTTATGGCTTATTTTGTTAAAGTGTGTTACAACATCTAATGTGAACATATATTGCTTTTTACAGGGATTTATATTGTTATATATTGTTATATTGTTTTTATATATATGTATATGTATATATACATATACATATATGTATATGTATGTATATATATACTTTTTTTCTTTATTTTATTTTATTTTTTAGTACTTTTGTCCACTGGCTTGCTCGAGCTTCATCTTGTCCTGACACAGCTCCATACATGTTATTGTGTTCCGCTTTTCTAACCTCAGCTATCAAAGCTCAACTGATGTTAACACATGTAATTATAAGTATCTATTGACACAATGCAGTGCCTACAAAAAGTATTTGACCCACACACAAAGTTTTTCATGTTTTGTTGTGCAGCATTGAATCACAGTGGAAGTGATCTGGATCTGTTGTTATTTATTTTTTGACACTGATTTAACAGGAAAAAAACAAAAGAAAAAAAATTCTGTCAGAGTGAAGACAAATATCACAAATAGATGGAAATGAACAGTGCAGAACTGATTGTGCAAGTATTCACTGTCCATGAGACCATTAGTATGATTACCTTCAGTCTTTGTAGATCAGACTGTAGCAACATTTGGACACTGCATCTCTCTCTCTCTCGTGTCGCACTATGGTCGTGCAGCAGCAGGGCTCAAGTCCTGTTCCTGATGCAGGACCAGACTGAGGTCTGAGCTCCAATCCTGTCACCCAAGACATTCAATTTGTTGTTGTTTTTATAAAAAAAGAAAGAAAAAAAAACACCACTGCATAGTTTTCGGCTTGATATTTGTCTGGACAATAAAACTTGCAGTTATCCCAGAGATTGCAGCAGGATTCTTTGTACACATGTATTTATATTTTAGTGGATTTTCTTGCGTTGGCGCCTCATCCTCACCAGGCTGCATGGTTTCCATGGTGTGTTTCTTCTCCTCATTTGTGAGGGGTTTGCTCAGTCAAACCTCCCACCTCATGACAGCTTTCCTCTGCTTTCACCTGAGCTTTGTAACTATTGACCAAATATGTGACACTGTTTGTGACCCGTCAGCTGCGTCATGCCTCCTGCTGTAAATCAGCCATGAAGCTCTGCAGCTCCGTCTTGGAGGCCTCACTAGTGCTTTCTCTCTTCTCCCTTTGAGGATAATAGATGTGTGCCATGCTTTTTTCTGTTGTTGTGATCATTTTAGAAATATTCAGTGCCTTGGAAATTATCTTAATTCCTCTCTTTATCGGTATTTTCAGTAAACATGTCACAGATTTATTCACACACATCTCTCTGCCTTCATTAAGAAAAGAAAAAGTATCCAAATGACATCCCCTGTGATTCAAAATTGCTACCCATGCTGAAACATGACAGTCCAAATGGTATAGGGGCTACTGTACTTTTTATAGGCAGTGTAGTTTCTTTTTCTTCTTCTTTTTTGGTGGCTTAATGCTTTATTTGTAACCAAAGATGTGGTTCCAGTTTGTAACATGTGAGTGGTTTTGTCCTGAGATCTATTTAATCAACAAGAATTTAAGATTCAAATTGTTCAATCTTGCAGATTTCCAGTGTCGACGGTGTGAATTGAACCAGATCTGAGCATGTTTCTGTTCTCGCCTCAGGAACTCACCTCACAGCAGATAATCAGTACATGGCGCGTTCCTCACACTTGGATAACATGAAAAACTGATATTATTTAGGCTGATATTCTGTCTCTGCACTATTTTGTGATTATTAATTATAAGCCCTTTTCAACCATGAACATCCCTCTCCTCCTCCTAACTGATTTATGTATCTCCATAGTGTGTATTTTATGATGAAACCTTTTTTTTCTTTGCTGATAACATCCACTTCTCTGCTAAAGGGGAGTTTATTAAATCCAGTGAAAACTCTCCAACATTTGGAGAAAAGTCCAGATGACTTAACACTCAGCCCTGCAACAAAACGTGTGCTTTGCAGCAACTGCAGTTAAGTTTGATTTCCTTTTTATTATTTTTGGTCTGAACGCCAGCGTCCTCTCTGTTTGATATTTCTATACACTCATTTAAAAAAAAAAAAAAAAAAAAAAACACGAGTGCTGTTGCTTCAAAAACAAAATGACTTTAACCTTTGTGACCATAGACGTTTGTATTTTCATACAAAGATCTGACTTGTGTAGTGGCCCTGTGACAGATTGTACTTTATTCAGATCACCACTGCTAAATACCCCGACAGCCACAGCTACACCTGCCTCTGAGAGGTTCCATGCTGGTGTTTACACCACTTTTTCATCATACTTCAGTGGTCCAGAGGATGCAGTATGTCCTCGAGTGGATTTCAGCCAGAGTGGTGGTAGAGTTTGATTTGTAACTTAAATAAATGATGAACTAGTTTTGTCCTTCATATCACATGCTTATATGATAGTATCATAGCCATATATCCCTATGATACTGTTATATATCATATTATAGTGTCATAGTGTTATTTAATAGGTAAACTGTATTGCTATACGTTAAATAAAGTCTGGGTTTGGGTGCACAGCATCCTTGTATTACATGCAACCGCTGTCTGTTTTTTTGTTTTTTAATGTTCAAGTAGCTACTTCCTCCTGTCGCCCCCTGCTGTCAGCACGGGAATACACAACACTGACAGAGGGAAGATTCAGATCCAGATCCATCTTGCTTAAACATCAGCAACAAACTACACCAAAAGTATCAAAAGTGAAATATATTATTGTGTAGACCGGTTCATGCTGGATTGACACACAGAGGAAAATAGCATTTTAACTGTGGCTCATCTTGATTGTAAGCTGTTATCTCTTAGCAACACGACCACAGATGTTCAGGGAAAATATCACTACATCATTTTCATATTGATGGAAAAAAGAAAAGAAAAGTGATGATTTCCAGTCAAATTCTTGAGTTTGAAGAAAAATGTCATTCTCTCTCATTAAAGTTGATAATTTAATGTTTATTTGCTATGGCATGAAATCCTCAGGCTGTTAACCACACATGAATGTGTGTATGTGTCATTGACATTACATGCTGGGCTAGGAAGTAACACATGTTCCTGAAGAACAACACATGAGTAAAGGTACTTGAGCTCCTTCCCACCGGTACAGACACTTGATGTACAGTTGAGTGTAAACACGACAGGATGATGCACATGTACAATAATTTTTATTTCGAGGCCACAGCTCTTGCATATTACAACTGTTGGCTTTCATAAGGCAAAAGCAAGAATGAATCCACCAGCTAATTCACACAGAAAACAGAAAGCGTTGGGGAGGGTGGGAACCCACAGGCATGCAGCGATGGCTCAGAATGCAATGTACAGCATTTTATATTTATATATATATTTATATAATATATACAAAACAACAGTGAGACCCAAACAAATGCCAGACATCTCATTCTACACAATTACAGAACAAAGACAGACCAACTTTTTTTTTTCAATAAAAAAAAATATTTTTGCTCTTTTCTCTGTAAAAGTGCAACTCAATTAAAATAGAACCTGTTTCAAGGCCTTTTAATGTTGAAATAAAAATAGAATCTCCCGAGTTATCAAAATGGAGCTATGAGAATATTGCATCTCTAGAATACCCACTTGTTGTTCAAGATTTCTGTTGAACCATGTCTAATTAGTAATTGAGATGAGATCACATAGCATTGACACATGATAAAAATGCAGGTCTAGACTTACTGTTGATGTTAATAACAGTGACTAGACGACAGTTTATCTGGAACAGCCGTAAACAAATACAGAGGTTTATTTTCAGTTTGAAGCAGTTGGCATTCACTTAGAAACGGACAAGACAAAGAAAAGGGTCCACACACTCATCATCACAACAATGTACCATTAATGAATGTAGAATACGACAAAGAAGCGCCATATAGGTTTGCATTGGACAGGGACACACCTATTAATCTCACTCAACATTGTCAAACAAATGGTTCTCCATATTGCTTAGTAACACATAGAAATGAATTTAGAAATGAATGAAACAAAGATAGGTGCTATCTTTATCATGACACAGCTAAACTGCCAATCATGGTTATTTTTTAACATTTTTATTTTGATTTTCCTCAGTATAAGTACTATTTTTATAGTTAATAGTTCCTTCATAGGCATTTCGAGCTGACGAAGAGGTCCTAGAGTGGCTATCTGAGTTGGTACATGCATCGGTAACCAGGCTAAAGTCAAAAGTGTTTAAGGGGAGGGGTGGGGGTCGGGGGATGGGTCAGAGTGAGGAGGTTCAGGGAGGGCGGGGCTGGAGTGTCAGTGCACGGGCTCTAGTCGTCCTCTTCATCCTCCTCGTCGCTGTCCTTCATGGAGATGCCCTGCATGCCTCCTTCCCTCACCGAGGCCGTGGCCTCCTCCAAAGTCAGACGGTTGCGCACCGTGTCGTACATCTTGCTGTTGAGGGTGGAGTCGAGGACGCCCTGCAGGCGGAAGTCCCGGTACTTTTTCTGCAAATTGGGGGTGGGGAGGGCAAGAGATGCATCAGTCAAAGATACTATTCTACTACTAAGACGGCCCATTACAAGCTTAGCCAATATACACTTTTTTTTCCTATACATAATTTTCACCTTTGTCGTGTTCTTGTTGTTGTTAATGTTATTGTTGCTACTGTTTATTGTTTCGTTATTGTTGCTGTTTTTGCTTGTTGCTGTTATTTTTTGTATTCCTTTTTGGTTAAATTTCGCATGTATACCATGATCATATTTAGTTGTTTATAACAAAGGATTTGTATCAATGATTTTGATTTTTGTGAAATAAAATACATAATATATATATAAATAAAAAAAAATATATATATACACTTCCTGTCTCCTTAGTGGACATAGTCCCCCGTACCCCCACCTTGTTTCTACGGTGATGCTGCGTTGGAGACAGCTCCAAACTCATGTAGGAGCTCCCGCTCAGGGAAGTTGGAGGAAAAATCTACCCAGACTTCCCCGACAATCCGTTGTCTGACGTTACACAACAATCTGGACCCGCGCAGAACCACACCCTCAATGGTAAATCACTGATTAAAATGCCAAAATATACCTCAACTCTCAGTACTTTCAAATCCACACTCAAAACATTTATCTTCGCAGTCTCTTATCTATAGTTTAGTCTCTGGTCACCAACACATATTTAAGTTTGCATCTGTGCAGTCTTGTTTTTATTTGTACCAGTATTGCTCATTTAAGTTATATTTCTGTATTTGCTATTTGTTTTGTTATTTTCATCTGTGTATTTTAGCTGTGAAGCATATTGAGCTGCCTCTGGCAGGAAATGTGCTTTATAATGTCTTCCTCTTAAATGTCAGTTTTTCCGATTGCAGTGAAGAGTGAAACCGGACCGAATGGACTGCTGTGATTGAACACCACCAGAGGAGATCTGTGCCAGATCTCATGAGTGTGTGTTGTTGAGACAGAGACAAAGTTAATTTTCTCTTTATTTGTCTGTCTGAAATTTGCCATTTTAGCGTCAGAATGTTCAGAAGATTAGAAATGAGTCCAACATTAACTTTGGTGACTGTGGGGTGAAATAATCGACCATGTTCTGTGTTCATGTTCACTTCTCCCATTGGAGTCAATAGACTCAAGACCTGCTGCTGCTGGTGGTCTCCTATAGGGGCGGGGTAGAGGCGACATCCACACGACAGATTCAGGAGACCGACTGGTAGTGCAGCGTCTTGTTTCTAAACCCTCTTTACGTCAGTGCAGTGTGGACACGTGTGAGTTGTGAGCGCCGTGTGGAGCTGCTGGTGTCTCCTGTCTCACCTTTGTGATCCTGATGAGGATCTTGAGCTGGTAGACGTGGAGCTGCTGATCCATGCGTTCAGTGAGCCAGGTCCCCAGCAGGTTCATGGTGGCAGTGTACCATTGCTGAAACACATAAACACAACACTCTCCAGCAAAACACACACTCACACACATACTCAAGACATCATAACATAGAACTAACCTTTAAGACACACGTGGACCTCTACACCTAAACACCGACAGCATATGACAGCAACATTAACATTCACACAGTCCAGTGTGTGTTTCACCATCACCTTCGTAAAACCCGGCGCGCTGTGTTTTGTTTTCCGTTCATTCCAACCTGTGTGTTCAGTTAGTGAGGAGAGATGTCCATAGTCTAACCCACTTCACAAGAGGACAGTCTTGCATTTCATGAGTCCCAGTCAGAGGTCAATGCAAGTTACCAGGCTGTGGTGATGTCCGAATGAAGTCGTGGTCAAAATAAATAAATCTTAACAGCTACAAAAGAATCACAAGTCACAGAGTGCTGCGCTTGTTCCAACTGGTTCTCTTTTCCTCTATCATGCAACTTTAGTGTCATTTCAGAAACAACAATAGAACTTCTACTACTCAAGATTTCTGTCTGGTTTAAAGCCCCTGAAAACCCAGTTACACATCTTACAGATTCGACTTGATTACATTTAAAGGAGACATATTATGCCCCCCCAGGTGTCTTAAAGAGATGTCTGTGACAGCTCACCTCAAAACAGCCCTGTTCAGAGCAGCTGGTTTCAGTGCCTGTCCCTTTAAATGCAAATGAACCACTGCTTGCCCTGCCCCCTCTACCAGTACCAGGTAGAGGTGGGATTATGCAAATTCGAATCCTAGTTACATCACTGGAAGACAACTGAAGGAACAGCTCGTAAAAACACGTGGATTTCAATCTAGGGAGCCTGAACATTACAGATTGTTTTGTCAATTCTCACATTTTTGGGGCCAGAAGGAAAGGCAAACAAAACACATGTTAAAGAGCCTTCATAAAGTGATATTTCCATAATATGTCCCCTTTAAACACTGATGAGGCGAAAGAAAAACTAGAAGGCCAGAGCATTACCGTATTTGTCCAGTTCAAACCAGACAGAGGACAGACGGAGGTGTTGTGAAAGGGAAACTCTCTCATCTATATGGTTCATATGAACATGGTCATCTTATCTTATCTTAGCAAAGACTCTACTCAAATACTACATTTGAATGGTTCTGGTGTACTGTACCTTTACATTAATTTTCTGGTTCTCTATATATTACCTCAATACAAGGCAACTATTTGACTTATATACTATATCTATAATATTAGGCTATTTCTCACACTTACATGTGATCATCTTGACACCTTGCCTTTTATTTAATTATTTGATTTAATTACCCAACAGTTTAACAAGGTCTAACAAGGTTTAACAAAGACAATGTTTGTCGCCACACAGTACTATGTGCTACTATGCTGTGCCGAAAGCAAATTCTGACGACTTGTTGTGCAGTCCTTAATAAATGAAATAATAATAAATAAGTGTAGTCGGGCTGCTCGGGCTGCATTACTGACCATAAGAAGCTGTAGGAGGAAACAGGTTTTCAGGGCCTTTAAATCCATCAGACAGTGAGTCACCTGCTAATAATTATGTATAACCCACTCCCCAAGATACCTCTGAATTAAATATGACCAATGTTCTTAAATCACTGTTGGTGACACAATGACAAATTTAACCTAATTAAGTTCATCTACGACCTATTAAACTGAGTCATGAGGCCGTTGATCTGGCCTTATGGTTTGTTTCAGTAAATGCTCCCAACTCACACACACACAATCACACACTCACGACGAGTTTGACATCAACACAAGCAGCATTCGTCGCTCTCCGAAGAGCTGAAAAGAGGCATTTTAGAGTCATTTACTCAGAGCACCGACACTGCTGCCACTCCACGAAAATAATAAAACAGGGGGAAGTCGCAGTGTTGACAGATTTATCTGTTTTGAACTGTAATTACCCTTTGAGATCCTAAAAAAAGTCCTAGTCAATATTTTGTAAATGGTGCATTGCCCATCAATCACTAAAGGCAATTACTTTGCCTTTATTCATAATTTATTCAAGTGGAAAACCCAAGTTGCATTTAAAATACCCTACGCTGGTTTTAGAGAAAACGACCATGGGGAATTTAAATTATAGCTCTGACACAAGTTCATTAGCAAAAGAAAAATAGAATGAGAGTGAGTAAATGGTTAGCAGGCAGGGAGCAGCGGTGCTATTTTCTTGTACTTTCTCTCTGCTTTGATTTGAGCTGTAGTTTCACCAGACTGTGTATTTAAGTTTAAAGTGACAAGAGAACAGCACCCAAGTCTAAGAGAAACAGTCGCCGTACCACCGATATCAAGAAAATAAGTCAACTTTAACAATGTGAGTAGGCAGGAATGCAAGGGGAAGTTTATGAGGCCCGAATTAGAAAGCGTGAGGATTTCATCTGTTTGGTTGCTGAGGCTCAGGCTTTGGTTTATTTTGATCTGGATCAGCTGAGATGGTTGAGAGGTTAAAGACTTGAGGCCAGATATGCAGATGCCTGTCCACTTCACAGTCGAGTTGAGCGTGCAGTGCATGCAGACCTCGTGGGTGGGTGGCAGAGTACGTGCTAAGGAAGGCTGCTCTATGTGCAAATGAGGCAGAACTCTGAGGAGGAGGGTCATGCTAGAAGATGTACACAGGAAGATTATTTGACTCTAAAATCATGCCAACCAACATAATGTGATAAAACAACGCAACACAACACTAGAGATAAGTGCCACTTTTTTTTTCTTCTTCTTTTTTTTTTTTTGAAGAGAGGAGGCAGCAGGAATGGTGTTAATCAGAAAAGAGGAGATAAAAAGGATTGAAATAAATTAGTGGAAGACAGAGAGATAAAGTAGAGCCTAGGCAACATCTAGAAATATTCTCCACATGCATGCAAATAGATGGATGAATGGATGGATGGATGGATGGAAATGCATTAAAATGAAAGAAAAGAACATTGACATCCTTGAACTAAAGTATAGTTTGAGATGCTAAAACTGAAACAGTAACAGCTGGAGGGATCTTTCATTTAACATGACAGTGCTGAATAGGACTTCAGTGCAACTTTGGGGCCACACAGGGGACACGGAGGGAGGGGGGAGGAGGGGGAGGGGGAGGGGGCTCCACAGTAGAAAAGACTGACGACACAGGAGGAGACAGGGGAGCCGGTGTGGACCTCAAAGACAAAAAGCAGACCCACTTCACTTCACAGCATCATTCCTCACTCCCAGACCCACAACGACAAAAAAGAAAGAAATACAGAAATATTAAAAAATAAAATAAAATAAAAATCAGATTCATCCGGCACAGATGCTCTTCCGCTTCTACAGCCAACAGAAAAATAGAAAAAAACAAAACCAAAGGGGAGGGGGGGGGGGTGGACTTCTCAGTGTGTCTCAGACAGAAAAGACTTCACGTCACTGCTTCACAGGATCTGTCGAGCACACAAAGCCATCACACACCTGCAGAGACACAGGTCCATACAAATAGTTTCTGAATGACATGAAGCACACATCACAGCATTATGTGTCGCTCAAATCACATATGGGGGGGTTGGGGGGGGGGGACACATTATTGCCAATGTATCCCGTTAGGATTATGTTTTTGTAAGACAGTGCTCTCTTCACCCTCGGACACACTGGTTCCCAACCTCGCGACATTAACGGACCCGGAGCCCGCGGCGATTGGTGCTCCGCTGTGAACTGTGAATGCTTTCGCCACGGTGACGTTTCCTCCTCTCTCACTGCTTCGTTTTCAGAGATTTAAAGAATTCAGCCAGTTGCACCAGCTACTGTATGTTTAGGTTTATGTAAGGGAGCACCACTAGCACTGATTTCTATTTACATGTTGGTTGTGACCAATTTTAATTCCAGCACTTGTGGCGTCAGCCTTGATTAGAATCAACACTGAAAAGCTTGACTGGTTTTAAGTGACCAAATCGTCTTCTCAAATATCAAAATCAAACGCCATCTTGACAGAAAGATTCAGACACATGACTAAAATCCATCATCTACTAAATGTCACAATGTCAATTAGCAAACGGTGAGCTTTCATATCAAACTGATTTACATTTGCTACCAGTGATGTCACAAGACAGATAAAAGGGACTTTTGTTATTAATATTTATTAGTGTGAAGTAACTTGACCTTCAAGAAAACTGACTGAAACAGCTGTGGTGATCAGATAATTGGACAATTTGTTTTAAAGGAGACATATGATGCCCCCTTTCCACAAATTAAAATAGTTCACAGGTGTCTGTGACATGCTTTGGTCAAAATACGCCAAGGATCAAACATCACAGCACTTTTCATCCTCTCAAAACTGCCCTGTTCAGAACGGCTGGTTTCAGTGCCTGTCCCTTTAAATGCAAATGAACCACTGCTTGCCCCCCTTCTACCGGTCCTAGGTAGGGGTGGGGTTATGCAAATTCGAAACCTAGTTACATCACTAGAGGACAACCGAGGGAACAACTCGTGAAACCACATGGATTTCAACCTCGGGATCTGTGTCATTTCAGAAAATCTGTCATGGATCTAGTTTCGTAAACCTTTTTCTTGTCTGACTTTAGAATAAAGAATTTGGAATAAAGAGTAAATGTTTTGGAGCGTTGGTGGAACAGAGCTTTAGATATTTTAATGATTTTAAATGTCAGTTGTTTATAGACCAACAACTGATCATTTCATCTAGAAATAACTTGTACTGATTAATAATTGGAATAATTGTTGGTTACATACCCAGTTGATTAATGAGGTGCGGACAAAAAGTGAAGCATTGTTTGTTAGCTAGTTTACACATGATCACACACACACACACACACACACACTTACTCTCTGCTCTAATTTAACACACTCTTGTCTTCATTTCTGTAATATCTTAGTAACATTCTTCTGTCTCATTTTATTTGAAAAATTTCAAACATGTAAGCTTACTAGAAAACTACCACTTGTGGTGGTGCAACAAGCTGCAAGGCATTTCACACGAAAAACGCAAAACTAATAGGGAAAATCAGTGTTATTTAGAGTAGCAGAAATATTGGTTTTTATTTTGAGAGATTTATCTAGTGATCTCTTAGTGAGGCCTTGAAGCCCAGGTTGGGAACCACTGCTCTGATTGGTCAAGGGTATGTGACATGTCAGCCTCTGAGTTTGACATCATGATGTCTGCCTGGCCCATCCAGCAGTGTGTCTTACACCCAGCATTTTCAGCTCACATAGAAAAACTGCTGGGGTGCTGCGTGTGGACTGGACCAAGGGCTGAGTGTCATTTCATCAAGAGGCCGACATGCTCCGTGTGGAAAGTATCTGAGCCCAGCTACAAGTAGAAGTCAGTGTGCTGACAGATGATCACTATGGATAGTACTGTTCTTTCCAGAGAGCACTGCTTCAGATAATCCTTTTTTTTTTTTTTTGAGGATGCTTTTATGGACTCTTTGTAAATAAAAGTTTCCTTTTTTTAACACACAAAGGCCCAAAAGCACTGTGGCAATGCACACCAGAATGCAGAGGGCAGCAGCTAAGGTTCAGAGAGAAGAAAGACAGGAAGAAAGAGAAAAGTCAAGAGGGGTAGAGGATCGGAAAAGCCTCTTCTCCCAGGCTGAAATACATTTCCTGGTCTCAAAATGGGACTTATCCCTCCCGCCCTGTTGTTTTGCCACATTTAGGAAGGCCCCTCCCTTCTTGTGAGGAGGAGACGGCATCTTACTTACATCAAATAACCTTTCTATATACACCTCCTCATTGACCTTATCACGAAGCATATCCTGAGAGTGGCGCACAAAGGTCACATAGCCGTCGGCCACGTCCATGCCAGGTTTCTGGGAAAACAGAAACAGAATGCGGTTAGGACTAAACACCGGCTGTGTCACAAATTACTGTGATCAAAGACGGCAGAGAAGAAACACAGAGAGCTTCATTAAAATTCATAGGATTTCCTTCAACTGTATTAACTATTAAAGACACACACATTCATGAGGCGTAGGATGTTATTAGACTTACTGGTACATCCACATATTTTGAGGCAGCTTTCACCTGAAATCAGAACAAAATTGTGAAACAAAGGCACTGGATGAGAAAATCTCAGTTATTATTCATATTGTCAGAGTGGGTGTCTCTCAAACAGTTTTGATACCCAAACTGACTAAATGAAAATAAAAAATGTCAAATCAAAGAACAAGCAAAGAGCGGTGTGAACCTGAGGAATCATTTAATGCCAGTTTTAGGTGCTTCGGTGCTACACTGGAGCATTTTGGTAGATAATCAACCTTCACCCTTTGGGACCATTGTGCAGATATTACGTACTTTTCATTCTTAATTTTTTTTGATAATTCGACCTCTGCTCATGTATATGGCATGAATTTCGGCAAGATTGTGTATTTTTATTTGATCTTGTTATTTCCAGCTCAGCTCCTACAGTAAGTCTAAAATACACTGTGAACAAACAAGAGTTACACCCGTACTGTTAACTCCTCCTAAAATCCTGGCATTGAAAGGGTTTAAAATCTTTAAAAATCAATGAACATCTGATGTATAAGTGATTGATTGTATGATTAGAACTCAACTTAACTTATGAAAAGCGCGTTTTTTGTGCTTAGCAGTATGAGTGTGAGTATTTGACACTGTACAGAAAACAATAATGCACAAAAATCAGTGTTGCTGCTAATCATTGACCAATCCCAGGCTGTTACAATCCAAAACGTTGAAAATATATATATATATATATTTTTTTTTTTTAACTGAGAACATGGCTGCATCATGACAAACTGGTATTCAAAGGGTTAAAATCTTTGAAAATTAATTAGTATTTGATATCAATAATAAGGTCAGATCGTGAAAATAAAAAGCTGATTGAAAGCTGATTGAAAATATAATAATAATGTAAAATGTATAATGTATAATGTACAGTATAATAACCCGGCCCTGACATGATATGACAGTGATGCAGTGGAGACAGAGAAGCTTCATCTCACCGTGAAGGAGAGGAATGAGGAGAATAGGGTGCCTTCATCGTATCTGGAGATCTTAGCCAACACACCCTCCAGAATGGCCACAAACTGAGAAACAGAAGACGTGAAGACAGAGTTTCAGTTCTGACCTTGTCAGAAGGGTTACACTGTTTTTAAGTTTAAACGTCCTGTTGACAAAGATGCACAGATGTACCTTTGCAACCAGGAGCTGGATCATGTCCTTCACACTTTCCTCAATGAGCTCGTCGATTTGTGAGGCCATCGTTTTCTGCAAAACAAAGATCAGCAATTTCAACCAACAGATTCATGCTGGTGGATGTAAACCACATACATTCTCACCTTTTAACATGTGGTCAATGTCCTATTCATAGTTTTTACCTCTTGGCCCAACTCCATCGCGCACAATTTCGCTGATTGGTCCTTGGCATCAACCATGACATTGAACATGGTGCATAATGTTGGAGAAATGCGGAAATCTGTGGACTTGCTGCTCTTTGTCAGCTTGTTCTCAAACGCCATCCTGGTGCTGCAATGCAAGTGAAATATTTCTACATAAGATCAGCATACAACATATTTCTCTCTCTGTCATTCGTTCCTCTCGTGCACAGAAACACACACACACACACACCGCTTGACGCAGTTCTCGATCATGTTGCTGGACATGAGCTTGATGCGACTCTCGAGGTGTTTGGCGAACTCCTCCTCGGGCCAGTGCAGGTCCCTGATGAAGGTCTGCAGGGCGTCCAGCTTCCAGAAGAGATCCTCCGATGTCCCGGAGCCGTTACTGCCATTGACCCAAAAACACACACACACACACACAGTTCAGAAGACAAAGATCACAGTGCTGGAGAGAGAGAGAGATGGGGGGGAGGGGGGGTCAAAAGGTGAGAAGGGGGGGTGGGAAGAGGAGGGTTGTTGTGACAGGTGCAGAGGAGGATGCTGTTCCTCTACACCCAAACACACTTCAGTTGTACTCCGACCATATACTGACAGGTCTGTTCAAATGCTCCTGTTTGCTCAGGGGTTTCTGGACAGTCAGTGTATGGGGCGGGGGGACGGGGGGGACGGGCAGGGTTTACTGTAACAAATCAATAACCATGCTGCAGTGTATGATTATTGGCTGGGATGTGAAGTGGCCACATGCAGGTAAAGTCACTGCAGATACAGCAGCTAATCAACACTGTGTCAAGACAAAGGAGGAGGGAATGGAGAAGTGAGGGAGGGCATGTAAAAATTGACTTTTACCAAGTCTGTCTCCCGCTAAAAAAAAATAATAATAAAAAATAAAAAATAAAAAATAATAAAGATCTCCAAATTGATTACCGTCATCACATGCCCTCTCTCAACATCCATGTCCCCTAGCTGGTGGGGCCCCTGGAAGAGTTACTGTACCAACAAACCATGCAGACCTTTGTGGTGCATCCTGAGTAGGCCTGATTGGGAAAGTGCCTCAGGAAATATGTGGATTTAGGAGGAAGGGTGATGAGATGGAGAGGCTCAGGTCTGAACGCCTGAGGCCAAACCTCTTCATCTCATCATCTCCACTCCAACCCACTCTGTTCTGTCCCAGTCAGACTACTGGCAGGTGGTCGAGGTCAGGGACAAACCTCCAGCCATGTAAATATGCTAAAGATGTTTGTGGACAACAACTCAGAGGAGATACATCTTCAGTAGAACGGAGATCTTGACTTGCAAATGTTTTCTAATGGGGACACACTTTTGTTTTGTTTTTCTTTTTTTCTCAAAGTAAATCTCCAAACAGCCTTAGAGCAATATATATATATATTTTTTTGGCCTGTATCTCCATACCTCAGCTCAACAACATGCATGTTGAGACAAATGAGAGTGTATCAGCCTCTCATTTAACAAAGCAGAACCCCATCTACTCTAACACCTCTCAGAGCGCCCTTGGCATGAACATGAACAGTGTTCAACTCTCAAGACAAATGATGCTAAAACTCACTGTTTTGCTTTTTCATTTGGGATATTTGTTTGTGGTTAGACATCTTTTCCTGCATATTTAAAAATATTCAAGTATTTTTTTTCAGGGCATCTTCATACCAAGGCATACTCTGTTTGCTTAATGATTTCTAAAGTAAACTAGTTGAATACACACTCAGAGTCATATATAGCAGCCATCCATGACGGGGTAGAAAAGCTAGGCATTTGTGGAAGGTTAACTGATAGTCCTGCTACTGGCACTGGCAGATTTGGTACTTTGGGAATTTGGAGGTTCACATTTGGTAGATTCACATTGGGCAGATTACTTGTTAAACTCCTGCAGAAAAAGACAGACAAAAAGAAAAAAAGAATCCATAACAGTGGTGTGGGATCTGCAGAAAGCCATGTAACACTCATCATAAAAATAATGTCAAATCAGGTAAAGACAGGAATGCACAGCAGCACACAGATACAAGACAGGAAGTGTCGAAGACGCACATTGTATGAGAAGACCTACAGAGTAAAAAAGACTTGAGGCTGGACTCATGGACACATATTGTACTGAATGCAGTGACAGAGAGAAGCAACACAAACATCTTACACCTTAATAAATCTTACTTACATGTAATATTTGCAGTAAAAAAAAAATCAAAAGCGAAAAGTGTGGAAGGCACAAACAAATAAATTAACACAACAGCAACATAACAGACCGGAGGCCATTTCTATGGCAACACGTCCAAGCACATATTATGAAGGTTAGTTCACAAAACAAAAGAACAGAAATAATATTGGAAATATTAGGCGTTGCCCTGATCCCAATGTGACAGAAAGAGAGAGAGAGTGGTGCGACACATACATTAGTCAAAGACTATTTTCAGAATAAATAACCTATTTGTTTTACAGAAAAAATAGGTCATCCACCCCAAGGCTTTGATCATTCTTTAAGAGTGAACCTACAGGAAGCCTGGGTGAACATTACAGCTGCTCTCACAGACTTCTCAGCCTCCACAGAGTCGCTCTGTCCTCTGAATACAAAGCCTTGCATCACCAACCATCCTACAGTGTAGCTAGAAAGACGGAGGCTCCTTACTTTACAGGCTCCCAGGACTCTCGATCAAAGCCCTTGTGAATTGACTGTGCAATGGAGGACTCCATCAGATCCACATATCTAACCACCAGAGGAGCATACAGATCCTGAAGGTGTTTGTGGAACTTTCCATTGCACAGATGATCTGTGCAGAAAAAAAAAGCGACAGAAACATATTAAAGACATAGTGATACATGAAGCAACTGTAAGAACGAATGTAAGACGAGCAGAAGCTTACAGTCCATCCGGAGGAAGTCGTTGAGCAGCTGGAAAAGAGGGAAGCTGTCCCAGCTCTCGGGGGATTGGATCTCCAGAGCTGCATCCATGTCGATGGCGTACAGGGCCAGGAAGTTTTCTGCATGCTCCACCATGAGGTCTGTCCACCACGCAAACGCCTAGAGACACAGCGGGATGGAGAGGAAGCAGGTGAACATGGTCTCCTGGAAGGAAGGAGGAGCTAATGCGCACGACTGGAGCTTATTGGTCCTTAAAGGAAACACCACCGGGTAGTTCAAAAGGCCGGGAAATAGGCTTGTTCACTTTCTTACCAAGAGTGAGAGAGGACAGGACTGATTACATTTTCAGGTCCGTCTGTTGAATCTTCAGCCGGTACCAGCAGCGAGTTAGCCTAGCTTAGCATAAAGACTGGAAACAGGGGGAACAGCTAGCCTAGTCTCTGTCTAACTCAGTGGTTCCAAACTTTTTTTGGGGTCATAACCCCATTGTGACATCACAAATTTTTGGCGACCCCGCAATCATGTGATCAGCTGTCAATCAAGATATTTTTACATGCTGCATTTTATTTGAACTAGATTTATATTCGAGAAAGTGAAAGTACAGAATGCAGTTGTGTAAGATTGTGTGTGGTGTTTTAATCATAATTTTAAAAAGAATAATAATTAGTTAAAAAATTTAGTTATATTTTATCAATTACTAGACATTTCAGGCGACCCCATTTGAATTCCAGGCGACCCCACATGGGGTGCCGACCCCAAGGTTGAAAAACACTGGTCCAAATCCTTTACAGCTCATTTACTGATGCATTGTAAATTTAAGTCCACACAAAACAACAGACTGGCTCTTTCCACATTCCCAGCCTTTGCGCTAAGACAAACTAATGCTAATGTTTAACAGACAGATACAGAAGGGATATCGATCTTCTCATCTAACGCTCAGCAACAAAGCGAATAAGCCCAATTCCCAGATGTCAAACTAAACCTTTAAGAATGCAGTAGATGTCCTCTGTCTTGTGTTGGGGAATTAGAGACAGTAACATGTTTGATATGGACTCTTGGGTGTTTCTTTCCTAGCATAGTTACACAAAGAGCAAAGGCTGTAGAACTTGTGTGTGTTTATGTGTGTCTGTGTGTGTGTCCCGCCACACACTCTTAGATCGAGTCCACATCTTTTATTGATTAAAGGCTTAAAGGCGGGATCAATTATAAATCCAGTTTATACGTAGCAAAAAGAATCACACAGCAGGGGTTGCATGTTCGTGCCTTGTTATATTCATGACAGTGCCTATTGATTTAAAGAGAAGAGGTGCTTTTCTCATGCAAATGTGGAGCTCCCTGCATGCTCTTCTCTCAAGCTACTAGACGAGGAGGTCCACCATTCACATCACTGACAAACCCAGAGCCCGCTAGATGTGAATGCGAGTCATGCACATCTTCAACTAGGCACACCAAAGACTGCAGCGCACAGCATCTCTTGTGTTGGGAGCGCGTCTGGTCCAATTAGTTAAGTAAGTCTGTGAGATTCAGCAGGGCCTTTTTCCAGCGCCGTCAGGACTTCCTCGCCCTTTGACAGCAGAAGTACAGTAGTTGCTTTGCTGGCAGTCTTGGCTTGGCTTATTTGCTTATCATTCAGACTAAAAAGTTGCCAAGTTCAATAAAAGCTTAATGTTTCCAGATTATGCTGCATGCTTTCGTTTACGCTTTTTTTTGTGAGTTATTTTCCCTTTGGTTGAACCGCCACGATTGGCGATGGCAGCCAGAACCCTTACTTACCTGTATACTTACCTGCCCACTCCCAACATTTAAAAAAAAAAAGAAAAAAAAAGCTTGATAGTTCTAGTGATGACAAACAGGCAGCAAACAAACATCTTCTCCATCACATTCAAGAAGAGGGGAGGGGCTAGTATAACGGACACGGGAAGGTTAAGGATGGTGGTGGGAGGGAGGGTGGGCAGGGGCGTTAAAATGCTTCCAACAGGTGAGGGAGGGAGGGGGGGACTCAAAGGTCGCCAGGCGGAGAGGCCTCCAACCTTTGACAGTGGTAAAGGGACACATACAGGACCCTGGAGCCCTACGGCAGAGCCAGCCTTCAGCCAGACAAACTGGTAGTGCTGTTGTCAGTGCAACCGTGTCAAGGAACCAGTCCTGGGGGGAGGGGGGTGGGGGTAGTACTGATGCTGAGGGGGGAGGAGGAGGGGTAAGGAGACGAGGCATCATCTACTGGACATGCACAGAGCATTAATGGGAGTTTCTCATTCCACTTGACTACATACCTCTTTTCCCTGCTTGGACAGTCACCAATCATATGACAGTGAGAACACAGGAAGATGTACAGAACAGTAATGTATTTTTTTTTAAGGCATTTCTATATCGGGGGTTATAACTAAGAATAGACAGCAGAGAGGGATGGAAGAGGAGAAGCTGGGGGGGAAGTAATGCTTGAACAAGTGCGGACTGTGAAATTAATTGTTGGATGGAAGGGGAAACAAATGTTTATGGTGGATCAAACTTCAAAGGTTCACATGGAGCATACTTTAGGAAATTTACTGGTTCAGCATGCTTGGAGAGAAAGGAAACCTCTTTATGGCCCGATGAACATGCTTTATGGTCACAATTATGTTGCGCAAGCTACAGTGCCTTTTCCTTTTCTTTTTTTTTCTTTAACAAGTTTGCTCTCACTTCTATGCCTGCAAACCCACCCACTTGTACAGTATCTATGAGTTCTATCTCTGCCTAGAAAGGTGCCTCTTGCCATAGTGGCGCACATGCCAAACAGGAGGGTCGTGATGGGGACTGAAGAGGAGAAAGAAATAAAAATACTGTACCGATTGATCTCCAGAACTTGTGACTGCCGCCTGTCAAGCATATTCAGAGAGATACAATAAATCTGCTTTATCTGCATATTCTAAGATCACAATGGATCACCTTCAGATCTACACAACTACACATGCTCATCATGTTCTCCATCAGCTCAGGGATTATAGTGGCAAATAGGATGCAGTGAGGAGGGATTTCATTGAGGTGGAAAGTAATAATATTTATTTAAATACTGTAAAAGAGTACTTGAGTATTTCTTTTCTGTGCTATTTTATGCTTCTACTACAAAGAGTGGTATTGTACTTTTTACTCTAATAGATTGATTTGGCAGCTGTAATTACAAGTTAATGTTAAGAGTCTACATTAAAAACCCATGACAAACTAGAATGTATTGTTACAGTGAACCACAGTCATCTTTTGACTTGTAAATCCTTACAGCCTTCAAATAATCTGGAGCCCAGACTGTTTTTTATTCAAACAAGAGGTGCAACTCTACAATATTCTACAGAAAAAGAATAAAACAAACTATGGGTTTAGTGAGAGGCAAATGATTTTTTTTTTCTCTTTTCTTCCCATCTGTGAAAACAACCCCCGAGAGGCGAGAGAAAAACTGTGAAAGCAGGTGTTCAGACTGTTTTTTCTCATCATCACCTGGAGTCCAAGATAAGATTTTAAGTGAAAATAAAGAAGGAAAACTGAGACTGAGTACAATACGTTAAATCAATACATATAAAAGGAGTCGTACTCCAGTCTCTGAGGTGAATGTAATCCATCCTCCTTCACATCTTGGTTGCTCTTTGCACCGTCTCACCTGCCTACTAAAGGGAGGGAGAAAGGAGAAAACCTTCACTTATACACTTGTAGCCAAAAGAAGGAATCACTATGTAGCTTGTGTTTAGCTCTTGTCAGTGCTTTTTAGTGTTGGGTAGTGGTGCACTTCAGCCTCTTGTGGACAAAATGAGTATTACAAAAAAAAAAAAAACTGTTTCTTATCACCTGCCTTCCAGGGCACATAAAAAAATTGTTCTCACAGATGAAAAACAAAGGAAAATGAAATATTATCCTCTCATAGGAGATCAGTCACTTGCCTTTCAAGACTGCTGTAAAAGTCCAAAAACCAAAATGCACATTTGTGGAGCACTTT
Organism: Trachurus trachurus; assembly: GCF_905171665.1. Classification (NCBI taxonomy): domain Eukaryota; kingdom Metazoa; phylum Chordata; class Actinopteri; order Carangiformes; family Carangidae; genus Trachurus; species Trachurus trachurus. The sequence goes on from NC_139896.1 coordinate 28,137,968, forward strand.
GTTTTTTCGTCTTTACCACCCCATTAACCATGTCACAGTTTTGTCTCTCTCACTGATGCATCAGTATTTACAGTCTAATACTCTCATTTAATATTTTCTTTGAAAGGTGAATGTTCACATTTTAAGTAGATTTACTGCAGATCGTTCTACTTCAGTGGGATTGTGAATCCAGGACTTTAATTTGTAACTGTGCATTTTACATTGTTGTGTTGGAACTCTGAATGATCCGAGCCACCTCCGTCTATTTCGTCCTCGAAACAGAAACTTAATCCAACACTGAAGGCATCTGCGTCCTGTTTACCTCCCTGTCCTCTGTTTATACTGGACTTACTGCACATTGCAACACTGGGCAAAAAGCTGTGATCAGAGGAAGGGGCTGTAAGTATTATATCTGTCTAATTTACAGCCTCTGCTCAAACATAGCGCTCTGATTCCATGTAGCCATGGTCTGTCGAACAGCAATTAGAGCTTTCCTAAATTAAATTCGTTGTGAAAGGGGTTTTTTTTTTAGTTACCCATAGATGAAAGCAGCTTTATTTATAGCAGACTGATAATAAGACTAACTCCCTGCTGTGGGGCTGAGTGAGATAAGAGTGAGAGCATAGAGGGAAAAAGTGTTTTGAGGAGGAGAGGAGGAGAGGGTTCTCACTCACCTCCGCATGGTGTTCCTGGTTCTGCTGGAGGACCTCTATGACTAACTCCGCCAGGCGAATTGTTTCCTCCAGCTTTTTGGCAGGCGTGACTAAGCGGCCTACGTTCTCTGAGACAAAAGGATGAGGGTGAGGGATGAGTGGTTAGTCAAGCACAGAGAAGGATTCCAGGGGGATTTCTATGACTATTCAGAAGATTTTTTTTTCTTTTCCCTGTCTATATTTTAGAGCGTTTGATGAAAGTATAAACACAGCACTTACACTGTGATGTTTTAAAACAAATAAAGCTTGTTCTCATTTATGTGCATTTTAGGCTGCATGACACAAAGCAACAGAAGTGATGTGTTTGTAGGATAATCTGATTTATGCTGGAAGAGTATCAGGCACGAGAAAAGTGGTGCTGAGGATGGAAGTGCAATGTGGCATCAAAAACATGCATTTTTGTGAAGCGGTACTGAATAAGCCGTCTGTGTAAGGAGCTGTCGGATGGCATGGTCAAAAAACACTCCCTGAAACACACACACTGTAAACATACTACTGCACTATAACGTCAGTATTTCAATCGAGTAAAAAGTCACAATATATGTGCAGATTATTTTCTAAGAACATAAAAAATTAAGTCTATTAAGATTATTAACTGTAATTTCACCAGTCATTTCAAAATCTCTTTGATATCTGTATGACAATTTTGACTCACTGTATATTTTTAAAGGAATTTCTCCTTATTATTACTCTTTTGACATTATATTATTATTTCACACTATGACTTTCTTGAAGCAAGTCATTGATTTTACAGCTAAAGTCACTCTGACTCATTCCAGCACAATGCTGAATGTGCATAAAGTGTTATTACTTAAGAAGGCATCTTAATCCATAAAACAGCAACTGATCAATTGCTTAAATTACCTTTGATGTGTTTTGATGAATATATTTAAAGTGCGGTGCCAGTGTATCTGCCATCGGCTAAGGTTTTGTGCACTTAGCTGAGCTATTTCTGCCTCCACTTAACAGCAGTTGACTTTGGTTTATAATTTGAAAAAAAGCTCCAAATCACTTGCTTGTACCTTTACTGAGGGAATGATCTGATGAGACAGGTACATGTCATGGAATGGGAATATTCAAACGGTACGACTAAGCGGAATGATGTGTACGTAATTTGAGCATGGAACTGAATGGCTACACAAATCTGAAATCAAAAGCACATAAATACATAACTCTACATAGAACATTAGCTATCTTAAAGTTTTTTTTTTTTTTTCAACCTAAAATCCTTTTTCTGAAAGTTTCCTTAGATATTTCCGGCCAAATGAATTCATGAATCTATTTTTGGCTCCTGTCTGTGTAACAGATTAAAGAAGCCCTGATCTGACACTTTAGGTTACGCCCTCCATTCTCATGTCAAGTTTATCACAAGGGGAAATCTGAGATATCTAAAGAGCTGAGGTATTACTTCAGCCAACGTCTTAATGGACATTTAATCAGCACTAATGGATGGATCACATGGATTTGTATTACAGGAAGTAAATATCCTGTGGTTGTAATGTCCTGTAAGCGAGAGCTCTCTGAAAACACGTATCAGGGTTTGGTCTAGAGGGGCAGAACAACAAGGCTCTGTGGGTTCATGAGAACCACTGAGGCATTACAATCAGAAGCTGGATAACAGCAGTTAAAGTGACACCAATATCCAATGTTTCTGAATTATGTGGGATATCAACAGGCCAGTTCACCAAAATTACTCAACTTAAGACAAGCTGAACAAATGTTTCAATTCTCCCCAGTGGTATAAATTCATGCAGATAGTTTTTGTTTAATTGTCACCAACTGCAAATAGTTTGCTTTGGTGGATGAAGAGGACGATGTGGTGGTTAGGTTTATGTTTTGCCATCACCTGTTTGAGTGATGGCTTTTCATTCATGTTTTTTTTTTCAACAGTTTTTGGGGTGTAGTTGTTGTTCAATGTTTTTCTCTCTGTGCATCTTCTTTTTACATCCATATTGTTCAATGTTTTTATATGAAAAAGTCACATTTGGGCATCAAACTTCAATTCTCAAACAAGTTCACCATTTTTTTTTGTCTAACCCTACCTACAGTAGCCTATGTCTATTTGAGCTCTATGTTTCAAGTCAAATTTCACTACAGGGACAATAAAGTTAAATTTTACATAAAGTAAAAGTTACAATAAAACTACTGTATCTGCATGACTGTATACCACAAAGGTAGAATTTGTCAGTTTGTCATATTTGGTGGAAGTGACTCTTTTAGTATCCAACTGCAAATTTAATTTGAATGTGGAATGGTGTAATGTTATATGAGATTAAGAAAATGCATGTGTGTGTACTCAAAACACGCTCTTTAGCTGAAATATCTGTGTTGCATTTGGTGATGGGGTTTACATTCATAATTTCATATGTTGCTTATGTCCCATTTTCCGTTTTTTAACTTAAAGAGTTAGGCAAATAAATGTAAGAGATTGTATAACTCTATAATTTGTCGTGCAAAAATGGTGATTTGATTCACATTTCATGTTTTTCAAACAAAAACTAAGCACATAATTATTCTGTGAACCTCAAACTGGATTCAATCAGAACCAATCGAGAACAAACTTGACCACATCTGGGAATGATATAAAGTAATACAATCTCTGCTGTATTTACTTTATAAGAAGAGATGCTTCAAACTTAGCAAGACAGTTGAGAACTTGAATGAGTGTGTATATTACCACTGAGCATAATATACTGTATGGTAGATTCAGGTAAATCCTGTACTGTACATACATGCATAGGTTCTGTATCTACTGACAGAATACAGGTGTGTGGAGGGGTGAGGGATTCAGGTCTGTGTGTATGTAAATGTATGTGTGGGCTGTGGCTAAACCACATGCTAAACATGAGTTCACCTGGATCCTTTTGATCCTTTTGACCTTTCTCAACTTCAGCGAGAAAAAGAAGGAGAGAGGAGATAAAGAGGAGATGTTTAGAATTAGCACGGTTCTAGTGTTATTTTCACTTTACAGGGGTGGGGGACAGCTCAGAGTTGTTATCCATCACCATGTGACCCCTTTCAAAAAAGAAAAATAATTCTGCTGGGACATTTTCAGCTCCAGGGAGTGAGGTTTCTAGGCAACACACAAACGTCACAAACATGTAATAAAAACAGAAACAGTGAAACATCGCCCTGTGGAAGATTGGAAATTAAAATAGTGATAAGATGTTCGTTAACACACAGACAAAAGCTCAGACTTGTCTATCAGAAACAGGAAGGACACACACACAGCTGCCAGAGTCATAGACAGGACACACTGAGTGACTTGGATTGGTTTGAATCAAGGAAAAAACAAAAAAACAGGAGCTGTTAGATCCAGACACCCCTGACCTGTCCTCCCCGTACAATAGCTCTGTCAACAGATTCTCCTTCACTATCTCTGGTGTCGCAGTGAAAACAACACTAAACAAAACAAGCCTACCTGTTGGGTACAGCACACCACTGACACATGATCAGACCAAATGACTGGAGGAGATAACAATGTAAGCAATGTAAAAATGCATTCAAGTCAAAGGAATGGGCATCCAACCAAAAGAAAGAAGCTTGCAGACCAGACCGCTCATTCATGTCCATCACAAACAGATGGGACTAAAAATAAGGACCCCCGACTGATTCAGCGTGGTGCTGCTCAGATCTCTCGACTGGTGCACTCCCCACTCACTCTCACAGACAAAAGGCACAGATAAAAATAAAAAAAACAAGCATGGCAGGAGCGACATCTCTGAAGGGAGAGGAGAGGCAGGAGGGGATGAGGTGAAAGAGAAGGAGGGGGAGGAGGAGGAGGAGGAGGAGGAGGAGGAGGAGGAGAGGATGATGAAGGTACTCACGGATGGTTAAATCCATCACTTGAGACGCCAAGCAGAAGACAGGGTGCTCATACATTTCCCTCTTTTTCCCTATAAAAAAGGAATTGGGGCATGCAAGAGGCGGGGGTCAGAGGTGGGAAGACCAGAGGTCGGAGGCTGATGGGAGGAGGGGCTGTCCAGGTGAAAACCTTCCTCTGCTGGGCAGGGGGGTGGGGGGTGGGGTGCCCAGCGGTAAAGAGAATCAAATTTTCAGTTTGTTTGGAAGCAGGCGCCTCACAAGGACAGTGGGAAGTTAATTCACATTTGCATGGCAAAGATAGTAAGGTTGAAGCCCTTAGTATCTTTAGCACCCTGGGGGATTTCTTTCAAAACATAAACAACATCAGAGTTCTCTGCATAAATAGTGCATTGGATGAATAAACTGTTAGAGAGGACACAGCGAGGGAAGAATAAGACATTATAGAATGTCTTGGTATTGATGTGGTTTTGGATGTGTAGTCCATGCCAATAAAGAAAGACCATGTTGTTATGTCTCAAAGCACATGCAGGTGTCTGATGCTGGTTTGTAGGCATTCAATCCCAGCATTCCTTTTAGTTGTTAGCCACATATCACGTAGTAAAAATCGTCCAATCAAGTGATAACTGTAGCAAAGCCAACAACTGTGAGCGAGGAGGAAAAAAAAAAAAACAATAAAGCAGAGCAGACAGGGAGGGAGAGGGAGCGGAGGATAGTGGTCTAAGACAGAGGGGACAGGAGAGCTGCTGGTATTTCAATGCCGAGGCGGGGGTGGGGATGGGGTGGGGGAGTGGGGGGGTAGGGGGAGGTTTAAGGAGGGCGGGCGGCATCAGCTGGAGGAATCGGAGAGGTAAAAGCTACGGTAAAAGGTAATGGGAGAGAAGGAGTGCGCGTCGACTGGGAGCTGGGAGTCGGGACGTTCAGTTAGGCTGAAACCCACAGTCCCGTCGTCTAAAGGTCAAAAGGGCCAGTATAACCACGCAGCTCGAATAGTCAAGGCGAAAATGAGAGATCGGCACATTGACAGTTTTCAGGGCTTTAGATTTGAATGCATTTTTACTCACACACCTCTACACAAAAGCCAACTTGACCTACAGAACAGCACAGAGCTAAAGCAGGCCTGAAACAAAGGAGAGAGTTATTGGACTGAGACAAAAAAAAAGAGTCTCCGACAAACTGTCACAGATCATTTGGGATGCCACAAATCATCTGGAAATTGGACACGAATGTACCAAAGATACCAAGAGTAAGAAGTAAAGAAATAACAGTGACAAGCTCAATCTCCTAGGAACAGCATTTCAATCTGAAACCATACAAAATGAATGCATTGACCAGTGTGGCTGTTTAGTGGATGTCTTTCTTTAAATGAAGACATTAACTCCAACAGTCCAACAGTCATTTTGTGTCATGAGGTTGTGTGTTTCTAGATACCTTCGATTTTGGCGTATTCTTTGATACGCTCGTAGTTGAGCTGGGCGGCCTGCTCCAAACACTTGCGGATAACTCCTTTAACTTCCTCCGGTGGAACTGGGGTCACAATGTCCTTCATCAGGACCTGCAGGGCACATTAAAGATAAATTATGTAAGTCATTGTCATTATATCACATCAGGTATGTATTTATTATTATTTTATTATTAACAAACCCTCTCCAGCAGAGATAAAGTGGCCTTCAGTGCACCCTCTGGACGACCGAAGGGGAAAAAATATCTACAGGAAGAGATGTGGACAGGAGATGTAAAAAAAAAAAAGAGTGGGAAACGCCAACAGGCAATGTAATGTTTTGTAACTTGGTGGTGGTTGGCACTCACCTGAAATTTACAATCTGGTTTTCCAATATGACACGCAACCTCTCCTTGATATCCTCAAAGCGCTCCTTCTCATCCACTTTGACTGTGCTCAGCCCGTCTGGCCTGTGAGGATCACACCCACACACTTTAACCCAGCTGACACCCTGCAGAGGTTCAACCTCTCATCTGAGCCCAGCAGGAGCAACAAGCACCACAATAAATACAAGAAAGAATAAAAAAAACCAAGAACAAACACACCAGCTGACAACCATCAGCTCCCCAGGAACTGACTGCAAAATTGTGTGTGAGATGTGTTTCTGGACTTCCATTTGTGTTACACAGACAAATAATTGACAATGTCTCACCTGCTTTGCCCTTGACAGAGCGGTATATTGGAATCCTTTCTCTTTCTAAACTTGAATATGCGTACTCGTTTAGAGGCAGTGCCAGGATCTGGGCTTTGGGAGCTCTTTGGGGACATGAGGGGCTCATAGCCCAGCGGCCCCCAGTAATTGATGCCCTCTCTGACTTTAACAGACGCATGGGAGGATGAATAATATGGACAGTAAGAGACTATGGCAACAAAGGACAGAGAGAAAAGAAAACAAAGAAAAAAATGGTAGAAACAAGGAAATATACAGAGATATGAATTGATGGACAACATAACATAAAAAGCTGCAAAAAGCAAACATAACAATAACGTAAAAATAACACAACATAAATATGGCTAAATTACAAAGATGGAGGACAAACAGTTTGATGTCTATCTATAGAGATGTATGTGCCTACTCTGAACAGAACTGCTAGTATAGGAGTAGTAAAACATTTTGAGAGTTCTTAAAGGTAGAGTCTGTAGAATATAGAATAAAATGTTCAAATATGTCAAATTACTTGAACTCGCCCCCCTGACCTCCTAACCATTACCCCAACGTCCCATTTATCTGGAACGAACCAACTCACTCAGCCTGCCTGTGTGGAGGCCAATCAGGAATACTGAGGGAGTCGGTTAGTCGTTTAGGCCTTTTACCGACTAGTTGATGGACTGAAAAAAATGCGTAGCCTATATAATGTACACTTTAAAGGGATAGTTCAACATTATGGCAAATTGGCCCATTGCCATAATCCCTATAGTTTTAGGAGTAGCTTCGTTACCTTTATTTGTCGGTGCAAGCTGTTTTTAGAACGGGATTATGGCAATGGGCCAATTTGCCAAAATGTTGAACTATCCCTTTAACAGGTGTATTATTTTGTGACGGGACTTAAGTCAAGTAATGGCGCATTTTATTGTCAGTAACGGTAACAGCGTTATAACAGAGGAAACAGTAACTTTTTTGATTGCTCGTTACTGAAAAAAGTAGCGCCGTTAGTAACGCTGTTATTTTATAATGCTGTTATTCCCATCACTGCTGGTAAATTTCAGTTTAAGTTGGCATGACAGCGTCCAGTCACTGTCATAATCAAACAAGAACTTTGAAGGGCGAAGTGGAGAAGGGTTCAATTTTGTGTTTACAAACTGCAATGAACAAACCTACAGACTCTTTCTTTAATGTCCTGTCATCTTTATGTCATTGTGTCACAATCCTGTTCAGCAGTGTTACTCACAAAGCACAAATATTTGAAAAGAAGGAATGAGGGCACACCTGTTCCCATGGACATGGGAAGCACAAAAAGCGAAGCTGTAGTGAAGAAGAGTGGGGTCGATGATGGCCCCGTTCTCTGCCCTCTCCAGCAGGTCGCGCAGGTAACACAGATGTCTGTGACAACCTCGAACCCCGTTCCTGGCACTGTACTCATCCAAGACAAACACCTGGCCCGGGCTGAACCATCCCTGCACAACACAAACACAGATGGGGGTTTTCATCACTGCAGGCACACAGCAGAAAACACAGCGGCAGTATAGATGCGCCCACGCCGTCACACTCACCAGGCAGCAGAAGGTGTCATTGAGCCTGTGATCCAGCGTGAGCCGCTGTACCATCTCAAAAAGCGAGGCGTGGTCAAAGCTACAGGGGTTAGCGGAGATAAACTCATCCATGCCATGTTTCTGAGCTCTGTCAGCGTCTATCCAGCCAACAGCACAGGGAAAAGCACATGGTTCAGAGGAGAAGACATCAGTGAGGCACAGGCAGATAGCAAGTCTTCATCACTACACAGAAACACCAGGGATTCTTTTTTGGCTACTTCTAAGGGCAAATTATAAACACTTACAGCTTACATTGTCAACTTGCATTATGTCAGACAGCGTAAAGAGATTTGATGTATTGGTGGATGAGATTCTCTCGATCTGAAGCTAAGCTCAGAGGGACGGGTGCTTCTACTGTATGTGCATGCATGAGTCTTAATATTGTATGTCCCATTCCCTGATGTTTTGCAGGGGTAATACTTTTTTTTTTTTTTTTTTAACAAATCAAACATGTTTGAAGAAAGTGCTGCTGGACAAGATCAAATGCCTTTCTGATTAATGTATTCAATAGATTCTGCCATTCGCAACTGTTGAACGTCACTCAGGTCCTGACAAATATTGAGACGTGTGCTAGGGGGAAAAAAAAAGACACAAACATGGCAAAAGTGTAAATTCATTTGGACACACTGTAGAGCTACAGTATCAAATGCTAATTCAAGAAAAAGGTTGTAAAAAAAAAAAAAAAAGTAAGTGACTGAAGGTTTTGCAGATTTCTCTCCAGTTACAGATCCTGGAAAATCAGGGCCTGCATTGTTTTTAATGTTTGTCTTGCTTCATTACTTTTGCCATTGACCTTCTCTTTGTCAAGAGAATGTTCTGATTTTCAAAAAACACTAAACCTGCTCTTTGACATTCGATTAAGAAAGAATATTAGTAGTGTTAAAACATGTAATGAAACCTATAATGAAACCTTAGTAAATATGGGTGATGAACACATCGGTGGAATAAACTGTTGTTTTAGGAAAATAGGAAACATCTACAAGCTAAACTGACCTTAGTTTCTTGTTCTGTAAACAATAAAGCTGTCAGAGACAAAATCATGTGGACAAGGATGATACAAAATAGATGCACGTCACGTCCTATGTGTGAGTGACAGGTGTCATGTCCATGAGACACTGACATGAATGATGATGATTTTAGGGGGTTGTGAGGGTGGGAAGTGGAGGTCTAATCTTGGGGTGGGGAAGGGCCGGAGTACCAACAGCTGACATCTTTCAACCTCCAGGTCAGTGAGTTGGGAGGGGGAGAGGGGTGCTAAACATTCACAAAAATCAGCTAAAAAAAAAAAGGAAAGAAACTACAGAGGGTCACACTTGAGGAGATGTGCTTATTTTTACTCCAATCTGAGAAGTAAAACCTGTGAGGCAACGAGTGAAATGCTGACGATGGAGAACAGAGATGGTTCAAGGAAGGAGGACGGGACAGGTACAGCAAGTCATGGTGAGAAAAAGAGCGGGACAGTTCACACATAAAGTCTGTAGAGAAGGAAGTTAATGTCAGGAGAGGTGAGGCCGGTGAGACGACCTTTTGAATGGGACAAAGACAGTGCCAGAGGAAACCATGGACAAGAAGAAGAAGATTCACTCAGGGACAAGTTAGGAAGGAAGTGATGTGGTGGAGGAGTGTTGTTGAGATAGTGAGAAGACATCCAAAGAGTGAAGAGAAGGTGCCTGGGGTTGGGCTGTGACACACACAGTGAGTGGGCTATATCTCCTTTGGTTGGATCAAATGAGGAAATGGGAGTTGAAGTCCAGAATAAACTCAGTACCACATTAACCTTATCATAACGTACAATACAATAACGTTCTGATCATTATTTACAACCATGAATAAAGACTACCAAATTACCAAAAGTGAATAATAGGCTTTTGCATACATTTATAAATTATCGCATGCTGGAGTACATTGTGACTTTTCATTGAGCTTTTTTAAATGTCATGCACATCTGCAGACCCATTTTCAAATTTGCATTTTTTTTTTTTTTTTTTTGGCATTCCTTTTTTTTTCTCTACGCATTTGCAAGTTGACAATACTTGAATATGTTGCAGTGTATTCATGATCTCTACAGAGCACACTAACAGGCATACCACTACCGGAGAACTCTAATAGGGTAGCAATACAATTTGGTGCAAGTACATGGGTAGATAGCATGAAGCCGACAGAGGTAAAAACTGTATCATTCTCTGGGAGATGGGGGAAATGAATGAAAACTCCTGTATTTGTACAAAAGTATGGACACATGACACAGGTGTTCTCCTATTCAGGCAAAACAAAAGGCAATCAAAACAAATCAAAATGAGATCTCTCCTTTCTGGAGGTGTAACACCGGTCTAGCCTCTATCTACAAGCCCATCTACTGTAGGAGGAAGGAGGGGAGGGGGAGGGGGGACCGGAGTATTTTAGCGTAAGAAGGGGGCGGCATTAACTAATCCTTGTCTTTGGCATTCAGAATACTCCGCATACATATTTGCCAACTCTCACAGAGAGAAGTTCAAAGAAAAAGAACTAAAAGCAATTGAGCCCTCTGAAGTAAAGCATGATCAACACTTAGGAAGTGTCAAAACTAACTGAACTCATGCATCACTTACATACATATGTTATAAAACAAAACATCCCAGGCTGCCATCATCATTCATACTGTAATCAAATTCTAACTTTGAATTAATGTATAAATAAATGTCAGGTTTTCTAGGTCTCATCCATCTGCTATAAAATAATCATCAGTTTGTTCTCAGCTGCTTTTAATTTACATTTAAATTATGTATATTAAAATAAAAATGTCATTACATAACAAATGTTTACTTTGTATGTCACCTTTTGTTATCAGATAGCTTTACTCTGAGGGGTCCCATCACCAATATGAATTAAAGAGAGAAGGCAATTATGCAGTAACAACTTGAATATCAACTTTAACCATTACTGAGTCAAATAATATGTTCTTAGAATAAAATACATGCATCCTATACTGGCACGAATGGATGCTTATACTTGGATCCTCGAGTAGAGGTCGTCGAAAACAAAAAAAGTTATCAACTAATATTTAAGACATGAAGCGAGACGTGAAAAAGGAGAAGAGGGAAAGAAGAGAGATAGAACGTTGCATTTGTCAGATAATCAGCGGGGATTATCTGAGCTGTGCCGGCTACAGGGAAGCACTTACCCTTGAGTCCAGCTAGAAGACAGCAGGGTAAGAAGGGACAAACCAGAATAACATAAAGACTAGCAACAAGGCTGGAGGAGAGCAATCACGAAAGACCCTGACCTAGCAGCTGCATTACTCAAGAAGGGTACAGGCAAAGCATGAAGAAGAAAACACAACTCAAAAACAACAACCTATACCAACATGAGAGTTTGTGGGTGGTGGTGTGTGAGTACATGTGAGGATATGTGAACTCGACAACAGATGCTGAGCCATATTAGAGAGAGAAGAAGGGAGACAGAGACAGAGTTAGAGAAAGAAGAGAAAGCGAGTTAGAGAGAGAAGAGAGACAGAGTTAGGGAGAGAAGAGAGACAGAGTTAGAGAGAGAAGAGAGACAGAGTTAGAGAGAGAAGAGAGAGAGAGTTAGAGAGAGAAGAGAGGGAGGGAGGAAGAGAAAATTTACGATCCTCATCACTCCACTGCAGTTTATTTATTCTGGATTCCGGACAAGTACTTAAGGAGTCGAGAGCTGCACGTTAAGTACTGTCACTCAGTCTAACTGCAGATCAAACAGAAGACTCACTTTTAAAAGGGACATTGGCAAATACATCCACCTACACAACCAAGTAAACCCCAACAGTCACTTTTATGTGTAAAAGATGCCTGTGTCTTTTTTAAAAGGAAAGAGACTATGAAGGTCCTGGAAAGACTAAAAGAACCTGAGGTGTCACAGTACTGGTGTTCTCAACAATGAAGAGTCGTAGTAATGAAGGCTGAGCTGCTTTAAAGGAGCACTCCACTCACTTTACATGAGGACCATTGTACCTGAAATGCTCAGTAGGACTGAACGTTGGTTTCCATACAAGTGTAGCACAAAATTTACTGAAATGTCCAGAGAAACTGTGAAATTAAATGGAAAATTGAAGTGGGATTCACTGAGATGAACAGTTAGAAGAGTTTTCTGCCTTCAAACTATTGTAGGAGAAGGAGGCCCAACCAGATGACGTCATTAAAAAAGCACATGTTCAAAATTCAAACAATGGGAAAAAAATGCAGAGAGGTGATGCACATATGGTTTATGTTTGTTTCATGTATTAATTAGAGAATTTCCACACAGATGTGTTTATTGTACCTCTCACAGATTTTCTTTCTCTCGAGCGGAGCTGAAGCTTCAGTGGATGTTTAAGTGATTTGCTATTAATTCTGTTTCCACTGCATATTATGTGATGTTTTTGATTTTATCGAATGTATTATTTTGAATATAAATTGTGAATTTGTAATGAAAACAGGTGAATGAGTAAAATCAAAACATCATCAAGGCTAAATTAGGTTGAGGTTGTGGACTATAAACAGCCCCCAGTGCTGATGTTTGAGACTGAGTCAGAACATCTCAGCATCTTTAATAGTCCTAATTTTGTCTCACACTACTCCTGCAACTCTATGGAGTGCCCCTTTAAGCCACTTTTGGGTTTTGATCAGTATGTAATATGCTGTATTTTCTGTACAATCTATCATAAAGAAAGACCAACACAGTGATCTGATGTACATTAACTAGAACTCTTGGGGTTTGTGACATGCACTAATCCATTTTTTGGTAAGAAACTGGTAAAAAAACAAAAAACAAAAAAAAACCCTTAGGCCACATCCATTATACAGTATGTGGATGACTCAGGACCTTCATAGGACTCTTGTTTTCCATCATTCCACTGCAGCAGAGTCAGGAGGGCTGTGTTATGTTATGGTCCCAGTGCCATTCAAGACCACCAGGGGGTGAAACATGTACGCGTGGTGTGCCACAATGTTTCAGGCAGGGGGGTAGGAGGTCTGTGCCACTGTGAGGAGGCTTTGAATGGCAACAGCTGGCATCAGAGGCGTCAACTAACCACAAGAACGATCACATACTGGACAAAGAAACCAATGGAGAAACAACATAGAATTTATGTGATAGGATTCTGAGTAACTGGTCCAATTCATGTAGCTGATAGAAATCTTTATCATGATACGATTAACAGAGAGTGACATAAACTTGGGTTTTTTTACAACTAATATTATTACTACTGCTATTTTTTTTATTTTATAATAATTGTAACCATTCATCAGTTTTTAAGTGTTTGTATTGAATGCCAATTTCTCTACCATTTTCCTACTGAGAGAAAAAAATTGGAGAAAAAAAGTATTAGTAAGAAGTGGAAAAGATTATTCTTAATCTGTGGAGTCAAAAGATGCACACAAAAATAAGTTTTGTTCTGAATAGCAGGATCTATTATTGTGGATTGTTAAGCAAAATGTGACATTAAGTTAGAAAGGTTAGTGTTGTTATGAACAAAAACAAAATATTTCAGTCTAGAGTAAGAAGGAAATGATTGACAGAATATATAGGCCGAAAAGCAACTAGAGTATAAAGTAGATACAGATTGTGTGAGGAAAAGCGTTGCTGGCTGAATTTGTGGTGATACTTACAAAAAAAATATTGTATTCCTTTCTTTAATGAGGAGGGGGGACACAGGAGACGGTTACAACAGAAGTTGGTACAGATGCCACACTACTGTAACAGTCTTACCTTCGCTTTGCTATCTGAGCTGTGGGCTGCTTAGAGGTGCAAGTACAGTGACAGATTCGGTTAAAACTTTAAACATGTCTGGCTTGGCCGTCATTCAGTTAAGGAGGGGAACAACCTGAGAAAAAGTCTCAGAGCCGTCGTCTGCCTTCGCAGCTGCCCTTTAGCGCTACAAGTGGATTGAAACAGGCCCACAGTTAGGACAAGAGCAGCACACCCTGGCACTGTCAGTCTGGATTCAACCCCAGCAGGCTTGAATGTTCAAATCTTATGTGTGGTGACCTATTTAGTTTTTTTTTTAATACAAAGTTTGCACGCCATATCCTGCTGCTGTATGATAGTCGTTTACGGGTCCTTGTGAACAGACTGATGGAATAGCATGAAATTGCACCTTTAAACACTGTGGGAGTGGTGACAATGAGTGGAGGTCCATCAGATGCTGGAGGGATCTGTGAGAGATCAAGGCATGTGTGTGCGTGCTTGTGTGTTAGTTCTACCAGCATGTTTTGTGACTGCAGTGTGGAACGCATGGCGTGAGACATTTATGGGTTAGAGCTTTCACTGCTTTGTGGATGGAAACTGCTTTCAGCTGAAGTGACCGTGTTGTGTTCCGGGCTACTTACAGAACTGAGATATGGGAGCGTCCATTTGGGCCGAGGCACCCCCTTTGGAGTTGAGTTTCTGGACCTGAGTGGGTGGGACGGGCTTGTGGGACTGGCCAGTGGCGCGATACATGGCCTGGACCCACAGGATGCGGTCCTGCTCATCATCACTGGCAAAAATCACAGTGTCACCTTCCTTCACTGCGTTGAAGAAAGCCCGGCCACCATCCAAGCCTGAGGCAGAGGAAGGATCCAGTACATGTCAATCATTTTATTTATACAATATCTACATGTACATATACCTGTAGTTGTGTAGGCGTGCTGTCTCACCTGGCTGGGGGTCACAGTAGTCCACAGTATATCCATCCAGCTGGAGAAGTTCCTGTGGCTCTGCCTTTTTCTCTCTGTAGCTACACATGGCGAATGTATACTGACTCACCTATGGAGCAGAAGATTCACCATCATGTCAGCCAGCACCAGAAAACGTCAGACCCCTGGATTCTGAACTGTTGTCAAGTAATGGTATTTAAAGTAATAGTCGTTTAAGTCTCTTTAAACATAGTTTTTGTTTTTCTAACCCTCACCCAGGCCATGTGCATTTGTTTACTCGTGTAGTTTAATCGGTGTAGTGCAGCATTATGAAATTATGTAATACATTTTCACCCCATGATGTAATAACGCCGTATTTTGTAATAATCTGCAACATTTTGTAATAAATTTTGCCACATTTTGTAATAAGTTGTTACATAATGCACCAAATTATTACAAAATGCGGGTTAAGGTGTTGCACTTTTTTCAATGAAAAAATGCAATAATTCTGTGTATTAAAAAATGCAGCAAATTTTATCACAATTACTCCAAAGTTGTTTAATTGATGTAAAAATGTAGCATTGTTTAGCTACAAATCCTGCATAGTTTTTAAATACAGTAAGAATGTGTATATCAGTGAAATAGAAACCCTCCTTAATGTCTAACATAGTCTGCTGGAACAATACTAACATTGGCAGTACATATAAATAGCCAGGAGAAGAACTCTGCTGTGACTCAGTGAGTTTAAATCTTTAAAGCCAACTAATGGGCTAAAAACCTCAAGAGCGATGACCTCAACTAAGAGGTGTCACCGCTTTTTCAGTCCGACACTGTTTTAGAAAGATAACCCACCTGCACAAGGACAAAGAAACGCTTCTTCCAGCGCTTCCACACATTCTTCCCAAAAGCCCACAGATACCTGTCAAAACATTGTACACACACACACAAGGACGCATGACAAACACAGAGGATTAAATTTATCTGGCACACAGACGCAGGTCATTATAATTACAAAGGAGAAATAAAGGAGAAACGTGGTTAGCTACAGAAATAAGTTGTTTATATTAGTGAAATTTCATTAATGGAGCCTTCAATGTTTTTTGGGAGGTTCTGGGCACCATCTAATTAAAAACTACATTTTTAACTACACACTAACATCCACCAGGGGGAGTAGTGCCCTTCACAGTATTTTTCCATGGTACGTGACTAGAAATGAGGCCAAGAAGCTGAGAGGGCTGGAGTTCTATGAGAAAGACATGGAAGATTAAAGGCACATGGGAACGTCACCACACGTGCATGGCCGCGTCTCTCTTACCCGCAGTGTTTCATGTTCTGTGGTTTGTCCATGCGTATGGCCAGTTTGATCCTGAGATCTTGGTCGGGGCAAGCCTTGGTCACAGTCATCTTGTGGAGCTCTGACTGCTTGGGACTGTTAGGGGTTGGGTGGAGGACAACCTGCACTCAAAGGAAAAAGAGATCACATGAAGTCAGATACCATAATTACCAACGCTGATATATCCAGAAGGTTCATCTTTGATCTCATCGTGTGCACCGCTCGACAACGCCAATCAGTGTGTCGAGGCCTGGCTATTTATGCTTGTGTGTGTGTGTTTGTGTGTCATATTTTCTGAAAGTGTAAGAATAACACGAGTCAGTGACGAGAAGCAGGGCGGCGCTTCTGCTCTGCCTCCCTGAAGAAGAGGCCTAATCTCTCTTTGCAGAGTTAAAGAGCTTTGAGGAAGCCTGCTTTCCTGCCAACGCTGCTGCAGTGGGAGATCAAAGAGCCTCGTCGTAGCCAAGGTCACTACCATTACAGAGGCGTCGGCCCAAACGCGCACCAGCAACACCACCCTTCCTTAACCAGCTATCACAGCCACCAAACACGTTCACACCTCAGGGAAGCGCACGGTGGAGAACTGTGAAAAAGTTTCTGCTCCCTCTACACTTCAGTCAGAAACACTCCAGATATAAATAATGTTCAAAAACCTGGAAATCTGTCGTTAGCAGTGGGAAAAGATGTTCTTTAAAAAAAAAAAAAAAAATTCTTACAGATAAGCACTGCAGTAGAACTGATTTATATTTTAATCAAAAGAAAATACTCAAAACAAAAAATCTAATTTAGATGGGCAAGAGTTAAGACTTAATAAAAGCAAAAGATTTTCAGCTTCTGACAAGCTGACCTTGTGTTTGACTTGAAAAAAATTCAAAAGGTTATTTCTGAATCACATTTATGTATCAGTGCATTAGAGACTTACTTACAAGTCTAGCTGATTTAAATCAAACGTCACACTTCCAGCTTCAGCTGAAGTTAGATGCACAAACTTACAACAAAGTGCTTGTGAATCTGAGGACCGGGCGTGTATAGGCTCATCTTAATAAATTAGAATATCATGAAAAAGTGTATTTATCTATTTATCTATCCATCTATTGATGCATCGTCAGGTTTGTATGGCCAAAGCATTAACAGGTGTGTTTAAATGCCCACTGGTCACATGACCCATAATTATCTAAATCTCAGTTTTTTTGGGGGGGGGGGGGGGTATGCAAAATTGAACAAAATAGAAACTGTATATCCAGTGTACAAAACAATATTGATATATAAATACATCATAGCAACAATCATGGTGTCAATTTAAACAGACTAATCAAGAACATCCAGAATCTCAAATTTATATGCAAGAGTGTAAGAAAAGATGTTTAATTAACTTCAGTGAAACTCATCTATTCTATAGATTCAGTACACACAGACTGAAACATTTCATGTCTTTATTTTTAATTTGATTTTAACAAAAATGAAAATATAGTGGAAAAAGTTAACTATTGTAACATAATGGTGTCCCACTCTGATCAGCTGATTAACTCCAAGCACCTACAAATATTTCCTGAGCCTTTAAATGGTCTCTGTCTGGTTCAGTCGCTCCACTATCATGACCTCCATCATATTCTACTTTATTCAGACACACCTGTATGTGTTTCTCTGTTTATCTATCAACCATAAGAGGCTCGTATTTGTGCTAAGTAATGTTAAGGGCTCCTTTAAATGACATGTGACTCTTGATTTTTACAGCGGAGTTAGTGATGAAGTAGAGAGCAGAGAATGTGTGTAGTATACTGTAGGAAAATGAGTGTTACCCTGCCCAGCTCTTTGTCCTCCAGTGCCAGCACCCCTGTGCTCTCTGTAAACAGTTTCACCTTGACAGCAGGCAGAGGGTGTGTGGTGGTGAAGTCCCCTTGGGTCCCCCAGCTGAAAGACACAACAAAAGCCACTCCAGAGGTTAGACTCCATGACAGCACCGTATACACACAAGTCTTCATCTGCAGCGATCGTCACTGCAAAACTTCCATGTTGTCAGTAAAAGCCAATATCCGGAAGAGTGTTCTCACCTTCCTCTAAAGGTTCTCCAACTTAAAAGCACAGCGCATAAAACAAAGTTGGGTAAACAACATAAATCAAAGGAATATAATCCCTGTTTTGAGATACTTTAATATGGCCTTGAAATGGCAGCTGACAGCCAACACGGCAGAGGAGAGAAAACACATTGTTTATGTGTTTATGGACCAACACACACAGAGAGCAGCAGTATATCTTTTTATCATAGATGAAAGATGATAAGGGACTGACTGAGAAGCCTTTTATAGGAGACAAAATAGTCACACAGATCTTCTGCATGTCAAAGTCAGGATAAAACCACAGAAGATAGCACGCACATCTTATTCCTCTGCCTCACTGTCACTTGTTCTAAATGCAAAACTGCTATTTATACACCAGACATCCTTAAGGCTGCACGTGGCAAGAGTTCTGTTTTTTCTTCTTTTTTTTCTCAACAAAACACCCATCTTATCAGCCAAAATTATTTAGTGGGTCTGGAACAGAGAGTGGCACAGAGTTGCTATAGAGTGGCTAAAATTAACCTCTGCTGTCAAGTGTGCTGTATTAATTTATTCCCTATTGTACGCATCCCTCAAAAGCAAGGAAACAAATCTGCGTAGCATCTTTTAAATGTAAAAGGTAATTCAAAGTGCTGCACAAATGGCATAAAGCACATTAAAACTACATTTAAAGAAAATTGGAAGGAAATTGATTCACCTATAAATAAATGTAATGGCATACAGAAAATAGAAAAAGACTCAAAGACAGAGACCAAACAACGGCAGCACATCTCATTACATTCAAGCTCGCAGCCACATTGCTTTTAAGAGTTATTGGAATTGTCACTGGCATTATCCTCCTGTGTATACAGTACAGCCCTTGTGAGAGAGAGTTTGTGAAAGTGAAGCAGAGACAAGTCTTCAGCAGTCTGAGCTAGTTGAATCAAGTGGGTTTTGGAACAAAATACATCTTGGTGTTCACACAGACAGTGTATGACACAAAGACAAAATGTGGTGCTAAAAAGACTATAACTTGTCTGGCTCAGTTCATGGAATCTTCTCTCTTTTTTTTGTGCCACAAATTTGGTATTATGATTATGGATGGTGATTACTGTATCAGTGCTACTGAGAACGCTCAGGGCCTCCGACGAACCAGTGGTTCAACTACCAGACAAAAGATGAGGCAGTGAACAATGAGCACACAGACAAGACAACACAGGAGCTGTGAATGTCCTTAAGTGGCCCAGATAAGGCCCTGATTTGAACCTGATCGAACATCTCTGGAGAGATGTGAAAATCTTACAGAGCCTGAGAGGACCCGCAGAGATGAAAAGCAGAAAATCCCCGAAACCAGATGTGCAAAGCTCGTCACGTCACACCCTGAAAGACTTGGAGCTGTAATCGCTGCCAAAGGTGCTTCAATGAAGTACCGAGTAAAAGCTGGCGATACTTATGTTGAGGTGATATTTCAGTTTCTCCTTTTTAATGACTTAGCAATATATGGGGTATTGAGAGTCAGGAAAGAAGAGGCATCAACATAACACACTGTGAAAAAACGAGGTGTCTGAACACTTTCTGATTGCACTGGATTTATCTTACAGACGTGTTATTGATCATCAGACCCGTGGCGAGAAAGCAAATAAACATATTCCCCAAATGGTCAAACTATACTGTCAGACGGGCCTCTTTTTATGGACAAAAGGAATGATTAAAGCTGTGCAAAAATGGCCATGGGAATATCATTGGAAGGCAAATGTGAAAAAAAATGTAACTCGATCCTTTTAGTGCAAATTACTAATAATGATTAAACTGCCTTCACAAACTCAATGGATTAAAGGGATATTTCAACATTAGGTTTGTTACCTTTAATTGTCGGTGCAAGCTGTTTTTCGATCAGCGGGGCAAAGATAAAAGCTGCTCATATAATATTTCCAGGTTTCCCCCATCAAACTCATACAGTAAAATACACAATCCAGCAACAAAAATGCTCTCATGGACAAGCTGTACGTATAATTATGTAACATTACGACACATGAAATAAATACTCTGAACTACTTGCACTTTTGAAGTCACTCTGCCGAGCAGCCATTAATGTAGTGAAATGTAGTTCCAGCTACACAGTTGCCTCGAAAACAACTCCATCTTGTAACGTTCCATTATTATTTCATAGTGTGACGAATGTGCAGGTCACAAATACCATTATGTCTCCGTAGCGTTAGCTGAGCAGCTTGTATCTCTGCCCCGCCGATCGAAAAACCTCTTGCACCGACAATTAAAGACAACAAACTTACTGCTATGGGGATGATGAATTTGCCAAAATGTTGAAATATCCCTTTAAAAGTAGCAAAAAGTACAGGGAGAATACAGTTGACTGTAATCATGTTACACAACATATATGGGCTTTTGTTGCATGCCGCTGCTATCTGCGGCTGCCAGCACCTCACGCTGCCACGTGCAGCCTTAGGAAAACAAGCCTCAATGCCTGGATTCTCTCTCTGCATCGAGGTATGGAGGACATGGTGTAAATTTTCACTGTTGGAAAGCTGTTTTTCTTGTAACCACTTCAAACATTCATAATTAATTGCAACTTAATGTACGTAAAGGCACTGCAGCCGGAACGTGTGCCGAGCGGAGGAGCTGCTGGTGCGGCCGGGCGAGGAGGAGCTGCTGGCAGTGAGCTGTGTTGATTTCAAATGGGAGCATTGTGCTGGCATGAAGGTGACCTTGTGGATCAATCTGGGGTCTATTAATGGATGTGACAGTGCTGTGCTCCCACAGCTCTTTCTCCAAAACATATGAAAGCCACTGTGAGCCTGGGAGCAGAATTACTAGACAGTAGCAACATTATCGTTTTAATCGAAACATTAGAATAAAAATAACAACAATTGCATTGCACCTTTCATAGAGGAAATGCAGCACACGGCTCTTTCAGAATAAAGGCTTACACTACAATATCAACCAGAGTAAAGTGCAAACACACAATTTAAGTTAAATATCAGCCTGAACGGATACTAAATACAAGCAATTACTGTATGCAAATAACCTGCAGTATTATGTACATTAATACGTGTATCTCATGTGTATTAAGTGTGTTATCTATGTGTACATACCCACCCACGCACACACTTTCCTCTGCCTTGTTCTCCTTTAATCTCTTCTCTCATTCATGTCCCTCCATCTCTCACACTCATGAAATGGCTCTTGAATTAGGGAGATCAGAGGAAGACATCTGGGCCTTAAAATAGCTCATATTTGCATGAATGTTTCATGGACATTTTCTCATGTGTCTCGCACTGTGCAACACACACACACACAAAAAAAGTAGATGTATTCGTTTTAAGACAGGTTTTCCTTCGCTAGGACACCACAGTTATTTGGGGTTTAATTAACTGGTTTAACAAGATGCAAGGCGACAAGTATTTTAGGACACATGCGAACTGTTGGGAAAGTGCAAAGGGGGGAAGAATTTTAACGAACCACACCACTTCATATTAATATACTCTGGATTACACTGAATTTCCGCACCTTGATCGACTGAGTCAGAAATCTCCTGCCTGTGAATCACAAATGACTCAAGCAGCTTTAACAAAAGTCGAGGCTATAAGAGTTTCTTTTGTTTTCCCACAGGATTAGGGATTTGCTGTTAAGACTCACACGCCCAGATTCTTATTAAACTTATATTTCCTCAAATACAGGTTTCAGGAGTGGCAGGTATATTGTGTGACTACGAGAGCAGAATCTGCTGCTGTGGGCCAAAATAATTGATAGAGTTCAAAGAAGCCAATTGAAGTTGTGCACAGCTGCACGGTCCCATTTCTTTTTAAAAACGGTGTCTCACATGCAAAGTGCCTTGGAGAGGGAATGACACATCAGCGAACACTGGAAGTGTTTTACTGTTGCCAAGAACCCACTGAGAGGCAGGAGAACTTGGCAGCGTAGGCTCGCAATAAGTTTCAAGAGTGTATTTTCTTTTTCTCAGGGTGTCGGAAGCAAATCACAGGAGGCACCAAAGATCAATAAAAGAATGGGGCAGAATCTCAGCTGTACAGGCTTAAAAATAACAGTTAAATTATTGGGAAGATAATTAGAATTATTGAAATAACATTTTCCCTTTGGATAAAATAAATGATTTAGAAAGTGGTCTCCATCTAGAGTCTGACTGTCACTGCCAGTAATAGAATCACTGAATGTGTAGGGACAGAAAAACATTAGGCATGATGTAAGAATCTACAAAACAATAAAAAATAGTCCTTTGATTTTATTTTCTGTTAACCTGAAATTAAATTAAACCAGTATGCATTCACTTCAGACTTGTCTAAACATTTTATGCTTAATACCAAAACGGATTTATATAAACTGCTAATAATATCTTAGTTAGGTTTTAAAAGTCTGATTGGGAACTCAAAGTACAAATAACATGGCGGTGGCTAACCAGAAATCTACCACTCCAACCACCTTCACTCATTGGCTCAGTGAGATGTTGTCTGTTATTCAAATGGAAAGACTGCGCCTGTACAAACCCAACGAACAGAACAGATCTGTGAGAATTTGGGGAGCCATCTTTGCAGTGTCACATCAGCCCACACGTCGTGATCTTGACCTGCCAACGTTTAATATGGTACTTTACCAAGGGGTTATTACTGCAACCATGTTTTTTCTGTCAATTTAAGTCAATTTATATAGATTTATAACTTTAATTTCCTTTTCCCCTCCTTCCCCTTTAGGTCTCTTTGTTTTTGAGTTGAACATGTTTTGTAGTCAAGTTAAAGGTACATTGTGTAGGAATTACTCCCATCTAGCGTTGTGGTCGCAATCGCAAGCAACTCAATCGTATTTTTCATGCTGCATTCACGTGAAATTGGGCAGACGGCAGACGGATGAAAGCCGCTGCACGTAACGGCATAAACAAGCCTCTATGTAAACAAGTGGTCCGTCAGCACGAGGCAAAACAATACACTTGACAATATGTTGTTTTACCGGCTTTCTCTCAACTTCTGTGACAAAAATGACATCTGGTTTGTTACCGACGTGAATGCAGCATCAGTGCAACGCTCCATTCCTCCTCACTGCACCGCGGTGACTTTTCACAGACGCCACCTCGACCTGAGCCGACAGCTCCGGTGTCTCCGCTGAGTTTCCGTGGTTTCCTACGGTCACGCTGCCACTGAACGTAAAAACATGGCGACACAACATGGCAGCCAGCACCGAGCTTACCCGCTCGATGTAGTATATATGAATGATATGAACGGCAAATTAAGAGCTGAAAGGAACACTTCAGTTTGTTGATGGGGGTGATTACTGATGAATGAAAAACATACTTTTGAACTAAATAATTGATTTTCATGAATAGATAACAGGAGAAGTTACACAATGTCCCTTTAAAAATTGAAAATGAAGTATTTAAAAAAAAAGGACAAATATAACAGGAAGCCATGTCACATGGATGCACTGATATGTGTAGGGTGTTGATGAGGGTCACTGGTGTGAATCTGGGAGCTGGGTTCACTTGCAGAATGAGTAGATTATCAATTCTACCAATAATGGAAAACAGCCCACACTGGCCCACTGACAAAAATGTGAAGAAAATAAACGTGGGTGAGTGTGTGTACACATGCATTCACAGGCCCCTTACGTTGGCTTAGATGCTTCCGCTTGGTCGGTTTGGAGTTTCTCGCCCCCCTCCACCTCCATGGTGCAGTAGACAATCCTGTTCGGAGCCAGAGACTTCAGCCCCTGAACTTCCATAATCACCACCTGGGAAGCACAGACACCTCAGTGAAGGTGGTGGAGGAGGAGTGATTCATCTCTTGAGAGAGGTCATAGAGGAAACAGTCAACAGCAGATGTGCAGGTGGAAAATCTTTACAGTTTCATAGAAATCTGAGACATACTACCTCAGCCTCAGTCGCTATTTACACTTGTGGCTGGTGCTTTTATATTGCAAAAATGTAGACATTGCCCGTGATAGTTGTATCCATCCCATCCCATAAATTGAAACTCTCGATCGTAAAAGCTGCTTGTAGGAATAATCTGCCACATCAGATGTTATATTAAGTCTTTAATCACTGAGTGAATACATTATTAACACTGCCAAGGGGAGCTGTTATATTGCGACTGTACAGTATATTCCTTGTAGGACGACCCAAGGCAGAAATATATGCTGTCAGAGCATATGAACGGAAGCGTTCACCAGATCCACGTACTGTATTTACTTTGACTGTCGCTGTTAATATACAGTTTAACAGTGCAGTGGGCCTACATACAGTATGCATCCTGGTTTAGCACCTTGTAACACTGCATTATGTATAATGTAATACATTTTCACTTCATTATGTAATAACGCCGCATTTTGTAATAATCTGCCACATTTTGTAATAAAAATCTTGAACGCAATATGTAATACACTTTGCCGCATTTTGTAATAAGTTGTTACATTTTGCATCAGTTATTACAAATTGCGAGTGTTGCACTTTTTTATGAAGAAAATATAATAATTTGGTGCATTATGTAGCAAACCACCAAAATAGATGTCTTAATTCGGACCATCAGAGCAACACTGATATGAATTAATTTCTAAAACCAGTAGGATGGTCAAATCTAAATCAAATATAACTTTATTAATTATAATAGGCTACATCCCCTGGGTTACATGCTGTCATTCCGACATCCCACCATTCCGACAAGGCTTTCAATATACTGTAAGGAAATGTGTGTTACTTAACAGGTGACTTCCTCCTAATTATCTGGACTCTCTACTTCTGGACTCTATCTATCTGGCCTGTCTAGCCTCTACCTGGTCTTAAAAGGTTAAAAAAATATGTATATAAATAAAAAAAAATAATTAAAATAGAAATCAGAACTGCTTAATGACTTATTGTGACACACAGCTGATTTCTGCCTTATTCTCTAAAGGTTTCCTGCTCTGTTGCTGAGGGATTCCTGACAGCTGCTGCAGCCAAACAGTCGGAAACTAAACAGACTTGAAAATTAGTCTTCACCAAAACACAGTGGGATTGCCACCTCACGTAAAACTGAAGCTATTCTGAAAATAATTCCAGCATCAAAGATCCATAGCTGTGTGCCCAAGTACGTGTTAAAGAGCAGAGGAGCAGTGTCATATACTTTGGCACATTACGTACTTCCTGTGTCTGAAATAGCACCACATCATAAGGAATGAGGTGTGATTGCTCATCTCAGACAAGCTGATAACAGGATGACTCACGTTCCCTGTTAAAGAGCAGGTAAATGGTTTTTTTGTCTGTCTGTGTGTGTGTGTGTGTGTGTGTGTGTGTGTGTGTGTGTGTGTGTGTGTGTGTGTGTGTGTGTGTGTGTGTGTGTGTGTGTGTGTGTGTGTGTGTGTGTGTGTGTGTGTCAAATCTGTTCTTCACACAGCGTCTGTTCGACCCCCTGTACATGTCTGCTATCTGCTTCTATACTTAGTCTGGAGACAAGTAGTTGATGACAGCTCTGATGCACGACTATAGATGTTTAGATGGGATAATGTCTGCTCCTTATGTGTTTAACTTAGAAATAAATAACAATGTTCAAACTTTACACCCATTTACTGTACTGTCTACTACGCTCTGGTGCCGTGCAGGGTACCTCCAAAGTGAACGACAGGACCACATCAGACTTGGACAGCGTGTTCTCGTCCTCCTGACCCATGTCGATGATGGAGGTGTTGTGTCCACGTTTCAGCTTCTGGAGTTTGAACTCCCCCCCCTTGGAGACAGGCATGCTCTCCAGATTGGCCATCAGCTGATTCACTGAAGACTTGAGCTCTTCGATGTACATGGCCTCCATCTCTTTAGACACAAATTTGGGGAACTTGCCGCCCTGCAGAGAGCACACAGACAACAGATTTGATGAAAACAACCAAAATCTCAAAAGGAAAATTACTTTTTTTTTTTTTTAAATCATTGATTCCTAATTTGACATAAAAGAAATATAATAAATATTACATAAAAAAAACATTATGAAAAATTGTGTTTTCATTTGTAGGTGGTGGATCACACTGTGATGTTACACCATATTAATGACATGTTAACCATGTAACAAAGCGTATTAAAAACAGTCTGAGCACCCCACTGAGTCTGACTCACCCTGGCAATCTGGTCTGCCATCTGAAGACGACCATCCAGCTCTCTTCGGATCTGCGCAGCCTGCTCATCAAGGTTGTCCAGCTATTGATAAACAGAAGGGATGAGGTCAGTGAGGTCACGGTGCTTTAACACAGCCAAAGGCCGGTGTCAGGGGTCGCCCGCAGCTCCCGGCTTCATCCATCTCCCCAGGAAAGACGGCATATCCAAGAGATCCTTGAAGGCAACATACAATACATTTATCTTGTTTCTAATGTCATGATGCATATATGTTCTATATATTCATATCCATATCAAATAAACATTCACCCTGTTACATGTGCATATCTCTTGTTCTCTGTGGAGAAATGAGCTGGTGTGAAGGATGGATAGAGATTTTCTCATCCTTATTAGGACCCTCAATAATTGTATTATTCATTTCATTTCATTTGTATTGGTTCCACGCATGGACATTTTCAATTCATACATTAATGACAAAATGATAAAAGATTACAATTCCATGTAGCAGGATGAAGAAAACTTATAAAGTAGTGTTACTTATTTTAAAAAAAACAAAAAAAACGGATTATTTACTAGGTGAATGATAGGTTGGTAGGACTATGTTGTGTTTTAGAGACATTTTTCCAGTTTGGATTGTTTCCAATTTCTATCTGTAGTCTGAACATCCAGCTCTGTGCAATGGTCAGGCAGGCTGAGAATGAAAACAAAGATTGTATCTGCAAATCAATTTGGACCGATTAAAAGAATAGGCTTCGACTTGAATATACTATTATAATTACTATTTTACAGCTGACATTATCAGCTCAGGGCAAAAGATTCCTGACATCTGTTCGCCCAGTTTCTGCCCAGGAGTAATGAAAAGCCATGAGAAATTCATGGCTCCCTCACATCAATAATGAATGAGAGTTTTATATTAGCTGACACCAGGAAATAGAACAGAGGGCTGATGTCTCTTTTTGCTCTATGCATCTGTATGTTTCACAGCTGCTCCCGCAGCCAAAACATCTAGTTCTTGTCTAATGTGATGCTGTGACTCACCAGTCAACACCTTTCCCTCTATGAGGACGTTAGACTAATTGAGAAGTAGCTGCGGCGCCGGCGTACCTAGGGAATTGCAAACCTTTCTGTGCTGTATGAGTTCTTGGTGAGAAATATGAGCAACCTCACCTCACCCAGTGTTGTTTCATTATAGAATCCGTGAGTGTTAGACACATTGTTTTAAAACTGGGGTAAAATAAGATGCTATAGTTTTTGTGGGAGGAAGCAAATCTTTAGTATAAAAATGTGTGTTTGCAAAAAGAGCATATCTGAACTGAAACTTTTTTTTCCCCCACAAGCCATCTAGTTTGTATAATTCATGAGTTTTCTATCTGTTTAGATTTTATTATTCACTAACATTGAGGAGAAGAAAGCAGAGCAGAAACGATGAGATGCAGTCCAGTGTGATTCATGTGTACCTGTCACTGGATTATTTTAATAATTGTTTATATTTCTATTGTAAATTTCTGCATCTCAACAATAAGTTTGTGTTTTTTAAACAATTTCTAAGATGACGGCAAGTGTTGTTTTATATGTTATGATTATACACAGCCTGGGACAGAACCGTGAGGATGTCGAGTCAACCTTCATGAGGGCAGACGAAGCATGATGTGACTGGGAAGATTTGTTTTTAGGTTTTATTTTATATCTGCATTGTCTGTCCAGTGGAGCACCTGATTCTGTCAGATAGAGTGCTTTAAACTCCTCTGGTCCTCTGCTGTTGTAACCACGCACCAGAGCCGACCTCTGTGTGTCTCATGGTATTTCACCCACTCCTATTGCATTAAAGAGCCTTGTTTTTCAAGCTTTGTCATGTGATTCTCAGAAAATACGCAGCAGTCGGTTAGAGGACATGGAGGGGAGAAAGGGACTGATGGACGTAGTAAGGAATGATGAGCTTCTTCATCTTACAAGAATTGAAATCGTTTTTTATGGTTCAAATTGATTCTTCCTGCATCACCCATCTATTCTGTTTACTGATCATGAACACAAGATAAAAAAAATAATTCTTTATAAAATATCAAATGATGTCAACCAGATGGCTTCTCAGATGGAGAACAGTTAGTGTGAACTGTCAAGTCTTGTGTGTTACCAGTGCTGGCCACTGGACAGCCACCCTGCAACATAACCCAGAGTTCCTGTTTAGTAGAGCACATAATCAGACTTTGCCACCAGCTGCAGCAGAACTGCAGCACTGTAGTACTCAGTGCTGTGCTGCCACGCAGTGACACTTTAACAGTGGTGAGCATCCTGTGGTGAGAAGTCTCACCAGCAGTTTTTCTTCCTCTTTTTTTTCTCTTTGCCATGTCCGACAGCAGAAAACTGCACTCAAACGCAACCATGACTGTGGGTGATTTGTGCCTAAGCTGTGCCTGAAAGCCCCCCCCCACACACACACACACACACCACTGCTAACGATCCTGCGCTCTGTCTAAACACTCGCGGCTCTGGGCGCTATTGGGTTGCAGGCGGCGCCAGCAATGCCAAAAGTACTGTCGGTGCCATGCCTGGAAATCCAGCAGCTTGACCCACCAGTGTTTTGACCCTGCACTCCTCCCGTCTCTTCTATGTACACAACAGACCTAAAACCTGAATCAAGATGCGCCAGTTGAGATATTTTTATATCCTGCGTTTTATTTGAACTCTTAGAACTGCTTATAGTGTCGCAATCTTGTGCCGCAAGAAGAAATCTTTGAGTAACAGTGAGTAGGCTAACATTATGTTCATGATGCATGATGAATTAATCACATTTAAATGTCGGGTGTGTAATAACTGGCAAGGTTTATTGGCAAAATCTGAATATACTACCCATGGATATATTTGTATAAGTGTATAATCACTATAAAATAAAATCTGTTTGGTGTTCGTAGCCTTGTAATTCTTCTTTTATATCTACATATAGCAGGGGTCTTGCTTTAGAGAGTATCGCCTTCTTGCGCCACCATGTTTGTACGGCAGCGGAAGGCCACCATCACTTTGCCGACAGGAGGGGTGAGTGAGCGCTGCAATGTAGAATCTGAACGCTGGATGTCACGGTTTTCATCCCATTTTACTGTACACACTGGACCTTTAACAGTGCAGCAGAAGCTAATACTGCTCATTGTGACTGTGTTCAGATTGCAGCTGGTCTGCAAAATGGCTAACATGAGAGGAGTGTCTCTGAAGCATGTAATATGAAGGGGGATGGGGCCGGTTTCTTCTATTACTCCCAACTCTGCCTCGACGGGAGTGAAAAGCGAAGATGCGTCGTGGCAGTGGGAGGAAGCAAAGCTGTGTGGGTCAGTGTGTGTGTGTGTGTATGTGTCAACTAACAGCCACCTCCTACCGAGCCCCACAGCACCCTAATCTTACCAGGCCCACCACGACTGAAAGGTCACTGTTGTCAATGGCGCCCAGGCGCGATATAGGTGGACAGGTAATCTAATATGAAACAAAACCGGCTTTTAAAAAAGGTGAGTTTCATTCCGCGTTACCTCGGCCGACAGGAGCGCCGCGGCTAAATAAAGGTGACGCTGCGTCAGCGTTAGCCGAGTTGACAGCAGGTTAAAGGTGACGGAGCAGAAGCGGGGCTGGTAGTTAAGGGCCCCAGCTGATGACAGGTTCCCAGGTGGATGCTGAGACATTAGCAGCAGACAGCACAACCCCAGCCAGGGGGCGGATTCTTGTGGAAAACAAAGACGGGGCGGCGGGCAGGGCTGCATCTAAGCTGGATGAGACCTGGAGAGTGGAAAGCAGCCGGTCTATATTTAGACTCGCTTGTTTGTGACTGTTACGTGTGTCTGTGTGTGTTAATAAAAAGAGTGCAGTGTGAGAAAAAGAGGGCGACACGCAAACCACGCTAATTAGAAAATGTACTCATGAGCTTGTACAGTACCAACCCCCCCCCTCTCTCTCTCAACATCTTAATCAGCTTCCAATCAGTAGAATTTAATTCCAGATTGGGGCGATATGAGAGATGAGACAGACAGATTTGCTTTGTGTCTCCTTCTGATCTGGTTTGAAGCTGTGCAAATCAGTTTCTTTATATCAGACAACTACGTAATATGAAAGGGTCACTCATCGGGGAGAATCATCTCTAATCATCTCTTCAGCTCTAAAGGGCATCGGTGTTATTTTGCTTTTATGGCCCCGAAACTGTTTTCGTTCACCCCCCCCCCCCCTCCCCTCGCAGTCATCATGTCCAGACACAGCTGCCAGATGTTTTCATCTTCCAAAAAAGCTCTTATAGACCTGTAGGGGGGTAAGTAAAATTGGGCTACAGATCTGAGAGGTGGCAACCAGCTGGTGGACACGTAGTGGAGCGCTTCCCGGCAAAAAAGAACCAGATATTTCCCCCAGGAGCCGGTAGAAACCAAAACAGAGCTAAAAAGAGAGTGAATATTGGATTTACATCTGTCAAGTCAGCTGAAACACGACTCCTAATAAATATTAATGTGGCCCTGTGTCCACTGTCTGCATATACGTACAGGCAACTGTTTGGTAGCACATTTGCCATGCTAGCCTAAAGCCAAATCACTTACTAAGAGGATTAAAGAAAAAAATGTTTAAACAAGGTGATTTGTAACATTATTAAAGACAGCTTTAGGAAATATTGGTTTTATAAATGGCAGGAATCTCAACAACTAGATTCTTATTACTTCTAACCTTATAATAAACACTATACAGTTTTCGACAGGCGCAGTCAACCTTCACCTTCAGCACCACTGCCTTTTCTCTGTAGAGGTGGCTGGGCAGGCACAGTGAATGCTTTCATCCTCTTCCAATCCTGTGTGCAGCGAAGAAGCTCCATTACACAATTATATCAGCTACAGGCTAAAACCAGGAAGAGCTCAGGCCTCATTTCCCAACTAACAGTTGCTGACGAGACAAATTAGAGAAGAACAGGGAAGAGGTGTTCCTTCGAAGTCTGTCAAGAGCGAACACTGATTTGACTATGGTCTGTCAGTCCAGCAGGCCCGCAGGCCGTGATTTACAGTATGACTCTTTGGGGGGAAAAGTCTCATTCTGATGTGCTTATTTCTTACTTTGACTTCCAGCACTTGAGATTAGGGAATTAGTGCGAATCCAGTGGTGTGAATAAATATCAATGATTTATAACCTCAGCGTGACAAACTGCATCAGTGTTAATATTCCAAGCGCTGTAATGATTTATCGATGAATTGATTAGTGGATAGATGGAGAAATAATCTGTTTGATTTGACAGTTAATTAATTGTTCCTGCATGTCTGACGATGAGCTGAGTATAATCAAGTTTTGACTGTAATTTATCAAAACAAGCCTTCTATGTATCCTTTCACAGTGGGAAACTATGATAAACATCATTTTTTTCTTTTTGACATTTTGTACAAAACAATCATTATGGACAAATCAGCCTGAAGCATAGCTGCCAAAACACTGTCATTCTACAGGAAAATAATTATATTTTCTCCAGGTAATTTGTAAAGCTTTAAAATCCTTATTCATCATTTTTATTGTCGGTAACAACACTGATATATGACTCCTTTGAAACTTTTTGGAGATCACTGTTTTGGTTTTATGGGTGGTTCATCAACTTCCTGTAGCAACAGTTGATAAAATAAATAAAATGATCAATTAATCAGGATTTTAATTGATTTCTTTAACTATTTTTATGCTCTTATATTATTTTTATTTCATGTTACAGTATTTTATCTTATCCTTCTTTTAACATTTTTATCAGATTTAATCTTTATTTTATGCTATTCTATTTACAGTATAAGGCTTAATTCAATGCCTATTATCTGGCTGTTTTTAGATTATCTCAAGTCATTTTGTGAGATAATGGGTATTTTACTTTATTTCATATCTTTTACTGTATGTCACTGTAGTTTTTAGCTCCAGTGTTTCTTCATGGGGGCCTGCACTGGGAGCTGTTTCTGGTTAACCCATGGGGGTGCTGTCCCATGGCTGGGGGGCTCTGCACCTCGGTGTGGGATTTAATCCTTATTTTATGTTTGTTTGTTTTTTACATTTTGTTTTGTCCATTTACTGCTGAAATATTGGTTACACATTGATTGCAGTAGCCTACTTGGATTATCACCCATGATGACTGTATTTTCACTCTTTGTCACTTTGTGTTTACTTGTGTGGGTCATGTTAAATCATTGTGCATTATGCTTTTGGGTGAAATTTTAATGTAGCCTACCTACATGAAACTGGATCGAATCGGAAATCAAATCGAATCAATTCAGTAAATCACTATAATGTAGGCCTACTAGCCTATAAATTAAGTTTAAATAATAGGCCTAAGACATTTTTTAAGTTAAATGCCTGAGGCATGTCAATTTTATTTGTATAGTCCATTTTTACAAACAGTTTGTCTCAAAGGGCTTTACATGGCATCATAACTTAGACCTGAACAGCTGTCGTTAATAAACGTCACACTGGAACAACGAAAAAATAGCGATGTTAATGAGCAGTTGCTGCATTAGCTTCTAAGTAGGACCAAGAATACCACTCCGCAAACTTCAGGGAACCAAATAAAAACGTCATATTTTTACCTGCTGTGACCTGTGATAGATGACATCAAGATTTTTCTTTTTTTTTCTTCCTCTGTTCTTTTCCACCATTTTCCCGTGAGGCCGCGTGAATGCAGTATGATTTCAGCGTTCTCGTGCGTCAGGTTTACGTTAAAACTCATTTTATGACCTAATCACGCAGTGACGTTTCCCGTGTCCCCGTGGTCAGTCAGAGTGACTTCCACTCGACTTGTCGCCGTGAGCTCGACTCTAAATTGCAAAAATGTCAATGCTGCTCTATGTCTGCGGGATGTGAAGGCAGCTGACAGTTTACTGACAGTTCAAACAGGCTGGTACCACGGTGGCGGCTTTGCGGTTTCTTCTGCTCCCCAGTGATACGTCCGTCAGTGCAGCGCTGAGGTAAAGTAGTTCCCTACTCTGCACACTGCACACACAATACGCAAAACAAGGCTGTACCCAAGTGTGTGTGTTTATCAGAGCCACTGTGATAATAAAACTTTAAGTAGCTATAGCTATATTAGAGATGAAAAGACTGCTGAAATTGAACCCACTATGTCAAACCAACCTTAAGTCTAGACTGTGTAAAAACAAAGACAAATAGGCTAGGCCTATAAATATATTTATATAAAAAAATCTCTGTAAAATCACAACAAATAATTCTGAGAGAACTTTTGAGATTCCTTTTGTTGTATCTCTCATTGCTCACAAAACACAACAGTTTAAAGTCTATTTAGCTTTTGTCCTGGTGTAGCCTAAGTTGTTTCACAAAACTGAATGAGAGCCTGGTTAATGTCATGCTGCGTCTGATCTTCACTGCTGAGAATTTGCTGTAGCCTACTCTGAGAAATGTAGAGCAAAGGCATTTTGATCTAAAGATTCAGGAGATATAGAAAGAATGTATTTTTCCCCACATGCTTATCTACTTTTTCTCTGCAGTTATATAACTGATTTTTCTTCCACAGATGTTTTTACTTAAACTAAGGCAAACTGTGAATCATATACCACAACATCACATAAACCTGTTTTATTTTTAGAAATATTATTATAAGCAATTTGAAAACTGAACACAAGGCTCCATTATTGTAATTAGAACAATTATGTCTTTGCAGACAAAACACTAAACACAATTTCTTCATGCTCGCTGTCACCACACCTACATAACTGTGCAGCCATGAGAGAGCGGAGCATGCTCAGAGTCTGACCGCTGGCTCTAACAGTGAGTCTAATCAGTCTGTTAGTCATTTTCGGAGGCTGCTCTTACTTCAGCATGAGACAGAAATAGACAAATGCTTCCTCTCTACTACTTAGATGTAACTGCAAAAAATGGAAATCCCCAATGATAAGAGCTTAAAAAAAGAGGATGGCCTCTGAATCCCAGACAGTCCATGAAGACCTTTTATCAAATCCCAGTGGCTTAGCGC
Organism: Trachurus trachurus; assembly: GCF_905171665.1. Lineage (NCBI taxonomy): Eukaryota > Metazoa > Chordata > Actinopteri > Carangiformes > Carangidae > Trachurus > Trachurus trachurus. The sequence goes on from NC_139896.1 coordinate 28,172,265, forward strand.
CTTTTTCAGTGAGGATTTTAATGTTTATTGAGGGCAATGTACAGTATGGCCACTTGTTTGTTTAGTGAGAAGATGCTCTGAGTCTGATACAGTATGTTCATTACAGGTACAAAAGGTATGATGTGTTGGAATGGTAGCTTAATCTGATGGTCATTTATCCAAGATTAAAGGGATACTTCACCCAAAATCGATAATTCACCAATCTTCTACTCACCGTCATGCCAAAGAAGGGTTTGGAGAACTTTCAGAGTCATCAAAACGCTTTTGGAGTTCCAGGGGGGGTCCGGATGGCAACGGATTTTCATATAATGGCGGCGGATAGAGCTCACTTTTCAATCGTCTAAAACACACACTATGAAACATCTAAATACCTCCATACTGCTCGTCCGTATACTGACTCAAGTGTCCTGAAGCCGCAACATGAAAAAGTTGTTCGCAAAAAATTAATTTGATCTCTGTTTTTAGCCTTATTATAGCAGTAGCTTCCAGTGGCTGTGCAAGATTTGCTGCAAGATGTTCTTCAGTGTTTACCATCCAATGGTTTACAACGATGAACGAACATCTCACAGTGAATCTCAAAAGTTCAAAAGTGAGCACTATCCACTATTATAATGAAAATCTGTTGCCAGCCGGACCCCCCCGGAACTCCAAAAGCATTTGATAACTCTGAAAGTTTCCCAAACCCTTCCTTGGTATGACGGTGAGTAGAAAATTGCTCAATTATCGATTTTGGGTGAAGTATCCCTTTAACTCCACTCTAAGGCCAAAGAAACTCGTAGAACAGCTGGAAGGCAGCTGGAAAAAAAATAGAAATCTTTTTCCTGTATGTTACAGAAATTCATCAACAAAAATGTAAATTTCCACAACTATGAGCTGGAACCATGCACTGTATTTGTGGACCATTAAACCACAGCATGACATCTATAGGCTTCTGCTGCATGTATGCTTTTATAATGGTGTACGGACTGTTCAATGTTATTCAGGAGCTCTGTAGTGCTCAATGTGGGTTTTGTTCAGGGAAATGCGATTATGTTCTGCATGCAGATTTCTGACCCTATACTACAGTAACAGCTCTGCTGCCAGCACATAAAAACTAGGTTAAGCATCTTCAAAGGCTTGGGAGGAATAATGCACACTGGACTTGGAGGCTATAGCGATGTATTGCACCTCAGCATTAGAGGCATCTAACTAATGAACACTCTGCAGAACAGAGCCTTTATTGATCTTTGCCAACTGAGACATTTGAGCAGTTCTGAATAATCTAATATGGTTAACAGCACCTCATGCCACCTCCACAGATTTATACCTCAGAAGTCAAAAGAGGGATGACACCTGTTCCAAAACAGTTCTGCGTTTTAAACTCATTGACTTCCAAGAGGTGTGTCCGCTGGGTCTAAATGAAATGAAGAGGTACGTTTCTTTTATGCGTTAAATGATGAGCAAATGTAAATGTGTCGGAGGCGTCCTCCAAATCCTTGCCGTGATAAGACTTTTAATCAAGCTGCTGAAGAAAGAATACATTAGTGCTGCTACAGTATGTGCGCTCCCGTAGAGAGCAGTAAAGCCGTGAGGACAGCAAAGGAAGGAGAGTTATGTCTGACATGCCGCCTTCTTCTATTATCCACCTGCAATCTCTACGTACCTCCCCATCAAAGAAACATTGCTGGCCTTGTTTGAGTTATATATCAAGGATATACTGTCAACATACATTTGTAGATTTAGTTCCATATAAAGACATTACATGACATGTTAAAGGGATAATTCAACACTTTGGCAAATTGGCCCATTGCCATAATCCCTATAGTCTTAGGAGTAGGTTCGTTTAATTGTCGGTGTAAGCTATTTTTAGATTGGCGGAGTAGAGCTGCGAGCTGCTCAGAGCTATGCTACGGAGGCTAATGGAATTTCTTGGTTTCCCTCATCAAACTCATCAAATACACAATCCAACACTCCAAAACGCTCTGGTGGAGAAGTTGTGACGTGCACATTCACCACGCTATGAGATAATAATGGAACGTTACAAGCCGGAGTTGCTTTCAAGGAAAATACAGAGACTGCTTGCCGGAAAACTGCCCCTGACAGGAACGCGCATCAGCATGAATTTACCCTGTAAACAACTCTGTCTCGTAACATTCCATTATTATCTCATAGCGTGGTGAATGTGCAGGTCACAACTTGTCCACGAGAACGTTTTGGAGTTGTTGGACTGTGTATTTGATGAGTTTGATGAGGGAAACCAAGAAATCCCATGAGCGTAGTTCTGAGCAGCTCGGCCGTTCTAAAAATAGCTTGCACCGACAATTAAAAGTAACTAATCCTAAAACTATAGGGATTATGGCAATGGGCCAATTTGCCAAAATGTTGAACTATCCCTTTAAATACCAACAAAATGTGCACATTTAAAATTGTAATGTCACATTTAAAACGTTATTTTCACATGTTGAGTTGAGTTTTTGCACTTGGCTCAACTGAGTTTTTCCCACAGAAGTGGCCGTTTTTCACAGGAATTGGTAGTTTTGGACATTTTTGAGTGTTGCTGTTGAATGTGGAGGTCGTTGGAAAAAAGGCAAAAATGTGCTGAACCAAATGAAATTAATTCCAACACCTGAAATTATATGTAGACACTGCTCTTACAGCTCTCCTTTCCCCAAATGTATCTCTTGTATCTCTTGCTGCAGGGAACTACTGTAACTGCAGTAATTTTATGTAAGGCAAACTGATGCCTGAATTTGACTGAATTAATGTAACTAACAGCAGAAATTATGACATTGTCAGCTGTATTTAATTTGACATAGCATGGTTATTACCACATCCACTCAATAAGGCCACAGAAAGGTCAACCTCAAAAGTTGGTCTGGGGTGAACTTTGCATGTAAATAATGCAGCTGTTGTGGTGCATATAGGGTCTAAATGTACACAGATATGTCATGTGAAAACTTAGAGAATGTAACCAACCTCAACTCAAACTGCTGATAAAATCAAGTGTTAGTGGATAAGCACTCAAGTGCTAGGACCAAGTGTAAAAACCTCGTTGTGAGATGTATCATCTGTCGGCTCATTGACACTCACCTGACAGGCTTGGTAGAGCAGCTGGTGCTCAAACTTTTTGATGCCAAGGATGTTTTGGAACATCTCGTACAGCTGGTCCTTGCTGAGGATGAGCTCAGACGCCGCGCTGGCGGTCATGCGTTGCTGTGCCTTGCGTGGATCCTCGTCGCCGCGGTAGATGGTGTCAAACTTGGCCATCCAGGAGCTGAGCACCGTCTCCTTGCTCAGGCCGTCGATCTCCGGCAGGCTGCGCACGCGCTTCTCGATGTGCCTCTTGAACACTTCCCTGAAATCATTGGCCGAGAAGCCGCCGCTCTGGACCATTTTAGCCACACGGTCACTCTTCAGGAACACCTACATTGTGAGAGACCGGTGTTACTACGTAGTTTAAGCATTTGTTTTTAACAAAGCACTTTTTATTTTAAAGGAGACATACTATGCCCCTTTTCCACAAATTAAAATAGCTCCCAGGTGTTAAAGACATGTCTGTGACATGCTTTGGTCAAAATACCCCAAGGATCAAACATCACAGCTCTTTTCATCCTCTCAAAACAGCCCTGTTCAGAACGGCTGGTTTCAGTGCCTGTCCCTTTAAATGCAGATGAACCACTGCTTGCCCCGCCCCCTCTACCGGTACAGATACTCACAGGTAGGGGTGGTATTATGCAAATTCAAAAACTAATGACATCATTGGATGACAACTGAGGAAACGGCTTGTGAAATCACATGGATTTCAACCTCAGGAGCCTGAAAATTACTTCTTTTTTTTTTGTCAAGTCTCACATTTTGGGGGACGGAAGGCAAGACAAATACCCAAATAGCCTTCAAAAAGTGATATTTCTATCATATGTCCCCTTTAAATAATGAATTTAAAAGATTTCAAGACAACTGAACTGACCGTTTTCAGTACATTGCCACATGCAGCGGTGACAAGCTTTTCAGTAATATTTTGTCTCCAACAGTGACTGTCTGCTTTGTCAGCAAAAGGAGACCTTCTGACAAATGCTGTGTTTGTGATGATATCCAACAGGACAATCTGAGGCATATACAGCTTGTAAGGCTGTGGGGCAGTGACAGAGGCAGGCGAGGGGATATTGTCACAGCAGCAAGTGTTGCAAACTGTTCTGTCACTCTTGACAGTCACGTTTTGTTCTTAGCATCCATTATGTCTAAAGAGCAGAGGCTGCTGTACTGAAACATTGCAGCACAACGGCACACTCCCCTGTCATTGGCTGTGTGTTTGTGTTCAAAGGTTCTTCAGCTGAAAGTAATAAGATGTTAACTAAGTGTTGGTTTCTTGCTGACCACAGCATTCAGGGCCACTTTTGCCAGAGAAAGTGAGGAGAGCAACCTGCAGTATAATCATCTATAGTTTCACTAATGATAGTGCCCTACACTGTTTCCATAAAGATGCCACTTTAAGTGGATGAGGAAATTAGCATATGTTTTAATTAATTGACCATATATTTTGAGATATAATGAGAAAAATGCTACATAGTGCAGGCAAGGTGCTCATTATTCCATAAAAATAAAGTAAAAATGTAGTATGTTCATACTTCTCTGATGCATAATGTTTACATAATGAGGTTTTTGAAGTTTAAAAAAAGTGGAAAAGAAATAAAGGTTTTAGTCTCTCCACAGTCATCTGTGTCTTACTTAACCCCAGCAAACACACTTGTTTAAAACAAGAAAGGAGCCGTATTGATTCCATTTCCACTCACGTACCCCAGGTTGTTTTAGTATTCTGAGATCATACACAGCATCTTACCCACACAAGTGCAATAACAATAATTATCATTACAACAAGACACTTCTTTAAAGCATTCTTTGTCCAACAGCCACAATCACAGATCTTGTCAAGTGGCCCCATAGGTTCACTGTCTTCAATTCACAGAGATGACATTCCAAAATTAGACATCATCATGGAGCTAATCTCAGGGGTAGAATTTGTTTTGTTTTTTGTTTTTTTTACATTAGAAAGTGACAGGACTGAAGTAGAGCAAATGGAAATTCTGGCTATGTCATCCATGTGTGGCATTATGAAGTATGTTTGCAGAGGTTTTGGTAAGAAACTGGTGATGGTTGGATGAAACTTTTACACCACACTCACTCACAGACAAGCCTTTTTCTGCCTGTGAGTGAGCATCATAAAAATAATAAGATACATACAGATTGTTAAAGCCCTCTGCTGTTCATTAAAAAAAAAACTCAGCCTTAAACCTAGTGTATTTCACATTAACACCAAATATCATAAACTTGATAGAGGTCATCCTGTAATTAACTTCTGCAGCAGTCTGTGTATCTGTTCCCAATGGTTCCAATTTCATCCTTCAGTTTTTCATAATGGCTACGCTTGTTTTTCCATCACGGCTTTGGCCTTTAACGTATCCCGCTATCTGCTGTGCCTTTTGTACCGCATGCATGGTAATAATGACTTTTTCATCTGCAGATTGAATAGCGAGGTTGGAAAAGATGGCTGTGTCAGCCGCACGGTCTGACTCATAATCTGCACAGTGAAAAAGCTTCAGCCACCATTTTACCACTCAGCCACCTGAATGCAAGCATTTTGACACGGAATAGCAACAGGACTGTTTAGTGCTTTTTGGACTTTTTAGATGGAAAGCTGGCCATTTACTGATTCAGGATGGCTGCAAAAGTGATCCAGGGGAAATGGTGCATACACAAAAATATATATCCTGTGGCCCTGGATAACATTTCATAAAATTGGTTTAGGGTTAGTCAAAGTGGATGGTTTATGAATATTCAGCTGCATTTTTATAGTGAGAAAAGCCAGAAATGCAGAGTTATAGTATGTATATGACATTTATGTTCCACACACTCAGTGACTGATTTTACAGCTTCATGTCTCTGAGTCACAAAATGATTCAGGCTGTAATCGTGCTGCTATGGTTATGCCGAGTTCCTACCTCATAGTAGCTCTGCACGGCGTTGATGAATGCCTCATCAGCCACAATTTGTGTGTCTCCATTGAGGAAGGCCTGGAAACGATCCTTGGTCTGCTGAAGCTGCTGCTTGGTTATCTGTGGAAAAGAGTGCAAACACCTCAGTGTTAAAACCAGAATCGGAAAATGTGTCTAAAGAAGCACAAGTTAGTTCAAGCAGAAGTAACATCCACGCATTTTTGAACGGCTTATTCTAGGGAAGGCAGCGCAGCCCAAACATCCTTTTCCCAGAGAAAGTTCCTTGAGATCCTCTAGGGGAAACACTAAGTACTCTCAGGCCGGCCAAGAGATGTAATCCCTCCAGTGTTTCCAGAGTCTACCTTTGCATCCCCTTTTAAATCGGGCTCAGACGCCAGGAGCTTTATAATCCTGACCAATTTTGGGTTGCATCACGCACATAAGGAGAAACTTCACAAAAACTCTCCTCTGTAATTAAAAATATGCACACACTGCAAGATTGGAAAATAAGAGAGCATCACACACCATGGGATATTATTATTATTATTAAGATTAGGGAGCAATCGGGGAAACAGTGCACCACCTCACATGGTCTTACAGAGACAGATGTAAACAAAAGTGAGATTGTGGTGGTGCAATTTAGATTTTCATGATAGTATACTATGCAAGCCCACTTTACCTTCAGTGACTAGAATTAATGTCAGCTGTTCCAGGACTAGTGTTAGCTTGTAGAAGGACTTGAACACCTCTGAAGGGAGGTGACTAGGTATTCTCTTCTTTCTAAGTGCTCATGTCGCATCAACTGGTCGCACTCGAGGTTCTCAAGAAGCAGCATCTCCATAATAAGGTCCTCTGAAATCACTGCTATCACTGTCTTTGCTTATTCATTTAGCTGCTAATCAGACATGCCATAGTTCAGCTGAAAGCGTTTCTTCATACCTCAGCTCTGTCTTTACTGCTAAGTCTTCATGTCTGAATTTCTGGAACTGGTGCCCCCTAAGCGCTGGTCAATATTGATTCAATCCTACAATCCTTTTTACCATCACTCATGAAAAAACTCAACTCTTCCACTGTTCCCCCTCCCTAACCTGAAGGGAGCGATCCACCAACCCCACCACATTACACACTCAATTGCAAACTGCTCCAGTGGACTTTGTAGGTCATGGTCTGATGAAGACAAAAGGACGGCATCTTCCACAAATAAAGGAATATCACTCAACTGGACTTTTTCCAAGCCTCAGTTGCACATTGTAAAAAGAAAAACACAAAATTGCATTCATTTTTAACCATGATAGCGGTAATGCCAGGGTTTAGTTTTTACTTATGTGTTGAAAGAATGTTACATGGGTCACAATGAATCCCAGAGTCTTTGGTGATCACATGACTGTTTTAAGCAAGTAGATTTTTGTTTTTGTTTTTGTGAGAAATAATCGAGTAACAGTGAGTAACATTCATGTCTCCTTTATGATGAATTAATTACATTTAACTTTAGAACTCGGGTCACCATGAGGAAGGTTCAGTGCAAATTAGCACAGCTGCTAAGATGCAAACAAAATAGTGGCCTAAACATGATTAACCTTCGTCTTGTGTTAGCTTTCTGCTGCTATCTCGTGTTAGGGTCGGTTTTGACCTGTGTCTTAAATCAGCTGTAAAACACACTAAAAACTTTTTTTTCATCCCATTTGTTTTTCTTCTCTTGGTTACGTTGTTGTTAGGCTTCCTTATGCATGAAAATGTTTGTTTTAGTATTTCTGGTGTGGGGCCCTCTGCCTTTTTTGTCAGTATACCCCTTGACTTAATTTTAACCTTCCTCTTGTTAGCTTTCTGCTACCATCTCTTGTGTTAGGGTCGGTTTTGACCCTAGTCTAAAATCAATTAGTTATCCTCCCATTTGTTTCTCATCTCTTGGTTACGTTGTTTTCCTTCTTTGTCCATGAAAAGCTTGGTTTTGCACTTATGCTTTTAGTTTTAACTCTCATTATTATTCTTATCGTTATAACAATAAAGGAAAGATTGAGATTAACCCGGGTCGCAACCGACCCTGACAACACAAATACCTGAGCATTTTAGAATTTTGTGAAAAAAAATATTTTGTTTTATTTTGTTATAGGTTCCTGACAAAGTCAAAAAGCCTTGATGCAATAAACAAATTTATGTGGTACCTTTATGCATTTAAAACCTAAAAACGGGTCAGTGGCAACCCTAACACAAGAAGAAGGTTAAACATGCTTAACATGCTAGCATCATCATCACCATTGTTTGCATGATATATAGTGCATTGCACATGTGTGATGCTTCCTCTCCACTAGTTTCACTTTCGATCCTCACTCAGGTCTACACGTCCTTGGATTGATTTTACATATGGTTACAGAGTCAGTGACCCAACAGTCAATAGACTGACTGTCTTCCCCTGACAACTGCCTTCAATCTTAACAGTTCAAGCCGTTGTATGTAACAAACAGGCAGAGGGACCCGCTGGTAGAATGTCTGCAAGCGCTCACTCTCATGTTGCAAGTGACAGACTTTGGTGTGGGATTGTGATGGAAAAGTACCACTTATCATGTGCCTGTGAGGCAATCTCAACACCATCTGCACGTCCATCCTATTACCCCAGCACTGCATCGGTACTGCTCAGAAAACAAGGATCATGTAACGTAATATTTCTCTGTTAGAGATAAAGTAAAATATTTGTCTAATATGAAAGTGTAATATTTAAAAAAAAAACACTCGCACATTGGAGGCTGAGGATTAGGTGGCCTACCCATTGGTGGTAAATAGAAATAAAAGACACTCAAAATGTCATAAATTATTTCACCTTTTTCAGCCAATGTATGATTCTCCTGGTAGAGTGAATCTCAGCATGACATACCACTCAATGTCCAAACATAAAAGATCCACTTACAACTCATAACAGCATATCAACATCTGAGATCAATACCTGTGCTTGTCTTTCAAGGTTTCAGGTTTATTCCTATCTTGGCAACAGCTAGACATGAGATTAAAGGGAACGTGTGGAACATCCCTGCATGTTTTAATAGACCATGGTGTTCAAGGAATGTCCTGAGGCAAGAAATGTTAATATTAACACCAGTATGCAAATCAGTCTGCTCTGTGGGGACACTCGGAGGCCCAAGTCAACAGACATGTCCTTTTCCATTTCTGAAAGTGATAGGGTGAAATGAACTCAGCTGGCATTTTAATACACACACATAAACAGTGCTACAATAAATCTACCACCATGGGGGTTAGAATGCTAAATATTTTTGTAATCAGAAAAGGACTGATTCAACTATGTGATCATTTTGAAGGATGTCATTTGTGGTGTTGCTGAACTGTATTGCATTATATGCATTATATCTGTTATTCAGTAGACACTCACTGATATATGTGTATAAATATACAAATATATATATATATATATATATATATATATATATATATATATATATATATATATATATATATATATATATATATATATATATATATATATATACACATACATACATATATGTGATACATTCATGTATGAGGGTGTCCTTTCCTTTTCTCAAGAGAATACATTTATTATTTATTATGACAACTATTATAAAAGGGAAAATATGAAGCCTGTGGTTTCTGTTGAGCGGCTGCTGGACCCTTGGCAACAGTTTTTAACTACACCAACTCAATGTTTTAGGCCAAAGCACATATCCGAGGTCACACACACTGTAGGTTTCCTGAATACAACCAAATACTGGTAAACTGAGGTACTGTTAAAATGAATTTCTCCAACAACTTGATTTGTTTAAATGACAATCCAGGTGGTCAACAAACAGCAAAAAAAACAGCAAATTGCCTAATCAGCTCATTTTTGCTTGACATATCATTGTCAAAATATTGATTAATATTATCATGGTCAACTAATTAAATAATCATGGTCAACTAATTAAATAATCATTTAGACCGTTTAATTGTACATTAGTGAGGACCTGTAATCAAAACTAAAACATCAATTTCTGTTTTGATAACCAGATAATCCTCACTTATTGTTAGTAAAGATGAAGATGTAGGATAAATGTATGTGTGTGTGTGTGGGGGGTGGGGGGGCACTGAAGTACAACACAAAGCACTAAAACAGGTATTAGGTATCCACTTTGTCACCACGTAATGCCTCAATTGTGTCAAGTATTTGTGAGCTCCAGTTCTGCGTACTTTTCACTTCACCGCTGATTAGAGGACTGTGCTGATTAGTTACCTAGGTGATGGATGACAGACAAATGCCTCCATTTTCATCAGTATAGCCAGACTCCCAAGACATGCGTTCCTGCTTCACTGGTATTGATTCTCTCTCTGTGGCTCTTATCAAGATTGCAGTGTTACACTTTGATTCATTGGCTCACAATGAAGGAGGCAGTGACATTAATCACCCTGAACATATCAATAGAGGAGATGTGCACACTGTATTGGCTTGATATACAGTAAATACATTACAAATCAAAACCACTATGGATTGGAAGTTTATAGTTTGACCATGTAGCTGGAGTTGCTTTGAAATATAAATGATCAATAATCATTAATTAAAAACTAAATAAATGTGTGTGTGTATATATATATACTGTATATATATGTTGTTTTTTGTTATTTCTGTCCTTAATAGATACCACAAAAAAAATAGTGACTATCAGAGATAAACAGTCGTTATTGCGTGCAGTAAAAGTCTGTCAGCTTTACAACCGTCCTGCATCTTTGAGCCCATTGAGCCCCTAACACAGGTTCTTAGTATTAAGCTCCCCTCAGGCACATGGCTTGTAAAATGTAAGCTGCCCTTAGTGATTCTTCAGTGATCCAGAAAAGATTTCTCCATATTGCTCTGTCCTGTTTTCTAAAATGCAGTAGAAAGTCTATGCATTAGGTGATTTTTTTTTTTTTTTTTTTTTTTTTTTTTTTTTTTTTTTTTTACAAATGTCTGTCACATACAATAGAGCAATACTGTTAGCTTTTTAATGGAAAAAACTAAAAGCAAGCTTTTTAATAGATAAACTAAAAGCAACTTTGTAAATTGAAGAATGGTTACAATAGGGGCATTGTATCAGTCAATAAAATAATAATATTATTATACTAATAACAATAGTGTATAAAGAAGGATGCATGGTACAGCAAAAGGCTAAACCACCAACAGTAAGAGCATAACAATCATTGTATGATTAAACATAATGGCTAGTCATCCCAATATCATTCTTGTCTCTTAGAAATGTTTCATCAGTATGGCTTGTGGGATATATAACATATTAGCTGTCTTTGCAGTTTTGTGATGAGTGCAGTAATCAGTTAATTGAATGCAGTATATGGTGAGGCTACTGTATCGTAGTCCAGCGCAGCAAAGCCTCTGCTGTGCTGACTCACTCCTCAACTTAAGTTACATAACATCAAAAAGGGAAGTTAAATTAAGTTGTTTTGTGAAATTAAATGGCTATAATTTAGATGTGCAGTTTTTAGCAGTGAGCATTGCTAAGTACACTTATAAATGTCTCTTTAAAAGTGGAGCAAAATTATACATTTATCAAAATGTAAAAATGCTGATTAAATCGTGCTATGTCATATAGAATGAAGAGACTTAACGTCAGAAATGGAGGATAAACTATATTCATGACATCAAATGTACGAAATGATAAAAAGGATTGCCATGCGCCAGCCTAATGTTCTTATTGTCCATAAATGTGTTTGCTCTGGAAAGAGCTGTTTCCGATGCTGATGTTGGTTTTTAGCAAACATGGTTGAATCCCCTCACTAGACAAAAGCACACTTTATTCATGTTGCAGATGACACCACCAGCCCACATCTGAGTAAACAGCAAACAGGAGTACGGGACCGAGCGCTGCCTGACAGCTGCACAAAATCTACCAGCAACAGACTTCATCAAACACCAAACACCGGCATCATGTAGTGACTGCAGTCACAAAACTACAATTATACAAAGACAGATGCACAGGCTATTATCCCCCGACCAGACGTGTTCTCATAGGTTTGTCCTGAAGAACACACACACATAGCATTGTGTGAGTAAATACCACTTGGCCAGGGTTAGTCAACAGTCAGGTGTATACACTGCAGACAGAACCTGACACACGGCAAACCAGGACAAAACAGGAAGCTCTGGCTCTGTATAACCAGTCTCCACACTGTTGTCACATTCAGGAGCAGTGGCACTGCTGATATATACAGTAGAACACAGTGTTCACAACCAGCTAAGCCCCTTCTTGTTACAGTCATCCATTATCACACCACCAACTCACTGGCAGCTGCTATACAGCTCAGCTGGTTCCTCATTATGCTCATTACATTGCTGAGGTGAAAATAAGCCCTTAGCCTAATATAACATAAATGCTATCGACATTGAGAGGATCAAATCAATGGGACAATTTGCATAAATTTGGTCCAAAACAATAATCAATGCTTTCAATGGTTTTCATCCCACCGCAAACTTGACATTAGAACCATTCAGTTGTATTTTTACCCAGTTCATTTAATAAATACAATTTTATAGTGGAAAAAATGGTTTCTTGTAAAGGCCTAGCTAAGGATGGGCAGTACATCAGTGTATTGTGGTAAGTAGGTCAAATTTCATAATTGCACCGTGTGAAGGTTAAGGCTGTTTTTCCTTTTAAATGATGATAATAATTCCTCTTTTTTAAAATCTCGATTGCATTCATGCCCTGTGTGGTTTTGAGAGAGTTTTATCTAGCTTCGGTTCATAATAAAAAGCACTGCAGTGCTGCAATGCTACTTCACACTGTGGAGGATATAAAGCTGACTGTGGGTTGGTGTCTCTGTCCGTTGCTGGTGCATTACTCTCATCAAGAGTCTAAGACATAAATCCTCTCCCGCTAACCTCCCATCACAAATCACTTTCTGTCTTTTTCCTCCTTTCACTGACTAGTCGATAGCTCTCGCGCTTCTCTCTCTGCCTTTAAAGGTGCTCATCTCAAATATTTATTCCTTTGTGCCTGTCTGTTGGTCTTGGTTGATGTTCGGTGGGTTTATGTCTCAGTTAAAGATGCAGTGAGAACAGATCACACAGATTACATTAATCAGACTTTTGAGCATTTAGTAACACTTCACAAATATTTCAGGGTGTAACAGGGAACAAAGTAGATGGGAATATTTAAGGGTTGTGTTGTTAATAAAACATGTTTGTAGAGTTAGTATGAAGTTAACATTAAAAACAAGTAGTAAGAGGTGATAAAAGTAATTTGACCTGTTTCTGTCTCAGATATTCTTGTTGTCTATGTGAAAAGGTGCAATTCAAAGTTCAATTCAAATAGTGAAACTATATAGACTCATTCCACACTGAAATATTTCATGTATTTATTTCTTTTAATTGTAATGATTGTCTTACATTTAATGAAAACCCAAAATTCAGACATAAATTTGTTTTTTTTGCTTTGTTCTGATTCAGGGTCTGAAACAAATTGTTGCATTTTTCCCAAATGGTCCAAAATGCCAACTGTTCTCTCATTGGTCAGAAATCTGACCTGTAAGGAGGAGTTTACCTGGGGAAAAAAACAACCATGGAACATCAGCAGTGTGTCTGTGGCTAGTTTTTTTTTTTTAAGTCAGTTGTGTCGATTGCTGAGTCGATTACGTTCTCACTGCAAACTAACCGCTCCAGGGCTCAAATGGACGCAAGCCAAGACCAGCCCTTCTTTGCGATCTAGGCCCAATTGTGCGCGATTACTGTTTGACTCATGCGCATAACGTATTGTTATTATTTCATAGCGTGGTGAATGTGCAGGTCACAACTTGTCCACCATGCTATGAAATAATAATGTATGATTATGTAACATTACGACACATGAAGCAAATACTCTGAACTACTTGCGCTTTTTAAGTAACTCTGCTCAGCAGCCGTGTCTGGAGTGTAGTTTCGGTTACGTATTTGCCTCAAAAACAACTCAGTCTCGTAACGTTCCATTATTATTTTATAGCGTGGTGAATGTGCAGGTCACAACTTGTCCACAACAGTGTTTTGGAGTTGTTGGATTGTGCATTTGATGAGTTTGATGAGGGAAAGCCTGGAAATACTGCGCGCAGTGCAGAGCTCACATCTCTGCCCCACCGATCTAAAAACAGCTTGCACCGACAAATACTGTAAATGTAATGAACCTACTCCTATAACTATAGGGTGAATTAGCCAAAATGTTGAAATATCCCTTTAATCTGGTTCAGTAGGCTACACTATCATGAAGAGAACTGATTATTTGCCAGTCGTATTCTAATTTATTGAGACCACCTCTATGTGACATCAATGATTGTGATCAGAGCAATGATTTAAGGCCACATGCAGACGGCTTCAGAGCTGCTGTTTGACCGGAGGTATATGGTGCCAGTCTCTCTTGAAAAGGACGTGGCACAGGAGCATGTAAAGCCAGTAAAAGCACAGGGCAGAAACTTCAGAGTGTCTACCTGGTGTGCATCATCATGTCGGCTCCAGGCTGCTGTTAGTGTTCTTTATGCCTCAGTGAAAGAGGTAAAGAGAGGTTCAACAGAGGTGAGCAGTAATGATCCAGCTATAGCTCTTACCCCCGTCTCTGTCTTTAATGTGGAACGTCATCACTACTAATCTCTCTCTCTCCCTCACTCTGTCTGCCTCCGTCCACTGTTTCTTTTCCTGGTGGAGTAATTTTCCCTCTGTAGTGATCTTTCATATGGTTCAACCTAACAGAACAAACACATCGACCACCGGCAGCTGCCTGCCTTTATGACTTCCAGAGCGTGATGATGATGTACCGCCACACACTGTATTCAGCAAAGAGAAGTTACAGAAGTTTTCATGTATAAGTGATTATAACTTCCGGACCTCATAATTATAACTCAGTTTTCTTTTAATTATAAGTAAAGAAAATTATCTCGTGATTAAGAGAAAAAAAAAGTCACAATTACAGGGTAAGAAAAGAAACAGAAACGTGATAATGAAGGCTGATTGAATTAGAATTTTCCTTTTCTTTTTACTCCACAGTTTGATGCATGTAGATGTCCTGATGTGTCTGAGTGAACGAGGGGAGCATTTTAATGAATATGTCAACACAGCACAGGCGCGTGTAGGCGCTAGCATTGTTCAAGCGGAGCACTCTCTGATTGGCTCCTATTTGGGTACAGATATTTTAATCACTGCAGCGTTAATATCAATAGGAAGTAAATCTGGCTCTCAGACGATTTCTTCCCGCACAGCTCCACTCTAATGGTTTCTGGTTCCCGAGTCCAGGAATCAATTAGTCAATTGACTGAAAATGAATTGGCAACTATTTTTTTGTTGGATAATTTAACTCATTTTATTCAAGTAAGAAATGCCAAAAAAATCAAGCCACCGCTTTTGGCTGCTGAAATGTGAAGCATGCTGTTTTTTTTTTTGTAAACACTAAATTGAATATTTTAATGATGATTTTGCATTAATCGAGGTGTTTTATTGACCAAATTCAGTGATTAAGAAAACACAATTTCTAATGAAAATACTTGTCGGTTTCGGGATTTTATTATAATCATAATAAAAACGATATAGTGCCTGCTTTTTCCACTGCTGCTGCTGAGTCCTCATGTCTCTGCTTTGTTTAAACCAGCATTCATGTCCACTTTTTCCTCTATGTATGATTCTGTGAGTATGACTAATGTGAAGCATTGGGGGCAGGGATTATATCTTACACAGCAATAAAAAAAATGACAGGAGCTCTGCAGATTAATCTGTCTCCATCCATACATTCATTATGAAGACACACTAACCGTCTTCAAGCAGACAATTTTGTGTCATCATGTCCAAAGACGGTGTCAGGCAGAAATTAGGGATCATCTTGTGTTATGCCTCCAGGATTAAGATTGAACAAATGGTGGATGATGGACATTTGTCTACTCAAATTAAGATGGTGCATTGGAAGACGGACCGGATTACTGTGTGAGGACACAGGTTCAGATGTGATTAACCAGTACATAGTACATACTGTGCTGAGGAGGAACGACTCCAGTGAGATGTTGCTTTCAAGCCAGATCACAGATACAACTTTGCCTCTTATGAGCAATAATCCCGTACACCATGCTCCCTTCAAACATAAAAACCCTGCACATCCACACATACACAGACACCCAGTGCTGCTGGAACATTTGCATTTCTGTGGTTGACGTCTGTGAGTACATGACTGCCCTGTGTACCGTTTATCAAGTCACACTACTGGATTATTCAAATAGGAGGAAAATATGAGTCACTGTGATCCTGACTGTGATTGCCGCTTTCAAAGTAGTCAAACGTTTGGGGAAGAGATGCTGTTGCTGGTATTCTGAAAAATAAGATCTCAGCTTTCCCTCTTGGTGCTATGCAGACAGAGGAGATGTTTAATTTGTGAAGCCGCGATATGTTACGCACTGCTACACAGATTGTGGGCGAAGGGGTATTTCGCCTGCTGCTTTTCAGCTGTCACCCCTTTTTGAAACGGCTCTCATGTCCACACCACTGATGAACACCTTCATTCTTCACACAAGTGTTCCTAAAGCATCTGCCACTCCATGAGAGAGACAAACATTTTTTTTTTCAGCATCAGCTGATTGGCATGTTTTATTGTCGACTCAAAGCTTTCACTCCGGAGCTCCTTTTATTGTCGAAGGATGTCTTTTTTTTTCAGGCAGAGCACCATTTAAAGATCTTACATAATAATGCAAATGATTTCAGTGTCATACTTCAGCACTCCATTTGCTGCCGCTCTCTTTTGTGCACATGAAATGTGTGTTTCATGGACATAATGAGCCTGAGCAGTTCAGTCTCGGCTCTCTGGATCTATGCGTTCATCGCTCAAACATCATCCTACAAAGTGTCTCCTGATGTCTTTCAGGGTGTGGAGGGGAGAGAGTGGACAACACCCACTTCCAGTTACGTAAAAGAGGTTTTTTAGACGTTACGGGGTTTTTAAAACCATGCAGCCAACAAACATGTTCGCTCTTCCTGAAGATACCTGCTGCACCAGAGTGTGTTCCTATCAATTTTTTAATGTTGCTAATTTTACTCATGCCTCTTCCAATGATGTCAGTTTTACCCCTCTCTGCTTCTTCTACTCCTCACATCTCAGTGTTATTCCTGTCCATTATCAAACGGCTCAAATGCCACAGTCATTGTCAAAGCTCATATTACTCAGCATAGATTGAATAGATATATCCACCTGCAACCTTGTATGTGTGTCGGTTTTGTTCAGATACAATATTTCACAGAGCTGCCATGTTTGTTTTTTGTTTTCCTGGTGAGACTCTGTTCGTGTTGTGTGTATCGATATTCCAGTAACCAAACAGGTCCGATTTAGAATCGATTCTCAGAATAAAATATCAATACTTGCACCTGTCTGCACTAATTTGGGTGTATTTTTTTTTGTTTATGGTGGAAAGTTACTTTGCTATTTACAGGAATGTGCCGGCCACCGGAGAGAATGCACCCCAGCCCGCACACACACACTTATACACACACTGCTGTTCCAAACACAAACCTTTTGATGAGGGGAAATCTGAGAAAGTAACAACTAAAAAATCTGAAAACATGGTCCATACAAAAAATGTTGGGAGAATGGTTTTGTTAAAAGCCTGAATTAGATGTTTAATTGTCTTTTGTTGACTTTTTCTACGTTCTTTCAGAGAGAATATTTCAAATGGCCACAATTGTAAGTTGCTTTGGATGCTCTTGTCTGCTAAATGAGAAAATGTAAGTGTAAATTTCACGTTCTAAAGGATACATTTAATGTCTTTTTTTCAATGTTTTGTCTCCACTGACAATTCAATTTAAACCAAAGAAAGATCCTTGTTCTAGTGTCACTGCGTAACTATAATTTGAAACTGTCTGTTTTCTTGTTTTGTTTTTGTTTTTGTTTCCCCCCTCTTCACACATTAAGCCTTTGTAAATTGTATTGGTTCCTTTAGTACCACCTTTGGTTTTACTTGGTATCAGTTGTATCTCACACTCTGTAAGCCTTAACAATGATTACTAACTCTGGTAATACACCCACATTTCTTTGCCAGGCTCAGAAGTAAACACCAATGAGGCAAACTTCATCCAATTATCAATCAGTTTAATTTGTATCACAGTCTGTTTTACATTCATATCACAAACCCTGCTGCACAGTTCACAGCTGCACTCCTTCAGAATATCAACAGAGTAATGTATAGCAACTATTGAGGCCAGAGGCGCTCTGTTAAACAAACCTGCTGGCCGATCTGTTGATTGGGTCAGATTATCTTTGGGGCATCGTAATTTATAATTGAAAAGAAATCCACATTATGATCTACAAAAGGTGACTTATCAGATTTAATTTTGGTCGTTTGATGTCTGATTCTCTTTGACTTTAATGCTCAAATCTTCATTAAATAAGAACAGTTGGACTTATTACCTGGCAAGAATGAGCTAGCACTATGTCAGCAGGGCTTTAAGGTAATTGTTATGAGTATGCTAAAATGTTCTGTACTTCATCCAGTAGGAAACATAAATGCCTGAAAGCAATTTCATAACAGTCCCTGCAGAAGCTGCTGAGATGTTTCACTCAAAACCCCCAAATGTGAAGCTTATAGTGAGGCTGGAGGGCAAGCCAGGGAATACCCACAGTCTTCATAGAATTAGGCAACTATAGGGCCAAACAGATGGTGGGACATTTCACTGTGTACGTGAAAACTTGATATGATATGAAAATAAATAAATAAATAAAAAGTCAAGGAACCATCAAAGTCAGCAGGTTTCATACTCTGGAGACCATGAATGTCTGTTCAATATTTCAGAGCCATCCATCAATTGTTTTTTTTTTTGTGACTGGACAGAAATGGCAGGTTGACCAACAGACAACAACAAATCAGAAGGCAGATTGTTTCCTTCCACAGAAGAAATGTTTTCACTACATTTTCTCTCCAGATTATTGCCATATCAGTTCATCTGTACACACGATTATGGCAGTTTATTGCAATTACATGAAGGAGGAGTTTTCCCTGCAGGAAAATCATCAACAATGATGCTAAATATCCATAAATTACGCCAAACACAACCAACATATCTGTCCATAACATCACTTATCTGCTTGTGTCATATTCTTGGGGAGGGGTCCATGTGTGTGTGTGTGTGTGTGTGTAAATCTGTCCCGAGACAGGCAAACACATGCGACCAGTTAAATATGCACCTGAACTCCACCAACATTTGAACAGCAGCAGCCCTCATGCTGCTGCCAGTGGAGACATCTGAAGGAGAAAATTGTTCCCTCGCCCCTTTAAAAGGAAGCTGCTGCCTGTTGTGCTATTGTGTTACCCTTTCACAAGGTTATATAGCAATGCATTTCAAGAAGCAGCAGTGGAGCTTGCATACTCCGCAGCACGGTCTGTTTCTCTGTGATAGCCCATCACCGCCGTTTGTGTGCCAGAGCTTCTAATAACGGATTATCAGGAAGCTGCTCCACATGTTATTCTGAGGCCTTTAAGTCTTTATGACAAAAAATTGCTTCATCATATTTCTGTGACTAATTTATAATAACCAAAATTGTAATAGACTATATACTAGTTTGCGTATAGTTAACGCTATGAGACTTTTCCTTAACAGATTATTATTTATGGCCATCAGAGGAGCCCACATACTTAGCTGAGAGGAATCTCCAGAAAGAAATATTGGGGCCAATGTTGGACCATCTCTCCTCATTAGTGTATTGTGTGCTTAATTATTTCTTCGTAACCACACAGGCAAGAAATGGAGTTAAATGACAGTGAAATAATGACTCCCGCACAATGTCATGACACCAAGTGCACATAACTGCCGGAAAATAATCACCTTACATATAATTCTCCAAAATGTTTCTGTAGTAAGTAGTTTTTCCATTGATAATGAATGAAACCAATTAGGTGTGGTTAAAAAAAGCACTTGTGTTCAGTTATTATTTAATGTTACGTAATATGTATATTTTATTCCTGTGGAGACTGATTCATTCTTAAAAAAAAAAAAAAAGCAGATTTGCATGAAATAAAAATCCAGAGGCAGACTGTAGGCAGACAGACACACTTTGATTTTGTGGTCTGACAGCAAGCACCGGATCGTTTGTCCAGATATTCACTCACCCACAGCAGAGGATTGTGGCTGCCTGCACAACCAGATATGAAAGTGCATTACTAAGCAGGCATTAGACTATCAGTAACCCATGCTGAAGGGAAACTACAAACAAATAAATAAATGGAAACCTTATTTACACCACCCACATGCACTTGTGCATGAGTCAGCAGAAAAATCAGACCATATGGCTTAAACTGTGTCCAGGGGAAGATGAACTATGTCTGCAGGTTAAAAAAAACAACAAAACTGTCACAAGAGCAATTCCCATTGTGTCATTCACAGTGTTTCCTTGTATTATTGATAAATTAGATTAACTTGATGGATCTTCTCCACAGAACCACACTGAAGCTGGTCACGCCTCCTGAGGGGAGCTACAATAAACCAATACTACTGTCTCACACAGCCATATGATGATCAGTGTCCTCAGGTATAGCTCTAAACAAACAATGCATGTGCCACATTGTAAAATAAGTGAACACATGACAGCCACCTGGTGTGGCAGCCACGGAGCACAAACACTAGACGGTCTGTTGCTTCTTTGACAGTCAAATACACAAAACCGAGGACAGTAAAACCGGAGCTATTGTTCTGACTGATGATCAATTCAGCGTTCCTGTGGTAATGGAGCAACACAGCAGCAGTGTGAAACCAGGTGTGGGCCTTGTCCCTCACACTAACTCATAAAGAATCTCAAAAGCTGGATCTTCTGTAAATTCTTATTCTGGGAAATTACTTTTTTTTTTTTTTTTTAATGAACACAGGAAAATTGTTCATGCAATTCACCCCACCACCAGGAAGAGGTCTGGCTCATCTGCAGAGGAGAGAGGCTATTAAGCAACCCTCCATCACAGGTCTGTGCCCAAAAGTCACCTTGGGAGGCCAAATTGACGGGATAAGTGATGGCGCAAACGGGTTGGAATTGGGTGTCCGCCAGGAAGGCAGGACGTAGAGCAACACACAGTTGCAACCCATCAAAAGGGAAGCAGGACTTTTTTTGGGGAGGGGGGAAGGAAGGAGCTGTGGGCCAACAAGGACAATGACAGCGTCCTGTTTAAAAAAAAAATCGCGATCCACCATCTCCTGAACGCCCTTTCAGTTAATGGGCTTGCTGGGATTGATCTCACTTGTGTAGCTGGAGTATAGTAGAGGGACACGGACTGCACTCAGGCTGCAGCTCTGCAGCAGGCAGGCTACCATGTGTCCTTCCACTATGTGCTCCTGTCATGCTCCGAGGATTTCAACGTTTTGCGTCAAAAAAAAAACAAAAAAAACACAAACAGTGGCTTCACTTGGTGGGTGGGGGGGGCTGTGCTGATTCCATGCATGCGCTATCGGATAGGCCTAGTGCCCAAACCCCCTCTGCGTTCTAGCTTATGTAGGTCATCAAAGAGAACATCTGAGATATGAGAGGGGGGCATTTCGTCAGCATGTGGTGATTAATTATGCCTTTGCACCGAGGAGGGCCCTTACCTTCTGCTGTCGCCTTGCCATATCTGTGGGCTGTTTTGCATTGAATGGATAAGCGATGCATCGCATCACAAAAACATACAACTGCAGCTTCTTTTTACGATCATCTTCCTCCCTCTGCAGCTTCTCCAGGTCCTCTTTCTCCTCGCTGACGGCCGAGGGGCTCGGGCTGGTCGGACGGGCGCTGCTGCGGCTGCTGCTGGGCGCTAGTCCACCCGAGCTCTCGCTGGTCCTGCTCGGAGAGATGCGGGATCCGGCCTGGGGTGCCATCGCCTCTTTGCTTTCCTCCTCCACTATCCCATCAGATTCTTCCTCGCTGGACGACGGATCTAACATCTTGCTCTATAGAGGTTGATGCGCCTCTATACGGATAACCTAACTCACTGAGTGAAGTTGATCTGGTCGTCCCCCCCGGGTGATGGCTGTGCCGCTGTCGTATCCGTGCAGGGGTGATGTGATGTGGATGAATATGCCAGGGCAAGGGGGGGAGCTAGGCCCTGGTTGTAGTCACTCGCTGAGAGATGTCAGCAGTATGAGTGGAGCTGGAGGAGGTTGAGTCTGCTTCACACTGTGCTTTCTCCGCCTGCGTCGACCTCTCGTCGATGCTTACGTATTTTCTCTATTTTATTGGCCAGTCACTGCTGCGGATGTGCGAGGGGGAGGTGAGAGGGCGGAGCGGTGGGGATGGGGCAAGGGGAGTATATATTGTACAGATGAGGGGAATGAGAGGGTTTTTTCGTTCTTTCCCCCTTCCTTCTGTCTTTCTTTTTCTTTTTTTCCCCAAAGCGGACAGCGGCCTCTCCCTGGCCGCCGGGCTGGAGCGCAGCAGCCGGGAGCTGTCCGTGGTCCTGAACCCAGTCTGAGAGCAGAGTGAAGGATGCGCGCCTCGTCCTTTTTTTTTTTTTTTCTTTTTTTTACTGTAGCTCATCATATCATCCTGCAGTGCTGGTACACCTAAGATGGCTGCCACAGGATTTCTCTGATATTGTCACTGAAATGGGGAGCATTACTCAGTTTGTGTACTGTGCGCGGGACACAGATCAGTGTTAGATGTGAGGACACAGAGCAGGGGCTGCTGAGCCAGCGACGCGCCGGTTCGCTCGTTCAAGGGTGGGGTAGCCATGAAGGCTCAGCTGCTCGCTCTCAGCCTGTAGGCTGGAGAAATTGATTGTTGCAGCATGTGCTGGTATCCATTGTCAGGAAATTGGATCAGGCTGCAGTCACACAAGCTCTTCATCTAACAAATAAAGATTTATTATTGGAGCTAAATGGAACTGACCAGGTGTTCATCTAAATCTCAGGCGTGTGGCCACGAGGCCACATGCAAATGTAGCCTTCTACTCACTGCAAACTAAATTCAGTGGTTTGTGGAGTAAACCTTGACTTGATCTCAAACAGATCATTACATTTTAACATGATAATAAAGTTGTATTTGTGATAGCATGCTGGCTGTAGGCCTATAAGAGGTCACGTGACCTTTCAAAACCTCCGAAAGCAGTCTGCAAGTAATGGGCCCCTCATAATCTCACACTACAGTACAACTACAAACAAACACATGATTTCTCTCTACACAATTTTGCACATGTGGACAACGATGGGCAGTGTTTTTATTTCACCACATTATTCATTATTTATCTCCCAACAATAATATAAGTAAATAAAGTGTGTGTGTGTGTGTGTGTGTGTGTGTGTGTGTGGGGGGGGGGGTTCTTTGTTAGAGCTAAAAAAAAAAAAAAAAAAAGATTGCTAATATAAATTACAAAATGGCAGATTTAGATGATTTTATGCCAAAGAAAATGCATTGTAACTGCAAATGTTACTTGGATTTTGAGTGCATAGACAAAGAGAGCAGCAAGACTTAACTGCCTAGTGGTTATGAATCTGCCACTCTGACTAGTTTCAGAGTACATTCTTCTACATCCAGAATTATGTGGCTAAAATGTGTTTTGTAAAGGTTACTGTGACCTGAACCTTTGACCTTTAGCCACCAATAATCAGATCACTCTGGAGTCCTGGTACTGTAAACCTTTGTACCAAATACGAATTGTATTAAAGCTTTACAGAGAAATTGAATAAAATTTGTATACTCCAGATATTTGTTGTAATAAGTGTTTAGAGGAAAAAGGAACACTGTTCCATTGTGTTTGGGAATGCTCAAAAGTATACAGCCATTTTGGCAGACTGTGATGGGGGCCATTTCCCAGATGGTGGGTAAGAATGTTCCCCTACAAGCGAAACCTTGTATCCTGGGTATATACCCTGAAAATTTGGTTACCAATTCTAAACAATATTGATTGATTTTGGGCCTCTTCAAGCTAGAAGACTGATGGCTGATGACTCACTGGAAAAATATACAATTGCCCTCTGTAAAGTAATAGTTGAAGGAGATTGCAACATAATAATTATTATTATTTTATTTTTTCTTCATCTTTTAATTGTTTTGTTGTATATTTGCTACACATTATTTGCTATTGCTTGGGTCATTGCTATGTTTTCTATATGTAAAAACTTAAAAAGATATATTGTTTAAAAAAACAAAAGAAAAAAAGAGCTTTACAGTGATATCACTTTCACAAGGTTTAACCTGACCTTTGACCACCACAGTCGGGCAGTTCGGCTTTTTAATCTGGCCCATCAAATAATTGTCCAATTTATAGCAAAGACCTCAAAATCTGATGCACTGGGGAAAAAAGGGTTTCCACAACTCTGCTCCCACTGAAACTGAATGTTTTCTGAAAGTTTTCTTTCACTTTTAGGTAATGGGTTTTAGGCTACATGTCATTTATATAAGTTCACACAAACAGTCTCCATTCATCTGATACTGACCCGGCCCATCCGTCAAATTTGGAACTCATCATTGCCCCTGAGTCAAAAAGTTCACCCTTGACTCCCAGTAAATGTTTGTGCCATATTTTCCATTGAGGTGTTACTGACATATCGTGTCCATGGGAATGGGATGAAGGGACGTACTGTACAGACCAGGCGGTGGCATCATGATGGCAGGTCAGTAGACACCTACAGTAGCTCACCCTCTGACCTGGTTGGGTTACCTCCGCTGACTTAATTACACTGACAGGCAAATTACTCTTGGCCTGAATGGATTACGGTGGCAGGAATACAGTCCTGTGGCTCTTCACTAATGGAGAAACATGTTGTTTAGGAACCTACGTATATTATTTTAAGCATGCATGTACGTACTGTATATGGACACAGATTAGAAGCCTCCCCCCTGCTATCTAATAATCCTCTGTGTAATGCTCAGAGCACTGAGACAAGAGACGATTAGTCGATAATTACATACTGTAGTAACTCCCCCTGCTGATGCTTTGGGAAAAGGAAACATCATTTGTGCAACAGAAATATTTCTGTCTTATTTCGTATCTTGTTTATTATTTTCAAACCGTGTAGGTGTCGACAGCCTGGATTCATCTATTGCCTTTAAACCTACTGACCTGTCTGTAAATGTAGAGATAGGTCAGATAAATGAATCAATCACTGACAGTGGTCCATCTCAACATTTTTACATAATCCTCTACTTTACAGCATTTGGCTTGTCATATTTGCTCTGCTCAGTTCAGGAATGCGATTCATAGAGAACATATCCTGGGTCCAAATGTCTGTCATTTTGTGTAGGTGTTAATCAAATCCATCAAAGATTTGGTTAATCCGCTGTCCTTTCAAATATGTGCTATTATGTAAGAAACATCTCAGCACTTTTACTTTGACGTTAGGCTTACTCTCCCCTGCAGAACTCATATTTTCCAGCTATGCCACCTCCCCCTGACCCTGCATTGTGTTCACCTCCCCCACCGCTCAGACTTCTTGCAGTGGCATCATGACGGTCTTTATACTGTGAGCTCAGCATGCACAGAGGATGAGCAGGCCTGCATATTTCACCTCTGAGATTAAATTGAATCTGACAGATGGACTGACTAGCTGCTGCTCCAGATGTTCCTTATGTGTCTGACCAGCAGATTCCCTGCAGGTTACCGATGCTTTCAAGGACTCCTCAGCTCTGATTCTGCTCGAGAGGCATCTCCTGTTGCCCTGACGTGGCATTTAATTGTCCTTCCTTAGTTTTGACTCACAAGGCTTGTGGATTCTCAGTGTGAGGCCTGCCATCGCTCCCCTTAGACCTCGGCTGGTTATGTTCTCAACAGGCCGTCTCCGGTTCATGAAGGGTGAGGAAGCTGGCAGACTGACACCCCACAGTCCTCTGCGGGCACATACTTCTGAGATCGCTTGGAGAAGTCTCGCACTAACCTCAGCTACAGAACTCTCCAAACCATTTAAACATTAATAATTGACTGATGTTCTCTGCCTCGCTTCTCTACTTCACCCAGAGTGTGTACACATTAAATGTTTATGTTCTTCAGGGTGCTACAACACAAAGGCCTGTGTGGAGAAAATTGCAACAACTGCTTGAATTTAGTTTGGTTTTGCTTTAAGGAGATCATCTTCTGCTTCATTTTGTTTGTTTTGTCAAGGTTCATGAAAACAATCTGACAAGATGACCTTATGATCAGCTCATATAATCCTCATCAACGAATGGAGTGCAGCTATTTGGTGTCCCCACGGTTGAACTTGGAAACTGGAAGGCTCCATCTGTTAATGTAGATGGAAATCATATGATATGTTTAAAAGCTTCAGAATAGCTGCTAAATGGACCTCAGGGTAAGATCGTTTTCTGCACTCCTGTTACCAAGGTCAAGAAAGAACTTTGCATGTTCCTGAAGATAAGACAACAGATAGTTTGTCTACAGGGGGTGGAGGGCAGCAGAAACAGCCTCACACATCATCACCTTTAACGTCCATGTGGCAAAGTTATAGCAAATAATTTTCAATTTACACAGACAGGAAGTATAGAGCAACATTAGCAATAACGAGGAGTCTTAATTACTAGACTAGACTACACAATCACGAAAGTGCAAGTACAGAAACAGATGAGAAAGTGCAATAATAATGCAATCATACAAGAAGTGCAGAGTATACAAATAAAAAACTATATAAATCACATACACACATTCCTACACACACACACACACACACACACACACACACACACACACACACACACACACACACACACACACACACACACACACATACACACACCATAACACTGTTTGAGAAAAGTTTTCAACCTGTTTTCACTAATTCACTGTATACGTCCTATGCAGAGATGAACACCCCACCTGAGACTGTAAGAGATGCCATGTCAGTGACCACCAGGTTGACATTTTTCTTTTTGCAACAGCGTTTGTGTGTGCGTGTGTGTGCGCGTGCGTGCGCCGTGCGCGCGAGTGTTCGAGTGTCTGTGTAGGAATTATTTTTGTGACTGATATGGTTTTCATTTGATTATGCACTTCTTGTATAATTGCACTACTATTGCACTTCACCATCTACTTCTGCACTTTCACTTTGTGTTTGTATTGTAATCACTTGTTCTAATTAAAATGTAATTATATATTGTAAAGCACATCTACTGTAGTTTGCCTCGTGCATGAAATGCAATTTATGAACAAAGTTTAATTTGATTTGATAGATGGATGGATGGATGGATGGATGGATGGATGGATTTAAGTATATTTTTTTGGCATTTTTGCCTTTATTTGATAGTGCATAGTGAGATCGACAGGAAAGGGGGAGGCAGAGAGAGGGGGAATGACATGCAGGAAAGGTCTTCCCGACGCGGGATTCGAACCGGGGACGCCTGCGTTGAGGACTGTAGCTCGATGGATGGATGGATGGATGGATGGATGGATGGATGGATGGATGGATGGATGGATAGATAGATAGGGTGTTCCATCTGGTGGTGGGGCATAGACACAAAAAGTCACCTCCCCTTCCCTAGATTGACTGTGAGGAATGACCAAAAGTTACCACTGCCTGTAGACCTGAGAGTTTCTGCTGGTGTGTAAATGATGAGCACGCCTGTTACGTACTGAAGGCCATTTATAGTTACATGAACGAGGAGCAAGATTTTAAACTCAATTCATGTTTTGACGAGTTTCCAGAGATTTAAGAATGGGTGTGATGTGTTCAGATTTCTTAGTACCAGTTAGAACACATGCATCTGCCTTTTGAATTAATTGTAACCTCTTGAGTGCTAGTAGGACACACCATTACAAGGTAGACAATACTCACTGTCCCTTTTTAACATCTGTTTTGGTGTCCCACAACACCAGAGGGAAATATCTGGAACTTTCACGACTTGTTCCACTGTGCGTCACTGATTTTGTCTCCTCTAAATTAAACAGCAGAATGTTTGCTCATGAGAAAGCTCTTGTTTTGAATCGAAATACTGTATGTTCTTTGTTGAGGTGAAGGAAACATTGTGGCTCAGCTTTTAAATAACTTTGTCATTATGGTTACAATGTGGTTAGGGAGCGTTTAATGGTCACGCTTTAAAAAAAGAAAACAATGGTGACCCGCTGTGGTTGTGAATTATGCTAATGAGAGTGGTCACAGAGAACCACACAGACTGGTGGCTGGAAAACTGAAACAAAAATGAAAGATGATATAGCTCTGCTGGACTGAAGGTTGTTAATTTTGCATCACTATGAGTACACAACAAGCTCTGTTATTCATTGTTAAAGGGATATTTCAACATTTTGGCAAATTTGCCTATTGCCATAATCCCTATAGTCATAGCAGTATGTTCATTACCTTTAATTGTCGGTGCAAGCTGTTTTTAGATCGGCGGGGCAGAGACGCAAGCTGCTCAGCTAACGCAACAGGGGCGTGCGATATTTCCATGTTTCCCTCATCAAACTAAATACACAATCCAACAACTCCAAAACACTCTGGTGGACAAGTTGTGACCTGCACATTCACCACGCTATGAAATAATTACGTATGTAACATTACACATGAAGCAAATACTTGGAACTACTTGCGCTTGCTGAGCAGCCGTGTCTGGAAAGTAATTTCGGTTACATATTTGCCCCAAAAACAACTCGTAACGTTACTTAGTGTGGTGAATGTGCAGGTCACAACTTGTCTACAAGAGCGTTTTGGAGTTGTTGGATTGTGTATTTGATGAGTTTGATGAGGGAAAGGCGAAAATACCCTGCGCTCACATCTCTGCCCCGCCGATCTAAGAACAGCTTGCACCGACAATTAAAGATAATGAACCTACTCCTAAAACTATATAGGGATTATATCCCTTTAATATAAACTCCAACTGCTCATAAAGATCATGCAATATATTGAAGGCCTCCAAACAGCCGCTAAATGGCCATTGTAGCAACAATACCTAAAAACGTGGTATTAATTCCTCGATGAAGAAAAGGCACACTCTAGAGTCAGTGAAGTGGTTACTTGTTGAGATAATATGCTATATTACATATCTGACACCCTCAGCGGAGATTAGATGAATCATTTGAACTTCCCTTGACCCTATCCTAGATATTCATTATTAATTGCAGTCGCGATCCGCGGGGACCAGCCTGACTCTATCGTCTCATCTGGTGCCACTCTGAGTGTCTTTCTGACAGTCTCTTCATTCAGTCTCTCTTCAAGTGGTTTTTTATATTGAAATGTTTTAAACCGCAACCCACAGAGCAATTTGAAACTCTGAAGAATACAAGAACCTCGGTCAAAGGAAAATGTGAAATCATAATAAACACACCAACAAATGCTCGCTCAGAGTCGTGTCTTGTACTTTAACATGTGTGTATGTGTGTGAGTCTTGTGCTGTTGTGTCAGCCTTTGGAGACTTGATGCAGACGGCATATGTAAAGCACACAGTGACACACATCCAGTGCAGCACAGCTGAAACATCATAGAATAACAATGTGATGATATATTCCCCACTACGCTCGCTCTCCGCTCTGCATTCTATAAATCCTATACAGTATAAAGCCTCTGTGTGCATATATACAGAGCATGTATATTTAATTCAGTATGTATTCTTGAGGAGTGACAGGGTGTGAGAGAGATGCAGGGAAATGTGTGATTCAACTCGTGCACCTCAGTGTGTATCACTCCTGTTTCTTTGACATTGGCTTGGTGTTCAGTCACCAGCCATAAGCTCTAAGTTTAACTGCTTTTTTTTAACAGTTTAAAGAAGTGTTTGTCAGAGGGAAAGAGATGCACACACACATACAGAGAGAGAGAGAGAGAGAGAGAGAGAGAGAGAGAGAGAGGCTCAGAGCTTCTCTGGTGTTAGCCGAGGAGCTCTTTGAAATATTTAAATGCTTGAAGCGTTTTTAATATGAGATTGATGGAATAGGGTCAGTGTCAGCATCGCCGCTACTACAGTCGTCTCAGAAAGGGCTTCACAGCCGGCAAATACTATAGCCTAAGATGACACTCAACGTTTCCACCAGGGATGAGTTTACATCTGCAGTGACTGGCATTTTCAGATATGTGTTGTAACAATTTTATACACTATGCACTATACAGGCTACACACGTATACAGTATCATACAAATACATATGAGGAAAACACATATGGTTGTTATTGGCTCTTAAGGACAATTCTATTTTGGTAAAAATTATCAGTCTGTACAAATCCTTTTACATAACAGTCTTTTTTTCCCCAAATGGTAAAAAAAAAAAAAAAAAGACATAAATATAATATTTTTAACGCTTCATCTTTGACATGAATTCTGCAGTAAATTTGAGGTGACATCCCTGCAGGGCCAAAGGAATATGTTTAGTATTTTGGTTTATCTGTCTCAGATTCCTCTTGACATCCCTTAATGTAGAAATTCATTCTTTCTTGTTGTGCATTACTATCTTTACTTGCTAGATGATTGACACAATTTAAGGTTTCCATAATTTCAGGTTGCACTGAAACGATCAGTCTTTTATTATGTTGCGTCCACTTGGCCTCAGTCATGATTCCTGGTGGTGAGTGTGTATCTCTGCATGTTTCAGATAAGCTGTGACCAAGGTGCTTCTGTAAAATAAAAATAAAAAAACATAGATGGACACTGTGTGTGTTCTGTATGTGTTTTTGCTTAGTGACAGGTGGAGGCCTTCACAGTTGAAAACCATCAGATTGATGCTTCTCTCCTCCTCCCACAGTTTTCAGTGTAGAGAGGGAAGATGATGCCAGAAAAAGAGTCATTAATAATGCAGCGAAAGGCTGGAGCCTCACCACTTTAACATGACGAAAAAAAACCCTACAGCTGTTAGACCGGCACAGTGTTCCCTTCAGCTGAAGTACACAACTCATCCAATCAGTGGGCACAGCAGTCGATAGATTGCTGTGTACTTAGCTTATTGTACATACTGCAGACACGTTTGCCAAATGGATTTTGCAGAGAGAGAGAGAGAGAGAGAGAGAGAGAGAGAGAGAGAGAGAGAGAGAGACAGGGAAGCTCAAATGCAGTGAGAAAGTAGGAAGAGCTCATCACTGCAACGTCACAGATTGGCTTTGCAATCAGCACGGCTAAGTACTGCCCTCTTTTGGCTGAATATTCAAAAACCATTTGAAGTAATTAAATAACCAACACACAAACAAAGTGAATGTTGTGCTTCAGTCACAGCTGGAGCCAGACAATTTGTTTGACTTTATTTTATTCATTTTTTTTTTTTTTTATAAAAGTGGCACATTACAGTTTTTCTCAGTCGCTTTGGTGCTATTCTCACATCACTCTTAACATTTGCACAACAGTTAGTGCATTTCTCAGAACAATTATTGCAAACTGCAAAACCTAGTGGATGACCTGCAAAAGCGCGTCACTTGCTCAAAATGGATTGTCCATCCCCCAAAAGCAAGTACTCATGTCAATGAAACTGTCAGTGTCGTCAAAATGAGAAGTCCTGACACCATCGTTTATGAACAAGATAGTCAAATGGCTTTGTCATGTTTTCATTAGGACACTTTATTCTCTAAGTGTTTTCCAATGCAAAAAGTGATGATACTACCTGAAAATGCTCAAGACAGCACTATACACTACTTGTACAGCCATGTGAAAACTACAGTAAAGTTACACATTACTGTATTTAGTGGAGATACTGAATATGTATGTTTCACATTTCTACTGCATATGCTCTTTGCAATTCTGATTTGTTCACAGCATTGTGCAAAGGAAAAATACACTACAGTCATCTACAACAAACATAAGAAACACTCTTTGGGTACAACTTTACGTAAACTATGTTGCAGTACATATAGTAACTGAACCTACAGAGTACTGTCAATCATTCCTGCACATCCAGACGTTCCAGTCACATTTTCATCTACATCACTCTGTCAACTGTAGCGACTGAAACAGATTCAATATTCCCAAAGATACAGTAATGTCATCCTTACATTGTATCTCTTTCAACCTTATGCCATTGTTTGTAATGGGCTCAGTCTCTTCCACCTCTGTGAGGTTGTCTTGTAATCCTATGTGATGCAGAGTAAAATTACAGTAATGTATAGTACATGCCTACTGCATCAACCATTATTACTGTAGTGTACAATACTGTCAAAGTGCTTCCTACTTATAAAATGCTGTAGTGCAGTACCGTGTAAGTCTAAATGTAAATGTAAAAAAGTTCTTGTCCCACTGTATCTTACAGTAATCCCTGACACAATGACAGCAGTGCAGATTGTTTAGTGCTGAATACATACCTGTTGTTCCTTACTGTAAATGTTTGAATCATTGAATTCACAGTGCTTCTCCCAACATTTAAAATTAGTTTGACAGATTTCGAAAACTAGTTCAACAATTTTGTATGTAATGACTCAAGCAATGAAATGAGGACTATTAGTTTTATAGGGAAAGACTATTCAGCGTTCAAAAGTATAGTTCATTTTGACTGACATGACATAAACAAATGATAATGTTGTAAAACAGCAGAGAATTGTATGAGAGCAACTGATACATGTCCAAAAGCATTTGCACTTTGTTCAGAGGAAGGAGAAACTGCTACTATGATGTGGACAAATGACTACATGTTGTGGAGGTTGAACTAATAGTTATGATAACTTTCATTCTGATCTGAGAATAGCACCAAAGCGACTGAGAAAAACTGTAACTAAAAACAAAAACCTGTAATTAGAAGCCACGTTCTTAAAAGAAAAATAATCTTGTGCTTGTGTGACCCTGCTCACTGACCCCATATCTACAACTCCATTCCATTTAGATGTATCATATCAGCTATGGTGTTTATATCAATGTTGCTAGATAGATAGATAGATAGATAGATAGATAGATAGATAGATAGATAGATAGATAGATAGATAGATAGATAGATAGATAGATAGATAGATAGATAGATAGATAGATAGATAGATAGATAGATAGATAGATAGATAGATAGATAGACAGACTTTATTGTTGTCATTGTCCAAGCACAACGAAATTAGTCGCAATCCCTGGTGCAAAAGTGTAAATACAGCAGCAATAGACAATACATTAAAAACAATACATTAAAAAACTCAAAAAAAAAACTCTGGCCTTACTGTATATCCATTGAAAGAAAATACATTCCAGTGAGGTGCAACAGGGTGGTGATAGAACCAGTTTCTGTGTTTGCTGAGGTTATACAGTACAGTAGAACTGAAACTGGAGTACTTGAGTGCATCTCATTTTATCCAGTGCAACCAGCACCCTTTGTGTATTCTGTACTATGAGAGAAAGTAGCTCTTTAAACTAGATTTCCATCTATGGCCTCTTTAGAATCCAATCAGCAGCAAGTTATCACACTGAAATCTCCTGTTTGTTGATCCAGTCCACAAGGCTGCCTCTTATATTTGGGTATATTTGTACTAAAGAGTGCTTCATTGATTATCTACATTTACTGTATTTGGGTGGCTGTGGCTCAGGGGGCAGAGCAGGTTGTCCACTAAGGGTTAATGTGTAATCTGTATATGAATGTGTGTGCAAATGGTTGGTTGGAAATGCACTGGAGGTGGGTACAGAAGCACTGCATGAATGTGTGTGTGTGAATAGGTGAAGGTGTGAAGTGGTCGTAGATTAGAGAAGCGCTTTATAAAAGTCCCATTTATTATTATATTTATCACAACTATAGCTCCCGTTCAGTTTTCTAAAAAAAAAAAAGTACATTAAAAAAAACAAAAAAACATTTGTAGGAAATCTTGATCTTAACCACTTTTACTCGTGAACGGATTCAATCTGAATTCTCCCACCTTCTCTGAGGAGTGCTGTTTTTCACATGGGGGCACAAATACTGATGTATTAGCAACTACTGACTTGCTGATAGGTGCTGATGCAACACCGGAGTAAATCAACAGAATGTCTTCACCAACAACATACGATGAGCTTCTTATTTTTTTTTACCTGCAGGGTAAAATCCTTACTTTTCTACAACCTCACTTGTGTAAATTTACCAGAACTGCTCACTGCTGAATCTCTGTTATACCAGCACCTCAAAGCAACAACAGTGCACACACACACACACACACACACACACACAGTGAGCCCTGCAGAAAGATGGTTTGATATTACAAAATTGTTTTATCCAATATCAGCTGCATTCAAATGCAGTCATTAGATGGGTGTTTCAAAACTAACATTTGGAACTGATTATTGATGCACATGGAACTAAGGCTGTTCTGACCAAACTGGATGGTTTACATCTCTTATTAACTGTTAACTGCTGTTTTTATGTTTCTGTTGTCAAATGGGTTTTAAAGGAGTCACTCTTTACAGGTCATTGTTTTAATCCTAAATTGGCTGCTACACTGGTTGAGGGTATAATACATCTGTGTTTTATGGACTGGAATTCAGGGGTTCTCTATTCCTGTTCATTTTAGCTTACCTTTACAAAACAAACAAACAAAAAAAAACTTGTTTAGATTTTTTAATACTTCTATTTTGTGGGGGAAAAAACAAAACAATTAAGCCTGAAAATGTAAGATTTTATATTGTAACTCTTATTGTGTGACCAAGTTATTTCATTTTTAGGACTAATGTGTAATAGATATTTGTGGCCAAAAGAGGTCAGCAGAATCCTTGTCAGTGCAAATGGCTTCATCATCAACAGATCATCATTAAACAATAAAAAATGTAATTGAAATATCTGTCAGTGATTATGACCTTACATATTCTGCATTATTTGGAGTCCTGATTACATTTATGACTTGACCACTGACAGAATCTTTGCACCTACAGTGCCAGAACTACTTCCTGTCTTTAACATATACTATGTGCACTTTGAAATACATAAAATATTACAAATACCTGTTGTCAATGACAGGACCGTAAAAATCCACGTATTCAATAGATCTCTGAATGACATTCATAAGAGCCACAGTCAAATTACAGCAGGTCTTTTTAACCAGAAAGTTATGACTTTCCCATTTGTGTAACATCCCTACCAGCCACCGGACTTATTCACAATACTTATCATGTTCAATTGTAATTAAGTTAACTTAATGTTGTAGGTTTTATTGTATTAGAGTAGAGGGGCATCTTGGGTTACTCTTTAGTTACCATGGCAACATATTTTTCCGGGAGGAAATGTCTATTCAAATAAATAAAATTGATAACCTTATATAACACACACCAATAAGACCATTTATGAGTTCGGGGAAACAGAGAGGTGATTTATTTGTGCTAAACAGTTTCTCTATTGACCTTCCTGTGTTTCCAGTCCACTACAAATCAAATCTTAGGCAGCCAGTTTCCCATTATTCGGTGATTACAGTATGACCCCAAAGTAAAATATCTAAATGCACCCACTCAGATCAGACCTAAAATGACACACAATACAGGTACAGTGCATGCAACACAAGTTCAAAGATCAGCCACCACTGAAGTGTTGAGTTGGGGAAATAATTAATATGTTGAAAATTCAGCCCAAAATACTTACACTTGTTCCATGTTTCTATAATGTAGCCTTACATACAGGATCACATATTGAGATCAATGTTGTTATGGTCTTAGAATGACAACTGTGTTGACATAAAGAGAATTATACTATTTACATCAATGTAAATCCAGCGTTTTACCTGCTTTAGGTATTCATTAATGTTTCCAGGAAATGAAGAGTCAGACTCCTCCTAAGGGGAGATACCTCCTGTCTGCCCTCCCTCCCTCCCTCTGCAGAAAGAGTTCCCTCTCCTGTCTCCATCAGCAGCATTTCAACCAGGAGAAAGAGCTGTTGATCCTGTGTGGACCTGGACCTGAGCTCTGTGATTTTTAAATGTGTATGGTCATATTTGCTCCGGTGAGTTTCATTTCTAGCCTCATTATTTTTTTCCCCCCAGATGTATTTAGTCACTGTGGTATGAATGGATCTGCCTAGTTGCATTTGTGATGCATATTGTATGAATAATATATGCATGATCTTGACTGTGTTTTTCATACATTTTATGATTTACTGACTGCATGAAAGCTCTGGTTTATCAACTGCCGCAGCTGATGCAACATGTGGCACATGTTTAAAGTTTTAAAAATATTCTAAGTGGTTAACATAGTAAATCTCCCATTATTAAATTGAATGTTCTGCAAGTGAGCACTAATCTGATTTTATGTAGAGACTTCAGAGTTGTGTGTTGCCTCTGACTGCACTGCTGTGGCCACCCTCCAGTGCACAGTTTGCAGCTCCGTCAGTTGTCTTCCGACTTTTAAATTATTCAGGTTTTGCTTTCAAACCAATTATAAATCATTTGTCCTGTAATTTATGGCTGTCTGTGTATTATGCAGAGAGCCACCTACAGAACTGATACTGACAAATGCATAAATTATCAGCTAATGGTGATAAATGATTCATTTTTGTTGCTTTGTTTGTTTTCCGCAGATTTTTGCCATCTGTGCTTTTGCAACATGTGGAGGGTACAATGGTCGTCTCCAGGTTAAAGTGGACTGTGCAGACCAGAGGCAGAGTAACCTCAGCATCAACATTGATTTTGGTTATCCCTTCAGGTAAAGAAACTGTATGTCTCTGACATCATGCTCACCCTTTCCCACGTGTAAGAGAAGATCTGGTAAAAACTCACCTTTGGTTTCTATTTTATCTTGTTGGATAACAATCTTTTTTGGGGGGAGAAAGATAGTTAAAAATTTGTAGTAGTAGTATTTACAATTTACATCAAATTAGACGCCCAAAACTATGCTTTCAACCTAACCGGACATGTCCCTGGTAATCATCCGTTCGACTTTGCAGGAAAGTCGTGAGGCAGAAAGAAGAAGAAGATTTAAAAATTGCACAGCTCTACTTCATCATGTTGTCAGGCTCGGTGGAGCCGGTCCAATTTAAGATCAGGCAGCTGGACAGCTGAGTAGGAAATTAGGCCAATTTCACATCCAAGAATATAAAACGTTTCACTGCATCTTTTGAAGAAACTGTACCTGAAGTCCTTTCAGTCAAGACTTAACCTCAGGTGGTCTCCCGTGATATTACAGCAATTTACCACTACATCTTTCTTTGCAGCATGTACCTGTGACATGGCGTATCTATCGAGACATCTATTCATAAGCTGATGAGCTACATAAATGGTGTCTTGTTTCGTTTTATTTCAGACCTGCGTGTGCTGCACAAGTACCTCAGACTTCCAAGCACTTATTTCTGGAGAATGGGGAAACTCTTTTGTCAGATTTGTTGCTTTTTCAATTGAACCATGTACTTCTTTCTATAGAAAATGATTTAGTTTCAGTGTCCACTGTGGTCATCCGGAATCCATTCACCCATTTTACATTACGTTTTATTTGTTGTTATTTTTATCCTTTCCTCATCTTACCGTACTCATAAAAAAACATACAAACACTGAGCAAAAGAAACAAGTTTATAAGTCTGACTCAATAGAGTGTTACATACAGTATACAAATGAACAATACTAAGGTGTTGTTACTCGTATTGTTCCACAATCTTTAAAGATTGTTGTAGATTTTCAAACATGTGATTCCACTTGATGTAAGGGCTGAATTATAAAAGGCTGAATTGTTACTTTGCATCATCCAAATGCAATGGGTCACAATTACCACTTCATTAGGATGACTAATGGTGTGGTTTGGATATGGCTGTGATTGTGAACTGGTTGGCATAGTAATGCAGCAGGGCTTCAGGGGATGTGAGTGATGGCCAAGTGTCTAATATGTAATTACATTTCTACATGTGTATGTGTGCGTGGGCTTCGATTCAGAGATTCAGTTCATCTACCAAGTTTCTGACACAATGGGATAATGACTGTGGATAATGGAGCATCTGAGCTGTGTTTTAAATACAGGTCTGGCAGTTGTGCTACATTTATTACAATGATATTAGAAGCAAAAACAATGCCAGTGTCACCACCTGCTTCAACCAGTTGCAACTGCCAGTTAGAATGTATTTCTTATATTAATCCTACTGTATCTGTGCTGATAACAAACTGAGCCCAGTGCAGTGAAAGCTGGACCTCACTGCTTACTCAAACAAATAAATCCTGTTGTCAAAAAGAGACTTCCTACTGAAATATGACCATAGAGGTGTCAAACAGAGGCTATTAGACCTCAAACAAAGGTCTATTACCTGCACTGTAATGTATGCATTTGAGGTTCACAGATATAGTAGGGAGGTTAAGCCCAAAAATAGGCCTTTAACTTCAAGTCATGATGCAAAGGTCCCCTTTGGCATGGAAGTACCTTAGGGTCATACAAATAAATCTATTCTAAGACACAAGTGAGATCACACTTTGCATCCGAAATAAACACGTTTTTAAAATGCCTTTTTTTAATTGAGTAAACGCATGTTAAAAGCACATTCCATTTAGAATGTCCAGCTCCTGGATGCGATCTACAGCTTCTGAGACAACATGGAGCTGCTTGTGTGACAGGATATTGGGATTTATTAATGTAAAAACATTAGTAAAACTATACTGATACTGATTTGTTGAACATCAGACGGAGTGCAACAAATATAGCCTACAAGTAGTTAAATAATAAGATGTAATTCATATTACAGTAGTGTCAGGAAAGACCAATTAGACCAATTAGAATTTCCTCTAAAACAACTCTGTCTCGTAACGTTCCGTTATTATCTCATGTGGTGAATGTGCAGATCACAACTTGTCCACCAGAGGAGTTGTTGGATTGTGTTTGAAGAGTTTGATTCCATTAGCCTCCGTAGTGTAGCTCTGAGCAGCTCACGGATTTGCTCCGTAACGAACCTACCCCTGAAACTATAGGGATTATGGCAATGGGCCAATGTGCCAAAATGTTGATCTATCCCTTCAATATAATTCAGATACACATTGACCAAACCCTTCTCAGGCATGGATGCATCTATAAACCTTCAGTAGCATAATCCAACCTACCTGTTTTTCCCTTTGTCCCTTTGCCCTTTATTTCTTTCGTCTGTCTTGTAGATTACAACAAGTACATTTCAGAGCTCCCTTGTGCAAGGCCAAAGGAGAAGAGATTCTTTTCCTGGATGGCGACTTTTCCTCGGCTGCTCAGTTTTTCGTGACCGTGGGTGTTTTAGCTTTCCTCTACTCTCTGCTGGCGACAATTGTCTATGTCTTCTACCAGAACAAGTACCTGAAGAACAACAGAGGCCCACTTGTGGTGAATGAGTTTGTACCTCCTCGCACTTTTTGTCCTCAATTGTAATTAGAGCTGACTGTGTCTGACTTTTCTATTATGTGTGTGATGTTTCTCTTGATATTCTCTTTTCTATTCTTCTGTCCTGAGCAGGATTTTCTCGTGACAGTCGTCTTCTCCTTCATGTGGCTGGCAAGTGGTTGTTGTTGGGCCAAAAGCCTCTCTGATATCAAGTCAGCCACTAACCCGACAGAGGTGCTTCTGCTCATCTCAGCCTGCAGAGCCCAGGAGAACAAATGTACAGCTACCCAGGAGCCTCTCTGGTCACGTCTCAACACATCTGTGGTAGGTATTCAGTCAAAAAGATGAAGCACTGACATGTCAAATAGACAAGTTATTATTTATGATCCTGACGGTCTTCTGTCTCCAGGTTTTTGGTTTTGTGAACGTAGTCCTCTGGGTCGGAAATATTTGGTTTGTCTTCAAAGAAACAGGCTGGTACAAGACAGGTCAGAGATACCCAACCAGGAGTGCTTCTGGGAAACGGTCCAGTGAAATGCGCCAGCGGCTGTACAGCGAAAGCAGCTTCGACCAACCAGAGGAGAGTTATGATGCACAAATGTCCAGACAGGACAGTATCAATCAGTCAAAGTGGGGCTCTGGTCAGCAGGTCCACAGGCAGGCCAGCGTCAACCAGACACATGTGGGCTTCAGCTTACCACAGACGTATCTTGGTAAACCAGTAGTTTATGACAGGGCAAATGAAGCTGCGCCTCGTGGGCCAGTGATTTGTATCAATGAAATGTGAGTTTGACTTGGTGTTTGACAGTGCTGTCTATTGTAACTGCACAGTGAGTGGAATAAAATGTACTGTTATTTTTAATCTTGTCATTAACTGAATATCAAGTTAAAGCTATTTGATATATAGAGTGATTATAATGTCTATAATTCATCCCTATGAATAGATGGGTCAGTGCAGACAAAGCAAGAGCACAAAAAAGGTTTAATTGATGTAATGTTTAAGCACCATGTATATTTAGTTCCCATCTTTAATCAGTAATCAGTAATATAGACCAATAATTACCAAGCAGCAGTTGTACAATAGATATACACTGGAACAGTGTTTTTCGGCCTTGGGGTTGGGACCCAACATGGGGTCGCCTGGAATTCAAATGGGGTCGCCTGAAATGTCTAATAATTGAAAAAAAGATTACTGATTAAAATATTTTTTTAACTAATATATAACTAATATACTATTTTTTAAATTA
The DNA here is from genome assembly GCF_905171665.1 of Trachurus trachurus. Lineage (NCBI taxonomy): Eukaryota > Metazoa > Chordata > Actinopteri > Carangiformes > Carangidae > Trachurus > Trachurus trachurus. The sequence goes on from NC_139896.1 coordinate 28,212,475, forward strand.
TGATTGAAAACACCACACATAATCTTAAACAACTGTATTCTATACTTTCACTTTCTCAAATATAAATCGAGTTCAAATAAAATGCAGCATATCAAAATATTTGAGCTGGAGCATCTTGATTGACGGCCGTGATTGCAGGGTCGCCAGAAATTTGTGATGTCAGAATGCGGTCACAAGCCAAAAAAGTTTGGGAACCACTGAAACAATGTAATATTTGATAATGTACAATTAAGTTTGTTTCCATTGGTAACACAGGATAAATGCAACAGGATATGATGCTTTAATACAATGAAACAACACACTCACAGTAGGTGTTAGGTTGTTTATTTTATCTTAAAATTAAAGTAAAGTAAGCGATCCAGTCGTTTTGGCTAACTTCCTGTCAGCCGATGGGGTTAGCAGTCCCCGCCCTCGTCCCTACGTCACCACAGGCTCGCGCATCCCTTGGCTGCACACACTGAGAGGACCGCCCCTTTATGCCGTTCTCTCTCCTCATTGGATAAAGGTTGTAGGATACAAGGAAAGTTTTCTCCTCGGCTTACAGCAGAGCAGAGTGACTGACAGACCCGTGTAAGTGATTGCTGTCGGAAGATATAACTATTTAAGACTTATATTAAAGCAGAAGTAAGCGATCCGGTCGTTTTGGCTAATGCTGCGTTTCAGGCAAGCTTTTGAAACCGTAAATTACAGCTTCAAGTCACAACTTACGACTTTGTAGCGTTCCAGGCAACCCACTCGTGTTTTTCCGACCTGTTTTACCTGTGAAAGTCACTATAATGGCCACTCGTAACTTCCGACCCGTGAACTCGTACCAGATCGAACTGGTACGACTTCACAGGTCGGAAAAACACGAGTTACGAGTTGCCTTGAACGCACCATAACGTCTTGTCTTGTTAGCAGCCCCCGCCCTCGTCATGGATCTATTGGTCCTCGTCCCTACGTCACCGCATTCACGCGCATCCCTTGGCTGCACACACAGCCCTGCATGCCGTTCTCTCTCCTCATTGGATAAAACTTGTAGGATACGAGAAAAGTTTTGTCCTCGGCTCAGAGCAGAGCAGAGTGACTGAGAGACCCGTGTTTCGGTCCAAACACTCTATGTAAGTGATTGCTGTCGGAAGATATAACTATTTAAGACTTATATTAACACAAAAATATCGCTTACTTCTGCTTTAACACAAACATTCTGCTTACTTCTGCTTGTGTGTTTGTGTTACTACAAATAAGAAGTCTTCAAAAAAGACTATTACTAAAAGTAATTTTTGTTAACATGAATTATGCTGGAAGCAACAGTAGCACAGTATGACCACAGATAAATAATCTTAACTGTGAAACCCTATTACATAACAGTTACAATACAAAGTACCCATTCACTCTGTGTGGAACAAGAGCTGTGGTATACTGTACTCTGTCTACAGTTTGCTTGGATAATGTTAGATATTTGTTTTGGATTTTTTTTAACTCACCTTTTAGAAAAACACTGAATTAAAATTTCACAGGACAAAGGACCAGATGTATGAATTTAGGGCTTGGCTCTGTTGATATTGGCCTACTTTACTTTCTTTTCTACATTACATACAGTATTGTGGTCCATAATATATGTTTGATGGGAAAATATGTGCAGTATAAGTGCTGGAATATGTTGGATATATTGGAGTTCTCTTTATAAATATTTCATGTTTTTATTGTATCTTTTATTCCCTTTGTGATTATTGATGGATTTCTTGATATTATAAGCAGTGTGTCTGTACTTTTTGAGATTAATATTGATTTTCGACAAATTGATAATGTGCCAGTGGAAGCCTCTATATCTTACTAGTTTTTGTAATTATTTTGTGTGTTTTCTTGTAAATACATAATTACATTTTATTATACTTGTATCAAAGTGGAAGAATTCAGTGTTCCATACCAAGCACAGACGCATCATTTGGATGTGGAATATGTTGAAGTGCACTAATCATTAAAGCTATAATTTCACTATTGAATATCATTTCTATAAGATTGTTAAATTGCAGAGGCAGAGGCTTTAGGTGTTAGTTGCTGATGGGTATAGAAGTGAGCATATCACTGTGTTGCAGTTGTTACCATGTTTTTTTAAAGGATGAGAGCTGTGATAAACAGAGCAGAGGAGGAAAGAAAGTGAGGGAATACTAAAAAAAGAATGTGTCTTTATAGAGAATCACTAATGGATCACTCGCTGTTATGGCGAAGCCTGCACAGACATTAAAGCACGCTGGGCATCAGGATTATCTGACTGCAAAAGCCAAAGGGATAATCTCCCAGGGTGTTAGTTTCATTCTGCCTAAGAGGACTAATACCTAAAACCTCTTTACCACAGAGGGCTTGAAATCTACTGATGACAATGAGTCTGTTTGTACACACAGGTTAATCTAGTTGTTTCAGTTACATTGACATCAAATCCAGTAATATACAATCATGTTAATTAAAGATGTTAAAGGAAAACATTTTGCTTTTAAAAAAAACGTGTTGCCTCATTTCAGTGACATCTCAAAAATCAAACAAAAGCAATGTAAATATATTTATATATTAAAACAGCATCCATGACCCTTGGAGCAATGGCTGTCAACAAACCTTCTCTTAGGTGTTCATTTAAAGGGACACTCCACCAACTTCATTATCATCATCTAATCTACATAATCATACCTAATGCATGTTGGTCTGTCTGGCACAGGGATTTCCATGGTCTCTTTCACTTCTGGAAGTCTAGATTTAAACCCGTGTCAAATTTGCACAAAGCCATAAATTGTTCTCTTATAAAACGGTTGGTGGTGATCCTAACACTCCAAAAACAACAATTGATAATAATACTAAAAATGAAAATGAATACAGTATTTCATCAATGCAGGGAAGCTTATCCACTGCAGAGTGTAGAGAAGCAGAATTGTTGCCCTGGCCCAGGCTTCTTCACAGCCTGGAAATATATTCAGTGAATGCCAAGTTTGTTATTAAGACCTCTGTATGCGGCTCCTCCTATCTGATCCAAGCAATTAGAACAAAGAGAGGCCACTCTTGTCTCTGTCGGCCCCCTGACAGAGAGACTAAGCACATGCAGGTGTCCAGAGCAGGCTCTTTGAAGAAAATTACAGAGTGTGTGCCCACAGCATTACAATTAGGGTCAGGTTATCAGCCCGGAAATAAAGGGCTACATCATGAGATAGATGGCCTACCGGGCAGTAGAAGGAGGGTATATTTAGATGTAATTAACCGCCTCTGAGCTGTAACATGCTGCAGACTGGTGTGTGACATATATCATTGGTTATGTCTTTATCCTCCACTAACATGAAAATACAGTGTCTTTTATTTCAACACTGGAGACGTTTTTCACTTCTTGGTAAACACCTGCAGAGGGCGCCATCCACCCTTCGTATGGACTCAAAGCCCTCCTGCAGACCCTGCTTTATAAATCTAAAAGGGTTGTTGTTTTTCTTTTCTTTTCACAAGTTCGACGGTTTTTCAGCATTTGAGCAGAACTTATGTGTAAGTTTCCATTTTCAAAGTTTAAGTTACATCTGCACATTGTGTGAAACTGCATCTGTTGCCTTGATGCCCTGCAGTCAGAAGGTTGGGGATGTCAATAATGATACTGGCCTCAGGAGGGCAGTATTACTGTCCATCACACCAAACGTATTGTACAAGAACTGTCTATGACCTGCAGAACCCCTACAGCTGATGTGACATGCTGAGCAGCATTAACAGTGTCTGTCTACATTGCCACACGACCATCTTTTTTTTTAATCACCTGTTCTGTTTAACTCTAGATGAGTAAGACCATATCCACTGCAAACAACAGGAACGTCTGAGCTACTGTTTCAATGGATTTCTTTATTTTACATTTTATTAATTGTCAGAAGTGCACAGTCTGTGGAGGATTGCTAGGTCTATATGAAATACTACCCACAGTTAGTTTGGCTACAATGTGTTTTATTTTTTGTTTTATTTGTTTGCACAGTTAAAAAAATTACACAAGTAAAAGTAACAATTATAACAATTTGAAGTGCAGGAAGAGGCGAAAACTCAAAGAGCTTATCACATGCCTCCACCTAACAATAAAATATTATATCATACTTAAGAAAACAAAATATACAAATGAGCAATCAGAAAAATATTTAGATGATAGAAATAAAAGAAAATATTACACAAAAAGAATAATAATCAAAAATATATCAATAACAATAAGGAATAACAATTAAGAAACCAACAAACAAACACAAAACAACGACTAAAGGACAATACAAATAAAACAAACAAGAAATAACTTCAACTTGGCAATTGCACAAAAGGATAAAATAAGTGTCATATCAGTACATCCATTACTTATGCCAGTTTCATTTACAAAACAAAATGTAAATGGTGTTTCAGACATCCTTTATAACCTTGTACAGATGAGCATTTTTTTGCTAAGTGGGAATATGTATTCCATAGTTTGACACCCCTGTACCGTATTGTATATTGAGCCCTGGTTGTAACACATTTTGGAGGATGCAGATCTAACGCTCGACGAGTTGCATGAGTATGAACCTGAGAATTTGTAGTGAAATAGTCTTTGAGGTGAGCAGGAATGCTTTCCTCCTTTAAGACCTTATAAATAAAAAAGACATGTCTGATAAATATTTATATTATAAATGTTAAGAATATAAAGTTTATGAAACAAAGGAGTGGAGGGACTGTATGGATCTGAACAAGTTGCTATCCTGACAAAACGTTTCTGACAGACCAAAATTTTGTGTAATGTTGTAGGAAAGGTACTGGCCCAGACTATATTACAATATGAAAGATATGGGTAAATTAGACTATAATAGAGAGCGAGAAGACAATTTGTTTTAACCAAATGTCTAATCCGTCTAATAATGCCAAGAGATTTGTGAATTTTTGTATTGACACAATCAATTTGATCTTTCCAATTTAAGTTCTCATCAACAAGAACTCCCAGGAATCTAAATGAAGATACCTGGAGCATATCAACAGAGTTAATTTGAATTTTGGATAAATCTCTTGGGTAAGATTTTTTGCCACTGAAAATTATAAATCTACATTTCTTAATGTTCAGAGACAATTTATTTAACTTAAACCATTTCATATAAGCAGTTAGACCAACATTTGCTTCTCTAATCAATGAATTAAAATTACTGTCAGAGAAAACAAGGGTTGTGTCATCAGCAAACATAATTGGTGAGAGGGCATGTGAAACATTTGATAAATCATTAACATAAATAAGAAATAGCAATGGTCCCAGAATAGACCCCTGTGGGACCCCACAGGTAAGTTTAGCTTTGTCAGAATAGCAATTATTAATGCAAACAAATTGATACCTATTGAAAAGATAATCCTTCAACCAATTGTATGTTGTGTTCTGAAAACCATATTTAACCAATTTTTGAAGCAAAACCTGATGATTAACTGTGTCAAATGCTTTGGAAAAGTCTAAAAAGATACTACAAGTGAATTGATGATCATCGAGTGCTGAAACAATTTTATCAGTAAGGTGAAGCAGAGCCATATAAGTGGAATGCTTTTCCCTGAAACCATACTGATGTTTGTAGAGGACTGAATTATAAGTCAAATGAGAAAGAATTCTGTTATATACAAGTTTTTCTAATATCTTTGAAAAACAAGGCAGAATTGATATGGGCCTATAATTGTTAAAAGAACCTGGATCATCTGCTTTAAACACTGGAACTACTTTTGCAATTTTTAAATCCTCCGGTACAACTCCTGTAGCCAAGGACAGGGAAAAGATGTGAGTGAGGGGCTTTAATATAGACTGTTTCACCAGTTTGACAAGAAAAGCAGGAATACTGTCGTGACCAGCTGAGGATGTTCTGAGGTCATCGATTAAGTCACTTATCTCTTGGCTACTGGGTGGTTTAAAAGAAGTCATAATGGAAAAGTTCCCTGGTATATAGTCTAATGGACTGCCCGGACAGTCAGGAATTTTATCAGCTAAATCCTGGCCAATATTTACAAAGAAGTCATTAAATTTTTGAGCAATCTCAAGCGGATTATTTACAGCATTTTCACTATCATGAAATACTGAGGGTATTTGCAATATCTGATTAATCACTTTCCAGGTATTTTTGGTATCATTTGAATACCTCTTAAATTCATCACTGAAATAGTTCTTTTTTGCAGATCTGATGGAGTGAATATATTTATTTCTACAACTTTTATATGCACCACGGGTAAGAGGTGTTGGATTAAAGGCATACTTTTTATAGAGTTTGTTCTTTTTCTTTAGTAGCTTAAGTAGATCATCTGTAAACCAAGGCTTGTTAAAGTCTTGGCTGTTTTTCTTAGAAGAACTGCTTAAGGGGAAACAGGGTAACACTTTACACTAAGGTACACAAAATTAGAGTAGTTAATGAGTAACTAATGAAGAACTAATGAGGAACTAATGAGTAGTTAGTGAGGAATTGAGCTACACAAAATTACAGTAGTTACTGAGGAACTAAGGTACACAAAATTACAATAGTTACTGAGGAACTACTGATTAATTAACTATTAGTTAATGGTCAGTTCTTCAGGAACCCCTGATCAAATTTCAGAGGAGTAGTTAATGAGGAACTAATGCGTAGTTAGTTAGGGAACTGAGATACACAAAATTAGAGTAGTTACTGAGGAACTAATGATTAACTAACTATTAGTTAATGGTCAGTTCTTCAGGAACCCCTGATCAAATTTCAGAGGAGTAGTTAATGAGGAACTAATGAGGAACTATTAATGATCAGTTCTTCATTAACTCATGATCAAATTTCATAGAAAGTTAATCACAACTTGATGATTAGCGAACTAGTTACTTCATCAGTACAGAATCATTACTCAATAAAATGTCCAGTAGTTAACCCTTATGACCTAAAGTGACACATAATGAGTGGTTTTTCATTTCTTCATCTTCATCTTTACATTAGTAGTTCCTTAAAAAATCACAGACAGCAGGATTCTTTAGAAGATTTTATTCATTAATTTCAGACCACATACACATCAATATGACCATCCATTTTGCCTTTGAAATAAATATGATAGTTTGTCACATGTTTGGTAGGCTAAATGAATGTATCATGGGGCTGTGTAGTACTGTATACTGATCACACCGTGGTTCACAGTAAAGTTGTTTGAGGTGCACAAAATTTAGAGTAGTTATTTACTATGAAACAAATTTGGAATGAATGAGGAACTCAGTATTAGTTAATGGTGAGTTATTCAGTAACTCCTAATCAAATTACTGAGGAACTAACTATTACTTAATCATTAGTTACCCTTTTTGTGTACCTTAAGGTAAAGTGAGACATCAAAATGAGTAGGTAATGAGTACTGAATCATTACTTAGTCATTAGTTACCCTTTTTGTGTACCTTATAGTAAAGTGAGAAATCAAATTGAGTAGGTAATGAGTACTGAATCATTAGTTACCCTTTTTGTGTACCTTATAGTAAAGTGAGACATCAAAAGGACTAGGTAATGAGTACTGAATCATTAGTTACCTATTTTGTGTACCTTATAGTAAAGTGAGACATCAAAATGACTAGGTAATGAGTACTGAATCATTAGTTACCCTTTTTGTGTACCTTATAGTAAAGTGAGACATCAAAATGACTAGGTGATGAGTACTGAATCATTAGTTACTCTTTTTGTGCACCTTATAGTAAAGTGAGACATCAATATGAGTAGGTAATAAGTACTGAATCATTACCTAGTCATTAGTTACTATTTTTGTGTAAGGTACACAAACATTACAGTAGTTACTGATGAACTAATGAAGAACCAAAATAATCATTTGCCTCTATGTGCACCAAAATAACTTTTGTCTTCACGGGCACCAAAATAAGATTTTACCTGCACAGGTACACCAAAATAACATTTTTTTTATGTCCACACACAAGAAAATATGATAGAATGTAAAAAAAAATAATAATAAAAAGAGAAAGAAAAGAAAAACCTTTGTAGCTTTCTTGTTTTAATAATAGCCTAATAAAAAATAACAAGTGTGTAGCGTCCCCAGCTAAATGATGGTCACAAATGATGAAACTGATGGTTCACATTCCTTCATTCCATGGACCGTATTCAGTTGCAGACACACCGTAAGAGCTATGAGAAGAAAATAAAATACAGTTACCTTTCCTTTTACATAAATGAAATTATTTTTAACTGCTTTTATCACATAAACAATCATAATAATAATAATAATAATAATAAATTTAATTTGTAATGCACTTTTCATCGGCACGATCTCAAAGTGCTACAATTGTTAAAACAAGGTAGGGAAAGTAGAGTTAAAAACAGGGTAGAAGGAAGAGTTAAAAATGTTAAAAACAGGGTAAAGGAAATAAAAACATGCTCAATGTAAGTTGACTCCCTTTTTATCTATTTAATCAAAAGACAATATCCAAATGGAGTGCTGTATTACCATGAAATAAATATTTTTAACCGTTTGTTTTTAATCCAATAAACTGTTTTTAACCTTACCAGACCTCACATCAAACAGACAAAACAGTCCTGTTGCATTAATAAAACAATCAACGAGTTAGCTTAGCTTTATCTCACTTCAATGTATTGAAGTGAGATGGAGCTAAGCTAAGCTAACTAAGCCGAGCTGGCCAATGCTAATAGCTACCGCTAACCACAACATGTTCCATACATACATGAGACTATCAACGGCGACCAAACTCGAGCCGGACATAAATATAACATGAAAAGGTAACAAAAACAAACCTTGTGCCCCTTATTAGCCAGGTGCTAGGGCGTTTCATAGTTAGGCACACTTTTAGCATTGAAGACACTCTGGCCTTGCAGAGTGCAGACCAGACACACTGCCGGTAAAATCCGTAGCACCGGAAGTTTATGAGGTCTCGGCGAGACGCTTTCAAAATAAAAGCACTGAATATAACGTCGGCTTAATATATAAGAAATAAAGCCCTGACCTTGACTAATGTTCAGAAACTAAATAAATAAACATAAACACAACAAATGAAGTAATGTTCTTATCATAAAGGTCATTTACAAAGTGTCATTTGTCTTTTATTTTGGAAACGAGATCATCATTTCCTGTGCATCTTTACTGTGAGGAGCAGTGAATTCACTTGGCACAAGAGAAGCAATTGACCATGCCACAAGAGAAGCAATGGACCATGCAGGGAAAAGCAAAAGAAGGAAAATCCCATTTCGACGATATCTCGAGGATGAGGGTGTGACCGTACAGTGATATTTTAATGGTATCTGTCTTTTTTTTTTTTTTTTGGAAGATGTGTAAGATGACTCCTCAAATTTTACTATGCTAACTTTCTCCAAAGTGACCTAGCATAGCATCGATGCTATGGTCGGTTAACAGAATGTAGCATTGATGCTACACTTGCACACGTTGTACAAAACATTAAATAACCTGTTAACTGCATCTGAATCGCGGGATTCTTTGCTTTCCGAGGGTCCTTCAATGGTGCCTCTATGAAAGTATGCTCAAGTGTTGCATTGATGCTAGCTCAGTTTAGCTCTGTTCCCTTACCATGTGGTTACATGACGCATATCGTCCCTTGTTGTCATAGGTGCACCATTCAAAAAATCCAGTGATTCAGATGCTGTTCACAACTCGTCTCTATCATATACGGTTCATAAGTTATTAAATATTGACAAAAATGTGCAACCTCAGCATCAATGCTATGCTCGGTTTAGCTTCTCTTCCAGTGTCACGTGTTGTCGTAGAGGCACCATTCAAGGACCCTCGGAAAGCGGATAACCCCCCCGATTCAGATGCTGTTCACAGCTCGTCTCTATCATAAACGGTTCATAAGTTATTTAATGTTTTGTAAAACATGTGCAAGCGTAGCATCAATGTAACGTTCGGTTAACCAAACTACGGTCGGTTTTAGAGGGCTAAATTCACTTTGGACAAAGTTATCTTACAGTAAATTTGAGGAGCAATCTTACCGAATTTGTATATATATATATAAAAAAAAGAGAGAGATACCATTAAAATGTACTTATACTGTACAGTCACATCCTCATCCTCGAGATATAGAACGTCTCTGATATAGTTGAGATGGGAGCTTCTGCTCTTCCTTGCTCTGTCCATTACTTCTCTCATCGTCGTCAAATGAATTCACTGCTCCTCACAGTAAAGCTGCACAGGTGAGCCACCGGAATTGAAGATCTTGTTTCCAAAATAAAAGACATGACTTTTTTTAAGCAAGTAAGTTACAAAGGTTTTTGTTGTTGTTTTACATTCTATGTCATTTTGGTGCACATGGAGGCAAATGATTATTTTGGTTCCTCATTAGTTCATCAGTAACTACTGTAATGTTTGTGTACCTTACACAAAAATAGTAACTAATGATTCAGTAATGATTCAGTACTTATTACCTACTCATTTTGATGTCTCACTTTACTATAAGGTACACAAAAAGAGTAACTAATGATTCAGTAATGATTCAGTACTCATTACCTAGTCATTTTGATGTCTCACTTTACTATAAGGTACACAAAAAGGGTAACTAATGATTCAGTACTCATTACCTACTCAATTTGATTTCTCACTTTACTATAAGGTACAAAAGGGTAACTAATGACTAAGTAATGATTCAGTACTCATTACCTACTCATTTTGATGTCTCACTTTACCTTAAGGTACACAAAAAGGGTAACTAATGATTAAGTAATAGTTAGTTCCTCAGTAATTTGATTAGGAGTTACTGAATAACTCACCATTAACTAATAGTGAGTTCCTCATTCATTCCAAATTTGTTTCATAGTAAATAACTACTCTAAATTTTGTGCACCTCAAACAACTTTACTGTGAACCACGGTGTGATCAGTATACAGTACTACACAGCCCCATGATACATTCATTTAGCCTACCAAACATGTGACAAACTATCATATTTATTTCAAAGGCAAAATGGATGGTCATATTGATGTGTATGTGGTCTGAAATTAATGAATAAAATCTTCTAAAGAATCCTGCTGTCTGTGATTTTTTTAAGGAACTACTAATGTAAAGATGAAGATGAAGAAATGAAAAACCACTCATTATGTGTCACTTTAGGTCATAAAGGTTAACTACTGGACATTTTATTGAGTAATGATTCTGTACTGATGAAGTAACTAGTTCGCTAATCATCAAGTTGTGATTAACTTTCTATGAAATTATATCATGAGTTAATGAAGAACTGATCATTAATAGTTCCTCATTAGTTCCTCATTAACTACTCCTCGGAAATTTGATCAGGGGTTCCTGAAGAACTGACCATTAACTAATAGTTAGTTAATCATTAGTTCCTCAGTAACTACTGTAATTTTGTGTATCTCAGTTCCCTAACTAACTACTCATTAGTTCCTCAGTAACTACTCCTCTGAAATTTGATCAGGGGTTCCTGAAGAACTGACCATTAACTAATAGTTAATTAATCAGTAGTTCCTCAGTAACTACTGTAATTTTGTGTAGCTTAGTTCCTCACTAACTACTCATTAGTTCCTCATTAGTTCTTCATTAGTTACTCATTAACTACTCTAATTTTGTGTACCTTAGTGTAAAGTGTTACCGGAAACAGTGATTAAAACTAGTGTTAACTATATTCATGAACTTCTTGTATGCTGAATCAGCGTTATTTGTCACAAGAATATCATCCCAGGACATGTTGACAAGCATAGATTCAAATTTAGAGATGTTTGACTTACTCATGATCCTTTTGTACTTTGGTTGTGGTTTCTTAGTGTAATTAATCCCATCAGCCTGAATTAAGGAACACTGAAAAATAGGAAAATGGTCAGATAAATCTGATAACAGAATCCCAGAATTCATTCCTTTCCCTAGGGAATTTGTGAAAATATTGTCAAGTAAAGATATTGAATGATCTCCAACTCTCGTAGGCCTGTGGATGAGGGGGAAAAAATAACTAGAGTAAAATGTATTTAAAAAATCACCCATGACATCATTCGAATCACATTTGAAGAGGTTTACATTAAAATCTCCTAAAATAAAACACAACTTATTTTCCTTGTTGATACACTCCAGACAAATAGCGAGGTTTTCAATAAAATCTCTTAAAGGGGAGTCAGGAGGGCGATATATAACCCCAACAATAATCTTCTTGTGGCCCAAGACCCCAATGAGTTCCACAAAAACAGATTCCACCCCGACAGTAGATTTAACAGTAAGATCATGTCTTAGTTTGAATTCATAGTCGTCATGGATAAAAAGTGATACACCCCCTCCAGGTCTACTCCCTCTTACATAATGAACTGCGTTGTATTTAGGCACCTTAAAGATCTCTCTGGTAATCTCAGTGAGCCATGTTTCTGATAAAGCAAGAACAGAAAATTTGTGATTCAATGAAGATAAATAGTGAATAAATTTATCATAGTTGCTGGGGAGATGCTGTTTTGCATTTGCAGGTCGAGGAAAATACTCTTACTCATGTAACCTACTGGTAAATGTAACTAAAATCACTGCTGCATCATATTGACTTTGAACATGCATCTATCTACAAGAATGTGACTTTTTTTTTTTTTTTTTTTTAATTCTGTTGTCTCAAAAAGAAATGCAGACAATTAAATCTGCATCTATCAGTGTTGCAATACAAGCTGTAATAAAATCAATCTCTCTCCCATTTCTCAGGAATTAGATTTTGGTGTCATACGAAATAACACAAATTAGCATCTGTGAAACAAGTGCTGTAAGCCAATTGGTAGGATGACCATGTGCTCCCACTGCGGTTTTAGAGGATTACAATGAGGGATTATAATGTTATGACACATCCACGTACCGTCTGCTCGGTGGCTCGTTGACAGACACGCATGCAAATTTGAATATTTGCACAAAGTTTGTTTGATGTTTGAGAAAAAACTTAATGAGAATATTCTGCTGACCCCTATATGTCTCTTAATTAAGCACTCGTCCATGGAGTAATCCATGAGCTCAGAATCTACAGGGAAAACTGCACTGTCAATCAAGTGCTTGAAATCAATAAATGTAGAATGACAGCAAACATGTAAACTTCATACATAAATAGACACATAAACAGAATTTTTCTTTTCGTGCATGCCTTTATTATCTATAACTCTACAGTTTCATAAAATACATAAAAACAATGCCACTGGCAGACCAGTGAAAGAAACCCCACCCCCCCAAAATAATTACATAGAAATATGCAATTTGTAATTACACATTCATTATGGCAGATAGTGTTGTCACATTTCACCAGGTTAGATAACCTCCACAGCAGATGTGTTTTATACACTCCTCCTTTGTACATATTAACAGATGAGATGGAACTCCTTGGTGTGTGTGGTCCAGACTGTTCATCGTATCCATGAATCCATTTGGCTAAAGTTCCAAGATTTTCTTTTTCTTTTAAAATCTTCATGTAATCAGCAAGGAAAATGTCCACAGATTTGAGGATGTCATGATGATTAAGAGACAGAGGACACTTCTGTCTTGCTGGTAGAAACTGAGGTCTCATCCTCCACCAAGCCGCCCATTCCAATAGTGCTGAGCATGCAGTTACGGAACTGAAAAGTAGAGCAGAGATAGCAAATTCAGAAACTAAGCAAGGATTGAATGACGAAGAAGTGTAAATACCAGTGAACTATACAAAATACTTAACCAACCTGTTTGTTCAACAGCACATAGATGACAGGGTTATACAAGGCTGAGCTCTTAGCAAAGAAGGCAGGGATGGCTGCAGTCAGGGCAGTGAAGGCAGCTCCCTTGTTCAGGAAAATCCAACCAGCGAAAGTGGCATATGGCACCCAAGCTACCAGGAAGCCGAAGACCATCAAGATGCACATGCGTGTCACTTCCCTCTCAGCCTTCTGGGTGGACTCTGACTCCTGCTGCTGGGCTGCAGCCTGAAGAGTTTGGTCAAATAAAATACAATTCGGTCATTGAATAGATTCTACTACAAATACACACAAGGCTGAGAAAAGGTTATGAGATAATGTTCTAAAAACTCACAGCTTTGACTGTCATCACAAGGCTTCCATAAGTGAAGAAGATGATGAAGACAGGAACGAAGAAGTGGACAATGAACATGTACATGACATATGATTCGTTGTTGAAGCCTGGGGCCAGAGTGTAGTAGTCAGGTCCACAGGAGCACTGCATGCCTTCAGGGAGGTACCTGTGTGAGATCGAAGAAAAGGAAGATCAATGACAAGGGTATTTTGCTCTCTACATCTACAACTTGGAAATGGAATTGCGAGCATCACCTGGACCAGCCGAAGAGTGGAGGAGCGGCACATGCGAAAGCCATGATCCAGGTGAAAAGGACACCAGTTCCTGCATGAGTTCCAGAGAACTTGAAGCTTCCCATGGGTTTGCAGACGACGATGTATCTCTCAATAGCCAGGACAACCAGAGACCACAGAGCAACTTCACCTGTAGGAAGGAAAGGACATTTGGTGATCAAATATAATATAGAATTTCTAGAATTCCTGAAAGGTCTTGTGTTTCTTCTTTCTCACCTCCTAACGTGGCCATGAATCCCTCAACAGCGCAGGCAGTGGCTCCAAGAATGAAGTAGCCATTAACAGCAGAGGTGATGGTGATGGTGAATCCGAAGGCGCACATGATGAGACCAGCCACAGCCAGGTTGACCAGGATGTAGTTGAGAGGTTGCCTGAGTTTCTTGTTCTGAAACGTTACCAGCAGCGTCAGACCGTTGATAGGAGTTCCGGTGCAGATCAGGAAGAACATGTAGAGAGCTAGAAGCTTGAACATGATGGGATCCGCCAAATAATACTGCTGGTATTCGAAAGGACTTCTAACAACCCCAGACCTGTTGGACATGGGGATGTAGAAGTTCTTTCCCTCTGTGCCATTAGGCTCGAATCCTCCTTCCCAAGCCATTTTTCAGTAGCTGTTGCTGGAGCTTCAGTTGATGGAGAGTTCCCAAAGTGTGCTCGAGGTCACTAAGTAGTCACCCGTGGTGTAAGCCCACCCCACACAGGCAGCATGCATCCCTGGGTCTTGTTTTATACCTCCCTGGAGGGGGGATTGTGAGGAAGTGAACAGCTCAAGACTGATTGATAATTGACTTAAGCAATGAGGGACTGTGACTTAAAGGTCACATGTTTCAAATCTAGCCTCATTTATTATCTAAATTTGGAGTAGTAATAACAGATCAGTTGGCAGGAAATACTGCGCAGAATTCTGCTTGTTCTAATGTAAGAAGGGCTTACTTGCTGTCTATTTGTTGTCTAGCAAATTAACATTAACAGACTTATTCCTGCTTTCATTCAATATAGGGTACTAATTGTTTTTTTTTATTATGATTTTTTCTTTTTTCTTCTTTTTTTTTTTTTTTTTAGAAATAATTATTTACCGTATTTGACTGAATAGTGGTTGACATAGGTCATAGTGACTAATACGTGTCAAAGGGTGTATGGATCTTTGGATCTATGCCCACGGTGGGCAGCAGACTTTGGTTGGCTGACTGTCACACCTTCGCATGCAGTGCCACCCAGCGCTGACCACAGTGTTGTGCTTCTCGTCTTCTGCAGAAATCAAACTTTTATTTTTTCTCAGCCAAAATGCGCGCACGGACAATTATCTGGGAAACCGTGACAGACGCTTGGGAATTGGGTAAGTCCTGAACGAGGGAAATAGCTGGGTTAACTCACCTGTGATTGTTTTCCGGGAGTCTCACTTACTATATGCACGGCACTGTAGTTGGCGCAAAGACCGCAGACGAGCCAGAGAAGAGAGCTTTTCTCACAATCCAATTAACGTTTGCAGTGCATTTCTGAAAACATTTAGCACACACCGAGTGGATAGCCTGCAAAAGCTGTCACTTATTGCTCAAAATGGATAGTTAATTCCCCAAAAGCAAGTACTATTCAATCAAGCTGTCAGTGTAATCAAAATAAGTCCTGACACCATTGTTTATGAACAAGATAGTCAAATGGCTTTGTCATGTTTACATTACAGTTTACTCTGTAAGTGTTTTCCAATGCAAAAAAGTCAGATCTTGGTGACACTACCTGAAAATGCTCAAGACAATGAAATGAGGACTATTAGTTTTATAGTGAACGACTATTCAGCATTCATAGTTCATTTTGACTGACATGACATAAGCAAATGATAATGTTATAAAACAGCAGATAGTTGTATGAAAACAACTGATACATGTCCAAAAGCATTTGCAGTTTGTTCAAAGGAAGAAGAAATTGCTATGATGATGTGCACATCAGTGAGTGATACTGTAGTCCCAGGCAGCAGCTCAGGTGACTCCATATCCTTTAATAAAGGATGTTGGGAGTTGTGATGTGTGAAAACAGTAATCAGCCTTATTTCATAAAACCTTTATTCTGCAGATTGGCGGGTGGGTCATCCAGGTTATGGTTAAACCTCGAAAGCTGTACTTACTGTAAGTGCTTAGAGCTTACAGCCTACTGTCTCTACGTGCTCGCCTTGTGTTCCTCGACAGTCTCCCCTGTCAATGCTGCACTGCACAGAATGGACATGGACTATTCTGCAGAACTCAGGTGAGGTGTTCCAAGATCCATCGACACACTCAAATAGACATGCAAAATATGACCACCATATAAATTGTGATTTGATATGATGGGCTACAATAAGATATAACTTCATTGAGCCCCACTAAATTCACAAGCTGTAAAACAGTCACATTAGTTTAATCTGCATTAATGCATCAATAATTATACTGCAATATAAATTATTCAGTAAAGTGTCACAGTGAGTAGTACTTACTTTTATGGCACTTGTATCAAAAGCTAGTACTTTAAACCAGCAAAATAACAGAGTACTGTTGTGGTATTGATACTTTTGGTTTGAGATGTATTTATGTATTTTAAATGGGACATACATTCTGTATTAATAAACATTCTTATGTGAATATGTTTGAGATTATAGTTCATTTCCATCTCCAGTCCCATTGGCAGGTCCGTGTCAATCATAGAAAAAAAAAACAAGGCCAATCATGAAAAATATTTAAGGCATATTTCAGATCTTTCAGACCAAAGTGCCTTGTCACCAGTTGTTAACTGCAGTATTACTGCATTTCTGGTGCATAATAATGAGCATATTTTAGACCTGTATTAAATTCATCTGCACAGTAACTAAAGATGTTAAGATTGATATAGTGGAGTCAAAAGTATTAATTAGTTAAAGAATGAAATACTCAAGTAGAGGACAGGTACTTAACTACTGGATTAACCTCACTTAGCCTACTTGCCTTTCACTACTGTGTAAAAATAATTCTCACTTTAAAATAGTTTGATGATTTTTTTTTTTTAATGTCTTTGCATGACAATGTCTCAGCTGCAAACACTGTCAGAGAAATGTTTTCAAGGCTCAAGTGGAAAAGTGCAGATAATCATGCTATTATATCGGATTTAAAGTATTGCAGAACAGAACGTGCTATCCTGGATGAAATCCCTCCACGGACACCAGTGGGTCACAAGTGCCTGGTTAATCCCCTGTCCTTATGGGAAAGGGTTAAGACGATGGCTTGGGTCTGACAATCCCTGAAAAGACAGTCACATGTCAAACAAGTAAAATCAGCCCGTACACTCAATAACACATGAATGAGATGAGAAAGAAGAATGCACAGAGCTGAGTGAAGGCCTTTATTGTATGTAAATAGTTGACAGCTCTTAATGCAGTACTTACACTTTTTCAGAAATATCACTGTGATAAACACAGGGGTGACAAAGGCAGAGAGAGAGGAATGCTTAAAGAAGTATCATTTTAAAATGAGAAAAACAGTTACTGGTTATTTTACTCCTAATGGTCATAAACATCAAATATATCTTATTAAAACTTTGGCAGCATCATTAAATATAAACAGCCAGTAGATAGCTGTTGATTGGTGCTAATTCTGGGTCTAGCACACAATTTCCTTGAGAACTGAGGTCTGTTCATCAGCACATAGATAATAGGATTATACTGGGCTACACTCAGAGAGCAAGAGTTTCTGTTGTTGAGACAGTTAAGGATCTAACTGTTAGAGGTCCCTTGCAGCCATTGATAAGAGGTTCACACATAGAAGAAGATGTTTAATTAACTGTCAAGTGTTGTCTTTATAGTTGATAGCCAGAACGTCCTCATAACTGAAGAAAATAGTGTAGGTAATCCCTCTCTCTCTGCCCACACAATGAGAAGGTTGCAGCCAGAGGCAAGATTTACTGACTTCATCCAGCTGATGTATAACAGTTAGCATTTCATGGCCAACAATGTTCTTTAAAGGCCCTACATTGACAAATGTGTCAAAAAGCAACCATTTGTCACATCTTACATTATACAGTATAGTCCAAGATTGATTACTGAACATCCCTTTCTGTTTGCACATGCATAATGGCACATATCATTGCTGGATTATACTTAGATTTGACATGCTGGCATTCTTTGTGGACAGAAGTAAGAATTTCATTGTATAGGGAAACACGTTTCCTACTGTACATAATAAACACTTTGAATCTTGAATTTTTACATACAGTAGATGGACTTGGTTGTTGGTACTTCAGAGCTTTTTACCCCAGTCATCACAGAACTGAGGAAGCCTCTTGGATGATAGATAAAACTTATTCAAGTATGAAGTCCAGCTCTTCTTGGATAGGCTCTCCACATATGGGCGCATAAACAAATAACTCTTTAAATGAATTTAAAATGAATAATATGTTCAATATTATAAAAACAAGTTATGAGGCAGAGGAGGACAGTGTCAGTTCTTGCACCTACCTGCTGTGAACCTTGGGCTTGTTATGATTTGCAGATAACAATGGCAAGTCTTCATCTTGAATAGAGGGCAAAAGAGATTTTAAAACATACTGTAGGCTATAGAGGTCAGATATTTCCCCAACATCTCCAGGTGTTTTCCGTGTTTCCACACCTGCTACTGTAGGTATCTATGTTGTTGGTTCACTTTTATGACATGGGTATATCATTTCATTTGGATCAAGTGTTTTTTAAAACACTTTGGCTAGTAGTAACCATGTATAAATAAAGCAAAGTATCATTACTACTGACAGTAGTATTAGTTGCTGCATTTTCTTTGTAAATCAAACCACATCCATATACTGTAATACAGAAGATTCAGAAAAGTGCTATACTATCTAATACTTCAAATTAATTAATTAATTCATTTATAATAGCAAAAACTAGCAAAATCTTTTTTTCAAAATAGTTGAATACCAGCTTGATGTGACTTACATGATAAATCCATCCTGTTTTAAATATATCTATTTGTCCATAATTTAAAGTTCTGACATTTGGGCATCTGTTTAGCATGTGCACAACAATTACAGGAACACAGACTGTCCTGGAGAGTAATGTCATGATAAGAGGAATATCTCTCATGAATATCTGTGTATATGTATATTCACATGTATTATGAATCAAGGACCATTGGGGAGAAACACATTATTTCGAAGCAATGAGAAAATTTCACAGCATACACATGTTAACTATATAGATTGGATTTTGAAATCTTCACTTGCACGTTACCTCCAAACATGACCGTGAATCCCTTGATAACACTGACAGGTAAATAGGTGGTGGTGGTGGTGGATGATGGTGGTCTCTTCATCAATCCAATGGAATCCTGGAATTGGCCAAGAACCAGGGTCCGGTCAGGGTTCCAGGTCTGATCAAGATGAAGATCTCCCCAGGTCTATAAAATAACAGTGAGTATTCAAAAGTCTCCACAAACACTGGCTCGTTGGTAACGATAATGAGCTCCTTGATGCTGGCAACAGATTCGGTAAGTGGATGAACAATTAACTAATTTGCGGATATACAGATTCCTTGAATAATTACTGTAAGTTAAACTGTTTTATAAATGGTGACAGCCTCAAATTAACAAAATTAGATTTCGGGGTCCGGTGAGGTAAGTAGAAATAATCTGTTAATGATCTTAACCCGGATGGTGCGCTAATTTGTTGTGCACTTGTTAAGGTAGAGTTAGGTAATTAGACTTTATTGTCTTGGAGGCACAAGTAATTCCTTTACCACAGTTACAGGAATACAGAAAGACAAGCACCTCAGCGTAACCTGTCTGCGCTGATAGGTTGTCTGGGTCTGCTGCATGTTATATCCCTGTATCCCTAACATTCACGTTTGCATGTCACTCATGTAAAACATACACATTATTCCTCACACCATGAAAAATACAAAATACCCTCAGACTAACATCCTGCACATTCACACAACTCATATTTAGGCAGGCTACAGGTTTCCTCCTGCTCTTTAATTAAACTTTCAAAATACAATAGTCATCACATATTTTCATAACTCAGTTCACTTCTATTGTATATACATTACTTTATATATCTTTACACACATTTTGACCTCTATTGTATAATCTTAAATTGGCCTACTAACATACATATGTTGCTATTGCGCAAACCAAAGGGGGTCCATTACTATCATGGGTTCCACACCCTCCTCACCTAATTTGTTAGGTGGTTAATGCAGATAATGATGCCAATGATGCCACCCGAGATACAGCCAAGGTTCACCTGCAGTTTTATTTTTTAGGTTATGTTGAGGTCAGATAACAAGTCATTGGTTTACATATTGAACATGTTACATTTTAATTTTAATTCAGCTCATTTTGAACAGGCATGCATCATTCAAAATCCAAGATAGAGATACAAACAAAAACTATTATTAATAAGAATACATACATACTAATTTGTAAATTGCCACAAAGCATGCAATTTGCACATTAAAACTGTACAACCCTTAACATACTTAAAAATGTCACCAATGTAAACTGTAAATACTGAGTAAAGTAAAAGAGTGCATGCATTTCCAACAATAATAAAAATAGCCTAATGCAAAACATCACATTAAACAGACAGACACAAAAACCTCTGCATTTAATGAACAAAAACTTACATTAAACTAAAAAGAAAAAGAAAAACATTATTGAACAAACCTACACTGAAGTGGCTGTAAACCGTGCACCACAGCAGCTTTTAAGCTAAAAGTTAAAAGTGAATGTAGTATGAATGAAGTAAATGCCACTGTATCGGTAGTACACTATCATTAATCCTGCTCTATCTGACAGTTGGCTCACTCATTATCAGTCTTCAACCTGTCCTTTGACCTCCTTTAATTTCTTAAACAAATTAGCAAAGTCTTTATCATATTAGTCTGTCCATCCTGTTAGAGTAAGCTTTTGCTACATCACAGCCAGGGCACTGCGGGTGAAGCGCTGAGGTTAATCCAATCAGGATAACGCCACCTACAGTTCACTAGTATGGAGGCAGATAAAATACTTGCCTGTGGGTCTGGTCTAGCGTACTCTAAAACAGTCTACACCATGTGTTGACACAATCAATGAAAGAAAGGAAGTGATAAAGTAGTTCTCTCAGCTAATTTACTGTATTATTGAAATTAAGGAAAAGAGAAAACTCTTTACCAGAATAGTAAGGGGGGATTTTCTCCTTGGCTCATCACATGCAGTGGTCACATGAAAATACCGATGTGCATGTGCACTCTGAATAGCATCATCTACTGTATCTATAATTTTTTTTCTTAGTTCATGTTCCAAACAACCTGATCAGTACATGCATGTTGGCATTAAAGGGAGTTATTATTGAAAATGAAGTTTTTCCTCATTATTTCTGTTTAAATTTGCCAGAATAGAATTTACAATGTACAGTGTGCCAAAGGATCTTGACTACACTTAATTCCTATTCATCAACAAGGATTAAGAGGTTCCCTTGAAACAGGAAAGTGAGGAAAATTACATTGGGCTATGCAACTCTTTATCCGGTGTGTTAGGATTGGCCTCTTTTACGTGATGCACCACCTCACAATCCTGTAATCTCATTTTAGCAATTTCACAATAGGATCAGTGGTGAGGTATAAAAACCACACCCTGTCACTGATTCCTGCTTCCACCAGCACTACTGAGCTCTTTAGGTGAAGAAGCTCAGCAGAACAACACACAACCAAAATGGCTTGGGAGAGAGGAATCGAGCCCAATGGCACAGAGGGAAAGAACTTCTACATCCCCTTTTCCAACAGGACTGGGGTTGTTAGAAGTCCCTTTGAATATCCACAGTACTACATGGTGGATCCCATCATGTACAAGCTTCTAGCCTTCTACATGTTCTTCCTGATCTGCACCGGAACTCCCATCAACGGTCTGACGCTGCTGGTAACGTTTCAGAACAAGAAACTCCAGCAACCTCTCAACTACATCCTGGTCAACCTGGCTGTGGCCGGTCTCATCATGTGCGCCTTCGGATTCACCATCACCATCACCTCTGCTTTTAATGGCTACTTCATTCTTGGAGCCACTGCCTGCGCTGTTGAGGGATTCATGGCCACGTTAGGAGGTACAATGTCAACTACTGTCTTTCACAGGACCCCAGCTGATTCCTAGATTTCTCCTCAATGTTTCTCGCTACTGTAGTTACATTGAATTGTTGAAAGTTGACCTGAACGATTCTCCATCTTTTCTCTCTGCAGGTGAAGTTGCCCTGTGGTCTCTGGTCGTCCTGGCTGTTGAGAGATACATCGTCGTCTGCAAACCCATGGGAAGCTTCAAGTTCAGTAATACTCATGCCGGAGCTGGTGTCCTTTTCACCTGGGTCATGGCTATGGCATGTGCTGCACCCCCACTGGCTGGCTGGTCCAGGTAAAAACAAAAAACTGACCATTCATGTTTAAAAATGTAAAAGCAGACAGAATCCTATTACTATATTATATATGAAATAATGGCTCTTCTTCGATCTCACACAGGTACCTCCCTGAAGGCATGCAGTGCTCCTGCGGACCTGACTACTACACTCTGGCCCCAGGCTTCAACAATGAATCATACGTCATCTACATGTTTGTTGTCCACTTCTTCGTTCCTGTCTTCCTCATCTTCTTCACTTATGGAAGCCTGGTGCTGACAGTCAAAGCTGTGAGTAAAATGCCACTTCTTCTGACAGACTTTTTGGATACCTTCTTAACTTTATGTATTTGTTGTTGTAATTTTTAATGACCATTTCCAATTTTATTTGACCAAACTCTTCAGGCTGCAGCCCAGCAGCAGGAGTCAGAGTCCACCCAGAAGGCTGAGAGGGAAGTGACACGCATGTGCATCCTGATGGTCTTCGGCTTCCTGGTAGCTTGGGTGCCATATGCCACTTTTGCTGGTTGGATTTTCATGAACAAGGGAGCTGGCTTCACTGCCCTGACTGCATCAATCCCTGCCTTCTTTGCTAAGAGCTCAGCCTTGTACAACGTGGTGATCTATGTGCTGATGAACAAACAGGTTAGTTTCTATGAAATAGTCTTGCCTTAACTTTTCAGTGTTTAAACCCACCTTGTTGACCATTACTTGTTGGGTACTCTAACATGCTTTTTGCTCTTTTTCAGTTCCGTAACTGCATGCTCAGCACTATTGGAATGGGCGGCATGGTGGAGGATGAGACCTCAGTTTCTACCAGCAAGACAGAAGTGTCCTCTGTCTCTTAAACAAAGAGACATGTTCATTTACCTGGACATTTTCCTTTTTACAGTCTCTTTAATCTGGAATAATCCTCAGTGTGGACTGAGTTAAGTTCATGGACATCTGAACTACATGACCAGTGATGAATGGCTACAGGAACAAACTCATGAACTGCATTTATTCACCATTTGTTTTGAAGGATACTGGAAATATATTTGAACTCAAAATCAATGCAAATAATGGTAAGATCTGTGAACATGTGTATATGGATGCTCATTTTGTCTCTCTGTTGCATGGATATCTGAGATGTCTGGGTCATATCTACATAATACCCTGAAACAACATGTATTTTAAATGCCACAATATTCATGTTTTTTTCTGTTTTTTTCTACATCAGTGGGGACACCTTTTGTACTTTATTTTCAAAATGAGCAACTATATACAATGAAAATCTATTTTTGTCACTTCTTGACATGGTCATCATGAATTGTAAACATTGTATATATATGTGTAAAACATAGCATAGACAAATAAATGCATGCATGAAAATGGGTTGACATTTTGAGTTGATTTCAAACATCAGGCCATGAACTGCCATCCACTACTATAAAGTTGAAATAGGAGCTTTACTTTTATTGAACCAGAGGTTTAAAGAGATTTGCTGAAACTCAGAGAAGCTTGTATTTCTCAGTCAGTCTTAATACATGCTCTTGTGCCTTTTTGTGAAAACACTGGAAAGGAACTGTAGTTATCAAATGAATTGCACTAAAAATATGCTAATTCAATATCACAAGGTGGAGTAGAACATATATAAATTAGCATATTAAGATTCCAACTCAGAATTGTAGGATACAGTCGCCTATACTTTGTCCAAATCACCAGAGACAGAGGACACAGAGTGCAGAGGCAAACAAGGGGTAGAGCTTAATCACAGTACATTTATTATCAATCATGGTCAAAAACCAGGCAAGCAGTCAGATCAGGCAGATGTGAGTGCTAAATGAAGAGGCGGACAACAAGGAACTGAATCAGGTCAAACACTGGAGAAATCACACTACGGATTACTGGATAGGCTGACACCAGGGCAGGAGGGCATGACTTATACAAGGGAGAGGGAATAACAAAACACTGATTAGGCTGGAAACTTGACAGAAATAAAGGGGTAAGACATGGACTTCAAAACAAAACGGGAAATGACAAGACAAAGAAAACTCTTGTTTTTATGGGTCTGTATTTATTCTGTCTTGTGTTGTATTTATTCTGTCTTGTGTGAGTTGTGTGGTACCACAGCGGAGCATCAACGTGAATTTCGTTGGATTCTTTTTTTTTCAATGACAATAAAGGCAATTAATCAATCAATCAATCAATCTGAACTAAAGCCTGACAACACAAAACATTTACTGACTGGTCCTGACATACTGGAGTGATGCACACTTACTTTCCACTACCCATATTTCTGACCTAGCCATCAAATAAGCAACATAATATTCTATTTTAAGTCTACCATGCTGTTCAGGTTGGATCTTAAGACATGGAATTACAGAAACACACAAAGCCAAAAGACTTCCAGCAGTTTGAAAGAAAACATAAAGAGTGGTAAGAAGAGGTATCCTGGGTGAACCCAGACGAACTTGCCAGTGATTTTATCTCGCTTCGCAGATCTGTCTGGAGAAGAAGCCATTGCACCGACTTCCAATTCCCAGAAAACTGTAGAACCAATCAAAAACTGTTTTTTTACACAGGCAGGCTTAATGCAATGTTGACCAAAATGAGACATCTAGCAGCTTTTGTTTACATGACACATGGCAACTGCCGAAGAGCAGCGATTTCTGAGACTGTCATATTGTTTTTTCACTAAAAGCACACAAAGAATAGCATCACCATTACACTTTCAGTCGCTCTCATCTGGATCATTGCTCTGAGTGGTTTGAGGTCTATCCATTGGCAAACAGAAACATTTTGATATACTATTGGTCACACCTCTTGGAAGGCAGAGATGAATCCACCTGCACCAGACTGACATTCATTCTCAAATAAGATTGAGTAACTAGCGTTAGCCAGGCTAAGGAACAAGTGGACTGTGTTTCAATCTATATTTCCAAGCAACTGTCCAGTCTCACACTGTAGAACATAGAGGAACAGTCAGTGTGTTGCCTTTTGGCAGGGGTAAAGAGTGTATGCATGTACTATGCTACAGTGCAGCAGGTGGGAGCAGTGAAAGAAGGCATGGAGTTTCATTTCCAAAGACTCTGAGTAAGCTTGTCAAGTGGAATGCATCTGAGAGGTGTGAGGGAGCGGGAGCGTGGATACAGAGAGAATAGTGGAAAACGTGATGTAGAGTTTGATTAATCAGGGCATTCCTCAGTGGAATGGATTAAATTGACGGCACTCTGAAAGTACCAGCGTAGTAACAGACAGATGAGCTGAATTAAAGACGGTGCAAATTAGTGCGTCCAATATCATTGGTCTTGTAAAATGTGTCCGATACCCATGCCTTATGGTATAAGGGAAAACTAAATGAAAAGGAAAAGTACAATTACATTGGGCCCTGGCCTCTTTATCCGGTGTGTTAGGATTGGCCTCTTTTACGTGATGCCCTGCCTCCCAATCCTGTAATCTCATTTTAGCAATTTCACAATAGGATCAGTGGTGAGGTATAAAAGTCACACCCTGCTACTGATTCCTGCTTCCACCAGCGCTACTGAGTTCTTTAGGTGAAGAAGCTCAGCACAACAACACACAACCAAAATGGCTTGGGAAGGAGGAATCGAGCCCAATGGCACAGAGGGAAAGAACTTCTACATCCCCTTTTCCAACAAGACTGGGGTTGTTAGAAGTCCCTTTGAATATCCACAGTACTACATGGTGGATCCCATCATGTACAAGCTTCTAGCCTTCTACATGTTCTTCCTGATCTGCACCGGAACTCCCATCAACGGTCTGACGCTGCTGGTAACGTTTCAGAACAAGAAACTCCAGCAACCTCTCAACTACATCCTGGTCAACCTGGCTGTGGCCGGTCTCATCATGTGCGCCTTCGGATTCACCATCACCATCACCTCTGCTTTTAATGGCTACTTCGTTCTTGGAGCCACTGCCTGCGCTGTTGAGGGATTCATGGCCACGTTAGGAGGTACAATGTCAACTACTGTCTTTCACAGGACCCCAGCTGATTCCTAGATTTCTCCTCAATGTTTCTCGCTACTGTAGTTACATTCAATTGTTGATAGTGGACCTGAACGATTCTCCATCTTTTCTCTCTGCAGGTGAAGTTGCTCTGTGGTCTCTGGTCGTCCTGGCTGTTGAGAGATACATCGTCGTCTGCAAACCCATGGGAAGCTTCAAGTTCAGTAATACTCATGCCGGAGCTGGTGTCCTTTTCACCTGGATCATGGCTATGGCATGTGCTGCACCCCCATTGGCTGGCTGGTCCAGGTAAAAACAAAAAACAGACCATTCATGTTTAAAAACGTAAAAGCAGACAGAATCCTATTACTATTATTTACAATAATGGCTCTTCTTCGATCTCACACAGGTACCTCCCTGAAGGCATGCAGTGCTCCTGCGGACCTGACTACTACACTCTGGCAGAAGGCTTTAACAACGAATCATACGTCATCTACATGTTTGTTGTCCACTTCTTCGTTCCTGTCTTCCTCATCTTCTTCACTTATGGAAGCCTGGTGCTGACAGTCAAAGCTGTGAGTAAAATGCCACTTTTGCTGACTTTTTGGATATCTTCATATCTTATTTAAGTATTTGTCGTTGTAATTTTTAATGACCATATCCAATTTTATTTGACCAAACTCTTCAGGCTGCAGCCCAGCAGCAGGAGTCAGAGTCCACCCAGAAGGCTGAGAGGGAAGTGACACGCATGTGCATCCTGATGGTCTTCGGCTTCCTGGTAGCTTGGGTGCCATATGCCTCTTTTGCTGGCTGGATTTTCATGAACAAGGGAGCTGGCTTCACTGCCCTGACTGCATCAATCCCTGCCTTCTTTGCTAAGAGCTCAGCCTTGTACAACGTGATTATCTATGTGCTGATGAACAAACAGGTTAGTTTCTATGGAATGGTCTTGCCTTAACTTTTCAGTGTTTAAACCCACCTTGTTGACCATTACTTGCTGGGTACTCTAACATGCTTTTTGCTCTTTTTCAGTTCCGTAACTGCATGCTCAGCACTATTGGAATGGGCGGCATGGTGGAGGATGAGACCTCAGTTTCTACCAGCAAGACAGAAGTGTCCTCTGTCTCTTAAACATAGAGACATTTTCATTTATCTGGACTTTTTCCTTTTTACAGTCTCTTTAATCTGGAATAATCCTCAATGTGGACTGAGTTAAGTTCATGGACATCTGAACTACATGACCAGTGATGAATGGCTACAGGAACAAACTCATGAACTGCATTTATTCACCATTTGTTTTGAAGGATACTGGAAATATATTTGAACTCAAAATCAATGCCAATAATGGTCAAATCTGTGAACATGTGTATATGGATGCTCATTTTGTCTCTCTGCGGCATGGATATCTCTGAGATGTCTGGGTCATATCTACATAATACCCTGAAACAACATATATTTTAAATGCCATAATATTCATGTTTTTTTGTTTTTTTGGACATCAGTGGGGACACCTTTTGTACTTTATTTTCAAAATGAGCAACTATATACAATGAAAATCTATTTTTGTCACTTCTTGACATGGTCATCATGAATTGTAAACATTGTATATATATGTGTAAAAGATAGCATAGACAAATAAATGCATGCATGAAAATGGGTTGACATTTTGAGTTGATTTCAAACATCAGGCCACGAACTGCCATCCACTACTACAAAGTTGATCCTATTTCATTTTTGTTGAAATTAAATAGGTGCTTTACTTTTATTGAACCAGAGATTTAAAGATATTTGCTGAAACTCAGAGAAGCTTGTATTTCTCAGTCAGTCTTAATACATGCTCTTGTGCCTTTTGGTGAAAACACTGGAAAGGAACTGTAGTTATCAAATGAATTGCACTAAAAATATGCTAATTCAATATTACAAGGTGGAGTAGAACATATATAAATTAGCATATTAAGATTCCAACTCAGAATTGTAGGATACAGTCGCCTATACTTTGTCCAAATCACCAGAGACAGAGGACACAGAGTGCAGAGGCAAACAAGGGGTAGAGCTTAATCACAGTACATGTATTATCAATCATGGTCAAAAACCAGGCAAGCAGTCAGATCAGGCAGATGTGAAAGAGTGCTAAATGAAGAGGCGGACAACAAGGAACTGAATCAGGTCAAACACTGGATAAATCACACTACGGATTACTGGATAGGCTGACACAGGGCAGGAGAGCACGACTTATATACACAAGGGAGAGGGAATAACAAAACACTGGTGAAACACATTAGGCTGGAAACTTGACAGAAAGGAAGGGGTAAGACATGGACTTCAAAACAAAACGGAAAATGACAAGACAAAGAAAACTGAACTAAAACCTGACAACACAACATTTACTGACTGGTCCTGACATACTGGAGTGATGCACACTTACTTTCCACTACCCATATTTCTGACCTAGCCATCAAATAAGCAACATAATATGCTATTTAAAGTCTACCATGCTGTTCAGGTTGGATCTTAAGACATGGAATTCAGGGTTTCCCCCAGAAAACTTGTTAAGCCCGGTGGTAGGGTGGCATCGGTGGCCCATCGGCGGGCCACTGATGCCCAAGCGTGTTTTTTTGTGACAGGGGCCTGACCCTGACCATTGACTGATGGCAGGGCCCTATAGGTAACAGATTCATGGAGCAGTAACATTTAGAAGGCATGATTCCATAAGGCCTTAAAATCAATGTTAAAAGTTGACTGGAAATTTGAAAATATTATCATAAACATCTGTTTTTATAAGACATTTATGTAACATATTTTAACACCAGCTATAGCAAAGTCTTACAGAAAGGCACTCTTTAAATACTGTTCAATCAACCACAAAAATAATAATAATAATTATAACAAAAATATTTAAATAAATAACATCAACTGTTTGCATTAAAAACAAAAAAAACAACAACTGCCTGGTGTCTCCATTGTTGAAGTGTAGCGTTATTTCTCAGATCTTTTTTTTTTTTTTTTTTACATCTGGAGTCATGTTACATACGCTTTTTCCGGTCAGTCGTCATGGAACGTGTGTGATCGCAAACTTTACGAGCTGAAAAATGAAACAATGGATCATTTTCACATCTGGTGAAAGCCCCGCGGCTCACAGGCGTCCGGAGCTCTGACGCTGCAGGGGACGACGTGCTAACAGCTAACAGCTACAGCAGCTGACTGAGCCTCTGGAGCCGCGGCTCCGCTCACGTTAACTGGTGAAGCAGCGGGCTGAGGAGCATGATGTCCGTGACGTGTCCCGTTATGCGCGACAAAGTTGTGACATTGTCAGGTGATGAAAAAGACACCTGATCACGTGTTGATGGTGATGATACAAAAACTGATTTAAATAAATAAATAAACGATGTTTAGCCTGGCGGTGGGGCAAGTAAAGCCTGGCGGCCCGCCAGGCTTATAATACACTGGGGGAAACCCTGGAATTACAGAAACACACAAAGCCAAAAGACTTCCAGCAGTTTGAAAGAAAACATAAAGAGTGGTAAGAAGAGGTATCCTGGGTGAACCCAGACGAACCTGCCAGTGATTTTATCTCACTTTGCAGATCTGTCTGGAGAAGAAGCCATTGCACTGACTTCCAATTCCCAGAAAACTGTAGAACCAATCAAAAACTGTTTTTTTACACAGGCGGGCTTAACCCGATGATGACCGAAATGAGACATCTAGCAGCTTTTGTTTACATGCCACATGGCAACTGCCGAAGAGCAGCGATCATTCAATTCAGCTGTCACTTTGATTTCTGAGAGACTGTCATATTGTTTTTTCACTAAAAGCACACAAAGAAATAGCACCATTATGCTTTCAGTCGTTCTCATCTGGGTCATTGCTCTGAGTGGTTTGAGGTCTATCCATTGGCAAACAGAGACACTTTGATATACTATTGGTCACACCTCTTGGAAGGCAGAGATGAATCCACTTGCACCAGACTGACATTCAATCTCAAATAAGATTGAGTAACTAGCGTTAGCCAGGCTAAGGAACAAGTGGACTGTGTTTCAATCTGTATTTCCAAGCAACTGTCCAGTCTCACACTGTAAAACATAGAGGAACAGTCAGAGTGTATGCATGTACTATGCTACAGTGCAGCAGGTGGGAGTAGTGAAAGAAGGCATGGAGTTTCATTTCCAAAGACTCTGAGTAAGCTTGTCAAGTAGAATGCATCATGAGATCATCTGAGAGGTGTGAGGGAGCGGGAGCGTGGATACAGAGAGAATAGTGGAAAACGTGATGTAGAGTTTGATTAATCAAGGCATTCCTCAGTGGAATGGATTAAACTGACAGCACTCTGAAAGTACCAGCGTATTAACAGACAGATGAGCTGAATTAAAGAGGGTGCAAATTAGTGCGTCCAATATCATTGGTCTTGTAAAATGTGTCCGATACCCATGCCTTATGGTATAAGGGAAAACTAAATGAAAAGGAAAAGTACAATTGGGCCCTGGCCTCCTTATCCGGTGTGTTAGGATTGGCCTCTTTTACGTGATGCCCTGCCTCCCAATCCTGTAATCTCATTTTAGCAATTTCACAATAGGATCAGTGGTAAGGTATAAAAGTCACACCCTGCTACTGATTCCTGCTTCCACCAGCACTACTGAGTTCTTTAGGTGAAGAAGCTCAGCACAACAACACACAACCAAAATGGCTTGGGAAGGAGGAATCGAGCCCAATGGCACAGAGGGAAAGAACTTCTACATCCCCTTTTCCAACAAGACTGGGGTTGTTAGAAGTCCCTTTGAATATCCACAGTACTACATGGTGGATCCCATCATGTACAAGCTTCTAGCCTTCTACATGTTCTTCCTGATCTGCACCGGAACTCCCATCAACGGTTTGACGCTGCTGGTAACTTTACAGAACAAGAAACTCCAGCAACCTCTCAACTACATCCTGGTCAACCTGGCTGTGGCCGGTCTCATCATGTGCGCCTTCGGATTCACCATCACCATCACCTCTGCTTTTAATGGCTACTTCGTTCTTGGAGCCACTGCCTGCGCTGTTGAGGGATTCATGGCCACGTTAGGAGGTACAATGTCAACTACTGTCTTTCACAGGACCCCAGCTGATTCCTAGATTTCTCCTCAATGTTTCTCGCTACTGTAGTTACATTCAATTGTTGAAAGTGGACCTGAACGATTCTCCATCTTTTCTCTCTGCAGGTGAAGTTGCTCTGTGGTCTCTGGTCGTCCTGGCTGTTGAGAGATACATCGTCGTCTGCAAACCCATGGGAAGCTTCAAGTTCAGTAATACTCATGCCGGAGCTGGTGTTGGTTTCACCTGGGTCATGGCTATGGCATGTGCTGCACCCCCATTGGCTGGCTGGTCCAGGTAAAAACAAAAAACAGACCATTCATGTTTAAAAATGTAAAAGCAGACAGAATCCTATTACTATTATTTACAATAATGGCTCTTCTTCGATCTCACACAGGTACCTCCCTGAAGGCATGCAGTGCTCCTGCGGACCTGACTACTACACTCTGGCAGAAGGCTTTAACAACGAATCATACGTCATCTACATGTTTGTTGTCCACTTCTTCGTTCCTGTCTTCCTCATCTTCTTCACTTATGGAAGCCTGGTGCTGACAGTCAAAGCTGTGAGTAAAATGCCACTTTTGCTGACTTTTTGGATATCTTCATATCTTCTTTATGTATTTGTCGTTGTAATTTTTAATGACCATATCCAATTTTATTTGACCAAACTCTTCAGGCTGCAGCCCAGCAGCAGGAGTCAGAGTCCACCCAGAAGGCTGAGAGGGAAGTGACACGCATGTGCATCCTGATGGTCTTCGGCTTCCTGGTAGCTTGGGTGCCATATGCCTCTTTTGCTGGCTGGATTTTCATGAACAAGGGAGCTGGCTTCACTGCCCTGACTGCATCAATCCCTGCCTTCTTTGCTAAGAGCTCAGCCTTGTACAACGTGATTATCTATGTGCTGATGAACAAACAGGTTAGTTTCTATGGAATGGTCTTACCTTAACTTTTCAGTGTTTAAACCCACCTTGTTGACCATTACTTGTTGGGTACTCTAACATGCTTTTTGCTCTTTTTCAGTTCCGTAACTGCATGCTCAGCACTATTGGAATGGGCGGCATGGTGGAGGATGAGACCTCAGTTTCTACCAGCAAGACAGAAGTGTCCTCTGTCTCTTAAACATAGAGACATTTTCATTTATCTGGACATTTTCCTTTTTACTCTCCCTTTAAATCTGGAAAAATCCTCAATGTGGACTACCATTTGGAAGATTGGTAATTATTATTAACATCGTTTATACGGCGATTATGGTCCTGTGGTCCGATCTACACAATATGAATAGCAAAAACAACCAAAAAAATCCATTCAGTCTATCAGCCGTAGGCCTGCATAGAAATTGACCAATACTATCCATTCGTCACGGAAGGCTCCCTTTGGCTCGTACCCTCCAATATTACATTATTACCGGTGCCGAGTCGCCGCAGCTTCCAGCTGGGGGTCGCTCTGAATACTGCTGAAGGGGGGCGTGTCGTGAGGAGGCTCCGAGGGGAGGGCCATTCGAGCTTGGAGGGGAGGGTTGTGTGTGTGTGGGGGGGTGCTTTTTTCAAATTTTTCTCATCGTCTTTCAGATCATAGACCATAGCTTTAAGTTCATGGACATCTTAACTACATGACCAGTGATGAATGGCTCTGCGTGAATGAACTGCATTTATTCACCATTTGTTTTGAAGGATGCTGGAAATATATTTGAACTCAAAATCAATGCAAATAATGGTAAGAGAATATGTGTATATGGATGCTCATTTTGTCTCCCTGCAGCACAGATATCCCTGAGATGTCTGGGTCATTTGGCACCAATGAATCTATGTAACACCTTTAAACAACATGTGTTTCAAATGCCATAATAGTAATGTTTTGTTTTTTTTGTTTTTTACATCAGTGGGAATAACTTTTGTACTTTATTTTCAAAATGAGCAACTATATACCAAAAAACCCTGTTTTTGTCAGTTGTTGAGATGGTCATCATGAATTGTAAATACTGTATATATATGTAAAACATAGCACAGATAAATAAATGCATGCATAAAAATGGGTTGACATTTTGAGTTGATTTCAAACATCAGGCCATGAAAACTGCCATTGGCCCTACTTTATTTTTATTGAAATGAAATAGAAGTTTTAATTTTACTGAACCAGGAATTTAAAGAGATTTGCTGAAGCTTTTATCTCTCAGCAAGTCTTAAAGCCTCAGTATGTAGTATTGGGGTTAAACCGTGACATCCAGTATTCAGATTCTAGATTACAGCGCTCACTCACTCACCCTTCCAGTTGGCAAAGTGACAGTGGCTGCAGAGGACAAACACGTTCGCAAACTAACCGCTAACTGATAACCATATCTTTGACCAATTACTATCAGGTTTTTTTAATCATTATTATTTTTTAACCTTCATGATGTCCTGTAGAGCATGGCTACCTGACCCGAGCCTGCGGGTAGCCCAAGGCCCGACGGGTAACGGGCCGGGCCTGGTTTTTAATTAATTAATTTGGGCTCTGGTCGGGTCGGGCTGCACGCGGACAGCTGGTCTTGGTCGTTGGTTGCGAGCGCATGTGTTCACACACATGCACAACACACACACACAAGTTTACAGCTCATTAAGAGCGCTCGCACCAAACATGCTCTCTGCTGAATTTACAATCAATTATAGCATGAGACCAGGGTCCAGATTTACTAAGGTTTGCACAACTTTTGCCCATGCTAAACCTACACAATTGATAAGTGTAAGGGAGGAATTTGTGGTGATGCCGATGAAGAAGAAGAAGTACCAGAGTCCTGAAGGAGTTTATTTAGGCTTGGCCCAGGAGAACAGAAGAGTCATCACAACATAAGGAAGTGAGGCCACCTCAATTCTAAGGGTCAAACAGTAAAGCTCAGATTCTTATAGTAGAAATGGGCCGAGATAGCAAAGGGGAGATGTGTTAACATCCAATTGGCTATAGTGCATAAACATGAAGATAAGGATTCACACCAGCTAGGAAATGAGAGAGAAACAATAGTTTCTCTCCCCCCGCAAAGTGTTATCCAGTGACGGAGAGCGTTATCATCTAACCAGTGGCGAACCGTGGACCCAGACCCTGGGCCTTCAATAGGACCATGTAGCAATAAAAAATTAAACATAGCAATAGAAATAATAGCCAGAGCCTTGTCACATGGATGGTCGGCATATTACATGTTTCTTTGCCCTAACTGGCTTCACAACACACAAGGTGATTCTGGAAAAACAGTCATTCAAAGCTGGCTATCATGAATCACTTATTTAAAAAAAAAAAAAAAAAAACTAGCAAATCACACATTCACTTATTTGTTTAGCTGGAATGAAAGTAAAATGTCAATCATGAGCTGTTCAACAACTAAAGATGTATTTTTGATAATGTTTTTTGTGTTTGTTTGAGCTTTAGACACAGTTGAATTTCACTGTGGATTTGATATTTCTGCCAAAAGTGGCTATAAAACAAACACCTCCTGAGGTGAAATGGGAAAAAGGCACAAGCTCTTTGTAAATGTTCAGCCATTTTTCACTGACCTTAATGGCTATCAAACTACCGGTATATGCAAATTGTAGGTTTATAGTACAAATTCAGTTCTGTGCTGCTGCTGCTGCTGCTGCTGCTGCTGCTGCTGCTGCTGCTGCTGCTGCTGCTGCTGTGGCGCTGGGTCTGTGGGTCTGTGGGGCTTCAGGGCTTCAACAGCAGAACTGACCCAGCTTAAAGTCAGGCGTTTAATCAGCACCATTTAAACTTCTAATAAATAAATGTGCGCTCCGGCCACAGACTGTAGGCTCCGCTCTTTCCTTACGGTAACTATTCTCTTGATCAGCGTGGTGAAAGCATAGACTGTAGGGTGAAAGACAATCTCGTTGTTGTTGTTGTTGTTGTCACCGTGGCAAGGTGTCGTGTGTACGGGGGAAGGGAGGGGCGGGGGGAACGGGGCGGGGGTGACAGGTCCAGCAGGAGGACAAACTATCCTGCGTTTAAATAACATGTCGAAAATATCTACTTGACAACTCATGGAGCTGGAAGCAGCCCTAAATAAGCAACTACACTTTAACAACAAGCCCAAAAACCCGCAACCCACGACTACCAATATAAGCGACTTCACAGAAAAACAAAGTCACGTAAAACAAAGTCACGTATAATAAGCGGACTTGGCAACCCGCTCCATCACTATTTTGGCGGCAATGTTGTTCTGCTGGGTATTCGCGAATACCCGGAAGCTGTCGTGATATGGTCCCGCCCACAACTCAGTGGAATATGATTGGCTAAGACACCTGTCAATCTCAAATTCATGCCCACATTGACTTGCATTACACGGGCCTTCAGTCACAGCCACTGAAGGCCCTGCAGGGGGAGTCGATGATTTACTGCCCAGATACCGTTGGAAGAAAAATTGTGATTGGTCCATTTGCCGTTCCATTATATTAACCCATTGTTTCCCAAGAAATATTAGTCCCAACTTTACAACAATTATCTAATATTACTTGTGTGTTGCTCACTGTATAAAATAAATGAATAAAATTAAAAATAAAATAAATATATAGTAGTACAAGAATTATTTCAATATTTTTTCTTAGGCCTTCACTGAATACCTTGAAGGCCCAGAGGGTTCCCCTCTGCATCTAACTCTACAGCTGTGTCTGTAACCAGCCAGAGAGTGAGATTGAGGACGCCAAAGAGGGACCATGGCCCACCCCCATTGGTTGGCTGGTCCAGGTAAATACAAAAAACAAACCATTCATGTTTAAAAACGTAAAAGCAGACAGAATCCTATTACTATTATTTACAATAATGGCTCTTCTTCGATCTCACACAGGTACCTCTCTGAAGGCATGCAGTGCTCCTGCGGACCTGACTACTACACTCTGGCAGAAGGCTTTAACAACGAATCATACGTCAGTACATGTTTGTTGTCCACTTCTTCGTTCCTGTCTTCCTCATCTTCTTCACTTATGGAAGCCTGGTGCTGACAGTCAAAGCTATGAGTAAAATGCCACTTCTTCTGACAGACTTTTTCGATATCTTCTAAACTTTATCTATTTATCGTTGTAATTTTTTTCTTTTTTTTCATCTCTCTCTTAAACTCTTCAGGCTGCAGCCCAGCAGCAGGAGTCAGAGTCCACCCAGAAGGCTGAGAGGGAAGTGACACGCATGTGCATCCTGATGGTCTTCGGCTTCCTGGTAGCTTGGGGGCCATATGCCTCTTTTGCTGGCTGGATTTTCATGAACAAGGGAGCTGGCTTCACTGCCCTGACTGCATCAATCCCTGCCTTCTTTGCTAAGAGCTCAGCCTTGTACAACGTGATTATCTATGTGCTGATGAACAAACAGGTTAGTTTCTATGAAATGGTCTTGCCTTAACTTTTCAGTGTTTAAACCCACCTTGTTGACCATTACTTGTTGGGTAGGTGCTTTTTGTTCCGTAACTGCATCACTATTGGAATGGGCGGCATGGTGGAGGATGAGACCTCAGTTTCTACCAGCAAGACAGAAGTGTCCTCTGTCTCTTAAACATAGAGACATTTTCATTTATCTGGACATTTTCCTTTTTACTCTCTCTTTAAATCTGGAAAAATCCTCAATGTGGACTACCATTTTGAAGTTTGATAATTATTATTAACATCGTTCATGCGGCGATTATGGTCCTGTGGTCCGATCTACACAATATGAATAGCAAAAACAACCAAAAAAATCCATTCAGTCTATTAGCCGTAGGCCTGCATAGAAATTGACCAATACTATCCATTCGTCACGGAAGGCTCCCTTTGGCCCGTACCCTCCAATATTACATTATTACCGGTACCGGTGCCGAGTCGAGTCTCCCTGACCTTCTCCCCGACACACAGCCGCTTCCAGCCGCAGCTGCAGCCTGCCAGTGACGGAGAGCGTTATCATCTAAAATAGGGTAAATAACTGATCCCAGCATTATTCTAACAGAAAGTCACTATGACACAGAGAGATTGACAATTAACTACACAAATTTATAGGGAAGTGAAATTATTCTCTAACAATAAGCAGCGATTTTCCTGAGAACCTAAATTTCCCTCGGTATAAAAAGCTGAACATTGCCCATACAGGGCTTTAAACAAACATTTGTAGCAGGTAATTTAAGAATTAAATAATGCTGAGGGTCCAATGTGACCCATCTTTACATTTGAGAACAGTAAAAACACCAAACATTTTTCCTTGGACTTCTATTGTGACCCAGAATGGGTCTTACATGTGTGGCAGGATGGTCTGTTCTTTCCCAAACCTTCCCCCTCCTCCTTGCTCCATCCACATTAGGTGTGGATTGGCGCACTGATTCATGGGCGGCGCTGCACACTTTTTTAAAACTGGTCTGGTCACACCTGCGACCTCTCTCTTCTTTTCCAGTTTTGCTCGTCCCCCGTAGTGGCTGTGGCCTGGCGTGGCAGAGCCGGTGCAGGCGTTGGAGCCTTTGTGGCATGTCTGAGTGTGGTGGAGCCCTGTTTGGCGTGGCGGATCATCTTGGTGCACGTTTCCTCTCGGTCTTCCTCACAGGTATGTGCACTGTTGTCCTTCCTACCACTTAGCGTGCCACAGAGTACATTGGTGACACGGTTCTCCTTTTGTTACTGTAGTGTAGCAGACTGCTGTAGCCTTGGGGCCGAGTTGTCCCGCTGGAAGCCTTCCATGTGTGGTTGTACCTCCTCGTGGTAAGTTGGCGTTGTCCGCCCTCCTCTTTTCCTCCGACCCACTGCTTTGAACCCCCCGGCTAATTGTTAATATTCTGTGCCACAGTTTGAATCAGGCAGAAGCTGTGCAGTAACTCTGCTACAGTACCTGGTCTGCTGTGACGCTGCGGTCCATAAGTGTTAATTCATCGCCACGGCTCCTGGACGACGCAGCTGTTTTATTTGGCTGTGTTTGGTTCAATTGTTTGTCATTTAAAAAATACTTATTTTTGTTGTTTTCTTTTTTGGGGGGTTTCCTCTGGGTTAGGTTTGGGTCCAGCATCCCCCCTCTTCACAGAGCTGTTACCAGAGCTCTTAAAGGACAATTCCAGGCGAATTCAACTCTGGGGTGTATTTTCATATCATTTTAGGTCTAAAAGAATGAATCTGAAGATTTTCAGTTTAATCGCTCCTGTTTTGCGGTAGTTGCATCTGTCCCCGCATCCCCACGGCAGCAATGAATGGGAGTGGATGTAAGTTCCGCTGTTTAGGCTGTTTACAGCCCTCAAAGCCGCAATTTTTTTCCACAGACAGCGTCAGATGGCTACTCAAACATGCACCGAGAAGTTTATTTACTTCAAGCAAGCCGGCATGTTTGTAAAACTAGATCTAATTCAAAGTCTCCCGGAGTCTCGCGCGAGCCCGAAGTTGCAGTGCTGGTGTATTCAGGCGCAGTAGGAGCTACCGTTTGTGTCATAAACACAGGAATATCAACTCTTTACTTGCTTGAAGTGTACATTTTTTTCCACAGACAGCGTCAGGTGGCGACTCAAACATGCGCTGAGAAGTTTTTTTTACTTGAAGCAAGTCAAGAGTTGATATTCCTGTGTTTATGACACAAACGGTAGCTTTTCCCACTGCACCTGAATACACCGCGCACGGCAACTGGGTCTCGTGCGAGACTCCGGGAGACTTTGAATTAGATCTAGTTTTACAAACATGCCGGCTTGCTTGAAGTAAAAAAACTTCTCGGTGCATGTTTGAGTAGCCATCTGACGCTGTCTGTGGAAAAAAATTGCGGCTTTGAGGGCTGTAAACAGCCTAAACAGCGGAACTTACTGTACATCCACTCCTATTCATTGCTGCCGTGGGGATGCGGGGACAGATGCAACTACCGTAAAACAGGAGCGATTAAACTGAAAATCTTCAGATTCATTCTTTTAGACCTAAAATGATATGAAAATACACCCCAGAGTTGAATTCGCCTGGAATTGTCCTTTAAGTTCTTGGGCTCTCTGGGGGCTGCTGTGTGAGTTTATTGATTTGAGGAACAGCTTGATTTATTAATTTGTATATTGATAAGTGTTAATTTGAGTTCTTTTGTATTATTTTTCATTGTTTTTGTTTAATTGCAGTTGGAGATTTAATTATATTTTGGTTATTTTGGAGTTCTGTTCATAATACTTAAAGCAGAAGTAAGTGATATATTTGTGTTAATATAAGTCTTAAATAGTTATATCTTCCGACAGCAATCACTTACATAGAGTGTTTGGTCTGAAACACGGGTCTGTCAGTCACTCTGCTCTGCTCTGAGCCGAGGAGAAAACATTTATCGTATCCTACAGTTTTTATCCAATGAGGAGAGAGAACGGCATGCAGGGCTGTGTGTGCAGCCAAGGGACGCCGTGAATGTGGCGACGTAGGGACGAGGACTGTTATGGTGCGTTCAAGGAAACTCGTATTTTTCCGACCGTGAAGTCGTACCAGTTCGATCTGGTACGAGTTCACCGGTCGGAAGTTACGAGTGGCCGTTATAGTGACTTTCACCGGTAAAACAGTTCGGAAAAACACGAGTGGGTTGCCTGGAACGCTACAAAGTCGTAAGTTGTGACTTGAAGCTGTAATTTACGATTTCAAAAGCCTGCCTCGAACGCAGCATTAGCCAAAACGACCGGACCACTTACTTCTGCTTTAATTGTTGACTTTGGTGTGTGTGTGTGTGTGTGTGTGTAAGTGTGTGTGCGTGCGTGTAGTGTATTATTCACCTGAAATTTTAGCTTTAATATCATGTATTATGTTTATTCTTTGTATGTGTGCCTTTTTTGAGAATTGAAGGAAAGTGTGAATTGGTGCTCTGCTTCATGGATATGTTTTGCTCAGAAGTAAACAAATCGAAGGTAGATGTTGTAAGAGAGAAAGACGCACATACATTTATAGATATATAAAGATGTTGCATTAGGTGTTTAGTAACAGTAATAGATTAGATAATGAGTGGCTCTTGTGAAATGTACCCTAGGAGAATGTCTTTCCTGTTGTTCACATTTTTCCTGTGAGAGCCTTGCTTAAGTTTATGTTAGCCTCCTCGTCCGGAGTATGAATGCAAGGTCGTAAAACTCTATAGGCTAGATCCTGTCTCATGTCCATAGACGCAAGACATGAACTGCGTATGTTAAACACTTACAGGAATTGTTTAGAGATTAACAGAGACATGGATTGTTCATGTTATGCAATGTTGAACACTTAATGTGTCATGCTCACAGAGTATAGGTGTGTTCTGGACTCTATTCACCTGTTTTATTTTGTTAAGCTCTGTTTCATCCTTGTTTCACTCCCACTTCCTGTCAAGTTTCCCGCCAGTTCTCAGCCACACCTGTTTGCCATCACTAATCATCCACTCAGTACTTATACACCGAGGGTTCCATACCTACCTTGCCAGATTGTCAAGGTTCCTCGGTTCCAAGCTCTCACGCGTTCTTCAAGTGTATGTATACCCGTGTTTGACCTCTTGTCAGTATTTTTGACCCTGCTCTTGCCTTGCCCTGTTTGATACTTTTGCCTGTGGTTTTTGGACTTTTGGACAGTTTTTGATTCTGCCTTTGTCTAGCCCCTGCCTGTACTTTTGCCCCGTGGACTGCCTTTCTGTGAATGACCTCTGCTCGTCCTGTAATAAAGTGTGTTTGATCTCTGCACTTGAGTCTCCAAGCCTGTTCGTTACATAATGCCTATTATGGTAAGCTATATCCTTATGTTGGGAGAAGGTGGAGTTTTGGAGTTAGAAAGTATATATGATCATGGTGTTGAGCCATAAGGAGGAAGATCTCACTTTGGCACCAGGGATGCTTCAGGATTCGGCATTTTTTGTACACTGTTCTTCTACTTGTTAATAAACTCCTTTTTAAATACAAGTAAAGACGTGTCAGCGGTGATCCCTTCTTTTCATCAATACATCAATATACCACATGCGTGTGTGCGAATTACAGGGGGGTTTGGGGGGGTTAGACCCCCCTAATTACGACTGCGACCCCCCTAAAAGAGGTACAAATAACAGATAGGGGGGGTTGAAACATTTATCTTTCTTATTAGTAATCATAAATACTACAATATACAGTATTTCCATAGTCATGCCAGGAAAATGCTTGTAGTAAAATTTCAGACACCCCTAGTGGACTAAACCATTTTATTGCCTGAATCTGCACGTGTCACTGACTATGAACCTGAGATACCGGGACTGAGTCAGTCCCGGTGTTTCGTTCCTGTGTGGAGTTTAACA
The DNA here is from genome assembly GCF_905171665.1 of Trachurus trachurus. Taxonomy (NCBI): domain Eukaryota; kingdom Metazoa; phylum Chordata; class Actinopteri; order Carangiformes; family Carangidae; genus Trachurus; species Trachurus trachurus. The sequence goes on from NC_139896.1 coordinate 28,254,263, forward strand.
TGTGAACCCGAGAATAGAGCTTCAGAACCAGAACCAGCAGGTCCACGGACAGTCCTGAAAGAACTTTTACCTGAACCAGAACCAGAACCCGAGCCAGAATCTGAACCAGAATCTGGATCTAAATCAGAACCTGAACCAGAACCTGAATCTGAACCAGAACCAGAACCGGGGACTGAGGCCAGGTGTTTCGTTCCTGTGTGGAGTTTAACATGTGAACACAAGATACCGGGAATGAGTCCAGGTGTGCTGTGTAAAATGTTGACCCCCCCAATTGTCATTGTATAATTCGCACTCTGAGGCCATTTTACCTAATTGAGTGCCAACCACGTAATTTTACGTTTTTCGTTCCCATGCGTTGAGTGCCAATAACGTAATTTTACGTTTTTTGCCTTTTTTTTAAATTATGAAAATAGACACTTTAACACACCTTATGTGTAAAAACGGGGACTCTACAACGAGCAGAACTGAAATAGATCAAAGACTCATGACAGATCACAATCTGGAAGTTTTTATCATAACTCGGCTTTTGCAAACCGAGTTATGCATGCGGATGGAGCGCAGCCGCTCCGCTGTCACCCGCGAGGCTCCAGCAGCTCAGAGCCGAAAGAGGAAGCTCTCAGCCGACAGTCCCGCCCGGTCTTCATCTCGAGCAACACCGTGTCCTCCCGCGGTATAATGTGATGGTCTCTCGGGCCAAAGCAGGCCGGCACCACCGACCGCGACCACTGGTGGGACCGGTGTTCCCGACCTGTTTTGGCCAAGAGACCATCACATTCCGCGGCGAGAGGCTGTAACATGGCACGGTGCGTCTGTGTTATTGTTGTTTAGTGGCGCCCCCGCCCCCAATGGTGGTTTTGTGAATAGAACAACAATTGTTGTATATATTTATCTTACACGAGCCCTTTGATCCAGAAATGCAAGTGTCAGAAGAGCGGGGTCATCCCTATGTTCCCACAGCCCTATGTTCCCTCAGCCATGGGTGCAGATCCCGGGGGGGACGGGGGGGACATGTCCCCCCTAATTTCTGAAAAACATGAATTGTCCCCCCCAATAAAAATACCCTAAATTATTAAAAATTGAACAAATGTATTTTCAGACTTCACATTCTTCACATTTTAGATTAACATCTAAAAAGAAATGATTGAAATGGTGGAACAAATAACCAGAGCAGAAATCTCTGGTCTCCTTCACTATGATGCAAATGAATGGGTAGTTTCTTACACAGACGTTAATGATATCAGCAGGCTTTAAATTTTAAAAAACGACCCCCTCAATCTTAGGATTCATATTTTGATATTCATCCATATCAGTTAATCATGCATAAAGTAGTCCCATACACTGGGAGAAAAGGAAGATGGTGAGAAGAATCGGGGATCTGGGAAGGTTGGAGGGAGGCGAAAGATAAGAATGCGAGTAGACATTACATGTCCGAGACCCTTAAAATTATAATTTACTAATATAACAGCAGTGATATGTGCTGTTGGCTGTTTAGGACAAGAAAGGTAAGCACAATAAATAATTCCCTGTGCTGTACTTTTTGAATGATATGGTGAGCCTCTACCAAGTTGTGATTTATGGCGGCATGGTATGAGTTGCATATGGGCAAAAAAAAAAAAAAAAAAAAATCACTTTTGTGTCCCCCCCCAATCCTGACATTGGATCTGCACCCCTGCCCTCAGCCCTATGTTCCCTCATTTCTAACTTTTGTCGTCACTGAAAATTAGGCCCTATGTTCCCTCAGCCCTATGTTCCCTCATTTCTAACTTTTGTTGTCACTGAAAATTAGGCCCTATTCCCACAGCCCTTTGGTCTCACCATTGGTTGGGTTTAGGCAATGAAGAAAGGAGTTGGTTAAGTTTAGTAAAAAGACCAGGTAGAGGCTAGACAGGCCAGATAGACAGAGTCCAGATAGGTAGAGAGAGTCCAGAGGGAACATAGGGCTGAGGGAACATAGGGCTGAGGGAACATAGGCACGCTCCCAGAAGAGCGACAGGCACAAAACAGAGCACCTTTCATAAAAGACGCTGTATCTCCTTTTCTAGAAAAAAAGCAGGGATTTTGGTGAAAACCGGCCATGTTTAGCTTGAGTTTTCTCAGGACCAGAGGCACGTAGAAACAAGCGGTTTGTGGCCATTTGAAGCAGAAAGTTTTACCTTTCAAATGAGCCATAGTATGTGTTGGTGGCAATAATATACAATACGCTGTGGCTCTACAAAAATCGTCAAAAATGGTCTAAATTGCCGGTACACTTGACTAAAACTCAATGGGCTCTACTTTGGTAAACTGGCACAGGTGCAGCGGATAAGGCCTGCGCTCCGCGTTCGCTTCGCCAACGGGGAGTGGTCAGGAGCAGTTTGCAATTTTCCTTCGAAACGCAGCGGGGCGCATCCCGCCTACTTCCCTCCCACCGGCGCAAATGGCATAGAGGGAGGAGAGAAGGCGTGGAGTGGGTTTGACACAGCCGAGTCAGATCTTCACCAATCAAATGAGCTCCTCTCCTCGCCTTTAAATCCGCCGCGCGCGCAAGGCGGACGTTTGATTTCACCGTGGAAGAGAAGATTTGAATCAGCACATACAGATTACAGCATACACATTCAGCACATCTATATCGATTGTCCTGTCACACTGATGACAGATCAAAGGCTGCACAGATGAAAGATGAGGATGGATTACTGCTGTGTTGACACTACACGATTATCTGCTATATGTATGTATTTACTTATTGATTTATTGAGCCGCATCGTCACGCGACCATAACAAATAAACTATCATCTCTCACAGCAAGTGAGACGGGAGGAAACTGATGTTCTGGTCCGGTCCAAGCTCGCAGTGTCCGGTCGCGCGAACAGACCTCACGGGCTGATGATGCAAAAGTAGTCTGGGAGGGAGGAGGTTATGATGTTATCCAGGTTATCCTGGGCTGTTGCCCAGTAAAAAAAAACAAAAAACAAAACACACACCCCCCTTTTCCATTAATAAAGACACTCATATTTAGTAACCTATATTTAAACACGTGTGCACAGATCACAACATAAACAAACAGCTGTGCGTAAAGGAGGCATCACGGAGCGTCTCTCTTTTTCTTTTTTCTTTAGAATTTACCTGAGAGGGGAGATGTGAATATCTGCTCACTATGATGCCGAGGCTGATTGTGGTTTGCTGTGAGAGATGATAGTTTATTTGTTTTCAGTTTTATTTGTTATGGTCGCGTGACGATGCGGCGCTGGCCCCTAATAAATCAATAAGTAAATAAATAAATAGCTGATCATCTGCAACGGCACAGTGTGTAGTGTCAACACCTGCTCTTGGGACATCCAAGGCTGCTTTTTTGTCCCATGCAGTCCCTCCGTGGTTTCATCTGTGTTAATTCAGTCAGGCTGAGTTTCCATTACGCAAGCCTTTGATCTGTCATCAGTGTGACGGGACAATCTATATAGATCAGGGGTCTCAAACTCAAATGAGCTGGGGGCCACTGCTGGCACTGTCATCTCAGTGGAGGGCCACTAAAGTTTTCAAGACGAATATAATTTTTTTTTTTTTTTTTTTTTTTTTTTCTGAAAAAAATCAAATATTGTACGATAATTAGGGCTGTCAAACGATTGAAATTTGTAATCCTTTAATTTCCTGAGTTAATCACATAGTATTTTTCTTTTTTGCTTGAAATACCAGCAAGATGAATGGAAAGCATAAGAAACATCCAGATCTGGACGTTTCTTATGCTTTCCATGCTTTCCAAATACCATTTTCATGGTATTTAAAAATCAGCTGTCAGAGAGAGAGAGCAGCCTCGTTTGGTGACAAGAAGAACAAGTTCTCTAGTGTAGGAACATGAGGAGAAAAAACATATGCAAGTTTTCTGCATCATAAGACCCCCCCCTCCCCCTCCCACACGCACACACACTCCACCCCTCCCTCCCTCACTCCCTCCCTCACCAGCTGAATGAACGGGAGATTGGGGGGGAAAAAAACTCGCTAGTCGAAGCGGCAGCTCTACGTCGCGCACAACCACAACAACGGCAACAACAGCAACATGTTGCAGTGGATTATCACTGTTTGTGTATGAGACACCGGGACCACGGGGCAGAGCGACTCCTCACAGTACAAATGTACGACCGTCGGTGTGACGTGCAGAGCGCAGCAGGACGACTCCTCAGTCCATGAGTTTCATGTCTCAGACCGGATCATGTGAATCCAGTTGCAGAAATATCCGGGGGACGGGAGCGTCGCGCTAACCGTAGTAACTCACACACTCAGACATGCACACACAGCCTACCTGTGATCACGTCTGGAGAAGGCAGCTTCTCTGTTTCCCCCAACTACGAGCGGCCCGAGGTTAGCGCATTAATTGCGCATAAAAAAAAATAGGGCCGTTAAAAGCATTTTGCATTAAGGCATTAACTTTGACAGCCTTTCCTACTTTTCATGTCAAGACGCGGGCCAGATGTAGGGGGGCCGCGGGCCAGATGTAGGGGGGCCGCGGGCCGGATGTGGCCCCCGGGCCGGGAGTTTGAGACCCCTGATATAGATATAGGTGTATGTGCTGATTCAGATACAATAAATAGGGGTTATTGTGATGATGATGATGATTATTATTATTATTATTAATTGCATTTAAATGTGCCTGGAACTGTGGAAATCTGCCTGTGAGGTCTTGGTGACGTGGGCGCACTGCGCGCTGGGCAGTCAAAATACCAGTCCGCTGGCTGCGCTTCGCCTTGCGCTGAGATTAGACCAGGTTGGAGCTGGCGAGCTTTCAGCGCACTCTCCGCGCGGTCTATCTGCAACAAATTGTCACTGCGCCACGGCGAATCTGTCGACACCTCCCCCTGCTGCGCGACCACTCCCATCTCGGCGCACAGCAGTCTGCCAATTTACCGAATCCGCTGCGCACCTTGTTGCACTGGAGGAAAATGCCACTGCGCCAGCTGCGCCAGGGCTCGCCTCGCTGCGCCCCCATGAGTTGCGCCATCAAAATAGGGCCCAATGAGTTAATTCTGAGAACAAAAGAAATGGCGTGCTCGACTCTTGTATAAAGGTGAACTGGGTGCCGGCTCATGTCAGCACTCACGATAGAAGCTTGAAACATTTATTAAACGCACAGCAGTGTCAGACGGACGCGTTTCAGCCCTTGGCTTTCCTCAGCGTAAATGAGCTGAATGGGTGTAGCCCATATATATAACATTCAAGACTTCCCTGAATACCACCAGCTGGCATGAATCAGTCAAACAATTAAGATAATACAACCAGTGGCCAATAGGTATTCGGAACCTACAATACAATTAATAAGATGACCACCTTCAGTGTGTGACTGATATAGTAAAATATGAAGCCTCCTATCTACACAACCAAATATATTAGTACATGGTGAACATCGCAAGCATCAAACATCACGGAATAAGAATCAGGTAAGTATAATTGCTTGAAAACAGTACAAAAATAATCAGAAAGAAACTAAAAAAATAGTTTTTTTTTTAGAAAATATATATCCACAATTGTGAATCCTCTCAGCAGGAAAACTCATCTACTCAAAACAACTGTCAAACTGTCTTTTGTGCCCTCGAAAGAGGCCGATCTATTTACTACAAAGATTGAACTGTTCAAGTAAACAGTGGAGGAAAAACTGAGCTGCAAAAACTCTGGTTCAGCTTGGGATGTGATGAAAACCATGACCGGTCTGCATGGCAGCAAATGCAGGAAAAAAGTGGTTTTAGATGGTTTTGATAACAAGTCACTCGCTGATGAGCTCAATCAGTTTTATCTTAGGTTTGATGTTAATAACTTCTCTAAGGAACGTGAATTTTTAAAAGTTGATCTTTCCAGTTCTTCTCCTGTCACTTCTTTCGATAAACGCACTGTAGTGAACACTTTTAAGCATTGCAACGCAAGACCAGTCCTGGCCCTGATAATACTGAGAGTCGTTTTCTCTCTTGCTGCGCAGAACAACTGGGTCCAATTTTTTATCATATTTTTATGCTATCACTTGTTCAGCAGAGGGTACCAAAAATGTGGAAACAGTCAATCATAGTCCCTGTGGCAAAAATCTGTCATCTCAAGGTTCTAAATGACTATAGGCCAGTGGCTCTCACTTCCCTGGTCATGAAGTGATTTGAGAAACTGATTAAGTATGAACTTTTGGCTAAAACTGAACATCTTCTTGATTGATCCCCTTCAGTTTGCGTACAGGATAGGGAGGGGGGTCCAGGACGCTACCATCACACTCCTGGATCTCTTAATCAAACATTTGGAGGGCAACAAAGCTCATGCTAAGCTTCTGTTTGTGGACTTTGCATCTGCATTCAACACCATTCAGCCCCATCTGCTGGTGGATAGGCTTTGCAACAACTTTGGTGTTGACTCCAATATCATGGCTGGCTGGATAATGGACTTCCTCTCTGGCAGATCTCAAAGGGTGAGGGTGAATGGGTGTGTGTCAGGGGAGATTGTTTCATCCACTGGCTCATCTGAAGGGTGTGTCCTCTCCCCACTTCTTTATATTCTATATAGGCTACTAATGACTGTAGTCAGTTCCCAAACAGACATATCTTGAAATTTGCAGATGATACAGTTATTGTGAGCCTCCTCTGTGATGATGAATCAAGCCATGGCCCTGTGATAGATTATTTTTTAAGTGGTGCAAGAACTCCTTTTTAAATTTAAATGTTATTAAAACTAAAGACATGTGCATTGATTCTAGATGCCATTTCCCTACAATAGAGAGCACTATCATTGATGGCCAAGAGGTAGAGTCTGTAGTCAGATACAGTACAAATGTCTTGGTTCCATCATTGACAATAAACTCACTTTTGGAGAAAACACCAACATGATTTGTAAAAAGCGTCAGCAGGTCTGAATGTTAGACACAAAAATGCCTTAAATAAAATAGTGAACATTGGCAGCAAAATCATTGGTATAGCAGAGTAATCTGTGTGTGTGTGTGTGTGTGTGTGTGTGTGTGTGTGTGTGTGTGTGTGTGTGTGTGGTGTGTCTGTCTGTCTGTCTGTCTGTCTGTCTGTCAGTGCCCGTGTGTCTGAGTGTGAGTGAGTGACTCTCAGAAGAAAATGATGAACAAGATGATGAGGTAGGATCTCTGTGGCATATGGCAGCTCCCCCTCGCCGAGATCCCCGCCTCTGAGCTGCCACTTGCCCAGATCTTGGCCCATCACTCCAAAAGTGATATTCTGCCCTCGCCAGAGTGATGTCAAAACAGGTAAAATGTGCCAAAAATGCAATGCACACATCTGCACACAACACACTATTACTACCTGCATCTGAGGGCACATGCAGACTGTTTCTGAATTAAGATTGATTCTGAAAAGTTAGTTTTGAAAGATTGAATGTATGCTGTTAAATGTTATGGAAATTAATGTTGATGTGTTTTATAACAAAAATACCGTAGATGACCGAATAGTCGCCCGCGTGCAAATACGCGCCTGTGCTCTAATACACCGGTTCAATTAAACGCCCGGGCGATTAAGTGTTTACCATAGTCTTGCACAGAAAATAAAATTGTTTTTTAACAGCGTTTCACCGGCTCTCACCTCTGTCAGTCAGCCCCCTCCTCCCGCTCTATCTCTCTCGCATGCAGGCGCACACACACACACACACACACACACGACAGGTCGCGCTAGACTGCTAAAGACAAATAGATGAATGTGCTAATGTACAGTCAGTGTTGAAATTACCGCGATCAACCCCCCCTCCCGCTATCGTTCATAACATTGATCTGATTGGCTGCTCTGATCAGCTCCCTGTGTCGCGGTAACACAGACAAACTGTTTTTATTGTCAGGAGATGTGTCGGGGAAAAAAAGTAGTTTTGTTCCAGTGGTCCTATGGTGACCTCCTTGTTCTTTGCATAATGGTCTGGTGCGGCTCATTGCAAAAATAAATAGTAGCTTGTTGCAAATACGCGCCTGGTTCTTATAAACGCCTGGGCTCCAAGTCGATTCAGCATATTAAACGCCCGGGCTACTAAATGCTCATCTACGGTGTGTGATAATGTTATGTTTTGTGCTTTTTAGCAGTCAAACCAGTTGGGGTCATTTTGACCCCAGAGGACAATGGATGTTACTATTTGCTGCCATTTAAAAAAATGAAAGGGTTAAAAAAAAAATCCTGATGGAAGTTTGTCATATACTAGTGTCTGATAATCCATCAATTCATTTTCCTTTGATCTTTACTATATTTGAAATTATTCTGATTTTCTGGTAAGCGATCCGGTCTTGTACCACTTCTTGTCAGCCGATGGAGTTAGCAGTCCCCGCCCTCGTCCCTACGTCACCACATTCACGCGCATCCCTTGGCAAGGCAATTTTATTTGTATAGCCCGTTTTTACAAACAGTTTGTCTCAAAGGGCTTTACATGGCATCGTAACAACATCCTCTGTCCTTAGACCCTCACCTTGGCTGCACACACAGAGAGGACCGCCGCTTTATGCCGTTCTCTCTCCTCATTGGATAAAGGTTGTAGGATACAAGGAAAGTTTTCTCCTCAGCTTACAGCAGAGCAGAATGACTGACAGACCCGTGTTTCAGACCAAACACTCTATATGAGTGATTGCTGTCGGAAGATATTATTTAAGACTTATATTAACACAAACATTCCGCTTACTTCTGTTTTAATAGGTTGTTCTGAAGTTGAATTAAAAGATGAAACATGGGGCGGTGTTTAGCTCAGTTGGTAGAGCACCCGCCCCATGTGTTGAGGCTGTAGTCCTCACTGCAGGCGACCAGTGTCTGATAATCCATCAATTCATTTTCTTTTGATCTTCACCATATTTGAAATTATTCAGATTATGTAAATGTAAATGTGATAGCATGAACACATTACAAGTGAGAAAAAAAACATGAGCAAAAAAGATGAAATAATTGCTGTGTCACCAGTGGTCTATAACTGACGTTTATATGCAGCGCTATTGGCCATCTCAGGTATAAATGCTCAGAAATCAAGTTTGTTTGATTCTAATAAGTTGTAAGCTTCAGAAATCATCAAACACATACTGTATATTTAGGAAAAGTCACGGATTGAGAGACATGTAGTTTTAATGTAAATTAAATTATTTTAAAAACTACAAATAATAATAATAATAATAATAATAATAATAATAATAATAATAATAATAATAATAATAATTAAAGCCGCAAGCGGCATTGACGGGCCCTCGCTCATCCATGCCACCGCGGGGTCCGCGCAGCAGTATTTGTCCATATAATGGTTGTGAATGGTGCTCACTTTTCTTCGTCCAAAAAGACACACCAAAAAACATCCAAATACCTCCATACTGCTCGTCTGTAATGTCCCTCTTGTATTGAAGCCCCGACATGAGAAATTGTTCCGCCGGTCAGTGCAAATCAAACAGGAAGAGCAGTGAACTGAGACACTGGGAGCTTCCGGTACAAACAAGCTTAAAATATATACTTATTAAAAAATTTTCAAAACAATTTCTCATGTTGGGGCTTCAATACAAGAGGGACATTACAGACGAGCAGTATTGAGGTATCTGGATGTTTTTTATAAATTGTTAACATTTTCATTTCCATTATTATTTTACTCTCCCTGGTGCTACGAGCATCTTGCACTTTAACTATCCTAAATGGGAAAAACAGCACTTTACTCTAGAAAACTAGCACTTTAACTAACCAGCACTTTAACTTATCAGCACTAATGCTAACTCCATGCACTTTATCGGCCCCAGGAGCTGCTGCTGGCCCACCAGGTGGTGTTCTGTGATCCTACTTTTAGAATGAGGTGATGTATGTGTTTTCAGTGTAGTCCCCCGGTTGCCCAAGGGGTAACAGGTGTGGCCCGTGTGTGGGCCTTTGTGTTTATCTGTGCCTTTCTATGTCTTGGGCCTTTCTGTATTGCACTATGTTGTGTATTCTTTGGCATCTGTATTTTATTGTGTTATGTATTGTGAGTGTCAGGACTACAGATGGAAATTAGCCCGAGGGCTAAATCTGGTACAACCATCTTTTCTTTGTTTTTTTCAATTGACTAATGGTAATGTACACTGTCCTGTTTCAATAAACTAAATTAACGAACTAACTAACTTTTGGTGTGTCATTTTGGACGAAGAAAAGTGAGCACCATTCACAACCATTATGGACAAATACTGCTGCGCGGACCCCCCCGTAACTCTGAGAAGGCACGGAGGACTCTGAAAATTCTCCCAGCCCTTAGTCGACATGAGGGTGAGTAGATAGAGTGAAATTTGAATTTTGGGTGAACTATCCCTTAAAAAAAAAAAACCTGCTCGTGGCAGTGGAGCTGAGAACAGCGGAGTTTCCTCTGCTGTAGCTATGTATATACTGTGTATATATATATACTATATCATTAATCTCATTGGGTGGGCAATCTGGCAATCTGGGTGGGCCTATGCACATCCAGGCTCCGCCGCTTTGTACAATTTGTTCGATAACTGCAACAGTTATCAAACAAATTGTACTAAAAACATGCTAAGTCAATATTATAAGGTAGAGTACAACAGTTATAAAGTAGCAGATTAAGATTCCAGCTCAGAACTGTAGGATACAGTAGCCTATACTGTGTCACAATCACCAGAGACAGAGGACAGAGTGCAGAGCAACACAAGCGGTAAATCTCAAATCACAATCCCTTTTTATTATCAATCAGGGTCAAACACCAGTCAAGCAGTTAGATCAGGCAGAGGTATAAAAACGCTTGATGAAAAGATGGACAACAAGGCTGGAGCACTGGAACTCACACTACAGATTGCTGGATACACTGACCCAAGGGAAGGACAGCACAGCTTATTTCCACAAGGGAGGGGGGACAACGAGACACTGGGTAAACACATTAGGGTAGGGCACTGTTGGATACAAAATAAGATAACTAGGGCCAGTTGCAATCTGAGATTTTTATTTCCGACATTCAGTGGTACAAAATGCGATAAATGTGATCAATGAGTCAGAAAAATGCTCATCAAAGTAAATGAATGACTTCTGACTAGAAAAGACGGGGCTTCAGGTTCAGCTTTATTTGTGTCCCGACTCCCCGTAGGACAATTATTTGTGCTTTATTTGTGTCACAGTGAGCTGAAACAACAACAGCAGCAGCAACTAAATAAGCCCATAAATGACAGGGAACGTGCAATCAGTGCGTATTATCCGTTTCTGCCATCATCATCAACATCACATAGGAACAAGAAACATGAAACAAAGAGCAGAACCACAACATATCAATCAATCAATCAGGTACGACTCCTACCTTGTTCAAAATTCAAAAGGGAAATGGCAGTAGAGTTTATCCCCACAAAATGGACATAAACCCAAGCTGGTTCTAGACCAGACTGAGCCACTGGTCTCCATATCTCTCTTTTTTTTTTTTAAGTATATTTTTTGGGCATTTATGCCTTTATGGATAGTACAGTTCAGACAGACAGGAAACGGGGAGGCAGAGAGAGGGGGAATGACATGCAGTAAATGGCGCCCGACACGGGACTCGAACCAGGGCCGACTGCAGCGAGGACTGTGCCTCTATACATGGGGCGCCCGCTCTAACCACTACGCCATGCGACGCCCCCTCTCTTTTAAATATTTTAAAATAGCTATACCTTCTCATGCAAATGAGGGTGGTGGTGGTGGTGGTGTGTGTGTGGGGTCTCCCCCCTCTTTTCTCTCATATCCAATACAACTTCATATACAATCTTATGGTGCAAGGAAAACTAAGTGAAAAGGAAAATGAAAATTACATTGGGCCCCAGCCTCTTAATCTAGTGTGTTAAGATGGGCCTCTTGACGCACTTCCTTCCAATCCTGTAATCTCAGTTTGGCAGTTTGACTATAGGGTTAGTGTTGAGGTATAAAAATCACACCCTTGCTCTCTGACTCTTGATCCCACCAGCACTACTGAGCTCTTTAGGTGAAGAAGCTCAGCACAACAACACACAACCAACATGGCTTGGGAAGGAGGAATCGAGCCCAATGGCACAGAGGGAAAGAACTTCTACATCCCCTTTTCCAACAAGACTGGGGTTGTTAGAAGTCCCTTTGAATATCCACAGTACTACATGGTGGATCCCATCATGTTCAAGCTTCTAGCCTTCTACATGTTCTTCCTGATCTGCACCGGAACTCCCATCAACGGTCTGACGCTGCTGGTAACTATGCAGAACAAGAAACTCCAGCAACCTCTCAACTACATCCTGGTCAACCTGGCTGTGGCTGGTCTCATCATGTGCGCCTTCGGATTCACCATCACCATCATCTCTGCTTTTAATGGCTACTTCGTTCTTGGAGCCACTGCCTGCGCTGTTGAGGGATTCATGGCCACGCTTGGAGGTAAAACTTCAGCTAAGATCCCAGCCGATTTCTAGATTTCTCCTCAATGTTTCTTGGCACTGTAGTTGCATTGAACTGTTGCAAGTTAACCTTAACGTTTCTCCCTCTTTTCTCTCTGCAGGTCAAGTTGCTCTCTGGTCTCTGGTCGTCCTGGCTGTTGAGAGATACATCGTTGTCTGCAAACCCATGGGAAGCTTCAAGTTCAGTAATACTCATGCCGGAGCTGGTGTTGGTTTCACCTGGGTCATGGCTTTCGCATGCGCCGGACCCCCACTGTTCGGCTGGTCCAGGTAAAAACACAAAGAACCACTCAAACATACCATCCATGTCTAAAAAGGTAAAAGTGAAAAATAATTAATTGTTTACAATAATGGCTCTTCTTCCATCTCACACAGGTACCTCCCAGAAGGCTTGCAGTGCTCCTGTGGACCTGACTACTACACTCTGGCAGAAGGCTTTAAAGGGATAGTTCACCCTAGAATGATATTTCGCTCATTATCTACTCACCCTCATGTTGACTAAGGGCTGGAAGAATTTCCAGAGTCCACCGTCCCTTCTCTGAGTTACAGGGGGTCTTGGCGTCGCAGTGCATTTCAATGCAACGGTTGCAAAGGGACACCAGAGCTCTTCGTAAAAAAACACACACAAAAAAACATCCAAATACCTCCATGATGCTCGTATGTAATGTCCGTCTTGTGCTGAAGCCCCAAATTGCGTAATTGTCCCGAAAAAAATTAAATAAGTCTATATTTTAAGCTTGTTTGTAGCGGAAGCTTCTCAAAGCTCTTTTTGGGGCTTCAGCACAAGACGGACATTACATACGAGCATCATGGAGGTATTTGGATGTTTTTTTGTGTGTGTTTTTTTACGAAGAGCTCTGGTGTCCCTTTGCAACCGTTGCATTGAAATGCACTGCTACGCCAAGACCCCCTGTAACTCAGAGAAGGGACGGTGGACTCTGGAAATTCTTCCAGCCCTTAGTAAACATGAGGGTGAGTAGATAATGAGCGAAATATCATTCTAGGGTGAACTATCCCTTTAACAATGAATCATACGTCATGTACATGTTTGTTGTCCACTTCTTCACTCCTGTCTTCCTCATCTTCTTCACTTATGGAAGCCTGGTGCTGACAGTCAAAGCTGTGAGTAAAATGCCACTTCTTCTGACAGACTTTTTGGATATCTTCTTAACTTTATGTATTTATCGTTGTAATTTTTAATGACCGTATCCAATTTTATTTGACCAAACTCTTCAGGCTGCAGCCCAGCAGCAGGAGTCAGAGTCCACCCAGAAGGCTGAGAGGGAAGTGAAACGCATGTGCATCCTGATGGTCTTCGGCTTCCTGCTAGCTTGGGGGCCATATGCTGCTTTTGCTGCCTGGATTTTTATGAATAAGTGAGCTGCCTTCACTGCCCTGACTGCATCAATCCCTGCCTTCTTTGCTAAGAGCTCAGCCTTGTACAACGTGGTGATCTATGTGCTGATGAACAAACAGGTTAGTTGCTATGAAATGGTCTTGCCTTAACTTTTCAGTGTTTAAACCCACCTTGTTGACCATTACTTGTTGGTTACTCTAACATGCTTTTTTGCTCTTTTTCAGTTCCGTAACTGCATGCTCAGCACTATTGGAATGGGCGGCATGGTGGAGGATGAGACCTCAGTTTCTACCAGCAAGACAGAAGTGTCCTCTGTCTCTTAAACATAGAGACATTTTCCTTTTTACTCTCTCTTTAACCTTGAATAATCCTCATTGTGGACTGAGTTACATTCATGGACATCTGAACTACATGGAACTCATGAACTGCATGTATTCACCTTTTGTTTTGAAGGTTGCTGGAAATATATTTGAATTCAAATTAATGCAAATAATTAGGGATGAGCGAGTACAGCATTTTCTGTATCTGTTAACCATATGAATTATCTGTATCTGTATCTGTACTCGGAATGGGCAGGGTTTAACCCAGAAGTGGGTCGGGTTGTCTTGAAATGGGCGAGGCTTTAACCGGTATGTTATTTTAAGCATGCAATTGACATGGATTGATCAGAAATTGTTATATTTATTGCTAATTAGAAAACTATTTACAGGACAGCATCAGCATTGAGCTTCAGATCAATGGTTTTGATCACGATAGCAAACAAACTATTTACACAAGTTTTGCAACAATGAATACAACACATGCGGTTGCAATTATGAAGGAAAATGTAATGAACAAGAGTTTTCATACTCAACAACTTTTTTTTTTAACTTTAATTTTTTTTTTAATGATCAGTGTGATTTTTATTTTTATTTCCACACCAGGTGTGTTTGTGTGAGTGAGTAAGAGAGAGACTGAGACAGCTGAGTGTCAGCTACTCTCTGTGTATCACTCATTCTGTATCACTGATCATGAGAGAGAGAGGGGAGGGGGGAGAGAGTGTAGCTTAATTTGTAATTTATACCACTGCTATTTTTTATGAAATACAGCAAGAAAGTGTCAGACAATGCGTGAAGTTAAAAAAAAATGGTTAGAGCCAGCTGACGGTTAAAAAAAAAAAAAAAAAAAACTCCGACGACCGGCAGAGAGAGGGAGAGGGAGAGAGAGAGAGAGAGAGAGAGAGAGAGAGAGAGAGAGAGAGAGAGAGAGAGAGAGAGAGCGTGTGTGTGAAAAAAAAAAAAAAAATCTCAGACAGGCAGAGACGCAACGCGAGTCGGCACCACGTCTGAACGAACCCACGTTTACCAGAACTCTACTGGTTAATAAGTAAGTAACTGAAGTAATAACAAACCTGAAGCTGAAGAAACCCTAAACGTTAAGGGTAAAGACCCACGAACCTGAGTGATTGAGGGAGAGACAGACAGCTGTCAGCTGTTCTGTGTGTGAGTGATCAGAGCGGGACACAGCAACACACCTGCATGTGTGTAGGGGAGGGGCGCTGTAGCCTATCACAGAACGCAGACACAGTCAGCTATCCAATGAGGATTTTCATTCAATCTTTTTTTTTTTCCGAGCACAGATATTGACTGGTATTACTCGTTTAATACTCGTACTCGGCAAAAGTGTCCGGCTCAACTCTACAAATAATTGTAAAATCTGTGAACACGTGTAGGCCTATATGGATGCTCATTTTGTCTCCCTGCGGCACAGATATTCATGAGATGTCTGGGTCATTTGGCACCATCATTTTCTTTTGATCTTTACTGTATTTGAAATTATTCAGATTATGTAAATGTTAAATGTGATAGCATGAACACATTACAAGTGAGAAAAAAAAGATGAGCAAAAAAGATGAAATAATTGCTGTGTCCCCAGTGGTCTATAACTGCCGTTTATATGCAGCGCTATTGGCCATCTCAGGTATAAATGCTCAGAAATCAAGTTTGTTTCATTCTAATAAATTGTAAGCTTCAGAAATCATCAAACACATACTGTATGATACATACGTACTGATGATTGTGCCGGCAGCACGGCTCTCTACCCAAGCCGAATTTCTCCTATGGGAGACAAATAAAGTTGACTTTGACTTTGTATTTAGGAAAAGTAACGGATTGAGAGACATGTAGTTTTAATGTAACTTAAATTATTTTAAAAACTACAAATAATAACAATAACAATAACAATAATAAAACTACAAAAGAATCAAAAGAAAAGCCAAAACGGTTTGTGAGACAGCTGTACAGTATCTACCTGCTCCAGTACCATAATAACCCCCTTACTGATCGCTGGTGAACGGAAGGGTCGCGCAACGTCAGTCAAGTCAATCAAATTCGTTTTTATTTTTGTGTATATAAAATTCTGAATGTTCAAGAAAATAAAAACCACAATGAAACTTTTTAAGCAAATTATATCAAAAAAATATATATTTTAAAAAGTATAATATAAGGGCCGGGACTTTAACGCGTTAATTAAGATAAATGAAGTACACAAAAATTTACGTGTTAAAATAAATTACGCATTTTAATCATTTTCAGGCGTACCGATTATACTGGAGCACAATTATTTAATGAGTTTAAAAGCCACCGACACTGATCACTGGCCATGGATCTATAAAGTTTTAATGCAGCCTGAATGCAGCTCAAACCGACCCGGTGCCTCAGCACTGCGACCAAGCTTTGATAAACACACCGGATCAGTGCTGGTTTACAGTATCCTCCCGTAGTTTAGCCGGTTGCTACTGGAGCTTAGTTAAAGGGATAGTTCACCCGAAATACAAATTTCACTCATTACCTACTCACCCTCATGTCGACTAAGGGCTGGGAGAATTTTCAGAGTCCTCCGTGCCTTCTCGGAGTTACGGGGGGGGGTCCGCGCAGCAGTATTTGTCCATATAATGGTTGTGAATGGTGCTCACTTTTCTTCGTCCAAAAAGACACACCAAAAAACATCCAAATACCTCCATACTGCTCGTCTGTAATGTCCCTCTTGTATTGAAGCCCCGACATGAGAAATTGTTCCGCCGATCAGTGCAAAGCACACAGGAAGAGCAGTGAACTGAGACACTGGGAGCTTCCGGTACAAACAAGCTTAAAATATAGACTTATTAAATTTTTTTCAGAACAATTTCTCATGTCGGGGCTTCAATACAAGAGGGACATTACAGACGAGCAGTATGGAGGTATCTGGATGTTTTTTATAAATTGTTAACATTTTTATTTCCATTATTATTTTACTCTCCCTGGTGCTACGAGCTTTTTGCACTTTAACTATCCTAAATGGGAAAAACAGCACTTTACTCTAGAAAACTAGCACTTTAACCAGCACTTTAACTTACCAGCACTAATGCTAACTCCATGCACTTTATCGGCCCCAGGAGCTGCTGCTGGCCTACCAGGTGGTGTTCTGTGATCCTACTTTTAGAATGAGGTGATGTATGTGTTTTCAGTGTAGTCCCCCGGTTGCCCAAGGGGTAACAGGTGTGGCCCGTGTGTGGGCCTTTGTGTTTATCTGTGCCTTTCTATGTCTTGGGCCTTTCTGTATTGCACTATGTTGTGTATTCTTTGGCATCTGTATTTTATTGTGTTTTGTATTGTGAGTGTCAGGACCACAGATGGAAAATAGCCCGAGGGCTAAATCTGGTACAACCATCTTTTCTTTGTTTTTTTTCAATTGACTAATGGTAATGTACACTGTCCTGTTTCAATAAACTAAATTAACTAACTAACTAACTTTTGGTGTGTCATTTTGGACGAAATAAAGTGAGCACCATTCACAACCATTATGGACAAATACTGCTACGCAGACCCCCCCGTAACTCCGAGAAGGCGCGGAGGACTCCGGAAATTCTCCCAGCCCTTAGTCGACATGAGGGTGAGTATGAGTGAAATTTGAATTTTGGGTGAACTATCCCTTAAAAAAAAAAAACCTGCTCGTGGCAGTGGAGCTGAGAACAGCGGAGTTTCCTCTGCTGTAGCTATGTATATACTGTATATATATATATATATATATATTTTTTTTTTCATGAATCTCATTGGGTGGGCAATCTGTCAATCTGGGTGGGCCTATGCACATCCAGGCCCACCCATAGCTCCGCCGCTTTGTACAATTTGTTCGATAACTGCAACAGTTATCAAACAAATTGTACTAAAAACATGCTAATTCAATATTATAAGGTAGAGCAGTGATTCCCAAACTGTGGGGCTCCTTTTAGGTGGTACGCAAAAGACTCACTGAATTAAACATAAATAAAATAAAATAAATTTCAGATGCACCAAAAATTGGACAAAAACAAAATTTGACTAGTAGGCTATCGATACCGCTTATGTTTAAATTAGGTAACTTGTAGCCTATAAGATGAAAGAGCAGGTTCTTGGGTGAAATATGAGTCATTTCAGAATATGATCTTTAAGACAGCTTTCTAATGTTAGGATACCCCCCCCCCCCCCCCCCCGACTTGGTGGTACTTGGAGAGGCAAGTATTTGCTGGGATGGTACTTGGTGTAAAAAGTTTGAGAACCACTGAGGTAGAGTACAACAGTTATAAAGTAGCAGATTAAGATTCCAGCTCAGAACTGTAGGATACAGTAGCCTATACTGTGTCACAATCACCAGAGACAGAGGACAGAGTGCAGAGCAACACAAGCGGTAAATCTCAAATCACAATCACTTTTTATTATCAATCAGGGTCAAACACCAGTCAAGCAGTTAGATCAGGTAGAGGTATAAAAACGCTTGATGAAAAGATGGACAACAAGGAACAGAATCAGATCAAACACTGGAGCACTGGAACTCACACTCACACTTATTTCCACAAGGGAGGGGGGACAACGAGACACTGGGTAAACACATTAGGGTAGGGCACTGTTGGATACAAAATAAGATAACCAGGGCCAGTTGCAATCTGAGATTTTTATTTCCGACATTCAGTGGTAAAAAATGAGATTAATGTGATCAATGTGTCAGAAAAATGCTCATCAAAGTAAATGAATGACTCCTGACTAGAAAAGACGGGGCTTTAGGTTCAGCTTTATTTGTGTCCCCGTAATTATTTGTGCTTTATTTGTGTCACAGTGAGCTGAAACAACAACAGCAGCAGCAACTAAATAAGCACATAAATGACAGGGAAAGTGCAATCAGTGCGTATTATCCGTTTCTGCCATCATCATCAACATCACATAGGAACAAGGAACATGAAACAAAGAGCAGAACCACAACATATCAATCAATCAATCAGGTACAACTCCTACCCTGTTCAGAATTCAAAAGGGAAATGGCAGTAGAGTTTATCCCCACAAAATGGACATAAACCCAAGCTGGTTCTAGACCAGACTGAGCCACTGGTCTCCATATCTCTCTTTTAAATATTTTAAAATAGCTATACCTTCTCATGCAAATGAGGGTGGTGGTGGTGGTGGTGTGTGTGTGTGTGGGGTCTCCCCCCTCTTTTCTCTCATATCCAATACAACTTCATATACAATCTTATGGTGCAAGTAAGACTAAGTGAAACGGAAAATGAAAATTACATTGGGCCCCAGCCTCTTTATCTAGTGTGTTAAGATGGGCCTCTTGACGCACTTAATTCCAATCCTGTAATCTCAGTTTGGCAGTTTGACATTAGGGTTAGTGTTGAGGTATAAAAGTCACACCCTTGCACTCTAACTCATGATCCCACCAGCACTACTGAGCTCTTTTGGTGAAGAAGCCCAGTACAACAACACACAACCAAAATGGCTTGGGAAGGAGGAATCGAGCCCAATGGCACAGAGGGAAAGAACTTCTACATCCCCTTTTCCAACAAGACTGGAGTTGTTAGAAGTCCATTTGAATATCCACAGTACTACATGGTGGATCCCATCATGTTCAAGCTTCTAGCCTTCTACATGTTCTTCCTGATCTGCACCGGAACTCCCATCAACGGTCTGACGCTGCTGGTAACTATGCAGAACAAGAAACTCCAGCAACCTCTCAACTACATCCTGGTCAACCTGGCTGTGGCTGGTCTCATCATGTGCGCCTTCGGATTCACCATCACCATCATCTCTGCTTTTAATGGCTACTTCGTTCTTGGAGCCACTGCCTGCGCTGTTGAGGGATTCATGGCCACGTTAGGAGGTAAAACTTCAGCTAAGACCCCAGCCGATTTCTAGATTTCTCCTCAATGTTTCTTGGCACTGTAGTTGCATTGAACTGTTGAAAGTGGACCTTAACGTTTCTCCCTCTTTTCTCTCTGCAGGTCAAGTTGCTCTCTGGTCTCTGGTCGTCCTGGCTGTTGAGAGATACATCGTTGTCTGCAAACCCATGGGAAGCTTCAAGTTCAGTAATACTCATGCCGGAGCTGGTGTTGGTTTCACCTGGGTCATGGCTTTCGCATGCGCCGGACCCCCACTGTTCGGCTGGTCCAGGTAAAAACACAAAGAACCACTCAAACATACCATCCATGTCAAAAAAGGTAAAAGTGAAAAATAATTAATTGTTTACAATAATGGCTCTTCTTCCATCTTACACAGGTACCTCCCAGAAGGCTTGCAGTGCTCCTGTGGACCTGACTACTACACTCTGGCAGAAGGCTTTAACAATGAATCATACGTCATGTACATGTTTGTTGTCCACTTCTTCACTCCTGTCTTCCTCATCTTCTTCACTTATGGAAGCCTGGTGCTGACAGTCAAAGCTGTGAGTAAAATGCCACTTCTTCTGACAGACTTTTTGGATATCTTCTTAACTTTATGTATTTATCGTTGTAATTTTTAATGACCGTATCCAATTTTATTTGACCAAACTCTTCAGGCTGCAGCCCAGCAGCAGGAGTCAGAGTCCACCCAGAAGGCTGAGAGGGAAGTGACACGCATGTGCATCCTGATGGTCTTCGGCTTCCTGCTAGCTTGGGGGCCATATGCTGCTTTTGCTGCCTGGATTTTCATGAACAAGGGAGCTGCCTTCACTGCCCTGACTGCATCAATCCCTGCCTTCTTTGCTAAGAGCTCAGCCTTGTACAACGTGGTGATCTATGTGCTGATGAACAAACAGGTTAGTTGCTATGAAATGGTCTTGCCTTAACTTTTCAGTGTTTAAACTCACCTTGACCATTACTTGCTGGTTACTCTAACATGCTTTTTGCTCTTTTTCAGTTCCGTAACTGCATGCTCAGCACTATTGGAATGGGCGGCATGGTGGACGATGAGTCCTCAGTTTCTACCAGCAAGACAGAAGTGTCCTCTGTCTCTTAAATATAGAGACATTTTCATTTATCTGGACATTTTCCTTTTTACTCTCTCTTTAACCTTGAATAATCCTCAATGTGGACTGAGTTATGTTCATGGACGTCTGAACTACATGGAACTCATGAACTGCATGTATTCACCTTTTGTTTTGAAGGTTGTTGGAAATATATTTGAATTCAAATTAATGCAAATAATTTTAAGATCTGTGAACACGTGTATATAGATGCTCATTTTGTCTCCCTGCGGCACAGATATCCCTGAGATGTCTGGGTCATTTGGCACCAATGAATCTACATAAACACCCTTAAGCAACATGTGTTTTAAATGCCACAATATTTATTTTGTTCTTTTGTTTGTTTGTTTGTCTGTTTTAACACGAGTAGGAACACCTTTTGTTCTTTATTTTTTAAATGAGCAACTATATACATATTGAAAAACTGTTTTTGTCACTTGCCGGGATGGTCATCATGAATTGTAAACATTGTATATATTGTAAAACATAGCATAGCTAAATAAATGCATGCATGAAAATGGGTTGACATACAGTAGTATATTTCTAACATCAGGCCATGAAAACTGCCATCCAAATATTAAGTTAAATAGGAGCTTTAATTCTATATACCCAGAGCTTTAAAGAGATTTACTGAAACTCAGAGAAGCTTGTATCAGGACAGACTATTAACTCATTGAGTGCCAGCCCTTTTATAAAATGGTCAGTGCCGTGTGCCAGCCATTCGGGGCATTTTGAGTAATATTTCAAGACCCAGAGAATATTTTGTATGACTCTGAAAACACCGAACTGCTCAAAGGAAAGAGGAGAGTCTCTATTTAACTAGGGAAAAAACATTTGTTTGTACCTTGTTCCATTCTTGATATATCTTAAAGCAGAAGTGAGTGATATATTTGTGTTTATATAAGTGATTGCTGTCGGAAGATATAACTATTTAAGACTTATATTGAGTGTTTGGACTGAAACACGGGTCTCTCAGTCCCTCTGCTCTGCTCTGAGCCGAAGAGAAAACATTTATCGTATCCTACAGTTTTTATCCAATGAGGAGAGAGAACGGCATGCAGGGCTGTGTGTGCAGCCAAGGAACGCCGTGAATGTGGTGACGTAGCGACGAGGACTGTTATGGTGCGTTCAAGGAAACTCGTATTTTTCCGACCGTGAAGTGGTACCAGTTCGATCTGGTACGAGTTCACCGGTCGGAAGTTACGAGTGGCCGTTATAGTGACTTTCACCGGTAAAACAGGTCGGAAAAACACGAGTGGGTTGCCTGGAACGCTACAAAGTCGTAAGTTGTGACTTGAAGCTGTAATTTACGATTTCAAAAGCCTGCCTGGAACGCAGGATTAGCGAAAACGACCGGATCACTCACTTCTGCTTTAAGTTGAATAGAGCCTGGTTGCACCAAAAAGACCACTTTTTTTCAAGAAAGCTGAGAAAAATGCATTTTTGTGAAAGAGAGTCTCTCAAGAAAAGCAGTGATTTATCCGTTTTAATTTTGGCTTCAAAAACATGTAAGACCCCCCCCCCCCCCCCCCCCCCCCAAAAAAAAAAAAAAAATACAAGTACGAGCAGTTGCTGCCCCCTCAGCCTCTCCTACCCACCCCCTCCCCCTTCACCCTCTCCTAACCCCCTCCCCTCTCCTCTCCTCCTGCTGCATCCCCTCGTCTCTGAAGTAGGGAGGGAGATGTCATGGCTTCTTCAGCCTCTTTGCTGGACGCGGCAGCGACTCACCGTGCTGATCTCGGTTCGTCGTCACGTCGGTTTCAGACAGCAACTGGTGAAACTGCTTTGGCATTTTGGTACTGATCATCTAGATCAGTTTACCTTTCCTGCCTCCTCCGATCACTTCATGCTGGAGCTATGCTAATAGCATCCGTGGCTAAGCTTTCCTCCAGCTCCACGTTACACTTGTTCCAGGCTCTGCCCGTCGTTTTTCTCTAGAAATAGAAACTTTTTTATCTCCGTACCGATCGCGCCCGTCTTCTCCTTCTTCTTCACTTCTTGCTCTGATCTACAGTTTTCTTTGTTCTACACATCCCAGAAGTATAGAGCTAGAACAGTCTCATAATGAATAAATGCACACAGAAATGAATAAATGCACAAAAGAAGATTCACAAATTTAGGGATTTCTATATATGTGACTCAAAACACGAATACATTTTCAATGCAAACACAAATATGTTTCATTCCATATATAAGTTTAAAAAAAATATTCACATAAAAAATATTTAAAAAATCGATGCACACACAAATAGAAAAAATCTTCACAAATATTTGCATGTAGAAGTATTTGCAATCTTCATCAAATACATAGGAGCTTGTTATATTGATATATGAACTGTTGGACCTGCATTTACAAAGTGCTTTTAATTTGTAAACCTCGCTGCATTTGTGAGTGAGACTTTTAAGACTCCCTTGACGTGACTCCGATCCACAAATGCGTTTCTTCTTAGAGGGGATTGTCTGTAGCCAATCAGATGTCTCCCTCCTTTACAGCCAAGCGTGTGTTTTAATAACGTCATCAAACACCCCTCGTGGTGAAAAACTCACGTGATTGGCTGTAAAGGAGGGAGACATCTGATGGCTACAGATGATCCCCTCTAAGAAAAAATGCATTTGTGGATCTGAGTCACATCAGGAGAGTCTCAAAAGTCTCACACAAATGCAGGTTTTAAATTAAATTAACAGCACTTTGTAAATGCAGGTCCAACAATTCATATATCAATGCAACAATCTCCAAATATGTATTTGATGAAGATTGCAAATACTTTTACATGCATGTATGTTTATGAATCTTATTTTTTTAAACTTATATATGGAATGAAACATTTGTGTGTGCATTGAAAATGTATTTGTGTTTTGAGTCACATATATAGAAATCCCCAAATACATTTGTGAATCTTTGTGCATTTATTCATTTCTGTGTGCATTTATTCATTATGAGACTGTTCTAGCTCCATACTTCGGCCCTGGAGAGTAGATCATCTTAGAGGACAGATCGATGGATGTGAAGCTTCTATTTAAAGCCTACCACACACATAAAGATATTGATTTTGCCCCGATTTTGCCCCTTCCAAACAAGGACAAAAATCGCCCAATTATCTTAGGCTCTTGAGATTATCTTATACGGGGGCGGTGCGTGGCGCAGTGGGCCCCATGTAGAGGCTACAGTCCTCACCGCAGGCAGCCCCGGTTCGAATCCCACGTCGGGCAGCCCTTTCCTGCATGTCATTCCCCCTCTCTCTGCCTCCCCCTTTCCTGTCTATCTCTACTGTGTGCTATCAAAAAAAAAGCCATAAAAATATATACTTAAAGGATAATTTCCGTTTTTTACAACCTGGACCTTATTTCTAGCATAAAATACAATCATTTTACTCACCCAGAAACTTTGGTGTCATTTGGAGTTGTTTTGACGAAATTAGCCCCAGTGGAGCGGCGCGTATATCCGTATAATGCGAGAACACGGGGCACGCAATGCAGCCTCTAAATAACACATTATCCGCTGCAAAACTCGTTCATTTCGCCAATATTTTGTTATGATACACTAGTGATATTCCCCTCCGAGCCCGTGGTGGCATGTTATCAACATGCTGCGCCTGTAGGTTGACTACTAACCTCCGACCTGGATGATGTCATCTCCGACCGCTTCCCGGCGCGGCTAACTTGCTACGGCTAATGCTATGGTTCGTTTCTGCGTGTTTCTGACTTGTCAGAACAAAATGAGCAGCTGGATGAAGTTCAGCTTCCACAGGCTTCCTCTCCTCAACCTGGACTCACTAAAGCTCCGGCTAGTTGAGCTAAAAATGGACCTGAATGCTGAAGCGGAATGATTATTATCAGAATGAGCCGTGCAGCGGTCGGAGATGACATCATCCAGGTCGGAGGTTAGTAGTCAACCTACAGGCGCAGCATGTTGATAACATGCCACCACGGGCTCGGAGGGGAATATCACTAGTGTATCAAAACAAAATATTGGCGAAATGAACGAGTTTTGCGGCGGATAATGTGATATTTAGAGGCTGCATTGCGTGCCCCGTGTTCTCGCATTATACGGATATACGCGCCGCTCCACTAGGGCTAATTTCGTCAAAACAACTCCAAATGACACCAACGTTTCTGGGTGAGTAAAATGATTGTATTTTATGCTAGAAATAAGGTCCAGGTTGTAAAAAACGGAAATTATCCTTTAAAGATTATCTTATGCGATTATCCTGTAGTGTGTGGTGTGTTAAGAGTTAAATTCTCCCGACAATCGGCTCGTAAAAAAGTCGGCGCTGTAGTGGTAAATTTGAATCTTCCTTCGTTTTAAATCACTTGAAATATCCCCACACCCTGCTTTCCCCCCAAGGTATCAAAACTCCTTTTGTTTGTTACCCATTTCAGTAGACCATATCCAAATTATAATAATACATTGTAAATAATAGAAAAACTTGTATTATCTCTAAATGTATAAACATTTACGGCTTTCTAGCTCATTGAGTGCCAACCACGTAATTTTACGTTTTTCGTTCCCATGCGTTGAGTGCCAATAATGTCATTTTGCTTTTTTTTTTAATTATGAAAATAGACACTTTAACACACCTGTGTAAATTTGGAGACTCTACGACGAGTGCAAACCGAGTTCTGCATGTGGATGAAGCGCAGCTGCTCAGCTGTCACTGGCGAGGCTCCAGCAGCTCGGAGCCGAAACAGGAAGCGCTCAGCTGACAGTCCCGCCCGGTCCTCATAGAACAACAATTGTTGTATGTATTTATCTTACACGAGCCCTTTGATCCAGAAATGCAAGTGTCAGAAGAGCGACAGGCACAAACAGAGCACCTTTCATAAAAGACACTGTATCTCCTTTTCTAGAAAAAAAGCAGGGATCCATGGGATTGAAACGCAGTTCCATTATTATCTGAAGCTTTCAGGCAACATTATCACCCCTAAAAATACTAAATTGGTGAGAAATGAACGAGGATGGGGGGGGGGGGGAGACGTGTAAACGGCTATTGATTTTTCTAAACGGTTATGATTTGTTATCCGTGTACCCGTTCTAGATGTTGACACCCCTATGTGTAACCCATGTTAAAATATGACATAAATAAGTTAAAAGCTGCATGAATAAGTTTGAAAGTTAAAGGGATAGTTCACCTAAAAATCAAATTTCACTCATCATCTACTCACCTTCATGTTGACTAAGAGCTGCTAGAATAGCGCTACATTTAAATTTTTTTAAGACGTTAGTTTAGGCGGCAGCTCTTTGTTGTTAAGGCGGCCGCCTTAACAGGAAAGCGCTGCGGGAAACCCTGGACTTATTAAATTTTTTTCGGAACAATTTCTCAGTACACCACCATCTTTTGTACTATTCTATTTTTATTATTATACCAACCTGACCTATTTTCTCACCCATACTGTGTAATGTCCTATTTATGTGTCATAGCCTTTGGTATGTTTGTGTGGAGTGTATTTTGGGACTTGTCCAGGTAATCAAGGGCAGTGGTTTTCAGTTGACTTTGTCTGGTTGAGTAAGGTGAAATAATTTATAAACGAACAAAACAAGTGCAACCCCTTTCATGGAATATCAGCCGTACAGCACGCTACACTTTGTCCCCAGAGCAGCATTCAAGGAGGCCGATTACTCAGACAAAACCAAGATCACACAGTTTTAGGGCTGCCCCCAAATAGTCGACCAAGCACTGGTCGACCAAAAAATCATTAGCCGACCAAAATTTCATTGGTCGATTGGTCGCAGGAAAAAAAAAAAAACATTTGGAGCCGTGTCTTGTCAAAATTAAGCCAACGTCAATGACTGAACTGTATATGAAAGGTTATGGGGCTTTTATTTTGAAGGGCCAGATACAGGAAGTCGTGACGTGACACTTTTTTTTTTTTTTTTTTTTTACACGGCACGGCAGTCTCTCTCGTATCACCGCTGTCACCATTAGCGGGTGCTGTCTGAGCCCCGGTCCTGTCCCACAGCGCTCACCGGCGGTCAGTGTCACGGAGCGGATCCATGATAGTCCCCGCTGCAGTCAGAGATCCGCACCCATTAGACATATGTCTATGCCCGCACCGCTCCCCCGCCCCCGCACCCCCGCTACACAGCCTGAGCTCAGTAACTTTTTACCCTCCTCATCTACTGTGTTTATTGGTGATAAACGGGCATTCTGCCAGTAATAACGGTGAAACCCGACCGGCTTGTTGTTGAATCTCGGACCCAACACGGCCGGAGTCACGAACATTAATTAATTAATTCTCAACCTGACCGCGGTCAAAAAAAAAAAAAAAAAAAAAAAAAAAAAAAAAATTAATAATAATTTGTGTAGCTCGTGTGGAGCTTGTGTAGCTCTGAAATGTGTCCACACACTGAAAAACAACACTGACAGAGATCAAAAAAAAAAAAAAAAAATTTTTTTTTTAATTTTTAAATTTTTTTTCCCCCTCAAGGTGGGGGGTCGATTAGTCGACTAATCGCCATAAGTGACGACCACTGGTCGACCAACAAAATCTTTGGTCGGGGGCAGCCCTACACAGTTTATAAAAAACATTATGTTTTGATTGTAGTTTAAAACAGTTTTACATATCAGAGGTCTACCATGGGTGAGAAATAGTCCCGCATACTGTTTAATTTAGAGAAAACTATGGTTTAATAAAAATGATGCTGTGACGCGCTTCCCTCCTTCAGACAAAATGTGTGAGTGCGTTTTTTTTTTCCTTTTTTGCGAGCGAGTGTGATGGCGCTGTAAACGCCCATCCGAAATAAACGCCAGGTCAAACATTGCTTTTCTGGTTGCCAAAAAATATCCTATGCAAATATAGCCTCCCTAAACACAAACAAACTCAAATGGATTGAAAGTGGTGTCTCGACACATTAAAGACGACCGAGGACTGACGAGACGCCTCTGGGCTGGTTGCTCCTGCCCGGTCTGTCCACTCCTCTCATCCGCACTTCTGCACCTGTCCTGGGCTGCACAGTGTCGGCTAGGCTCTGCTCGCTCCTCATTTTAAATGACTTATTACTCCTTTTAAAAGTAGCGTAAACAATAGGGATGTGCATGGTTACCCGAGTACCCGGGTAGGCAATCTGCTATCCGGTTATGAATTTATTATCCGGTTAACCTAGGATTAAAAAAACGGCACGTTAGAGCGCAGTCTAGTGTCGGATCAAACTACATTATCATGCCATGGTTCGGCTTTTTGTAGTGTTAAACAGTTTCGGATCAAGCAACGTGATTTTCTGCTGTGTAAAAGCGTTTTTGGATAGAGCCTCGGACTTTCAAACCTTTTACAATAATCTGTAGG
Organism: Trachurus trachurus; assembly: GCF_905171665.1. Classification (NCBI taxonomy): domain Eukaryota; kingdom Metazoa; phylum Chordata; class Actinopteri; order Carangiformes; family Carangidae; genus Trachurus; species Trachurus trachurus. The sequence continues at coordinate 28,282,492 of NC_139896.1, forward strand.
GATGTATATTGTTAGGATTTTATCGATACCCATACCCATACCGATACTCCTTATCGGTACTGATACTTATCGATACTACAACATGTAATTTAGTGTAAAAAATAAAGATGTTAAAAGATTCAACCGTTTTTGTTGTTTTGTTTTGTTTAAATTAGGGGGGTAACACCAGCAACATAATAAAAAAAATTGACAGCAGAGAAGAACACCTCCTTTAAACCCTGAGCAAGTCAACAGTTAACCTGCAGAAGCTGCAGTTAATCTTTCATCATGATAAAATAGGATCTCCATCTATGGTTCTTGATTAGGGTTGGGCATCATTTGGATTTTAACGATTCCGATTCTCTATTTCGATTCCTGTTCTAAACGATTCTCGATTCCGATTCTTTGAGGTGCAGGTCAACAGGTCACAACTTATTTCACAGGATATTTTTTTATTTGACAAACTCTTCACACAGGCCATTTTTGCATGCATGCTTGGACTTCAAACATACATCTTACACAGCTTGTAAGACCTCCAAAAGACCTCCAAAAATAGATTTTGCCAACTATGGTATTCAATTAAAAGGGAGGGTCCCTAAATGTAACAATAAAACTGAAACTTGGTGTGGCGAGGTGGAGTGGTGAGTAGTTGCCAACAACGCCACCTGGGGAGTTTCGCCCCAGGAAATAGTTACTGTTTTTTTATAAAAATGAAAAAGGTCACGCAGGTTCGAATCACCACAGGGGAGAGTTCAGGTATAAAAAGAATAATAATTTATTGTCACAATATTGTTTCTATAAAACTTCAATAGTTGCCAAAATATCTCACATTCACAAAAGACTGGGCCAAAGAAAGGGGAATGGACAGGGCTGGGCCAGCCACGGCGACCTTAAACCAAACCAAGGGGAAGGAGAAACAAACCAAGAAAAATAATATCACCCGTGACACTGCATACACACGCAATGGAGAAGTGAAGAAGCCACCACCAGGGATTGGGCCGCCGCGCTGGACTACAGCACCTGTCCACAGGGAGAGAGGGAAAAATTAAGATGGCCGCAGTCTAGCTGACCTCCTCACACACACACACCAAGAACAATTAGATATTATTTATAATACAAAACCAACATAATGAAGTCTTCTTAAAATATTCAAATACAAATTAGAGGAGAACAATTAAACAATTATCAAACCCGCCCCCCCACAAAAGAAAAAGGAAAACAATAAAGAAAATAAATAAATTGTTAAATGTCTCCGAGGTCACTATCGTCGGCAACAACAATCATTTAATCAAAACCATGTAATCGAGCCAAACAAAACAGCAGCAAACATCGTGGTGGCCGATGACCGGAACACACCAGGACGCAGGATAGTGTGCAGAACTAGGAGAGTGGGGGCCGCTGGTTACAGCGCCCCGCTGTAAAGCAAGAGAGACAGTGTCACAACTAGTGCAATGATGTAAAACTGCAACAGCAGACAATTAGAGCAGCCTACCTCTGAGCTCTACTGCACCCAACACGCGCCCACCAGAACCGCCCGCTCCCTCCGGCTCACCGCCGCTCCGAGCACTGCAACGGAGCGGGAGGATGAAGCCCCAGGGCCAATAAAAGTAAAACACCAAACAATAACTAACACGGCATGCTTACCTTAGTGATATGACGGGGAGACTCGGGCATGCACGCCAGCCCGCTCACCGAACGCGCCGCACAGCAGAGGCAGAGAGGGAGAACAGCGACCAAACACACCTGTCCCAATCACACACAGCGTCGCTCCACCAGCTCGCCGTTGCTCCAACACTGCAACGGAGCGAAAGGATGAGGCCTCAGGCCCAATAACAGCAAACACAAACCAGCAAATACGCAGAATTCCTACCTTAATGATACGACGGGAGGACACAAACAAGCACGCCGGCCAGCTCACCGGACGCACCGCACAGCAGAAGCAGAGAGGGAAAATGTCGACCAACACAGCTGTTTTAACTCATTGGCTGCCATTGACGTCTATAGACGTCAATCTAATTACAACCGTTCACTGCCATTGACGTCGATAGACGTCAATTGCGTTTTTCAACGGGAAGGGCTGGAGGAAGGTCTGGCGGAGCTTGTCCATCAATATCAGGCTTGTAAACTAGTGTAAAGATGTGTAGCGGCCTGTAGGGGGCAGCAGTGCCCTCTTTGGATGAGAGATCAGCATGTATTACGGTATGAGAAGAAGAAGCGAGATGACAAGAGATATGCTAAAGAAACTTATGCACGGAGCCTATGTGTTCCGCACGTCGGCACATTATGTACCGTGTGTGTCGCGGTAGTTCGGAGAGGAAGAGGGTCGCGATCGTGAGAAAATGACGGAGATCATTGAAAAAGACACCGACGACCGACACCGACGCTGGACACCGGCGATCCAGCCGGGCCGAGTGGTGAGAATCAGCAGCTGACGGTGCGTCACCACAGACCAGAGCCCAGCTCAACTGACGGCTCGGTGGACGTGACCCGAGCGATTCCGTCCGGATCAACCAGGAGCAGAAGAGACTCGTCCCCACGCTCCAGAAAGACATGAAGGTAATAATATAATACATCAATGGTAAAAATAATAAAATAAACTAACTTGCTAGCGAGCTAACTTTTACTGCTTAGAGAAGGGCGGATCGCTTTGATCGGAAAGGTTAAAAAAAAAAAAAAACTCCACATCACACTTGACTACATCTATAAGAGATGTATTTTTATGGTAATTCTATATATTTCTATAATTTACAGGTGGTGGATCGAGCAGTGGTCGACCATGGGGCAGAGGTCATGTGACAGCTACAAACGTACAAAAAAGTTAATGCATTTTTACTGATATTTGTAAATAAATTATTATTTTGCCATCAAAAGTCCTTTCTCAGTGTTGTTTTTGTTGTTTTATAGAAGGAAAACACTGTTCAGATGTGTGAGGTGTCACTAAAGCAAAAAATATCAACGTCAAAGTCACTGTTCTGCTTGACATGTTTCTTTCCACAAAAAGCTCGTTTTCTCAGTGTTTTGGTCAAAAACTGCTGTTTTTGGCGAAACCAGCCTATGTTCTACTGCTGTTTACAAAAGAACGGAAAAAGGTAGAAACAAACTTTTTTTTTCCTATTGAACAAAGAGAGTCTACTTTTCTCTTGGTAGTTTCGGTGTTTATATAGTCATAGAACACAATATTCTGTGGGTCTTATAAGATCGTTCAAAATGCTCTAAAATGGCTGGCAGTATGGGGCTCTCTGCTCTGAAAATGGCTGGCAGCCAATGAGTTAATCACCTAACAGTGCCGTCCCCCCATTAACCTGCGCCAGGCTGACAACAGCGCCATGCAGTGACCAGGAGGGAGATGACTCACCCGGTCACATCGGCAAGCAGTCTAACATACAAAAAGCTGCAGAACAGGTGAATGTATATGCAACAAAATAAAACAAACACTGGAGCAGCCATGATAACAAATAATCATGATAAGATAATCATGTCAGGCTGAGGAGGTCTGTACGCGCGGTGCGGGTCAACAAATGCTTACTTTATTTGCAGTGCGGGGCGGGTCATTAAAAAAACTGATGATGAAGTCCAGAGTGTGTTATCAGGGGCGCGCTGATGTTGACGGGAAAGCCGGCGGAGGTGTGAAGGAACCGGGTGAGACGGCGGCTGGGCGCATCAGCAGCGCGGGTTGGTTTCACTGAGAGCAGAGAGCAGACCGGGGAGAGTGACAGCTTGGTCGCACTGGACGCGGAACCGAAGCGCAGCGCCCTGGAGCGGAGGCAGTTTCAGATAGGCGCACATGTTAACCGGTCTGCCTGGTCGCACATCTCGCGCTGTGGAGCGCAGTGCGCGCGCCTGCAGCGCTTCAGATCGGTTCATTTCTATTTTTCACGCGAGCCGCGAGCGCCGAGAGCGCCGTCTGTCAAGCTGGATAGACCAGATCGTACCAGACAGGAAGTCAGGCACAGAAAAGGCGAGAGAATCCGGTCAATTTTCAAAATAAAATAATTAAATGATGATTAACTAAGTTGTTGCTTGTCCATCTATACATATTTGACCGTTGCGTCTGCACATGAGACACACACACACACGTTTAAAATGACGTGTGTGTGGAAAACCGAGTGAATACGAGTATGAACGACTGCAGTCGATGTCTGACCGGCGCGGAAAGAGGAGGAGAAGTACGCTCCCAGTGCGACCACCCAAGCGCCCGAAAAGCCGCGCGCAGTGCGACCAAGGGGTGAGAGGCGGCTGTGACTCTCCCACTCCTCACGAGCTCCACACTGACAAGCTACCGGCAACACAGCGCCTCTGTCTGCCCTTTCAAAGTAAAAAGCCCGCTGTCTGACGTTTAATAGCAGCGGGATGGTTGTGAAAATAGATGCGGTGGTGCGGGGCGGGTCAAATTACTTAAAACTAGTGCGAGCGGAGTAAAACAAACAAACTAGTGCGGACATTTAGAAACCGAAAAAAGGATCGAAATTCAAACGGCTTCTTAACGATTCCGCAACCGGACGTTAGGAACCGGTTCCTATTTGGAACCGTTTTTCGTTGCCCAACCCTATTCTTGATGAATATTTAGCTTTTTTACTCTTAAAGATGTATTGCTCTGACTCACAGCTCATGTCAGCTCAGGTGATCTGACGCTGCATCTACAGCAGCCAGTCCATGTTCTTCACGCCGTAGACCAGTCAATTTATGAGACGTGTTACCGCAGAATAAACGACACAAGCAGATCCGTGTTTCCACAGTCGGAGTTTTTTCCTCCACTTTCTAACCGGAGTGACATCAGGTCGCTCTGACACTCTGCTCCTCTCAGCAGCAGACATGAAGCTGCTGGAGCCTCCTCTGTCTCCTCACTGACCTGCTGCTGTAGGCTACTGGACACTCAACCCTCCGCTTCCGACATGAATTAAAGTACTTTTTAAACTCCAGTCTCTACTCTTATTATCCACCTGATATTTTGTCTGACGACGCTGTGTGTCAGTAATGCGGACTGTCTGACGGACAGAGTGCATTTATGCACCGGCTGTGCTCTGTCCGTCAGACATGACGTCATTTTATTTTTTTATTACAGTATTCGGTTACGACAAGGTTAGGATACTCGGTTAGAAAATTATTCGAAATGCCCATCCCTAGTAAACAATTTACTGTATTCCAGAAAGGAGGTTCAACAAACTCTGAGTCTATCCCTGAACTCTGAGTTGACTTACTCTGTGAGTTTTCAGTTCCAGAACAGCTGATCTGAGTTAGGTAAGTCAACTCTGAGTATGTGGTTGAGCTCGCATAGATATATGGGCCATTCTACAAAATTGGTGCAAAGTCAGAGTTGGAAACATCTTGAAATAAATGTGTCTTTTCCCCAAAACTTTTCATGTATGTTAGTTGTATAATATCCAAGGTACACATTTCTAGTAGTTGTACAGTTAATTCTCATTTTGTATTTTCAGACAGTTTTGGAATATTTTTCCTCTCCCAAAATTTGTCACTACCGAAACACAATCACATATCACATAAAATGAAGGGTTTTATCGATCTATTAATTTTTTTTTTTTTACATCTACCTTGTAAATATATTTTTCTAAAATGTTATTTTTCAAAATTTACAGGTAAATTAAGAAGTATATCATTTTAACAAATTGTTTAAGCATGATTTATCAGAATCATTGGATTTTGAATCCAAATTTTCTTTGTAAAGGGCATAAAGTTGATTATAATGATTACAAACTTATGGATTCATTAGTTTTAATATACACTCAACCAAACACCATAACAATATCTTAGTTGATAATTCAATATATTGTATTTTTGACAAAACGGTGTGACTGCATCGTTTCGGTAGTGACAATATTGTTTCGGTAGTGACCACAACTTGTTTGTCATGGCTGAATAAGACTGCATCATTTTATGTTAATACAAATAACTAAAACTCATAAATGTTGATCACATGTGTATCAGACACACATCTTACATTAAATATCTGAAAATGACATTTTAACATTTTTTGACATGCTGTTTATCAACAATTTAATACAGGTCTCAGATGTCCCACAATAGTGGGACAAAAGTCTTTTGCCTCAAATTCAGCCTTGGTCCAGGTTTACAGCCAATCTTTAAGTCCCTCTATTGAGCTCTCCAGAGAAGAGGCTGATTTGGTGCATAACTATGCTAACATTTTTCTGTATATTGCCTAATTAAGGGATTAAGTGTTCAATTTTGTCAGTACAGAAACAATTATGTCACTACCGAAACAGTCACTACCGACACACAATTTTAGATAACTTTGAGCCTAGCCTGAAGATGATAATCAGCACATGGTTAGCTAGCACTTTTCTGAACTATTGCACACACATAAAAACTATTTTTTCTGCAATAAAACAAAAAAAAATTGTTTAAGTGCAGAAAATAGGTGTTTCGGTAGTGACGTCTCTTAAAGTTACACACTGATTTTCAGACTTGTGAACACCTTCTCTTCAAAAATGATGAACCTATAGCTACTCAACATGCAGCCACAACATGAGAGGGACAAAGGAATACCTCCTGATAAAAAAATTTGAGGTGTGGCTTAAATCAGTCTCAGCCTATGGACTAAAACCTACAACGTTTCGGTAGTGACAAAAAAATGAGGGACAACAATTTGTACATACATTTTCAAGATTTATGAAAAATATATAAAATCAATGTCCTTTTTTACACATAACTTTCAAAAGAATCTAAAAGATCTTTATAAAAACACCAATAGAAAGATTTATAAATATCATTTCAGTATCATTTTCATGAATTGAAATTTAGGAGTTGGGGTTGGGGACAGCCATCTCCCAATGTTAAGTACCCTATAAATGTTCATTTTATATAGCCTATATTAAGCATACTGATATCTTAAATATTATTTTGGGTTTCAATAGATAATTGCAAGATCTTAGTAAACATTTCAAATTTGCATACTTAAATGCTTTTTAAATTTGTTTTTTTGTTCGGGGACAGCAGTTTGCACCAATTCTGTAGAATGGCCCATATACACGTGTATATATCTATGGTTGACAGGGTCCAAAAGTAACACTTGCCACTCGCCAATTACGAGTAGATTTTGTCTCTGGCTGGTAAATTTTTAAGACCACTCGCCGCTCTGGCAAGTTTTTTTTTTTTTATTGGCGAAAATTTCATTTTTTGTTACTGGAGAACGATGCTGGTATCTGCTAGATTCCTGGCAGAGTAATGTGTCTTTCAGCAGAGACGATCTTTTACGGTCACGTAAGCGCGTCATGCCATCATTCAGCGTACCCATTTGTGTTGTTTGGCGCGCCCGGTAGAACTCTCTCGGTATCTTTGATTAGAGCAAAGATATTCAATATACGGATTTATAAACCGTCTTTGATTAGAGTGGCAGCAATCAGCTCTGGTGACCGCGGCACTGACGGAAAAGCCAGTGGGATAATGTTTAATTTGATTAACTCATTGAGTGCCAACCATGTAATTTCTAGTTTTTCGTTCCCATGCGTTGAGTGCCAAAAACGAGATTTCTCGTTTTTTGCTTTTTTTTTAAATTATGAAACTAGACACTTTAACACACCTTATGTGTAAATTTGGGGACTCTACGACGAGCAGAACTGAAATAGATGACGATCAAAAACTCATGACAGCTCATGATCTGGAAGTTTTTATCATAACTCGGCTTTTGCAAACTGAGTTCTGCATGTGGATGCAGCGCAGCTGCTCTGCTCTCACTGGCGAGGCTCCAGCAGCTCGGAGCCGAACAGGAAGCTCTCAGCCGACAGTCCCGCCCGGTCTTCACCTCCCCAAAGTCCTCCCGCGGTAAAATGTGATGATCTCTGGACCAAAGCAGACTGCCGGCACCGACCCGTACCACAGACGGACCGTGACCACCGGTGGGGCCAGTGTTCCCATGGTGGTTTTGTGAATAGAACAACCATTGTTGTGTATATTTATCTTATACGAGCCCTTTGATCCAGAAATGCGAGTGTCAGAAGAGCGACAGACACAAACAGCGCACCTTTCATAAAAGACGCTGTATCTCCTTTTCTAGAAAAAAAGCAGGGATTTTGATGAAACCCAGCCATGTTTAGCTTGAGTTTTCTCAGGAACGGAGGCACGTAGAAACAAACGGTTTGTGGCCATTTGAAGCATAAAGTTTCACCTTTCAAATGAGCCACAGTATGTGTTGGTGGCAATAATATAGAATACACTGTGGCTCTACAAAAATCGTCAAAAATGGTCTAAATTGCTGGTACACTTGACTAAAACTTTGGAAAGGAGCGCGGCACTCAATGAGTTAACAATCAATTTCTTATTGATTAAAACCAGACGCGGCCCGACACACGGGTGCTGAAGCATGAACCAGCGCGGTCTGACTAATTCTCGGTACGAACTCCGAACCCGTGCGTCCGATTGGGTTTGTCGGACCTGACTGCTGAGAACTCAAATGTAGGAGCCCATACAGATCCATGCACGTCTGGGAGTTCAGAGGAACAGAAAAGCAGCGTGTGTGTGTGTGTGTGTGTGTGTGTGTGTGTGTGTGTGTGAGGGAGAGAGAGAGAGAATCAACAGCCGCATATAAGACCCAAATGACACGTTAAATAATACTGATAGCAATTTACAACACTTGAAAGCAATTTTTATTTGGTTGGCTGGTAAAATATCGGCCTGGCTGGTAAAAAAATTCACTTACCAGTGAAAAAGTTAGTTTTGGACCCTGATGGTTGAGCTCGTGCCTGACGACTAGTGAAAAGCCATCATCAATGGAGCTTTGATATTGTGATTCACCATGGCAACAGGGGAGAAAACACGAAACAGACATGTTCTGAGAAAAAAAAAAAAAGTAACACGGGCACAGCTGTGGCCATAAGAATCAATGACTGAGTTTTAGATGCGGTCGACTTTTAATTTTGAATTTAACATAACTTTCTTTTAATATTGAGGAAGTGGGATGTTGCTCAATGTTTTTTGTTTTATTTTATGATAGATAGATAATTGCAATCAGCTGAAAATGAAATATAAAAACAGTCTTGTGATGGCTCCTCACTTTCGTTTTATTCTTATTCAAAGTAAAAGTTCATTCAGTGGATATTTCAACGTGTATTAGCATCAATAGACCAGAGCGGCATCTGAGAATGACTGAGGCATTCTGGGTAATTTAGGTGCAGCGCCCGGGATCCCTCCATTGAAAAGTTCAGCCTAACTGGCTTAACAAACTAACTAACAAAAAGTTGGCTATTAACAGGCTATTTACAGACAACACTTAGCCAAAACCTACCTGGTGATTCGACCAAATACGTGTAGATGTCCAGGTAAGACATTTCTGGCCACTGTGTGGGGTCATTGATCATTGTGGGAGGCTAAATGGGCATATACCGGTAGATTAATTGTAGTTTTTCAAGATAGCATGAACGGTTGGTTTCAAGGAGGGTGTCAAAAATAATTAATAGTGCTACAAAAGAAACAAAAAATAAAACATTAAAATTGATTGTTAGTTAGTCTACGCTCCATCAAAACACAAAAAGCTACTGAGTGCAATTTAAAAATGCCAGGCGCTGCCCCTAAATTACCCAGGATGCCTCAGTCATTCTCATTTGCATAGAGATGCCGCTCTAGTCTATATGCTGATTAAAGCAGAAGTAAGCGATCGGGTCGTTTTGGCTAACTTCCTGTCAGCCGATGGAGTTAGCAGTCCCCCGCCCTCGTCCCTACGTCACCACATTCACGCGCATCCCTTGGCTGCACACACAGAGAGGGCCGCCCCTTTATGCCGTTCTCTCTCCTCATTGGATAAAGGTTGTAGGATACAAGGAAAGTTTTCTCCTCGGCTTACAGCAGAGCAGAGTGACTGACAGACCCGTGTTTCAGACCAAACACTCTATATAAGTGATTGCCGTCGGGAGATATTATTTAAGACTTAGGGGCCGTCCACACGAACGCGGGTATTTTTGAAACCGTGTGTTTCTCTGCACGGTTTGGCCTTTCATCCACACGTAACCGGAGTCCAGGGTGAACTTTTTCGAAAACTCCGGTTTCAGCAGTGTCACAGAGTGAAGGTAGCCTCCGTATTTGTTGTAACGTAACCTCTGTATTGTTGTATCTAAAACCTCTGTAATTGTATTTTTGATGTGTTCCAGTCAAGTAGGCGGTGCACAGCCTATTTGACTGGACCGCCCATTAATGTAACTGTGTCTGTCTCAACAGGAACAGAGACCTGTAGTCAGGCCCTGAAGGAGGCCTGCACTGAGTAGCATATTGGAAGTAGCTGGGTTGATTGTTAAATGGTGGGGCAGGGCTTCCACAGCTTATATAAGGCCCCTGTTCAGAAGGAGCTCTCTCTTGCCGTGAGGGTGATGACCAGCCAGCTCTTCCCCCCCTTAAGTTTGTGTGTTTTCTTTTCAGCCACTTTCCCCTCGGTTTGTATTTTGTTTTGCTCAGGCCTGGCAGCAATTAAAATTTACCTTGTTTTGCACACCTGCCTCCTGCCTCTGCATGTCATCTGAAGGAGAGTTTATCTGACTTTCTCTTGAGCTACACTCCCACATGGTAACAAGCAGTCATGTGTGGACAGGAAAACCGGACATTTTTCATAAATCCCCGCCCCCCCCTAGTTACTGTTGCTAGCACGTCAAGCTTCTCGACGCTGACCCATGGGTCATCATGTGCTGACCGCTCAGACGCTGAGTGGACTATTATGGCTACTGTGAATATCAATAATCACTAAACATGCGGACACCAATACAAAATCGCGTGGCCACCATATGTAAACATAATGTTGATATGGCGAAAATAGGCTTTTATTATTATTATTTTCGTATCTGTCATAAACAAGAGATTACGGGCGGGGTGTGTTAGTATAGCGCGGACTCTCGGTGCCAGTCAGTTTGAGCCTGCACTCTCTTTGTACAAGTTACAGCTGCTTTCCTGTTAGGAGTGATATCGCCACCTACTGCTTTGGAATGCACATGACATTGTTTGAGACGGATTTGCGGTCTCATGTGGACGGAGTTATTTTTTATCACACCGGTGGTGTGGACGATATTTTTTTTTTTTAACCGGGGTCCATAAAAATTTGGTTTTAAAAATACCTGTGTTCGTGTGGACTAGGCCTTATATTAACACAAACATTACGCTTACTTCTGCTTTAATATTTTAACTGTATTCAAACGTATTGACTGTTCGAAATATGATTTCAATAACCCAAATGCAGAGAAATATCAAACAATAGTGCTTTTGTGCACTCAAAACACAGTACCAGTACCCGCACCTGTACCAAAATATTTTTCACAGTTCACAAGAATGATAATGATACCAGAAAAAGTCTAACCCAAGCGCTTGGATAATTTCCCTAACCGTTTGGGCCCATTTGAAGCGTTGGTGCACATTAAGTTTTATCCAGTTATGAGAAGAAGAGTTAACTTTGAAACCTGGACAGTCACAGTCTGTTTAACACAGTCCCGTGCCTGTATCCTGCACTCGGTATCGTTCCAATGTCAAGTACTCACGCAACCTCTCAGTGTAGAAGCAACATGGCGGTGTAGCCAGCCAGGCCGCAGAGCGATGTCCAGACAGCTCCCCGCCGACTCCCGTAGCTCCAGCTACCTGCGACACGTCCTCGTTCCCTGCTGTCGACTCGTCCGCTCGTCCGCTCGTCCGGTCCGTCCTCGCCCCCGCACGAATGTCCTGTGGAGACTTCCTCGTGTCCGTGTTGTGAAGCAGTCTGGTTCTCTGCCGAGGAGCTAACTAGTAGCAACACTGCTAATGTACGGAGCTAATTGCGGAGACCACGCTGTAGCGGCTCGTAAAACTTCACCGTCGTGTAAAGTAAACACACTCGACTGAGCTACGTGAAAAGAGTGTTCTGACCAATTAAAGTCTCTCTGGGCAGTGCAATATCCGGGCCAACCTTTAGTCCAAGTCTCCAAACATTGACTTCTTTCTCTCTGCCGAGGAAAATGCAGCCAGCTCCTTCACTGTCCCGGTGAACTGTGGGATACTTCCTCCCGGAGAAAGTTCAAGTCTTTTTTTATTAAACAGGAAAAGTTAACCTTTATCATTTTTTTAAGACCATAGAATATTTTTAAACAATATAATACATGAATGACAGAGTTAATATATGTACAATATTTATTTTAAACATGACTATCGCAAAACGAGAAAAAACAGAGGATTCTGGGAAATGAAGTCTTACTTTACTTTAAACCCAGTAAAATAAAGAATGAATGTTTATAAACATTTTTAGAGAACCCTACACTAAAACCCATGGTGAGGCGGCATTTAGTCACTATGGCCCCCACCTGTGGAACAGCCTGTCGGAGAGCCTCAGGACTGCAGAGACTGTTGATATTTTTAAAGGAAGGTTAAAGACATAGCCTACCTTTTTAATCAGGCTTGTATTTTTAAATTCTTCTTACGTTCTTATGTGGTTCTATCTTATATATTGTTGCTTCTATCTTTGTTTTTAAGATGATATTAAAGCAGAAGTAAGTGGTCCGGTCGTTTTCGCTAATGCTGCGTTCCAGGCAGGCTTTTGAAATCGTAAATTACAGCTTCAAGTCACAACTTACGACTTTGTAGCGTTCCAGGCAACCCACTCGTGTTTTTCCGACCTGTTTTACTGGTGAAAGTCACTATAACGGCCACTCGTAACTTCCGACCGGTGAACTCGTACCAGATCGAACTGGTACGACTTCACGGTCGGAAAAATACGAGTTTCCTTGAACGCACCATAACAGTCCTCGTCCCTACGTCACCACATTCACGGCGTCCCTTGGCTGCACACACAGCCCTGCATGCCGTTCTCTCTCCTCATTGGATAAAAACTGTAGGATACGATAAATGTTTTCTCTTCGGCTCAGAGCAGAGCAGAGGGACTGAGAGACCCGTGTTTCAGTCCAAACACTCTATGTAAGTGATTGCTGTCGGAAGATACAACTATTTAAGACTTATATTAACACAAATATATCACTTACTTCTGCTTTAATCTTAAATAATTGTATTTGTTTTATTTTTCATTGGTACTATTTTATTTATTATCTTACGTATTTTTATCCTGTTCACACGTATCTACCTATCTTCAGGGTGTTTTATCCTATCTTATGCTTTTAGTTTTTAGCTTTAACTCCAGTGTTTCGGGATCCTCCACACTGGGAGCTGTGTCTGGGCTGCTGTTGGGGGCGCTGTCCTTGGGTCCCTTCGGCCTGGCTGGCTGTTGTCTGTCGGGATCATGGATGAATTGGTTGGGATCGGGGGGCCTGGGCACTGGTGCCCCCTTGTGGCACAGCCTGCGACTCCTCCCAGTGTGGATGGCCCCAAAGATGGTGCTTCCTCAATCCTCAGTGTCATGCCATGTCTCCCTATACTGCTATTGTCAGTAGTGAGAATGTTTGTGTGTGTGGTATGGAGGGTGGGGCTTTATTAGGGGCAACAGCAATAAATTCACGCAGGCTACAAGAATAAGGTAGAAGACAGTTGCTCTTCTCAGCCAGAGTACCAGTACCACAAATCCTACATAGTGGGGCTTTAAATTTAACTCAAAATCACTTGTGCAAATAAACCCTTGCCAAATAAAATAATAATACATTTTTATAAATATAACTCAAATACTAATTCACCTTTGGTAAACCATACAGTTATTCAGTATGCAAATGTATTTCCCCCAATCACTTCAATCTATTCACACCCAAACAGCAATAAAATGAATAATCAAATCAGATGCTATCCCTAGTGATAGTGACCGTGACAGTATGTGTATGTGTTTTATAACATCGGCAAGAAAAAAACCATCGTCAAAAGTTTCAAAAGTACCGGTTTGGCACCGGTATTGAATAAAACCTAAGTGATACCCATCCCTATTCCCCACCAGACAGTCAGAACTGAAGAAGCCTCTTACTCCATACTTGGATAAGGGGTGAAACGTCAAGTCAACGTCAACTAAATCCAGTTGACCTATTCAACTCTCATCGAACCTGGATGACTGAGAACCTTCAGAGTGTATCTACTCACCATCTCCCCCTGTTAGTTATCAGTTAAAGCTACAGTTGGTAAGTCTACGAAATTCCGAGACTTAGTCAGAAATTTCAAAACGATACAACTTCATGAGTCTGAGGTCCACATAAATACTTACTACACGGCTCTATTGAAGGCTGCTCTCTGATTGGTCCAGCACTGCGTTCTGCGGTCCGTTATTTCTGAATAACAGACCGTCGCCAAGTATAACAGACCGTTGCTAGTAGGGACGCCGCTCTGATCAGCGCAGCACAGAAAAGAGAAACTATGCAGGATATTTACCTTATGTTTCATTTTTACCGTCATTAAACAGCTTCGGACTAATTGTGATAAACGACTTGTAACTTGTTACAAGGAGAGTGGAGGCTCCTTCCACATCGCTGCTGGAAACCAAACCTGCTGATCAGAGCCTCTGACACGCGGTGTCACAGCTCTCCTCCCGTCTCGGTGGCACCGCGACTCCACGACACAAACGGACCCCGCACGCCGTAATCTCTTGTTTATGACAGATATACTACTACACAAAATACACACATGGTAACATGTGCATGCCAATCCATCGATCCACTGATTGATTATCAAAGGCTTCAAATGCACGAACAGGAGGAGGCTCAGCAAAACAGTGGCCGTGGGGCGGTGCGTGGCGTAGTAAGGCGGCCGCCCCATGTAGAGGCTACAGTCCTTAACACAGGCGTGCCCGGTTCGAATCCCGTGTCGGGCAGACCTTTCCGGCATGTCATTCCCCCTTTCTCTGCCTCCCCCTTTCCTGTCTATCTCACTATGTGCTATCAAATAAAAAATAAATAAATAAATAAAACAGCGGCCGTGACCGGACATGCAGATTCGTTAAATGATGCAATAAAAAAATCGATGAACGTCGTATTTTGATCAACATTATGTTTCAAATTAATTATTTTACTAAACCGTAAACCGTGTAATAAGCGGGATAATGTATAATTGATCCGCTTCGCGTCGGGGTTCCATACTTCCTGTCGGGGTTTATTTCTCCATAACAACCTCCAAACTATACATTATCCCTTACATAAATGACCAGCAATAACTTCCTCTATAGAGATGGTTTTAATAGCGTATTTATGAAGTAAAAACCTGATCCGTCTGCTTAAACCTTTGACAGTATCCATTACATGAGGTCGTATTGTGACAGTAGTGTTATATGTATTGCATTGCACAGTGTAAAATGTTAGCAGTACAGGCACATGGTAGCTTTGACCAAGGGGGTAGATCGGACTACACGCAGGCGCAGCTCACAGTCGGCCATATTTGAACGGGCAAATTGCTCTGACTCTGGCTGCAGTTACAGTGCAGTAGATAGGTGATCCAGTCATCTTCATTAAAAAAAACGATTCATAACTCTGTGAAAAATAAATCAGTATGTAGCTATTACTTTATCTATTTGCATAATGTCACTATAATGTTACTTTTACAAAAAAAAAGTACATGATTAAAATGATCCGTGATTTTAAGTATGCTGCATCATAACTGCATAGACTTTCATAAAAAATCAAACCGTTTTGAAATCGGACAAAAACTGAGCAAGTTGTGGTCATTATGGCAGAACATGCACCATAGGCTTAATGCTCTGAGGGAGAGAGTTGCCCGTCCCAAGATGGCCGCCGTACTGGCTACGCTTTGTCATTGGGAAACAGCGGTGGGTGAGTCATCTAGTTCTTATATATATCTATGGCTTTGACTGTTCAGTGTGGTATACAGTGATCTTTAGCACCCACCAGAGGGGAAAAGCTTTAATGTCCAGGGCTAAACCTTGTAATTTTTCCTTCTTGATTTCTTACTCAGAGTGTCTAAGCCCCAGAGCAAAGCCAGATTATCACAATGACTACACGACTTCTGTATAGAACTGGGTCAACAGCTCCTGCAAGTGTCCCAGCAGAGGAAGAGGATGTACTTTTGTACTTTTTTTTTAGATTTTTACCATATTTTGTAAATAAAAGTTATTTGAAAAAACTGTACTAAATATTTTTGTATAGCCTATAGCATTGCATGGTGCACTGGTTAGCACTGTTGCCCTATTTGGCTGCCTCCCATGACCCTGCATAACCAGAGACAATAGATAGATAAAAGACACATTAGTTGTGGGTGGGTGGGGTTTCTTAAAAATAATAATTTTAACTGTTCATCCAGGTACCTTGAAAATAATAAACAAGATGGGTAATAAAACCTGTGTTGCATATCTATTATTTTAAAGCACGCACTTAGTTTTACCATTACTTACTGTTAAGTAATGCTCTAGTAGGGTAATCCAATTAGAAAGCTGTGATCAGCTGTGCATGTCTCTGAGCACAACATGATGCAGGCACACATAAATTCATTAAAGGAGTCATCACCTGGTTTTTTACGCATCCAGTCCCCCTTAAGTTGCTTTGACTCAATTCTTAAAACTTATTAGAATTTTTTTTTTTTTTTTTTTTTTTTTTTAAATAAAACAAAACTTTCTCTCAGAGTAAGCGCGAGGTTTTGACTGGTCCGGATGTTCATTGTATGTAATATGTAATGAGGCGCGCATTGATTGGACGCAGGAAGGACAGAGCCGAAATGGTGGCTGGCCCAGTGGGCTACATGCAGGCTGTATTGGAAACCACATACTATGCTGTTCTCTGTCGTTCTCAAACAAACTAATACGACTGACACAATTGTTAGATTTCATCAATGAGACCAACATTTATCTCCTAAAAAGAACTTAAAGAGCAACTAAACCCCTCAGTTTTGGCTGACGTGCTCTAAGCTGGAAATTCAAAAAATGCCTTGATTATGGGCAGGGCTCCAGGAGTACTCTTCGATCCCCCCTCCCCCCTGCGCCGCATTCACACCCGCGAAATCACACAAAGGAAAAAAAAAAAGTAACAAACACACATCGACACTTGGGCTATAGCGCTAACGAGCTACTAATGAGCGACTCTGACAGCACTAGTAGCGCGGACACTACTAGGAGAGGACACAGTGCCGATCCGCCAGTTACCGGCTCCGCGGCCGTGCCGGCCGGGGCAGAGCTGCAAACGATTCCCATCCAATCAGCACGCAGGTGCTGATTGGCCGGGGAGCTGCCTCCAAAACTTCATCTGCCTCCATCTTAGCCAATAGAAAAATTTTAGATGATGTTTCAACCCATGGAGGACAGTCACTCTTACATTTTTACTACAAAATACACCAAATTGAAATATTTTGGTTGGTTGGTATAGTTGGACCAGAATCAACCGACAACACTACTTCATAACCAAATATATTTGTTTTCAGCAGGAAAAAAGTGGTTTAGGGGTTTAATTGCTCTTTAACCAGCCGGCGGTAAACCTCTACAAACCTGCGGGTAAGTTAATTAGCGATTGTTTCCTCCTTTGGCCGGCAAACGAGCACTGCAGACGGGTTGCTGAGGAGCCGCTCCTCTGGTGCTCGCTGGAGCTCACCGGAGCTTCACTTCTCCCAACGTTGGAGGCAAACTTCTAAACAGCCATCATTTGGATAAACTAACCGCACATTGGGGATCTAAACCCTTACTTTCTCGCATGAAAAAAATATTAAAGTGACGAAATAACAGCACTACAGTGGGAAATAAAACAACAAGTAATGGCGGCGTGGTGGAAGAGAGGTGTTTTTTTTTTTTTTGCAAGAGAAGTGGGTTTATGAAAGCAGGCTCCTGTGGTGACGTCAACAGGAGCAGAGTCAAAATCTCGTAATTTGCGGTGTGCAGCCTCATGAGCTACTCTGGCTTAAACAAAGAGCCCAAATGAAAAAACTCAGCCACTTTCAAACTCCAGATTTTCAGGCAGGTTTCCACTGAGGTCCAACACCAATATACATGTTTTAACAAGGAAAAATGTGATTTCCGGGTGATGACTCCTTTAAGACAAAATAACACTTATAAGAAATAAAAGTAAATGTAAATGATAAGTAAATATAACTCAGTGCAAGGCTATAGGTTGGCTATACGATAAGTGGGACTAAGAAACGAAAACAACACCAGATCTTCTCATGCATGCATTTAATAACTACACATTTTTTTGTTACAAAATATATACAGAATATTATGACAGAGGCCAACAAACATGCTAACCTCTCCCTGTTGTAAATATACAAAGGTGTTTCTTACCCACTCACCCATCCAGACATATCGCAAGCATTTCTTTCCATCAGCATTTGTTGATAGAATGTCAAGCTGTGTTTTTTTTTTCACTCTCTTTTTTTTTTTGCTTGATCCTCTTTCAGCTGTGGTTCAGATGAAAAGACACACACAAAAATAATGAATCTGCAAGGTTTAATGCTGTCATTGACATGTACTGTATAAATGTCCCATTTGTTGCAGAAAAGATCTTGGTCTGTATCCATGAGCTTATTTCCATTTCAAGAAAGCCATTTATCCGGAAGACATCAGGAAGGTGGATGACCACAGAAGTGTAGTTATCATTCTTAAGAGACAGAAGACACCTCTGTCTTGCTGGTTGATACTGAGGTCTCATCTTCAACCATGCCGCCCATTCCAATAGTGCTGAGCATGCAGTTACGGAACTGAAAATGAGAAAACATGTGGTGAGATACCAGACAGAGTTATACATATATATACTAGGCTATATACCTCACAAAAAGAAACCTTATTCCCCACAGAAAACTCAAGATCAAACATCACTGTATGAATAATGAAATAAGGCTGTCTATGTCACAGTAACTCATCAAATCAAAGGTTTATCATCACTTTGGGGATGCCAGGTTGTTTCTGGAGATAATGCTTAACTTGGCACCTGACACCTTCGTTTTAGCTCAGGAATATCATGCAATTAATCAATTGTTTTCTAATTCCATAGAATAGTGTGTCTGGAGAAAAACCCACTTATCAATTACATACACAACTTACTGGAACACTTATTTAATTACTATCAGCATGGGGGGCAACCGCCATTCCGACATCCCACCAGTCCGACATAGGCCTCTAATTGTCTAAATGGCAACACTTAATTTTCTATCAAATGTCCCATCATTCCGACAATTCTTGCCTCCTATGGTCAGAATGACGGTATTTTTTTATATTTTTTTCAAACATCCTGCCTTTCCGACAATTCCTTTAATAGCATATTTTTTCCCAAAAAAGATTTTGCACTGGTTGGGTTTAGGCAATGATGAAAGGAGTTGGTTAAGTTTAGAAAAAAAAGACCAGGTAGAGACTAGACAGGCCAGATAGATAGAGAGTCCAGATAAGTAGGAGGGAGTCACCTGTTGAGTAATGCACATTTCCTTATATTGAAAGCCTTGTCAGAATGGTGGGACGATGGCATGTCGGAATAGCGGTATGTTGGCATGGTGGTTTGTCTAAATGGTGGGATTTCGGAGTGGTGGGATGTCGGAATGACAGCATAATCATTTTTGCCTTTTGTTTATTTGAAAGTGAGAAACCCTTAAACCTATAATACTGTAATCTAATTGAATGACTTGTGGTTAATGGTTAACTTAATGTACTGTATTTAATGAAATAGATGCCAACATTTTCAGATGCACTTTAAAGAGTGATATCAGGTGCCTTTGCTTCAGAATCATTTTCTACACAGCAGTTATCAACTGACCTGTTTGTTAAACAGCACGTAGATGATAGGGTTGAACAATGCTGAGCTCTTTGAGAAGAAGGCAGGGATAGCCATGGCTGTAGCTGAGAAGGCAGCTCCCTTGTTGAAGAAGATCCATGCAGCAAAGCTAGCATATGGGGTCCAGGCCACGAGGAAGCCAAACACCATCAGGATGCACATGCGTGTCACTTCCTTCTCAGCTTTCTGAGTGGATGCTGAGTCCTGCTGCTGGGCTGCAGCCTGAATATGTGTTGAACGGAAGAGCAGGGATGAGGTTAGTTAGACATACACATAACTCTTTGCACAACATGGAGCTTTATTGCCAAACATGGCAAGATTGTCTGCTCTTCTATGTTTTATAATATTGCACATTTATTGATTCAGCAGTGACAGACTGGCCATATAGGGCAATGTGGGCAAATGCCACAGCGGCCACCTGATGATGCAGCCGTTCAGCCGCTATAAATAAATAAAGCAAATCATCACCACGGCGCAGTGCGTAGTGTCAACACAGCAGCGACATGCAGTCGCAGCAGGGCCAAGTCAAAATCCACAGCTGCTTTTTAGTCCCAGTTCATGGGTTTCAGACTGTTTTTCAGACCAAAAGGCAGTTTATACAGCAGTTAGTTCCGACCGAGTAATTTGATTGGACAAGAGACATTCCATGACTTTTTACAGGCATTATCACTCCACTGTACAGGCGTTCAGGAGCTCAGTCAGAGCCTGGTGTGATTATCTGCGACAGAATCACACCAAGTGCTGTTGTACTGTATATCAGCACTCCCTCTCGTGTGATATTGCTTAATTGAAGACTCCAATATGAAACTTGTGAGAGGCGATTGATGACATCTTGAGAAGACTTAGAATATAAATGTCGAGTGAAAAAAAATGATTAGGTCCAGAATTGCTACAGCTAATTATAATTAAATCATTATAATTAATTTATAGAGCAAAAACACTGATAATTTTGATTTACATTGCCTTTCTATGTACACATAAAGAGGAAAACATAAGAGAGCAGAAAATACTATTAATGTGATTATGAAGTGCGGCAGGCTTTAAAGTCAAAGAACTGGGGAGCTTATTTGTGGGATGGCAGTGGTCACCACCTCACACAGACTATTATAATGACCTCAATGATAGAGTAGGGTTAAGAAAGTAAGACTTACAGCTTTGACTGTCAGCACAAGGCTTCCATAAGTGAAAAAAATGGTTCCAACGGGAACACAGAAGTGGCAGATGAACATGTACATGACGTATGATTCGTTGTTGATGCCTGGGGCCAGAGTGTAGTAGTCTGGTCCACAGGAGCACTGCAGGCCCTCAGGAATGTATCTGTGTGAACAGAGAGAGATAGCAGATCATCTGGTATCAACAAGAGCATAATGTTAATAGGTACATACAGTACATACTGTACACCATTCTGGCTTTAATTTCAGATCCATTCTTACATGATTTACATCATTTCTACAAATTCTGTCTAGAGTAGAGTACAACTGTCAGGTCATCAGTCTTCCCCATGATAGTGGAGCTACTGAACCAGACTAAGAGACCATTTAAAGGCTCAGGAAACCTTTGCATGTGCTTGGAGTTAATCAGCTGATTTGAGTGTGACATAGTTACAATAGTTAGGTTACAATAGTGAACTTTTTCACTGTATTCTAATGTTTAGATTTACTGAATTCTGACTTCATTACAATTAAAAGAAACAAAGACGGGGCGGTGCATGGCACAGTGGTTAAGGCGGCTGCCCCATGTAGAGGATATAGTCCTCACCGCAGGCGGCCCGGTTCGAATCCTGCGTCGGGCAGCCCTTTCCTGCATGTCATTCCCCCTCTCTCTGCCTCCCCCTTTCCTGTCTATCTCTACTGATCTATCAAATAAAGGCAAAAAAAAGAGCCAAAAATATACTTAAAAATGAAATATTTCAGTCAGTGTTTCACTGTTTGAATGGAACTACTGAAATAAATTATTTTTTCCGTGATATTCTAATTAACTGAGATGCACCTGTACATGTGGATAGAATAGCCATTTGGCCAGCTGTAGAATTAGTAGTTTGAAATCTTCAAGTCGTCTCCATGTCTACAAGTGTTGGAGAGAGCTGTAGTATTGCGATGACATGTGAGTGCTGTGTAGACTTCCAAGTGGTTTTAGTCCATGCTTTAGTCTTGGATGCAGATGTTTGATAGTTGAATTACCTGGACCAGCCAACCAATGGAGGAGCAGCACAAGACATAGCCATGATCCAGGTGAAAAGGACACCAACTCCTGCATGAGTATTACTGAACTTGAAGCTTCCCATGGGTTTGCAGACGACAATGTATCTCTCAACAGCCAGGACGACCAGAGACCAGAGAGCAACTTGCCCTGCAAGGAAAAATACAACATATATTATGTTTACAGCTGAAGTTGCACAAGGCAACAGTATGCAGTGTCATTTCAAATTTACCTCCTAGAGTGGCCATAAACCCTTCAATGGCACAACCCATTGGCCCAAAAACAAAATAGCCATTAATAGCAGTCACAAAAGTGATGGTGAATCCAAAGCAGACCATGATGAGACCGGCCACAGCCAGGTTGACCAGGATGAAGTTGAGAGGTTGCTGGAGCTTCTTGTTCTGAGCTGTGACCACCAGAGTCAGAGCGTTGATGGGGAAGCCAGTACAGATGAGGAAGAACATGTAGACAGCCAGCAGCTTGAATAATATAGGATCCCCCAGGTAGTACTGTGGGTATTCAAAAGGACTTCTCACAAGCCCCGTCCTGTTGTTCATGGGGATGTAGAAGTTCTTGCCTTCTGTGCCGTTCTCCATCTTGTTTGATGATAGTGTCTGGAGTTTTGCCAGTGACAACCAGTGATGGACCCCTCTGTCTAGGTGTCAGCTATATACCTTCCAAAAGTAGATTACAGGGGGATTGAGAATAAGTCGTTTGGCTAAGCCTCAGTAAATCATATTAACACGGGATGATCATCAACTTGCTTCCAACAATGTAGCTCTCACCGTTAATTTTTTTAAATTTTGTTTTAGTGAGTGTCATCAGTCCCATTAGTAGTTTAAACCCGTCCCAAACTAATTTTCAATTAGTATACACACCATACAACTTCCTCATTTCAACAGTTCTTAACTGTTGAAATAATTGATTTAGATATTTGTATTGCTATTGACATTTATTTTACTGTAACTTTATTTGTGGACCATGGGACTACAGATGGAATCTGGCATATTTACATATATACACATTTTTGTATGTTCATGAATACTGTATGCAGAGTCCCATTTCAAATAAACAAATAAATAGAATGATTAAACTCTTTTGCCTTATTTTTTATTTTTTCTAAAAGCATGAAAAAGATATTCCACACAATCACACACAAGCTGGCACTCATGACATAAAATAATATTAGTCTTAAAAAGTATCATTTGTCTTTACTTCTCATTTCATTTACCTTTACAGATTTTCTTTTTTTGATGCGGTTCTCACATCAGAAACATCATTTGCACAACTCTGAATGCAGATCTCAGTTCTCATACAGTATCTGCACAAACTTACTACATAATTTCACTAGTCAAGACATTCGTGTTGTTGAAATTTTCATCTGACAGTCGATAAAAAACAGTTTGCACCCACTCACTTTGATTGGCCCTGCATTACTTTTGTGTTTTCTATCAAATTATTATAAACTTTATATATCTTCATATACATATAACAGACCAAGGCTATTTCTCTCTCTTGGTCTCTATATGTCGACCGTGCAGCACACTGCTTGTGTCAGCTGGGACTGGCTCCAGCTGCCCCCTCCAAGACCCTGCAGGATAAGCAGTAAAGACGGTGGATAACTGATGTAATCTTCCCAGTTTCCTGGCATCATTTTGTTGGTCTATTTTTGCATGCATAGTTTTAACAACAGCTTTGATTATCTCTATGCATAATTTCAAAAACTTAAATTACCACATACCATATGTGTTTCAAAATTAAACACTGCATTGAAAATTTCACTGTAAAAACATCTAAATCAATCGAGTATTTGCATCAAATATCAAACTCTATTTTGAATGGGGTTTTCTTTTCTTTTTTTTTGATAAACCCTATTTAAATGTAAAGATTTTGGCTTGGAAAAAAAATCCATGAAGTTATTTTAATTCTGAATATTTTTGGAATGTGTATTTTCCGCAGTCAGTCAAGTTTTTATCAAAATATCTTGGCATCTTGAAGCAGAAGTAAGCGATCCGGTCGTTTTGGCTAATTTCTTGTCAGCCAATGGAGTTAGCAGCCCCCGCCCTCGTCATGGATCTATTGGTCCTCGTCCCTACGTCACCACATTCACGCGCATCCCTTGACTGCTCACACAGCCCTTCATGCCGTTCTCTCTCCTCATTGGATAAAGCTTGTAGGATACAAGAAAAGTTTTCTCCTCGGCTTACAGCAGAGCAGAGTGACTGAGAGACCCGTATTTCGGTCCAAACACTCCATATAAGTGATTGCTGTCGGAAGATATAACTATTTAAGACTTATATTAACACAAAAATATCGCTTACTTCTGCTTTAATTCTTAAAGCACTTGTGGAAAGGTTGAATGTTGATGTGACTGACTTACTGAAATGAAACTGGTGAACAAGGTTTTGAATATTCCTGGGAGCTGCATCTAAAGTTGTGAGAATAATGTTTATGATGTGTGAACTGCAACAAAGTAATATACTGTATCTATGCAAATCTTCACCCAGTTAAACAAGCTGTTAAAAAAAATACATTGGCCTATGTCACAAATAAAATAAGAGATGAAGTCTTTATAAAATTGTATAATAAAAAAACAGAGACATTTTGAATGCATGCATTTATTTACCTACAATTCCAATGCGATAAGTGTTTATAAAATATATACACAGTTGACCAAGAAAATGAGTTCCGGCCTTCAAAACATAAAGGTTCAATACAGCAGAACAAAATAAGTGCTCATTCTTTATATTTTCTTTTACAGAATTACATGGATTAGGGTTCAACAAGAAACGTCACTGTAGGAGAAAAGGCTTCACCCACTCAACCCAGTGTCAGGTGGCTGACTTTCAGGAACCCGCAGTTCATTGAAATTATGAAATGATGCCACAGCCTCAACTGCAATGTTGTAAGTCCATGTGAAAAAAATCCATCAGAGCTGTTGATATTCGTTGGTGTTTAAGAGACAGAGGACACTTCTGTCTTGCTTGTTGATACTGAGGTCTCATCCTCCACCATGCCGCCCATTCCAACAGTGCTCAGCATGCAGTTACGGAACTGAAATCACAGTATTGTGTATCATTATTAAACAGGTGAGCAATGCATATTAAAAAAAAAAAAAGAAACTATTTGCAACATATTTAATTTACCATTTTTTATTTAAAGTATATAAATAAATGTATGGTTTATAACATATAATATATTTATATTTACTTGTGTCAATTACAGGGACAATAAATAAACAATAAATGAAATCCTCCTATGAAGTGTCCAGATATGTAATGTCCTTTCATTTCTCTTTTAGGATTTTACCATTACAAGTGCTACAAGTCCCATACCTGTTTGTTCATCAACACATAGATCACAGGGTTGAACAATGCAGAGCTCTTTGAGAAGAAGGCAGGGACAGCCATGGCTGTAGCTGAGAAGGCAGCTCCCTTGTTGAAGAAGATCCATGCAGCAAAGCTAGCATATGGGGTCCAGGCCACGAGGAAGCCCAACACCATCAGGATGCACATGCGTGTCACTTCCTTCTCAGCTTTCTGAGTGGATGCTGAGTCCTGCTGCTGGGCTGCAGCCTGAGGATGAGGTCATCAACAGTTGATTTCACACTGAACATCTCGATCGAAAACCACACTTAAAAACACCAAAATGTATTTTTCTTACCGCCTTCACTGTGCACACTAAGTTTCCATACGTGAAGAAGATGGTGAAGACCGGCACACAGAAGTGGCAGCTAAACATGTACATGACGAATGACTCATTATTGTAGCCTGGAGCCAGTGTGTAGTAGTCAGGTCCACAGGAGACCTGAATACCCTCAGGGATGTACCTGTGAACAAAAGAAACACACCATTAGATCCAAGATATCAGTGCTTACGTTACAATCAGAATCTTTTGTGTTTAATGCATACTTTGATAGTAAAGAACATCAACTTCATGATGAAGTGTAACTGTAACACACAGTACCACAAAATTGGTTTTCACCATAGATCAGATGAGTATCAGAGGAGGGATTACAGTACTGTGCATATTTGTGTACATGATTTTTTCATGTGGATTTGTTTGGAAAAATTTGAAATTTCAAGCCAGTGTTGACTTGTTGTATGAACAAGCACTGTACCTAATGCTTTGATGTCCCAGTGATCATAGCCACACCCACCTCCACAGCTATATAGCACTCTCATTCATTTATATTTATATTTCTGTAGTGCTTTGAGATTGTTGGTTCAATATAAAGTGCTTTACAAATAATGAATTATTATTATTATTATTATTATTATTATTATTATTCACCTACACTGCATGTAAACACTGGGTTTGAGAGGAAACATCCAACCTATAATCAACTGTTTCCAACCCAGTTTTACCATCTGTCTGATGTCAGAGTTGTCAGAGTTCAACATCTCTCTGATGTGACATGATGTCCAGCGCCTGCTGTGAAGAGCTGCTGCCTCCCTTCAGCAGAGCAAGCTGCATAAAACAGGTTGGGGCCAGACCCATCTGTTTAATTAATTTAACTAACTAATTAATTAACTTTATCACTTTTTGAAAAATTGAAGGTAAATAAGATAAAAGATTAAAGTATTCCGGCATCCTTCTGGATTCTGGTAACATCATCACATCCCAGCAGCTCCAAAATGTAAACAGTACAATAAGAGTCAGCTAGGTTGCACTGACTGAACCTAATTCTGAAAGACAGAAAGGATTTTAATTAAGGTCTTCTCCATTCTCCATCCTGCCAACCCCAACAACAACTGCCATGGACAGGGTGGCATGAGCTCAGGGGGTATTAGTCCATTACCTTGACCAGCCAACCAGAGGAGGAATAGCACAGGAGGAAGCCATGATCCAGGTGAATGCACATCCTGCTGAAGCATGGCTGACTGTGAATTTGAAGCTACCCATGGGTTTACAGACCACAATGTATCTCTCAATAGCTAGAACCACAAGAGACCAAAGAGACACTTGACCTGTTGGTTTAAAAAGAGAGAGAGAACAGAGGTTGATGTGAGAATCTCCAAATCTTGCCATCTGTTACACCAGCTCAGAGCTAACTCAGTCTCAGAAACCCCAAAAATGGGGTGAAAAAAACAATAATCATAATATATGACAATTGCTAATTGTCATTTTCCTGAAGTTCACCTCCAAGTGTAGCCATGAACCCTTCAATAGCACAGCCCAATGGTCCCAAGGAGAAATATCCATTAATGGAAGTGTAAAAGGTGACTGTGAATCCAAAGCAGACCATGATGAGACCGGCCACAGCCAGGTTGACCAGGATGAAGTTGAGGGGTTGCCGGAGCTTCTTGTTCTGAGCTGTGACCATCAGAGTCAGAGCATTGATGGGGAAGCCGGTGCAGATGAGGAAGAACATGTAAAGAGCCAAAAGTTTGAACTGCCACGGGTCCGCCAAATAATACTGTGGGTATTCAAAAGGACTCCTCACAAGCCCCGTCCTGTTGTTCATGGGGATGTAGAAATTTTTGCCCTCTGTGCCGTTCACCATCTTTGCAAGTTAGGATGTGGACTGGAAGAGTAGAATAACCTTGGAGCGCTGATGGTGCAGCCAAGCGTCTGCTTTCCAACTTCTTAAATATCAACCTGCAGCTATATAACCCCTAGGTGCAGACTCACTATGGATCAAGCAGATAAGGAAAGAGGATCTGCATGAGAATTTACCCCATAATCTGTCAGTGTATAATCACTTGTTGTTCAACAGACCAGGGGTCACCTTTTTTTTTTTCCTTAGGATGTTTTAACATTCAAACAGTGAATGTCACAGAATGTCAGGGGATATTTCTGTTTCCTCTTCCGTGCGGTCTGGCAGCTGCAGCAGGCACTTTTTTGTCATGCACAGCTCTAGCATTAATCCCTGTCTCATGTCTTGTATGGGACTTCTACTCCAATTTAACGTGTCCTTTGGAGGAGCTCAGGAAATTTCACCTAAAACACAAGGTGTGAACACAACTTTAAATGAATAATGGACTTTGAATTATAGAAAATGTGTTTATGTCCTAAATACCCTTAAAGGAAGACTCAGTCAGTGTCCTAATGAAATTACAGGAGCCGCCTGTAATTTGATTAAGTCATTATCCATTTACCATTCACTAGCCGGTCTGCTCTGCCACTACTGTGGGATCATTGTCTTGTTGTTCATCTGCTGAACACAAGTTTGAGTTCAAGGTTTTACTCCGCTGGGTGTTTTACTCATTGAACAGATTTTCACTTTTGTTTAGGATCAATAGGATCACATAAAAGAATGAAACATAAAACATAGAAACATAATGACATCAAACATGCATCAGTATAAATAACAATATACATAGCATGTACTCAGACTATGATCATGTAATAAATATAATAAATAAGAAATATGTCACTGTATAAGAAAAAAATCCAAGATAACACTGTTACTGTAAGAGCACAGTGGTCAAGTAAAGTGCATCAGATAAAGTGCTGTCTCACAAGGAGGAGGAAAAATAGGAGTAACAACTAGACAATGCAGTGGCCAATACAGACAGTGATACGGGATACAACCAGCAATTGTCTAAACTGGAAGTGCAATTGCTCCCAACAGCTTCATGTTACATCAAAACTCTATTGCAT
The DNA here is from genome assembly GCF_905171665.1 of Trachurus trachurus. NCBI lineage: Eukaryota > Metazoa > Chordata > Actinopteri > Carangiformes > Carangidae > Trachurus > Trachurus trachurus. The sequence continues at coordinate 28,310,862 of NC_139896.1, forward strand.
GTTTGCAAAGTTGTAAAACTTGCAAAGCTTTTTGTGGCAGTTACAGTTTTTTTCCAACTGTTGTAAAACACAAACTAGGCTGGGTTTATCAAAATACTTAAAGCAGAAGTAAGCGGAATGTTTGTGTTACAGTAATATAAGTCTTAAATAGTTATATCTTCCGACGGCAATCACTTATATAGAGTGTTTGGTCTGAAACACAGGTCTGTCAGTCACTCTGCTCTGCTGTAAGCCGAGGAGAAAACTTTCCTTGTATCCTACAACCTTTATCCAATGAGGAGAGAGATCGGCATAAAGGGGCGGTCCTCTCTGTGTGTGCAGCCAAGGGATGCGCGTGAATGTGGTGACGTAGGGACGAGGACCAATAGATCCATGACGAGGGCGGGGACTGCTAACTCCATCGGCTGACAAGAAGTTAGCCAAAACGACCGGATCGCTTACTTCTGCTTTACAGTAACACAATTCACAAGCACTGCAACCAAAACTACTATAGCATTATCAAAATCAAAATTTTGCACCAAAACAGCACACACTTTATTCATATTACCAGATTGTATGAAAAGCCCTCTCATCTTTAGTATGCTTTTCCATAATACTAAAATAGTTCAAATTGTAGAGAATTCTTCAGATTGTTCACATGCACAGACATATTTGCAGATACACACATGCTGTTGAAACTTGGAATGAACAAAATATGCTCACAAAACAGTAAACTGACAAAGAAAATTGCAGAAAAAATTGCCTATAGAAAAACTCTCACTCTTCCTCCCCCTCTCATTCTCACCCTCCCTCTTCCTCTTCCTCTCTCTGCAACGTCTTCCAAAAAGTGCTCACCTGTCTTTTAGTGCTCACTTCCTGACTGAAGTGGTAACAATTAACCATTGAGGTGTTTGGCCAGGTGGCACATACATATATTGGCCAGTTGACTAATGTAGTGTCATTTTGAATGGCAGTGTTTTGAAATGGCAAACATGTGACTTTATGTCAGATTGTTGTGTCTTATGCAGAGAACTGTGTTCAGTGCATTTAAGTGTGTCAGTTTACGTAAATATTTGTGCTATGCTTGTCATTTAAGTGTGTTAGCAATTGGAACAACTGGTACCATCAAAATGAAAAAAATGTTTCGTTATCATTTGAGTGTGCATACATCCTTTTTTCACCATGATAGACACAAATTACATAATGTTTGTCATTGCCATCAAATTACATCCTGAAATAGCAAAGTTAGAAACAAAAGACCAAACAAGACAAAACCCTTGAGTTGAGTTGAGTTGAGTTGAGTTGAGTTGAGTTTGGTTTAGTTACTGTTTGCATTGTATTGTATAAAACGAATGAGAATTATTTTTTAAAAGGTTAATGCTGTTAATTTATTTTGGCTCCATCTGTTGATTATAAGATTTCTGCTACGTTCTGTTACACTGAACCCATAAAGAGCTCTGAAGGTTTACCTGAAATGAATAATAAAAGAGCAGGCAAGCTGAATAGCTTCAGTCTCCACCTTTTAAATCTAACATTTATGAATTAAGTTTGAATCAATGAATGCTTTATGAATGTTGATTGATTGTTGATCGATGCCTGACTGTAACAATTTGTGCACATTGAATAAATTACTATTTCTACAAAAAAAAGTTATTGTCATTGATTGATAGTTTGACTATTTCACTGGGTATCAGTGGGCCATATACAAGTGATTTTTATGTGAACTTGTAGAGAACTGCATTTACTCATTTGCACATAGTATGTCCCAATTAATTATTTTCTTAATGAATGAGAATGTATTTATTGTGAAACCAAATCATTATTCAACTTTAAGAGATACAGTATGTCTGCAGCAGGGTTTTGAGAGAAATACATATTTCACTTCATTCAGTGAAAAAAATAAGTTATATAAAACACAAATAAGTTATATTATATATATATATATATATATATATATATATATATATATATATATATATATATATATATATATATATATATATATATTAGGGCCGGGACTTTAACGCATTAATTACGATTAATTAATGACACAAAAATTAACACGTTAAAAAATTAACGCATTTTAATCGCACTTATTTTTATTTTTTTCAATTTTTTTTTATTTTTTTTCAATTTTTTCAATTTTTTTTTTTTTTCTCACGTGTGTCTACGTGCGGTGTGCCTGCACGCGAGAGAGGCTACAGTTTGAGAGGCTGACTGGCAGAGATGAGAGCTGGTGAAACACTAGCATGGTTTTTTAAAACACCATCTCTGATCTCTGCCTGCACATAGATACACAGACACGGGCGCACGCTAAATGCGCTATATAGCGCTAATTGCTCAGCTGCAGCGCTATATCTATGACCTGTCACTGTCACAGGTGCATCTCATCTCATTATGATAGGACTTCACCCTCAGAGCTGTCTGTCTTCAGACTGTCCTGACCTGTCCCTGAACATCACACAGGGACAACATGGAGCTGCCTGTGTGATTGGTTACTGAGTTTTTACATCAGGCTGAGTTCAACAAATCAGTTTATGCTACTGTGATTTAAGTAGCCTAGTTAAATACTACAGTAATCATCATAGTGTGTATTGGAAGGAAAGACCATTTAATCTGTATGTATCGATTCATGAATTAATCGATAATTTGCATCCCTAGTCTGTTGGTCTTGGTTAAGTACCACCTTGAATGCTTAAGCTTATGTATTCAGTCATTCAATGGTATACTAAAATCCATGTGGAAAAAAAAATGCTTCTCACTGTTCTCAGGTCAAATATTTATATGCGATTAAAATGCGATTAATTGTGATTAATTAATTACAAAGCCTCTAATTAATTTGATTATTTTTTTCAATCGAGTCCCAGCCCTAATATATATATATATATATATATATATATATATATATATAGAGAGAGAGAGAGAGAGAGAGAGAGAGAGAGTTAGCTAATTAGTTTAATGAGTCCTGACTTGAAAAGCCAATTTTCCTTACACTGCAGTCTCACTGTTAGCGCCACTGCCACTGCCTCAGTGAGCCAATTACACTGAAAACAACTTTAAATGAATAATGGACTTTTGATTATGCAGAATGCATTTAAGTCCTAAATACCATTACTGTAAACAAAGAGTGATCTAATTGACCTCCTCTAATTTGACTAATTGATTAGGTCACTATCCATTTACCACTCGCCCTCCTGTCGCTCATGTCAACTCTGCCGCCATTATGAGATCCATTATAAGATCAATTATCCACTTGTTATATTCTTAAGGTTGTTCACCCACTGAACAGCTTGGGTTAAAGTTACACTCCACTGTGGATTTTCTTCCTAAACAGATTAGCACCCAGCAACACAATGGATTTTATACATAAATCATCCAAGACTGTCAAAAATCAGTGTGTTGTCCTTTACTTCACAGCCATTTCAGGTGCAATGTATGTGTTGTTGTTCATTGTTTGCTTTTGCAACATTAAAGTACTCATTAAAGATATATGTTCCAGCTCACCCGCAGAGCCCTGAATTGAAGCAATTCAAACTTTAAAGGGCGTGGGGCATCCCCAGAAATGTAGGTTGTTTTGTGACAGGGAGCCATTAAATTCAACTTTAAGCCATACTGTACATCAGTTGCAGGATTTTGAGCAATACATGTTACACTTGTCAATATATTTGTGACCATTCAGTGGAGGAAATAAGTGGACAAAATTATTATTGCTGAGTGCCATTAATTAAATGGAGAGAGTTAGTTGTTTCCAATATTTTGTCCTTATTTGAAGAGCCCAGCTCCCTACACTGCAGTCTTTGTCACTGCTACTGTAGCTCCACCGAATGCAGTGGAGAGAGCTCGTCGAAGCCTTACTGTATGTTCCAATGGAGAGGAGACCGTTGTAAGTACTGTAACTCCACTGCCGATCTGGAGAGGAAACACAATGTGTGAACACAACTTTAAATTAATACTGGTCTTTTGATTATGCAAAATGTGTTTATGTCCTAAATACCATCAACAAAGACTCAGACACTGGCCTAATCAAATTACAGAAGCCATCAATAATTTGATTAGGTGATCCATTTACCAGCCTGTCACTCCTGTCAACTCTGCCAGCATAGTTAGATCAATTACTTATAGTTGAAGTAGTTTATATGTAACTGGGTTTAGATAGGAGCAGTGCTTGCGGTCAGAAAGTCAAATCTGCAGAGGTTGCAGCTGTACGGAGATTATGTTTGGCCAGGGGACTGGCAGAGGAGTTGAACCTCTTCTTTGCCCGCTTTGAGGTGGACTCAGTGACAGCCACACCACACCTGCCCATCAATGACGCACACACTCTCATCGTGCATTGTCCCATCATGTAGCAGTGGGGGAGCTATGCAAGGTTACTCTTTGTAGATTACTCCTCAGCCTTTAACACCATCCTCCCCCCGTAGACTGGTGTCCAAGCTGACAGACCTGGGTCTTTCAACATCCATCTGCTCCTGGATCCTGGACTTCCGGTCAGGTCGCTCCCAGAGGGTTAGGGCCCTCAGCACTGGCTCCCCACAGGGCTGTGTGCTGAGCCCCCTACTCTATAACCTCTACACTTATGACTGTGTCCTTGCCCAGCCCAGCAATACCATCATAAAGTTTGCGGGTGACACAACCGTGGTCAGACTCATCTCTGGGGGAGATGAGCTGGCCTACAGGGATGAGGTAGAGCGGTTGTGGTGCAGGGACAACAATCTGGTCCTCAACACCACCAAGACCAAGGAGCTGATCGTGGACTTCAGGAGGAATAAAACAGACATTCATCCACTTTACATAAATGGGGCCTGGAATTCAAATGGGGTTGCCTGAAATGTCTAGTAATTAATTAAAAAAATTACTGATGAAAATATCTTTTTTTAACTAATTGTTATTATTTTTAAGATTATAATTAAAACACCACACACAATCTTAAACAACTGTATTCTATACTTTCACTTTCTCGAATATAAATCGAGTTCAGCATATGAAAATATCTGCGCTGACGCATCTTGATTGACGGCAGTGATTGCAGGGTTGCCAGAAATTTGTAATGTCAAAATGGGGTCACAAGCCAAAAAACGTTAAGAGCCACTGCCCTAATTTAAAACACAATATTGCATTAGACCCTTTATTATTGTGCCAGTCTGCCAATGAGTGGTGAAGATTGTGCATGTTTAACAACCTCATAACATCCATATGAATAGGGTTGTACTGCTACTACTGAAACACACTTTGTTCAGCATGTTTCCTTGGCTGCTTCCATTTACGGTGGTTGAACAATCCCTGCTGCAGCCTGTTTAGACAGACAACTTGACTTTGAGGAATATCCAACATTTCCATAAGCTAGTTTCCCCCTGGTAGCTGACATGCTACAAGGTCCCACTGAATCATTTCCAAGAACTTTACGCATGAAATAAACTGTAATTGGCACCACAGTCACCACAGTCAATGTTTATATATCCATATTATTATTGGTCCAATGACAAAATGCCACAATCTAACTGATCACACAAACACAAAATCAGCACGGACTCCATTCCCCCACAGTGTAAGCTGTGAGATACAAGACATTCGACAAATCAGTGGTACCGTACAACGATATCAGCAGGATAAGGTTAATAATAATAATAATAATAATAATAAAACTTTATTAAGGACACAAACCAGAGGTCCATAGTGACTAAAAGTACATAAAACACAGATGAGATAAGAACGTCATATGATGATTTTGTGATGTTAATAATCTCAGCAATGCATGTCATTGCCCCTCTCTGCCTCCCCATTTCCTGTCTCTCTTTCTCTCTCGACTGTGCTATCAATTAAAGCCAATAAAAAGCCCCAAAAAAGAAACTCAAAAAAGAAAAGAAAAGAGAAAAAAAAGAATTTTATTTATTTATTTCTATAAACAATACAACAATAGCAAAATTTGAGTCCAGGATTGTGTGTTAAGTTTGACATTGTTACTACTTACTGTGTTTTACTGGTGTAAATTTGGGGAAATAGTTTAAACAGAGCATGTTTCTTTTTTCTTCTGATCAAACATGAGAAAGCGAATTTTACGCACTTTAATCATAATGCAATTACATATGGCTGTGCTCTGGATATACAAACAGGAAGCCATCTGTCACACAGCTTTCACAAGTGTGTCAATTCCCACAAGAAGGATTTCCGGCCCAAGGAGCTTGTGTTTATCTGCTTAGAATCCCAAAATTGTCACTAGCAAGCTGTTAAACCAGAGGGGGTGGGCCCTTTCTAATCTTCAATCCTCACAAATTGGATTCACACTTTGTGCGCAGTTCAGAGGTGTTGAGTAGGTTGTCTGGAAGTCACGCCGCGCATTAGTGGTGACACCTGTCTCTCTCAATTCAGGTCCTCTTCTAAGTGATTACAGCAGCCACACACTGACTCCAGAGGTCAAAGATGCCAGGTTGTCTCTTGGTGCACAGTGAAGGTCATATACAGTATGTTTCAGTATGTTTCCCCTATTCCTAGTTTATGCATTCATTCATTCATGATTAGAATGATTTATTATATACAATTTGTTGAGGGGCACTAAAGGCCCCCTTGTATAGCTAATGAATTAGAATATGATCAAATTGTTAGCTGCTTTAATTTTTGCAATTTAGGTGACAGCATTTATCCTTCTTTAAATGTTATCTAGTAAAGTATAGTAAATATGAATATTTTGTTTTCATTCAACCTTTATTTATACAGGTACTGTCATTGAGACAGGGTCTCATTCTCAAGACTTCTGAGACAGACAGACAGACACTATAACCACAATTAGTTACTGACAGTCATTTTAATCCATCAGTATACAACATTTGAGTAAAAGTGCCAAGTAGAACCATGCGAGTATACTACCACCAAATGCAACAGTATACAGTAGTATAGTATAGTATAGATGATAGATAGATAGATAGATAGATAGATAGATAGATAGATAGATAGATAGATAGATAGATAGATAGATAGATAGATAGATAGATAGATAGATAGATAGATAGATAGATAGATAGATAGATAGATAGATAGATAGATAGATAGATAGATAGATAGATAGATAGCCACACCAAAGGTCAGTGGTGATTTGTGCATGTTGGCCATCTGGTATGGTGACGATGTGAGAGCTGAGCTCTAAATGAGATATAGAAGATACAGAAGCTTGCAGACACTCATAAGCCTGACGTAGGTGAGAACTGTGAAAGAGCTTAGATCAATAGGGCGCCTGCCTCATGCCTGCAGTCACACGTACGCAACAGGTGATTGGATTTAGCGTTCTAATTTACATCTATGCAGGTGCTTACCACACTGCTGGGGAGGTTAAGATAGTTGAAACTCTACAGTTCCCACCAGAAACCGGTCACAAACAGGAGCTGCAGCTAATCTGTTACTGGGTCAGGAAGCACACATTATGACCTGATCTAGAACATTTTGTGCAACGTTAAATGTCAACCAGTGAGAGTGAGAGCCTTCCAACTGTATCTGTTTATCTGATCTAATGATTTTTTTTTATTTATTTATTTATTTGATTAGGACATTGCATATTAATCAACATGTCAGCCAGAGCGTCAATGTAAATATGCCGGAGTTAGCATACTGTAGTTGCTAATTCACATCCGTTGTCCTAAGGCAAGTCATAACATACAATATACCAGTATACAAATAGATAAAACACAGTGATCCCCTTGAGCAACAGTATCTGGTCTGTTGGATGGGAGCACACGGGCCAGCCTTCTCTCCCTACGTGTATCAATGAGCCTGTGGCCGCTTCGCCATTGTTCCTTCCTTGGACCACTTTGATAGATCCTGACCACTGCAGACCCGGAACAGCCCACAAGAGCTGCAGCTGCAGAACATGAGAGACCCAGTCGTCCTTGGAGAACTGGATCAGATCTTTACACTGAACCTTTTTCCTGCTTCTAACACATCAACTCTGAGGAAGACATGTTCACCTGCTGCCTAATATATCCCACCCACTAACAGGAGCCATGATGAAGTGTTATTCACTTTGCCTCTCACTGTCATAATGTTAGGCCTGATCGGTGTATATTGTGCCAGATTTTGCTCTAAAAAATGTTATCTGTAATCCCTGGGGGATGGGAAATAGTAAACAAAGTGGGAGCTTCTCTAAAGTTCAACATTTTATACAAAAGCCTAATATAGATGCCTAATACATCCCACCCACTAACAGGTGCCATGATGAAGGGTTATTCAGTGTTATTCACTTCACCTGTCAGTGCTCGTAATGTTATGCATGTTCAGTGTGTGCATGTGTGTGTATGGTCAGATTAGTTGGTGCTGTTCAAAAGGCTAAAAAACAAATGTGATGGAATGTATTTGGTAATAGATGCAGTGAGATGGATGAAGATCCATGTGTTATTGTTTGTTTTTGTTTTGTTTTATCCATACATTTCCATAGAATAGTTTAATTGAAAGTTCATACATGACATTATATTCCTGACATTTAAAGTAGGCTACTGAGTAACATTTATAAGAAGGAAGAACATGGCTCAGTAGCAGATACTCCTCTCCTGTGTTCCACTCCTCCTACTGGACAAGGAGAGAGTGGACAGGGCTTGTCCTGACCTGTTTACACAGTTGGCACTTGGCCTGAACATTAGGTGACAGATAAACAGCAGTGTTAACCTGCTGGTAGCTGCTGAGCTATACGTCACTGTGACTCTGGACAGACACAGCATATCACCGTGTCTATTTATATAGTCATGTTCTGAAGGCTGAAGGCTGCGCAAAGGTTTCATTACACGTATTTACTGCAAGTAACTCAGATCATCTTCAGGTGACCTGTTTAATTCACCTCCGCTGTGACGCCTGTGTGTGGGTGTGTGAGAGCCGGGGGGGGGGGGGGGGAGTAGACTGAGAATAGTCGGCCAGCAGTCCCTGTAGGCTGGAGGACAGCGCCACCCACTGCCTTGCTGAGGGAGCCTGGCCAAGCTCCTGTAGCCTGCACAGAGCACAGAGAGGAGTGAACTGTCCATGAACATCTACAGTCAGTGGTCTATACAGTCATATGCTATAATATATATATATATATATATATATATATATATATATATATATATATATATATATATATATATATATATATATATATATATATATATATATAACCCTTATTTCCCACAGAAAACTGATCAAACATCACTATGAATAATGAAGTAAGGCTGTCTATGTCACAGTAACTCATCAAATCAAAAGTCATCACTATTATATAAAAACTGTTTCAATAAAAGGGGGGGAAGCAATGATAACCTACTTTGGGTAGAGAAATCTGAATCTTGAGATTCATCTGTCTCTTCATGTGATCACAGACAGACTCCATGATGTTGAGCTCATGGCTTACACTGGGGGTTGTTATATACTGTATATATATATATATATATATATATATATATATATATATATATATATATATATATATATATATATATATATATATATATATATATATATATATATATATTGTAGATATATATGTGTGTGTGTGTGTGTGTACAGTATCTATAATACACAGTTGAGAGTCCACAGTGCAGGAAACACAGTGCTGGTGGATCAGGATGTTTTGAACAGAGACCTGCAGCGCCTCCCAGAGGACAAAACTCAGAACACTCTGAGGAGAGTCAGATATTTCCCTTCTCTTCCTTGGAAATATACATTTTCATGAAAATACAGGATATGTAGGTAAATGCTCATAAACTCATAAAGTAGCTGTGATACAATTAATGTATTTGGGGCATTTGAGCACTGAAAGCATTGAGGAAAATTACATTTAAAGATGTTTTGAAATATTAAGTGCATCATTATGGCGGAAAAGATGGTGGTAGAGGAAAGTTCTCAAAAGGGTACAGCACTATCTCTGATAGGATGCCATATTGTTGGGATCGGAAAATGGTGAAATGAAGCTTAGATACAAAACCAACAGCTCTACACAGCTGAACAGAAATCCACCTCCATCACTTTGGTCATAACATTTCATCAACAATAAAAAAAGTCAAGTTATACTGTATGTGGCACCTTCACTCCACAAAAGTAACATTAAAGTTTATTTACAACACTTATCAGAACCAACAGTTATCACAGTGTTTAACAAAAAACAACAACCATAAAACAATAAGGGAAATCAGCTGACTTGTAAAATGGCCAAACAGCAAGATGAGTTAGCAAGTTGAAAGATTTTAAGTGATGGTAGTGTTTTTTCACGAGCAAAAAGGAAGGCACAGATTGTCTAAGCCTGAGTTTATCAGACAGGTCGTTGTTGAGGTGTTGTCATAGCAGAGTGTCTCCAGCTCTTAATCATAGCCGTCAGATTTGTAGGTCTAGGTGCAGGTACTGTAGATATGGAGTAGCAGAAATACTGCCCACACAATCTGTACTTACACTGTAATTAAAGTACAACACGCCTCAGCACAGCAGCTTTGTATTACTCTATAATCACTCTGTATGTATTGAATTACCACTGGCATACCTTTCATACAGTTTCAGGTGTTGAAGACATACAGGTGTGGTCTGACATACTTGACTGCACTGCAGGTGCTTTGTAGAATGATTTGCTTGCCCAACAACTCAACCTTCTTTATCACTCTACCATTGTTGTTTCATATGCCTGTCTTCCCAATTATTTTTCAAGTATATCACTATTTTGCAGCCATTATTTATATAAATACATAAAATATCCCTTTTTTCAAGATCATTATTTGTTCCCAAAATTACAATAGTATTGCACCGTATATTCACTAAATATGCTGCATTTAAAATGTGTAGTAAATTGTAATCTTATAATCTCAGAATAAATGGTACCAAAAACTATTTTTAGAATATTAATATTATAAATTTCACCAAAACTACATTGTTTTACTGTACAAGTGATACTGTATATAACACAGTTTATAATCACAGACATTTATTTCCTTGCTAAAATATAAAGTAATCTATTTTGTAGATGAATTTCCTAGAAAACTCCCCTCTCAAAGATTTCTTGTATTATTACCTGGTAACAATACAATGCATCCCACAGTTATTTAATAAGCACACTTGAAAAAAAAATCTTACAGTGTGATTTCAAAGCTTGTGTGATACAAATCGTTGTGACAAATATAATAAAAGATACAAGTCTTTGTTTTCATCGCTACTTAAAATGTTGATGTCCTCTGAGCTCTGCTGTCTGTGTCATCGGGGCTCTCTGCCGTACGCAGTGTGTGAAAGCCTGTGAAAGACTGGAAAGCTTCAGGGTTGGATGTTTTCTTGGTTGTTGCAGTGGGTAGGTCCTTTGCTGGACTGCACAGAATTGTCAGTCTCTGTGTGAAGGAAAAGAAAGACAAGCTACAGTCAGTGTCACCACAGTAAATTGTAACAGTGGTATAATAACAAATCAGCTGAGTCGTGAATCTGTCAGAAAGGTCCACCGTTCAAACCTCAAAAAGCTCCCTGAATGCCCTGGTGCAGATACTCAGACACTTGTTACTGTGTTATGGTTTTTAGGTAGAAGCAGAATCAGGCTCAGAATTTATCGGCCAAGTATGTACACACATACAAGGAATTTTTTGCATTGCATATAAAAAGACGTACAACAACAACTGAACAATAAGTTAAATAACAATAAAAATAAGAATAATACAAAAATAGTCCAATAAAAGTGATCAATGGCCACACTGTACTGCAAAAAAACAATGAGGTAGGGCCATGAAATGAATAATAAATACTGGATAGGCCTGTGAATATTCTCATTTGTCCAGGTCATCGTTATCCCCAAAGAAATTTAAATCAAAAGCAATTGGTTATTTGTCTAGGAAGATGTTTCACCTCTCATCCAAGAGGCTTCATCAGTTCATGTACGCATCTTGCGTAAACTGTATAGTCTGATATATACTTTTGTGTGTTGTTAACAACATGTAAGCATACCTCTCTGAGTGTTCCTGGTGTAACACACACAGCGTACACCATCCACAGCGGCACCATGAGTGTTGACGAGAGAGTAAAAAATCCTCCAATTGCGTAGCCCCACCACGGGTACTCATAAGTGCTGCTGAATTTGAGTGGGGTATATTTTACCACCGAGAAGAATAATGTGAACTAAGAAAAGAAAAAAAGGAATTAAAAACAGGGTTAAAATGGTCAAAATCCTTATTTGTAGAGCATATATAGAGATTCATATTAATATAAATGAATAACTAAATTCTTACACAGGTTCTTTGACCATTTCATTGAAAGTGACACTGAACAGTCTTGTGTTGCTACTGTATATTGTAGTCCATTTAAGGTGAAGGTAAAACTGGTCTCCATCTGGTGGAGACAACTTGAGGACAGAAGCCTCTGGCAGCTGTCAGATACACTCGTCTTTTAGTAAAGCATGACCAAAGTTACTCGGCCGGCCTGTGTACGTCTCTAATACTTACAGTGCAGATAGCTGGTGTCAAGTACATCCAACAATACTTCATGAAGGGCCACGGTCGATATCCAATCATGTCCTTTATGTTATCATACTGACGATCTGCGCCTGCACAAAACAGGTGCTTTCAGTTAATACTTCAGCTGCAATGGCCTTTAAAACAAAGCAATGTGTTACTGTGGCACTCAAATCCATGCGGTGATAATGACCAAACCAGTGATTTTTCATTTGAATAATTTTTCATTCTAATCCACCGTTGATTGCCTCATGGTGTCTCAACTAGTGGTGGCATTGATTTAAAGACACTGGGCTGCACAGCATCAGTGTATAGACAATGTTTTCTGTCTAATTATAGCTTTTCCTTACCATAGACCCATCCAATACAGAGAGACTGAAGAACAGCAAAAAGTAGGAGTGTTATCCCACTGCAGGCATAGTGGTCAAACAACTGGAAGATATAAAGGCCTCCCTGCAAACAACAACAAACAGCAACAACAGCTTCAGTCACTGTAATTTGCATTATCTACATACTGCATTTGTCTGATATTGTGTTTGTGGTAACACTTTATTTATTATCTCTTTAACGCATTATAACCATACTTATAATGAGTTATAATGCAGTAATAGAACTGTATAACTATAGTTATAAACACTCATAAATGATCATAATGCTTTATAACAATAATCATAACACACTGTAAAGCATTTAATCGTGACTTACAGTATAAGATCAGGTATTATAATACATTATAACTGTTAGTAACTCGCTGACAATGCCCACATCGATAATGCATTATAAATATAGTTATGTGTTATAATTGGCTTATAAACGTGTATAACTATCATTATAAACACTCATAAATTATCGTAAGGCTTTATAACAATAAGCATAACACATTATAGAGCATTTTATAAAGGCTTATAAGTTTTCTAATAGAGTTATAATGCTCTATAATGTGTTATGCTTATTGTTATAAAGCATTGTGATAATTTATGAGTGTTTATAATGATAGTTATACATGTTTATAAGCCAATTATAACACATTATAACTATATTTATAATTCATTATCGATGTGGGCATTGTCAGTGAGTTACTAACAATTATAACGTATTATAATACCTGACCTTATAAGTCATGATAAAATGCTTTATAGTGTGTTATGATTATTGTTATAGAACATTATGATCATTTATGAGTGTTATAACAGTAACAGTAACTATAACTGTTATCTTAAAGTATATTTTTGGGGCTTTTATTGCCTTTAATTGATGGTGCAGTCGAGAGAGAGACAGGAAATGGGGAGGCAGAGAGTGGGGGAATGACACGCAGGAAAGGGCCGTCCGACGCGGGACTCGCCTGCACCGAGGACTGAGCCTCAACATGGGGTGGCAGCTCTACCCAGTGAGCTAAACGCCGCCCCAACTATAACTGTTATAATAGTGCTATAACTGCATTATAACTCATTATAAGGAAAACACTCACAGAACAAGTATTATAATAAGAGAACAGAGAGAAAATATAAAAACAGTAAACCTTATTGGAACAAGGAGTTACAGGACTTATGGTACGCTATCAAGAGTCAAGCAGGGAGATGCACTGTCTCCTACTTTATTTGCTGTGTACAGTAACGATCTAGCCAAGCAAATCAAACATCTGCATTGTGGAGTAAAATGTGGAGGAGAGGAAGTTAGTATTTTATTATATGCGGATGATATTATTTTGATGGCGGAAACAGAGGTTGATTTACAAAGAATGTGCAAGCGATTGGTGTAAAAAGTGGAGACTCCTGATAAATGAAAAGAAAACAGAAATTATGCATTTTAAAAAACCCTGTTAAGCAAACAAGTGATTTCCAATTTCAGTTTGGAGAGTCAAAGTTGAATTATTCAAGAGGCTACAAATATTTGGGTCTCTATTTGGATGAACACATGACTTTCATGAAGGGATCATCGCTATTGGCTGAGTCAGCAAATCGGGTACTAGGGGGTGTTATAGCCATACCGTGTTGGTTTATTCTGAAGGTATGGACTGACAAAAACTGATTTTTTTTTGTGAAAATGTTCTTTGATACATGTTTTTGCTTTAGTTCCTCTCTCCAATGGATTTACTAGTCTTTAATTGTGTGGGTAAAGGTATAAAGCCCAAATGCCTTAATTGATTACACTGACTAAGATTTTAGATTTCATTATCATAAACCAACCACTCACCTCTGTGACCATCACAAGGCCGATGAGGAAACTTGCCGCGCTGATGGCAAGAAGCAGGAGTTTACGCCGACAGTTGCTTTGAAAGAATGAGGGGTACATGTCGGAGATGGTTGTGACCAAGGACTCTTGATAAACAAACTGTGGGACCGAAATAGATTTTATGTTATTACAAAAGAATTCTGTCACAGTTACATTCCAAACGGGGTGAATATAATATGATACCTCGCTGTCTAATCCAAGGAAGACGATCATGATGAAGAAGGAAACAGCCCAGAGCTGAGGAAGCGGCATCATCGCCACAGCTCGAGGGTAGGCAATAAACGCCAAACCTGGACCTGTGAGGGCGCACCGAGGAAATGATCATATTCATCAACATTTCAGACAGCAACAGTACCCTGGGTTTTTTGTTAATCATTTTAAAAACCCATACCTGTTTCAGCCACCATCGATATATCCACACCTTGTTCCTTTGCCATAAAACCGAGCACGGAAAAGATGGCAAAGCCAGCTACAAAGCTGGTGAAACTGTTCAGCAAGCACAGGTAGATACAGTCTCTATGGGTGGGATTGAAGAAATGATTAACTTCATAACTAGTGTAGACAGTAGGAAGGAAGAAATATTGTGCGTGAATACATAATACTGCAAACCTGTAACAGTTGTTGTTGTACTTGTTGTAACTTCCTAATGATGTCAGAACACCAGTACAAACTCCATAGGAGTAGAAGATTTGGCTGCCAGCATCCATCCATACCTGAGGGGGGATTCAGTGTAGGCTTGTAAAGATTGTCAGAGCACAAACACTTAAGGACTTTAAATTAGAATATTATTTATCACAACCTTTAAAGGGATATTCCAACATTTTGGCACATTCACCACATTGCCCTATAGTCTTAGGAGTAGGTTCGTTACCTTTAATTGTCTGTGCAAACTGTTTTTAGATCGGCGGGGCAGAGACGCGAGCAGCTCAGCTAACGCAACAGAGGCCCATGGTATTTCTACATTTCCCTCATCAAACTAAATACACAGTCCAACAACTCCAAAATGCTCTCGTGGACAAGTTGTGAACTGCACATTCACCACGCTATGAGATAATAACATATAATTATGTAACATTACAACATATGAAGTAAATACTCTGAACTACTTCAGCTTTTTAAGTCACTCTGCCGTGCAGCCGTGTCTAGAATGTAGTTCCGGCTACGCATTTGCCTCGAAAACAACTCTGTCTCATAATGTTACATTATTATTTCATAGCGTGGTGAATGTGCAGGTCACAACTTGTCCACTAGAGTGTTTTGGAGTTGTTGGATTGTGTATTTAGTTTGATGAGGCAAACATGGAAATACCATGCGCCTCCGTTGCGTTAGCTGAGCTGCTCGCGTCTCTGCCCCACCGATCTAAAAACAGCTTGCACCGACAATTAAAAGTAATCAACCTACTCCTAAAACTATAGGGATTTTGGCAATAGGCAAATTTCTAAAAATGAAATATGAAATATCCCTTTAACCACCACTATTTTACAGACGGATGGAGATAATGTAGAGCAGCGACTGGATCAATGAGAGCAATACCGCTGGATCAGTGAGGCGTGATGGATCTGGGTAGAGATAGAACAGGATCCCCTCCTTGGCCCCTGGTAATGTAAGACCACGAACCAGCAGCACCACCAGCATCACATATGGAAACGTGGCAGTGAAGTACACAACCTAGGACACAACCAAACGTCAGTGTTCGTGGTACAAAAAATAATTTAAGAATGACAATCAAAAGAAATCAGATAGCTGTGTTAGTACTGTAAGTTGTACCTTTCCTGTGGACTTCACACCATTCCAGACACAGAAGTAACACAACGTCCAGGCAAGAAGGAGACAAAGGGCCAAGTCCCAACGAACATTCCCAATGTTCTCAATGCCGCTGGACAAGCCCAAGATTCTCCGCCTGTAACACAGTTTAATTAGGAACATACTAAAAAGAAATGGGGGGAAAACTATTCTTTAGAATATTATTAATGAAAAATTAATCCATGCTACTTACTCCCAAAATTCAACAACTGAAGATGTACTATTTCCATACAGGAGAAGAGGGGATGTTTGATTGTGACCATACACAAAACAGCCATCTAACATGGGAGAACCAGAGAGGGGGAGAGGTCAGAAAAGTAAACCTACTGCTCAGGTGTAAGCGTCATACATGGAAGTGTGTACCTACCTGTGTTCCAGCTGTTGTGACAGCTTGCCCATGGAAGCTCGGGCTTGAAGGATGAGAAAAGGTAGAGAAATGTCCAAGCCAGTATGATGATGTAATACACCCCTGTGTACAAAACAACCACCTGGCTGCCATAACCCAAACCTGTTAACAGATGGTGATGTCACATTGTAATCATAAGAAGACACCTGATTAACACTGACTTTCAATTATGCTAAGTCAACCGTTAATGATTATGCACTAAAACTTAGTTGGTGAATTAAATGATTAGAACATTTCTAAACAAGGGGCAGCTGGTGATAATATTGAATAATAACACATACTTAAAAGTTATATTATATTATATTTTTACCTTCAAAGAGAGGGCAGATTTTTCTCCAACATGTTATTCCACCCTGGCTTGTGTATTGGCCCAGAGACGTCTCCAGGAAGAAGAGTGGGATGCCGCAGGTAAACAAGAATAAAACATAAGGAATGAAGAAAGCTCCTTAAAAATAGAAATGAAATATATGGTATAAATTTGTGCACACAACGTTTTGAAAATATGAATGCAGTAAGGCAGCAGACGTTTCAGTTAATTTTTAGTTGTGAAATTTGTCTTTAGCAAAAAGCATATTGACTATAACACAATACTGACACTGCTGTCATTTAGAAAATGTTGCCTGACAGGTTAATTATTATTTGAACAAATCTTTATCCCCGGAAAGGGGAGCCTGCAGCACAATCTTGTTTGAACATGATGTTCACCTGGCCACAACAGCATACTGTAAAAACATACCTCCTCCATTTTTGTAACAAAGGTATGGAAACCTCCAAACGTTTCCCAGACCAACGATATGTCCAGCCACTGCCAGGATGAACTCCACCTTATTGGCCCACTGGCCCCTCTCCTCAGGTTTGGGTTGGGTTTGGCCTGGTGTGGTTGGGAGGATCATCAGATTCATTTTCATCTGTGAGTTTTGTTTTTGATCCATTTGAACCTTTAGTAAGAATGAAAACAGTGTAAGTTACAACAAGATATATAACGTGTTTGTTAGGCATTAACCACTGCACATAGAAATACATGGTGGTGCTGCTGGTAATGTCATCAGCTTTCCAGTATTAGCTAAGTCATCAATCAAAATACTGGACAAACTCAACATTTTGACTAGTGTTGAAAAGTCAGTGCATCACGTGAGAAATTACAGTTCATGAGCAAGATGAAAGCATAATTACAAAATGTAACCAAAGACATCAGCATTCATCATCAGGAAACTGTGAATTCAGCTGCTACTAATAATAATGTTTAAAAAATGGATCTTGATGTGTTAAGACTACATTTTTTAAAACGGATTCTCTGTGCACCACTGTACTGTGTACAAGGTGCTGACATAAGTTTAGCTGTATTCATTCCCAGTGTGGTTCTGACTACAGGAGCCTATCTCAGTCTTGCCTGGCCCGGGGACACAGGTGAATATTATCAGAAGTAAAATACTTTAATGTCTGAGTGAATAAAGACAGTGTGGCGTATAAAGGAGACAAATCAAGGACATTTACTGGTTCATATGCCTGATAAATCATTTCTCAAATTTCTAAGAAATAAAGAAATTGACCCCGTTCAAATAACCAACCACCAAGAAAAACAAATACTACATTCAGTTAGACATTAGACAAATGTGAAAGATGCAGACTTTACCTTGACCTGTTGAAGTGTTTCCTCCTCTAAAACTGTTTTCTGAATGGCATCAGCCCTGATATAAGAATAAGCTGAGCTGGTTTCTGTGAGGAGTGGCCACTGAAACTAACACAGCCAGGCTTTTCTTTAGAACCAGTAGAAACCGATCAAACAAGGCACTCACACACACAGGCACCTACAGGTTGGTGTCAATTGACCCCATCTTACAAGTCTTTCAAGGGAAAGGTGACACCAAGGCAAACCAATCGGTGACCAAGTTGTTTAAATACCAAGTAATACAATTGTGCATCTAGGAGCCTGATAGGAGGGTGTCAGTCTTAAAATGAGGCGTGGTCAAAACCTGATGGCAACTGAACGATGCAGCCCGACACTCTGATTCTTTCGGTTCTAATTCTTATAGTGTCTGCCTCCCCCTCTAGCTTTCTGCATGTTGCACACACTCTGCCAGTTATTTCATTGTGTAAATACGTATATTACCTTAAATCTGTCCCCATCAACTTTGGCTATAGTTACCACATCCGATAATTACCCAGTCTGACTATTTTAGGTGGAATAACTTTTTAACTTTTTTTTTAACTTTTCTTTTATTATGATTGAGCAATTAAAAATACAAACCCTCAAAGAGGATAATAATAATAACAATAATAAAGTTAAGAAAGTGCAAAAAAATATAACATGAGAATCAAAAACAAAAGCAAAACAACCCCAAATAGTAGCAGATGGGATAAGGTGCGAAAGATACATTTTATCAGGCATTTATATTTAACATAAAACGGAGCAGCGACATATTGAAATAAAAATAAGTTATAATTTAGAATAGCAGAAGACGTGCTGGAATAACCCTTTTAAACTGCACTGCATTATACAGTAGTGAAGCGGGACCCCTCCAGGCCAGGTCCTGGAACTGCAGGAACAGAGCCTACCTGCAGGTGGGGCTCGAGGTGCACTGATAACAGTACACATATTACTGTAACCTGATGCTGGTGAATTGATCAGTCAATTGACTTTTCAATTGATTACTGAATTTGTCACAAAGAGGATCTAACTGTGTGTGCGTTATAACAGCTGATATGCTCCGCCAAGATGCCAGAGCGCCTGGTTTTATAGTAGTGGTGGGTTTATTTCACGTCCCGCCCCTCAACGCACCACTAACAGACTATAGACTGTTATAACAGAGGCCAGAGTCTGTTTTGTGTGTCTGCTAAGATAAAGCAGATAAAGACAGTAGAGGGGGTCTGCCTTTATCAGGGGGGCTACAGGCTTCCATCTGTGCTGTACAGTTTTCCATGTCAGTTCTCTTTTTGAGCTGAATTGCCTCAAGGCTGTGTGTGTAGTGGTGTTTTTTGTGTTCTCCATTGTGCTCAATAGCCCTAATTTCAAAAGTCATTCTCTACAGGTAGAATTTTAAGAGCTTTTGAACTCTACCTGGTTTTCCCATCTCTTCCCATCCACATCACACTGCAGAACAAGAGGAGCAAAAACATCTGATCAGAGGATACAGCATTTCACATTCTCATTGTTAAAGGCAGAAAGGAGCCTGTCTTTCTGATCCAGTGCATCTTCCATTTATAGCCCACACAATAAGAAGGGTAGGAGAGACCAGGGGTCACTTGTAACATTTTCAATTTCTCCAATCAGTACCAAATTAAAGAAAACAACAACAACAAAACAGCTAATTCACTGTATTTAGGCAGAATGTTGTCCTTATTCTACATGTGAAAAATTATGCATTCTGTGTCAGACTGAAGGCTTAGAGGGAAAAAGACATTTTAGGATAAGTTTAGTTCGTAGTATAATATCACTGCCCACTTTATAGTTAAACTTATCAGTATTATGACATGTTTGTGAGTTTATTTAGATCCATACTAAATGTCAGCACTAATGTTTTAGCTGTAAATGACTCTAGTTCATGGGGAATTAAATCTGGGTTAGTTGTAACCACATGGCACATGGACACACACACACACACACATATATGCAATGTTAAATTGTTGCAGTTTGTGAACATCTGCACGTTTTATTCAGTTGAATGGTGAGGTTCAAATATCTTATCTGCTATGACTGCCAGTAACAACTACAGTAGAGCACTGGAAAAGAGAGTAACAACACCCATTGGTCCAATAGAAGCGCCTCCTGATGGCGGAATATGGGTATTGCAAAAGCGCCCAAGAACTGACATCTCTGCATTCTTGGTGAATGAGTAAGTGTGACCATGTTCAATGATTTAAGGACATTTATAGATCACCCACGTTAATAGCATCATCGTGGATCCTTTACAGATGAATATTAACACATAGGCGAGTAAAAAAACAAAAAAAAAAAAACAATTGTCTACACGTTTCAATCTACATTTTATAATAAACAAATTATAAGTGTAATTTGATATGACCAAGACACCTAAAAACAAAAACACGGCCGTTTTCATCAATTTACAAGCAAGTGGGCAACACATACAGTACATTGGAGTGAATGGGTTTTCTGGGCGCTTTTGCAATACCCATATCCTGCCACTCGGGGCGCAAAACCCTTACCACGGGAGTCAATGGTGGTGTCGTTACTCTCTTTTCCAGGGCTCTAGTAACAACATACTGGGCTCAGACCTATGGCTCAGACAGACAGATTTGTGTTATTATTGTTGCCTCAATTGACTTACCTACTTAAATTAAGGTTAAATAAACAGCAGCAATTACTATAGGAAGCTTCAATATCAAGTCTTTGTCAGGAGTGAATTATAAAAGTCACTCCTTATGTTTGAAACTAAAATATAGATAATAATAACAATAATAATATTATTATTATTATCATTATAAACTTAATTTAAATAGCACTTATATTTAAGAAAAGTACAGAGTGCTTTACATAAGGGAAAAAAGGAGGAGCATATTTTGTCTACGTTGCAGAGATAACAGCTACACCATTTTGTTTCTATTCAATTTTAAATTACATCAAAGAACTCCAGGATACAGAGATGTCAAAAATGTTACAAGTATTCCCAGTCTCCTACAGGACAGAGTGTTCTCGAAAGCTTAATAGTTCTTTTTTATTCAACATAACAACAGCTAATATCTGACCATGAGTTTCACAAGTGCACTGCAATATTCTTCTCTGATGACATCAGAAAGGAGGTCAGTGTTTTCCTGGTCTTATTTTTCATTTCAACACCTTGATGTCACAATGTGACTCTTCTGAGTTTATCAGCTGTCACATTTGTGTCAAGGATTAAGGATAAATTAATCATGCTGATTTGTAGAACAACACGTGAACTATAATAGATGTTTTCCTATTGTCCTGTCTGAGTTAGACGCTATAAAGAGAGAGAGAGACGTGTTGTGTAAAAGCGGCCTTACCCCCAGCTGTGGTGTGACCTCGCTCCGCTGCTGTCTGTTGTTGCACAGGACTGAAGTGTTGTTTGTTGGAGAGGCAGATATGAAGGAGCTGAAGACACACAACCTGCTCCAGTCATCAACACAACACGACAGGATCAACCTTTCTCTCCGTCTCTCTGCTTCTACCACTCGCTCTCAACCAGGAGTCTTCTGTGCCACCTGATGAGTCACCCTGTGTCACAGTAAAATGATCCGGATCTGCGCCAAAACATAATGGTCTTCACAAGCCCCTAGCCCCCCCCCCCACCCCCCCCCACCCCACCCCCATCTGTCAACCAAGTTCAGTCCTTATCAGTTGAGCACAGTCAGTTCAATTTCTAGGTATTATCATCAGTGATGGAGGACTGGAGGCACAAGTGATATTGAACTTCTTTGTGTGGGGAGAAATAAACAAAGAACACTCAAAATGAAAAGTTCAGTATGTTCCATGTCAACTGAAGCAGAGAAAAGAATCATGGGATTACATTCAATTTAATAATAACACTACCAAAAGTACATAATTATTTCAACTGGCACTTCTAGGCAAATTGTGAAAAAGCTTTGTTACATCAGGTTCTGACTATGCAGAACAGTAGGCTGTAGGCTACTGTGTATCCCAGTTTGCTATCCAAACACTCAGGTCAAATACACTGCCCACCAGCAGACACTAGAGGGAGCCAAAGATCTGCTTCTCCAAAACTCATACCCAGCATCTCCGCACACAAATTTGTAGCCCTAGGTCATTTTTATCATTTAAAGCGACATCATCCACTAATCTGTCATCTAGATTCATTTCCTCCCATTTAGACTATTGTAACTCTCTTTACACCGGAATCAGCACCTGAGTATATGGTTGAACTGCTAACCCCCTACTCCACTTCTCGTCCCCTTAGATCCTCAGACAAATCTCTGCTTTCCATCCCACATGCAAAGTTAAAAATCAATTTTCAGTTGCTGTTCCAAAACTGTGGAATAATTTGCCACATTATTTTGTTCTTCACCCTCCATCAATATCTTCAAAACACAGCTAAAAACCAATCTCTTGTCTATAGCATTAGATTTGGCATAGTAATACTCCATCATCCTCCAATTTTATTTTATTGCACCCAATGTTTTTGTCTTTTTTCTGTTTTTGTATTATCTTGTCATTGTTGTCATAAAGCTGACTTCACTTGACTTGTATTGTCTTTAGTTTTATCTGAACTTTACTTTTTTTTGTGATCAATTAAAAACAAAACAGAAATGTAACAAAAGTACACCTGACAGGGCATAAAACAGAAAGAAAAAAAACAAGCAAAAAAAACAAAACAAAAAAAAAAACACACAAGAAACACTTCAATTATAAGGGCAGCAAAAAAAAAAGATCTGGAGAATCCCCCCCCCCACACACACACACGCACACATGGCCGTCCCCCATAAAATAAATAGAAAGAAAAAAAGAAAGAAAAAGTTGTATCCACTTATATAAAATTAAACTACAGAAAATGGGTTCCCTTGTATACGGCCTGTGCAAACTTGGACCAGAGAGTAACATTTTCTTCCTTTGCATCATGCATGCGTGCATCATGCATGCAAGTCTACTACCATTGGCCAATGGACAATGTGTGTGGGGCCTTCCATCTCTGGGCAATAATCCTTTTTGCAGCCGTGAGGCCGAGCAGAAGGCATCGGCGTTGTCTAAAGGGTAAGTTCGGACCAGAGAAATCATTCAGCAACAGAATAACTGGACAAGGGATTGTAACATTCAACAGAACAGACAATCTTCTTACAACAATTTTTCAAAAGGATAGGACGACTGGGGGACAATTCCATACCATGTGGAAAAAAGTGCCTGTGGTACTCAGGGAGCAGAGTTGGCAGTCAGGATTTGGAGCACGTTTCATCCGAAAATTTATCTGAACATTTCTGTATGGTTTTCACACCCAGTGGTTCAATTCTGCTGCACACAAACAATATACTCACACAATGTCATTGTTATTGTCTCTGACATCTGTGAAACCAGGCATGTCCAAACTATTCCACAAAGGGCCGTGTGGCTGCAGGTTTTCGTTCCAACAAATCAAGAGCACACAGTTTGACCAACTCTCTGGAGACTGAGATCAGTTGATTAAACGAGACAAGTCTGGTGTCCTGCTGCTTGGTTGGAACGAAAAACCTGCAGCCACACGGCCCTTTGTGGAACAGTTTGGTCTTAAATCATGTAACAGTGTTAAGTTCAACATTGGTGTTTACCAGGAAGTCAGGGAGACCAGGGATGTTGTAACAAAGGGTTGGAAGTAACAGCATCACTTTCTCCAACAAAGGATAACAATTAGAGTTATGTGATCAATGTCATGTGTACCCACTCACCCCTGACATTGCATGTGAATTTGCATGGCTGTATGAAGAAGAGTGTAGGTTTTACAGCCAAAAAACATTTTTAGGTCAGAAACTAACCTTTTGGACCAAGTCTAAATTTTTGACTAGTATCAATGCTGTTGACGTTTGAATTAGGTAACTTGTATAAGATGAAAGAGCAGGTTCCTCGGTAAAATGTGAGTCATTTCATTATTTATTATTATAGTTTATTTCAAACCACCATGCTGGTACAGCTGGTCAAACAATGGCTGACAGGGGTGGGGATGATTGTCACCTTTTTATCTTTGTTGTTTTATTATGTGCCATCATCTTTCCTGGAATTTTATACAGATTATGATCTGCTTCTGACTTCCTACCGAAGGTTTCCATTCATACATGTTCACCCTTCATTGGTATTATCAGAATAATGTTCTTTTTAATGGTAGGATCCACACTACTGACACTGTTCTTCATTTAACCATCAGTGATGAGTTATTTTTGTTCATACTGAACCATAGGAAGATGCTTTAGTGTTGCAACATGCATAATAAACGTAGATAGATGAATATTTTGTGGTGTGTCTCAGTTAGTTTTTAATCTCAGTTACAATTGACCCCAGGTTGCGTTACAACCTACCCTGGTAGTGGGGTAGGTTAAAGTTCAAGGCATTGTTATTTGTAGTGGACAATGAGGGTATTTTGTGTCATAATTTGAGAGCCCTACCATGAACACTCCATAAATTATAGGAGCTGAGACAAAAAAGTGTTACAACCATCCCTGGTCCTCCCTACTAAGGCGGGTTAATGTTATCTTTTCCACAAATATGAGACTTAGTTTAGGACTTGGCTGGTGCTTATGTTTCTTTGCATCTATGACAAAACAGGTCATTTGTCAGTCCCGTGCAAAATGATTTATCTGGCCAAAGATAAACGTTGTCTATCTAGCTTACTCTCAAAAAGTTAGCAGCCAATGTTATCGAAAATTATGATTTGAGAGATCTCACATGACCACAGAGTCATAAAACCATTCACATGTTGGTGCGTGTTACCCCTCCGTTACCCAGCTTTCAACATGTGCTACTATCGACAACCTGCAATTGTCTAACTCAGTGTTTGTTTTAATACGTTACATGATAAAAGTCAAAACACGCGCTTCTTATTGGTGGGGCAAGGTGGTGTGAGGGCTGGCCCACTGTGTGTGACGTGTGTGTGTGTGTGTATGTGTTTGGTGGGTGTCCTTTTTACATTTACATTAGATTAATTATCAATATTCAGTCTATTTACTAAATATGTAATTTCACATTCTACATGTATATTAATAACATTATTCATAAAGTGACATACTGTATACAGTATATACATATATATATATATATATATATATATATATATATATATATATATATATATATATAATTATGGTGTTTGAAGTTAATCATTTGATCAGAGTGAGACATCATTAGATTACAATAGTGAACCTTTTCACTATATTCTAATTCTTGAGATAGTGAATTTTTCATTAAATGTAAGCCATCAACATTACCCTAACCCTTACAATGAAAAGAAATAAAAACATAAAACATTTCGGTCTGTAATGAATCTATGAGTTTCACTATTTGAATTGAACTACTGGAATGAACGGACTTTTCCATCAGATTCTCATTTATTGAGATGAACCTGTATGTGTAACTCGGTTGGATGAGAAAGAGTCCACTTGACCCTGGCTCAAGAGACAGCTGTGTTGCTTTGAACCTGAGTACCCCTGCACAGCTCCACAGTAAGGGAGGTTGCCAAAGATAATTCATTAACAGCCAGAGTAATGATTTGTCCAACATCTTGTCAAACAACGTAATACACCTCACGCTCTCTTTGCAAGTTCATCTTTCAGAGATACGCAGACGGACATTTCCGCGAAACTGAAAACACGCGTTTTGAAATGGAAAAAGCCGAGTCAGAGGGACAACCCCATGGACAACAGGCAGCGTTCAAGGATGACAGAGAGTAAGTATGCACAAGATCTGTTTCCATTTTTGTTATCATTTTGCATAAGCTACGTAAGGAAACTAACTTACAAAAAGGTCTAAGACACGTTTGCAGGCACCATGGTTGAAGACAGCAGTGCCAAAACAGGTCATACAATTGAGCAATAATGTACATTCCTGACAGTAAAAATAGTTTAGTAAAGAGCGGAACATTGGGAGGTTGCAGCAGCATGCTTAACCACAGAGGTCAGGCTGACACAGGAAGTCTCTGCAAGAAGCAGACTGCTCTAGCCTAGGTGGGATATGACAGGTTCACTGGCTGTTGAGTGCACAGGAGGAATTTTCCCCCTGACATTACTGGTCTCATCCTACTTGGCCGTCTGTGTGCCTCCAACTGGATGACAGATGGGGGGAAACTATGTTAGCAATGTTATTCTGTGGACATACCATACTCAGAGCTGTTTTTGTTGTTTTTAAATATTTCGGGGTGGGGGGGGGGCACGGTACAAAAATGCTGACTTCAGTCTCTGATTATATGGTTAAACAAACCAGCACACCTCCATCACATCATCAGTGCATTTTATCTTGCCCTTCTGTCAGTGGGAAGTGTGCTTGACTGGTCAGTGTCGCTACAGGGAAACTCACTTGCTAAGGTTGCAGAGAAGCACAGCAAGCAAAAGTACAAAGATATGTAACAAAAATATGTGCCGTCCTGCATGTACATTGATTATTTAAGAAGAAGAAAGAAAACTATATACGACTAAACTAAATATTGTACAGTGTGGGCAAGCATCCCCATACTTAAAAAAAAAAAAAAAACACAAAAAAAGCATTAAAGGGATAGTTCAACATTTTGGCAAATTGGCCCATTGCCATAATCCCTATAGTTTTAGGAGTAGGTTCGTTACCTTTAATTGTTGGTGCAAGTTATTTTTAGAACGGCAGAGCAGAGCTGTGAGCTGCTCAGAGCTACGCTATGGAGGCATATGGTATTTCCAGGTTTCCCTCATCAAACTCATCAAATGCACAATCCAACAACTCCAAAACGCTCTGGTGGACAAGTTGTGACCTGCACATGAAATAACAACAGAACGTTACGAGACAGAGTTGTTTTCGAGGCAAATGCAGAGACTGCTCCACCGTTCTAAAAACAGCTTGCACCGACAATTAAAGATAACAAAATAAAGTACTCCTAAAACTATAGGGATTATGGCAATGGGCCAATTTGCCAAAATGTTGAACTATCCCTTTAAAGCAAAGACATGGAGGGAGAGCATCAGCTATACAATGCAACAAGTTAGGCTCTTACACTATAATAAATAAATAAAACATTCTTAAACGACCCGTCACAGCCATAAAAGTAAAGAAGATATTACCACTAGTTTTATGGGATATGATTATAATACCTCATGATTGCAGCACTTGGCATCAATAAACTACATAAAATCCTATGCATTTATAATATTTCATATGTGTGCTCAAGTCATCTGCGCTGAAGGACACACATCTTTGTAATGAAGGACAGTGGATGTTGGACCTCAGGGTGTCTGTACCGGACCCGAGGCAGACACAGAGGGAGGGAGAGACCGGATCATTCTGGGTCACCAGCTGCACCTTTGAATCAGTGAATGATTCTGTGGCTGTGAGAAACTATTTAACTGTTCAGTCCGGCTGTGGGAATCTGTCCACCTTTACTGTACCTGTGAGCAACTACAGGACTCTGCAGTTTTAAAACTTGTTCCCCTGCTCATTCAGGTTTGTCGGAATCGTACTGTTGATCTGTTCACGCTCAGCGACTTACTGTCTGGTATTGACATTTTTGTCATACTGGAGATTCTACATATTTGGTTTTGGTTGTTGATGCCCGCATTTTTATTTGTAAATGATGAACAGAGAGCAGCTGTTGAATCATAAATGTAGGCAATAGGAACATAATAAAGGATTAATCATATTGACTTCCTCTATCCTCTGTTTGCTTTTAACCTAGCAACAGGGGAACCACCTCCTCAGCTGTCAGCTGTTGTTCTCAGTGCGTGAGCAGCAATGTGCGTTTAAATCACTTTAAGAAGCACTACCACTGGAATTATTCTTGATTTAAAGCCCCTTGACTTTAGTGACTCCCTGTGGTGGTAACAAAAGACAGACAGTACAGTGCAATACAACAGCACCAGAAACAACATCCTTTCAAATGGCAGTGCAATCAAAACAACAGCAAAAAACATTACAACTGTCATGAAGGGAGGGTTGCATTAGTATTTGACAGCTTAGTATAAAATCTTTAATGACCTTGTTGTATATTTCTTAGTAATCAATAAAATATGGATATAACTAATAATACACAACAGCATGCATGTTGACATATTAACTAAAACTCAGACTGTCCCTATAATGAGTTATGTGTGCCAGTGGTGAACTGTGGCTCCAGACCTCCAGGCATCCAGTCCATGGGACATAGCAATAAACAGTTAAACAATGCAATTAAAACAACAGCCCGTGCCCTACATTGAAGTTCAACATATTAAAGGTTTTCAATATGACATGTATCAATGTCCTACTGACTCATGTGCCTGAACACTGAAATACACAACATAAATTCATCAAAGAGGAAAAATTAAAGGGGTAAACATTTTGGCAAATTGGCCCATTGCCATAATCGCTAGTCATAGCAGTAGGTTCATTAGGCTACCTTTATTTTCCAGTGCAAGATATTTTTAGAACGGCGGAGCAGAGCCGCGAGCTGCTCAGAGCTACGCTACAGAGGCTAATGGGATTTCTTGGTTTCCCTCATCAAACTCATCAAATACACAATCCAAAAACTCCAAAATGTGGACAAGTTGTGACCTGCACATTCACCACGCTATGAGATAATAACGGAACGTTACGAGACGGAGTTGTTTTCGAGGTAAATACAGAGACTGCTTGCCGGAAAACTGTCCCTGAAGACAATGCACATCACCGGTTTTGCATGAAGTTACCTCGAAAACAACTCTGTCTCATTCCGTTATTATCTCATAGCGTGGTGAATCGACGGCATATTGACAGCGTAGGCTACTTCTGGTATCTGACGGTCCTAAATATGGCGCCGTTGAGACTATATACTGTACACGTAGATGCCGCCTCTAACGCTGCTGCCCATTGGAACGGGTCGTCGCTGCCATCGCCATCTTGAGGGGGAGGTGAATGGGTTTTGTTCATGGTTTTGTAAAATTTTGTTTTACCTCGTACTGCCGTTCGTGACATGCATGACGTCATCTATGGTTTTTACCATAGGAACTCCCCCTCAAGATGGTATATCTATGGTTGAGACGGTGTGACGTCACATGAAATCCATGAATCGGAATTAACAACCTAGATAAGTTAGCAAACAAGGTTGTACGTGGCCCATCCTAGTGTCCTTCCTCTGCCCCCAGGTTTATTGTAGTCAGACTCAGTAGCCTACACAAATGTCTCCACTAATGGAGTTAACACGATTGCTACAAGGTTTTACTACAACTACTACGTTACTACTTATTACAAGGAGAATACTAATCATAGCAAATTTCCACCACAAGATGATTGTAAAATGAGGAGAAAAGGAGCCTGAAGATGGCATGTCACCAGAACGAAAACGAATGCAACACACAGGATGCCAGAGCTGCTGCTGTTAAAAACCGAAGAAGAAATTATCGCGAGATCTCCCCCTCTGCCAGAAACGCGGGATTATCAGTAAACAGATGTAAACAAAGCCAGGAGGAGTCCCTTCATCCACCTGTGAAATTATTATCATTATTGTTGTTACCACTGTCAAACACAGAAAATCCAACTCACGGTCTGCCAGGACGTCCTGGAGGAGAGGAGCCCTGCTCTGGGAGCGGAGGTGAAGAGTCCGAAGATGACGTTGTTGTCATTGTCGTGACGTTAGCCGAGCTAGCTAGGCTAGCTAACACACTGTGGTCAACTTTCTGTCCTGAATTTTATGAGTTGCGAGTTGAAGACAAGATGGACTGTCGTGGTTCCGTGTCATCGGTGTTAAAGCTGCACTGGGACTCAGGGTGGATTTTCCGGCATGATGGGTGATGTGGAGGCAGAGATACAGCAGCGCCACTTGGAGCGCGGCCGTACACCGTCCGTCCATCATATGTCATATGCCGCAACGACCGACCGACTGTAGACTGCTACTGTCGTAAAACCTGTTCAGGATGTGTTCAGGTTAGGACACCTCCTGTCATTGCAGGCTGTTGAACTTTGAATTTCACTTGACCCTACTCATCACACTATGGCTTATATTATATTTCATTCACATTCATGTGCTCTGCTGATTTCAACGGTCTTGCTGGCTATATTTTGATGGCCCTCCTTAAGTAAATGTTTTTTCATGCAGTCTGAGTGTGTGGCTATTTGTCTTCCATTGACTGCTCTTTTTTTTGTTTTTGTTTTGTTTTTTGTTTTGTTTTTTGTGTATGTGTTGTTGTGTGTGTGTTTGTGTGTGTGTGTGTGTGTGTGTGTGTGTGTGTGTGTGTGTGTGTGTGTGTGTGTGTGTGTGTGTGTGTGTGTGCGTGTGTGTGTGTCAGTACTCATGTTGTATGTGTGCTTGTCTGCCATGCCTGCTCTTGCTCTCCACACCCCCCACCCCCCTCCCACCCCCCACCACTCTGTTCCTAAACTTCTAAGGTACCATTGATCTTATCAAAGGTTTAAAGATCATCCATCTTAAAGGGATAGTTCACCCTAGAATGATATTTCGCTCATTATCTACTCACCCTCATGTTGACTAAGGGCTGGAAGAAGTTTCGGAGCCCACCGTCCCTTCTCTGAGTTACAGGGGGTCTTAGCGTAGCAGTGCATTTCAATGCCATGGTAGCAAAGGGACACCAGAGCTCTTCGTAAAAAAAACACACACAAAAAAACATCCAAATACCTCCATGATGCTCGTATGTAATGTCCGTCTTGTGCTGAAGCCCCAAATTGCGGAATTGTCCCGAAAAAAATTAAATAAGTCCACATTCCAAGCATGTTTGTAGCATTAGCTCCCAGTGTTGTTGTCCGGTCTTCCGCTGCCAGCGCGCATGCGCAAGAGCACATGAGAGCACTGAGACCGACTCGAGTCTCAGTGCGAACATTGCGCATGCGCGCTGGCAGCAGAAGACCGGACAACAACACTGGGAGCTAATGCTAAGTGTCTAATCTAAGTGATTAATGTAATAAACAAGCATGCCCCCATACGATCTATTAGAGATAAAGGTTCACACCTTCCCTGGATCAATTCTGATCTCATAAACCTCTTCAAGGAGAGAGATACAGCATGGGCAAAATATCGATCATCCAAACAGCCCAATGACTGGGAAACATACAGACTTTTAAGGAACAAATGCAAAACTAAATCAAGGAATGCTAAATCCAGCTATTATAATGATCATTTGTTGCAAGATTTTCACAACCCTCGGCATTTTTGGAGTCACCTTAACAATGTTCTTAACAAAAACAGTAGTAACCCCATACATCAGCTTGATGTTGACAACAATATTATCTCTGATCCCCGTCTTATTTCTGATGCTTTTAATGAACACTTTTCCTCTGTCTCTCGTACCTTGCATACTACTCCCTATGCTATGACTGAATATCCTACTCCCTCTTCTGTAGATGGCTTGTTCTCCTTTAAGAAAATAATGCCTCTTGATGTCTATAATGCCATCTGTGAGTTGAAAGAGAGCTGTAGTGCTGGTCCTGACGGTCTAGAAGCTAAATTTGTGAAACTCGCGGCTCACATCATATTGATGTATCCCTTGGCCGATTTATTTAATCTCTCCCTGTCCACACATTGTATCCCCCCTATATGGAAGTGTGCTCGAGTCACTCCGCTTTTTAAAGGAGGAGATCCCACTGATGTTAATAATTATAGACCAATTTCTATTATTTCCGTAATTGCAAAGATTTTTGAAAAACTTATTTCTCTTCAATTATCTCATCACGTCACTCAAGCTAATATCTTGTCCCCATACCAATCTGGATTTCGACCTAACTTCTCCACAACTACAGCTCTTCTTAAATTCACAAATGATTTATTTTCTGCTTTTGACACTGGCCAACTTACTGGCGCAATATTCATTGATTTAACTAAAGCCTTTGATTTAGTTGATCATTATCTTCTTCTTGATAAACTTAATCATATTGGTCTAAATAAGAATGCTGTCCTCTGGTTCAACTCATATCTTCATAATAGATATCAATATGTTTCTGTTAATGGTTGTCTATCTAGCCATATGTTAGTTGAAACGGGTGTTCCACAAGGTTCTATTTTGGGTCCACTGCTCTTTTCTATTTTCATTAATGATCTTCCCCAATTTTGTTCAACTTGTCATGCCCATCTTTATGCTGATGACACCGTCATCTATCATTCAAATCGTGATATATCACAAATCCAGTACAATTTACAGCATGATTTTAATATGGTTCAACACTGGTTTAACAACAATAGACTTGCTCTTAATCTGAAAAAGACCTGTTTAATGGTGTTTGGCACAAAACATAGCTTGTCACACTCACCTGAACTATCCATTAATTTCTGTGATGGAGCTTCAGTTGATAGATGTGATGAATTTAAATACCTCGGACTCTGGCTGGACCCCGAGCTCACCTTTAAACCACATATTGATTATGTTTGCAAAAGAATTTATGGTCACTTGGGTTCTCTTTATCGTAGCATTAATTGTTTTTCATTTCAAGTCAGGAAAAGGGTAGTTACACAACTGATACTTCCTATACTTGATTATGCAGATATTGTGTATCAAAACACCACTGACTCCATCCTCAAACCTCTCAATATTTTAACTAACTCTTTATGCAGATTTGTCTTGAGATGCCCATTTAAAACCCACTACTGCCTTATGTATGATGCCCTCACCTGGCTCCATCCTAAACCCAGGCGTCAGTTTCATTGGTTTTTGTTTCTTCATAAATGTATCTACTCAGAAGTCCCACCGTACTTAAAACAGTTGTTGGTCCCTTATACATCTCCCTACCCCCTTAGACACACAGCAAATTTATTTTTCACGGTGCCTATGATTCATAAAGAAATTGGCCGCCGATCTTTCAAATACAAAGCTCCATCTGATTGGAACAATCTACCCCCTGTGTTAAAGTCCATCACCTCCTTCTATATCTTTCGAACAGATCTATTTTCCCAATTAAGAACAGGTTGCTCATGTTTTTGATGCAGTGGTTTACTGTTGCCTCCGATGTGTGTTGCTCTTGTTATTGGGGCAGACCCATTTGTGTATTTGTGTACTTGCTCATGTGTATACTTGCTCACATCTACATTTACACAGTATGTAGGTTTATGTGCATTTTCAGTGTAAGTCGATGATAAAAATCTGAGGGGGGTCTCAATCTTGTCAAAAAATA
This sequence comes from Trachurus trachurus, assembly GCF_905171665.1. Classification (NCBI taxonomy): domain Eukaryota; kingdom Metazoa; phylum Chordata; class Actinopteri; order Carangiformes; family Carangidae; genus Trachurus; species Trachurus trachurus. The sequence goes on from NC_139896.1 coordinate 28,344,394, forward strand.
AATAATATAATATAATATAATAATTTTATTGTGGTCAATTAAATGTGTTTAAGATCACCATGTCCAGTATTCATAATTCAAAACATTTATTCGTTTAACATTAAGCTGAACCGTGTCACCTGCGCATTATGCAAATTAGCCATGTGCGCCAGCCCAGCTCAAGAGTCGAGCCCACTCATCAGAACAGAGGATCCCGTTCCTCTCCACCCTCTGCCGAAGAAAGTGAAGTTGAGGCCAAGTGCTCTGAAGACGTAGCCGCCGCCCCTGCTGCTAGCACTGGTGATTGGCCGCTTTTTTTTCTTTTTCTTTTTTTTTTTTTTACACCTAAGCAGGTGGGGTAATGAAAATACCGCAATCCTTGGCTTGACATTAAGGCAGGAAAATAACTTGAGGTAAGAGGCTAGCCTGCTTCAGCATACTATGGCCTGAACCCCCAGTGGTGTTGTTTGGCCAGGCGCCTGTTGTGAGCTATTTGTCTGTGCTTTTTAAATTTTCATGATGGCCCGTTATACGAATGTGATTTGTGGATGTGTTCAATGCTGTGTTTAAACGTATTTGCCAGATGGATGGTTAGATAAGGTTACATGATCGGTCATAGTTGCAGGCTGAGGATCTCGTGCACATAATTGCACGCCAGTCTCTGATCTCCAGATTTATACAGTTGTTATTTGAGTGCAGAGTTTGGTGTCTTTCATTCATTTTAATTATTGTATTTTATTTATTGTCTATTCGTTTCTGCATTGCCCTGATCGCGCCAGTCTCCTATACCTGGCATTTATTCATTGTTCAAGTGCGCCAGTGTGGTGCCAATTATTGTCTTTTATGTATTGAATTATCGTCTATTTATTATCAATTACTTTCTGCATTGTAATGCACAACTTTGCCTCTCCTTTTTAGGCTATAGGCTAATTTTCTTGGCTTATTGTAATGTTATAGTCCTACTTTATAAAAAAAAAAAAAAAAAAAAAAACGGTATTGCGCAACAATCGCGAGTTAGGGACCCCCCCGAATATTGATGGGTATTTCGCACACTGCCTGCACACAACACGTAGCTGAGGTTAGTCCGAAAACACAGCTGATAATATGGTTTGACAGTCTGACCGGGGTAGAATGCAGCATTGCAAAAGTTTGTAATCGGCCAGAAACGTTTCAGAGACACAGTGGCAGCAGGAGTCTGTGTTGGGCATGTTACCGTTCAAAAGTAAGTAGCCTATAGTTAGTAAGTAAGTAAGTAGTAGTAGTAGTAAGTCAGTGGAGTTACTATAATATAAAGTAGCCTAACTAAAAAGTAGGCTATTCATGTTATTTTTATGTCTCTGTGTTTGGTCCAATATTGTTGTTAGATAGACTGTAAAACATGATTTATATCTGGCTTGAGTGTAATAAAGACATTTGGCACAGAAACTTTATATCACTCACCAGAGTTATATTTAGAAGATTTGACCTTACAGTAACCAGTACTTTTACAGTTTTACACCTGCCAAAAATAGATTCCAGTTCCTGATGTTGCAGTGAAAGGGGTTTTCTGCCTCAAAAAGACTTTATGTCACAGTTCTATTTAGATGATTTGACCGTAACCAGTACTTTTACCACTTAATCAATGCAATTGCCATTGCAATGCATAATTTGGAGTTTTTTTCCTTGCCAAAAATTGATTCCAACTCCCGATATTGCACAAAACAACTTTATATTACTCATCACCAGAGTAGAAGATTTAACCAATATGCCTTTTACTACTTGAAAAATTTGTAAAGGGCCATTGCAACGGATATATGTTGCAGTGAAAGGGGGTTTCTGCCTCAAAATGACTTCATATCACTCACCAGAGTTATGTTTAGAAGATCACTTGAAAAATTAGTTAAGGGCCATTGCAAGTAACGCATCAAAACAACTTTTTATCACTCATCACTAAAGCTGTCTAAAAGCTTTCTTAGCTCTTCAATAATAATAATACTGTTTAATGTAGTTTCTGGTTGATCCCTCTGTCTCTCTCGCACGCACAACCACACCATACAAACTCAGAAGGGGTGAAATAGGTGACACACTAAACCCATGTAGGGGGGGCCTGGGGCCATCCAGAAAAAATGTGGTTTTAACAGGTAAGTACACATCTCAGAGTTTGCAGGTATGACGCACACACACACCTGTTGTTCTGATCTCTCCCTCCTCTGCCTCCGGACTGGTCTGTCCGGCTGTTTGGGCTCCCAAGTCTGCATGGAGCCCTATGGGCTTAGATTTGAGTTTTCAACAGGCCAGAACGGTCCAACCAACCCAACCAGACGCGCCAGTTCGAGAATGTAGAAATGACATGGTCAGTTCGGGCTGTACCTTGGGCTTCTACTTTTCTTTTTCTTTCTTTTTTCGGCCGGGTTCGAACCAAGACTTAAAGCAGAAGTAAGCGATCCGGTCGTTTTGGCTAATGCTGCGTTCCAGGCAGGTTTTTGAAACCGTAAATTACAGCTTCAAGTCACGACTTACGACTTTGTAGCGTTCCAGGCAACCCACTCATGTTTTTCCGACCTGTTTTACCTGTGAAAGTCACTATAACGGCCACTCGTAACTTCCGACTCGTGAACTCGTACTAGGGATGTGAACGTGTACGAAAATATGTACACGTGTACACTGTGCATTTTTTTTCGTGTACACGTGTACACGCTTCAGGACCGCTATAGGTTGCTATAGCCTTATTTTTGTTTAGTCTGATATGCAGCCGGTGGAAGCACTGACACTGCAGCCACCGTGCGGAGGAGACCCGACGGCGGATTCGTCCCGCCCCCCCTCCCCCGAAACGCACCGCACCGTAACTGGAGAGATCTGCCCGGTGAGCGTTCAGAGTCGACCCCCCCCCCCCCCCCCCCCCCGGTCTCGCTGACCTCCACCCTTCCTGATCCGCTGCAAGTTGCCAGAGCCCCACGGAGCCCAGTCTCCCTCCTCTCCCACACTTCAGCACCTGTCCTGGGCTACAGCTTGGCTCGCTCCACCGTCCTTTATTTTTGAAGTAGCTATAACTAATAATAATGCAACGTATAGCCTAACTATACACGCGTATGAGTGATCAGAACAGTAAATTGTTTACGCTAAGGAGTAATAAGTCATTTAAAACGAGGAGCGAGCCGAGTCGACACTGTGCAGCCCAGGACAGGTGCTGAAGTGCGGATGAGAGGAGTGGACAGACCGGGCAGGAGCAACCAGCCCAGAGGCGTCTCGTCAGTCCTCGGCCGTCTTCAATGTCTCGAGACACCACTTTCAATCCGTTTAAGGTTATTTGTTTATGTTTAGGGAGGCTATATTTGCATAGAATATTTTTTGGCAACCAGAAAAGCAATGTCTGACCCGGCGTTTATTTCGGATGGGCGTTTACTCGGTGGCGGCGCCATCACACTCGCTCGCAAAAAAAAAAAAAACTCACTCACGCACATTTTGTCTGGAGGAGGGAAGCGCGTCACAGCATCATTTTTATTAAATCATAGTTTTCTCTAAATTAAGACAGTGTGAGGGACTATTTTTCACCCAGCCCCCCAAAATGTAGGACGCTATGTAAAAAAAAAAAAAAAAAAAAATAATTGCGTGTATCGTTTAGGGATTTTTTACTAAACGTTTACAGTTTCATTCCGTGTAAACGTTTACACGTGTACACAGTCACACCCCTAACTCGTACCAGATCGAACTGGTACGACTTCACAGGTCGGAAAAACACGAGTTATGGGTTGCCTTGAACGCACCATAACGTCTTGTCAGCCGATGGAGTTAGCAGCCCCCGCCCTCGTCATGGATCTATTGGTCTATTGGATAAAACTGGTAGGATACGAGAAAGTTTTCTCTTCGGCTCAGAGCAGAGCAGAGTGACTGACAGACCCGTGTTTCGGTCCAAACACTCTATGTAAGTGATTGCTGTCTGAAGATATAACTATCTAAGACTTATATTAACACAAAAATATTGCTTACTTCTGCTTTAACTAGTGAGTCGGTCTGCATCAGGTGAACGCACATTTGCGGACACTTTCCGCTCTGACAAGGGGGGCTGCAGCCCGGCAGCACCCCACTTCCTGACCTGCGCTAATGCACAGGCTTTTACAGCTACTGAAGGCTGATTATTCTGTGTGACACAAAAAGGCACATTTACAGAAACTGTACATCTGAGTTAATATGTCACAGCAAAAACAGCATCAGTTTTGTTAATTTGTTATGCAATTTATTAAGGTTTCTGAGTAAAACCTCTGGTTGTGTTACTTGTGTGTGTACTGTGCTTGTGTGGGCGCATGTCACATTATCTGAGTGCAAAGCCCTTGGATAGAATCTAAATTGTGAATTTAATTTTTCCAAAAGAAAACGTCACCCTTAACCCTTTTTTTTTTTTGGTCAGGTGGGTGACTCACAGGCAGTCACAGAGAGCAGACACATTAAGTGAGAAGCAGACAGGAGAAAAACAGCCCTACATGCTAAAGCCAGGATAACAGAATAAGGTGTGCAAGAGGGCAGGGGGTGATGCAGGGCAGGTGGGAGTGACAGGGTGTACAATGACGTGTTGATGGAACGTAACCAGAGGCTGTTAAAGAGAATCACAGCAGAACCTTGGCAGAGGTGACCAGTGCGACCAAAGGTCACATCTTTCATGTTGTGGGTCACTTCAACATCACCTGGACTCTCTTGCCGCCAAATCACTCACTTCCCATAGGAACATTGGATGAACTTTACACTGTACTACTGCATTTCACAAGTCTTATATAAGACTCTACATCCATGGTGGGTATAGGGTTAGAGTCCGCTCTTTGAGGCTGTGCCAACATTCGCATGCTTAAAGGGATATTTCAACATTTTGGCAAATTCGCCTATTGCCATAATCTCTATAGTTTTAGGAGTAGGTTCATTACCTTTAATTGTCGATGCAAGCTATTTTTAGATCGGTGGGGCAGAGACGTGGACCTGCATGGCACATGGTACTTTCAAATACACAATCCAACAACTCCAAAACACTCTGATGGACAAGTTGTGACCTGCACATTCACCACGCTATGAGATCATCACGGAACATTACGAGATGTTACATAATTATGCGTTATTATTTCATAGCGTGCCGAATGTGCAGGTCACAACTTGTCCACAAGAGCGTTTTGGAGTTGTTGGATTGTGTATTTGATGAGTTTGATTAGGAAAACGTGGAAATACCATGAGCCTCCGTAGCGTTAGCTGAGCAGCTCGCGTCTCTGTCCCACCAATCCAAAAACAGCTTGCACCAACAATTAAAGGTAATGAACCAACCTACTCCTAAAACTATAGGGATAATGGCAATAGGTGAGTTTGCCAAAATGTTGAAATGTCCCTTTAAGTTCTCAGAATTTCAATTTTAGCAAGCATAATGTCTACAGTGAATACAATAAATAAGTAAATAAAAATATTAGGAGGCCACTAATAGTGTAGCTAAACCATAATATTGGACAAATTAAAAATCAACCATCCTGATCATTGTGTTGGATGAGGAGAGATCACTCAGGATTCTCCCAGAGGTGTGGACAATACTGACAACCTACTTTGTCACCATACAGTATGCAGCTAGCATGGCTAATGTGTAAATCCCCCCCTCTCCCCTCCCCTTTTCACTTTGACCAGACCGTGTGGCTGCTGGAACACGCTCCGCCTTAAGTCGCTCATTCAGAAACATATTACACCCCCGCCCCCTCCCGTCTCGCTCTGTTCCTCTCTGCACTTTCTCTCTCCCTCATTGTCACACAAACAAACCTCTCCTCATGGACTTACTCACGGCCAGAGCCAGGAGGAACACTTGTCCTGGAGAGACTCGGGGATCAAGACACGTACTTTCCCCAAAGGGCACCAGTTGAAATCCACCTAGAGCTAAATGGCAGCATAACACAGGAGCACAGACTACTGACGTGAGGCTGTCTTTCTCAGGTACTCTTAACCAATGCCTTTTCCTAAGGTCACAAGCAGGATTTACTCTGTCTTTATGTGTGTTTTTGCATGAATGTGCACTAGTCTGGTTTCATGTCTTGAATGGGAAACACGCGGTACTCTTGCAGTTCAGAGACGGTTGAGCTTTTGAAGCGGCTCTTAGGCTTGGCGCCCGTGGCTCGGTTATGTAGGGCAAAGGTTATTGGCTACGCTGCAGCTATTTCCCTTGTTCACTATAACACCTCAGGCTGCACTGTGAGCATAGCTGCAAAAACCTAATGTTGTTTCAAGCAAATATGTTTCTCAACAAATGTTTGGGCAGATTGCGTAATAACAACCCCTCTTAAAGGTCACTTTAAAGGACATAAATTAGCAGATATTAAAGGATACATTACTTCCTATGATTGTTTTAAAGAAACTTGAAATATAAGCATCTTAAATGCTAATATTTCAAGTTAACAAACAGCAGTTCAGTACAAATAAGTTGGTTTATACTACACTTAAAATGTTATATTTTTCATTTAATATGTGGTCTGACAACAAAAAGATACAGAAAATTACTGTTTGCTGTCATTGAAGGGATTAAAAAAAGTAGACAACTACCCCGCCCCAACTACCAAGGTTCTCAGGATTTCATCACAGATGAGGAACAAAAATAACATCTGAGATATTTTTGAGAACACAACATGAATTGTAGGCAGCTCTTGCTCACGGCACCTTGGCTTGTTGAGTCCTGCTTCCATCTCGTACAGCCTTTTTATACAAGAAACTGAAATCAGATGCTAAATAAATAGTTTTCTGTCCACTAAATTTAGGATTGTTTTGTAGAATGATACATGGTTGGAGGAAGATAGATTGCGCACGGTTTTGTCATCTCATGCCACAAGTGGGGAGTCAATTTGGTTTCAGGTGTGCTTAGTATTAAATGGTAATTAGCATTTGTTTGCATCCTACTGTAAATACTATATATATATATTTTTTTTTTAATTATTATTATTTTATTTACACACCCAGTAGGACAATTCAGTGTAATTTGTCTGTTTGCCAAGGAAATACAAAGTTGTGTGAGTGTCAGTGAGGAGGTCTTAGCACTAATGTAAGTATCAACTCTTCTCCATAACGAAAGGGAGCAGGTGAATAATAGTCTACAACAGTAAAAACAGAGAATTTTGACTTTTAAACTCTAACAAATACACAACTCGTCTCAATGGTAACATCTGATGACTAAAATTCTTCAACCAAGACAAAATTGATTGAGATCAGTGTGTTGTAAAACTCTGAATCAAACATGACAACTGACGAGTAACGAAATGGAACGGACGATTATGTTAATTGAAATTCCAGTTTACCTAAGGGTTGAAAATTGAAAATCTCTGTTTTTGAAATATTTCGCCAATTGTTGATCACTCGACTTGTGTAGAATTTGGTATTTGTGCTAAAAAATAATATTCGTTTTCTACAAACATACATGAATGAGACCTATTGTGAGTGTCCCTGCTATGCTGAATAATTCTGCCCCAATAGGGTGTTGTCTCCTCGAAGACAATGACACCATTTACAGACCCTAAACTGAATAGATGATAAACATGAAGAAAACAGGGATAGACAAGTTAAATAGAACAAATGAAGAGCCAATCGCAGTATATTGAAACAGGTACAACTTGACACTGAACATCATCTGGTATTGTTTTTAACCTTGCTATTTCAAGACAGTGGATGACACCAGAATGACTGAACATACAATATACAGTACAGCAATGCATATGCTATTGCTCAGTTGGTATAGCTTTTTCCCTGGTTAGAACTTAGCACCAAGAGGAGGAATTTCCCTATTGAACAGAAACAATGAACGAATGTTGTCGGGTTGAACTCCATCTGGTATGTCTTTGAGAAACCCTACAACCTCTACTGATCCGGTCTGGAGTCACCAGGCATGTCCGAACTATGCCACGAAGGGTTGTATGGTTAGAGGTTTTTGTCCCAACCAATCAAGAGCACACAGTCAAGTCTGGTGTGCTGCTTGGTTGGAACAGAAACCTGCAGCTACACGGCCCTTTGTGGAATAGTTTGGACGTGCCTACTAAACCAACCAACCAGTGTCATACTGGTGTGTACTGTTAAAGGCCATTTTGGTTTTGTGACCTTATCTCAGATACAGGTCAAACTAGGCCTGTTGCAGTTATTACATAATTGCCTGATCAAAAGTATTTGAGCTGACCCCAGCCATTTTGTATAATGGTCAAAATGGTCACCATTCATCTGTATAAAAAAAGCTGGATGAAACTAACAGAAATATCACATACATCACCACAAACTGTTTATCTCGAGGAGCTTAGTTTCTAATATAAGCATCTATCATGAATTTAGTTGCAAAGCCTAAATTTAAACAGAAATGCAGTTTTTTTCATTTATGTTCCAATGTTTAAAGCCAATAAATAGCTCTTCTTCATAAGGTGTGTATCATTAAACTATGTTGGCAATTAATTGTCAATTAAAATGTAATGATTGTGACAGCCCTGGGTCAATCTTTACAATCTTCACTTCACTCATTAATACATTTATGAAAATTCAGATTGTGTCACTGTAACTAGACTTCTGTCAGCTAATATTGGTCATGTTTGTCTTCTGTGGATCCACTTAGTGATCATCGCTCGAAGATAAGTAGTTTTCAATATCTTGGGATGTGAAGCTTTTTAATGGTGGTGTAGTAGCGCACATATTTTCCAGTCTAGTTGCTTCACTCCCACATCAAATCCAAAGCAGCAACACAAAAGCAACATTGATGAAAGCATTACCCTCATGCGGAGCAGCACTGACCCTCATGACCTCATGTAGTAAGACTGGCCTTGTGCAGATTATGAATATCAATGATTATGAATTCATGTCTAATTTCCTTCCGTGGTCAGTGATTATGTGGTTATGTTGTTTACTCGCCATTAATGGGACTCATGATACAGTAAGTGAATGTATTCCTTACAGGCAGATAACTGCTGTAAAATGAAATCCAGAAAGTATTGAAGCTGGTTATGATAAGGTCACTGAATGCCACCTCACTGATCTACCCTCATCAGTACCCCTCTGTGCTTTTTTTTGTCTCATTACAGTGTGATGGATAAGCTCCACGGTCCAGAGGTCAAGTTCAGGCTGGACTCTGGCACCGTGTCCAGGGGTCAGTGGTCCAGCAAACTCGAGTTCCTCTTGGCCGTCGCAGGACAGATCATCGGTCTGGGAAATGTGTGGAGGTTCCCTTACCTGTGCTACAAAAATGGTGGAGGTGCGTTTCAGATTTTCAAAAAAAATTACACACAACCATAGAAAGGAAGGTGTAAAGCTACTGCAGCAGAAATAACATGTTCACATATCCTTAAGGTATCGAAATGTGCTAAAAACAATATACTACAGTGCTGATGTAGTTAAGTTATATAAAAAAGGACTTAGGAAGCATCATTTGCCTTTTTGTTCCTGACTGAGGCTCTGGGACAAGACCATGCAGATCCTGTGGCTTATAGTAGTGTATAGTATTCAGCAGCAGTTGTCGTCGCACGACATTGTTGTCTCTTTTATGTTTTTTTTAATAGTTTTCTATTACTTCTGTCTGTGGAGTGAATGGTGACCCCTTGATCCTGCTGTTACCTGCCCACTATGGATGTGGTTTATCGATTTCTGGTGCTTTAAGCACCCTTTCAGCGGTGCTTTCCTTGAATGTGTTTGACAAAGCCAAACTGAAGTACAGCTGCGAGTCCCTTTTCCAGCTCTGCGACACTGCTGTGGCCTGAGCCAGAGACTTTGAAGATGAAGCCAGAGGAGTCGCATTCCTCTGTCTTCTGTCATTCTCACCAATGCCCGGTCTTTAAAGGAGAACTATGCAAGCCTGGTCACTATTCCTCTGTGTTGCTAACCCTCCTCCTGGCCATGTGCATTTGTTTACAGTGAAGCCGGTGAGAAAGCAATCAGCAGAACGGTACATAACGTTATATATCACATACGATGTAACGATGTGTATATTTTTGTAGTCTTATCTTCAACAAGAGATTACCGGTTACTGGGTGCGTTTGTATTGCGGTGCCGCCAAGACGAGAGCTGGGACACCGGGCCGGAGGCTCTGATCTTACAAGGTTGGTTTTCAGCCAAGAGACACTAGGTGGAAGGCAGAGAGCCTCCATTCTCCCTGGAACAAGTTACAAGTCATTTATTAAACCATCATAATTACCCCAAAGCTGTTTAATTAAGGTAATGTAGCATAGTTAAGCTAAAAATCCTGCATAGTTCCTCTTTAAGGAGTAAAATACCAGTGGATGAACAAATGTTAAGTTTCCTTTCCATCAAAATACAAACGCAGCTGTATTATTGCCCTCGCTGAAACTTGGCTTAAAAACCATGATTGATTTGGAAATTGACAGCTTTGGCCACCCCTGGCATTTAAATCTTGATGCACAGTTGACAGGAAAGCCGATGGGTGGGGGCGTGTGTCTCTATGTGAGCAAGGAAAACCGTCTGTTCTCCAGATAACTCCTATCTGTGTCACTCTGGTCATTGAATTTCCGCAATTATTTGTCACAATTGTCTATAATCACCCAAAAGCAACTGTAGATAATGCAAAGGCAGTTATGGTGAAAACTGTTCCTACAGCCTTTTTGTCCCAACGCCCCAATTTTGTCATGGGAGACTTTAACCAGTGTTCTGTAAATCATTGAATAACTTTTCCCAGCCTGGTAAAGTACTGGATCAGTGTTTTGGCTCCATCAAAACTCTGCACAGAGTTGTTCCAGTTTGGACTGACGACTCCATACTGAAACTTGTGAGTGTTTCGAATGTATAGACTGGGACTCTTGTTCAGACCTGGATGATCTCACAGATGTTGTATCTAGTTACATATCTTTCTGTGAAAACATGATTATTCCACGTAAAATGTGTACCATTTTTCCAAACAATAAGACCTGGATCAGCAAATCACTTAAACATGCTCTTAATTTGAAGAAACTGTCTTATTATAAGGGTGATTTGGTTGACAGGATGGATGCATCGAAACAGGTTAAGAGGGAGATAAAGTTGGCTAAAAACAAATATAAAATGAAAGTTGAAACTGAGCTCAGGGTGTTCTAGAGCAGCTTGGAAATGAATTAAGTCTGTGGTGGGAATGAAAAACTGTGACAACGGAGCTTTCCTACCCAACATGTCTGAAGCTGACTTAGCTAAGCAGCTAAACACATTTTATACTAGATTTTATTCTGTGGATTTTAATGATGAGTTGTCGTACTTTAGAAATGGGCCCCCAGGTTGTATGATCAAAATCAACCAGGCCACAGTATGTAAACTCTTAACTAAGTCACATTAAAGGGATAGTTCAGCTTTTTTGAAGTGGGGTTGTATGAGGTACAAATGGCCCTTAAGTACAATATCTGCTGTAGAAAGGTCTCTCTTTTTAAGGAAAAGACGCAGTTTCAATGTTGATAGGACCATAACTATTGAATCTGTTCCTTCTTTTGATGTGATTTGTTGGTTCAGTCACCTTATTGTTCAGAACAAAACAAAACTGGTAAAAATGGTCAGGTTGTGCTGCAAGATCTCTGGTGTCTGTCTCTAGAATCCTGAACAGATACTGTATATGAGCAAAGACTCATTTCAAAGGCTGAATCCGCCGTGTGTGATCCTCTGCATGCCTTGCACACGAGTTCTATTTACTTCCTTCATGGCAGTGGTTGTCCCCAAATGTCATACCAACAGGTATAGACTGTCCTTTGTCCCGTCTTGTATGCTGTATGATGTGTTATGTCCTGTCCTGTGCTGTTATTGGTATTACTTGACTTGTGAACTGGCTGTAATCCAAATTCCCCCTGGGGACATTCAAGTTTTACCTTACCTTACCTATCCTATAGCACAGAGCATCATCTCTCATGAGCCATACAGTAGTAAACAGTTCTTCCTATGTGGCACATCATTTTCACAAGGGAACCCACTGAACCTACATCTATAATGATGCCTGGATCCACATCCTGGTTACATTAAATAACACACATCTTTGTTCCTGCTTTGATAATGTGAGATAGTTGGGGCCCGGTTTACTACTGTTTAATTGTGAGAAATGTTTTAATATGCAGTCCTTACCATCAGTAATTGTCAGCTAATTATGTGATGGTAAAAACTATAGATTAGTAAAGTTTTAGACTTGTACCCAGCTAATATGTACATAAAGTCAGATTTCTCATTCCTGAACTAAAACATTCAAACAGTAACGTGTTCAATAATGACGTCTAATAAACAGACTCTCAGATCAGGATGCATCAATCTTCAAATTACTCCCATTTGTTAAGATCCATAAGTCATGATGCCTCTGCCATGTCTGGTCTTGTGTCCCTCTTACTTTGAGTTGCAGCAACAACAACAACTGAATAGTATTTCAAAAAACCCTTATTGCGGGGCGGTGTTTAGCTCAGTTGGTAGAGCACCCGCCCCATGTGTTGAGACCATAGTCCTCACTGCAGGCGACCCCGCTTCGAATCCTGTGCCGAGCGGCCATATCCTGCGTGTCATTCCCCCCCCCCTCTCTACCTCCCATTTCCTGTCTCTCTCTCAACTGTCCAGTCAATTTAAGGCAAAACAGCCCAAAAAATATACTTTAAAAAAAAGAAACCTTTATTGCTTTCTGAAATAGTTGGTGTGATTGTCATAAGACATGTATGAAGAACAGTAATATTTAACTATGAAAAAATGTTAATTGGCCATATATAAACCAAATGAATTCAAAATATGTCTTTTTAAGTTATTATGTGACGATGCAATTTTAATAAAATGCAGTTTTAATTCATTTAACATTTTTTATTATTTTACTTTAAAGGCGATGTTATAAAGTCTAGGCTGACAAGCCTAAAACATAGACATTCTGGCATATTTAAATTTTCAACATACTTTACTAAATATTCAACTGTCATAATTGAGACATTTGAATCAAACTCTCTCTTAAAGGTACATTGTGTAAGAATTACTCCCATCTAGTGGTGCGGTTGTAGATCGCAAGCAACTCAGTCGTATTTTTCATGCTGCATTCACGTGAAATCGGGCTTAAGGCAGACGGACAACAGCCGCTGCAGGTAACGGCATAAACAAGCCTCTATGTAAACAAGTGGCCCGTCAGCACGAGGCAAAACAATACACGTGACAATATGTTGTCATGGCGATGTGGTATTGTTTACCTGACCCACATTTTACCGGCTTTCTCTGGACTTCTGTGACTAAAATGACATCTGGTTTGTTACCGACGGCTGTCTTTCCGACTGCACCTGAAGGCAGCATTCACGTGCAGTCCTCACAGTCCTCACTGCACCGCTGTGACTTTTCACAGACGCCACCTCGACCTGAGCCGACAGCTCCGGTGTCTCCAGTGAGTTTCCGTGGTTTCCTACGGTCACGCTGCCACTGAACGTAAAAACATGGCGACACGACATGGCAGCCAGCACCGAGCTTACCCGCTCCATGTAGATATGAATGATATGAACGGCTAATTCAGAGCTGAAAAGAACACTTCAGTTTGTTGACGGGGGTGATTATTGATGAATGAAAAACGTACTTTTGAACAAAATAATCGATTTTCATGAATAGATAACAGAAGAACTTACACAATGTACCTTTAATTGAAGAATCACCAGTGCTAGTTGCAGGGAACATTTAACTCCAAGCCTGGGTGTGACCATGGGCTGGGCTCTCTCTGGTCCCACCTCGATCAATATGATTCCTACAGATTATACAGTATATCAAGTGCTCCACCTGCAAACAACCTGACTCTGTTGTATGTTTCCATTTTCCACAGGGGTGTTCTTCATCCCTTATATACTCTTTCTTTTTACCTGCGGCATCCCCCTGTTTCTGCTGGAGACGTCTCTCGGCCAGTACACCAAACAGGGAAGCATCACCTGCTGGAGGAAAATCTGTCCCCTGTTTGAAGGTAAATGATGATGTCAAGAATCATGCAGCAAATCTGTTCTGACACACACAGACACAAGTTCAAGTTCACTTTTATTTATATAGCACAGTTAAAAAGACCTGTAACAGTCGTCCAAAGTGCTTCACAGAGCAGAGACAAAAACAAAGAGACGCATGTACAAGAAACAAGAAAACATGTATATCATCACACATACTCACACACAAATGCATGTAGCACATGCACATATACGAACATATGCGCATACATACACATACTTGCACGGCCACAGTAGTCATAAACAACAGTGCAAGATTATGTTAAAAATGCACATAGATATTTTGAACAAAAGTAGGCAAGTAAAAAGTAAAAGTAAAGTAAAATTTGTTAATCTTTTCTCTGGAGTGGAAAAAGTGAAAAAATGAGGTGATAAAGCAATAGAAGAAAAAACAGCATGACACACACAAATAGCCGAATGAAGGCAAAATATGACAAATCAGATTCGACTATGAAAATCCTTAGTTGAGGACACCCCTACAATTCAGTATTTAAATGATGTCATAAGAACTTTTAGATTCTGTTGTATTTTCGAATTTTCTGTCGAAACTATTTACGTTTTTCCACAAAGGATGACCAGTATTAACCTGACAACCTATTAGATTGTGTCTTTCTATAAATCCGTTATAGAAATGAACGTGTTTAATTTTAATATCCTTGACAAAGACATCTTTATAGAGAGGCCATTCAGTAAATTCAGTGAATTGAGGTTTCCAATTTATTTATAATCACCAGCAAAACCAGAAAATTGTTGGCGACTCCCTTCCTGTGAAAAGGTTGTGATGTTTTGTCCATTCCTCAATTACTTGTATTGTAAGAGTAAAAACACCTTACTCAACATTTCAGCCAGAGAACAGAGAGAGCAGAGACAGCTGGTGACCTCAGTTTGAACTGTAAGTTGTTGTTGTCTTGTTGAGAGAGATTTGGTTTATGTTTTTTCCAGGGATGGGGTATGGCAGTCAGGTGGTTGTCCTTTACTCCAGCATCTATTACATCATCATACTGGCCTGGGCTTTTCTGTATCTCTTCTCCTCGTTTGACTCTGAACTTCCCTGGGCAAGTTGCAGAAACAGCTGGAACACAGGTACGTGCCACTTTGAGTACTGACCACAAAGAAACATGAAAGTAAAAAAGTGGATTATAATGAACTTCTAGTGCAACAGCATCTCACTGCAAAGTTTAGTGCGATACAATACTGGCTGATAAATAATTTTTCTGCAAGTCCCATTCCTGCAAAAATATGAAATTGTATCGTGCTAGATTTGCTCTTCTTCATGTTGCATAACATCTCCAACATGTTTTTTTAACACAACCTGTATTTCTTTGGAAAAGAGAACTGTGTGGAGTTTGATCGAAAGACTGGTTTTCACAACTGGACCTTGGTAGAAAACGCATCATCGCCAGTGAGAGAGTTTTGGGAGTGAGTACAAAAACAAAGTTCAAAATCAAAGCAGATGTGATTAAAGCAGAAGTGAGTGATCCGGTCGTTTTCGCTAATGCTGCGTTCCAGGCAGGCTTTTGAAGTCATAAATTACAGCTTCAAGTCACAACTTACGACTTTGTAGCGTTCCAGGCAACCCACTCGTGTTTTTCCGACCTGTTTTACCGGTGAAAGTCACTATAACGGCCACTCGTAACTTCCGACCCGTGAAATCGTACCAGTACGTCTTTTTGTACAGTCTATGTACCAGATCGAACTGGTACGACTTCACAGGTCGGAAAAAAACGAGTTTCCTTGAACGCACCATAACAGTCCTCGTCCCTACGTCACCACATTCGCGGCGTCCCTTGGCTGCACACACAGCCCTGCATGCCGTTCTCTCTCCTCATTGGATAAAAACTGTAGGATACGATAAATGTTTTCTCCTCGACTCAGAGCAGAGCAGAGGGACTGACAGACCCGTGTTTCAGACCAAACACTCTATGTAAGTGATTGCTGTCGGAAGATATAACTATTTAAGACTTATATTAACACAAATATATCACTTACTTCTGCTTTAAGGGGGATTCTTTTAGGGATATTTCAACATTTTGGCCAATTCGCCTATTGCCATAATCCCTATAGATTTAGGAGTAGGTTCATTACCATTAATTATTGGTGCAAGCTGTTAGATCGGCGGGGCAGAAACGCGAAGTGCACTGTATTTCCAATTTGCCAAAATGCTGAAAATATCCTTTTAATGACTTTTTCTGTCCCCAGGGTGATTGTATTTAGTTCAGGAATGAGAAATCTTTATATATTCAGTGTACATTGTTAGCTGGGTCTAAAACTTCCATCATGCATCATTACTGTCACAGAATCAGCTGACAATTAATAATGGGAATAACATCTTATCCGTGCCACTCTGTGGAATACATATGGCAGATGGCCGACAGTAATTTACTGTACATTATTCTTGGAAGTCAACATCGCCCCAACTATCTGCCAGTTATCAAAGCGGGAAGATGTGCGTTATTCAATATAACCAGCATGTGGATACAGGCATCATTATATATATAGATTCAGTGGGTTCCCTTGTGAAAGTGATGAGCCACAATAGCACAAATTGGTTCTTCTGGCCCATGAGAGATGATTTTCTGTGGAAATTGAACATCTAAATAATGACCTGGTGTTTATGAATTGCTGATTATTGAATGTGATTTGCAGGAGGAGAGTCTTAAACATTACAGGAAGTGTCCATGAGTTGGGCGGCATGCGATGGGAGTTAGCTGGATGCCTCCTGTTGTCCTGGATCATCTGTTACTTTTGTGTGTGGAGGGGAGTGAAGTCCACGGGGAAGGTAGGACAATGAGCTTTTTACTGTTGTATGCAAAGAACCAAGCAAGTACTGAAAGACATTCTTCACTGTTTGATTTGAATGTCTTGGGGACAATGTTGTCGTCCCTCTACCTACAGGTTCATCTCAATAAATGAGAATATGATGGAAAAATGAATTTATTTCAGTAGTAGTGGAATTCAAATAGTGAAACTCATATATTATATAGATTCATTCATGTGTTTATTTCTTTTAATTGTAATGGTTATGGCTTACATTTAATGAAAACTAATTTAATGAAAATATAGTGGAAGAAGTTCACTATTGTAACTAATGATGTCATACTCTGATCAGCTGATTAACTCACTATACACCTGCATGAGTTAAGTGATGAATCCCTGCATCATTTAAAACCTCTGTCACTAAACTTTACCTCAAACATAGCACTAAATTAATTAATTACCGTGAAATGTCACTCAGATACTGATGGTGGTCAGAGATTGAATCCTCAAAACCTCAATATCTGCAACATGGACTGTAACTAAAATTGTTTTAGGCTGTCTTTACACTTCATGGTCCAAGTGGCCCAATTCCGATTTTTTCCTCTCAAGTGGCACAGATCGGATCTGTAACATGAACGTGTAAATGGGACAAATACGCATGGAATCGGATATTGTCAGATCAGGTTCAGGCCCCTGTTATATGTGGAAATAAATCAGATACATATCGTATATGGATATCTGCCAATACGTCTGTAGTCTAAACAGACAGATCGGATCTTTCCTGGCAATGCCTGTTGTACGTCATCAATAATAATATTAATTCATGTGCCCACACGTTTCGCTGTACCTCACTAACTTTATTTTGTGGGACAGACTATGTTTACTTTGTAAACAGTGATGTGTTGGATATAAACTCTGAGCACCAGACTCACCTTCATTTAAAATGATTATGGAATCATAACGTGACAATCTCCCGTCTTAAAAAAAAAAAGAAAATCACTGGTTTATTTCCAGCGGGTTGTTTCACACAGGCAAAGCAGGTGTAAATGCAGACATCAGATATGGGTCACTGTTGATAGAACATCCCTTTGCTGTGTGTCATTCCCCCTCTCTCTGCCTCCCCATTTCCTGTCTCTTTCAACTGTACTATCAAATAAAAGGCATGAAAATGCCCCAAAAATATACTTTAAAAAAAAATCATATATAGGCAACAAATTGGAATTTGGCATCAAGGCCTGTAGTGTAAAGACAGCCTTATGAATTCCACCTGCTTTGGTATCCCGTGACTTTTCTACTTGTGCCATCATAAGGTTCACATTTCCTTTATTTATTTGTTGGTCAATAACGTCTTCTTATCTTATCTTATCTTTAGTGAAATATCTGGAAAAACTGGACCAATCACTGTCAAAACCAGTGCACACACTCCTCCGTGATGAGCTGTAAGGATAATTGCCATTTTTTACATTCTGGACCTTATTTCTAGCATAAAATACAATCATTTACTCACCCAGATAACTTTGGTGTCATTACAAGTCGTTCCGACGAAATTAGATCCAGCCAAGCCGTCCAGATTGTAAAAAGCGGTAATTATCCTGTTCAGTTTAGATGACCAAACACACTGCAAACCCAGTAATCCTGTGTGCCTTGTGTTTTTTCCTAATTATGTTAACACAGTGTTATATTGGTGCATATTAACACCTGCATCTTCCCATTCATGTCATTGTTAGCCTTTTAGCATCTAAATGACTGTGTGCCTAGGCATCCTTATGTCTTCTCAGTCATCTCTACAGAAAACAGTGTAAAACATATGAAATCTGCAGTCATGCCTAATCCAGCAGTGCTTAGTGTCAGTGGTCCTGTAGCATGCACGGGCAAAATTAAAATCAATCAGTACAATTGAGATGAATTTTCTTCCACAGGTCGTTTACTTTACTGCAACATTCCCGTACCTGATGTTGGCAGTGTTGCTTGTTCGTGGACTCACTTTACCTGGGGCCTTAAATGGGATAAAGTTCTACCTCTACCCAGATCCATCCCGCCTCTCTGACCCACAGGTGAGCACAGATTTCACTTTCTGTCTGTTTTGAACACTTAAACCACCGAATCAATGAAAAACTTGCAGAAAGCTATGCCCATGACTTTTGAATACTTACATGTGAACTTTGGATCTTAGGTGTCAATTTAGCTTTCAGTGTAAGCATTATGAATATAGAATAAATAACTGGACAGTGGAAACTTCGGGAAACTGAAAGGATTACTTATTCACTGTTTGAGCAGTGTCAAACTTTGAAGTGTAACTGTATTTGCAGATGATTGGTCATCTGGTCATGTCACAGCAATCATCAACAGTGTAGAACACTGACAAACCTGAGGCGATTCTGTTTAGTGTCACTGCATTAAATGTCTTTCATATGTTATTTATTTACTTGAAAAGACTGAGAAAATGTCTTATATTTGTTTTGCAGGTGTGGATGGATGCTGGTACACAGATCTTTTATTCCTATGCTATTTGTATTGGATGTCTAATGGCACTTGGCAGTTATAATAAGTACAACAATAACTGCTACAAGTAAGTTTGATATAACATCTCTCGTTTGTTTGTTTTTTCATGTGAACATGAAAAAAGGAAAAAATATGCTACAATCCAAAATAGAATTGTCACTGCTGAATATATAAAAGACCCTTGAAGATGTTCCCCAGGAACATTTGAGCCTCCTTGGACCGTTCTAGGGCAGAATGGAGTCATTTATACAAAGATAACCCCATCAGTGTGAGCTGAAGTGTAGTTTCCTCCAGTAATATGGTGGAAGATTTGAAGTCAGTATGGGAAGACAAGTTGAAATGTAAATTCAAAAAAACGTAATGTAATTTGTTCTCTCTGCAGGGACTGTGTTTACTTGTGCCTTCTGAACAGTGGGACCAGTTTTGTCGCTGGCTTTGCCATCTTCTCTGCACTTGGATTCATGGCATATGAGCAAAACACAGACATAGAAAAAGTAGCTGAGTCAGGTAAGTACATGTAGATCAATATTTAGTATAATTAATAACTGAATTTTCTAATGAATTATCATTATTTTAAATCTTTTGGAACCATATTCACTTCAGGTCCTGGCTTAGCGTTTATTGCCTATCCTCGAGCAGTTGCCATGATGCCTTTCCCTCAGGTCTGGGCCATATTCTTTTTCATTATGATCATCCTCCTGGGACTGGACAGTGAGGTGAGCTTCTTTAGAGGTGAAATTAACCCCAATATCAACTTTTTTTCTTGTGCGTCCTGAGTTGCTGCATTTTTGAACATGTTGGCAGTTTCCAATATGATTATATACTGAATATCATATCTTATATTATATCTCCTATACATTGTATCCTGTATAATTTTCAATATAATATATTTTCAATTGAATTATTTCTTTAGATTTTACATGTTTAGCAAGTTTACATCAACCAAACATGCCAAAAAAAAAAGACATCAGATGTCCTTTTGGTGTCAGTTGTGTTTTATAGAGATTCCTATGGGCTGTGAAGCATATCATAATCAGAGACGTTCGAATATGCCTAGAAGGACTTTGTCATAATTCAACAGAGTTATTAGCATCTACGTGTGTATTATAATATAACAATGAGTTGACATAAAGATGCTTACTTGAATTCCCAGGTTTTTCTTTACTTTACTTTATTTGTTTATTTGGGTGGTATGGAAGCCCATTTCCGCCACTTGAGAAAAAAAATTGTGAGCTACTAAGTCAAAATTATGAGATAGCTAAGTCGAAATTATGAGATAGCTAAGTCATAATTATGAGATACTAAGTCATAATTATGAGATACTAAGTCAAAATTATGAGATACTAAGTCGAAATTATGAGATAGCCAAGTCATAATTATGAGATACTAAGTCAAAATTATGAGATACTAAGTCGAAATTATGAGATCCTAAGTCATAATTATGAGATACTAAGTCAAAATTATGAGATACTAAGTCGAAATTATGAGATACTAAGTCATAATTATGAGATAGCTAAGTCATAATTATGAGATACTAAGTCATAATTATGAGATACTAAGTCAAAATTATGAGATACTAAGTCGAAATTATGAGATACTAAGTCATAATTATGAGATAGCTAAGTCATAATTATGAGATACTAAGTCATAATTATGAGATACTAACTCGAAATTATGAGATACTAAGTCGAAATTATGAGATACTAAGTCATAATTATGAGATACTAAGTCGAAATTATGAGATAACTAAGTCATAATTATGAGATACTAAGTCAAAATTATGAGATAGCCTAAATCAAAACAAGGGGCACAGAGGAGCTCATCGTAGCAGGATGGCTATGGATTTTCAAATTCCGGTTCACGTATAATTAAAACAGTGAGGACAGATACCACACGGACTGTAACTGGAGTTGGAGACCTATATCTGAACGGATTAAAACATATTAATGCTCAAGGAGGACACGGGAACATTGCTGTCATCTAGCCAGGCAGGACTAGCAGCATAGCTCCACAGCTGGATGAAGAACTTTCACAGTGAGGAAATACAATGAAGAGGTGGATAAAACTCCGTGGTGGTGGGTCGGCTGTGGGAGGCTGTTATGATAGCGAGGCCACACGGAGCACTGGAGGACCGCCACCGTTAACCGGCACGTCAGACGGCTCTCTCGTTTTAATCAGTGATGCTCGGAGCGAACTTTTGGACTATGCTGTCGGTTTGTCTGCGGTGCATTCACAGCCCGCCCGAGAGCGTTTTATTAGATCACCCAGCTTCTGGGACACTGGACTGTGACACTGGACTGTGTGGTCACACAGTGTGTGAGAGGAACACCGGAGGACCGCCTGATGTTACCTGCTGCATTATGGTTTGAGTGACTAGTGTCACACATGTAAACATATTGAACAGTGCGCTGCAGCCACCTGTGGCTCCGCATCACACGTCCTGTACGTCCTAGGGTCACTAAGGAATAACAGTGTCCAGTCCAGTGTCCCAGAAGCTGGATGAACATGAATAAAACGCTCTCGGACGGGCTGTGAATGCACCGCAGACGAACTGACAGCGTGGTCCAAAAGTTCGCTCCGAGCATCTTGATTAAAAAGAGAGAGCCGCCGGTTAACGGTGGCGGTCTTCCGGTGCTCCTCTCACACACTGTGTGGCCTCGCTGTCGCATCATAACTGCCTCCCACTGCCGACCCAAAAGTACCACGGAGTTTTACCCACCTCTTCACTGTATTTCCTCACTGTGAAAGTTCTTCATCCAGCTGTGGAGCTGTGCGGCTAGTCCTGCCTAGCATGGCTAAGACAGCACTGTTCCTTAAGCATTAATGTTTTTTAATCCGTTTAGATAAATAGGTCTCTAACTCCAGTTACAGTCCGTGGTATCTGTCCTCTATGTTTTAACAAGTAAATTACACTGAATCGTAATTTGAAACTGATTAAAACTCCATAGCCATCCTGCTACCGAGTGTAACAGAATTATTGTTAGCAACCTTTGTTTAGTTCAGTGTGACACACGGACATGTTTTGAAGTGACACCACCTGACCGGACCGAGCTGAATGTAACCGGGCGTTACACGCTTAATAAAGTTTGTAACCCAGCAGGGTTAAACAGTAAGAATAGTGTAGGCCTACGCTTCTTGTGATGAAGTAACAGACTTTAACACCGAGGACAGCTGTGCTCCGTGACTTATCTCATAATTATGACTTAGCTATCTCATAATTTCGACATAGCTATCTCATAATTATGACTTAGCTATCTCATAATTTTGACTTAGTATCTCATAATTATGACTTAGCTATCTCATAATTTTGACTTAGTATCTCATAATTTTGACTTAGTATCTCATAATTATGACTTAGTATCTCATAATTATGACTTAGCTATCTCATAATTTCGACATAGCTATCTCATAATTATGACTTAGCTATCTCATAATTTTGACTTAGTATCTCATAATTATGACTTAGCTATCTCATAATTTCGACTTAGTATCTCATAATTATGACTTAGTATCTCATAATTATGACTTAGCTATCTCATAATTTTGACTTAGTATCTCATAATTTCGACTTAGTATCTCATAATTATGACTTAGCTATCTCATAATTTTGACTTAGTATCTCATAATTTCGACTTAGTATCTCATAATTATGACTTGGCTATCTCATAATTATGACTTAGTATCTCATAATTTCGATTTAGCTATCTCATAATTTCGACTTAGTATCTCATAATTATGACTTAGTAGCTCATAATTTTTTTTCTCATGTGGCGGAAATGGGCTTCCATAGGGTGGGACAGTGCACATCAATGTACATATAAAAACATGTAAATGTGCCGGATTATAGCAGCAATGCTAATTTCCATCCGGAGTCGCAAAACATAAAAACAGTACAGTGACAGGAAAACAAAAGCGAGTGGATTTTCTACACTCTGATGTAATGTTGTGTGCTCAAATGTGACACACAGTGTATATTGCGCTTTAGTTTGTGTATCTGTGTCAACTTTAAGGATAGTTTACAGTAGATGTGAGTCAACATCTCAGTGAATCATACGGGAGTTCAGCAGTGTGCTGGGAGATGATGAGTCAGCGTAACTTGGTGTGAGTTCAGCTGCAGAAAGTTGAGCAAACAACAGTTTTGTGATTCTCATGAACTACGGCACCCAGTAAAATGACGATGGGCCTCATTTACCAATACCTTCTGAAGTATGAGAAACAAAGCAATTGGGAGTGCTGCAATCTGGGTCCAAGGAGAGATGTAAAAAAGTGTAGGTTATAAAAGATCAGGGGCTCATCAAGACTAAAAAAATGTAGAAAAAAGAGAGGTGGCTGAAGCCAAAGAGGCACTATGAGTGTAGTGTAATGAAAATCCTTGCAGAGCAGTGGAGGGGACAGGCTGGTCCAGACTGATCTGATGGCTCATCATGAGAGAGACCGCACTCCCAGGGATGCCGTCATCATCATATCATCATATCATATGATCATTGATGGCGCCCAGATTCACAATAAACATAACTGACATGATTTAAGTGTCAATAGTGTTTTTTAAAAGACCACAATGATTTGTAAAATAATTAAAATAATTACTAAAAACATCATAAATGATAAGAACACTGTTCTAATTCAAATCGTGTGCATAGATTTTGTTCTTAGCTAAGAACAAATACTGGATAAAAAGACATTCGTGAATGTCACATTCTTCGTAAAAACTGTGCGGGAACGGTTCATGAATGAGGCCCAATATCTGGCTGATATGTCACATTATTAAAAGGATAGTTCAACATTTTGGCAAATTGGCCCATTTCCATAATCCCAGTAGTCATAGCAGTAGGTTTGTTACCTTTAGTTGTCGGTGCGAGGTATTTTTAGAATGGCGGAGCAGAGCTATGCTACGGAGGCTCATGGGATTTCTTGGTTTCCCTCATCAAACTCATCAAATACACAATCCAACAACTCCAAAACGCTCTGGTGGACAAGTTTTGACCTGCACATTCACCACATTATGAGATAATAACGGAACGTTACGAGACAGAGTTGTTTTAGAGGTAAATGCAGAGACTTCTTGCTGAAAAACTGCAATGCGCATCAGCGGCTTTGCATGAATTTACCTCGTTCTAAAAATAGCTCGCACCAACAAATAAAGGTAATAAACCTACAACTGCTATGACTACAGGGGATTATTTGCCAAGATGTTGAACTATCCATATAAGAACAAATGACTAGATTAGAGAATTGTGTAGCCCTGGTGGTGGTATGCATTTTGTGAAGTTTGTAACATGTGAGTCAGAGTTGTGTTGTGTAACTGAGAGGTGTGTGTGTGTGTGTGTGTGTGTGTGTGTGTGTGTGTGTGTGTGTGTGTGTGTGTGTGTGTGTGTGTGTGTGTGTGTGTGTGTGTGTGTGTGTGTGTGTGTGTGTGTGTGTGTGTGTTTCAGTTTGTAGGTCTGGAGGCTCTTGCAACAGCAATCTCAGACATGAATCCCTCCTTCTTCCACTATGGTCATCGACGTAAACTCCTCCTGCTTTTTATCAGTGTTATCAGTTTCCTCATTGGCCTTGTCATGGTAACAGAGGTAAGATCCAATCAGAATGCCACCTCATTTATTATCACCACATTCCCCCATGTGTTAAAAGACCGTTAGAATAACAGAGCGACTAAGTGAATTCTCCTCCCATCCACAGGGCGGACTGTATGTCTTCCAGCTGTTTGACTACTACGCCTGCAGTGGGATGACTCTACTGCTGTTTGCCACGCTGCAGTCAGTCTGTGTTGGATGGGTGTATGGTGAGTTAGAAAACAAGTACGTACACACATCTTGGCGTCAGTTTCTCCTCAGAATTCCCTCATGTGTATATTTCCATCTACTCACAGGTGCGGAGCGGTTTTATGATAACATAGAGGACATGATTGGCTACAGGCCTTTTCCCCTGATTAAGTACTGTTTGAAATATGTCACTCCAGTCATCTGCATGGTGAGTAAACATGCCATCGGACATTAGTATAATGGTCATTAAATGAAGACAGAGAGACTGTTATGACAGCTGCAGCTGGAACATTGCATTAGCTCTAACTGGCTATCTTGTCAAAGGAGGTTTTTATGTGCAGCTAATTAGCTCTGTGTGTAGTTAGATCAGTCAGACAACATTTAGATTACACTTTGATGTTTTTGGCTAATGTTATGGTGTAGTTTGTTGGAATCTTTTTTTTTAAACATGTATTTATTTATTTATTTATTTATTTATTGTGTTAATACAACAACATCCAATAATGGAAACATCCTAAACATATGGCAGTAATGGAAATAATATTGAAAATAGTTATAATACTGAAAAGGACCAAAATAAATGAATAATTAAATAAATGACTAAATAAACTAAATAAAAAAGAATAATAAAACCACACTAGTCAGTCAACAAACTTACTGTGCAAAAAAAAATATATATATATTTTTAAAAATGTATATGTAAATGTAGGTTAGAGCGTATTCCCATGTTGGAATCTATTTAAAAGACATGGCAACATTAGCATAAACTCATAAGCTACTGGAGGTAGCAAGTTAGTTATGGTTTGTACATGGTTTGTATGGTTTACATTTATACAAATTAATCAATTAATTGTTGAATTCATTCCTCATGCTTCTTGTCTGAAACACACTTCCTCTGTTCAGGCAAGTAGTTTAGCTGAAATGATTAAAAAGCAGGTTTCCTCAGACTTTGCATGTATGATTTTAATTTAATTTGAACATTTTGTGAACTGTATTATAAAACAGGTTTTCCTATCACTGTTTTTTTCAGGGAACTTTCATCTTCTCTTTGGTTAAATACACTCCTCTGAAGTACAACAACACACTCGAGTATCCATGGTGGGGTTATGCTATTGGCTGGTGGTTCACTCTCTCCTCTACACTCATGGTGCCCTTCTGGATGCTGTACAAACTGAGTGTCACTCCTGGTACTCTGCGGCAGGTGAGTGGAAACCTCCCTTTTTTTTATGTAGTATATTTGACAGGGACAAAGCTCAATATATACACCGATCAGGCCTAACGTCATGACCACCTGTCTAATATTGTGTTGGTCCCTTTTGCTGCCAAATACACAACAAACTGCTGCACTGTGTGTTGTGACAGCTTTCTATCAGAAGCAGCATTAACTTGTTCAGCAGTCTGAGCAACAGTAGCTGGTCTGTTGGATGGGAGCACACGGGCCAGCCTTCTCTCCCTACGTGTATCAATGAGCCTGTGGCCGCTTCACCACTGTTCCTTCCTTGGACCAGATAGATCCTGACCACTGCAGACCGGGAACAGCCACAAGAGCTGCAGCTTTTCACATAAGAGACCCAGTCGTCCTTGTAGAACTGGATCAGATCCTTAACCTGAACATTTTTCCTGCTTCAACTCTGAGGAGAACATGTTCACCTGCTGCTTATATATCCAAACCACTAACAGGTGTCATAATGTTAGGCCTGATGGGTGTATATTATGCCAGATTTTGCTCGAAGATCATTTTCATCTGTAATCCCTGGGCGATGGACAATAGTAAACAATGTGCAAGCTAATCTTTAAAAAGGGATAGTTCACCCAAAATTCAAATTTCACTCATTATCTACTCACCCTCATGTCGACTAAGGGCTGGGAGAGTTCTTCTTCTCGGAGTTACGGGGGGGTCCGTGCAGCAGTATTTGTCCATATAATGGTTGTGAATGGTGCTCACTTTTCTTCGTCCAAAAACACACACCAAAAAACATCTAAATACCTCCATGCTGCTCGTATGTAATGTCCGTCTTGTATTGAAGCCCCGAAATGCGAAATTGTTCCATCAGTGCGATTACTGACGCCGGCGCAAATCGCGCAGGATTTGGACGGACTAGGAAGAGGAGCTTCTGCTGCAAACAAGCTTGAAATATAGACTTATTTAATTTCTTTCGAAACACTATGGAGGTATTTGGATGTTTTTTGGTGTGTCTTTTTGGACGAAGAAAAGTGAGCACCATTTATAACCATTATATGGACAAATACTGCTGCGCAGACCCCCCCGTAACTCAGAGAAGGATCGGAGGACTCTGAAAATTCTCCCAGCCCTTAGTCGACATGAGGGTGAGTAGATAATGAGTGAAATTTGAATTAGGGTTAACCTGACCCTAACCCTAACCCTTTAATACTGAGTTTAAAATGGCTTAATGTACTGCACTGTGCGATACTGGCAGGGTGTTCAACTGGTCCACTGCAAAAAACATAAAGCTATGTTTTTGTGTATTTGAGTCAGTGACAAATAAGCATTGGCAAGATGAGCAATTCAGAAATATCTTCTATATCTTCTTATCTTCTTTTTTTTTTTTTTAAACATCAGATTTGTTAACATGTACATTTTGTATTCATATTGTTTTAATGTCATTTGAAATGACATTTGGACCCTTTTTTTTTTAACAAAAGTAAGACTGAATGCTCCTGAAAATGTCAAATGATGTAACCATAAAATAATAATTAATATTAAATATTTTATCAGCCCACTCTGGGTTTAAGTATACTTCTTCTGAAAACATTAAATATAAATAGATTTTTGTAGTGTATTTCTTCAATTAAATTGTAATGCATTTGGCAACATTTAGCAGGACATTTCCTAACATCAAATAATGTAAATTTGTCAAGAAACATAGAGTTGCATTGCAAAGTGAATTACATTTATTCCACATTGAGTCCAGATGTATTTTCCTGTATATAGTCAGATCTTTATGAAAAAATACCAGTTACACCACTTGACATTGGGTTGCATCACATCAGTGACTCATTTTTATTTGTTAAATTAACATTGATATTCTTCTCTGTCAGAGGATCTCAATCTTGACTGCTCCAGCTGAAGACCTCCCTTTGACCAAATCAGAGAAAAAGACTTTTGAACTGCTCGACTCGACCTCATGTCGTGACAAGATGGTGCCCCAGTGAGAAGAGACAGGTTCAGATGTGCTGAACGCTCAGAGACAGAAGGGAAGTTTGGTTGGGGATCACTGCTAAAGGAAAAGTTTCAAATTGACTTTGTTGTCCGATAAACACTACAAGTGTGAATGAGAAAAGAATCCAGGCCCACATTGCACACACAGGAAACATTGTATTTCCAGCTTTCAGACTACTGTTTTGTTTTGTTTCATCTTACCCAGGCTGTATTACTATTTGCAATAAAATAACATTTCAAACACTTCCCAAAGAGGCTGTTAAGACTGGACACGGAAGTATCTTTTAGGCCACTGTACAATGGTACAAATAAATGTAGAATGATTGTAACAGCAGTGACAAGAGTTTCAGAGCGAGGACACTGTAACCGCCTCTTGGCCTACTGAGCCAGCAGGCTGTCCAAGCTGCTCAAGTCTGTTTTTATTTGTACAGCACCAATTCACATAGAAGTTATTTCAAGGCACGTTCACAGCAGGTCTAGACCTTCTCTTTGTAACTTCACTCACAACGACCCAACTGTTCCCACCTGGAGCAGGCATTACATTCAACAGTGGCAAATAAAAACTTCCTTTTAGTGGGTAGAAATCTCCAGTAGAACCACACTGGACCAGACTGGGAGAGAGAGAGAGACAGATGGCAGTAAAAGCAATAATAATGTTGAGTTAGTGTAATGCTGCCACTACTGATGTAACTAATGATGAAAGCTAACAACAGTAATAATTGTTCCAATTGATGATAGTGAATCTGAAGGATCACTTTAATCAACCAACCAGCGCACTGCTACTGTAAAAATGTCAATGTGCTGGCCACTAAACAGTTTAGGATTCATAAATTCCGATTTGGTTTTGAATATAATTTCTTAAATAAAACAAATACATTTGCAATGATGGAAGCACCTAGAAGAAAAGTTTAAAACCTTTGGCCATAACAATCAGAATCAAAGAGTATATTTTTTAATGCAAGTTAAATGAATTATATTTTTTACTGTAGCTGCCATTTTTAGCAAGTTTAATTCTAGTTTTTATACAAATGACTCATTTTTCAGGTTTGAAAGTTAATGTTTTGTATCATTTTTATATCATGTATCAGTGAAATTCGGAGCACTAGTTACTTGTATAAGACATGGATGCTGTAATGTGTTATTTTTCACATTTAATTGTAAGGATCAATCAATAATTTGTTATTTAACTTTCAATTGGGAAAAAATGTTTTGAAAATATACAGTGTTTGTGGCAGAAACATTGCTTTACTTAGAGATCACTGTAAATGACTCACTCTTAAGAATAAATCTATAGCAAGGGTTGTCTTAATGAAAACACGAGTGTAATGAAGCCACTCATGGGATGGTGCAGGATGTGTGCATTTCATGATGTAAATGTTATTTAATAATGTGCCACTTTTTGTATTATCCATGAATAAAGCAATCAGTTATTGATAAGTATTAACTAAACTGATAGGTCATTGTTACTGTTTTCAGCTCATGATTGGTCAAAATGAATGGTGACAGAATTATTACTCAACATTTGCTTGAGCGAAAGTTCATGATTTCTTTTTTCTTTTTCTTTTTTATCTACAATTTAAACAAATAGTTACTAAAATGTAAAAAATAAATAAATAAATAAATAAATGCAATTTGATATTTTTGGAGGTAATGTATTTTTCAGAGACCATTAAAGAAGTCAAGATGTAAACCATTGTGTTCCTGAATGCATCATCAACATGGGGTCCACACACGTCTTCTCAGCTCAGAGCTTTCAGTCAGATCCCATGATCTTCACCTGCAGATGAAGTTTGTATATGTTCATCCCATAACTACTTTAACATCGGTGTAAAATTAAAGCAGAAGTAAGTGGTCCGGTCGTTTTCGCTAATGCTGCGTTCCAGGCAGGCTTTTGAAATCGTAAATTACAGCTTCAAGTCACAACTTACGACTTTGTAGCGTTCCAGGCAACCCACTCGTGTTTTTCCGACCTGTTTTACCGGTGAAAGTCACTATAACGGCCACTCGTAACTTCCGACCGGTGAACTCGTACCAGATCGAACTGGTACGACTTCACGGTCGGAAAAATACAAGTTTCCTTGAACGCACCATAACAGTCCTCGTCCCTACGTCGCCACATTCACGGCGTCCCTTGGCTGCACACACAGCCCTGCATGCCGTTCTATCTCCTCATTGGATAAAAACTGTAGGATACGATAAATGTTTTCTCTTCGGCTCAGAGCAGAGCAGAGGGACTGAGAGACCCGTGTTTCAGTCCAAACACTCTATGTAAGTGATTGCGGTCGGAAGATATAACTATTTAGGACTTATATTAACAAAAATATATTACTTACTTCTGCTTTAAGTTAAAGAAAATGGCACAAGTATTAGGAAAAATGTTCTTCCTTCAGTCACACACTGAAGAGATTAAAACTAAAAAATGCCTGAGTTATAATAAAATGAAAAAATATATAATAATAAATCTCCATGACGACTCATGTACTCCCACACTTACCTTTTTAAAGAAAAATGAAAACTTCTCCATGACTTCCACCTCAACATTTTTACGACAACACTGCTGAATACTGAAAAATGATAATGTAAAACACTGGCTCATAACGTGAAAAATGACATGTTTGTTTAAATGCAACTCTTGGATTTATTTAATGCAAGTTTTAAAGTGCAAAAAAAAATAAAAAAATATATAAAGAAGACATGAACAAAGGTACCTTATGTAGTTGTTTTTTTTCTTTCTTTTGCATAAATGCCGGTTTTAAACATCGATCACACTTTGCTTTACAGGGCAATGATCTTTAGATTACATGTAAACATTTTGTATGACATTATACATCATTTTCTAATAAAACCAAACACACATCGGCCATGCTGCAGTCCAACCAGCTGCATTTTATCCTGCTTGGTGTTGTCAACATTTTCCACATTATTCCTGAAAATGTAGACTTTCATGTTATCAAAAAGATGAATGTAGCAGTAAGAGGCCTGTAAATCTATGTGTAGTGGACACGGGGGGGGGGGGGGGGGGGGGATATATAATCTGTATAACTGACTGAAAAAAACAAAAAAAAGTACTTCATGCTCATTTTCACTGTACAAAATGTTTGAATGTTTAGAGCCAACAGTACTTGAAAACATTTAGCAACAAGCTGTTTAAAAACAACTATATATATATATAGTATAGTATATATATATATACTATATTAACACACACACACATACACACTGTTGATTTTTTTTTTTTTTTTTTTTTTTACACAAAATATTTAAGACAGCTAAGGTTTTCATTCTGAACCGACCAATGTTTAAAAAAAACATCTCAAGAATATTGTCCAGATTTGATCCAGACTTTTCATGACAAGATAACAGTGTTGGTATGACAGTCACCAAAGTGCATCATTGTCCACCATCCACTGTCATTCACACGTTTAGAAATAAAATAAAAATAATAATTATAATGGATGCAGTTAAATAAAGAGACACCTTTTCTGGGACTGAGGCGATGAGAACTCCACTGATGTAAAATTGATACCAGAGCTTGTTACATTTGAGAAAGATTGAAGAAAAACTGGTTCTGGTGATTTTAAAGCTTAACTGTAACTTCTGCAGCCCTCCCCCCACTTACACTCACAGAGTTAACTCTGGTCTGTATGTTCTATTCAATACAACGGTTTGGATTTTATAATCAAATGCCTCCTGGTGTTGGAGGCTTTAAACACAAATATTCATATTTTTGACAGCAGTAGAAGTGATGCTGCATGAGCTCACTTCATGAAGATTTTATGTGCGCTGACGATTGTGCCATGCTGTTCATTGATAGACAGATAGAAGCTGAAGAGAGGAAACATTTCATTTCATATATATATAAATATATATATATAGTTTGATAGTTTTTTTCCATTTCAAGTTTTCGCAGCTGCCACCGGCTAAATTGATGTTTTCATCTCTTATCACACCTGTAGATGCCTTTCTATTGTCGTTTCACTTGAGCTACTACAATGTAAAATCGTTTATAATTCTCGATTCATAGGTAAAATATAAGATTTCAACAAATCTAACAATGACAAGTCATACATGTACTCATGAATCAGTTATTTTAGTGCATGACTGTGGTCTAACCCATCTCGCCTCATTTTGCCCAACACAAATGTCTAATACTCACTTAAAAAAAAAAAAAAGCTGTTCTGATTTGTCTCTATCAGCGACAGCTAATCAAACACAGACAACGCCGGAATTAAACATTCATATTTTGGGATGATTTTGTGTTTGGAGTTTGTGCTTTTTTACATTTTCCCCTCTCCCTCTGCCATCTGCTGATAATTAGAGGATCTTGTTTCTGATCATTGATCTGCAGTATTGTGGTGGTTTTTGTATTTCCCAACATTAAAATGTGTTCTGGCTTGCAGAACTGCCTATCCTTTGATTATCCACGTCTAACAGCCCCCTTCCACTGCATGGCGTCGCAAATCAACTCGGCTCAACTCGGAGTCGACTCAGGTCAGAGATAATCATCGCTACGGCGTCATCTCTGTACCAGACAAGATGTTCTGAACAAACCCAGCGAGCATCTGGACACGGCTCACTGTGGCCTGTCACACTGCTGTGTGCAGTGTTAGTATTGGACAAGGCATTCATCTGTGTATGTCTAGAATGTTTATGTGTGTCGTTTTGAAGATGACGTCATGATAAATTTGTACCTCACTGCTACTGTAATGTTGAAGCACTGAGGGGGGAGCGACTGTCAGAGGGGAAAGAATCACCTGGTACCAACAGTGAGTGGCGTTGAGTCGAGTCATGCTGTGGAAAAACACTGTGTGTTGAGGACAACTTTAGAATTTATTTAGTTTTTCTTAAAAAAAAAAAAACTACTGCGCTAACCAAACTTGCAAAGTACATATTGCACATTTAAAAAAAAGCAAAGTCTCAAGCCTGAATCTCATTCGCCTTGTGACACATGCATGCAGCTGCCCAAGAAAAGGCTTAATACCAAATACCAGTCTGATGTCTGAAAACCAATAAGTGCAGTTTTGGAATAGGAGAAACACACTGCGGAGGCACATCTGAGCTTTACACTGTCGCCTACGACAAGGAAAGTGATATTCCTCTGTGCTGTCGAAAGAAAATGATACTTTTCATGTTGAGTACGAAGGTTTCTCCGGATCTGAACTCATTGATACTGCAGCACTCAATCCAGTGGAGGTGAGGGGGGGGGGTCCTGGCAGTTGCACAGGGAGATGCTGTTTGGTTGCAAATGTCCCTGCTCACGCTCTTGTTTTATATGCAGGAATGGTAACGCTGGATTTTGGGATAAAGAGGTTTGGATTAGAGGCTGTTATGTCTTCATTTCTGCCCCTGCTCCCCGGGCTGGGAAACCAAAGAGAGGCCATGTCTTTCTCTTTCTTTTCAGATGTCACTGTTACGACGGATACTCCTGACTGCTCCGCCGTCGTTTACTGCACACCTCGCCATTCATGCCGCTCCTTAGGCTCTCGTCCCGCCGCCTCTTCGGCCTCCCAGTCTGTGGAAAAGACACAGGAGCACAAATGGGACATTGTTGACAAGGTGGAGCACTGAGTTTAGCTGCTATAAAAGCAATCACAAAGAAATGGCTTAAGCCAGACATCCCATCTGTTGACAATTGGTATGATATAATTTATGATATATTTGTGATATATTTTTTCAATTAGGCTTCAGTAATCTAAACTTGAAGACATCTGGAAGCAATGGAAAAGGTATTTCCCTGAAATGTCCTTCTTTTGTTGAAGTTTTTTTTCTTAATATATTAATTGTACTTGGTTAATTATTTATTTGCTTGTATTGTTGTAATAGAAAACACCCCATGTTCATGTGTTATTTTATAAATTGCTTTGTTAAAGGTACATTGTGTAAGAATTACTCCCATCTAGTGTTGCGGTTGTATATCGCAAGCAACTCAATCGTATTTTTCATGCTGCATTCACGTGAAATTGGGCAGACGGACGACAGCCACTGCACGTAACGGCATAAACAAGCCTCTATGTAAACAAGTGGTCCGTCAGCATGAGGCAAAACAATACACGTGACAATATGTTGTCATGGTGATGTCGTATTGTTTACCTGACCCACGTTTTACCGGCTTTCTCTCGACTACTGTGACTAAAATGACATCTGGTTCGTTAGCGACGGCCGTCTGCCCGACTGCAGGTGAATGCAGCATCAGTGTAACGCTCCATTCCTCCTCACTGCGTTACCGCGGTGACTTTTCACAGACGCCACCTCGACCTGAGTCGACAGCTCCGGTGTCTCTAGTGAGTTTCCGTGGTGTCCTACCATCACGCTGCCAATGAACGTAAAAACATGGCGACACGACATGGCAGCCAGCACCGAGCTTACCCACTCCATGTAGATATGAATGATATGAACGGTATATTCAGAACTAACCGGAACACTTCAGTTTGTTGATGGGGGTGATTACTGATTAATGAAAAACATACTTTTGAACGAAATAATCGAATTTCGTGAATACATAACAGGAGAAGTTACACAATGTCCCTTTAAAGGAAAAAAAGAAAGAAAATTGTTGATAAGGCTTTTAGACATTTTCAGTTATTCTTAAAATCATGGACTCTATGAAGCTGTGCATTTCATGAAAACATCCCTCCATATATGTCAAGTGAAGAGTAAATGTTAAACTAAAGTACATTTATTTGCAAATTTAATAGGTAAGTTGTTTAAGTTCCATGTTGTGTTGTTCATTTTCTACTCCTAGAGAAGTATCAGCTTTTGTAGCTGAGATAAAAAATCACCAAATCCATCAATGGCCACTAGAGGTCAGCAGAGCACTGCTAAAGAGAGTCACATGAGGAAACGACTTGACACTGTGGCAGAACAATTTACCATCAAAATGTAACTGAGAGCTTGAATAGAATAACCAAATTGTAAATATAATATATTTCAATTAAGATGTCCTGACATGTATATCAAAACATATTCAGGACACTTTTATCAGTAATTTTCTCACCACAAAAAAATGTTGTTTAATGGTCAAATATTAACCTACACATAAACCTATTAGTTGAAAATATAAATGTCAAATTGAATATATTAAGAAAGGCCGGATAAACATGACATCACACATATGAGGTTCTGTGAGAGTCTGAGACATTCAAAAGTTTCCAGGGCTGTGAGAGGAAATAGGAATTTATTCATAATTCCCTCAGTCATGTGGTACATTTATGCAACGCCACGTCTTTACTGACTTTAATATCAGGGATGTCTAAGGATAAATAAATGCACCTGATATTAGTAGACTTTTTTTTTTTGGGGTGGGGGGGGGGCTTTGCCTTTTAATTGACAGGACAGTTTTTGAGAAATAGGAAATGGGGAGACAGAGAGGGGGGAATGACAAGACGGCCATCCGGGGGAATCAAACTGGGGATGCTGCACTAGCCTCTGTAGAATAATGGACCACATCCGTCCTGTGGTGTGTGATATGTGTGATAAGCTATGAGATCCAAATGTCAGTTCTAATCAATGCAACTATTTCCATTCTATTTCCAATTTTAATGACTTTAAAAGTCAGCATTTAATTCACAAGAAAAGAGAAAAGAGAAAAGAAAAGAAAAGAAAAGAAAAGAAAAGAAAAGAAAAGAAAAGAAAAGAAAAGAAAAGGAAAAAAAGAAAAGAAAGGTAAAAAAAGAAACTAGCCGGGCTGACTGTTTGTCTCCATTCAGCCAAGAGCAGTGAGTTCACAGACCTTGGCGTCCCGCTCTGCAAATTTCTGGAACATGTTGGCGTAGATCTTCTTGTCCTGTTCATGATGTTCCTTAATCTTGGTCTGGCAGATGGAAATCTGAGCACGAGCTGCCCGGTTTGAAGGGTTGACTTGAAGCACTTGCTGAAAATCCGCCATAGCCAGGGTGAACTCGTTGCGGTAGAGACGAGCTTCCCCTCGACGATACAGAGCTTTCTCGTTGTTCTCATCCAGCTCAAGCACCTGATACACACACACAGAGTAATTAGGTAAGAATATCCAGAAGAGCAGCAGCTACAGAGAGACAATTTGGAAATGAAACGGTGTTTAATTAAATATGGACCATCATCCCACCTTGTTGCAGTTATCCACTGCTTGTGAGAACTCTTTTGTCCGCAGGAAACACAACGCTAAATTGAGGTGGGCCGACAAAATAAAGCCTTTTATCATCTTCTGCTGCTCAGATCCATTGCCACACTCCATCTCAAACCAGGAAACAATGCGCTGGTAGTGGACGACGGCCTGGAGGTACCGCCCTGCCTAATAAAGAAAGATAATAAGAACTTAGAAAGATGTAAAGATGAAGAAGAAGAAGAATGATTTGTTCTGATAGAGGAGCAGCATGTTCACTGTACCTTGAAATACTCATTCCCTTTACTCTTCACTCCCTCAGCCAAACTCAGCTTTTCACTCAAGTCCATTTCCCAGGGTTCTTTAGCCTTGTGGAAACATAGTGAACATCAGAGTGTGAGCATAAAAACGCTGGTTTTTACGTTTTAAGCAGTCAGCTGAAAGTACTTAGACAGCTAACTACGCAGGGGCTAGATTTCTCTCTGATTTGTTTGTCAATCTACCCAAAATAACAGACATGAATCTTGTGTAATTTAATTTAGGATTTGGCTCTTTATAGAATATTAAATTGTGAAAGACAAGAAGAGAGCTCACCCTTTGGAAGTCTTTGAGGGTAACTTCGTATACAACATCTTTGTCTGGTCCAATTTTGTACTCCGGTTTACCTTCGCTTCCAAAGGCATACCTGTAAAACCAGAAAAATCGTGACCGTCATTAACGGGGCCTGTTTGACGACACTGAAACACACAAAACAAAATCTTTATTTAGGAACACTCTGGTGTCTATAAGTCGAGGAGCCAATCTGGGTACCAAGATTAGATCAACTGTCAACAGTCAGCTCAAGCCATCTGACATTTAAACCACAGGGAGGGGAATCCCATCTGAGACAACGTTTAACACCTTCACACTGGTGAAAATTCCCCATGTCACACTTGTAATAAAATCTACACTTTATTCCAGGTACATGCTATAAATGCAATGACATGAAAAAATATATATTTCCTTAGGTTTTGGCTGCTGAGAAATATGGAAAGATCTCTACACAGGTGTTTATTACACAATAGAAAAGTCACTTTCTACACCTCTCCCTTCAGTGCCTATACCCATCATGAACATGGATTTTAATACACTTTTGCCCATTAAGTTGGAATATTTTTTTTTTTACCTCTTCTCATGAAATGATTGTGACAATGTGATTTATTCTTGATAGATAAAGTGTTTTTCTTATCAAAACTTTATTGATCAACCACTTCCAAACATATCACTGTGAAAACTAAACCACAATTAATTGTAATAGGAATAAAAAGAAGACTTTGTCTGAAAACAAAATTATCTAACTTTATGGGCAACTAAAGCTGATGAACATATTAAACTGTGTGTGTGTGTGTGTGTGTGTGTGTGTGTGTGTGTGTGTGTGTGTGTGTGTGTGTGTGTGTGTGTGTGTGTGTGTGTGTGTGTGTGTGTGTGTGTGTGTGTGTGTGTGTGTGTGTGTGTGTGTGTGTGTGTTTTCAACCCAAGAGGCTGATAGCTCTTAACAGACTACGGGGAAGTGGTAAAGGAGGTGAAGGAGATGACATCTTTCATAGAATTAGAATAAATATAACACCAATAGAGTTATATAAAGAGGAAGCAATACCAAAACGTAAAAAGAAAAATAAGAACTCTACATTGGAAGATGGTTTTTTCCTTTTTAAAGAAGGGGGATTTTTTTGTTATATAAGAATAACAAATGTAATTTTTGATAGTCTATGTAGTTCTTTTGTTTGTACTTCCATTAAATGTGTCTCAGTGTTAGTTGACCACATGCTGGCATGAAGCCTCAGCATGAGCTGTTGTGAATTCTTACGGCCGACCCTCTGTGTTGCCTCTGCCTGAGGGGGATGAAGGGAGGGGAGAGCTGGTGTGGGCGAGGGGGGTGAGGGAGTGATATGATGCGGTTGACCAGCACAATGTGTCCTATTTATTATAATAATCCCTCAGTTTTTCCATCTATTTTACTGATGTAAAAACGATTGTTTCAATTAGCAGAACAATATCTTTGGACTGTACCCCATGCACTACACATTATTAATTATTTTTCCACTATATATCTATGTATCTCATTAAGCTGTATTGATCCACGTGTGGCTGGTGAAATAAATGCATGCTTATTTGAAATGTTAGGCGGAGCTGAAACACCCTACAAACATGAATGTGAGTTGTTGCCTTTAGCCCTTTGACTAGATTAGAAACACTGAAATATAATGTGGGATGTGTGTTTTGTGTTAAGTGCATTAATGAGTAAGGACATTGCTAAATGCATTTGAAAATAAAAATAGGAATTCTGGTATAATAAATTTTGACTTCCAGTATATGTTTAATTCTTTTTGGTTTAATTAGTTGCTATGACTGGGTTGAGTAATGGGGTTACAGCATGGTGGAAAGTGTGGTCATAATCTGGCCCTCTGCTAATGAGGAAACCTTTTTGTGGCCCTCTGTCTCGATCACAGTGTTGCCCTTCACTGGTCTTTGTGTTGTGAGGATACATTTCTCCTTTAAACGTCTCAGATACAGAAACAGATGTAATGAGGAACGACAGGACACAGCATGAAAATTAGCACCAAACCAATGTCACAATAAAGACTGGATCACAGCAACAAAAGATGTGACAGATTCAATTTTTTTTTCTTAGACTTACTTTGGTTTTAAGTAAAGTACACAGCACTCTCCTTTCTGCATCTTGTCCATGGCCCGGTCCACTCCCAGAGGAACGCCCTGATCTTCAGCCTCACCCACCACAAAGTGAACATCCCTGCAGTCGAAGATTCGATCTCCACAGCTCCCCTCCAGGTGCACTGTGGAACAGGTGAAGCACATGGTGACACAAATCCAACATCTGATGTAATGGTTACGTACGTACATGTAACTGATCAGGGTTATTATAGTTAACTGAAACTAAAACTAGCAGTGAAAAAATAATTCAGTTAACTGAAACAAAAATAAAAATGACATTTTTTCCAAAAACAAGAACTAAATAAAAACTACAAATAATAACTACCTAAAACTAAAGTGAATGTCAGATAACATCAGCTTAGTTGTAGTTTCCTTAGAGATGTTAAAGGTGCAGGAAGAAAACGCCACAGCTCAATATGGGACGACTTGGAATATGACCCACAGGGAGATAAGAGTGAATGTAACGTAATGAGTACTAATGGGAACATTATGGGATGCAACTAAAAGGGAAAAATGCCACAAATCTGGAAGTTCATTTTCAGAGGTCTGACAGAGGCTTTCTCCTAAAAGATGAAAAACTAAGACTAAGACTAAATAAAAACTAGTCAATTCCTCAAAATAAAAACTAAACTGAAATAAAAAAAAGCAAACTGAAAAACTAAATAAAAATAAAAACTAATGGCAATTTTAAAACTATAATAACCTTGGTACTGATCTTTTTGCAAAACTGGCACAAAATCAACATTTATCTTTCAAGCAATGAAATAGTTACCTTCAACAGTTGCTCCGTCGTTGGGATTCGTGTAACCTTCCCCTTTGACCTTTATTCTCCTCTTGATGCCGTCGTCATCTACAAGCCTCTCTCCTTCAAAGTCCAGGAGCTCCATCTGTTTTCGTTGTAAACAGATGGGAATTGTTATTTTTGTTTGTTTGTTTTGTGCATCATTTTCTAAAGTTCTCCCCACATTCAGCCGTGTGTATCACACTCCCTTTAGCCAGCTTTGCAAGGGTTTAAATAAAGTTTTGTGGGTTTGAACAAAGTGCAGCTGCACATGTTTACAATAGCTGTCAAACCCAGTGGGTCAGGAGGATAAATAACAATAAAATTCAACATCATTCGACTTGAAGTTCTGCTCTCCAGCTTTTATATGCATATAAAACATAAGGGTAAGAGGTTGATAACATGCTTATACAATACTACAATTACACTGTCGAGTGTTTATCAATGCATTAGACAACAATTAAACCTTCCTCTTTAATTAACTTCTTCTTTATAGGGGTTACCTAATATTCATGAACTCTGGAATCACATTTTTTCCAGATTATGAAATGCTTGGTATTTGACGCGGTCAGATTATTGTTGGCAATAATTCAGAGGAGGAATTGACAAAAGAATATTTACAGGGGCCACAATGTGCAATAATTTTACGACTAAATTGTGTCCATGGGAAGGAACTTGTAAAGCAGATCAATCAGCAAGTTCTCTTTTGATTTTCATCCAGAGCTGAATTTAATGGTCATCGATTGCAGAGAATTGAGAAAGCCTGACTCATATCCCTACTGAGCTCCAAACTGGCAACTGGACGGCACTGGCTGTTTGACTGAGAGGGATTCAAACAGACGATCCAGTAGAGTAGATTGTATGTTCAGAGAGCTCCATGTGCGGACACCAACACTTGCCCCTGAACTGTCGGAGTCCCTCAGCACAAAGCAGAATTAACACAGGCACAAAATTGGCAGCGCCGATGTTTGCACACCTACCTCAAATACTACCGAGGCGTTGGGAGGAATTTTTTCAGGATTTCCAACAGGTCCATAAGCATAGTCTGGTTTACACAGTAACATGCACACCTCGCCCTTCTGCATGGACAACACTCCAATGTCCCAGGCCTTCAGGACCTGTCCTGTGAGTGGACAAACAACAACTAAAAGTTATTATTGGGTCATTAACCTGGTACAAAATAAACCTTTATTAGATGGCACTGAGGAATAGAAAACCTATCCCAAAGCCATTGTCAAACAATCAACATCAGATGTCAGAAAAATAAATCAAATTCATAGTAAATGATCGGGACCTGCCCAAGAATGTAATAGATTCTTCCTTAGAAGTGCAATTTCTTTGATTAATTGCATCAATGCTGACAGATGAACACACACAGATGAAAACATAACCTCCCCGGGAGAGGTGCATATGAAACTATGATGACGATAATATGAAGAAACATTTGGGAAATTGGTTTTGTGGTGTGAGGATCGAGGAACACATCTACACATACATACACACATACACACACACACACATAAGTGTCTGACGTGGTATTCTCTTTCATTTGATGCTTGACATTATTTAAACAATCATCTCTCCCCTTTACGACGACCAGTTTTTAACTCCATCTCCGAGTGTGGCCCTCATAAACAACTATAAACACAGCTTTGACTCCCAGTGTAGTCAGACAACACAATATTTAGCTCAGACTAAGCATAACCCAACCCTGTTTATAAGGCTACGGCAAGCAGCTGGCCAGCTTCGATTATTTCAGCATAATGACTGAGAGTGGTACAACAGTTAGTCTGGCTCTGAGTATAA
Source organism: Trachurus trachurus (assembly GCF_905171665.1). Lineage (NCBI taxonomy): Eukaryota > Metazoa > Chordata > Actinopteri > Carangiformes > Carangidae > Trachurus > Trachurus trachurus. The sequence continues at coordinate 28,385,852 of NC_139896.1, forward strand.
CATCTTGATGAGCTGGCAAAGTCAGTATAAAAAAGTAATAGCTCCATCATATCAACAGTTCACAATGACAAAGACACAATATTGCTGGATACAAGTGTTTACTCCACTTTCTCCCCATCAGTAAGGGACACCCATCAGAAAAAACACACACTCTGGACTACTTAAAAAGATGACCTCAAACAAAAGGAAATCTCAGTTACATGCATCACCCAATATGGTGCTCACTCGGCTGCAATCAGATCTTCATTTAAGAGGCAGTGGCATTTAAGTGTGACCCCAGACTTTTTAAATCCACTTCTTTTTGTAAACAAAAAAGGGAAAAAAATAAAAAATTGATGGACTATTTGGTTCAAACAAGTTTAAAGGGATAGTTCACATTACCTTTATTTGTCGGTCCAAGCTATTTTTAGAACGGCGGAGCAGAGCTGCGAGCTGCTCAGAGCTACGCTACGGAGGCTAATGGGATTTCTTGGTTTCCCTCATCAAACTCATTAAATACACAATCCAACAACTCCAAAACGCTCTTGTGGACAAGTTGTGACCTGCACATTCACCACGCTATGAGATAATAACAGAGCGTTACAAGACAGAGTTGTTTTCGAGGTAAATACAGAGACTGCTTGCAGAAAAACTGCCCCTGACGGGAACGCGCATCAGCGGTTTTGCATGAATTTACCTCTAAAACAACTCAGTCTCGTAGCACTCCGTTATCTCGTAGCGCTCCGTTATTTCGTAGCGAGTAGTAGTGAATGTGCAGGTCACAACTTGTCCATTTTGGAGTTGTTGGATTGTGTGTTTGATGAGTTTGATGAGGGAAACCAAGAAATCCCATTAGCCTCCGTAGCATAGCTCTGAGCAGCTCGTGGCTCTGCTCCGCCGTTCTAAAAACAGCTTGCACCGACAAATAAAAGTAATGAACCTACTGCTATGACTATAGGGATTATGGCAATGGGCCAATTTGACAAAAATGTTCAATTATCCCTTTAAAGCACAGACAAGTTCACACTCTGTTACCAAGGGTAACTACTGCTGCAGTGGAGCTGTACCCTCCATGAAAGGATCATCCATCCCATCCTGCTCAGGTGAAATGTTCCCTGTCAACAGCATCATCACAGGTGCATCCAAAGTAGTGATTTATATGAGTTTGCATATGTTGGAGAAACAATCATACTGTATTGCATTTATTGATACTATATCTACATGATGTGTACAGTAGAGGACTGGAATACACAATATTTAAGTTATTGTGAAGTTGTGAAGTTAATAACATACCCGCCAGCACCTTGAAAGCTCCTTAATTAATATGACTTATCTCATTTATCTAATCCAGACCAGACCCAAAGTAAAAGAACAACAGCAGCAGCATCACCAGCCAGTAACCAGCCTGACACATCACCACAAAATCCTACTCCAAAAACCCACACACTTGACATGTTTTTGCTTTTTGTACAGACTTAACAAAATATGATTTCATCCTCAGAATTAACAACCAGCTGTTTCCAGCCTCGTGCTGAGCTCAAATCAATGTATCCTTGCTGTAGGTCCATATTTACTCATCAACAGACATGTGGCTTTGATGGATCATCTTATTTCTCAACTCTCAACGAAAAAGCAAAACAGCACATTTCCCAAAATGTCAGGCTGTTCCGAAGAGTAAAAGTAAGAGAGCGAGATCCTGACTCACTGTCGGGCTCAACAGCGAGGCGTGAAGTCACTCACCTTTGCCCACATTGAAGCAAAAAGGCTCTTTGCGATCTCGACTGCAGTCGAACCTCTTCCCGGAGAGCAGCTTTCCAGTGTAGTGGACGGTCACTCTGTCCCCAATCATCGGCCGCTCTCCATCTGATCCTGGACACTTCACAACCTACAGACAGAAAAGGCCAAGTTTCCAATTCAACAAAGGAGCCCTTTTTTGTCAAAGAAGCAGGAATCATGGTGAGACGGTGAACACCTACGATGAAATGTTAGTGATAAATAAATACCTTGATAACTCCTTGGTCTTTACTGGATGTTAGATCAATGCCCTTTGCTGCAAACGCAGCTGTGGCTGACTTGGCGTCTATAGGCAGATCCTGGTCAGTGGTCATTTCTGCCAATGGGCATCACACAGTAACACTGCAAGACAAGATGAACACACACCTGTCCGTCAGTAATCTGAACTCCACAGACAAACAACATCCACACAAGAAAATATGACTTTTTTTTTTCCTTACATAACTTATTGCTATTTAAGGACACTTGCTCTACATCCATATTCTGAAGATGAATTTGCAGTTTTGCAGCAGAAGCCGGGTTAACAGTGAATGAGGAGCACTGCTTTGCGCTGCAGTTGTGATTTCACTCAGCTGTATCACACCTTATCTGATCCCCCAAAGATGAGGTAATTACATAACTACAAATCCATGCGAAAGGCAGCAGCCAGTTGCTTACTTGTCTTTTCATTCTGTTTTAGCGCTGTGCTCGCTGGAGGTACACTTTGTTCGAGACTGTTCGTTTACGACCCTCTAAAAAAATCTCCTAAGTGACGTCTGGGTATTTTACCGGCCTGTTTGAAATCTGTGGCGATGCAGAACCTCATTTGGAGATCTTCACCGTTAGTTTTGTGATGAGCAAATTCAACGTTGCATTCTTCTTTGTGAAAGCCTTGTGCACAGGAAAGTGTGGGCTCAACTCACACACACACACACACACACACACACACACACACACACACACACACACACACACACACACACACACACACACACACACACACACACACACACACACACTATGTTTATAAAGCTGCGCCATCACAAGCATATCATTTTTTATCTCTCTCAGTGTTTGTAATGAGACAGGGAAAATCTTGAATCTAATCACGAGTCCTCAGCTCAGTGTTGATACGCTGATGTGATATCACAATACGAGGCTACATATTGTCTTGTTGGCTCTGGTGATGTTGTGATTAAACAAATTACAGTGAGGTACTGTAAGACACTATAGGTAAATAGGGTAAAAAATGTTAACTAACAGATATCACCATGAAACTTCCCAAGTTTATTATTACAAGTTTTGTGAAATTTTATGTTGAAATGTGTAAATGGCGCAATGTGTAAATGGCGCAATATCTAAAGCACTAATTTGCATACATTACCAGACCCCGAAATCTGAACAATGTCAAAAGTCTTGTTTTATTTTGTTGACATATTAGAGCCAGAAGTTTTTACAGATGGGGATTTTGGATATCTCTTTTTATCACTCCGTAAATGAGAAAATACTGTCACCAGTACTGTCACTCAACTGTGCTATCTAATAAAGGGATAAAAAAGCCCCAAAAATATGCTAAAAAAAAAAAGAATATATACCTTACACAATAGTCCAAAATCTCAAAATTGATCAGTGCATGAAAAAAGAGTGTTTTTGCCTGTAGTGTCTCGCCTTAAAGCAAAAGCCAACATAGAGTGCCTTAGTAAGCCATCAGAATAACTTCAGCTCACCGTAAGTCTACAAATCTGCAGTGTACAGGAGGGAGGTCACACAGTTTTTAAAATATTCCCCCATATAGTGTTTTGATGATGTTGATAAAAGATGTTACAAACATATAAATCCACAGTCTCCCATAGGTGCAAAGGCCATAGCATGTGTGATTTAGATCTAACCGTTCTGTCCTCCTGGATGAGACCACTCCCATCAGGTTGGCAGTGTTTCATTATGGGATAAAGGTGATCATGCAGAACAACTTTGTTGTTTGGATTAGTTGTATTGATTTGCAGTGGCCTTTCTCTCTAAGTGGAGCCAAACCACGTCAGCAAATGTCCCCAGAATAACAGAGCTGCCGCTGTCCCTCACCATCCAGGCCTATAGCATTCAATTCATGAATACCACCCATGCACCTGCTGAGTTCTGAGAATACAGTCAAGGATAACTCATCTGACTACATCATGTATTTCTACATCTTTCTTGACCAGTTTCTACAGTGTTTTCAGCACTGAACTCTCAAATGTGCTTTCATCTTCTTAATGAAGGGTTTATGCGCTTCAACCCTACTATAATATCCTTCTCTGTGTAATTGTCTACAGACTGTTCTCGCCCGTCACGCCCTACGCTGAACATCTCCGTCACCTGAGGAAGAGCCGCTCCGCTCACGCTAATGCATGAGCATCCAGACGTCTGCTGTCAAACCGCAACGTCCAACACGATTTACTTCATTAAAGATTTAAATGCAGATGTCACAGTGTGACACGCCAGCCAAGTGAGCAGTGTGTGTCTGTGCCCTAACAGTGAACTCTCTCACAAAGTCACAGATCTTCTCCTTGATACAAAAGGCCTGCTCGGCACTCCTACACCGAGCATGACTGGATGCTCTTACCAAGCAGTGCACCTTGAGGTGGGATCTGTGTTGGTTATGGTGTTTCCTGTAATCTTTCAGCCTCCTATAGTTTAAATATCATCACTGCTGGGTCTTTCAGGCTGTGTCAATGTAATGTAATGCAGTTTTTCAACATTATTGATAATTTACACACCTACTACAAACTTATTTCATTTTTCTCATCTGTCATTATGAATCATCATGTTTTTACCCATCTATGGAACCAAATTCACCTAAAAGTGCAGCCTGGGGTTGATTTACACTTAATATTCAAAATGATATAGTACCGAGTGAGATACTGAATTTGAACTAGGCTGACTAAAAGTAACAAAATAAACTTATAGACAATGCATTTGCTGTAAACACGTCATCTGCTTTTTATCTTTGGTTTCAAATAAACTGCAACAGCAATGTGCAACAACAATTTGAAGTGCAACAACCACAATTAAGGGTAATTGTATACGCAGGATTTCTCTAGGGATCAACAGAAGTTACGCACTATAGATTTAAAAAGGTTTATTGCTTTTTGGGTGCAGGTGCTTAGTTTGCTTATGCCTTGGTCCGGCTCTTCATATCTTCATAACTGTCCTTATTTCAGCACCATTTATCATTCCAAAACAGTGCGTAATCGCCTTATCGATACATTTCTTAGCAACAAAATCAACCTTTTTGTTACTGTCTTATGTGACATTTTGTCTGCTTTTGTTTGGTGTTATATTGTGTTATATTTAGTAATGTTTTTTTGTTATGAGAAACAAGTGTTTGGGACGCAAGAAAACTTTCAGAAGAGATTCTGACAAATAAAGTAGACTCAACTCAACTCAACTCAAGCCTCTAACAAAGGGGGATGCTCGTGTGACCAGACGTAACGTTACAGACATGATTATTACTTGGACGAAATTTTTATGTTTCATTCACTGCATCAATACTCCAACTGAATCATTTACAGTAGTGGTGCATATTTTTCAGTACCAGAAGTGATACAACTGCCGGAGAACTTTTCCGGTAGTTTGGGAGACATAATGTCTTGTTTGACTTTTCAACAGCCGAAGTTTTCAAGTATTCCGGAGTTGCCCGTACAACGGCTTTTCCTGAATGAAAAACTGGACAGATTTTGAATGAAATCAAGATCAGTTTAGTATTATCTGATCAAAAAGAATGTAAACATGATTGTGAATCTAATTGGATCGTTTTCAGACAGCCAGATGATGTACAACCCTCTCTCTCTCTCTCTCTTCATGCTAGCTGCCTCCGTCTCACACATAATGTGGCAAAACAAAAAAACAACTCACCAGCAGCTTTGCCAGAAACTAAACTGTTACAACCTGTTGGCATTACATCTGCTAAATCTTGTCTCTCTCATCACAGCAGCAATCACTGTCGACACACATTGTTGCTGCTTCAATAAACGTGGCTGCGAGGACTTCCAGCTCGCCCTGGCGCTGTGATGTTGCTGTTTGTGGACAATGTAAAAGCTGCATAGATATGCCGGGCATGCTGTTTAATGCTATTTGGCGATTATTATCACATGCGACAGCTGAGACATTAACGCTTGCACACATAGCATCGCATCACAGCTGTTGAGATTGGAACCATCTCAGGATGTTGCTAATGTTGGGACATGGTTGTGAAGTAACAATGGCAAATTAAAATATGATACCTACAATGAGATGTTAGGCATGCAGAGAAAGAAGCACAAGCAATCCCAATTGGAAACCACAGTGGCTCCTTATTGGATAAAATGGCAAGTTTTTCCAGAATTATAATTTTATATCATTCCACAGAAGAAGATATTGGCAGATTAGATAGACAACAATATACTTTATATTGCAGTCAGAAAATGATGTTGTTGTTTAAATTGCTGGTCATATGCCAGTTAGTCACCAGTAAACATGACTTACTGTATATATTTTTAAAAAGCTACATTTTGTGCTTGTTTGTGTTGTCGATGTTTGTCATCTGAACTGTATAAATAAAGATAAGAGATTATCTCACTGATGTCACATACACATCTTCACCCTCATCTATAATTGGAGCTCTGGACACGAGACATTGTGTAACACTGATGCTGATGTAAAGTACAGTTGGTCTGTTTCTCCCTCTAAAACCACACAAAACACATCTAATTCATAATTATGTAAAAAAAAAAATCATACACATATTTACTGCACAGGCTAGACTGTAATGTGAGTGTGAGAGGACACGTCACACCAGGCGCTGTTCAAACAGCAGTTTTGTGGCCACTTAACATTTCAACAGAGATGGGTTAAGGCTTTGCTCAAGGGCCGTGTGTTTTGACAGAGAGGAACGTGAGCCTTTATTCTCAGCATCATGTTTTTTTTTTTTTTTTTTGTTCTGTCTCTCACAACATCCCAGATGCCGTTGACGTTCATGTGCCAATGTTAGGACGCTGTGCCGTGGTGACTAAATTCTTAAACAGTTCTGTTAAATACGACCATTCAGCTCATGTGCCCGGTCTAAGATGCATCATCTGGGCAAGTTTAGCTCCTTTTTCTCAGTTTTGAGTCAGATCTTAGGAACGAGCTCAAGTCATCCACCCATACGTCGTCAGCCTACAGGGTCAAACCATAAAGATGTAGCTTGCTGATATCTGCTCAGTATTTTTTTCTGTTTTTCAATTCTGTGTCATTGAGACCAAGTGTTAGATTACGTGGCTCTTAAACAAAAGTCAGCACAAAATGTCCTTCTCTTCTAAAGCTGCACCTTGTCCTGTGTCTTTTCAATTTCACGGATTTCATTTTAGATGCAACTCCTTGTCCGTCTGTGCGTGCGTGCATCTTTGTGTGTGTGTGTGTGTGTGTGTGTGTGTGTGTGTGTGTGTGTGTGTGTGTGTGTGTGTGTGTGTGTGTGTGTGTGTGTGTGTGTGTGTGTGTGTGTGTGTGTGCGCGCGTGTGTGTCTGAACACAGTGTTCCTTCTATTCACAGTTCCCTGCTGGCAAAGCCTGATGCTGTTCACCAATCGGACCCCCTCACGTAAGGCTTCAATTTTTTGGATCAAAAGAATCAGATCCTCATCAGTCAAAGTGACCATGCCTTTACATTTACATCAACAAAGCAAGTGCAGCAATTTACCATCATTACTAGAATCACTGGATTTAAAGTTACTTCCATCAATTCTATCAATTAATTTTTTGCTTTTCCTTTATGGAAAATAGATTTTATTTTATTTTTTTACCAAACATTAAACAGTAGTTGCAAACAGTAACAGCACATTTAATACGGTATGTAGGCTGAATGTACCTAAACTCAGATACCCCACGAAGGAATGCAGGAGCAGAACACAATGAAATGAAGACCAGACTAAAAGACGCAAGACGATCAGTGCATTTGGTCTCACATCCGTACATCTCTGCTGCTGATTCATATGTGAACATGCGAGCACACGCCGTGCATGAGAAACCTACAGGCTCAAACCCCTTTCAGTCTCTCTGGGCCTGTTCAAATACAACACCGCACATTAAGAGGGATGCAGGGAAATCTTGTAAAGTTGTTTTTACGGGCATCACTTTCTGGAAATGCTGCTACCATGGTACATCTGGATGCTGTGCACACTTTGAACATGAAATGTCTTTGCAAACCCCTTGAATTTGCAGCTAGAGCTGGTCCCATTTACCTTTTCTGCTGTATTTGGGTTAGAGGTTATCACTTGTCATTAAATGTGTCCCTGAAGAGGTCTGATTCATGTCTCTTTCTTCTCCTCAACTTACGTCAGCAGGCCGGCTCTGCATCTCATCTAAATCCAAACCACATCTATAATGAAAGCTTACCTTACATATTTCAAGTTATTCAACATTATTCATCACGTGATGTAGAACAAGGACCAAAATGAGTAAGAAGATTGCTCTGGAGTTTATGTTAGTTCTAAAAAAGAAATAACTGGCTTATACAACCTGTAATTTATAAAGATACACCTAAGCCTAGAGGGATTCTGGATGTAAACTGTTGTCCTCATCCGCCTCCATCAGGAGCCAAAGCCAAGTGCCACATTTTCACACACACACACACACACACTCTCACCTATTAACACAGACACACACAAGGAGTCTTATCAACCCTAGTTTTCCAGAACACCATGGCATACAGCTGTAAACCTGAAATGCCCCCAGATGTATGGCGATAAATAAATAAATAACATCCATCCTATAATGGCATATACTTAACAAGACAACTTTAACTGGACATCTTTTGTTTTCAACTGTTTTATCAGACTGGTTTTCATGTAGATATTTTAAGAGGCATAAATAAAACAATTCCTCCATATGAATAACAAGTGTCCCTTTAACTCAGCCAGGCGTGAATGGACAGCACTAGAAAGCGTCATGTCTTAATGAACTCCTTAATGAAGTCTACACAGAGAGAAAATTCAAACACTCACGTTTCCGTACGCTCTGCTCCCTTTTTTCTTTCTGTGTTCCCCACAAACAGCCGGCGACCTGCGGCAACGCGCTCTCACTAAAACCGCGTCTAGTCCTCAGCAGTCAGCCCGCCCTCCTCATCTCATGTCCAGGGTACTAAATGTTCTGGCCATGTGCGAGCTGTCTATGTAACCTAGAGCTCTTTCTCTCCCTCTCTCTCTCTCTCTCTCTCTTTGCCCCCCACCTTTATCCCCTTCTCTCTCCTTCTCTCTCTCTCTCACTCTCTCTCTCTCTCGCGCTCTCTCTGTCTCACTCTCCCTAGCGCTCGCGCTCTGAACGTGCCGGTGTCGTAGCCGAATGGAGCTCAGACTTCAAAATGACAGTGTTCACGAGGAGAGGTAGAGAGACACAGTGGGGATAAAGAGAGAGAGGGGGAGAGAGAGAGAGAGTAGAATGGAGCGGAGTTGTGGGAGGGCGTTTAGTGTAAAATTAAGGGCAGGTCTTGGAAAGCAGCCACAAAGTAACACAATGTTCCGGCTGTACTGTAGCTGTACCGCTGCCGCTGCTGATGAGAACACTGTGTTCCAATAGACACCCTGACCTGTAACCCGTTCCGTGCCGAGCCAGGCCGGGAACAGCCTGTACCGCAGCAGGCTGTCCTCTCCGCTCAGCTGACAACACATATCATCAACAGTGCTGTGTAATAGCCGAGCCCCAGCCCGACCGCCTCCCGCACATACGGGACTCGTGAGCAACGAAATAAAAGCTCACTTCCATGCCCGGTAAGACGCGCGGTGAGACGGATTACTGTTTCTGTAAGAGACGGTAAAAAAAAAAAACTCGCCTTTATATATATTTTTTTTAATTTTTGTTTTCCGGACAATTTATTGGTTAAAGTAGGCCTACAATTGCTGTAACGTTTCTATAACTTCTTAGAAGGTAGGGATTTCGACATATGCGTATATAAATGTTGACTATTTCTTATTTCCCAGCAGCACTGGTGGTAATTTTCCGGTAGGCTATTGTGATTTGTGACTTTTTTCTTTTTCCAAAACAACAGTGTTTACATTACTGCGCTGTTTACAGTGGTGGAACAGTTATTTAACTCCTCCAGGCTTTGTGAATACAGCAAGTCTATAATTAAGAAAAAATACCACAAGTATATAAATCACTGGCTTTGATCAAATTCAATGTAAACAAACCATTTAGGGAAAAGTAAAAAAGTCAAGATGAGCTATACTCACTAAAAAACGATGGTTCTTGTCAAATCTGTGGACGTTTTAATTGCTTGTTGACATTTTGAGAAGTGTTATGTATCATTTTTTATGAGCCACTTGTTTTGCAAGTCAAATCCTAATCAGCAAAGAAAATTGGGCAGCTGTTTTGCAGTAACCTGAATAAGTTACCCTATTATCCAATCTGTTACTGTAGCCTAATCACATTTTCCATTCCATCATTAATGAATTATAAGTAAATATTGAAGGACATGCAGTGAAAGGAACTCCCTGTCAGGGTGTTAATGATAAGGTAAACCTGTAAACCTGGTTCCTGATTCACATCACCTGGTGCAGGTTGTGTGTGATATACTTTCGTGTAATGTCGGGGAGATTTAATGCATGACTGATTTGCAAGTCAAACCTTAATAGTAGGCTATAATAGGTAATAAAATGTTTCCCATGACCAGTAGGCCTGACCTATAAGAAAACACCAGGAAGTATTAACAGTACTCGCTGGGATGATTCCCTGTATATAGATAGATATAGATATAAATATCAACATTTTCATGAAGTATGTACTCAATGTAAAGCATCTCTTTCAAAGTGATACACAACTAAATACAAGTAATAAGGTTTCATCTGTGTAGTGTTAGGAAGTAGTGTAATGCATTCTGCTGTATTTTATGAGTATCTGATTTGCAAATCAAATATTAGTATTCAAAGAAAAAACTGTGCAGCTATATTCACAGTAAAACACACATTAGTGTGTGTATGAAAAGTGTGTGAAAAATATATTACTGCTCAACAAGTAAATCTGTTCAGTTGCTGTTTAAGTTTTCTACATTGGCAGCATCAAAGCACGGAAGGAGATGTAAAAGTAAAAGTACTGCATGTATTATATCCAATCTTGCGAGATTTAAACACATATTAGTCCACAAATACAGTAATATAATTTGTTTTATAGATATCGAATAGATGAATAGATTACTGCAATCCATGATTTTAATGTGATTTTAACTAAATGTTTTAATATGACCAGTAAAAAAAAATTAAATTAAAAGTACCTAATGTTAAGTATAGTCCCTGTCAAAGTGTAAAATGACGCTGAAAGCAATAAACCTATGAAGTTGTTAATTATCTCTTGTTTCACCTCATGAGCCTTTGTATTAAAACTCAACTTCTAAGAGAATAATGACCTGTAGAATTGGATAAAGATTATCATTAGAGTGAGAATAATTAGTTTTTGCTTCCTATGTTGAGGCTAATATGAGGTGACGCAACAAGTACTAAGTATAGGCATCTTAGACCCAGAATTAAAATTTGTTGTCTATAATTAATAATAATAATAATTTCAGCCTGAATGTAATGAACAGCAAACTCAAATACTTAGTATGGTCAATTACTTAATACATTGCTATGTGACTAGTCAAATAAGTTAAAGTTTAACCTGCGATCAGTTACATTTTCCCCCAAACGACAACACTTGTTTCATGTTCTTCTAGAAAACCAGTAAGGTAATTAAGGTTTTACTAATAATCAGTGACCTTCACCCCAGGTCACAGAGTAATATTCAACCATATCAGACCATCCTCTCCCCATAGAAAGTGTCAAATATTCTCAAAAAGCTTGGACTGGTGCGTGGTTTGGATGTAGCTGCTGTGGTCTGAGGGTTGGTTTGGCCTTTAAAGACGTCACCAGGTCACTGATGTACCAGAGGGGTCGCCACGCCGGCCTATGGAAGCGTAGTTAAGGCGAGCTAAACAGAGACGGAGGTACACATGAAAGAGTGCGCAATGGAACAGAGTCGTTTTGAGTCGTCATTGTCTCAGCTGTTTGGAAAAACTTGCGTAAGATTTGTTTTGAATTGGAAAGTGAAGGGAAAAGCTCAGAGACCGGCTGATTGTGATTGGTGTGCGCGACCATAGTTCATGTGTTCACATATTCAAAGATGCTGCGCAGCTGGTTGATCAAACCTGTCACAGTGGTGGCGTTTTACTGTAGCTGAGGTCTGATTGTGACCCAAATGAATCAGATGAGCAAGCTCTGATTTAAATGTGAACTTTCTTTGAGAGGACATCTGATGTTCCCAGAATCACCTGCTGCATGTTGATAAAATCTTGTTTTCTTCTTTTCAGTAAGTCCTGTTGTGATGTAGTAAGATAGCGGGAGTGGTTTATGTGTTTCTTTATGCATTTAACACAGAGTTTACTGTTGGCAGCAGAGCTGAGATGTTTAGAAATGAAAACCCATGCCCAGAATCTCTTTGATGAAGTCACACTTTCACTGAACCCGAAACGTATACTCTGTGGGTGTGTGCAAGAGCAGCTGAACTTCCCATAAAACTCATAACATTTTATGGCTTTTGCTTTTTGCGCTTTTTTGTGGTCGGAGCTGAACTGGCACTTGTATGTTATCACATCTATACACCATGTTTGCGATACAGTTTTTTTTTTATAGCTGTATATAAACTCATCATATTATGCTGAAATTGAAACGTTTAAAAACCTTAGGATGTGAGTGTGGTCTCTGATAAATAGGTTAACCAAGATCTGTTTGTCGTCGTTGCTCCTTGGTTGAAGTGCAGGTGCTCAGACGGTTTTTGAAGCACGTCGGTTCCTGGTGGGTGAATCCCACAATCACAGGGGGGTGAGGACACTGTCTGACCAGACCGCTGGCAGACGGCCAGGCAGTTATTGAAGGGAACATGATGATCCTGTTAATTATAAAGGTGACATAACAACACAAGTGAACCTGATTCTGCAAAGCCCCGGGGATGTTGTCAACCGGCTGAGTAATCTTCTGAGCAATCACTTATTGGAAGAAAGTAGTTTCACACACTCTCGTATTAGAACATTTCATTCACACTGAAAGCAAAAGACGGCACAGAAGCAGAACAACTGTGGTCTTGTGATCTAAAAACACAACCGGCGTGTACACCCACCTGAAGCTTTTAGCAATAAATATACAGACTTTTTTTTTTTTCTTTTTTTTTTTTTTAACTTGCCAAGGCAGTTGTCTCCAGCTTGGGCAGGGATGTGTTTGTTTTCCCAAACCCTCGTCTGAACTGTGGTGTCCTGGTAGCTTTGTTGGCACTGTGTCCTGCTTGTGGAGGTCAAAAGTGAAACACTGCTGAACTGAAATGCATGAATAGATTTCTATATTGACACATAGTCTGAGCGTTTTGTCTTCCTTCCTGAAACACCAAGAACATCTTGTTTCTGTTCTGGTGAAAGCACAGATCTGGTAGGAAACAGGAAAATCAGACGGTCAAAGGTTAAATGCTGCTTTGACATATAATAATCATATTTATTAAATATGCAAGGAATACATAGATGCGTTGCTGCAGGGTGAGTTATGCTTTGGGTCATTTTTGTTTTTAGTTCAGCTTAGTTCTAGCTGTTACTAAAAAGTCTTGTTTTCTTCTTCATAAGAAATCAATCAACAGTAGGTATTCTTGATAATTGGCTACTCACGTTCACTAAATATTGTATGTGGTACTAAAATCTAACAGGCAGTTGCTAGAATATGTCTGTCTGAATGAGTGTCTTGGTGTAACCAGAAGCACGCGGGTGAGTTCATACAGGGATACAGGCTGCACAGTCATCAGGAAGTGAAACAGAACAGAATGTGCTGTACTAATCTGATTGAAAAACACTGCCCTGAGTGGATGCATGAAAAAAAGGATGTTTCATTTAAACAGCTAAAAGGAGAATCCTATGGCAGCAGGGGGATACACACAAAGAAAACAAACTGAGCTTAACTCTTCATTTGGTGATGTATAAAAGCCCAGTGGTGAAAATAAGGCTAGAGGAGCACTTGCTCTAACACAAACACGCATGCTACGACTAAAATAAAGTTGAGCAACATAATGCTCTTTGTTTGTGTTCTAGGCGCCCGTGTTACGTAGATGGGAGTAATCTCCTGAGTGATCCCTTTTATCCCTGAACTTTTGTGACCTGTGACAAGAGTTCTCTACTGCTGTGTCTGCCAACCACCCTAAATAAACGATCCCTCACTCAGAAACACACAAACACAGAAACACAGAAACACAGTGGAGCGGTGAGGGATCTGTGTTATCGCAGCAGCTTGGGCAGTAAAATGACTCTATTTTAATTTTTAACAGATTGTGTGCTTATTTTATTCCCCTAGAAAATCACGCAGGATGACTTCTTTAAAATCGTTTTTTATGGCACGACAATAATCTGTTGGAGGTTTTTATAATGTTTACTTCAGTAGCAACGTTAAACGCTCCAACACTGGTAAAACTAACACACTCAAAAATTCAAACCTAGAGAAGTGTGAATTGGAGAAATGCACTCAAAAGTACTGAAAATAAAATGAACGTTATGCAAACAGAATGACTGTTGGATGATTGCTGAAAGTGATAATCTGCTGTTATGTATTGAAAATCTTAATCTGTAATCATTCTCATGTATACTGTTGTGGGATTAAAAGAAGATAAAGAGCTTCCTATATAAGTGTGAGTGTGTATGTGATCCTTACTTAGAATTATGATTATAATTGTTGTAGGTGCTTTACTGTGAATGTCCCCCACACACACACTACTGTGGGTGTAAAACACATTGTGTAAAAATAGACCATTATTTCATCAAACTGTCTTTATTAAGATACAACCACAGCTATGATAATAATAATTTGAAAAAAAAAGTTTTCTCGAATGCTTTGTAATCCCCGGGCGCACTTAACAATGTTTCATCACCTGAATGCTTAATGACTTTTTCACGGTTTATGAAAAAAAAAGCTGACTTTGAACTAATGACATGTCTCGGTTCTGTTTGTAGCCTCGCAGACTTTGCTGTAAAACATGATTAACCACAGTGAGTCTGCTCTGCGTCTGGTATTGATTGAAGTAACTTTATGTAGCATTACCCCGGAAAAAATCCCAAATAAGTCTCTTTGGATTTCTGGCGAGAGATGTATCTGCTGTGTGGTCTTCCACTGACTTAAATGAGATGGACAAAAAAAATAAACTCTTGTCAGCAGCATTACGCAAGACAGTCCGACAGCACCACAAAGTACCTCCTCCAAAATAATCGTAGCCTACAGCTGAACGGACACCTTCAACAAATACTGAACATTATCACTTTTGAAATGGAACATGTATTATTACAAGGCTGTTGTTTCATTGTTGATGTGTGTGACTAATCAATGTACTCACACTTGCTTCCAATAAAACTTAAAACAGCACATATTTTCTTTTCTGTTGTAATGCTTCATATTTACTTCCACTTGTTTTTTGTTTGTGGTTGAGGACAATGTTACCACCACTCCTGTTCCTTACATGCTGAATTTTAATAAAATTGCATACGGAAAAAGAAAAAATTGGTTGATGTTGCTGTTATTATTACCATTGTTATTTTTGCATATACAGCAGTGGGGTTTGAGACTCCAAATAAAATGGGGAAGTAAAGCCACAAAACTCTTCAGTCAAATTTGAAATCTCCTTCCTGAGGGCAACACTTATATCAAACCAGTGTAACAGGAGGGTATAATGCTCTATTAGATGATCTGGCATCAGTTACAAGGAAGCCTAGTATGGGGTAATAACATCTGTCAAGTCAGACAGGCATTTTTCAACACTCGAGACATGTTAGAGTAATTGCTCGATCACTTCTTTTTCTCCACACAATGGCAGTTAGAGCCCTGTCCAAACAGATTAGTGACTAACTCAAAATTACCCCAAACAAGGCATGAGACAGTTTGGTTTACAAAAGAAATGCTTTAATATAAAGTCAGCTGCACCATTTCCCCCCCTGAATCGAAAATGTGTTCATTCATCTCACTGTCTGCGTCATTTTCTGAAGTGTGTGGAGTGTCC
Organism: Trachurus trachurus; assembly: GCF_905171665.1. Taxonomy (NCBI): domain Eukaryota; kingdom Metazoa; phylum Chordata; class Actinopteri; order Carangiformes; family Carangidae; genus Trachurus; species Trachurus trachurus. Next base: position 28,401,635 of record NC_139896.1, read on the forward strand.
TGAGGTTGGGTTCATGGTCAGAGACGCATAGAGACGTCTGTTACTCCCCCCCCCCCCGCTCAACACTGCTTGTTAAATGTGTCTATACACGGGAAGTGCACATACAGTGTATAACCACCCACCTGAACTCTTACAAGGGGTCGTTTGTGGTCTTGCCTCCTGTTGAGCAATAACCCTCCAGCTCTGTTGATTTACTCTAGTTCCTGCCCAGCAAACGGCAGGCAGTAACTGTTTTGTGATTTTAAGGTCAAACTGTGAGAAAGGTTTGTATTTCCTGCCGACATAAAACATGATAACTGGAGGACATACAGTCTGTACTCATCGTGTTGTATGTCTGATAGGGATTTTGTTTAGGAGGGAGAGAGTGGTTCTTCTTCAAAATAATATTATTAAATATACAGTCAAGTATATGTAGTCATTTTCTAAATGTCAGATGTTTTACTTAAAAAGCAGTGTCACACAAAGAGTGACGAGTACTTTGGTCTCTACTTTGCCTTATTGTGAAATACTGCAAAGGAGCAAAGAGAGGGGTTAAAAAAAACATTTACCAAGGGATCCCAACTAGAATATAGGGTAACACTTTAAAAAAGTACACACTGTTAAGCATTATAAGCATTAAATACTGAATTCATCATTGATAACACATGAATATAGTATAATATGTAGTTTATAAACACAGTTAAAAATGTTTTACTCATAATTGATAAGAAGCACTAATATATTTATAAACTATACTAATGAGAATGAAATTGACTACCTCAAAATTGGAGCCAAGTTGTATTTGGTTACATTCCACAGCTTCCTCTATTGTGTTCTTTATCAAACATATTTGTTCCTGGTTTGAATTGGTTTGTTTTTCATAATGACAAAGTTTAATACACTACATTTTGTGTTTTAAAACATCATGTTGACATAGAGGAGGAGAGGAGGATTTTCGAGGTCACATCATGTCTTCACACACTGGAAATGCAAAATTTGATAAAATATCTACAAAAGATCATGGAGTGCGCAGGAAAGAGCGTGGCTGTGAAAAAAAAAATCTCCAGCCTTGAAGAAAAGGTCTGATATGAAAGTCATCAGTGATGAGAGCACACAACAGAGAAAGGTGGGGGATGGTAACCACCAGACACAATTTCTGTATGGTTATCATACATTGTATTATGCCAATTTGCAATGACACCAAGTCTATCACTGTGTCGCAAACACAGTAATGTAGATTCAATACATACAGTACAGCGGGTTATAAGCTTTGAGTTACGCTTCTATCCCAGACTTATTCAAGTCCATGTCTTCTATTGAGTTCTGTTGCCTTCCTAACCTAGTTGGTTTTATCTCTTCTATTTTGTGATGTAGGCTATATGACTTAATCAGCTGCATGTGGGTGTTGTAACAAACATTTCCCTTCAGGTTTAATAATGCACTCAAACAGAGAGGTGGTGATGGAGATGGGCGAAAATGTGCTTGCCTGGGAAATTGTGGGAGGGGGATGGTCACCGTAGGCCTAGGATTGCCCAGAGAATAATGGAGTTTTTCAGGCTGGTTTATGAAACAGTGGCAAATATTCTCACTCTTTCTATATGGGAGCAAAAAACATAAGAATTAGTTGCTTTTTGTAGTCTTTTTTTCTCTTTGTAACTTAAATGGATGTTTCTCTGTAGTCATTCAATGGGGCCTTTGTACTAGTCATTTTGTGTACTTTTTGTAATGTAATTTTCATTTATTTATTTATTTTTGTCTATTACATTTTACATCTCTGTGTTGTCATTTTGAGTCTTGAGTCTCTTTGGATGTTTTGTGTCACCCTGTGGTCATTTAAATGTCTTTGTAGTTTGTGCTAATCTTTGCAGTCATTATCAGGGCTTAGTTTCACTCTGTGATGACCTTTTCTTTTGAGGTAATACTATCAGAGTTGACAGAGAGTTCCAACAGGACCTTTGTGCTAGTGAGCTCATTTAAATCCACCCATGTCTGATTCTCCACACACACACACAAAAAAACATAACAGACTCGACTCACTCTTCCAGGAGGCTGGGATCAGATAAGAGTTAGTTTGGAAAGATATCACACACAAAAAAACATTTCTTGAAGAATGTTTGGTTGAAGTTGGACAGGTCGTGTCCAAGTTGTGTCGATGCACTGTCCATTCCGGCGCAGCGGGGGGCGGTCTTTGATGTGACACACCTCTGTGAGCGCTAATCAACCCAGCGAAGAAGGAGGACTCGTCGTCGCCTCCTTCCGCCGAGCCGCCGGTGCTAACAACAAGTGAAGCTAGCAGCTGGGACGGGGGGCGTGGATACCGCAGCTAACATTTCTATTCCACTGTAGCTTCAAAAGAAGGTGAGTTATATTTGTCAAATCTCATTCTGCTTGATCTTATCATGCCATATATCATACAAACCTGGTCAATGTTCGTGTTAGCCTCGAAGGGATATATATTTTGTAACGATGTCGTCGTGTTTGATGCTAACTTTGAATGCAGCTACATTGTGGGCGGGCTAGGCTAGCTAAAATGTTACCATGGTCTGCGGGTGGTGGTGAATCCTGACCAAATGTGTGGCAATTTGACTTAATTAATCACTTGATGTAATTAATGTGTACACCGGGGACATTTGCGTGCTAAACTAATTCCGTGTGATTTATAAAAGCGTTAACGTTACCCACGCTTCTGATACGTACATGCTAACGAAACCGAGCTAGCCTGCGTTAGCATGGCTGAGTGGAGCTGGTGCCGACTGCTGACTATAACAAGAGCGATACATCCTAACGTTATACTCTGTGGCCAGTTTATCAGAGGCACCCAATAAAAACAATGCAGTTCAGCAATAAAGCCTGACACGAAGCCGTTATTTTCTCAGTTTTTATAGAGGTGTTGCGTCAATTGTGCGAACATTTTAAAGAACTGTTTTCAGTGCACAGATTGATATTTCTGTGCTTAATTTTACCCTTAGATATAAATGCATTCCAAAATATCTGACAACCGACGACAATTAGTGCAATACAACACAGTTTAACTACCAATCTACACCCTTTATAATTATCAAGATTATTCATTTTATGTGTTTATTATTATCAAGAGTTTAGTGCAGAGTTATTGCATTAGAGGGCATTGATTGGTCCTCGCCTGTATAATCGCGTTCCATTCATTGCTGTCATTGCACAGTCAGCTCTGTCTGTGAAATGCAGCTTGAAAGGCAGTCAGACCAGTTTGTAATCTAATTAAACAGCCCCAGTACAGCTCGAGGAGGCTTCATGGTGCTCCAGGGTGCTCCAGGTGTGAAGCAAAACCTAGAAATATATTCAATATGCTTTTGATCAGGTATCTAGGGTTTTTTTGTGTTTTGAAGATGGACTCAACAACCGTAAAGGGATATTTCAACATTTTGGCAAATTCGCCTATTGCCATCCAAATAGATTGGCGGGGCAGACGTGAGCTCACGGTATTACCTCATCAAATACACAATCCAACAACTCCAAAACGCTCCCATGGACAAGTTGTTACCTGCACATTCACCACGCTATGAAATAAAGTAACATTACGAGACAGAGTTGTTTTCAAGGCAAATGCGTAGCCGGAACTACATTTAAGACACGGCTGCTGGGCGGAGTGATTTCAGAAGCAAGTAGTTCTGAGTATTTGCTTCATGTGTCGTAATGTTACATTATTATACGACATTTCATAGCGTTGTGAATATGCAGGTCACAACTTGTCCACGAGAGTGTTTTGGAGTTGTTGGATTGTGTATTTAGTTTGGTGAGGGAAACATGGAAGTACCATGAGCCTCCGTTGCGTTAGCTGAGCAGTTTGCGTCTCTGCCCAGCCGATCTAAAAACAGCTTGCACCTATAATGAAAGTTAATGAACCTACTCCTAAAACTATAGGGATTATGGCAATAGGCGAAATTTCCAAAATGTTGAAATATTCCTTTAGGTAGACACACTGCATGCTAGGGCTGTTCCTATTATCATATTTTGATAATCGAAGCTTCGCGGACATAAAATCGATCAAAATCGAAGCTTTGACGGCCGAGGGGGTGCGCGATCGTAACGTCTGACGGGGAGGGAGGGGCGGCGGCGGCGACGACGACTGTAATGTCTAACTGGGGGGGGGTTGTAGCGGAAATAATGAAAGTAATGGCAAACAAACACTGCATATCTCCAAAATCAGGCAGGTTTCCAGGATGCCAAGTAGCCTACTCATTTTAATGTAACAATTGCCGATGAGAACTGGTGTCAAAAAGGGAAAAAAGAAAATTGATCACGGACTTCATGATCCATTACCATTACCAATCTTCGAAGCTTCGATTTTTTTGGGTCAGCCCTACTGCATGCATTGCACTGAGCGCTGGTATGTGGCTATAACTCTTTCTTTTCTTTCAGGTGTATCTGATTGAACAACTCTTTAAAAAGGACGGAGATATCTGGTACAATGGGAGGTATGTTAACATGTTACTTTACCAAGTCACTGATGGAACCTTTTCATGCTGGATCTAAACTGAAGTTGTGCTCTTACCTTGTGTGTGATTGTTAGCATGAAGTGGCAGTTTTGCTCGCTCGCACTTCATTGTTTGCTGCAAATATTCATTGTTTTCATTATTGTTTATTTCACCATTTTGTGTCTGTCAATCAATTTTTTAAATCCTTTTTAAAGACTAAACTGGAGAAAATGGAGACACAAATGCATCACAGTTATAGAGCACTTCCTCCATACGACTGTTATTGTTTGTTTGACTGTTGCCGTCTGTAAGGGAGTACTTGAGACCACAAGTAACTTCAGTGATGTTGCTAGGTACGCGTCCTGCGTCTCTGACGCATTAAAATCTGAAAGGATGCAGTAAACTCACTATCCATGCGTCACGGGGACGCACCTCATTTTCCCATGAAAAATGATACATTGTTAACAACAACTCGTGTTTAAAATCATAGAAACTAGTAGGGTTGTCACCAGGACCAACACTTACTGTAGGCACCTACTTGGGAACGTTTCTCACTGGATGAGTTTCAGGCGTTCCGATTATAGCCTGCTAGAGTACAATTATTTAAAGAGTCAAAAAGCCGCCGACATTGATCACTGCATGAGGAGTTTTAATGCAGCCTGACCGCAGCTCAAACCGACCCGGTGCCTCAGCACGGCAACCAAGCTTTGATAAACAAACCGGATCCGTGTCGTTTATCAGTATCCTGCCGTATTTTAGCCGCTCGCTACCGGAGCTTAATTGAGAGAGAGAAAAAAAGCGCTCGTCGCGGTGGAGCGGAGAACAGCGGAGTTTCCTCTGCTGCAGCTGAACAGCTGACATCAAGACGTAGCTACAGACCTGTCAGTCACAGGTGTCTCTCATCTCATTATGATAGGACTTCAACCTCAGAGCTGTCTGTCCTCAGACTGTCCTGACCTGTCCCTGAACATCACACAGGGACAACATGGAGCTGCCTGTGTGAGTTTTATTAATGTTTACATCAGGTTGAGTCAAACAAATCAGTTTATGCTGCTGTGATTTAAGTGAATACAGTAATCATCATAGTGTAGTGGCAGGAAAGACCATTTCATCTGTATCAAATAATGTGTTGGTCAAGAACAAGTTCAACTTAAAGTCAGAGGAAAAATGTTTAGGGTGTTTTTACCGTTCCTAAATGTAAAAATGGGTCACATTGGACCCTCAACATTATTTAAAGGTTAAATAACGTGTTACGGTACTTAAACATTTTTCATTGTGCTGTGCTCTAAAAAATAAACTAACAAATACTAGTGTAGAGTCCTGTATACGGAATGTTGAGTTTAAACTTTAACCTTAAATTTAGGTTCTCAGGAAAATAGCTGCTCATCAGTAAATAGTTAATCAATCGATGAGGTCCATCAACTAACGATTAATGAATTAATCGATAATTTGCATCCCTAGGTCCTAGTTTTTTTTAAACTGGTATCATGACAACCCTATTGGGGACCCATTGAAATTCCCAGGGACCCACCCAAATTACCACCTGTGGGTCCCGGGGACTCACTACATTGAAAACCTATCAACATCACTGTAACTTATATTGTAAATGTAGTAGGTATATGGACTAAATGGCTAAGTAAAAACAATAGTCCATAGTACTAGTTTTTGAATGAATTATAATGTAAATTTTTACCCGGACAACTGAGTTGATTATATGGGTACACGATTCCTGTAAATCAAGGGTTGTCATGAAGCAGCACTGAACACTTTGTAATATTAGCTACTTCAACAGTGGCTAAATCTCTGACACGTTTTTGGACTCAATGCATCGTCATATTTCTCAAACTAACAAATTTAAGCTGTGTCCCCTGTGCAGTAAATGGCTGCGTAGAAGCCTCATGCTTTTGCAGGAAATTATGGTTGTAACTTTTTGATAGATAGCTCCTGAAAACATAAGTTCACCTTGAAGTAAGGCATAAATGGGGGAAAATGACAAAGAACCATTTCAGAGACACTTGTCAATTGGATGATGCAGAATGACAAAGAACCATTTCAGAGACACTTGTCAATTGGATGATGCAGAATGAGTTTAAATCCTTTGCAGGCCACATTTAGAAAATGCTTCATGTTTGTTTCTGACTCTTCTCATTTCAGACCCTGCTCTTCACAGAGACTGTCCCCTTGACTGCAAGGTTTATGTTGGAAATCTAGGAAACAATGGAAATAAGACAGAACTGGAAAGGGCCTTTGGGTATTATGGTCCTCTAAGAAGTGTTTGGGTCGCCAGGAATCCGCCAGGTTTTGCTTTTGTAGAGTTTGAAGATCCCAGAGATGCATCTGATGCTGTAAGAGAACTGGATGGAAGGTAATGTCTTCTGCACATCTCTAGTGTTTTTTTTTGTTTTTTCAATGTTTAGTTTTGTTTTTGATTTGATGTTTTTCAATTCCTGTTTTTGATAACTTTTGTTTAGAACCATGTGTGGCTGTCGAGTGCGTGTGGAGTTATCCACTGGGGAAAAGCGCTCCAGGAGCCGTGGCCCTCCCCCATCCTGGAGTAGACGCCCCCGTGATGAATTAAGGAGACGTAGTCCGCCAGTCAGACGCAGGTATGAATTTTCCCACTTGATAATTAATTTTGCCATTTATTTACAGTCTCTGTGGCAATGTCGTGTGAAAACAAAAATAGCAGAGCAGATTTACATTCCTCACACAGTGTAAGCATTAGTCATTTGATTCCTTCAAAATATGAGTTTAATGAAGCCATTTAAATCTACCAACCACCCACAGGCAAATCTTTTAGATATTTAGACCTGTTCAAGTTAACCTTCAAGCAATGGCCAAGTAGGGAGTAAAGTTTCTGACTGATTATCTCTATGGCCTAGTGAATTACAGTGATTATTATTAGCACACAGAATATGAGTTCATAAATAGAAAATCTGTGAATCTGTCTGCTTCAGGATGTGATGTGTTGATGTGTTAGCCCATTTTCCTAATTTGTTTAAAAAAAAATTCTAATCCTTACTTACCTGGAGTGACACTTGAAACAAATTCTAAACATTCACTGCAGTGAAGTGTATTTTTCTATCAATGTCAATGTTGTTAAGTTTGAAAGCAGAGTCCAAAAGGCAACTTATGTCAGTCCTTGACTATTTATGAACTCTTAAAGCGGTATGCCTGTAGAACACCCAGCTCTAACAGAGTGATATTGCATTACGGGGACATTTTAAGAGGTTAGCATTTCATCATCCATCAAACATTTTCATAGGTACTTTCTGCAGGTGTAAATTTTGTTTTCTTTCTGAGTTCAGTTGCCATCTATTAATAAAACTGAACCCCGTTTCAGAGTCACCACCACGCTTCTCACCATCTGAGTCAGTCAACTAGTCCTCTTTCAGCATCATGTGACTGCTGTCCAGCGAGCCCCAGTCAGCTTGGCTGGTGTTGTCACATGACCCAGGCGCACCGCCAGTCGTCAGGTTCCACCAACCTTTTGGTTCCTGAGCATGCAGTTCAGCACCCTCCTCTTCTTCCTCCAACCTTAACCCAATCGACAGCGGTCCACTTCACATTATCAACCAATCAGCGTCTTTACTCTTTCTATTCTCCACACAACTACTGTATCAACGGGAACAGCCCTTGGCTTACATCCCAACCCACCCACCCCCCCAAAAAGGCAGGGAAAATCTACAACTACCCCCTCCAACCAGCCACCAAGCAACTTCATATCGCCAACATTTGCATCATGTGGTAAATCCTCTCTGCAATTCGACCTCCCTCACCATCAGTCTGGCTTCCTTGCGTCATTTCTATGTTGTCCAAATCCCCCAAAATAGTAAGTTTCTTTTATCCTGCTCTTTATAGATTTTATGCTTAATCTAGCTTTCAACGCTGCTTGACATTCTTCCCTCAGCAGTTAGAGCATTTGAGCAATTTTGGAGCACCGTTGCGAAAATCTGAAGGTTTAAAAGTTGTGGTCAATGAAATTTGCTGTCAATCTTTAGTTTTCAGTTGCAAAAATGAACTACATGTATGAGATGATCACAGCACAAAATTTATTTTCATGGCTCTAAGTCATGAGTGATAATCATTAGAAGTTTACCTTGGTTTTAGTTAATTATAGCTCCCCTTTCAGTGAACACATCCTTTCAATTTGAGAACATTGGAGAAAAAAAATCAAAATTTGTGTGTTGACAATGTTGTTCTGCATCAGTCTTGAGAGCTAACTCATGGAGGTTGCTAATGGCTTCGGTGCTAAATAACTAGTCCTAGTAATGGTTCATGATATGTCCCTCATACATGTTTCTTTGATGTAAAACTGAAACCAATCTCAGTCAAAGTTGTTTGCACAAGCTGCTTGCCTCCAGCATTGTTTAAACCAATTTTATAGAAGCATAGTAGTAGACAGATGATCTAAGGATATGTTTTCCCCACTTGTTGCAGATGATCCATCTATAAACAGACAAGGACTTGCATATAGCCATAGACATCAGGAGCACTAAAGGCTTCATTAGTAATAGGAGAGGTTAAATTCTGTCCTAATTTTTTGTTGTTTTTTTAACTTCACCTACAACACAGATCACCGAGGAGGAGGAGTCTCAGTCGCAGTCGCAGCAGGTAAGTCCGAGGGCAGTTTTTATTAAAATTCTGTCTGTCAATGATAAGTAAAAAGCCATGTTAATTTTTTATTTTTTTTATTTTTTACACCAGGTCTCTGTCAAGAGACAGACGTAGATATCGGTCTCTCTCCAGAGACAAGAATCGCAAGCGTTCAAGATCCTTCTCACAGTCAAGGAGGTACGTTGGACACTTAAAGCTGACTATGAAAATGTTCTTAAACTGAGATTTCAAGTGTATTCATTTGTATTCCTGTGTTTTACAGTCGTTCACGGTCTAACGAGAGAAAATGAAGACCTCAAAGGATGGTTCATCTGCAGGACCTGCTATAGTTTGACAATATGAATTTTTATAGTCATGTTTTTCTTTTTAGATTTTGTTAGCCAGCTCACGGCACTCTATATGTTAAATATGGTGTACTAGTCTGTTAACAAGACATGTGGTTTTTTTTCCCCCCTACAATATTTTTTTGTTTTGCCTTTTGAGTTTAGTGTTCACATGAAAGGACTTTTATCTTTCCCTGCATGTTCTGAAATTGAATACTGAATTCAGTTTTGCATCACCACCCTGTAATTTTTTTTAACTGCTTGACCGAATTTAAATATGTATGTAATGTTTTTGTTTGCTTTTTATCATTCTTGGTTAACTCTTAAATGACTTTTACTTTTTTGATGGGTAACACTGATATGCATCACCAGTAGGAGGAGCATACTTTGTGCCAGTGACAGAAGGCAGACTCAGCAAATGTTGTAAATACTGATGCTGTTATTTGCAGGCAGTCATTGGGAAGCCTAGAACATCTGTAATTCTGTTTTTTACCTGTCACTATTGTGAAAGAGGGCATCTTCTCTACTTTGCTTGTTTCTCACTCTGGCAATTCGTGCTGATGCAGTTAAAGAACTTGTTCAATAAATGATTTTCCATATGAAATTCTCTGCTTTTATTGTCCTTTTTATGTAGTAGTAAATGTTTCTTATGCTATTATGTCTACTATTATGTTAAAAATGTCATGTAAGATAATCAAATTACATTTTCAAAGTAAAATAAGCTTGACTCAATTCAGGAAGTGCATGTTGTTTCTGTTTGCTGATGAAGCCCACAAATGTGGCCCAGACAGGAAGTTTTCGTCATAGATGCAGTATAGGAACACCTCCATGTGTGAAATCTAACAACCGTGTAGAGGCAGATGACTTGAAGGCTTGTCATTGCAGAGAAGCTTATACAGGGAGGAGGACAGAGGTGCCAGATTTGGGTGGTAAGCACAACATTTTCTGAAGGACCTGAAAACATATTTCGTTTTAAATACTTATCTATTTTGCCTTAAAGTAAAATTGTTGAAATGTATACTTCTTAAAGCAGTTTTTCAATAGAGACTTTATAATCTGGTGTTAAAACTAAGTCTCAAAACTATTTACATGTCATTTTCTATGTTGGTTATCGTGAATTTAGTGTTTCAAAGCAGTTAACCAAGGCTTAACATACATGACTTTTCATTTTCCTTTAGATAATTGTATCTGATGTGCAGTAGAATTGAATTTTACTGACATATACAACTCAATGCCTCATGCTTTAGGAAAGAAGATTAAATCATGTCTGCTCAAAGAACAAAGACAAAAAGACTTGGTTCACATCGCAGGGTAACTAAACAAAATGAAACTCCCAAGGCTGATGAGCTCCATGTAATGGACAGCACATCTGTAGCTAAAAGCCACATTGCAGAGGAAAATACTGAGTCATTAAGTGTCTTGTCTACTCATGACAGTTTGCAACTTGAAGGTCAATATCCACCTTCACCAGACCTCACCGTGAACAGAAAAAAACTGGGGTCTAGACGAAAAAAGAAAGAACAACTTGCAAAAGACTTAGCAACTGAATCACACCATGAACCTAGAGAGGAAGTAGGGGAAAACACCAAGGGTAATGAAGCCCAATCAGTAAGGCAGGAAGACTTAAGTAAAGGGACGGGACAGGATATTACTGCAACACATGACAACTCTGCGCATTCTGTCATAACATCTGGCTACTCTCATGAGACTAAGACGTCTATCACAACAAGCTCAGAGGATGTCCTTGAAAAAGTGATACCCCACCGTCAAAATACAGACCAAAATGTAAATGAGACAGACTGTGAAGTGAAGTCTGATTATTGTGAATTAGAGGAAACGATGCTGGAAGTGATGGACAAGTCAGGCATTGTTCAGAGTGAGGAAGTTAAGACAAGTGCACATCTTGATGGGAGCTCTGACTTAATTAGTTCAAGTGTACTTTCGAGTCACACCCTAGATCAGCAGCTAATGGTCCAGTCAGACCACAGCGAGGTACCAGAAGAATCTATGAGTGGATACTCTGCAACAGAAGAGACTGAGTCATTTGAAACAACAGAAATGTCATTACTAACAGACATGACAGTGCAGGTAACATCAGTGACATCCATGCTGGAAGGAATGGACAAGTTGGAATATCATCAAACTGAAAAACCTGGTCAGATCGAAGAAATTACACATTTTGAGAACATCTCTGAGTTCCAAGGTTCAACTTTACATCCAGCTCTCTTAGGTGACCAGCGACTAATTAATCAAACAAATGTCAAGGCAATGCAGTGTCAGGAATTTCCTGGTGTGAATTCTGAAACAGATAGCGAAAGAAAAGAAAGAAAACATGACAGAGACTTGTTAAGTCAGGGGGAAATGTTACAGGCAAACAATTCAGTGAACGTGTCAAGTGTGGTATCAGACAGTGTCAGTGTCAATCAGCCAACAGAAATTAAAGAAATTAATCTCACTGATTATCTCTCTGTGAGTGAATTAAATGATGCCACAGAAATTCGATTGGCAAATTTGACAGACCAAGCTGAACTCAGTAACGCAGAGTCATACCACAAACCCAAACAGGAAGGTGCAGAGGATACTGCAGGCAATGCCCCCCTTCAAACAACGCCACTAGCACTACAGACAACAAACCAGGAAGAAGAAAGTCAAGGGAGTGAATCTACGTCTGATTATTCTTCTGAGTTTCAGAACTCTTCTACAAAAACGTCTCTAGAAGCTGATCTGGAAGGTTTAATACAGAAAAGGGGAAATCCTCAAGAAAGCCATCATGAAAGAGAGGCTGACTCACAACCTCTGAACAATTCTGTTGAAGCAAATGACAAAAGTGACACTGACTTCAACCCCATTGGTAACAGAAGAAAAATGGGGTCTAGTCGTAGACATAAAGGACGGCAGCCGGTTAAGGGTTCTGGTGCTGAACCATACGGCAAACCTGCAGAGGAAGATGTAGGACATGTCAATGACAATGAGGACCTCCAAACAACATCATTAGCATCACAGACAATAAGTCAGGAAAATAGTGAGCGTGACATTATCATGTCTGTGTCACATGACAGCTCTTTAAATACAGATTTTGTGTCTGGTTATTCTTCTGAGGTTCAGAACTCTTCTACAAAAACCCCCGTAGAGACTGATCCAAAAGGGGGGAATCCCCAAGAAGGCCATGATGAAAGAGAGGCTGGCTTTAAAGTGGAGATGTCTGATGAAGCAATGGAAGGAGCACAGGAGGAAAGAGTGGACAGATCTGACTCTCTACAGAGTGAAAATGTCAGTGACACTCATTCAGAAGATACTGTAGATGAAGTGCATGAACAGGAAGTTAAACAAACACAAATCCAAAGAGTGCATGAAAGTGATTACACTTTTGAAAATGTAATGCTTGATACTGCAGCAAAGTCTGATGACTGCTCTGGAAACCTGAAAGACCAAATGAGTGGAGCACACCAACCTGAATTGCTTGTGGAAAATATCAATGATCTTGCTCCCAAGGAAGAAGTTTCAGATTCTGGTGATAAACAGGATGAGCATCCTACACAAGAAAGAAATGAAGAGGATTCAGACCAGAACGATGAAGATCATCTTTTATTTGATATGAAAAATCAACCAACTACTGAAATAGAAAGAGCAGACATTGCACAAGGTCAGGTGCATGAGAATGAGGACCAAGGAGAGGATGATGTAAAACCCTCTGCTGAACAAGCAAGTCACCAGGAGAAGGAAGGACTCAGCCCTGAAGTGGAGGAGGGTGAAAGTTCTCTTCAAACCCTGCAATCAGAAACAAATGCACCGTCAGACTCACAACCAGAGGAAAATTATGTTAAAACAGATGACAAAAGTGACACTGACTTCAACCCCATTGGGAACAGAAGAAAAATGGGGTCTAGTCGTAGACAAAAAGGACGACAGCGTGTTAAGGGTTCTGCTGCTGAAGCATACGGCAAACCTGCAGTGGAAGATGAAGGAGATGTTAATGACAATGAGGACCTCCAAACACCATCATTAGCATCACAGACAATAAGCCAGGAAAATAGTGAGCATGACCTTATCATCTCTGTTTCACATGACAGCTCTTTAAATACAGAATCTCTGTCTGGTTATTCTTCTGAGGTTCGGAACACTTCTACAACAACCTCTCTAGAGGCTGATCTGGAAAGTTTCATTCCACAGAGGGGGCATCCTCAAGAAAGCCATGATGAAAGAGATGTTGGCTTTAAAGTGGAGATTTCTGATGAAGCAATGGAAGGAGCACAGGAGGAAAGAGTGGACAAATCTGACTCTCTACAGAGTGAAAATGTCAGTGACACTCATTCAGAAGATACTGTAGATGAAGTGCATGAACAGGAAGTTAAACAAACACAAATCCAAAGAGTGCATGAAAGTGATTACACTTTTGAAAATGTAATGCTTGATACTGCAGAAAAGTCTGATGACTGCTCTGGAAACCTGAAAGACCAAATGAGTGGAGCACACCAACCTGAATTGCTTGTGGAAAATATCAATGATCCTGCTCCCAAGGAAGAAGTTTCAGATCCTGGTGATAAACAGGATGAGCATCCTACACAAGAAAGAAATGTAGAGGATTCAGACCAGAACGATGAAGATCATCTTTTATTTGATATGAAAAATCAACAAACTACTGAAATAGAAAGAGCAAACATTGCACAAGGTCAGGTGCATGAGAATAAAGGCCAAGGAGAGGATGATGTAAAACCCTCTGCTGAACAAGCAAGTCACCAGGAGAAGGAAGGACTCGGCCCTGAAGTGGAGGAGGGTGAAAGTTCTCTTCAAACCCTGCAATCAGAAACACATGCACCTTCAGACTCACAACCAGAGGAAAATTCTGTGAAAGCCGATGACAAAAGTGACACTGACTTCAGCCCCATTGGGAACAGAAGAAAAATGGGGTCTAGTCGTAGACATAAAGGACGACAGCGAGTTAAGGGTTCTGGTGCTGAAGCATACGGCAAACCTGCAGAGGAAGATGAAGGAGATGTTAATGACAACGAGGACCTCCAAACACCATCATTAGCATCACAGACAATAAGTCAGGAAAATAGTGAGCATGACCTTATCATCTCTGTGTCACATGACAGCTCTTTAAATACAGTGTCTCTGTCTGATTATTCTTCTGAGGTTCGGAACACTTCTACAACAACCTCTCCAGAGGCTGATCTGGAAAGTTTCATACTAAAGGGGGGGGATCCTCAAGAAAGCCATGATGAAAGGGAGGCTGGCTTTAAAGTGGAGATGTCTGATGAAGCAATGGAAGGAGCACAGGAGGAAAGATTGGACAAATCTGATGCTCAACAGAGTGAAAAAGTCAATGACACTTATTCAGAGCATACTGTATATGAGGTACATGAACAAGAAGTTAAACCAACACAAATCCAAAGAGTGCATGAAAGTGATTACACTTTTGAAAATGTGATGCACGATACTGCAGACAAATCTGATACCTGCTCTGGAAACCTGAAAGACCAAGTCAGTGGAGCAAACCAATCTGAATTGCTCGCGGAAAATATCAATGATCCTGCTCCCAAGGAAGACGTTTCAGATCCTGGTGTTAAACAGGATGAGCATCCTACACAAGAAGAAAATGTAGAGGATTCAGACCAGAACGATGAAGATCATCTTTTATTTGATATGAAAAATCAACAAACTACTGAAATAGAAAGAGCAGACATTGCACAAGGTCAGGTGCATGAGAATAAAGGCCAAGGAGAGGATGATGTAAAACCCTCTGCTGAACAAGCAAGTCACCAGGAGAAGGAAGGACTCAGCCCTGAAGTGGAGGAGGGTGAAAGTTCTCTTCAAACCCTGCAATCAGAAACACATGCACCTTCAGACTCACAACCACAGGAAAATTCTGTGAAAGCCGATGACAAAAGTGACACTGACTTCAGCCCCATTGGGAACAGAAGAAAAATGGGGTCTAGTCGTAGACATAAAGGACGACAGCGAGTTAAAGGTTCTGGTGCTGAAGCATACGGCAAACCTGCAGTGGAAGATGAAGGAGATGTTAATGACAACGAGGACCTCCAAACACCATCATTAGCATCACAGACAATAAGTCAGGAAAATAGTGAGCATGACATTATCCTCTCTGTGTCACATGACAGCTCTTTAAATACAGAATCTCTGTCAGATTATTCTTCTGAGGTTCGGAACACTTCTACAACAACCTCTCCAGAGGCTGATCTGGAAAGTTTCATACTAAAAGGGGGGGATCCTCAAGAAAGCCATGATGAAAGGGAGGCTGGCTTTAAAGTGGAGATGTCTTATGAAGCAATGGAAGGAGCACAGGAGGAAAGATTGGACAAATCTGATCCTCAACAGAGTGAAAAAGTCAATGACACTTATTCAGAGCATACTGTATATGAGGTACATGAACAAGAAGTTAAACCAACACAAATCCAAAGAGTGCATGAAAGTGATTACACTTTTGAAAATGTGATGCACGATACTGCAGACAAATCTGATACCTGCTCTGGAAACCTGAAAGACCAAATGAGTGGAGCAAACCAATCTGAATTGCTTGTGGAAAATATCAATGATCCTGCTCCCAAGGAAGAAGTTTCAGATCCTGGTGATAAACAGGATGAGCATCCTACACAAGAAGAAAATGTAGAGGATTCAGACCAGAACGATGATCATCTTTTATTTGATATGAAAAATCAACAAACTACTGAAATAGAAAGAGCAGACATTGCACAAGGTCAGGTGCATGAGAATAAAGGCCAAGGAGAGGATGATGTAAAACCCTCTGCTGAACAAGCAAGTCACCAGGAGAAGGAAGGACTCAGCCCTGAAGTGGAGGAGGGTGAAAGTTCTCTTCAAACCCTGCAATCAGAAACAAATGCACCGTCGGACTCACAACCAGAGGAAAATTCTGTGAAAGCCGATGACAAAAGTGACACTGACTTCAGCCCCATTGGTAACAGAAGAAAAATGGGGTCTAGTCGTAGACAAAAAGGACGACAGCGTGTTAAGGGTTCTGCTGCTGAAGCATACGGCAAACCTGCAGTGGAAGATGAAGGAGATGTTAATGACAATGAGGACCTCCAAACACCATCATTAGCATCACAGACAATAAGTCAGGAAAATAGTGAGCATGACATTATCATGTCTGTGTCACATGACAGCTCTTTAAATACAGTGTCTCTGTCTGATTATTCTTCTGTGGTTCAGAACACTTCTACAACAACCTCTCCAGAGGCTGATCTGGAAAGTTTCATTCCACAGAGGGGGCATCCTCAAGAAAGCCATGATGAAAGAGATGTTGGCTTTAAAGTGGAGATGTCTGATGAAGCAATGGAAGGAGCACAGGAGGAAAGAATGGACAAATCTGACTCTCTACAGAGTGAAAATGTCAGTGACACTCATTCAGAAGATACTGTAGATGAAGTGCATGAACAGGAAGTTAAACAAACACAAATCCAAAGAGTGCACGAAAGTGATTACACTTTTGAAAATGTAATGCTTGATACTGCAGAGAAATCTGATGCCTGCTCTGGAAACCTGAAAGACCAAATGAGTGGAGCAAACCAACCTGAATTGCTTGTGGAAAATATCAATGATCCTGCTCCGAAGGAAGAAGTTTCAGATCCTGGTGATAAACAGGATGAGCATCCTACACAAGGAGAAAATGTAGAAGATTCAGACCAGAACGATGAAGATCATCTTTTATTTAATATGAAAAATCAACAAACTACTGAAATAGAAAGAGCAGACATTGCACAAGGTCAGGTGCATGAGAATAAAGGCCAAGGAGAGGATGATGTAAAACCCTCTGCTGAACAAGCAAGTCACCAGGAGAAGGAAGGACTCAGCCCTGAAGTGGAGGAGGGTGAAAGTTCTCTTCAAACCCTGCAATCAGAAACACATGCACCTTCAGACTCACAACCAGAGGAAAATTCTGTGAAAGCCGATGACAAAAGTGACACTGACTTCAGACCCATTGGGAACAGAAGAAAAATGGGGTCTAGTCGTAGACATAAAGGACGACAGCGAGTTAAGGGTTCTGGTGCTGAAGCATACGGCAAACCTGCAGAGGAAGATGAAGGAGATATTAATGACAACGAGGACCTCCAAACACCATCATTAGCATCACAGACAATAAGTCAGGAAAATAGTGAGCATGACATTATCATGTCTGTGTCACATGACAGCTCTTTAAATACAGTGTCTCTGTCTGATTATTCTTCTGTGGTTCAGAACACTTCTACAACAACCTCTCCAGAGGCTGATCTGGAAAGTTTCATACAAATGGGAGATCCTCAAGACAACCATGATGAAAGGGAGGCTGGCTTTAAAGTGGATATGTCTGACGAAGCAATGGAAGGAGCACTGGAGGAAAAAAAGAAAGAAAGCGACAAGGACACAGACTTGTTAAGGCAGTGGGGAATTTTACAGGCCATCAACATGGTGAGTGAGTCAAATTTAAAATCAGATAGTATAGAGTTCTCTGTTACGACAGAGAAAACCACAGAAAATAGTAGTCTCGGGCAATATACAGAGCCTGAATTCAGTGTTGAGCAAGCAACAGTTTCATCAGCAAAAGAGGAGTTGTCAATAAATGAGGAACAAAATGAGAGTTTTAGCCTCTCTGAAGTCAGACTTGATCAGCCATCAGAGGATGCTGTGCATGAAGAAGAGGTAAGTCCAACAGAAATGAAGAAAATGCATCAATTTGATGACTCCTCAGTCAATTCCCAGAGCACCAATGAAGAAACTCCTCAAGGATTCAAGTCCACAGGGAACAGAAGAAAACTGGGGTCAAGCAGAAGGCACAAAGGAAGACAACATGTGCCTGGTTCTGTCACTGACCCATCCACCAGACTTAAAGAAGTTGTAGAAGATACCTGGGATGATAAAGCTTGGAAAGTAGAAGAAATACCACCAAGAACAGAGACAACAAGGCAAGATGGAAGAAAGGAAGAGGAAAATATGCCAGGAGAAGATACAACATCACAAAATATTATGGACAGCAGTGCAGCTGTGACAACAGACACACCTCTCAGGTTAGATGAAAACAGTTTTTTCAAATCCACTGAGGAAGTCAGTCAGGAGGAAGAGAAACACACAAAAAAGCCAGAGGATTTAACTCTGCTCACAGTGTGTGATACTGTTAAAACAGACTTGATACAATCTGAGGAAGCTTCAGCAGACAGATCAGTGGATGTACAAGGGCCTGGACAGGTTGAAGTCAGAGAAGAATGTGAAGACGTGGGAAATACAGAGTCATGGGCTCCCTTTGCCACTGATCAACATTTAGGACCAAATCCAGCTATAGATATGTCTGAGGTAAGTGGGATTTCTAAAGCCACAGACACATGGGACAGCCAGCAAGATAAACAAGAGGGGACACCTGTAGATAACAGTGAAAATTTGCAAGGAAAAGTTAAACACAAGAAACGGAAGATGGGCTCTACTCGTAGGTCTCTACTCGATAGAAAACAAGATGGAGAAATTGACAACAAAGATGAAATAATTGAAAGCAACTTGGACATTGAGGTTGATGTGAGAAGTCTTGACAGGGTGGAAGAGTTATTGATCGGAACAACAGAGGCGTCACAAGGGGAAAATACACAACCATTACTGAGAAATGTGCACGAGGAACAACAGAAAACGAATGAAACTGAATCTCAGAGACAAATGCCACAAAGTACCTCAGACCTGGAGACTGTAGAGAGCAATTTGAAACCAGGCATAGATCAGTCAATGTTTCTCTTTTCAAAACAGTCAGCCTCCTACAATGAGGAGGCTGTTAATCCTGTTGCGCTTGTTCACGAGACTGATGTAAGGGATCGTGAGGGAAATGTAGAGGTTAGTGTTGAGCCACAACAGCTAGATGATTTTGCAAACACTGAAATGCAAACAACTTCTGTGGTCACTAAAAGAAACAGACGCTCAGTAAATCAGCATCTGTCTTCAAATACCCAGGATGCTACGAGCACTGAATCTGGTGTCGCATTGGAAGGTTCTGAGACTGCACAAAGTACACAGCATGATGAGCAAAGTCCAGAGAGCATAAAAGCAAAGCAGGACGAAGCTTTGAAACCAACAGAAGCACTCATTGCGGGTGTGGCAGATTTGGAAAAAGCAAAAAGTGGGTTCAGAGGAGGAGCTGGAGAAGAACTTGCCCAAGCAAGTGAACAAGAACCAAACAGTGGGAATACAGAAGACCCAAATTTCAGTGTGACCAGCAGGAGAAGAAAGTTAGGTTCCACTCGCAAGAATCTTGGGTCACGATCCCATGGAAAAGACTTACATCAAAATCAAGAGGTGGCTGATGAGGCAACTGCCACAATCATTGGGGATGATTTGACTGAGGACGTCTCGGGAATCGAAAAAACAGTTGTGCAGGTTCACACCGACTCCGAGCAAAGGAAAGAAAGAATATTTGAAGCAGTGGAGAGTAGCCACGCTGGTGAATCTCAGTCAAAACCTATGGCTCACCAGATAGTTGAAGAAAAACCTGATTCTCCAACTCAGCTGGGAGAAAAAGAGCTTCAGCTAACTCCAGATCACCTCCAATCAACACCACAAACATCTCCTAAACATGATGTGCCAGAATCAGCTGGAGGAGGGAGAAGAAGAAAAATGGGGTCTAACCGCAAGTCACGTGGACATCAGCACTTGGAAGACCAAAGTGTGAGAAAGGATAGGACAGGAGACGCAGAAACAGGGAGAGATATCACTAGCCTGGCACCTGAAGAACACTCAGCACCTGGGGGCCTGGAGAAAATATTAGAGGTAAGCAGCAAAGCAAAAATGTTTTGTGTGTGATTCGTTTGTGTAGATTTACAATTAGAGTCTAGCTGCACTTTCTTTTTCATTTTTATTGTGCTAGATTTTCTTAACAAATGAATAGAGGGCAGAAATTATTTCTGTGACATGTAAACTTACTTGACATCTTTTATTAGAGTTTCTCTTTGAAACTTTGACTACACGGATTCAACCAAAAACCACACAGTCTAACTACATTATTAATTCACTTCCGTGTTCCTCCGTTGTGAATATCTATCAATTCTCGGTGGAAGAAGCAGTAGAAGTGTTCTTTGGCACAGTGTGCTGCACTTCCTATTTGTATAAAACCTCTTGTGCACTGGTCAAGTGTTTGTTTCAAGAAGCACATCATGACACAATGAACCAAAATGAGGAACATGTGGTCCGCACAACAGGTTTCACATAGTGAAAAAGAGAACATCAACGTGTATCTGTCTCTGGATCTCCGTGCTGCTGTTTGAGTTTCACACACTTACATGACACAACTGTATAGATACCAGTAAAGATGATACCAGTAAAGATGTGAAATGATCTAAAAGCATTACGTGCAAAACTGGACCACAATAAGTCATTTGTGTAAATGTTTTTCTCACAATAGACAAAATGTCATATTGTTGAGCTTGTAACATCACTGATCAGTGCAAACAATACACATTCCAATTCAATTGGACATTATCCTTTTTATCATGTGGGAAACAGCATGTTCAAGATTAAATATGCAATCAGACAAGAGCCTCCTCAGCTCAGTCACCTGATGACTGTTTTTTTTTGTCTGCAGGTTGGTGACAGTAAACAGGAAGCATCATCCAACATCAGGTGAGTCCAACATGTTGAAAGAAATACAAACACTGCAGCCTCCGAGGTTTGCCTAAATACCTAATTAGCTTTGCACACTTAACTTTTAGCCTATCTGTTATAGGTATTCAGAGAATAATCTTAATTTATATCAACATGATTCAACATGCGCGAAGGATGATAACATCAAGAATTCAAGCCATTTCATTCTGAAGCAAACGCAACTCAATTTCTTCATCTATTAGCGTGTCTTGTCTCTCTTGTGCTTTTTACTGCATCTGCTACATGTCCTTATTGTACAATCAATTCCATTGTAAGGTCAATGTGATTAATAATTTAGATAATAAAGATGAGAAACAAGTACTAAACCAGTTTGAGTAAAACTTAGTGGATGTAAAGGGCGTGGGCCAGAGAATAACCCATTGACCCATTTTTTTGGGCAGATCCCGATCATGTACGGAATATTTAAACTTTCCTTCCTGGTGTTTGTTGCTTAATTTTGGTCTTAGAAGTCTTCTAATTAAGTCTGATCATCTTTTCCACAGTGGGAGGGCATCTAATCGGGTGAATCCTTTTCAGCGTCCCCAGGATGAATTCCAATTTGGTCAACAAAGTCAGAAGAAGGTGTCATTCGGTAAGCAGAACATTACTAATCGCAGTCAGCCCAGTATACAAAGGTTTGATGTGTGACAAGTACAGGTGAGTGTTTTTTGTTTTCCTTTCAGCGGAGGCAGACGTCAGATCAAAAAGCTACAACGTAATGATGGTTGGAGAAAGCAGCGTAGGAAAGACCTCCTTCATGAAGAGGGCTCAGAGTGGGAAGTTTTCTTTAGACCTACCTGCCTCTGTTGGTAAGATCCTGACCTTTATCTACTTATTTGCTCAACTCTGGATAAACATACAGAATAATGATACATGGATGTATTTTATAGGCCTTGATTCCTGCACGTGGACCGTGGTAGTGGATGGAAAGCCTGTGGTGCTCAAGATATGGGACACAGCAGGTCAAGAAAGGTATGTTTCCTTTTTACTCAATCATAAAGGATAAATGTGTGATTCCTGTTTCCCAGCCTGTTTTTCTCGACATAGGTACGTATGTTGCATACAGTATGTAGTAAAGGTGATTGTCTTGCTGTATATTTCATGAGGGAGAATCAATTAGAATATCATATGTATAATGTATGTTTTATGATAGGATCAAAATGATAGGTACAATTTTACATTTGATATGACATCATCTTTTAAAGTTAAATCCATATTTAAGACATTTAAGATACAGGCTTCCCAACAGCAACGTCCAATACCAAGTCAAAAATTATTACAAAGTCCAGACTCATTTTTAATATGAAATAAATGAAGATCTCAACTTATTACATCCACTGTTAATAATAACAGTTTCAGCTATTAGTCTGTTGTTGATCAGGTAGATTCTTGTGGATGTAGGAGCTGCCAATAAAGAAGAAAAACTTAATTCCTGACATGTCTAGAAGCCCTTCATGATGACCTGGCTTGTTGCTGCAGATCTGTTGCCGTTGTGGCTTTGAAGCACATTATGATTTATTTGCTCATGTCAAGATTATGCATATTTGCAAACAAGTAGAAACGTCGGTAAAACAATGCATGAATAGAGAGATCTTAATTGTGACATCACAGCACGTGTGACTTGCGATACAGTGGAGCAGCAAGAAGGTTCTGGGTTTGAAACCAAGGCCTGGGACACTTTGAGGTCCAGCAGATGTATGTGGGTGGATAGAGTTCTGCTGATGTCTCTGACAGGGACGCACCAATCCGATATTAAGGTCATACTGGCCCAGATATTGACAAAATAACTAGTTCTGGTATCAGATAAGGTGGCCGTTCCATGACGCCGATCTGTTCACTTAGATTTTATGTTTGTGACCCGTGCTAAATCACGTGTCAGCAGCACATGCAGCATGCCGTTAGACAACAAACAAACACAGAGCAACGACCTTTTACAAAGTTGGGAAAGTAATGTTAAAGGGATAGTTTAACATTTTGGCCATTGCCATAATCCCTATAGTTTTAAGAATAAGTTTGTTACCTTTAATTGTCAGTGCAAGCTATTTTTAGATCGGCAGAGCAGAGCCGCAAGCTGCTCAGAGCTACGCTACGGAGGCTCATGAGATTTCTTGGTTTCCCTCATCAAACTCCAAAACGCTCTTGTGGACAAGTTGTGACTTCCACATTCACCACTCTATGAGATAATAACGGAACGTTACGAGACAGAGTTGTTTTTGAGGTAAATTCATGATGCGTGTTTCCGTAGGGGGCAGTTTTTTGGCAAGCAGTCTCTGCATTTGCCTTAAAAACAATTCTGTGAGTTTGATGAGGGAAACCAAAATATCCCATTCACCTCCGTAGAGTAGCTCTGAGCAGCTCGCGGCTCCGCTCCTAAGACTATATGGATTATGGCAATGGGCCAATTTGCCAAAATGTTGAACTATCCCTTTAAAGTCAAGCCTTCACTGTCCTCCACATAGCAAAGTATACAGTTTATTAATTCAACAGTGGCCCAGGTATGTGTATCCAAGCTGGACTGGTTGGCACTCATTCACCATATCTGTAGAGAAGGCATCATTGTCAAAAGTACAAGGTGTTATTTTGTGGTTTATGATGGCCTAAATGTTCTGCCAAGTGCACCGTGTCTTTTTATTCCCGGAAATGGCTGAGGACTTTCTGTGTACAGATGTGGGTAGCTACTCTGGTGACTCAGGACAGGTTGTCTCTGACAGGGTGTTCCTGCCCCAAGGGCTTTTTTCACCACCCAGTCTGACGGCAACATCCAACATTCTCAGCGGCGTGTAGCACCTCGGCAGTCGGCCAGGAACTGTGACAAGCACACGTGACAATGCTTGTGTAACCTTTATGTACTTGTCATTGTAGCCAGATAGTGTTGCAGCCTCCTGAACAGACCACATCATGACAATGCACTCGAAATACTGTGGAAGTGTTGATGAATCTTTGAGGGGCTGGTTCGAACCTGTCTCAGAACTGGTTTTGCTCTCATCTCAACAACAGTGTTTGGTTTGCTTGAATCGTCACAACAGACGTCTCAGCAGCAGTGTGTGTGCGTGGAGTGTGTGGACATGTTGTTTACATACAAGGTTTAGAAAACTCAACCAACAGATAGCATGAGATCACCAGAAAACACACTTTCGACATCTGCTGCCAGTCATCATCACACTGTTTCTCACAACATTACAACATGTGTTAGGTTCACCAGTGAATGTGATGAACACTCATTAAAATGTGCTAGTTTTGTGAAATCGGTGGACAGGATGTGAAATCTCTGTGCAGACTGGCTCTCATCACTTTCTCGACTCTCTTCAAAGGTTTCACAGCATCACAAGACAGGTTTTTCATAAAGCCCATGCTTTTCTCTTGATGTATGACATCACGTCCACTCAGAGCTTCTCCGCAATCAGCTTCTGGGCAAACTCTATTCAGGTATGGTGTATTCAGAGCCTCAGTCCACTTCAGTTCACTGTGTGTGTGTACTGTTGAAATGTGTAATCATGTCTCTGTCATGTCTCTTTTTTTAATTTCTCTTATTTAGGGAGCAGACATAATTTGTGTTTAAATGATCATTATGCCATACAAAACTCTCTCTCTCTCTCTTTTGCTTTAGTTAAGACACTTCTGACACCCAGTTTGATTGTTGTCAATAGTGAGCTTTTTTATATGGTTGTAAATTATACATTTCACTGTAGCTTTGCAACTGATGCAACTGCATGAACAAAGAACTCCAACAGAAAACACAAATGAACAAACATGCAGCAACACAGGCTTGGTCATTCCACAGAGAGGTTTTTACTGCAGCTCCAGTCCTACAATCTTTATATTATGAGCAAAGGATGCTTATAAACATCATCATTTCATTTATCACTTTTTACACACACATATTGTACATATACATACACACATCTATCTATCTATCTATCTATCTATCTATCTATCTATCTATCTATCTATCTATCTATCTATCTATCTATCTATCTATCTATCTATCTACCTACCTACCTACCTACCTACCTACCTACCTACCTACCTACCTACCTACCTACCTACCTACCTACCTACCTACCTACCTACCTACCTATCTATCTATCTATCTATCTAATGTGAAAAAAAGATAAATGAACTGCACCGTCCTCTACATAACATCTAGTGTGAAATACATCTTGTCCAGGTGTTGCAGGCAGTGCTTAGAGAAAAAGAATCTTAAACTTGTTTGTCAGGATTTACTGCACATATCCAGATCAACATCAGAAACACTTGACCCTCTCCATGAAGACAGATGAGTCTGTGAAGCTGCCTGCATGGTGATCCAAACAATAATCAAACTAATCCATATTTCTTGCAGGAGGGGGCTGCAGAAGACGTGTCCATTTTACTTCTGGGGAATAAGTCTGACTGTGCAAAAAGGAAGGTTCAAACCCAGGAGGGAGAAATTCTCGCTAAGGTGTGAAACACTCTGACTCTTACAGTTCATTTGATAAGCACAGATAATAAGTAAATAGTTGTAATGATCACAGCTGTTCTCCGTCTGCAGGAATACGACTATGGATTCATGGAGTGTAGCGCCGCCACAGGCGAAAATGTGATTCAGTCCTTGGAAACTGTCGCCAGGTAATAAAACTCTCACTGATATTCTGTTTGATTTGCGACATCTGTCACATCAGTGTTTGTGCTGTAAATTGAGTGGTCATGATATCTGCTGATTGCGGTGTTGTCGTCGTGTTTTTGCCAGGATGTTGAGTCAAAAAGTTGACACAGCAGAGGAAGAGCTGGTGTTACACAAAGAGCCCCCAAAGAAGAAAAAATCAGGATGTTGCTGAACAGATGTGGTAAAATCCCTGCACACAGTGGACGTTCTGGACCAGCTGTACATCGCAAACTACATACTCAAACCAATCTTTATATCCTGTGTGTTGTATTAAGTTACACAAATGTATATAAATTTCCTTTGACATTTAGCTATTTTATTATTTCTACCAAAGCTTTAATCAGATTGCTAAATTATTGATTTCTTGTGGTCCTAATTTAATTGAAATGCTGAGTTGAATTGTTACAAGGGACAATGTAAGATCAAGAACATCCTGCACTTAGTTGCGAAACACATCCTGTTAAATCTGCAGAGGCGATATGTATTCACTCTACACAGTGATGTATATATTATACAGCTGGTGTAGGCTTTCTGTAATCAGTTAACTGTTGTAACCATGGAAACAATGACATGAATAATTGATTTTTTAATCTTGCAGCATTCTACTTTATATTTTGCAGTATATGGCCTGATTTTACATTCAGTTTCTTTCTTGCAGTGTAATACTGGTGCAATTGAAAATGAAGTGAATATTTATAGAGGACCTTTGCAGATTCAATTATTCATCTCATTTAATACTTCAGCACTTTCTCACGTCTGAGATAGAAAAAAATCTTCTGTGTTGTACAGCTGTTGAATGTTCTGCAATGATTTTACTTAAGTTAAGTGCACATTTTAATGTCATGAAACTTACATGTAATGCAGTTTGTATATTTACGTTTTGCTCTCTGCTTCATTTTAACAGGCATATTAGCTCAGAGGCTACAGTGTGTAGCATTCTATATTAAAACATGCAATACGCCTGAGAACAAATGTAAATCTTTTTTTATTTTTGTTGCTTTGTTAAGTACACAAGGTCCAAAAATTGTAATCAATTTATTGTGATTATTTATATCAAATGAGTAGTGTCTACATTACAGTTGTCACAAAGCTGCCAGGTTGGCCTTATAATCATAAATAAAATTTGCTTCTATAACTAAAGATACTTTTCAGTGAAATTATTTCTGGACTTCCAATATAAATAATTTTACATTTTTGTTGATTTCCCTGACTTGTTTGACTGAGCAACTTTAATCAGGTTGTTCTAATGTCCTGTCTCATTCTTAATGAACCTCCAGAACAATGACTTGTGCGCTCTCGTACTTCATTTGTGTCCTTGTGGAAGTTATGTGTTTTCCTGACTGACAAAGACGACAGTGTTCCCACTGGAACAACAAGTTCTTTAGTGGTGCGAAGGACACGGCAACAATGGCGCCACAGGAATAACCTCATCCCGTCCCCAAAGGAGCTTTTGTGGAAAACAGAAACGCTGAGACATCATCAGACGGTCGAGATGATTACACCAAATCTGATATTAGTGGCTGCAGCTGACTTCACTCGTTATATTTATGCATCAGGAAATATATTCTCTTTGCCACAGTTATCCTGTTTGAGGCTGGAACTGTTTTGCTAAAATACGCAAGGTCAGAAAACCTGTCACCACTTTATTGAATGGATCTGTGGTGGAGAAGTCAGAGGACTTCCCAAATAATTCCCCACATTTTCATTCTCCTGATAAAGACAGACTGGGTCAGAAATGACAGTTGTGTTCCCTGTTTAAAAGAATAAAATAAAATAAAAAATGCTTGGCCCAGTAACTGCATTTGAATCCTTGGTGTGAGTGTCTGGAATAAGCCCACAGGCTTCCCTTTGTCTCCAATGTCTGGAGAGAACAATGTAGTGGTACTAACTACAGGGAAAATAGAGACAGTGATCAATTAGTAAACTTCCAAATGATTAATTCCCCTTCACTGCTTCCTACCCAGAAGACAGTGGGAGAACTTGTTGACAACTTTGTGGAAATTTGCTGTTGTCCAGGAAATGACTGGTTTAAAACTACATCACACAAGTCACTGAAATAAAAATTACTTTTACTTTCAGCCACTTGGGGGAGTACTTGAGCAGATGAAGCAGGTGAACTATTCATCTACAAACCTTTATTAGTGCTTCACTCAAGGAGCCAGACACTTTCTATTACTGTAGTGTGTTCCACGTCCTGTTTGCTCACATTCATCGACCAGTGACACAACTAAAAGGAATTGTAAAGATTCGCTAAATTATTTTTAAGTTTATTTCAAGATAAAAAATGAAACACTTACATAAAGATTTGGTAAATATATATATACATTCTGGTGAAAGTACTGGAAGATAGACAATAAACAGACAGTTTTAATATTAAATAGATGCATCATGTAAGGAAATAGAGATACTTTCTCTTTCAGATCTCATTCTCATCTTAGCTAAACCTAAAGTGATGCTGTTTCCTCACTCAGAAAGTCAGTAGAGCAGTCCCATAAGTAACACTGACAGCATTTCATTTAATTTTTAATTTCTGCTGCCATTGCTTCTTCACTGCTTTCACTGTGTTGACTTGCTGACATCTTCTCCTCTGGTGGCTGTACTCCTGGTGTCGTCGTCTGGGATTTGGAGCGCTGCCTATGTTTCCTAGAGGAGCGGTATTGCTGGATGGCCTGCGTGATGTCAGAGGCAGTCCAGTGGTGATGCGTCAGGGCGTCCTGCAGTGTAAAAGGTCCGTCTCTGGTGCGTCTCACTCCTTTACACACTGCAGTGCTGCGCAGCTCAAGTCCTATCTCGTGCACAAGTTTGCACAAATATTTCTGAGTTTCATTCAGGCACTGCACCTCTGTAAGAACGTGAGACAAAACATTTGTTTTTACATTGTAAAATGAGATGTTAAAGTGTATCCGACTGAAGATTGTTTACCTAAAGTGAAGTTCGGGGGCTGGAAGTGAAGGCAGCGTATTCCTGTCAGAATAGGCTCCGACTTCCCCTCCGGACCCAATAAACCCTTTACAGCCAGCTCATAGGCTTCCTGTGAGCGCATGTCTACACTGGAATACCTGCATGGAAAAAAAAAGAGGAAGTCAGGGACAAAAGCAGTAAATGAGGGAATGTGAATCCATGCGAGATGTAGTTATCATACATGAATAAGGCCTTCTGATTGGCTCCCTGCAGCATGGCCAGTACTCTGTTCAGCTTATCCAGTGTGATGTGATCTGTTGAATGGAAACAAAATTCAAAGTTGCTTTACCATCGCTGTATACATGGCACAGAGAAGAATACATAATATGTATAATATGTATGTTTATGAAAATATAAACAATAAACAATATTTCAAGGTTAGACTGAGTAAACTAGTGACACTAAATAATATGCACATGTACACTAGATAAAAGGCAACTAATCACATATTATAAGGAGGTCCTCTGTGTGTATGTGCACGCATAGTGTGTGTTGGTCTGTGTGGCTGTGTTTCATATAAATGTATGGGAGATAGAGGTTAACTACAGATACCAGAGGAGTCCCCGATTAATTAATTGACTTCAGCTGTGGCTCTGGCCTGAGGCTCAGAGGTTGCCAGGGCAATTTGAGGGGGTTGCCCCGACGATAAACAGATGAGGGCGGTTTTCTGACTTGGTGCTGGTTTCACATTTGGGCTTATTGTGACAAAACAGTAGCGCATTGATATGATATTTGGTGTTTCTAGAGTAAACATTATAGCGTTAACAACACTCAGTTCCTCTCAGATAATCTTTGTATTGGAGTCAATGGGCAGCAGGAAGAGACCTGGCTGCACTCAGAGGCTCACTGTTTAAATTCTTTAAATTTAGCATTGTTGGAGAGAGAGGACAAGTTTGTCTCCAACTTGTCTACAGCTGTAAAGGTCAGTGCCTTGGAGTGTGACAAATACAACTGTGTGAAAAGGTGAGGCCTCCTACCATAGGTGGACCTTTCCACCACACGACCCGTGTAGGAGAAATCATCCGTGGCAGTCCCAAACTCTCCCTCCAGCGTGTAGTCCTGAAGTATATCACACAGAATCAAACCCGTTTACACTGTGCCTCCATTTCATCGTACTGTCATTTATCACATGAAACTAATGGAAATCGAGGGTTACCCTGGTGACTCGTGTTCTGTAGAGATCGTTCAGGACCTTATTGCCATTACCCACTGCAAGAACTGAAGAAAAAAATGCAGTGAATATTGGGAGAGGGGTCACCCCTATGTTCCCCGGGTCCTATGTTCCCCGCTGTGTATGTGACCGGGGAACATAGAACCCTTTTTTAGAAAAAGGCTCCTATGTTCCCCGGTCACCCATGGAACATACAATTTTTGGTCCCATAGAGTTGTGACTTTGAGTGAGAAGTGGAACTGCCCCACTGGTTGGGTTTAGGCAATGAAGAAAGGAGTTGGTTAAGTTTAGTAAAAAAGACCAGGTAGAGGCTAGACAGGCCAGATAGATGGAGAGAATCCAGATAAGTAGAGAGAGTCCATCGACTGGCAACAGCAGGGAACAGAGGTACGCTCCCATTGTGAGAGGCAACAAGTAATTACAAGACAATGACTGGAACTAAATACGCAACATTCCCACCTAGAACACCAGAGGAAAAGGCATCCAGGCGATGTCCCACCCCGACTCGAATACGCTGGAATTCCGGTCCAGTCACTGAAACAGAAAAAAACTTGCTATTGACTCACGTACAGTCAGGAATGTGCACAAACATAACAGCTGCACTTTAATGTAATTCAGTCACACCGGCTGTAATTAAACTTCAGACGTCACTAATGGGCCATCAGACCTCATCTCATGCGTTATCTATTTTAAATTAGACCAGTGATTCTGGACAGGCCACGCTGGGTGGGTGAAGCTGAAGCTGAGCTGACCTCTTCCAGAGCACACACGCTGACATATAATCAAGTTAATTGTTGAATTTTAATATTAGCGAACACATTACTATCATTAATAACTGTTCTGACTGAGCCTCTGCTGCTCTAACAGGTCAGAATCTCTTAAATCTTTTTTATTCCTCCAAAACTTAATCTAATCAGGAAAATACATGAGAAACATACAAAGTTACTAGACCGTGTTAAATGTGTAAATACGATAGTGAACAAACAATCTTTTTTAAACCATGATTACACAATTATTGTTTTGGTCCACACTGAAACATAATTAAGTCATCAAAAGGGCAGTCAGCCTCTTGGCTAGTGACATCAATGGAATCTAATTGGAGTTAGGATATATTAAAGTTTAGAGTGAAGTTAATCATACCAGACTGGATGTGTGACATCAAGCTTAAAAAGATCAAGATTACCTTGTTACAAGAAGCTTTTATGTGAATACTGAGATCTCAAGAGGATGTGATGGGAGCTGTCTTTCAGGTGGAGACATAACAGTGACGTGGCCGAGTCTACAATGACCCTGCAAGCTTTAAAATCACACAGCTGCAGGCCTTGGGGAATAACTGGAGCATCTTAAAGCCTATGTTCATTATGCGACCATACACATATCATGGCGCATTGCATAATGGAGCATACACAACTTGGAGCTCACTATCATCAAGGGGGAAATGAATTCCCTTTTTTCTATCGAGGTATTGTATTGGGTAATTACAGTAAACACCACAACTCACACAACAACGCAATGCAACATGTAAATCTACGACAAACAGAATGACTTCAATGGAAATGTGCCCTTTAGACTGGTCCAGTGTTGGTGACCACATCAAAACTATGTGATTTTATAGAAGACACATGCAGGACACATACCCAGAGGACTTTTGGACAATGCAGGCACAGAGGCTGCAGACAGGGTGAGTCCCTTGGGTGCCTCGGCATCACTGCCTCCCGGGTGGGACAGGAAACGGACCTCTTTTGGACAGGGCAGGGACGGTGCAGCGTTCAGACCTGCAAACCAACACACACAGAGGTCAGCGGGTGGTCGCATCCACGTTCAACTGCAGGGAATAATGTGTTTGACAAGATAATCCGCACATTGGCTCCAGTATGTTTCCATTTCACTACCGACACAGACGTCTAACACAGAGAGGGGGAGGTGTGTTATTCTCACCTTTAAGGAGGTTTGACTCGATGTTATCCCGGACCAGTTTCCAGTGAACACCGGGGCTTTTATACACACAAAATAGACCCTCTAACCTCCTAAACATGCGACCAGCGGGAGTAGCCATTGCGTTTCTAATGTCAAGTCATTCCGACTTCTTGAAAAATACAGATTTGGTCATTTTTAGATCTAGGTTAGTTTAGCCAAGGCAGAGTTCGTCTTCCATTCACTTCCATGTACGCTACGCATGTGGCTGACACTAGTTATAAACATCCAACGGGGCTACACCGCCGTCTGCTGGACCGGATGTATGGATGAAAGGTTTACGACGCTTTGCCATAGGTGAGTTCAACAGTCAGTTAAACAGAAAATAAAATAAAATAATAATAAACGCGTGTCTCGTGTGTTGAGAAAAGCAGTTCAAGCCGAAGGTTCTTGTTTTTATTTTTCCATTTAAAGAATGAGTCGTGATGGCGCTAAAGGCACCAGCTGCCGTAAAAACCCCAAAGAAGAAGAAGCGGAGGAGCACGGAGGAGGAGGAAGCAGCTGACCGGAGCACTGTGTACATCCGCTGACTGACAGTCTGAAGACTTGACCTCGGTAATGTTTTCTGTGGTAACTTACAGCTCTTGTAGATAGACATCTCTGTGGACGACTAGCGGTCCGAAGTGCTGACAGTTACCTGGTATTATTACTGAATAGCACGTTGCTACTAGCTAACGTAGACATATAGCTAACGTTAGTGGCAGTAACAAAGTAACGTTAGCTAGACATTTCATGGGGCAGCTCATGTTAGACGTCGTTACTTTGACAACTGTGACGATTCCAACCATGCGCTTGTTTTTAATAACTTAACGTTTTACATCAAAATGTTGATACATCCATGGGTAGAGGGCGGTAGAGGCAGGTCTGATTAGCCTACTCACTTACCTAACAGCAGTGATGGGAATAACGGCGTTACTAACAGCGCTACTTTTTTCAGTAACGAGCAATCAAAAAAGTTACTGTTTCCCCCGTTTTAATACAGTTACTGACGATAATATGCGCCGTTACTTGCCGTTATTTGACTCAAGAAGTCAATAAGTGTATGTTATATACAGTACACATTTTTTCAATCCATTAACTAGTTGGAAAAAAATGAATAACCAACTCACTCATGAGTATCATTGGTTAGTTGCAGATAAACAGGAGGTAAGGGTTAAGTTACGGTTAGGGGCTTATGGGGGGCGAGTCCAAGTCATTTGACATATTTGAGCATTTTATTAAAAAAAAAAAAGTAACACAATACTTTTCCTGGTAATTCGTTATTTGTATAATGTAGTAATTCAATTACTTACTGTTTGGGAAAAGTAACATGTAACTATAACTAATTACTTTTTTTAAACTAACATGCCCAACACTGCCTATCAGTCAATGTAAGCAACTGCCCCTTGGTATCATTTGGATCCATATGATTAGATTTTTATATTGTCAAAAAGTTACTAGTCTAGCTTGCCAGACCCTCCTCCAGAGAAGAAGTTAAAAAGTTACAAGTGTTGACATTTTAGAAGCTGGTAATCAACTTCTGACATGACTTATTACTATACACTATCAGATTTTTTTTTTTTTTTTTTTTGCTCTGTGCTTGGCTGTGGGAATAAAGTACAACAAATTATTGCCCCATAAAGAGGTTAATTCAGATGAGAGTTGAGGTTGAAGGAATGTGTGAACGGTCACATTCTCACTTGAACTAAATATAAAATATGGTGTCACTGGTCGCTGCTCAGTGTTGCTGATATTTAAACACTGCCAGGGGTGGATTGGCCATAGGGAGTACCGGGAGTTTTCCCGGTGGGCCGGTCACTAATGGGCCGATAGGCGGCCGTTTTTTATTTATTTATTTAACTTTTTTTCCCCACCATGCCTCGCCTTGCCTATTGTAACTCTCTCGGCCCGGGGAGAGAGACCTGCATCGGCTCGGCCCACAGTGCTCAGCTGCAGACACAGCAGAGAGGTGACGATTGGCCCAGTGGCCTGTCTACCTGGCCCAATGGCCCTATGAGAGGCTACAGAGGCCCAGGAGTCCCACCCACGCATGTTCTAGACCCCCCCTCGTCCAATCACTTTTAATGATGAGGAGTCATGATGAGAGAGAGAGCGAGAGAGAGAAAAAAACAACACACCAGCACACGAAAATGGAAAAGAAAAGTTTAAAAAAAAACGCAAAGGCGGTGCGGAA
This sequence comes from Trachurus trachurus, assembly GCF_905171665.1. NCBI lineage: Eukaryota > Metazoa > Chordata > Actinopteri > Carangiformes > Carangidae > Trachurus > Trachurus trachurus. Next base: position 28,435,560 of record NC_139896.1, read on the forward strand.
AAATGGAGAAAAGTAACAAAAAAAGAAAAGCTCTAGCAGCACAGACTGCTGAAAGTACAACAATTACGCAGATGTTTGCTGCAGGGGCCGCGTGGCCTGGCCGGGGCTAGAAGCACCGATGCTGCAGCTGCAGCAGCAGGTCCTTCACGTGAGTCTGAAGGGAGTGAGGCTTCCATTACCAGTGCCCTTATGGTGCAGGAGGAGACGGAAAAAATAAGTGTTGAGGAAGACTCTCCACCATGTGAAGGAGTGATAACCGTGTTAAGCAGGTATGTGTGAATGGTGTGGATAAACATTCATTAAAATACTGTAAATGGTCCAGAACGGTTGCCATGAACTTTACTTGACATAATAAATAGCTACAGCTAATAACTCTGATGGTGTGGTGTGTTACAGCTAAATCTAGTTATCTAAAGTATTGGAAAACAATAACTATATTCATATACTATCCTCATTAATTGATTAGTTGATTTTATTAAAGTTCCCTCACTCAAATTTGGTCATGAAGGACATTGAGCTAACAACATGCTTTCCATATTTTTTTCAGTCAGTGTTTATGGTTTATTGTCCTTTCTTTCAAATTAATAAAACACAGGTTACAGTAGGCTAACTACTGTTACAGTAAAACATCATTCTGCATAGACTACATATTACTCATGATGCAGTACACAAATTACAAGTATTTCTTGTCATGCTTCATTGTCTATACATTATGTTGAGCTGTACTGTCTTTCTAAGATAAAATTAGTGTTTGTCCATTTTTCAGATCATTGTACTATTGTTTTCCATACTTTAGCCAGCTAGCCAAAGTTCTGATTGCATGCAGACTCATTATGTGCATGTAATCTTGTCCAAACTTAACTTATTCCACACTATTCCTCTACTTTGTTGTATATTGTATATCGTTTAGTAGTGGTGTTATTAAGAGCTTGTGTGTTTGTATGTACAACGGTGCTAGTTGGCAAAATATCCGCGTGCAGATAGTGGGCCGGTCTGGACCAAAAAGTCCAGGGCCAAATTTTTGTCCCAGTCCACCCCTGAACACTGCCACAGTAGGACAGGCACAGATATAAATACTAAGACCGTTAAATTCCACATGGCTGCCTTAGTGACAGGATCCTGGTGCTGTGTCTCATTGTTAATGTAGGGACAGCTGAGTGAAACAGCTGGCCTTGAAGTCATCACAAATCCTTCGTCCAACCACACAACTTCCTAGAGTTAAAATGCACTTGGTGTTAAAGGCCTGTACCAAAACTGTACCATCTATAGTTAGATGAACCCTCTGATAGGTCTGCTGCTGTTACATGTATTTAGAAATATCCAGTATGTAAACTAGATATGAACAGGGGTTCCACATCATTTAAGCCATTTTTGTGGTTTTCATTCATTAAAGCAGAAGTGAGTGATATATTTGTGTTAATATAAGTCTTAAATAGTTATATCTTCCGACAGCAATCACTTACATAGAGTGTTTGGACTGAAACACTGGTCTCTCAGTCCCTCTGCTCTGCTCTGAGCCGAAGAGAAAACATTTATCGTATCCTACAGTTTTTATCCAATGAGGAGAGAGAACGGCATGCAGGGCTGTGTGTGCAGCCAAGGAACGCCGTGAATGTGGCGACGTAGGGACGAGGACTGTTATGGTGCGTTCAAGGAAACTCGTATTTTTCCGACCGTGAAGTGGTACCAGTTCAATCTGGTACGAGTTCACCGGTCGGAAGTTACGAGTGGCCGTTATAGTGACTTTCACCGGTAAAACAGGTCGGAAAAACACGAGTGGGTTGCCTGAAACGCTACAAAGTCGTAAGTTGTGACTTGAAGCTGTAATTCACGATTTCAAAAGCCTGCCTGGAACGCAGCATTAACGACCGGATTGCTTACTTCTGCTTTAAAGGTGTACAGAAAAGAAAATTGAATTTGAGCCCACTTTGGGTCATAAAATTAATGTGATAACTCATCTTTCAGACGTTGTAGGCCAAACTTTGTGCAAAATTCTATTTTTGAGTAAATCCGGGATGAAAGTGTGTATTTTTTTTTTTCGCATTGGATAATGCAGGCGCACGGATTATACGTCAGCCTGTACACGATTCACCAGCCACTGATATTGGATCCGTAATCCGTCATTCAAACGTCTGAGACACGCACACACACACGGAGCTCGGACTCGCCCCAAGCTTTGAATATCCCGTCCGCTCGATAACGACCAATCAAATTCGTTTTCCTCACTCGGGTAAACTCGTGGTGCAGCTCGTGACAACTCGGCGCGACACACAGGACAAACGGCCATTTCTGTACACCTTTAAAGCAGAAGTGAGTGGTCCGGTCGTTTTCGCTAATGCTGCGTTCCAGGCAGGCTTTTGAAATCGTGAATTACAGCTTCAAGTCACAACTTACGACTTTGTAGCGTTTCAGGCAACCCACTCGTGTTTTTCCGACCTGTTTTACCTGTGAAAGTCACTATAACGGCCACTCGTAACTTCCGACCGGTGAACTCGTACCAGATTGAACTGGTACCACTTCACGGTCGGAAAAATACGAGTTACGGGCTGCCTTGAACGCACCATAACAGTCCTCGTCCCTACGTCGCCACATTCACGGCGTCCCTTGGCTGCACACACAGCCCTGCATGCCGTTCTCTCTCCTCATTGGATAAAAACTGTAGGATACGAGAAAAGTTTTCTTCTCGGCTCAGAGCAGAGCAGAGTGACTGACAGACCCGTGTTTCTGACCAAACACTCTATGTAAGTGATTGCTGTCGAGTATATAACTATTTAAGACTTATATTAACACAAATATATCACTTACTTCTGCTTTAAATAACTACAAACCAAATCACACACAATAAAGTGTAGTTTTCAGATTAACCCTTGAGAACCAGACTCACTATTCACTACTCACTGTGTGGCGTGGTGTGTGTGAAAACTAGATACCCAGGTCATGGACCTTTTTCCAGTCTTGCTCCACTATATTCAGTTTAATGCACACATTCAGAGCATAACTACAGGAAACACAACAGCAAACAGTTAACAGATATGTTCACAAAACTGTTTTTCTCTGGTTATGTTTAAACTAGAGTCTGTTTTATGTCTGTGGTCTTACCTGTCCAGGCGTAATGCGAGCTCCTCTACGCTGGGTGCTGTGGGATGTGAAGGACACCCTGCTGAAGGTGCGTCTGTCTGTGGGAGAGCAGTACTGCAAGGAGGCTCAAAGAATGGGCCTGAGCCTTAATCCAGCAGAGGTGGACGCCGCTTTCCGCCTCGCATATCGAAAATATTCCAGCACATATCCCAACTACGGCGTGGCACAGGGCCTGGACGGACAGTCCTGGTGGATGGGGGTGGTGAGGGACACTTTCTCCCAGTGCAGAGTGCAAGACCCAGCCCTGCTCAACACACTGTCTCACAACCTTTATCATAACTTCTGCAACGCAGACAACTGGGAGGTAAATAACAGATCACATGATCCAGGAGTTGTTTATTTGATTTGTGGTATGGTAATGTAAGTTTATTTCAAGTTTCAGTGAACAAACTGACAGCAATTTATATTTTCATTGTTTACTGGGTAACTTAGTTTATCTGTTATTTATTTATTATTTATTGTATATTTATGTAGTCAGTTTACTGTTTTTGTTTTGTCCTCCTTGGCTTACTACATACTGGAAGTAATACTGCTTAAAAAACTTATATCTTAAATCATTTATGGATTTTATATGGATTGAACAAATATTGATGTCTATTAGTTTTCATATTAATTAATGGCAGAGCATTTGAAGGAAGCCAGAAGATGAATCAATTTTGGTTGAGTTATGGAGAAGTTGTGGGACTATGTTAGTTTTTAACTCCAGCCCACTCCTTTTTGGACATGAGAAAACAAGTCTGCATAGTGCAGCTACTTGCTCATTGTTTTCCAAGATGTTTACTTATTTTACATGTTCTAAAAATGAGATTCATTAATTCATTCACTGTTCATGATCACTGTCTGCAGACATGAACCGATAATACAGAAAATAGCAACTGATGTTGTGTAACGTGCCTTTGTTTTGTTTTGTTTTGTTTTGTTTTAGGTATTTCCAGACTCCAAGAAGACCCTGGAGACCTGTTCTTCTATGGGACTGAAGCTGGGTGTGGTCTCCAACTTTGACATCCGCTTAGAAGCTATCTTACGTGCTTGTGGCCTGCTGACTGACTTCAGCTTTTTGATAACATCAGAAGGAGCAGGTGTAGCAAAGCCCAGTCCGGTCATCTTTAACCAGGCGCTGCAGAGGTGCGGCGTACCAGCCGCCAGCGTAGCTCACATCGGGGACCACTACGTGAATGATTACCTCGCCTCTCGGTCCGTGGGCATCCACGGGCTCCTGTTAGACCGACACGGCGAACATGACCGACCTGAAGTTCCTCGAGAGCATCGACTCAGCTCGCTGGAGGAGCTGCCATCACGGCTTCAGCAGCACATGGACTAAAGCCAAACAGACATTAGCTCAAGTGTCTCACTGTGGTGCAGTTAAGGACCTTATGGCAGGTATATATATATATATATATATATATATATATATATATATATATATATATATATATATATATATATATATATATATATATATATATATATATATATATATATACGCTACATTTACTTAAGTGGCCCTGACAAACATGTACAGGAAATCCAGAGTAATATATAAACTATGTAATTATCATGCATTTTACTGTAAATAAACTAGAAGCAATCAACATTAAATAATTGTCTCTCTTCGTTTGATGGCAAAGTATAAGACAGGAAGAATAACTAAACCTTGACCTTATGATCTGTAACATTTTAATCAAACGAACAAAACACTAAAGATGTAATTTTAGAATATGTGAAAGTGAAACTGATCCCTCCCATTCTCATGACCGTGATGCATCAGTAACACCTTCACAGAGCCTCATCAAATCTGGCCCAACCAACATTCATGAACTGAGTCTGTTGTGGGGGTGACGGGGGGGTCAGGGGCATGGTGCCTTCATGAAACACCTTTAAGCCATTACTCAAAACTTCACATGGCAAAACTCAAACAGAATTCCACACAGAGGGTCAATATCTTTTATGGCTCTGGATAAATGGGTCTGTAATCTGAAACCAGTGCTGGAGGAACACAAACCACAAGGCAGTAATTCTAGTTTCATTATTTTCTAATGCTTTTAGAGCAGTAACTCTAACCAGATTTGCTATTTTTTTCCAAGTATTTTGTGGCTTTGTATTTATTTAAAATATCTGTTATGAATAAAAAGAAATATATTCAACAATGATTAGCGGTCGCCATCATTAGTGATTAAAGTGAACTCTGACAAAATAAACTTTAACCAGATGAACAGGAAAGCATGGGGAGACGCAGAATGCATACAAAAATAACGAATTTATAATCATTAAGATATGAAGATTTAATGAAAAACAAACCAATGGCTATGTTTTGTGACCTCTCGCCCTCAGGAGCAGCTACCAGTGCAAATTACATGAGGTGACCTTTTAACTGAAGGCACAGAGCTTTCATCGTTGCTAATGATTTGTTTCAGTGCTTAGCAGTTAGGAGAACATGGCAGGGTTGCTTAACCCTAATACCTTTGTAAATACTCTTATTTCAAACCATCTGGTCAGAGGCAGATAATGAATGTTGGGCTGGGGATCAAAAGGACAAGAGGAAGAAAAAAAACAGAATGGCATTGCAGTCCAAAGCAGGGCCCCAGCCTCTTATAGGGAATAGGGATTGACACTTGTCCAAATCAGATTTAAAGATTCAAAAGACTCCCCTGATGTTCATAAAAGTGCCGGCCACTTCAAAACAAAACATGGAAACCAAGGAACCCATTTTTATTAGTCAGTAGTTTTGATTTGTCTTGCCTTGCTTTCATTTGTTTCCCCCTTGTGTTGCTTTGTATGTTAAAGGCTATTGTGTATCTTTAGGGAAGCACCCACAAGAGCTGCTTAATTCAAAGCTGGTTTAGTAGCTCAGCCAGACGGCTCTAAAGGGCTCCACTGAAATCCAATTGCAGACATAATGGGATTGCGAAACAAAAAAACGAAGCTCCTCATGCAGAGCGAAAGGAAAGAGCAGGGACGACGTCAACCCAACGGCACACAGTGGACACGGGAAACAAATGGGACCTGTGTGACGCAGCCTTGGACAGCGAGCTAATGTTTTAACATGAATAGGTATAAATCCTAAATGACATATAAATAAATAAAACTTAAAGGCAATATAAAGGAGGACTAAAATATTTCCTTCAGCTATAAAAGCACTCAAGAGTTGGGCTCTTTGTTCAATTGTGCCTGAGGTTCAGGGTTTCATGTTGGCATTTCCGTCTTGAGGAGCAAAATAGAAGAGCTGAGTGTCCGGAAATCAGGGTTTTTGAAGAGAGATAAAAAAGCAAAGAGCTTTACAAGTGAAAAGAGGGTCACGCGAGGGATCAAAAAAAAGAGGAAAAAATAGGGCTCAAGAGATGGAGAAATTATTAATAAGTGTATTCATTAAAAATACAGCGACACCAACACATACTTGCATTTTTAATTTCTTCATTGGAAAACACATTAATGGAGGCTTTCCAACCGTGACAAGAGTAAAGGGTTAATCATCAGCAGGATCCCCTCCTCTGATGATCTTTGTATCGACACTATATATTCATACATACATATATACACAGAATATCTCTGTGTTTTTGATATTTACACATCAATGCTGTAATAACAAACATTAACACATATCATCACATACTGTAAACAAAGACAAGCAAATCATCCCCTCAGAATCGTTTGGCATAGAAATACCATCACATTGGTTTTACGGTGGATCGTTTCTTTTTTTTTCTCCTTTGTCTCATAACACAAAGCATGCGTATACTTCATATCTGTGTCAGTTTGTAATATTTCTTATTCCTTCACCAATTATATTTCCAAAAGGAAATCTTAAATATCTTCAATTTTTAAACTTCAGAGGTTTTTTTTCACTTTAAAAGTATTTATAGGCTATTCAAAGCAGAAGCAGTGCTAATAATGATGATGATAATAATAATAAAGACGGTGTGATTTAAGTGCATGCATGCTTAAGAGGATGTGTACAAACCGTGGGTCTCATCCCGTCAGTGCTCATTGAGGCAAAGGTGGAAACACGTGTGTATTTGGCATCTCTCATTATGTGGACGCTTTTTCAAGTGACTACAATGTACAGTAAGTGCAGGGGGTTTTCTTTATGAACAGTGAGCAAGCTTGCAGAAAAGTGCAAGTAGCCTACCATAAAAACAGTGTGGCCACCCAGGATGTGCATGTGTCAATACAGTTATAGCTCCGAATAAAAACCTCTAATGCATGAACATGTTCAAGTACGGCTCAGGAATAAAAAAAAATAAAATAAAACAAAAAAGCAAAAATTAACTGACAGATATTTTCACTTCAGTGGCAAAACTGGAGTCATCAAACCATTTGAAATATCACCTGAATTTTTTTTTTTCTCCAACGCATATGAAAATCGTATTTGAAACAATTTTCAGTTGCAACCTTAGAGTATAGTAATAACGATGGAAGTCCATGAATGTCCAGGGGTGTTAATCCATTAGCAGTCAGTCCAGGTACAATTCCTACCCCTGTCAGGTGACGTGAGTTCCTTCTTTAAAAACAAAGACACTAAAATGTTTTTAAAGCATCAGTTTCCCCACCATCATTTCTTAAAACATGTCCTCTGTGAAAAGTGTGCAAAGATATTAAAAAAGACAAAGATAGGAATTGGGGTCTTCTGACTTAAGTCAATGAATTGTTTTTGTCCCGCAGCCCAAAAATAAACACCTCTCCTATTCAACATCTGCACCAGATGATTAATGGCCTTGCAGGTCGTTTCTCACGTCCTCCAGGAGCGGCCATAAACAGGAATCAGGACACGTGGAGCTCTTCCAATGTAGGATTTGGCAGCAGCTTTTTTTTCAGCTTTAGGCTGAGTGTTCACAGTTCTGCGTGCGTTTCCACAGAATCAAGAAGTGAAGCAAACATGTTCCTATGTCGGTGCAGTCCAAAAGTCCCTGTCAGTGTTAAAAAAAACAAAAATCTCATGGAACATTTACCCACCCATATGAAGCAGGCCTACCTCCGCCACACTGCAGATAGTGCTTCTTTGCCTCTGGCCAGGTGTGCTTGGGTAGAACATGTGAATACCACTTTGGAGGCAATCCTGAAGGTTTGCGGACCAGACAGATGAGGAAAATTAAACGCGCCATGATGCAAACAGCTCGTGTTCCAGCAAGATGTCTCAAACCACTGAAAGGGAAATAATGAGTTGGTAAGTTCTTTCTTTCCTGTGAGGATGCAAGATCTCTTAAGTATAAGGTAGGGCACATTCTTTTTCTTATTGCTCACAAATCCCATAACCCTGCCATCCCGCCAAAAACGATTTAAACCTACTAACAAGTGTTACCTTATATTATCTCTGTAATAGATCTCAACTATTGTCTAAAAACTAAAGAGTAAACTTCACTGAGCTACGACATCTAACTGGGTCACATGTTCACCCTAAATGTGGCCATTGTAGGTTATTTTAAGTAGATCCCACATACGTCATGCTGCCATAAATACCAGTGCACTAAATGTGCATTAATCCACCGCTGAAAGTAGTCCCCTACACATCGCATTGTTAACTCCTGCTGGAGTAACAGTTTTCTAAGAGAGTATGATTATGTGACCTATTTATACGTCTAATAAGGACAAACAGCTCAGTGCCAAAACACTAGGGAAGTTGGAAATTATAGAGAAACAGACACATTGTTGATTTTTGGCTGAAATGTAGAGCTCTTTATTCTACTCATACCTGTATTTACAAGCGTGCACTGGGCCAGCAGCATTCGTCAAATTCCATAAAGCTATCAACAGTTAGGCCTTCATTTCATTTATTTAAACCTGGCAGACAAAAACAAACACAACGGTGCACATGCAATTTTTTCTTTTTGTAAAAAACATAAGAAAGAAACAAAGGTACCGCTCTCAGAGGGGTAGCAGGACGCTGCATGCTTCTCGGTGACGTAGTGATGCGCGTGTCTCCGTCTCTGACAGTCCTGCCTCCACCAGCAGCTGGAAAATAAAAGGCTTGAGTAATAAAAAAAATCCTACAAAAATCAACGGGCCTCATACTGCTCCATCCATGTGTCTAGAGACTGGTGCACAGGATGGATAGATTGATATTGTTGTAAGAATCAACTGAAATGTGCTTTACTCACTGTAAAAGTGTACACAACACCATGATCAGAACACACCCAATGACACACAACACCAGCACCGTGGCAACGGTCTGTGGTCGGTGGTTAGTTGCTACTACAGCGAGCAGGTCCGCGTGCTCACACCTCATCCCCATGAAGCCTGGATGACAACTGAAACACAGGGTCAGATCAGTCTGAGGACAGAAACTCTGGCTCATGGGTTTTATATGAAGCACAAATCAGATCTGTGTGGAGACACGCTGAGTCAGAGGAATGATAAAACTGCCACAATCTAAGAGCATCACAATAAAAGACCAACGTGTGTAAGGGGAGCGTTCCAGTGGAAAAGAGCTGAAAACAGAAACGACTGCAGTGTCCTACTACTGAAACAGCGTGTTAACGTCATTGGAATATAAGAGACCACAGTCACTCAACTTCAGCTTTTCTTTTTTTAACATTTTTAAAGTTTTTGAAATCAGTAAATTAAATTTTGTAAATTCTACAAAATCGGACCACAATGGACAGCTCTTGTTCAGTTCTAGGTACAAATACACAAAAGAGTGTTTTTAAAGGGATAGTTCAACATTATGGCAAATTTCCCCATTGCCATAATCCCTATAGTCATAGCAGTAGGTTTGTTACCTTTATTTGTCGGTGTAAGCTATTTTTAGAACGGCCACGCCGAGCCGCGAGCTGCTCAGAGCTACGCTACGGAGGCTCATGGGATTTCATGGTTTCCCTCATCAAACTCATCAAATACACAATCCAACAACTTCAAAACGCTCTCCTGGACAAGTTGTGACCTGCACATTCACCACGCTATGAGATAATAACGGAACATTACGAGACAGTTGTTTTCGAGGTAAATACAGAGACTGCTTGCTGAAAAACTGTCCCTGAAGGCAACGCGCATCAGCGGTTTTGCATGAATTTACCTCTAAAACAACTCTGTCTCGTAACGTTCTGTTATTATCCCATAGCGTGGTGAATGTGCAGGTCACAACTTGTCCACAAGAGTGTTTTGGAGTTGTTGGATTGTGTATTTGATGAGGGAAACCAAGAAATCCCATTAGCCTCCGTAGCGTAGCTCTGAGCAGCTCGCAACTCTGCTCCGCCATTCTAAAGATAGCTTGCACCAACAAATAAAGGTAATGAACCTACTGCTATGACTATAGGGATTATGGCAATGGGCCAATTTGCCAAAATGTTGAACCATCACTTTCATTTCATATATAGTATACGTGAAAGGTTGGAGTTACTGTATCACTGATATTATACATATTAGCTTATTTGCATCCATTTCTTTATTTATTTTTTATATAGGCTATATACCGTATATATTTTTGGGGGATTTTTTGCCTTTAATGACAGGATAGTTGAGAGAGACAGGAAATGGGAGGCAGAGAGGGGGGGAATGACACGCAGAATAATTTGAATCCATTTCTAATGTTTCAGAAACCAAACAAAATTGAACAATGAAATGAAAACAAGGCTGATATTTCATATTTGGACAAGTATTGACTTACACACACGCAGGCGTCTCCTCTAATATCAGGAAGCGACACGTGCCATGGAAACAGAAATGGCGGTGAGAGTCTGGGCAGTCGTCGAAATGAGACCGAACTGCCGCGGCCACAAACTCTGTGAAGACACACAACGAGGCATTGTTGACATCTTCAGAGACACATATATATAAAAGGTTTATGAAAGTTCAGGACAGTGTTTCTGCTGTTTCTCAGACCATGAGCTACTAATATTTCTCAGTGGAACCAATGCAGATTAAATTATCTTGGTGCAGCTGTGTGGCCAGTTCTCTCTTAAGTCCTGGGTATGGGGCAACATCTCCTAATATCATGATGCGCTCAACAAAATTCTGCCTTGATGATCAAATGTAATTCAACAGCCATTTGTCAGCGTACGGATCATGAGACGGTCAATATCATAAATCTAAAAATAGCCTTAATCTGGCAAAGGCCTGAAACGACATGTTCTAAATCCTAAAGCTGACACCCACGCCACCACCGGTGAACTGAAGCCTTTTGTTGGCAGTTGCGTGTGGATGTGTGATGGCTTACATCTCTCATTGTTCCTGGAAGGGGCAATTAGAGTCAAGAAAAGTCAAAGAAAACTCCCACCGAGGGACTACAAACAAAAACTCTATCCATCAACCTGCATTAGGAGAGAACATCCCTGCAGGATCCTTTATTCTTTAGCAGAAATTAAAGCCTTTGCCGTAGCTTAGGTTTTTTTTTCTTCCAAGCAGCTATATTAGTTTTCGTTCCGACAAACAAAATAACTGGACAAAAATATCAGATTGAATGAACCATTTAGACAAAACCAGACTTTTTTTTTTTTTTTTTTTTTTTTTTAAACGCACAAGCTGTACAGTCAGACAAATTCCTACATAACTGACATAACAGACGTCAGTGTTCCACAAGCAGCCGAAACAGATGCCACAGTGTGGCATTCAGGGTGGGACGAGCATGAACATCCAGACAGATAGCTGCACAACAGCCTTCGTCACACACTCCATTCCAAAGGTAAATGGGCTTTTGGATTGCAGCCTACATGTATTGTCTCCTTCTTTCAGACTCTGTGAAAGCCCTCTGTTGTCCCTAAGGCATCTGCCTACCAACCCCTCTCTCATTCCATGTGATTTTGGCAGTCGAACGAGAACATTGAGACAGAAACCGGCCTTTAGGGCGAGGAAGGTGCTTTTCACATAATAACCCAGTACTGTAGGTGCAGCTTTTGTGGAAATGCTGAAGATACTGTTCATAATCTTTCATTTACCACAACTGCTGCCCTCACTCACGCTAACAGGATCAATTATCAGTGTGCGCCACACTGTCTGCATAATGTTGATGCACTGCAGCTCAGTGGGAGGCTTTACAGTATGGAGGACTCCTGCTGTGGAGGCAACGCTGCAGTGAGAGTTTATCAAGGGCTGCAAAGAGGACAGTTGGCACAGTCTGCATGAATTTTTCTTGAGATGACAATGGCACTGGTCTCTTCCCTGCATCTTGGCACAACTGTGCGAACACTTACTTTTAACTGGGGGGACGCTGGCAGTGGTAGCTGCAGTCGTTGTTGTGGCGATGGTACTTCTGCTGAGAGTTGCAGAGCTGTCTGTGGAGCTGTTCTGAGCTGCAGATGAATTTGTGGTGATGGAAATGCCAACATCAATAATCGTTGAATTGTTCTCAAATGTAAAGAGGGAATCTGCACGGAGGAAAACAAGACAGATGTTGACATATCATACAGCCTGATGGGTAAATTACAGGAAGAAGTACAAATCCCTGCAGCAATATCTTACAGAGATTGATGAGCAACCCCTTCATACAGTCTGACTTACTTTTGGCAGTAGGGATGTCAGTTGTAGTGGTCGCTGTGCTCGCACTGCTGGTTGTTGCGGAGCTGCTGGTGGAGGTGTTGGGACCAGCGGTGGAGTTTGTATCAATGGAGATACGAGCTTCAATGATTGTTGAATTGCTCGGCCCTGCTCCGAACGTAAAGAGGGAACCTACCGAGAGCAAAGCAAACGTCTGTTAGATGACAGCACGGTCCCGATGTGAGAAATTATAGGAAGAACAACAAATCCCTGCAGGAATATGATAACAGAAAAACCAGAAAGTTCACTGTAAACTCACCATTGAGTACCACAGACATACTAAAAGTACCTATAGGAATATAGAAAATATATATTACTGTATTGTGATTCCCCCTCCCCTCCCCACCCCACCCCACCCCAAGAGACCAGCATAACGTGACACCAGGTGTCAGCTACAGTGTATACGATGAACAACCTGAGGGTAGGACCTAGAAAATATGTCACTATGCCGCTGTGATCATGTGACCTGCTCTTCAATGTGATATCGATGCTTCATTGAGTAACTGGTACCCAACAATAGTAACAGGGTCAAGCATCCACTAAAAGGATGAAACCCAAGCACTATAAATACACAATGTCCTGTGAAGCCACACAACCTATAGAGGCTGAATCCAGCTGACAGAGGGGTTTTTTCTAGGCAAAAAGGATCATTGAAATCTGAAGGAACTGAGAAGTATGCCTTTCTTTTACAGAATCCTCCCACCACAGACAAACATAGAGCACATGAACCCATTGGAATAATACAGCCACTTCAGTTTAAATAAATGGAGTCACTCAAGAGCATACTGACACCACTATCTAGGAAAAGCATGAACCACAGTAAGGATAATGCAACTGATAAGATCAATGCACTTTGAATTTAATGGGAGTATTGTAGTGACTGCAATGAAAGTGGTAATGCAATCTACTGCATTCATTTTAAATAATATCACATCATGAGCACTGAGGAGTCCCATCTCACTTTCTACTCTATGAACCTTTATCTCTAATCTCTACATTTATCTCAACCTGAAGTGACGTGAGCTCTGAATAAGATTTGATCATTTTTCCTGCTCAATTCTTCTACTCACCGCTAATGAGGAAAATTGTATCCCAGAATATCCGCGTCATCCTGACGGAATTGAAGCCTAAACAGCAGAAAGTTGAAGTGGAGCTTCAGTGGAGTGCGGCCGTGTGATGAGAATCCACATTAGTCATTAGTGTTGCAGACTCCAGGACGAGCGGCGGCGGCGGCAGCGACCATCAGCACAGAAAATATTCAATCACACAGCAGCTCCGTCCACCAACATGTGATCTACTGACAAGTTGACACGCTGAGGTCTGCAGGTCACTTCGACCCGTGTTCTCTCTCTATCCCTTTCTCTCTATGTATCTCTGTGTGTGTTTCTTCCTCTCTCTCCTTCCTCTCCTGCAGGGTGGACGGTCGTCTAACTTCACTGTGTTCAATTGAGGAAACTCGTGTAATCCTGTCAGAGGCTGACCAATTAGAGGCAGAGAGGGAGGGGGGAGGAGGGGGCACCGTCTCATTATGACCTTAATATGACTTTTTTTTCTTCTAGCAGTTAGCTGGACTTCCTGGATAATAATAAATATTTAAATTGAAATGCACAAGAGTCTACAATAAGTTTAATGTTAAATGTAAATTATAAATTGGGAAACTGCATTACACGTTTTTCCATTTGAATGGTTCATTTGCAAAAGCAGATAACTCCGTTTTTTTTAAAAATATATATTTGAAATGTTTTAATTATTATTTACACCAGGTGATATCAGTCAAACCAAAGTTGAGTGGCTTTGACCAAGCAGATGAGACATACAAAAACAGATGTAACTCAAAAAATAAAGCTTTATTGAAAACAACACTATGTAAAGAATAATTCAAAAGCATCAGCTCATTTTTTTCAAAATGGCATTTATTTGCTTTTGCAAATGAACTCTTCATTTGCTTTTATACAACCTAAGATGTTGTAGAAATTTAATTTAATTTTGAGATATATGAATGTAGCTGAATTATTATTATTATTATAAATAATAATTATTAGTAGTATTATGATTATTAGTATTATCTTCTATATCTTTTCTAAAATTAATAAATTATTTTTAAAAAGCCATTGTTCTATGCTGCAGTCTGGGAGGCACTAGGCAGCATCACATAGGAGGACATAAGGAGACTGGGGGAAAAAAATAAAAAATAAAATAAGAAGCTGGCTCTGTGATTGGAGCCAGATTGGACACACTGGGGGAAGAGGTGGAGAGATGCACACTGAAGGTGAGATTAGAGGTCATTCTGAACAACTCAGATCATCCACTTCATTACACCTTGATGGACCAAAAAAAACAGCAGTGGTGGACGGCTCCTCTCTCCTCACTGCAGGACAGAGAGATACAGAAGATCTTTCATACCCACAGCCACCAGGCCTCTTCTGCAAATGGTAGATGAGATGATGGATAAATTAATGGATTCATAAAGTAATTTGTATCTTATTATTAGTAGTATTTTTCCTGTTTGTTTTGCCTTAAAGGAGCTGGGCCTAAGAAAAGCTCATGCATCCCCATCTGTCCAAACAGTTTGGTCCAGATTCTGATATCTTGACAAAACTTGGTCAGATTGCCAGATGAAGCTTGTAGTGGATATTCATGAGCTCTGAAGGACCATTCAGTGCCACTCTCCACCACAGAGCCCTCTGTCAGGTCCACAAGAGCTGCCAAACCTTCCTGGAAAACTGCAGCAGTGAAGTGTTTTGGGTAGAGTCCAGTGGAGCTGTTCCCAAACTGATGGGAAACTGTGCTCTCTGTGTCTCCTCTACATTTCCTTCAGACACAACAGTCAAAAATCATTTTTATCCCAATTATCCAAAATGTGTCATTCTACTGTATCTCTCCAGTGATTTAACAGAAGAAAATATACACTCAGTCAATAATGTCTTGTTTTTATTTTCCACTAAACTCTAAATCAAAATATCAGGCTGGGTGAAATCATTTCATAACCTGAAGTTCAAAATGCAGACAACAGAAATCCCTGTTTGATCCCTTAGTAATGATGTACCTTCTTTAATAATGATCACAGGCCTCTCTTTAACTAGTGCTGGTCTCTGATCTGTCACTCACAGAGACCAGAAGAAATAATAAAAGATCAAATCTCCATACTGAAGCAGCCTGGCAACATTTCAAACCAGCACCATCTGCTGGACACCAGCAGGTACTTTGCCACAATCACACTTGTTTCCATGAAGCTTACAGTAATAACAGCATTAACATTCAGATGGAGATTACAGAACAGTGTTCAAGAAAATGGTTAAACTGTACATCAACAAATACATGTAGTTAGTGAAGATAGATAGATAGATAGATAGATAGATAGATAGATAGATAGATAGATAGATAGATAGATAGATAGATAGATAGATAGATAGATAGATAGATAGATAGATAGATAGATAGATAGATAGATAGAAACTGTTGATGCCAATTCGTTGTAGCAAAGTTGAGGCTATTTACTAAAGTTTCTTCGGCCATTAGCACCATCATCAGTGAGCTGCCCTGTTGATGATGCACATACACAGACAGACGTCTTGGAGCCAGGTAGCAGGAGCACTGCCTGCTACATACATAATGCATAGAGGCTGCTGCTTGTTAACAGGACATGTGATACTGTCTGTCAGTGGTGCCTGTACTTAAAGAACTGTTACTTTTAAAAGCTTAAAAGCATTTATTCAACTGTCAAACCTGGAGTAAAACAGAAAATAAGAATATGAATTTATAGAGAGAGTGTTAAATGTGCTTCAGTGATGCATATTTAAAAATTAATAAAAAGAGATAATTGTTGTATTCAATGAAATCAGCCTGAACCACAACAACTCTGTTTATTTCTTTAGGCTGTGACGTTAACTACCGCGTGCAGGGACCACCCCTAAAATTGATGGGAAACCTCACTAACCTGAATGCGCGTGCGTAGTTGTTCTTAATTACTGACAGACAGCATAGCTACCTATGTGGCATTAATTCTGCTCACACTCTCTCGTGCGCACAGAGCGGTTCCCCTCGGTCAATCATTGTTATTGCAGGTAGGAGTCCTGTGAGACATCAACTCGGTGTTTGACCACTTGTGCGTAACCGGCCCGGGGATTGCGCAAATGCAGCCAATCATAAGAGGCCTAACTACATCTCATGCGCGCTGCAGGCGCGTGTTCGAGCTTGTGCTGTGTGTGCTTGTGGATCTGGTGGAGGTGGGCTGACCTGTGAGGCTCTCAGCTGTCGGGACTTGATCAAGAATAGTTACTTTTAACTTCTGTTTAACCACCGCGTCCGATTAACAATGTCCCAGTCAGGTGCACAGAAGGTAAAGTGGACTTTTATACTTTTCACTGGTTTATTGGATACTTTTACAGATTGACTCCCCTGTTGTTTGATGTGATGTGATCGTCCAGGGAATTTGTACACAGAATCAGAATCGTGTATATGTTTATATGATTTTGATTGTGATTTAACACAAAAAAAACTGTTTGTCATAGTGTCACATACTGCAGGTGTAACTGTCTCCTTTGAAACACACAGGAGACATGCAGCAAACAGACAGGTTCTTTATGATTGTACAAAAGTAAATGAACTTAAGTACTTAATCAGATGCAATTGTATATAATGTAAATGAAAAGTGCATGTGTATGTGTGTGTGTGTGTATCAACAGGGCAGTCCTCTGGTACTGGTGCTCATGGTTGCATCTGCAGCCATTGGAGGAACTCTGCAGTATGGCTACAACCTGGCCATAATGAACTCTCCCACAGTTGTAGGTGTTTGTCATTTCTAATATATTTGTCAGTGTGTGCTTTGTGTTTTTATGAGTGGAAGGAGAGACGTTTATCCACTGTACACGCATAGGACTCTGTATACAGTATAGGGCTGGCGAGGGTCAGAGGTGAAAGTTTAGAGAGCTGAGCAGCCATCAGTGTGGACACACACTTGGCAGGTTATTAGCAGCACGTGGCTAAAGCTAATGCAGTCTAATTCAGCAATCCACGAAACCCTATCTTTATGAAGATTATGGTGCTCAGTGTAATTAATATTGTTGTAAATTGAGAAGTGTTGATTCACCCGAAAGGTCGTTTTGGATGGTGTAGCTGATGATGCTGCATTATACTGGTAGGTGTCTCTATTATTTTGTCCAATCAATCACAATAGGCCAAATAACAGAGACACTCCCTGCATTGAAAGCTACATCCCAAAAAATGATCATCCAGTTGTATTAGAGCTCATTATTGGTCCAACCAATCAACTGGCAGCTGAGTTCTGAGCATTGTGGCATATTACGTAATACCAGCGATGCTTCTTCTGCATGTGTGTTCTGTGTTGCTAGTGTGAGCTGGGCAGACCAGCATCAGTATTATTTCATAATTTGGGTCACAGTTTTGGCACAAACAAGAATTAGGCTACTTGTGTCAGTGATTAGTCATTCTCACTGTATCCAGTGTGATTTTTGCTGTGGAAATGGATGCTGGATCTTTCCTCAGGAACAGGAGCATCAGTGATGGCAAAAAAAAAACACTCACAAAATAAAAATAAAAAAGAGCACAAACTTCCGCCAGTGATCATTCAGAATAATAAGAAACAGTGCAGATGATTTAGATTCAGAGTCAAGCCTCTCTCGCTTTATAGAATTTCATCAATAAATGAATGAGAGATGATATTTGTCTGCTTTAACTGTTCCTCTGTGTGTGTGTGTGTTTATTTAACTCAGTTAGACTTGAATTATTCTGATTAAGATTCACACAACTTTATTCATTTCAGAGGGGCAATCCATTTTCAGTCTACTATAAACATTATGAGCAAAACAAAACAGGACACACTCACAATCTGCAGCAACGTGCTAGTGGCAACAGATTAACACACTGGAATCCAAACAAGAGCAGCAAACAGCAGGTAATGATAAACTCTCTTGTCCTCTCTCACAGTTCATTCAGACCTTTATCAATGAGACGTTCCTGGAGCGTTGGGACATGCAGTTGGAGGATTACCAGGTGACGCTAATCTGGACAATCATTGTCTCCATCTTCTCATTAGGGGGCTTTGCAGGGGCTCTTATAGCAGGACCTATGACCATACGCTTTGGAAGGTGAGATGCTGCATCACACAGCATGTGAATATACAGTATATGAATGCACAGGTTAGAAATTGAGATTTTCACGTGTTACAATTGGATATGTTCTGGGACGTTATGTATGTTTATACTTCAATGACGTGATGTATGTTTTGAGATATCATGTATTCTGTTTTAGCACTTGAACGCACATAACCTGATGTGTGAACATGAAGCCAGATAGTGTGACTCTAGCCTGATAAACAAGGACATAATGTAACTGCTGAGTTCTCTTAGTCTGTCAGTTAGGTTTGTTGCATTAGATACACGCCTGAACAACAACGCACACACATCATGTTGCTTATCACATTCTGAGAACATGCGTGGACAGTGACAGATCCAACCTCTGTACAGGGCAGGCCCAGCCCAAGAAGATAAATGTGACCCATTTCCTGAAATCTGGACTCACTCCTGACCGAGATCCTGCGAGAGCTCTGTCACCCTGAGTCCAGCGCTGATGTACTTTATCTTTATCTGTGACCTGAGTAAACGTTACTACTTTTGTACGAAAGACTTCACTGGTTTGTTCTTGGGCTTCCAATATAAAGAATCGGGACTAACACACGGCAGCATGCAGAGAGGCAATGATCAACTCGTTCATACGCACATGTATAAATGAATATACAGTAGAGATTGTTCATTTACTGTATTCTATCACGTGTACATACAAACCTCTGGTGGTTGTGTTTTGGATCAGAAACTGTTCTGGCCTGGCTCCAACACCACAGCAAAATAAAGGAAGACACACGTGGATGTTTGATTGAACAGAAATACGTTTTTTTTAACTAAGATAACAAAAACTTGCAATTTCAGCAAGTATGGCTTATGACTGGAAGTAGCACATGCAAAGACTGGTTTCAAAAGATATTTAATTTTTTTTTTTCTTATTGTCAACAAATCCCATAAAAAGAATTACTGTTTGTTTGTTCACCTCTCAGGACTTTGTGACTTCCATCACCCTGCCTGTGGTCCACGGGTACCTGTTGAAGATATAAATCTTTAAAGATATAGTTCAACATTTTGGCAAATTGCCCCATTGTCAGTGCAAGCTATTTTTAGAACGGCGGAGCAGAGCCGCAAGCTGCTCAGAGCTACGCTACAGAGGCTCATGGAATATCTTGGTTTCCCTCATCAAACTCATCAAATACACAATCCAAAATGCTCTCGTGGACAAGTTGTGACCTACACATTCACCACACTATGAGATAATAACGGAACGTTACGAGACGGAGTTGTTTTCGAGGTGAATGCAGAGACTGCTTGCTGAAAAACCCCTGACGCATCAGCAGTTTTGCATGATTTTACCTTGAAAACAACTTTGTCTCGTAATGTATCACTTTATGTTTTCTAAAAAAGATGGAAAATGTGATTTTATGCCAACTTTAACAGGAATAACATGCTTTTGTTGGGACTATTTTCAGTGGTGGAATAATATTAAGTTATTGCTGTAGTTTATACCAGCAGGACTCATCAATACCAATCACATTCAGTATAAGACCATGTCTTAGATGCTGTGCAACAATGAAGCACATTGATGTGAGTTATACAGATTAGATCTGTTGGATCTACTCGTCTACTGGTTTTGGGTTTATATTTATAATTTTCCCACATGGCTTTACTGCAACATGGCCAGACATGAGTTAACAGACTCTGTGTTTATTTACACTTAATTGATCTCTAAAAGTTATTAACAATTTATTAATAATGTTCTATTTCCCATTCAATAGGAAGAAATGTCTGCTGCTGAACAACATTTTCCTCATGAGCGGTGCGCTCCTGGCTCTGACCAGCAGAGCTGCCCAATCCTTTGAGATGATCATTATCTCACGGGTCCTGGTGGGAATCAACGCTGGTATGTTTGTTATGGCAGTAGATTGACTTTATATGTTTGCCTTCTGACACTTTCATAATCAGACTCTAATTGAATCATATATCCATCCTGCATTCAAAAAAATGTAAAGCCACTCACTGTTTGTCTTGCAGGAATCAGCATGAACGTGCAACCCATGTACTTTGGAGAAAGTGCACCACAGCACTTACGGGGGGCGATCTCGTTGTCGTCTGCTGTTTTTACAGCGTTCGGTGTGGTGTTGGGTCAGGTAGTTGGACTGAGGTATAACTTCAGAATTTGTGCGGTTGATTTCAAAGCTAGGGTTACAGACTCCAGTAACACTTTGGTTTATTTGTGTACAGAGAGATCCTGGGCAGTGAACCGTGCTGGCAGTACCTCCTTGCCAGTAATGCCATCCCAGGCCTCATTCAGCTGCTGACCCTGCCGTGGTTCCCAGAGAGCCCCAGATACCTGCTCATCGACAGGGGGGACAAAGAGGCCTGTATTAATGGTGGGTACTGTACTGTGACAGTCAACCAATACTTTTTTTTTTTTTACATATACTGTATATTTTCTAGTTTCCTTTTTACTGCTCTACAACTCACTTTTTATCTTTCTTCCACCACCATCAACCAAGCACGTCGTATTTTAAACCTCATGTATATGTGTGAATATGCAAATATGCTTATCAGTGTGAATGCTGAAAGCACATCTTTCTGCTATTGGGTATATGTATATTCTAAGTGGTTGGTATTGTAGTATTTGCTATTATTCTATTTTATTTTATTTATTTATTTTGGATTTTAATCTACCTCTACTATCTAACTCTCATGCATACAGTGTTTCATGTTTACATTTTTCCATTGGGAGTTTGTATGTAGCCAAAGAATTTCCCTCTGGGGATCAATAAATATTATTCAATACAATAATATTAATAATAATAATAATAATAACAATACAATAATATTCAGATTCTGATATAAGAGACTCTCTCAGGTTGCATGGTTGTGTGTTTTTTGTCCCTGCTCAGCTCTGAGACGTCTCCGTGGCTGTGAGGTCCAGAGCAGCGAGCTGGATGAGATCCTGCAGGAACAGGCTGAAATCAAAGGAATGAGGCCCAGCCGACCCTGGGAGCTGTTCTCCGACCGCTCCGTCCGCTGGCAGCTCATCACCGTCATGGTCATCAGCAGCGCCATGCAGCTCTGCGGCAACGACTCGGTAAGAGGAACTGACAATACAGTAAATGTCATCGGAGCGCACAGTGCACAGAACACAGTGTGTGTGTGTCCAAAAGGTGCAGCGGGGTCTCTCTATAGAAAATCGTCTTATGTAACCCAAGAGGACCAGTGTTGATGATACCGAGCCACAGTAACAGTATCAGATGTTTCCCTGGACACGGTTTCCTCCGGCAACGTCCAACAGTTGATTAGAAATTTGAGATGATCCATCAGCGGGTTGCGTCATGTCTGGATTTCTTTACGTTCCTGCAGGTCATATTAATAATGCATACTGTTGATGGAGCATCATGCCTCACTGTAATACACAGTGAATGATGTGTACAGATGATTTTATGTGCAGTATGAACCACAGTACATGGCTAAAGGGCTTTGTCATTTTCCTTTCACATTTTTTTACCCTGTATAAATATTCATCACACATCTAAACTGGTTTTCAGAGCTGCGTGTAGAGCGCTGACCAAATAACAGCGTGTTTCAAGGCTTTTAACCACATGCCTGACAGGTTTAGAAAGGTTGTTGGGTATTAACACAATTACTCTATGTACAAAATGCTTAATCAGCTTAGCAACAGTAGAAACACCGGTAACGTTGCCCTGCAGGACTCTCACGTCTCTTTATGATCTTCTTTCTTCCAGATTTACTTCTACGCATCGTACGTGTTTAAAGAGGCCGGAATAGCTGATGAGAAAATCCAGTATATCACCATTGGCACCGGGACATGTGAATTCATAGCCTGTATAATGTGTGTAAGTATCTGCCAGAGGAACACATGTTATGTAAGCAGCTGGAGGCAACGGGAGGCCGGTGGTTGCATTCCTCTGAAAGATTCAGAGCTGACTAATGGTGTAGTTTCTGTGCTGGACGCAGCGCTGTGTGCTGTGTTAACGCTTTGTCCCTGTAGAGCACTGAAACATGATGTGGTATCACTTCACACTGCGAAGTTTCCAAGAAACGAGATGAGAAGTTCAATGTAGCTGTTAAACGGTGGAAACTAACAATGAGCTCTCTGATGCCTCTGTGTGTGTTCTATTATCGCTCAGCACGAAGAGCAGAAACACAGTCTGATGTAAATATTTGAATGTTTTTTCAGAACCTGCTGATCGAGCACAAAGGTCGGAGGTTCATGCTGATGGGAGGGTTCATCCTCATGACCGTCTGGGCTGTTGTCTTCACTATCGCTCTGTCGTTTGAGGTATTAAACCACTTGAATGTATCAGGATCAGCACTCAGAATGCAGAGACAGCGGGGTTCAGGCAAAATCATAGTCTGTATAGGCAAGGCCATTTTATTTGTATAGCCCGTTTTTACAAACAGTTTGTCTCAAAGGGTGTTACATGGCATCATAACAACATCCTCTTCAGTCCTATTGAACACAAAGCAAGCAGTAAATCAGGCTGAAGTACAAAATCACGGTCAGGTCAATCAAGCTCAATCAACAGAGGAACTGGTCAGACACTCACTGAGAAATACTCAAGGAAAAATGCTGGAACGCATACATAGGGACGCCGAGGCGATCTGGCACAGAAGGGAAGGGCAACACACACACAAGGGAGAAGGGAGACAAGGAAGGTGAAACACATTAGGCTGGGGAACACAGTCACACAGGTGGGGAACTTGACAGGAAGACAGGATGACACCAGACATTCCAAACATACACTTAATAATAATAATAACTTTATTTATTAAGTTTTATTAAGTATACAAAGTGCTTGACAAATGCAACATATAAAGTCACATACAAATGTCACAAGCCATAGGAGATGGACGGCCCAAGCATTACAGCAACACAGGCAATACAAGACCCCAATAACAGATGGAGTCAAATTAAAATGTAGGATGCAGTTAATTAGATAAAATAAATAAAAGAGGGGGTCTACATGATAAAATGAGATACGATGAGAAAAGATGGGATAAAAGAAAGAAGAAAAACTAAGTAAAAAAAACTGTGAGATAAAATGGGGAACTACTGTAAACCAACTAAGGGAGTAAAGATACATTAAGACTGATAGGAAACAAAAGGAAACAATAAGAGGGTGATTTTAAAAAAAAAAGAAAAAAAAAAGAAAAGAGGATCACAATAAAAGCAAGTCTGTAAAAGTGGGTTTTGGGAAGTAATTTAAAAGGTGCCACTCAGTCGCACACCTTATCTCCTCAGGTCAGAGCCCCCCCCAAAGCCGGGGGGCTCTGATGGAAAAGGCCCAGCCACCTTTAGATTTGAGCCTTGACTTTTGGAACAACCAATACAGCCCCTCTAGCCCCTGGTCATTTTGACCAAATTGAGAATTAAACTAACAAAATCTAAAATGAAGACTACACTACAAGAACTCATACTCTAAAATAAGGGAAAGTCAGAAACTCTAGAAACAAGTTTTCTCACCATTTCATTCATGTGCGTCACATCCAGTAACATGATGTGGAAGGTCAGTCAGTCCGTCCACTAGGAGGCATCCTGAGTCAACATTCAGACGTCACCTGATGTTTGAGATGTGTGAGAACAGGGCTGATATAATATCGGTTTATTCTGTGTGTGTGTGTGTGAGTTGTTCACTGTGGATACTTTTGTTTTCCCTCCCCACGTACAAACAGCACTATATATCCTGGATGCCGTACCTGAGCATGGCCTGCATCTTCACCTACATCCTCAGCTTCGGCATGGGACCAGGTCAGTGTCGCTGTTATCCCAGTTTCCATTCTTCACATAGTCTCATAAACATGTTCATCACTGTTTCTCTCTCTAATAGTTTATGTGCTGTCATGTATTTACTGTGACTGTGACTTCATCCTTTCTTTTTGAAGTAATGTTGATACTTGTGTTGTGTGTCTGTGTCAGCTGGAGTGACCGGTGTTTTGCCCACTGAGCTCTTCAACCAGACGGCTCGGCCTGCAGCCTACATGATCGCCGGCTCCATGATGTGGCTCAACCTCTTCATCATCGGAATGATCTTCCCATTTCTGGTGGTCAGTCTCCCACACACCACCTATCAGCATTCATTCATCCACCTGCCAACATTAACCAACAAACATGCTAATAATAACCAAGCATATATTTCCATTTGTCATGTACCTTGTTTCAAAAGTTTATTCTCAAACTGGAACAAACTGAATATAAACTTGGTATATAAATAGAACAAACCTCCACATTGTGCAAGTTGTATGATAGATACACTGAAGGCAAATTTGGAGCGTTAGCAACCAAACACAGAAATGAAGAATAATCTTCTTACAGCATGGCTGCTGCTGGGTCGGTGACAAATAAGGGTTGGCAAGATGAGCAATTCACAAATATCTTGTAAACATGTACATTTTGTATTCATGCTGGTTTTATGCAATTCAAAATTACATATGAACGTTTTCTAACAAAAGTAAGACTGAATGCCCCAAAAATGTCAAAAGGTGTAACCACAAAAGAATGATACATATTAAATATTTGATCCACCTACACAGGATTATACATTCTTCTGAAAAAAATAAATTGAAATAGATATGTTTTGCTGTATTTCTATATATTGTAATGCATTTTGGCAACACTGGGCAGGACTTATCCTATAAACACAATTTTCTTCAAAATAATGTGACAAATGATGTCAAATTTGTCAAGAAACATTTTGTTTGCATTGCAAAAGTGAATGACATTTATTCCACACTTGAGTCCAGATTATTCTGAAAAAATACCATTTTCACCACTTGACACTGGGTTGCATCGTGTCAATGCCCCTCTACAAGACACATCCACAATCTGACAAATCAGAATATGACATAAAACAACACAGAACACACCGGCCAGTTTTATAAGTCCTGTGTGGGACAGATGACGTAACATAACATAATGTTTGTTAATGTTGTATTCTATATGTGATGGGTGTATTGCTTCTATTTTATTTGAGTGTTGCTATATTGTTCATGTCACACAGATAGCCATATTATACTTACGAGTTTTACATTTTATTGCCATTTGTGTATGTTTTGGGTCATGTGACCAGAAGGTATACACCCAGCAACGCCAGAGGTGAACCTGTCGACGCTATAAGCGAAACAACACGTTGTTTACAATAAATTGTATCACCATAGAGTCTATCAGTGTGCGCAGTGGTCGCTCTTCTCAATCTATAACATAGGCTAATGTTTTTTTCTGTTTTTATTGCACTGCTGTGAGTTGAAATTATCAAAAGCAATATCATAGTACATTACGACACATATTATAAAACCAGATTTAATTCGACACACCCCCACACAGTGTGACAGTAGACATACAAAATCACACAGTCGGAAGGACTTTCTGTTTAAATCATAAGTAACATGTAATAGAAGAATATTCAATGCAGTGAAAAATGCCATAACAAAAATGCTTAAAATATATTAGTGCATTTAATAAATACATTTTTGTGATTTTCTGTGATTTTTTGTGATCCAGCTTTGTTCCTCACCTGGCTTAGACATGGTTTTCAGTCCAAAACACGGAAGCAGCAAGAACAAAGATCAAGACAGATGTGACATTCACAAAACAAAAGAGACCGGCGTGCTTGACTCTCAGTCTGAAAATACACCGGGTGCACTGCCGACCCAGAAATCACAAAATGGAAAAGCACTCACACACTTGGCACTGACAAATCACTATTTCAGCTCTTTTCTTCAGCGTTAATGAGCAAAGTTGGTGTAACCCATTATAGAAACGTTTCTATATCTATGGTGAAACCCACATAGCGGTCCTGCTAGGTGACTTTAGAATTCTAGGGTTGTCATGGTGACATTAAAGTAGACCAACGTTTCCTGGACCTAACAGCTGGTGGGTCTCTGATATGCTCCTGCCTCCTTATGTCTTGACTTAGCTATAACGCTACAACAGTTTGGACTAATGAGGATAAACTGACAGGCAGCTAAATGCAACATTAAATACTTTGAAATGAGCCTCAACCGGAGGAAAGGATCAGGTTTGTCTGGATTAGGGGTTAGAGAGATAGGGTCATCTGATGTTGTTGATTTTGTTGTAATTTTATCAGCCATGATTTCAGCTGTCCTCTGCCTCTCCCTCACAGAGCGAGCTGAGTGAATACTGCTTCGTGCCTTTCGGAGCCGTCTGCCTGTTGTCTGCGCTTTTCGTCGGACTGTTCCTGCCAGAGACCAAAGGCAAATCTCTGTCAGTCATCACAAGTGAATTCCACAAACTCAACTACAAAGGCCAGGACAAGCAGTGTCCGTCGCACACTCAGGCCCAGTACCAGCTGGGTGAAGTGTGTCACTCCACGGCCTTGTAGACGTTTTCTCCTGAAACACACGCTCACGTACATCTCACTTTCACCTGACCTGCTTGAGCCGGTCACGAGCAGTCTGACAGTAAATGGGGGAATGTTCGCGTTTATATTAGATCTACTATAACTCCTTTATCTGGAGTGTGTTTTCTATTGTCATTTAAAGGAATTGCCTTCACATGTAAACATATTTTATGCTACTGTGTCGCTGATTAATATGAAACATCTCTAAAAGTGAAAAATAAGCAGGTGGTCGACAGGAACACCTGCTCCTGCCATTTCTGAAAAGACCTCTGAAAACACATCAGACAGTTATTTATACAGTTGTTTTTAAAATGCATGTAGAATAAATGTCAGCTCAGTAAATAAACAGTGACTGTTTTTGTCAGATGTTTTACATTTTTTCTTGTTTAAAGGGATATTTCAACATTTCAGCAAATTTTCCCTACATTAAATCCCTACAGTCTACAGTCAGTAGGTTCATCTTTAATTGTCGGTGCAAGTTGTTTTTAGATTGGCAGGGCAGAGACGCAAGCTTTGGCCGAGCAGCCTGGAATGTAGTTCCGGCTACTCATTTGCCTCGAAAACAACTGTCTCATAACGTTCCATTAGTACTTAGGAAAAGGCGAAAATACCGCTCGCCGTGCAGAGCTTGCGTCTCTGCCCCGCCAATCTAAAAACAGCTTGCACTAACAATTAAAGGTAATGAACCTACTCCTAAAACTATAGGGATTATGGCAATAGGCGAATTTGCCAAAATATTGAAAAATCCCTTTAAATAAGCTATATAAGGTTTGCTATTTGCAACATAGCCAATAACAGTTGTGAACTTTTGCTGTGAAATTTTGCAAGTTCAACATCAAACTTTCTTCTTTTATTCAACAAGGACTCTCTCCAGTGGTGTAAAACATCCCTGCTTCTTTTTCTATCACCTCTATTCTTCTGATGTTGGCAATGTAGCAGAGGGAAAACTTACAAATAGCTTACTGTTTGGGAGGTCAAAGGTCAGAATAAGCTACAGGGCTCTGTGCTTTGTCCTGTGTGTCCAATGCTGCATTTTGTCAATAAGAATTTATATGTAAACAAAAACCATGTTCACTTGCACCTTATTAATTACAATGTACTTGCAGCATTGTGCACACCTCAATCAATAAAACTGCTACTGTGATATTGAGCATTAAGTGACAAGCTGTTTGCACATAAATGGGAAATGTTGACTATGAGAATCATTAGGGGTCCAAGCAGTGGATACTGCCAGGAACCCTATTGTGTTTGTGTTGGTCTTCTTATTTTTCTCTGTTAAAAGTGTTTGTTTGAAATTCTGTTCTCACAATCTACGATCAAAGTGCATTAAATGTGAGATTAAAGAGAAATAAAAATCACAATAAATCATGCACATGTCCTGTTGAGCTGAGATATTTCAGCACATCACTGTAACCTTTTCTCAACATGTGAGACTGAACTTTGAGGAAATGTGTATCAAATAATACACAAGAGAAGACATCAAGAATGCAGCAAGTCCAACAGTTTCATCTGATGTCATGAAATTATTAGAGCAGGGCAACTTGATTTTGAATATTTCACATTGTAAATAAAATGATCCATTCAGCAAATATGCGTAAATGTGACCATTTTTATTTCAACTAGGGTAATCTTCAGTAAAAAAAATCCATGCTGTTAAAGTAAAACCCTGTGAATCCAAGATCCCATGTCAGACTATGAGAAATGTTTTACAAACATGTGAAACTTGAATGAACTTGATTATATTAATAATATGCTACAGAGGAAATTGACAATATTTCTATGTAATGAAATGGTGCAGCCACAGGACTCTTGTGTGAATCTTGTGTTGGTCCCTTTTGTTACAATGTATTCTTACAGCTTTATATCAGAAGCAGCATGAACTTGTTCAGCAGTCTGAGCAACAGTAGCTGGTCTGTTGGATGGGAGCACATGGGCCAGCCTTCTCTCCCCACGTGTATCAATCCACTTCACCACTGTTCCTTCCTTGGACCACTTTTGATAGATCCTGACCAAACCGGACTTCTGCTCTCCGAAGGTAACACCATCATATTGACAGTTGTAGACAGATTATCCAAGATGGTGATAATCTTGGATTCAAAACTGGGGCCAGTTGCAGTGAGGACTGTAGCCCAAGTTTATTATAGTTTTAAAACCGTCATTAGTTTTTATTTTTATTTAGTTTTTCAGTTAGATTTTTTAAATTTCAGTTTAGTTTTAGTTAGTTCAACAAGTGATGAAGCAGTTTTAGTTTAGTTTTTATTTTGAGGAATTGACTAGTTTTTATTTAGTCTTACTTTTAGTTTCCGAGGCATTAGGAGAAGCCTCTGTCAGACCTGAAATTTAGGTTATGGTTGTTAGGGTTGGTCGTACTCCAAGTCATCCCATATTATGCTGTGGTGTTTTCTTCCTGCAATTTTAGTCATCTCTAAGAAAACTAAAACTAAGCTAATGTTATCTGACATTAAGTTTAGTTTTTCATTGTTTATTGTAGTTTTTATTTTCATTTCATTTTACTAAATAATTTTTTCACTGCTAGTTTTAGTTGACTGTAATAACCCTGCTGTAGCCTCTGCACAACCCACTGAGTTTATATGGTGCCCGAAGCACATGTATTTTCTGTTGTGCAGTGTCATTGATTAGGATCTACAAGTCCCATTGTTGTGAGGGCATGATATGTGCATCAGTGTTTGTATAGTCGATTCACCAGTGGTCGCACAACACAGCGGCCCTGGTGAAGAGAGGACAACAGCTCCTGCATTTCTTGCGTCAGCTGAGGAAAGCTTGACTCCCGACTCGTATCCTCACCACATTCTACAGAGGAAACATTGACCAGCTGCATATATATGTCTGGGCTGCAGGCTGTAAAGGCTGTGTATAACTGAATGACAATAAAGGTATCTATCTATCTATCTATCTATCTATCTATCTATCTATCTATCTATCTATCTATCTATCTATCTATCTATCTATCTATCTATCTATCTATCTATCTATCTATCTATCTATATCTATCTATCTATCTATCTATCTATCTATCTATCACTGGTCTACCCTGATAGATATGTTCTCAAACTTAGTAGTTCATCTGGAATGATGAGCAAGACTATTTGCCACACATCTCGGGTCAGATGCCTGAGGCATTAGTTTGAACTTAAGCATGACCTGAACATAATTTTGAAACAGGCCATGATGCAGTTTACTTCTTTGTGCCTTGAGAATTCTGGCTTTGAGTGAAATTGCAGTGTTTTAGTAACTGAGAACTGCAGTGAGGGTTGTCGTCTGGACAAGATGAAAACGTGAAGTTAGGGAGCCTATAGTAATCACTATGATGTCCTCGTCTCACTATTGTTTTTGTAATGGTTATCTAGCCGTGCTGAGCTAATTACAGCTCCTTTACTGGCAGCTACTGGAAAGCCAGCATTGTCACAAAAGTCTTCCAATGTGGAGGTGTAGCATTTGTCTGAGTTCAGTTTTTATTTTAGATGTTTAATTTCTGCCTCTGTTGCTTTGCTTTTTCATAATGAAATGTGTCAATTTGTGCTCTTAGTTTTTTTTTCATTTCTTCTGATCATAGTCTTTCTAAACTTTAGATGTTCTCTAAAGTACGTTCCTGCTTACCTGCTTATCTACCTCTACACCTGAACATCCCTGTCCTAGTGAGTTGTAAGCTGAAACTTTCCTCCCCATTGGATTTCTACGGTCTCAGATGGATGTGTTGATCCGTTCTATGTGTCTATATGTGATGTTGTGTTAAAGGGGAACTATGCAAGTCTGGTCTCTTTTCTGCTATTTTGCTAACCCTCCTCTGGACAGTTGTTTTTACGTAATGAAGCCATCAAGAAATCAATCCATTTGCCGAAGAAAGTAATTATTTGTTCAATCTGACTCCATTAAAAAAACTTTTACCATTAAATATTGGTGAGAATTAATAGTTGACCAATAATTAAAGCAGATATCAGCTTCACGGCCGTTTCGGCTAATGCTGCGTTCAAGGCAGGCTTTTGAAACCGTAAGTTACAGCTTCAAGTCACAACTACGACTTGGTAGCGTTCCAGGTAACCCGTAGCTCGTGTTTTTACCATCCTGTTGTCTGTGAAAGTTCCCTATAACGGCCACTCGTAACTTCCGACCCGTGAACTCGTACCAGATCGAACTGGTATGACTTCACAGGAAGGAAAAACACAAAGTACGAGTTTCTTTGAACGCACCATGAGTTAGCAGCCCCCGCCCTTGTCAGGCATCAATTGGTCCTCGTGCTACGTCACCACATTCACGCGCATCCCTTGGCTGCACACACAGCCCTTCATGCCGTTCTCTCTCCTCATTGGATAACACTTGTATCCCACAAGGAAAATTTTCTCCTCGGGTTACAGCAGAGCAGAGTGACGGAGAGACTCGTGTTTAGGCTGAAATACTTCATGTAAGTGATTGCTGACGGAAAATAGGACTATTTAGGACTTATATTAACAAAAACTTTCCACTGATATCTGCTTTAAGAATATAAGCCCTGTAGTGCCACATTATGTAATAATGCCGCATTCTGTAATAATGTAATACATTTTTTTTTCAATTTTTGAGAAAAAGCATTCAATTAATGATCAGGTTGGAGATCCAATTCTGGAGCATTGTTTGAAATCCTCTTCACACCCCGATTGCAAAAGTCAGTCACAATCCTGTAAAAACATCATCAAATCATCTTGAATGCGACGTTCAAGTCAATTGGATCGTGATGTGTCAATCAAACTGCCTCCTCTGCCCTCTTCAACAAGTTATGACCACGGAAAAGACAGCGCCAGTGATCCAATGTACCACACTCCAGTCTGATAGGTGGCAATGTAGCTCTGAGCCTGATGCTGGATGGTTTATTATGATGTCAGGTGTTTTCTTTCATGTAAATGAGCAATGAGAAAAAGCTGGAGTAAAGTTAGCGAGTGACCAGGACAGAAGGCCTATCACGGAAAGCCGTGTCGCTCACATTGGGATTACATAAGAAGATGAAAAGTTTCAGTATAGTGACAGGGTCAAAATGTGTGTGAGACGCTGTACCACTGGTCCTGCTGCATACCTGAGGCTGTGCAGCATACCCAATACCATAGTCCCACAGCAAATGTAGTGCTACATTCAGCCGAGCCTGAGGCCAATGTAACAGTGTGGCTTTGTTGCCTTCTCTCTTTTTGGGGGGAATGCTTTATTTTGAAGTTTGAAGACATCTTAAACATGGACATTCATATTAATTTACAATTGAACCAGTTTAAGGGTTACAGAGAGTCCACAGCTGTTAGGGGGTAAATGTTTCTATATAATCAATAAAAGGTTGCCAGATCTTTAAAAAAAAAAAAAAAAAAAAAAAGGTGTCATATCTATTTCTCATGACATATGTGATCTTCTCTAAGGGTAGACAGGTCATCATTTGTGATATCCATTTAGATATAGAGAGGGAGGAATCTGACTTCCAGGTTAATGCCAAATCATTTTCTGGAAACAGAATGTCATGTCAATGAGTTTCCTGGAACTCTGACTTAATTTCAAGTTTGTTGCATTTCCTAAAAGACAGAGTCCTGGATCTAGTGGAATTGGTGTATCCATGATCTTAGTCAGCGTGTCACATAGGCTATCATACTAAAATGTAGTTACTTTAGTGCATTGCTACATGCAATGTAGCATGGTACCCTCAGCAACATCTGACACAGATATTGGAAATTGAGGGAGTATACCGGTGTAATTTTTGAGGGGTGAGGTAAAGTTGGTGAAGAAAACTGTAGTTTGAATCTGGCATTTATAGTGGCAAATAAGATATTCTGGCACAGGTCCTCATGTATTGTAATGCCCAGGTCAGACTCCCACCTCTCTCTTGATCAGTGTATGTTTTGTTTTGGATACTCCATTATTGTTGAATACACCTGGCTAATTAAATGCTTTGGACCTTTGCTATTGTGAAATATTTCCTCCACCTGTTGCCTTACCTGAGCATAACTGTAGCCTGTGTGTTACAAAACTGACTTTTATCTTATCAAATATAATTGTAAACACAATTAATCATTCAGTCCTTCAGACCTTTTGTTTTAATGTTTTTTTTCTCACGTCACACCCCCTGTAAAAAAAACGCTGGCGCCCCCCAGGGGAGGTGCACCCCACAGTTTGAATAACGCTGCTTTAGACCAAAATGAATTGATTTTGATAATTACATGATGCTGATATCTGACATATCGGTACAATACTTAGAAGCCATCTTGAAAAATTGCCACCATGTTGAATTTTCTGACTGGCCAGCACCTTTTTTCTTTTACAAAAGAGTGACCCTGTGTGTCAGATTTAATGCTTGTATCACAGAGTGAACGATTCTGATGAAAAATGCCATTAATGTCTGATACCTTGGTCAAAGTTATCTGAGAGCTCAAGTCTCCTGTGTTTCCCATTCTTTTGCAGGCTGCTTCTTTGTTTCCCTGTTTCACTCTAAAATTGTAGAAAACAACAATAATACACTGATATTACTTAAAATATTGCAAAAAAAAAAATGTGTTTCATGTTTAACTTTATGTCTTTTGGAGGTCATTCAACCTTCACTTGCTTAACTGTTACTGTTCACATTATTATTATAAAGCCAGACTTCAGAAAAGTCTTCGAATGCCTCACAGGAAGTTATATAACTGTTTTCTCAGGCTTAGTGGTACTCTGATGAATGAGTAAACTCATTGTTGTGCAAAGTCAGTGGCGTGCCTCTTTCATGTGCGTATGTGCTGCATTTACACAGGATTGTCTTTAATGAATGATGTACAATACAAGCTCCCCATGAGCTCACTTCCCTTTGCAAATGAGGATAATGTCTAACCAGCAGTCCTGGCAGGGAGTGCTGGAGGTTGTAACAACCACAAGAACCAACCAGACAGACCGGGTTTAATCAAGTGAAGGGTTTGGTCAACCTTATCACCGACGTCAAAACATAACATCTTGATCTATCTACATTAATGGACAACTAAAGTCTATTGATGTGTAACTTACAGGAACATCCTCCATATATGCTGGTCCTTGGCTCCTTCTGCACCCAGCATCCAGGTTCTCCATCCAGACAATGGAAGGTGCATCAAAGAGGGTAGGTGACTGCTACATTATTCTACACTGCAGTGCTGTTTGTGGAAAAAGATTCTCACTTGTGTGATGCATAGTGTTTGAGTTCTTCCAGACAGATTTCAAAATCTTCATGCAATGGATAGTTTTATTGTGGTTCTTTTATAAAAAGCAAGCACTGAAAGAAGAGTTTTTTGGTATAGCATTTTGTGCACTCTCAGCTGGTTGCACATACAGATTAGTTTGATTTCCTCAGCTCATTTTGATGAAAACTAGGTTATGGCTCATTGTCTTACAGGATTAAAAAAAAAAAAAGGTCTAGAAGTTTTTCATTCAAGATGATTTATCATCATCATGGTTGGTGCAGAGTATCTTGGCTGCATGTTACTCACACTTTGAGGTTGAGTCAAGACAGTTTCCTCCAGACAGCTTGTTATATCAGGATAAGTCTTGTTATCTTGAGATAATGGTATAAAAAAAATAATGGGGATAAGGCATGTTTCAGCCTACCTGGATTGTTGAGGCTTTTTGAAAATGCATTACAGGATATGATACATGTGACTATAAAGCATCTACTGAAAAAAAAAAAAAAAAAAACACCAGAAAAACTGAGGTGAATGGAATTTGTTTTGATTATTTTCACTGAAATTAGGCTACTTAGCTCTACCAAGAAAAAAGAAACAAAAAGATTGCTTTTTAAATATATATCTTTGTTTCTCATTGCATCAAAAGTGAAAATATGTTCTCTTCCACTGCATTCAGAGCTCAATTTAAAAACCTTGACAAAAAAAACCCAAATAACACCAGTGCAGGCAGTGGTGGAAGAAGTTCTCAGACCCATAAAAAAATCCCAATAATAAGTACAAGTTCTGCATTCAAATAATTACTTGGATAAAAATACATTGGCGTTATCATCAAAAATGCTGCTAAAGTAAGCACTGAGTGCAGTGAGCTCACAAGATCCTGAAAGCTGACGGTTTGAACCATCTTCAATCTATAATACTTTTCTAAGTTTATTGAAGATTTTGTATGTGATATAGGACGTAACTCTGGCCCAGGTAAATGTTGCAGAGTTAATAACTGTATATCAACCTCTAGAGTACACTGAGTTTTGGGAAATAACATGTTCAGCCATGCAGAGAAATTCACAAACATCATCTAAAAAAAATTGCAATAAAAAGATTTGGGAAAAAAAGAAAGAAAGAAGAAAATCTACTGCACAATTCTTGTAGTTCTAAAGAGTTCTATTTCATAACCTTTGTGTGACCTGCATTTCTAACAAGGTTTAGCTTAAACACCATTGTTTAGCCAGGAGGTTAAACAAACCACCAGGAGGTTGAGCAAACATGTAAAAACAGAGCAGGGCCATCGAGTGCACCGTCTGACACTGTCCTTAACATCACATGGGTTAAAATGTGTGGTGGTCACAGGTCAACCATTAAACCCACACAGACAGTAGCAATTAGCTAATGTTGCTGCTGAAGACTGATGTGTAACTCCTGCTGTACTTTTCAGCTGCAGTACTGGAGGCTTTATGTGCTGTCGTTGGTGCTGGGAATCGGCGGGTCGTTTCAGTATGGGATCCAAGTGTCTGTCATTGCTTCTCCAGCTGTGGTAAGATCTCTACTGATGGGATGCAAAGTGTGCATTAATACAAATGTAGCACAACGGCTTAATTTTTGTGTTTTCTGGTGAGACTGTGATGCCATATTGGCCAGAGCTAATGTTAGAGCTAATGTTAACTCATCATAAGATAATGGTGAATCCAGACCAGGGGCAACTCATTCCAAAAGGGGTTTTGTTCCATCAAGAGCACAAAGTTTGATCAATAAACTGTCTGAAGACTGAGATCAGTTGATTAAATGAGTCAAGTCTGATGTGCTGCTGCTTGGTTGGAACAAAACCCTGCAGCCACAGCGGCCGGCCCTTTGTGGGATGAGTTGGCCATCCCTGATCCAGACCTGTAGCAGCAAAACCCTTGAGAATTTTATTTTTGTTATTATTATTGTGGTACTATAGGCCTACCTATAATTCATCAGTGACCTCTCCACCTCTCTGCAGCACGTTCAGAGTTTTGTGAACTACACATGGATGTGGAGGTACGGCAGCCCAGTGGACGACTCTGCCAACCAGCTCATCTGGTCCTTAATTGTGGCTGTGTTAAGTCTTGGAGCCTGGGCCGGGGCTACTCACAGTGGCAGCCTGCCTGTCAAATATGGCCGGTGAGACACACACACACACACACACACACACACACACACACACACACACACACACACACACACACACACACACACACACACACACACACACAAATATTTCATGTTAGATAGACAGACCTATGAATAAGTAGAAAACAGCCATTAATTATTTGCTAACTCGTGACTTTTAGAGCGCTCTCTGGCCCCAAAGGTCAGTTCCTAAAAGATTAAGCTTCAGATATACAGTAGATGTTGCAGATTGACATCAAGCTGGTAAAACATCATTGCTAAGTAAAGCTAAAACACACGACTGGAACTTGCTCATAGATTGATGATATGTATCAGCAGCACATATAAGTTTCAATCATAAAATCTTAATCTTCCCTGTATCTTTTGGTCTTTCAGAAAAAAGGCTCTGTTGTTCAACAACGTGGTGGCGGTCGTCGCTGCCGTGTTCATGCTCTTCAGCCGCAAGGCCAATTCCTTTGAGATGATCTTGCTGGGAAGATTCCTCTATGGATATAATGTTGGTATGTTGTGACACTGTGTTTGTGTTCTCACCAGGCTCTTGTTAGCCCCCCCACCACCACCACCCGTGTCATCATGTTTCTCTCTCACCACAGGTCTTGGCCTGAGTGTTCACCTCATGTATCTTGGGGAGAGTTCACCAAAGCAGCTAAGAGGTTTCCTGACTCTCACCACATCCATCTTCATCGGCTTTGGGAAAATTGCTGGACAAATCATTGGCATCAAGTAAGAACTGTCTGAAATTGGCACAAACATGAATTCATATTTAGCTTTTTTAAGGTATTAAAAACAGTCCATGTTCAAAACCTTGTTATGTTTTCTTAGAATAAATGGCACAAAGTCATGATCGGTCACTGTGGGTGTTTTAGTTTCTTTCCAACTTTTCCTCTTTTTGCTCTCTGATAGGGAGATGATGGGGACAGAGGAGATGTGGCCTTTTCTCTTGGCTGCCAGTGCCGTCCCTGCTATCCTGCAGTTTGTGACCCTGCTCTTCTTTCCTGAGGCTCCTCGATATCTTTACATTGATAAAGGAGACGTTGAGGGCTGCAAAAAAGGTGAGTGCAAATTCAAATTCAAAACACTTCATACACTGTCCCAGAGGGGCAATTTAAAAGGCATGAAGAGCAGCATCATAAAAAAAAAAAGGACAAACACATGTTAACAACATAAAATCATATAAAGTGCTATAGTCAGTAGCCTATTTTCAGTGTCCGTCACAGTCAAAGTGCTCTGTGCTTCATGGTAAAGTGCTGTGTGCATTCAGTCAGTTGAGGGGCAGTGATGCTGGGACAGGGAGGGGTCAGAGTTCAGGAGCTGGACTGCTGTGGGCTCAGAGGTGGACCCACTCTTTATACAAATGTTAAAGGAGACATATTCTGCCCCTTTTCCACAAATTAAAACAGTTCCCAGGTGTCTTAAAGACATGTCTGTGACATGCTTCAGTCAAAATACCCCAAGGATCAAACATCACAGCTCTTTTCATCCTCTCAAAACAGCCCTGTTCATAACGGCTGGTTTCAGTGCCTGTCCCTTTAAATGAAAATGAACCACTGCTTGCCCCACCCCCCTCTATCGGTACCAGTACTCACAGGTAGGGGTGGTATTATGCAAATTCGAAAACTAATTACATCATTGCCAGACAACTGAGGGAACAGCTCATAAAACCACATGGATTTCAACCTAGGGAGCCTGAACATTACAGATTTGTTTGTCAATTCTCACATTTTGGGGACAAACACCTAAATATATGTTAAAGAGCCTTCAAAAAGTGATATTTCCATAATATAATAATGTAATATATAATAATATGTCCCCTTTAAGACTTTAAATTAGAAACTTTAATGACAATCACAAGAGGTATTTGACAAATGAAAATGAATCTGAATCAACAATCCCCAGACTGTGTGTATACTCATGTGTTCTTCCGTCCATGTGTTATGTGTAATAGCCCTGCAGTGGCTGTGGCAGGAGGACGACCTAAAGCTGGAGTTGGACGACATGCAGAAAGAGAGAGAGAGCACACAGGGAGAGAAAGCCAAGACGGTGAAGGACGTGCTGAGCTCTCGCTGCGTGAGGTGGCAGCTCCTCACTCTGGTCATCCCCTGCGCCGGCGTCCAGTTCTGCGGCATCAACGCGGTACGTTTATGTCACGTAACACAAAAAATACACACAGGAGAGCTGTTCACACATTCATGTCCCAGGTGTAATGAAGCCGCCTCTCCTCTTCCATTCTCCCCTCCAGCTGTACTTCTACGCCTTCGACATCTTCCGTGAGTCCGGCGTGCCCGAAAGCCAGATGCATTACTTGGCTATTGGTCTCGGAGCGACGGAGCTCATCACTGTCACCCTGTGTGTAAGTATCTCAAACTAAACTGAATCATGAGATGATGCTGACAGGTCCTCACAGGTGTGTTCCGTACATCAGAGGTCTTCAATGTTTTTCAGGCAAAGTGTTACATACCAAGTCTAGGGGAAACTGACACATTTTGAACCCCCTCGCTCCTCCCATCCCCAAGAAGTCGGCCACGTCTTAGTTGAACCCAAACAACAAACAAAAGACAGGGCTCTACCCTTATCCCTAACAGAAAAACTGAGAAAAAGGTTCACAAAACAAAAAAGGGCTTCTCATTCCTACCCTTACAGAAAAACCACATGTGATTCACATGTTATTTTTCACATGAGAAAAATTTTGCACATGGGAGTCATGTTATTTGCACATGGGAACCATGTGGTTTTGGCCCAATTTTATGTGAATCACATATGAATTCCCATGTGAACCCAAGGCCGACACCCGAAAAAAACGTTAAAAACGCCCCATCCACCAATCAGCTTGCAGCATCGCGGTCATTTGGTCCTCCAAATCAAAGCATGCATGCACACAATGATTGACACACTGAAGGCAACTTCATTTGTATAGCCTGTTTTCACAATGCCATGATAATCAATGGTTATTCAAATTGATGTTTTTTTTTATTTTAAACATAAATGTGTACCAAAAAAAAAAAAGGTGACCCCCCCCTGCAGTCGCCCCTGTTGAAGACCTCTGCTGTACATCATTGTGAGGGTTTCCTCTGTAGCAGTGGTTTCAGTTAAAGTCTTGTGTGACCTGTAATAATGACATCACACTTGTGTGTCAGTCCTTCTTCATAGATCGCTATGGCAGGAAGAGGCTGATGGGCTATGGCTATCTACTGATGGGCGTCACCATGTCTGTGCTCACTGTCATGCTGACCATCAAGGTAACTGTACTCCATCACTGCAGCACACCAACCCTTCCTCTGCGTTTTGGAGCAAACACATGATTTACACTCATCTGTCCATGCAGGATATGAACCCAGTGATCCCGTATGTGAACATCGGCCTGATCTTCTGTGTCATCGGCATTTATGGACTTGGACCTTGTGAGTTTTCTGTTGCTTATCTTCTATTTTTCACACATGGTGTCACTCAAACTTGAACTTGATCACACTTTTATTTTTATTTTGCTTGCCTTTTCTGTAGCCGGCGTGTCCATGGCTCTTCCCGCTGACCTCTTCCTTCAAGCCTGGCGTCCCTCTGCGTACGTGATCAGTGGGACCATCAGCTGGCTCAGCATGTTCCTCCTGGGGATGTTATTCGGCTACGTAGTGGTGAGCTGCTGTGCATCATGTTGTCTCTCTGGATCTTTCCATCATGTTGGTGTTGATTTAACACAACCTGTCGTTCTGTGTGTCCACACAGGAGGGACTCGGCCAGTTCTGCTTCCTGATTTTCGTGGTTTACTGCGTTTGCAGTGCAGCGTTTCTGATTTATTTCGTCCCTGAGACCAAAGGAAAAACCGGGGTTGAGATTATGGAAGAATTCAACAAACTGAATTACAAGAGCTCTGTAGCTGACATCGAAAAGACTGATGATAGTTTTACAACAAAATTTTAATTATTTATTTATTTATTTTTACTTTGCTTATTTATCTGTTGGAATTGTTGAATCTCAAATCCAATCTTTTTTGTGACTTGTATGCAAATAGTTTTGGTACTTAAGGTGATACGGAGGCCACTGTCAGGCTACTGTGTGGTGGGGTGAAAACAATGTAGATCAGGAGCTTCATCTTTTCATTCATTCATTTGTGTGGAAAAACATAATGGCTTTGTGTATTTTATGAAACTGATTATCATGATTTTCATGCACAACATAGTCTCCAGAGTTTTTACTCTAATCTGAATGGTGACAGAAAAAAAACCCTCCAGTGAGTATTAGTTCTTGTAGATGAGAGAAGGTCAGACTGGTTGGAGATGATGGAAAAGCTGTACTAACTCAGATAACCACTTCTTCTGACTGGTGAGCTGAGGGACGATAAAGCCCAGAGTCACAAAGCAAGTTTGAAATGCTTTCATGAACGTTAATGGCTTCCCTATAGATGTCACAATTCAAGCCAATTGAACATCTTAGGGATGTGGTGGACAGCATTCTGTTGGCAGCATGAATGTGTAACAGTGAGTCTGTTTCAAGAGCAAAGGTTTCTAATAAAGCGCTCAATGAGCGTGCAATGTGAACACTGTAAATATGTTAACATTTAAAATTAAATATTTTACACATATTCTGTCTCTGGTTTTGTAGTTTATTAACCCAGATCATTAAAGGCTGCAGTGAATCATCATTTGCAGTTTGTGGTTACCTAGCCATCTATGCTCTTAAAGCAGAAGTAAGCGGAATATTTGTGTCAATATAAGTCTTAAATAGTTATATCTTCCGACAGCAATCACTTACATAGAGTGTTTGGTCTGATACACGGGTCTGTCAGTCACTCTCTGCTCTGCTGTAAGCCGAGGAGAAAACTTTCCTTGTATCCTACAACCTTTATCCAATGAGGAGAGAGAACGGCATAAAGGGGCAGTCCTCTCTGTGTGTGCAGCCAAGGGATGCGCGTGAATGTGGTGACGTAGGGACGAGGGCGGGGACTGCTAACTCCATCGGCTGACAAGAAGTTAGCCAAAACGACCGGATCGCTTACTTCTGCTTTAATCACTAATAATTCTAGTCTTCAGTTCTTTGGGTTGAAATTGGTATTTACTACTGTGAATAATACAGTTCAAGCTACAAAAACAGCATAATCAAAATCAGGATGGTATAATTTGTAAGAAAATTGTTTGCTTTGAAGGGATAATTCAACATTTTGGCAAATTCGCCTGTTGCCATAATCCCTATAGTTTTAGGAGTAGGTTCATTACCTTTAATTGTCGGTGCAAGCTATTTTTAGATTGGCGGGGCATAGATGTGAGCTCTGCATAGCGCACAGTATTTCCGGGCTTTATCTCATCAAACTCATCAAATACACAATCCAACAACTCCAAAACACTCTCTTGGACAAGTTGCGACCTGCACATTCACTACGCTATGAAATAATAATGTAATGTTACAAGACAGAGTTGTTTTTGAGGCAAATGTGTAGCCGGAACTACATTCCAGACATGGCTGCTCAGCAGAGTGACTTCAAAAGCGCAAGTAGTTTTGAGTATTTGCTTCATGCGTCGTAATGTTACATAATAATACGTTTTTATTTCATAGCATGATGAATGTGCAGGTCACAACTTGTCCACCAGAGTATTTTGGAGTTGTTGGATTGTGTTTGATGAGGGAAAACGTGGAAATACAATGCACCTCCGCTACGTTAGCTGAGCAGCCCAAGTCTCTGATCCGCCAGTCTAAAAACAGCTTGCTCCGCCAATTAAAGGTAACGAACCTACTGCTATGACTATAGGGATTATGGCAATGGGCCAATTTGCCAAAATGTTTAAATATCCCTTTAAGTATTGGTATATAGGCCTGTAGGTCAGCAGCCTGAAACCTTTTACAACCTCAACAAATGTTTGTTTTTTTGCAATTTGGGTGCATCAGTGAGGATCCTCATTTGCCTAGAGATCATTCTGTGGCACAACAATAACATCAAACACCCCGACAGTCATGAAGAACCATCTTTGGTGAAACTAACAATGACATAATACAGTAATATGACCAATTGACTTTTTACTATGCAATTGGTTGTGACTATTGTTTTTACCCGATATTTTGTGCTTTCTTGTCTTCTCTCTTTCTTGCCCTCTTTTTTTCACTTTCTCTTTTTGTTTCTCTTTCTTATATTATTGCTATTTATTAGAAACTGTTTTTCTGAACATATTATTAGTGGTGGGGTCACTCCATAAGCCCCTCTGGGTTTCCAACCTTTCCCCGCACATTTTATTTCTACTTTATATGAATTGTTTACTGTTTATACACTACTCACAAAGAGTTAGGGATGTTTGGCTTTTGGATTAAATTTCAGAATTCACCTAAAATGCACTATAACCTTTACAGGTGAACTTAATCTAACCTTCTCTAAACTTTTGAATACACATGTCCAACTGTTCAGTGTTTCGGTCCTTATTGAATAACATGCTGTTCTCTAACAAGGTGATTAACCACAAAAATCACCAGCACCGTCTGATTTAGTGGTTCAATTGTCATTGAACCACTAAATGTTCTGGTTCAATGACAGTTTGTAGACAGTCCTCTTCTCTCTCCCTCTCCTCTCCACCATGTTCACATTTTGACATCATGAGACCAAGACAACACTTTGATCAAACTGATCAAGTTATTGAGACATTGAGATGTTTGTTGTGCTATATAGCCACCACAGTTGTTAGCTTTTGTTTGAGGTAAAGAAATTACCATTGCATCCTTCTACTTAAAAGCAGTAGCGTAGCCAGAAAAAAGACATTGGGTGTGCACCTGCAAAGACTGGGTGTGCCAAATTTATTTTCAACAAACTGAGCGTTACACCTCCATAAATATTCAAAAGAATTCCAACATTATATGTTGTGTGCGTTCTCATCAGTAATAACAAACCATGTGTTATTCGCTCTCAACAAGCCATAGGCCTTTAACTAGCATCAGACACAGACTGCACATAATAACTTGGGTTTAACAGTGGCATCATGGCAAGCCGGTA
Source organism: Trachurus trachurus (assembly GCF_905171665.1). Classification (NCBI taxonomy): domain Eukaryota; kingdom Metazoa; phylum Chordata; class Actinopteri; order Carangiformes; family Carangidae; genus Trachurus; species Trachurus trachurus. The sequence continues at coordinate 28,478,887 of NC_139896.1, forward strand.
TGATCATACTTATCTTCTAATCTATATGCAACGCTGAGTAAAAAAAAACTGCTTAGTAACTGCTCTTATAGTCAACAGTACAACAGGTCTAAACATTCACACATATGACGTGCTCAAATAAATCAATAACAAAGTCATAAAAAAACACACTTTTGCGTGTCTGGTTAGCGCACACACAATAGGTGATCTACATGTACTAAGAGTAACACACTAAATGACAACACGCGCAAACCGCAGTATTTAAATGAGGGTTTTGCGCGTAATCGTTTCCACCATGCAGAGTGTGGACAGAGCTGGATGGATACAAACGCAGAATAAAAATTTGATCCGACGCATTAATAGAGAGAGGGACAAATAAACATATTGTGGAGCTGCCTGCAGCATAAGAAACGTGGGAGATTATCTATGAGAAAGTTAAAATGTGGTTGGTATAACAAGAAGAGAAGAGATGAAGTGAAGAGAAGAGAAGATGGGGAGATATAAGTATGCGGCAAAGAACAAAAGAAGATTTTAGTTTATAATAAAACCTCAGCAAACGAGGGAGAGCTGCTCTGATCAGTGTTGAGCAGCAGCTGAGCAGGTAACTGAGACCTGCTGTCATTCATTGAGCTGGAGCTGCGCGCTATGGCACAGAGCTCAGGTGGGACACTCAGGCCACTCGGGTCTAAACGCCCTGACCAGAGGGATCACGGACGGAGTGAAAGCAGCGGTGACGTCTCTCAGCCCCGGTCCCAGAGCTGAGCAGCCAGGTACATGGAGAGAGAGGAGAGGAGCGCACTGGACGAGAGAGGTGCGGCGTGCGTAACGGCGCTTAAATGACTTTGATCGCATGATCAACAAAGCTATTTAACCATCTGAACACAACTACTGGGCTCATCATTCATCACATATGATTATGTAACAGCTTGGCCTGATGGTTTTATATCGCAAAGCAGAAGAGGACAACGATATCGCTGCTTACCTGTGCGCACTGCGCAGCTCTCAATTTAAAGGGCAAGACGGCGTGGCCTGGCCTTGAACTCGTTAATTATTCCATTAGTCCAGTTTCTCCGCAACGCATCACCTGACGGCAATTTTTACAAATGTATTAACTGATCGATAACATGTTAGTAGCTATAGACTATAACAAAAACAAAAAATGCATCAAATTTTTTGGGTGTGCCAGCTTCCTCTGTGGGTGGCACTGGCACACCCTGGCACACCCGTGGCTACGCCAGTGCTTAAAAGGCTTTCATGATAGAATATCACTGTAGCATGAACTTTATATAGGGATATTCTTGTCAAATATCCCTATTTTTTGTGAGTAGTGTATGTGCAAATAAATTAAATAAAAAATGTTGTCTAGTTTTTGGAAGATATGCAGACAGTGGTTCAGCTACTGCCAAAGCCCCCACCTGTCAGCAGAGTTGTTATGAATGAGACACACAGTGCACACACACCCACATCACACCCACTCAGGCGGGTCATACATGGGCTGGACTGGGTTCCTGAGGGCTCTATGCATTAAGAGACGGTGCACCTGGGAGGAAGGAGAAGAAGAAAAGAGAGAACAGAGTGGCGTCTCGGCCCCTCCCTTCGTTTTGTGTTACCGATTGTTCAGATACTCACCTATGCTCAACGAAAGAGACTTTTAAGAAAACCTGAACGCTGAGCCACAAAGGCGAAGCAGGTGAAGGCCTGGCGTCCCGTCCCGTCCCGTCCCAGCCAGCTACAGTGAGTAGCCTAACCTTGCTCCTCAATACAGGTCCAGCCATCCACCACATCACACACTGCACCACACCAGCACTCAGGTAGTGCAGTCGTAACAAGAGTCCACAGATCTGAATTGAACCAATTCAAGGCAAGTATTAGGTGCAATGAGAATGTGATGGAGGACAGCAGTCTTGTCCATGATAGTGGAGCTACTGAACCAAATCATTTAAAGGCTCAGGAAACCTTTGTAGGTGTTTGGAGTTAATCAGCTGATTTGATTGTGTGTGACCAGGGGCGTTTCCAGACATTTTTGATAGGGGTGGCCCAAGTGGGGCACTGACTTATGTTGGGGTGGCATGAAGCGCGAGCATGAGTGTCTGCGCGAACACATTATTTATGTACTCATGTATGCTATACTTAATTGCTTTATCTAGAGCCCCTGGACGTGTGTATGTGGCCTGTCATGACCAGGGATGTGAAGGATACTGTATGTCTTGAAATGTTTCTCTGTATAGTCCTATATGTTTTCTCTTGTGTATTTCTTGTACTTGATCTTGAATGTTTGCATATCTAGTCGCTAAAAGTAACTAAATCAGGGTGTACCAGGTTTTATTTTACTTTAATTGTTTCAATAGTCTCAGGTTTCACCCTGTGGTACAAGATGTGGCCCTGGAACATGTATGGATCTGTCTGACTCTTTCTCAATCTACAAATAGAGCACAGGTGTGTGATTTGCCCCTTAAGACAGACTGAAGATGGCTGTGTGTAGGCCGAAACGTTTTTGTCTTACTTATTTTTGTTTCTTTATTTTATTTTATCACCATGGTTGCACTTTTTTGTTGTTTGATGGACCATTAAATCTTTGTTGCATCCGTTAATCTCTGGTGGACATTGCCATTTTTGATCAGTGTGCAAGCCTTTTCCTCCTGTACTCATGTATGCACATGCACGCAAACACACACCCACACAGGTTTTGGCCATACTTAGTATTGTCTGCCAAACTACATCATATTTTGGGGTGGCACCTGGAGTGGCCAATCAGATTTAATTTACTAAGAAAAATGTTGACGTGTTCAATACTACTTTCCCCACTGTAACTCAAGTGATACATGGTATTTAAATGCTATAACATGCATCTCATTTCAGCAAAACCTGCCAGTAAAAGTACATAAACCCCACTACACGTGTGTGTTGATAATTCCACTAATAATTCTGAGACAAATATTAGGAGCTTTTTTAATTGCAATTTATTTGACACTCACCTCTGTACCAACAAGAGATGAGACTCAATAACAGAGTACAAAAACAAATATCTATAGAAAAGTATGCTTATATTGAAATATGTCCAAAGACCTTATAACAAAACATGTAGCTCACATGTTTTAAGAGCAATCTTGTTGAGTACGATGATAAAATACCAAGTTAACATATTGTACATTTTCTGTGTGTTTTTATACAAAAGTGTCAATGCAAGTCACTCTGTACAATTATCAACCTTTAGAAAAGAGGACCTTTTTTAATCCACTGCTGTGCACAATCAGTATTTGGAAGGCACTTTGCAACAGACCAAAAGCAGAAAGCAAAGAAGAAGAAGAAGAAAAAGAAATCGGCCAAAAATCATCCATGAAAAAACTTTTACACACAAGTACCAACATGGGTGACACACACACAAAAAAATCAGACATCCCAGTGAAAAGAAAAACACTCCTTCCTTTCAGCTTCATCTTTCACTTGATTTCAAATTATAACAACAACAGCATCAACAACAATACAACCCTTTTTACCTTTCAAAGAGGAAATACTAGTGCAGAGTGGATCAAAAAAGGAAAAACAAATACATTATATATATATATAAAAAAAAGAAAAAATTGGTCAAAGACGTGAGTCGTGCAGCTGGCAGTGTGAGTGCTACCAGAGCAGAGTGACAGTACGGTGAGCAGTGAACGCATCATTGCCACCAACCAGTGATCGACATTCAGTCCCCAGCTCAGCTCGCATGCCAGAACATGCAGTTTACACTTCCAATCCAAACGGCCATAATTTAACCCCCCTCCACAGAACAGACGAGAACAATAATCTATGTACAGGACCACCATCCACAAACACTGATCATATTGGTTCGCTCATATATATATATTCATATGTATATATATATTTATATATATAGATCTATATATCAATAGAATGTGTATATGAATGGTATATACACTTGTTACAATCACAATAAAACCATAAATAATATAGGAATGTACTGAATTTAACAGACTAAGTTAATCACAAATAATAATTCAAACATAAAGCAGGAAACACAGATCACACACAGAGACAAAAACACAGACGACACATGTACACACTCGCTTTTTTTTTACAGTCATCAACGCTCTCTCTCACACACACACACACGCATCACTAACCCTTCACTATGAGACGAATTACAGCAAAATGAAACATCAACCTAGGAGCAACAGAGTTATCAGCTGATGAGTGTAAAACTGTAGATTGTGTACTTTGCAGTTGTGTTATTCCAACACAGTGGAGGTGTTGCATGCACGACACATACAGTACACATCCATGAGGGAGATCTGTGTGAAAATAACCTATTTCTTATGATTCTTTAAACTCATACTCCCATTCTCACAATCAGATTAATGGGTAAATATTTAGATAAATTCTTAAAATAATTTAACAAAAAAAAAACAGCAACAACATTGTCTGGTGTCAGCTTCTCTTTGTCATGGATGACAGTAGCTATGCTGGAAATCTTTGGGTTCTGGACTGTCGGGCAAACAAAGAAAAAAACAAAACATAAATGGCTTTTTTTGTTGATTGGATTTCATTTGATTTCCTTCTGCGTTACGAAATGCCAATTCAAAAACAACTTGCAGGTAAACTTCAGCTTTCAATTATATTTAACTCAAATCATCAATAACACTTTCTTCTAACGATAAATCACAAAAACCGTCTGAGGAATGTTTTGGATTCAACTCTCTTACAGTCAGAGGACAGGGTGGGCAGCAGCCGTTAGTGCAAACACAAGCAGGTCCGACTGTGTGGTGGTGGTGGTGGTGGTGGTGGTGTGATCGATACGAGACTTCAAGATGACGACGATGAGGAGGAGGAGGAAGAGCGAACACTGGAGAATTAAAGTGAGCTTGATTACTTGTCAAAGTTGCATTACATTTGGTTGGTCCAGAAGCTGGTGGGTGAAAGGTGGGAGTCCTTCCTCTAACCCTTTAACTGCTGCACAACACACACACACATGCATGTGCGCGCACACACACACACAAAAAGAAACACACAACTCCACTGATCATAACTTAGAGTGAAAAATTATCAAAACGAGCAAATCACAAGATTTTTGTTGGACTATTAAAAAAACTGTACACAAAAAACCGAGGGCATGAATAAGTTAATAAAATATAATTTACATTTCTCAAAATATATACTGAAAATATACCTGACCTTGGTCCCTGTTTAATACCCAACAAACAATACTACTATTGTCATTGTAGGTGGGTGTGTGTGTGTGGGGGGGGGGGTACAAAGCTAATTCCCAACAGGCTCAGGGCATGTTTCAAGAGCACGTTTAAACCAAAACCTATGCTGAAAAAAAAAAATCCATGTACACAGTTTAGGTCACTATAATAAATGGCTTTCCTCTCCTTTCTTTTGCAGTTTTTCATATCAATAATCAATTCTACAAATCATCAAATCAAAAATTGATGACAAGCTTTTTTCTTTCTTACATCCAAATGAGCTGCCAGTAGATTTGCACATTTCGTCACATCAGCATAGCCAAGCCCTCTGCTTCAGATTTTTTTAAAAATGAATGGGAGACAATGGTTAGCTCTGTCAGTGTGACTGGATCTTATAAATTCTGAGCGGAAAACGAAAGCTTTGGTGCCAACGGGGCTTTTAGACAAGTTCTCATTCCTGAGCTATGTTGCACTATACGCTCTAATTCCATGGAAGTTAGCGGATGAATTAAACATGATTAAGCGATGATCAACAAAGCACTATGGTGTTCATGTCGTCTATGAGGTAGCTTAATTATCCGTTTGTCTTAAGTGAGATCATTTTAGCCTGTTTCTATGTCATGGATGGTGTATAACGATTAAAATTGTACGTTTAAAAAAAAAAAAAACATCTTAAAGTGCCTGTGAGCTGACGGTGATCCTCTAACTCCTAAGTAACTCCTTACATTAAGCTCATCAGTGCTGCTCTGTGACCTTGGAACCCACTCTTCTTGTACGATTTCGTTGCTTTTGATAAACGAGCGATGAAACGTGCCGTGTGCCCGCTGGGAAGGTGATAAAATGTTCACAATTAACAGATTCCCAGCGGAACCTGCTCTCAAAAATTGAGGCCAAATTTAAATCCCTGTCCTTAAGAAAATCAAAGTCCTCTGCAAAAGAACGTAAATACAGAACTCAGCCCTGGTGCTGCTCTGATGCGAAGACGTCCGTCTACAGCCTTGAGGGGAACGGGGAATAGGAAAGGTTAAAAACTGTTGCAATGGTCAAGGGGTTGATTGAAGTACATCAGAGCAGTTCAACTGGGCCGACAGACAACACACTTCTCATTTTTAAGAATGCAGTAAATAATTCATTTTACGTCAACGGCGCATGTGCAGCTACGAACAACACACGAGCCAAAAAAACAACTGAAAGCCTGAAAGCCTATAGCGAAACGAAACTTCAACAGATCCACGTCAGATAAAGGAAATAAAAACCTTCATGTCATTTCTTTACAGAGCAAACGTCGACACAGTACCCTTTTCATACTCGGGGGTTCGGGGGTGGGGGTAGAAAAAGTAGGAATCCTATGGCGTTCTTTGACAAAAATATCAGATACACATTAAGCAACGTAACAAACAGAATAAGTAGTCTTGAGGCAAAGATATTCCCAAATACAGAGCATCTTCTGTGGGGCAACCTGGCTTCGTCCGACAAGAGAGAAGCTTTCTTCCAGCTCCGGGGATCACGTCACTTCCCTCCAAAGTCCAGTCCGCTCTGACCGGCCTCGGCGTCCACCAGCGAGGACGCGAAGGCCGACTGGACGATCTGAAAGCCGAAGGACTCGAGCAGAGACATGTTTTGCTGAGGGGAGAAGGGTGAAGTCAGGGAGGGGGCCAGCTCGCTCAGGCCCGACCCCGAGACCCCCTGGGCCTTCTGGGCTTTGTGGACTCTGTGCTGGTGCTTGTTGAGGTAGGACTTGGTGCGGAAGGCCTGGCCGCAGATCCCGCAGGTAAACTTCTTCTCAGGGTCCGTCTTGGCTTTGGATCCCTCCGGGGACCCCAGCGCCCCCGCGGGGGCTCCGTTGCAGCCCAGGGAGGGCATCTCCAGCTCCGGCCGGTCGGGTTTGTGCGGAGACTTGAGCTCCTCGCCGTTGGGCAGTTCTCCGAACGAGGGATCCGACTCATCCGATTCCAGGTGCGGACACTTCCCTGTGTTCTCCTGTCCGTCTGAGGGGAGCATGACACCGAGAGGAAGAGGGGAGTGAGGAAGGAGAGAAAAAGACAGACCGGAGGGAAGAGAGACATTAAGTATGATAAACAGATGATAGAGAACAGGTATTTTCAAATGCATCTTTACTCCAGAACCTGGCACCTGCAAAAACCTCACATTTAAACACAGATTTGTTAAGTGACGAGGCAAAAAGCACATTCAGACAAGTCGTGATGACTGATTTTACACATCAATATCTCAATAGGGTTGGAAAAAAAGGAAGTTCTTTCAAAAAAAAAAGTGGCTATAGCATTAAAGGGATAGTTCAACATTTTGGCAAATTCGCCTATCGCCATAATCCCTATAGGCATAGCAGTAGGTTCATTACCTTTCATTATCGGTGCATGTTGTTTTGAGATCCACGATGCTCAGCTAACGCTATGGAGGCGAATGGTACTTTGTGTATTTGATGAGGGAAAGGCCAATCAAACAACTCCAAAACGCTCTGGTTGTGACCTGCACATTCACCACGCTATGAAATAATAATTTAACATTACGAGACAGAGTTGTTTTTCAGGCAAATACGTAGCCGAAAACTTAATTCCAGACACGGCTGCTGGGGGGGAGTGTTTTCAAAAGCACAAGTAGTTCAGAGTATTTGCTTCATGTGTTGTAATGTTACATAATTAATTATACATTATTATTTCATAGCGTGGTGAATGTGCAGGTCACAACTTCTCCATGACAGCGTTTTGGAAATTGTATATTTGATGAGTTTTAGGGGACAGGGGACCTGTACCGTTCACCTCCATTATGTTCGCTGAGCAGCTCACGTTTCTGCCCCGCGGATCTCAAAACAACATGCACCGATAATTAAAGGTAATGAACCTACTGCTGTGACTATAGGGATTATGGCAATAGACGAATTTGCCAAAATGTTGAACTATCCCTTTAAACCAGACAATGTTCTAGCTCAGTCCATTTGCCCAGTGTCCACTGAGAATCGTGCTGTGCTCATCCAACCAGTGGGCCATGCTCGCAACATGCCCCCAACCCCCACCCCTCCTGCTGGACTGTACTGACCTGCAACAGGCCCATGGCCGGGGAAGCCAGGCACCCCGCCGGAGCGACACTCCCAGAAATACGGAGTCCCACCTGGCTTCCCCATGAGCAGCTCGGGCTGCAGGCCCAGGGCTGGGGGGCCGGGCTGGGGAAGAACTGGGTGTCCAGAGAGCCCATGAAAGCGACCCTCTGCCTCAGGCGAGGTGAGAAGCAGCTGGCGACTGGCGCACAGGTCTACACAGCACCCAGGCCAGGGGAGAAAGGAAGGGGGGAGGGACAGACATGACAGGCCGGCGGAAACCAATACGGACAGAATTACCTTCAATTCATCACTGACGGCTGAAATGCTGTCTGTAAACACAGTGTTCTAGACAGGTTCGCTGTATGGATGAATGGGGCTGGGGGCCCCATCTGAAGATGTCAATGCCAATGAATGAACTTTTTCCTTTTTCCTTTCAGCAAAGATCAAATCCCCTGAACTAAGTGATTGTAAACAAAGGTCAAAATATTGAACCAAAACTGTTTCATCTGTGTAAAATGTAAAATGTGGCTCATCCAGGCTACTTTGATCAGATAGCCTACAGTGGCAAGAACAAGTATGTGAACCCTTTGAAATTTCCTATTTTTCTGCATTACTTGCTTTGCTTTCCATTGCAGGCCTGAAGTTTTCTACTCCACAACACTAATGGGAAATGTTTTGTAGACTGATGAAACTAAGATTTTTTGTTTTTTTTGTTTTTTTGTATGTATGGTGTAAAAATGGCGCTGTGTAACCATCATGTCAAGGTGAAGTACGGTGGAGGAGCATCATGGTTTGGGGCTCTGCTGCCTCAGGGGCTGGACAGTTTACCATCATCCAGAGTTTATCAAAGCTTCCTACAGGATAATGTCAGGGTGGCGTCCACCAGATGAAACTCAGCAGGACAATGAGCCTAAACATTGAAGTAAATCTACGATCTAGATCATCTGGACTGGAGTAGCTTAAAAAAAAAGAAAATCCACCTTTGGGAGTGGCCCAGTCAGAGCCCAGACCTGAATCCAATAGGGATGCTGTGGAATGACCTCCAGAGAGCCGTTCACACCAGACATCCTATATTAACATGTCTGACCAATGGTCTGGAATTCATCCTGAGTGTTGATCAGTTCTGATCTGCAGCTACAGAAAACATTTGGTTGAGGTTGCTGCTGCCAGAGGAGCTTCAACCACATATTAAATCCTTTTTCCACCTGCACTGTGAATGTTTAATGGGTATGTTCAATAAAGACATGAAATATTATATTATTATATTGTTTGTGTGGTATTAGGTTAAGCACATGTTTGTTTCTACTTGTGACTTCGATTCATGTAGGAAACTAAGAAATTCCAAAGGGTTCACATACTTTTTCTTGCCACTGTATAAATCACACAGACTGTGAGCCATTCCAAGATTCTCTGGCAGTGGAGATTTTAAATTGCTAAAATCAGGTGCAATAAAAAAACATCTAAAAAAAACCTGGCAGCACTTATTATTGCATGATGCTGGATCACTGACACACACAGGCTGGTTATGTAACAGTGTGTCCATTTGTGACATGTCAGAACATCCCTCTGAGGGGAAAAAAAAAAAACCCACTGTGTAGAACAAAGTATTACGGTCACACACACACATTTGGTTTCATCTCACATACTGCATGACACTGAATGAGGACTACAGTGAAAAGTGCAGTAAATATAGTGACAGTACACATCTCTGGATATTTCCAAGAGGAAATCATAGCTGCAGCTTTTTATCTGGTGAGCATCATCAATCAGAGGTGAATCACTGTCGTCAAATGTTAGCATTTAGACATTCACCGTCTCTTTATGTGTCATTTATTATCTTTACAGGGACTTTGCTGTTCAGCAGCACTTTGTTTTGTTTTTTGTTTTTTTGTGGCTTCACTCAGATCTGACAGATGACAGTGGACCTAGCGCTAGTCAAAACTGCTGGAGGAATATACTTTACTCCTTTGTTGATTTAGTGACACACTTAACTTTCCAAATGTGAAATAAGCTGAGAAATAGGGGGACGCTACATGAAGTAGAATGTGCGCAAGCAAATAAACCAAACCAACCATAAACTGCACTCATGAGGAGCACAGATGATTTCTTTTGACACTGCAATAAAAAGCTCCCATTTCCTGCCTCCACTAGAAATTTTTTTTTTTTAAAGAAATGCTTCATCTAATTTTACAAATGGTGAATAAACACAGAGTCTGCTGCTGTTCCTTGCTGCCTGTACAGCACTTGTTGACTTTATGTTCCAGTGACGCGACATCAAAAGCCACATTTCATGTCTTCATCATCAGATCTTGGGATGGATAGATAATGATGATGCGACTGGGTACTAATGCTAATACTACTGCTTCTACTACTATTACACTAGCCACTAGGGGGGGTCAGTGTACCAGTGAGTGATTCTTTTTAAGAATCTTTTTCATCTTAAGAATGAACTGATGATTTATTTATCGTCTCTGACACATTCCTGTCAATGTTTGCATGGTGAACTGTCCCCTTCGGACTTATGAAGTTGTCTGGGTCTGACTTAGAAATATGATAATGTCGATCAAAATTAAAGGGCTAGTTCAACATTTTGGCAAAACTGCATTGCCATAATCCCTATAGTTTTAGAGTAGGTTAGTTACCTTAATTGTCGGTGCGAGCTATTTTTAGAATGGCGGAGCAGAGCCGCGAGCTGCTTAGAGCTACGCTACGGAGGCTAATGGATTTTTTTGGTTTCCCTCATCAAACTCATCAAATACACAATCTAACAACTCCAAAACGCTCTCGTGGACAAGTTGTGACCTGCACATTCACCACGCTATGAGATAATAAAGGAACATTACGAGATGGAGTTGTTTTCGCGGCAAATGCGTAACCGGAAACCAAGAAATCCCATTAGCCTCCGTAGCGTAGCTCTGAGCAGCTCGCAGCTCTGCTCCGCTGTTCTAAAAATAGCTCACACCGACAAATAAAGGTAACGAACCTACTGCTATGACTATAGGGATTATGGCAATGGGCCAATTTGCCAAAATGTTGAACTATCCCTTTAAAAATGTGCATTATTATTCATTGTATATGTGATCAAGATCAGTAAATCTCTTCCCCTCAATTAAATCCTGGGCAGGACTACCTGGTTCTTTTGCCTGCTAATGAGAATATCTTAATCAGAGAAATCTTGGAATAGTAACATCTCAGAGGCAGAACAGCCACTGATGTAAGAGGCTCCCAGCACATGACTCCTGCCATCTGCTGACTCCCTACTGGAACACATTGTGCCTGTTGAGAAGAGCCATGGTTTTAGTTTGATAAAAGCTTAAGCTCTGAGCAGCACGACAGAAATCTTAGCGATGTACCAAAAATATATGATCTATTGTATCTATATTCATCACATAATGATTATTGAAGGGGCCTTTTCAATTCGCCTCAATCAGAAACCTATTCATTTGCTGCACAGCTGCCAGGCTTTTAACCAGATCCAAGACAAGTGCCCACATAGTGTCTGTTTCAGCCTCCTCACACCGGCTCCCCATTTGTTTAAGAATTGATTTTAAGAGCTTGGCGCTGACATTTCAAGCTCTTCATGGCCTCGAAGTCGAACCATGTGATGAATCTGACTTGTGTGTTGGTCATGACCCAGGATGAAGCCTGAGGTCCTTTATCTGTTACTGAGGCACAGCTGAAAACTAGAGGTCACAGAGCAACTAGCTGCCTGAGGACATCAGGTCATCTAAATCTCTTCTTATACTGGAGAACGTCTTTGACTTGATTCTTAACAGCTGCTCTTTTGCTGTCAACACTGGATTTGCTTTTATTTCCTTATTACTAGGCCTGCACAATATGAGCAAAATGTGCGATGACACTGTTCAATATTGCGATGACGATATGACTTGTAATAAATGAGCAAATAGTTCCTGAGTCTTTCTGCTTTAGGTACCATAGAAAATAAATATTCTGAGCATACTTTTATCAAACAAATTGCACATGAATAATCAATCAATTAAATAGAACTGTTGGCAGATGGATTGTGGACAGATCTAAGTTTCACTGTGTTGTTTTATCAGTTCAATGACAATAAAATATCGTGAATCTTGAGAACGTTAATTTAACCCTCTCCTGCCTCCTCTCCTTACTCGTCGCATTTCAGGCAACCTTTTGCAATGTGGTTATTGTGCATGTTCATATCGCGATGACGATGAAAATATGATTAATCAGCACTACTCATTACTCTATTGAAATTTGTTTTTTATGATCTGCTTGTTGACTTGTGTGATGCACTAACATTTGTTTACTATCGTGTTCCATTATTACAGCTCACAACTATACTATTACCACTGATAATAAAATAAATACAAATAATTATAATAATACTGTCTATTACCTTATGCAAATAGACTAATTGACTAATTGTTTCAGCATAAATGAGTCAGTGCCAATTATAAAATCAAGAGAAATTCCTTTTCTGCTGTCCAATTGTGGTTGTTGCTCCCAGTTTGCTGTGCACTGTCTCTATGCTACTGGTTCTCCCACAAAGATGGCACATCTGTAAACGTTTCAATGAATCCAGGGCGAATGGAGCACATACTCAAGACCATCATGCAACACTGTGCATTGCTGAACAACTGCCGATGGAACCAGCCAAACAGAGACAGACGCTGTTAACCGTACGCTGCCATGGCCATGCTGGACAGACACGCACACAAACATACGCATACATACAGTACATAAAGCAAAGGTGACTCAGCACTCCACATTCTCACAGAGTAAGAAGAGTCAACTACAAAGTCACTCTACAAATGCCAACACAATTACTGGATGCGGTGATCGGAAATGTAACCACATTATAGTCCCAATCTTCAGCCTAATAACAGTTAAGTCTTCAATCTAAATAACAATGTGGTGTTTAAAGGGATATTTCAACATTTTGGCAAATTCGCCCATAATCCCTATTTTCTTGGGGGTAGGTTTGTTACCTTTAATTGTCGGTGCAAGCTACTTTTAAGATCAGCGGGGCAGAGATATACGAGCTGCACGGTATTTCCACGTTTCCCTCATCAAACTAAATACACAATCCAGCAACTCCAAAGCACTCTCATGGACAAGTTGTGACCTGCACATTCACGATACTATGAAATAATAACGTATAATTATGTAACATTACGACATATGAAGCAAATACTCAGAACTACTGGCTTTTGAAATCACTCCGCCCAGCAGCCGTATAGGGAATGTAGTTCCGGCTACACATTTGCCTTGAAAACAACTCCGTCTTGTAACTTTCCATTATTATTTCATAGTGTGGTGAATGTGCAGGTCACAACTTGTCCATGAGAGCGTTTTGGAGTTGCTGGATTGTGTATTTGATGAGTTTGATGAGGGAAATGTGGAAATACCATATGTCTCTGTAGCGTTAGCTGAGCAGCTCGCGTCTCTGCCCCGCCGATCTAAAAACAGCTTGCACTGACAATTAAAGGTACCTACCCCTAAAACTATAAGAATTATGGCAATGGGCAAATTTGCCAAAATGTTGAACTATCCCTTTAATAAGGACACAGAGGATCCCTGATTGTCACACCACCGAGAACGTCATGAATTCCACTGATGTAGACTCTATCTGTGTTTAAGAGCTGCCTTGCTTATTACCTTAAATGGTTTCCACCAGCCAAGACCATGACCTCCAACAAGAGTCAGTGTACTACTGTGCTTCTTATGTTTCCAGCACATTTTCCTGCTTCTGGTTGAACCACCACTCAGTAAGGCCAAGTTTAGCTTAGACTGAACATGAGGGTTTCACAGGTAGTTTTATCCAACTGAAATGAAAAGAGTTTCACCACATTAACTATTTCCAGTGTAGAGGAACTAGCTATGTAAATAAATACTGGCACCCAGTAGCTGCCAGGTGCAAGTGAACCACCTGCCAAAGCTAACAGCTTACTGATATAATCTGTGAACAGCACTGTAAAAAAAGATCAATAATACAACATACCTCCAAATTGTTGCCAAATCTTACACCACTTACATCTCACTAAACAATAATGTCACTTTTTCTAAACTGCCACTGACTCTGAAACACTTAGCAGACATAATTAAACTGTAAGATCTGGGCCTATATTGAGCCAGGGTTCAGTAATTGTAATTTTTGGAAGGTCATTAGCTCATTATGCTAATTGCTTCTGGTTTGTACAGTGTTATATTTCAACATTTTGGCAAAATCGCCTATTGCCATAATCCCTATAGTTTTAGGAATAGGTTCATAACCTTTAATTCTCGGTGCAAGCTGTTTTTAGATCGGCGGGGCAGAGACATGAGCTCTGCACGGCTTTACTTTCCCCATTTCCGGGCTTTCCTTCTTCAAACTCATCAAATACACAATCCAACGACAAGGCGGAGTTGTTTTTGAGGTAAATATACGTAACTGGATGGAGCTACATTCCCGACACGGCTGCTTGGCAGAGTGACTTCAAAAGCAAAAGTAGCTCCGATTACAGTATTTGCGCTATGCAGAGCTCACATCTATGCCCCGCCAATCTAAAAACAGCTTGCACCGACAATTAAAGGTAATTAACCTACTCCTAAAACTATAGGGATTAGGGCAATATGTGAATTTCCCAAAATGTTGAAATATCCCTTTAACTGAGTGGGTAAATCCTTAGTTCCAAACAATCTAGTAGCAACCAAACCATAATGAAAGAAAGAAATATCCTCAGTGTGGTTATGTAATACTTCAAGTTGTTTCCTGTACCCAAGTACCACAGAGGTTTTAAACATACCGCCCCCTCGAATACAAGACCCCCACAGGTAGCGAACGGAAAGACAGCCAGCAGGTGAAAAAGCATGACAGTAAATGTTGGAGGGAGAAGCTTTGGCAGCGAAGGCTGATGTATGCTTGTGTTTTAAAAACATACACAGAGATGCAGCAGCATGTTTCTCCAAAAAAAAAAAAAAGCAGCAGTGCACATGACAGTCAGAAACATGAGAGTCTGGGATGGGGCGGGCGGCTGCTTGCCTTCCACTGAGCACTGGCGTCCCATGTGGTAAGGAGTGCCGTTGTGCATCTGCAGTCCCCCCCTTGGCTCAGGGAAGGTGTGCATTGTAGCAGAAGGGGGAAGTGGAGAGCCATGGTGTGTCTTTATATGCACCTTTAGGTAGGACGCAGTGGAGAAACCTGGGACCAGAAGAACAAAGAACAAGGCAGTAGTTTGACACACTGGAAGCCTTGGCTAGGAGACGGGCCCCCTGTCAACAGGGATGAGCTATCCACTGTCGGTCCTGCTTGTTTTGACATCACGATCCAAAGCGGTGAAGACTGATGGTTAATCAATCCCCCATTCTTTTGAATTGTAAACCACAACAGTGAACAGAATCACAGTATCTTTGTGAAAAGCAGCGCCACAAGTAAACAAACCAATTCCATTCAAAAACCCTCGGTCCTACTTCATCCACACAAGGAGCAGTACCACTAAACTGTAGAGGAGTGATCTTATGGAGCTAGTAACAATACTTCTGCCCCTGGCCACCCTCTGACTGCCAATTGATGCACCAACAGGTACAAAAAAATAATCCAAGACCGCTAATCTGTAGCTAATGCCAGGATCAGAGGACATGATTTTTCATACTGTTTTGTCGAGGCCGACAAAGACAGACGCTGCTCTGAAGCATCGTTCACACACTGTGAAGCTACGTTAGCTCGCTTACATGTTGGTGTTGTACGTCAATGATTTTGAGGTGAACACATTCGTTTACATACTTCAAGTTCTCTCTGAAGGACAGACAGTCCATACTGTCCTCTCAACCAGAGCCAGGCACGGCTCCACAACCGTTTTTTTGTCGTTTTTCTCTTTCATGTCTGAGCTAAAGACCGCTATCACACACAGCGCTACGGTAGCCATTATTGACAGTTTCTTGTGACACCTCCCCGATGACCTCTGAACTCACGCAGGGTCGTGATTGCTGATTGGTCGGGGTCATACTTGTAAAATGGGAGTCTCCTGACCAAGACACAGCAAGAGTTTATGCCACTGAGTGTTCAATCTGGCATCAGGGTTGCTACACATTTGAAATTTCAAAATTCCATACTTTTTGCAAAACCTATTTTCCAGACTTCTCTGTAAAATAATTAAAATAATTTGTGACATTTGAGTAAATAAATGTGTCATGTAAATAAATTACGCAATTAATCGTTTGTTTTCATTATTCTGAATTTGTATGCCATTATGTCACCAAATAAAATAATTTACAGGAGATTGTAGCTAATAGCACATACAAAATAATTAACCCAAATAACTTCAGATAAGACCAAACCCAAATAAGTATTAAGATAAATATATTTCCATACAATAGTTTCCATTTTTCATTCTTTTCCAGACCCGGAAATGTATAAAATCAAATTCCATACTTTCTTACCACTTTTCCATACTGTGGCATGGTGACCATCGCGAAAGACAAAACAATCATGTAGTCTGATCCTGGCACAACTCCCAAACTCTCTTTGAGAAATACTTCCAAGAACAATGATTTGTTTATGGATAATACTTTGTAAAGCTACAGCTTCTGTAGTTCAGCAAAACCAACACAGACACATTATAACTGCTGTCAAACCTCAGCCCTGCCAGCCCGCCAGGCTGTCGTACTGCATCGATGGAAGAGCATCAGAGGGCGCAAGGTGCTGGGAAGAAGATGAAATAGGAACCAGCACCATTTATACTCCTTTGAGGGGGAATAGTGCTACTTTGTTGTGGCAGTAATGTCCCCCACCTCTTTGTCAAAACTTGTCCGGGAAACTGCACAACATATTCAATCATGGTCTTTGCTTGGCACACACATGGAGGGTTTACATTGCCCAACATCAGGGCCAACCAGAATACAGACGGCAACCTGGGGGATATCTGAGAGGACGGGGCTCTCAGTGGGAATGTTAGAGGATGCTGATTTGTATTTCCTAAGATTACCTTTGTTGCAGATGCCACAGTAGTTGTGCGTTCCTTCGCTGTGTTTTTTGAGGTGGTCTGTCATGTAGGCGGCGCGCAGGAACTTGCCACAAACTTTGCAGGGGATTTTGTCCTCATGGCATGCAAGGTGTGACCGGAGGCGATCTCTTGTAGCAAAAGAGGCATTACAAATCTGTAACGACACAAATCAACTGCCTTATTTACACATGATCAATTCAAAATCCTCATGTATTATTATTAACTCTAATATATGGATCCTAAATGTTACCTGGCACTTGTGGGGTCTCTCTGTTGTGTGAACTTGTTTGATATGTCCATTCAGGTGGTCGGGTCTGGAAGGAAAGAAGGAAAAAACACCAATCGGTAATTAGGAATTTCTGGTACATTTCCACACAGCTGCTTGGTGGGTGTGTGGACCTTCCCCTGCAATCTATCCTCCATTATAATCACATGTCTGGGATTTTTTTTGTCAGGGGGTGAATTTAACACTTAGACTTAACAACAGATCAATAAAATATCATGGAAATGATAAAGTAAAAGCATTTAACTTTAGGGGAAGTAATTCCGAGGCAGCTAAATGGGAATTCGGATATCAGATTCACAGATTTAAATCGGTGAAAACCTTCATTCTAAAAAGACCCGTAGCAACTTTTTCTTGTATGAAGCAAAACTATTCATGGCATCAAATAATACTGAATGTCCCCACTCTACCCCCCCACTGGGTTTAAACATGTGACTCCTTATTTATCTGTCCTGTGTGTGAACCTCCAAAGCAGTAGGTGGTGACAGTGAGTTGGTAACAGGGCCTGAGAACACTGAGCCTGGGAAAACTGGTGTGTGTGTTTTTGTGTGGTGAGTGGATTCAGTGATGACAGTCACTGTAATAGATCTGCAGAAACTGAAAGCTCTGTCAATGACAACACTTTACATTTAGCCTACATTACAGTCTGTCACAATAAGAGCTGGAGAAAGTGGCCTTCTTAAATATAGGCTATAATATAAATATTGAAAAAATATTACCCAGTTTATATTAATGGCATTAACTCAAATGGGTTTCATAAATTTGGACCCGATTCGATATTAGACTGATGGTGAAGAACCATTCAAACAAACAGACGAGGGACTGTTTACGTGTAAGTGCCAATGATCAAAGGAGGTAACATCCTACGCAGGGTGTGCTGGCTGGGAGATGTCCAGACGCACATCCATTGTTCCTCTCTGAACACAAACACACGTCAGAAAGCAGAAAGCTCAGCTCACCTGGAGAAACCTTTCCCACAGCTTTGGCACACATACGGTTTTCCGACCGAGCCGTCGTGGGACCGCACATGGTACGACATCCTGTCCTTGCGTTTGAACCGCAGCCCGCACACATGGCAGGCGTACGGCTTCTCCCCGGAGTGGGAGAGCTTGTGTCGGTTCAGGTGATAGACGTCGCGAAATACTTTCCCGCAAATGTCACAGCCGACGTGTCGCCTGGTCCTCTCCCGTTTGCGACCGTTGTCCAGCGTCAGCCCGCCGTGGAGCGGCATGCCGTTCTCCACCAGCCCCGGGTGAGACATCAAAGACATGCCGCCCGCCGCTGACAGGCCGTCGCCGACGCTGTTGACGCCGCCGGTGGAGGCCCCGTGCTGCGCTTCGTGGTTCTTCAGGCGCGAGGCTTCCGTAAAGGCTTTACCGCAGGTCCCGCAGGGGAACAGCACGTTGTCCTTCTGGTCGCTGAGGTTGAAGTGCACAGCGGGAGCCTCCGCCACCCCACCTGGCTTCTTCGGCCTCCCCCTGCCCCTCTTTGACCCCAGGGAGCCCGCGTCGTGATGAAGCGTGTTCTCCGTTATTTCCGTTGTCGGGGACACCGGCAGTCCTTCCACCGGCTGCAGCAGGGGCACCGACGACTCTCCGCCGTCCTCCAGCAACACGGCGGCGGCGGCGTCTTCGCTCCCGTCCACATGCATCTGCGCGTTGTTGGCGAACCCCTGACCGTTCACCAGCTGCATTCCCGTGCCGTTCACCGCGTCCTGCTGTGCCACCTGGAAGCCCAGCTCCGTGGCGCCTGTGGCCTGGAACAGGCTGGCTTCTCCCCCCCGGGACGTCGGGACCAGGATCTGGACGTTGGACTGTTTGATCACCTCCTGACAGATCTCGATGACCGACCGCATCAGCAGAAACTTGGCAGCTGTCATCAACTCCGGGAAGCACTCCAGCCGCACCACGATCCTGGAGGTGTAGGCGAAGTCCAGGATGTCTTTGAAAACTTTGGGGCTGATGGTGTGCATCTCCAGCTCCTTGGCGTCGCCGTCGCCCTCCGTCTGGCGGCCGAAGACCGACTCGAAATACTCACTGCAGGCGGCCAGCACCGCTTTGTGGGCAGGGAAGCTCTCCTCGCCGACGCGCAAGACCACATCGCAGAACCTGCCTCCATCTTTCCTCTGAACGTTGAGGTTGTGTAGCATCTCCGCACTGTGCTTGCTCACCTGGTAGGTGTACGAAGAAGTCCAAGACGGCTCCGCTACTTTCTCCATGCCGAATTCATCCAATAACGCTGGTTGTCGCGACAACGGTCGGAGGAATGGCGGATAGCGTGTGAGGATTCCGTTCGGTTGATTCCAGCGAGCGACAAAATCCAAAGAACCAGCCGCCCCTCCCCGTCAGTTTTAGCATCTAACGTTAAACGTTAGCAATAGCAGAAGGGAAAAATGGCAGCCCCCCAGCTTCCTGTGAACTTTGACCCTGGTTTTCTTGAGGGGTGGGGGTCGCTCTTGTATTGTGAGGAAATGTTTATCTAGCGTGTCGGGTTGTGGTGTGTTTTTGAAACGGCTATCTCACGTCAACGGCAGCCACTTCGAGGAGTAGAAGAGCCCCGGCACCGCGGGGGTCTGTCATGTCTTTATGCCAAAATGTGAACACGCAGGTCTCTTCCTGCCTGGTCTGGTTGTAAAACCCCTCCCCCCACCGACCAAGCCGAAACAACCCCCCCTCCTTCCCTCCTCCTCTCTCTGAGCTCAGTTTGTTAGCACAGTAAAGACACATCTGAAACAATACACTGTACTGATGGCTGCAGGTACAGTCCGGCTCCACCACAAGACGACACACAAGTGGTCCACTCGTGACATTACATGTAGCCTACACTAGAGTACAACACCCACTATAATGTAAACTTGTACAATCTGTAGAGAGATAATGTAGTTAAACTGTCGGTTTATAGTTTTAAGATAACACATGACATTTTAGTGGCATTGTTATTTTTTTTAATTTCTCTAAGTTTTTATACCTATAAGCCATTACCAAAAGTTAGTTAATTACCTTTAATTATAAATGGTAATAAATCACGGGTACAATAATCAATCAAGTCTCGTTTTATGGTAATAAGCCGTCTATAAATTGATCGTTTGGCTGCACCAATGATAAACAATCCATTAGAAGGAGCCCCCTAATGAATAAATGAGCTTCTGATAAGAAAAGTGTTGTGCTGGAGGAGGATGTCGAAATCTGGCAATCTATAAAGTTTTTTAGCGTTTGCTTATTACTGATCAAATGACATTAGTAAATTATTAAACTCTAATAATACTAATTATCATCAAACTCTAATAAAGCCATTAATGAAATGAATGCAGCTTTTAAACCCATTATAAATTATGCCCAATCACAAACTTTAACCTGCTGAGGCATTACTTGCAAACTTACAAACAGGGGCGGTGTTTGGCTCAGTTGGTAGAGCATCCGCCCCGTATGTTGAGGCTATGGTCCTCGCTGCAGGCGGCACCAACAAATACATTAAACATGAATTGAAATTTAGGAAGATATTAAGAATACTGACCAAGATTTCAGTTTTACATTTGTCAATAGTGTACCGTATTCAAACATTCAAATCTGACCTTATTTGCTAGTGCTGCAATATCTATTCTGCAGGTATACTGGACCCATCACCAACTGCAAAACTGGATTCACTGTATTTTACTGCACCACCCTAAGAGTGCAGATTTTCTATGCAGTTCAGTTGTAA
The DNA here is from genome assembly GCF_905171665.1 of Trachurus trachurus. Taxonomy (NCBI): domain Eukaryota; kingdom Metazoa; phylum Chordata; class Actinopteri; order Carangiformes; family Carangidae; genus Trachurus; species Trachurus trachurus. The sequence goes on from NC_139896.1 coordinate 28,500,055, forward strand.
ATGTTTTGGTGGAGATCAGACACAATCTACAAGTGACCCTTCAGCACCAGCCCTGGTTAATGTAGCCAATGGAGTAAGAAACACAGACATCTTTTACTTGTTTAACATGACTGCAGAGTTCAGACTTACACCTTTAGGACAGAACAGTATAATGCAATTCAAGACAACAGCTTATCATAAATTCAAACCTTACCAAACCATTTGTGGAGTTTAACATAATCAATTCAGGTAATGTTACTGAGGTTAAGGTGGTGCTGTACTAAACTGCAATGTTAAAATGCCTTTAATAATCTGCTGCCCCCTCGTGCCAACTGGTGGACCCAAAATTGAGAAGTAATTTCAACCCAATCCAGTTTAGCACAACACCAGAGTTCGGTTGCAACTATATAGTTGATGATACAATATCTAGTGCAGAGTTGTACCTAATAAAAATAAAATGCCCAATGCAAATATTAACACAGCCATCTATGATCATGGTAGCAATACAAAACCCATTTAAAGACAAATGAACAAGCTGTTTTACTGAAGATTTTATTTATTAATTCTATTTGTGCTTTTTATAACTTAATCGCACATAAACTGCATCCCAAACACCCTCCAAAAACTGACAGTGAGCATTGCTGTCCCTCATAGTGACAGAATGGATGGGAGAGGATACAGTTGGAGAAAAAAAAAAAAAAGGCACAGTCATCCCCTGGAGTTGTCTTGAAACGTTCCACGCCACTCACTCCTACAGAAAAAGGGGCCACTAGCGATGTCACAAAGGAAAGTTTGAGCATACACTGAAGTTACCCCAACATCTATCTTAAGCAGTGACCCCCTCTCGGTGCGGGGTGGGGGAAATCACGGTGGACAAGACAGAGGAATGCTACCAACTCGTGGTGACAATGTCTCACAGTTTTCAGTTGAACTGCAGGATAAGTTCACCTTCCCCATACCAAGTTAAAGAAACCATACCTATATACAGGGAGAATACGATTCTTTCCCAAGGTCTGTACAATTATGCCTATACATTATTTACTGCACAGAATCTAATAGAAAAAAAATTCACTCAGCTGCAAAAACATCTCCATCATTTGCCTCTTCAAAAGCAGTGACTTCAAGGTTGAAGACAAAGCATGGCATGGTTAGACTATCCAGTTCTGTGCACCGTCTTTCAAATTAAAGTTCACATTTTTCTGGTAACGAGGAGGTGGAGATGGGCAAAAGAGAAAAAAAAAAAAAATCCTGTTCGCCAGTGTTTATTTTCTTATGGCCGGAACTCCAGCTCATCTACACTTATGACCTTGGCTGGCATGGAGGGGAGTGGCTGTTCCAGCATCTCTGATCCAAACCACTTGGCGAGGCCTAGAGGGGGGCTGCCCCCGTGTTGCTGGGAGCCGTTTGTCCGGTGGGGGCCATGGCTCTGTAACTGGGGGCCTGGGTGTACTGAAATTTGAAGAAAAAAAGAAAGACATTTAATGGCAAGTTCTTACTGATTATGACACCAATGAAATATATCACATGAGCAGTAATGTCTGAAACTTCTTCAACCTACTTGGTCTCTGTTGCTGAAGTTGCTGCTGCATAACTGCTAACTGCATCTGAGTGTTGGCTCTGGGAGGTAGAAGTGGATGAGCTGCTGCACTGAGAGGGTACAGCGGTTGTCCAAGAAGGGCTGGGGGCAAGCTCTGAAGCTGTGCAAGGTCAACATGTGGTGGAAATATACCTGCAAATACAAGTAAAGGCTTCCATTAGCTCAACGACTCACATAACAGTTACATTTTCTAAAAAAGATGAGCAGGGGACAAAACGAGCACAAAGACACTAACCAGCTTGAACAAGAGCAGGGCCGAGCTGCTGGGGCTGGATGCCCTGTGCCAGCATTCGTTGAACCACATTAGGGTGGAGCTGGGGAGGAGGACGCACCATAGGCACGTGAGATAGCAGCGGTACCGGGTAGATGGGGCGAGGAAAAGATGAAGATGATGGTCCTGGAGGTACCATGGTGGGTGTATGGCGTCCAGAGGGGCCAGGCCTGAGACGCTCCTGATCCTTGCTTGGCAGGGTCTGTGAGCTGGCCTTCATCCCCCCAGACTGGGCAGCATTCCCATCCATCGCTTCCAGGTATAGATTTGGGGAGCTACCATCTGTAATCACAGCCCAAATCTCAATGTTAGACTTGTAGTACTCATCTGATGCAAACCAAGACATTTATGACAATGGTCTATGATCAGCATTTTATCCCTTGCCATTTGTTTTAAGAAACTGATGCTCCATACCATCTTGAGAATGTGCTGCTCCCTCCTCCTTGGTATCTGAACGACTTGATGGGTCATCTCTGCTTTTCTCTTTTGTGGCGTACATTTTGCGGATCACAGATGTGGGTGTAAATGAAGGGGACAACTGTAGTGGGTTAAAAAAAAAAAAGAAGAAAAAAAAAAAGATCAAGACCACCATTACCAAGATTTTACACTGCAAAGTTTAAAGATAGTGGGTCTTGGTCTCTGGGGGGAAAAGACAATCAGGGAGAATAAAGGCCTGTTCATACTTCACAAGAACGGAGAAATGTGTTTGTTTTCTCGAGGTGGCAAGAACAAGGACAAAGTTCATTTTGGCCGGGGCATTTCATACTTCATGAGAAACTCATGTGCAGGACTCCTGGGACGTCCTCATAGGGGACAGGATGTGTTGTATAGATGTTCATATTTCCTCACCGTCCCAGCCAGCTGATCCTCAGAACTATCCATTCCTGTACAAATTTCCACGCCGGTGGAAAAGCGGGAATGACCCTGTTAAACCACGCCCACGTCAAATTTCTGACCAATCACACTAGTTTTTGGACACCATATGAGAAAAAGGTTATGCCCAGCCGATGAGTCGAGAACAAGCTGCGAGAACTGCAGAATTGGAGCAGCCTTGACTTCCCTGGGAGCGAGAACAAATGTCTTACTTCTTGCGAGTATGAACAGGCCTTCAGGTTCATACTCACCATGCTGGTGACAGCGTTGCCTGGAGAGCTTCTCCCAGCAGGCTGAGGACCTGGACCAGGGGAGCGAATAACACGCTGCGGCCTGTTGATCACAAGCACATCACACATGTCAACTAGCAAATGGCAACCTTTACATATTGGCCTAGGAGCTTCAATTAGACCAATTAATGCATGCAAAATGAAAATGTCAACAGTGATCAAAGACTTAAGTAAGAAAAACTATCATGCATCACACATCACGAACACTACTAACTACAACTACATCACTGACATTATTTGTTGGTAAAATTAACCAAGACCTGAAGCCCAACACAAATGTGTTCCACTGAAGATAAAGACCATGTGTACTACGCAGGTGAGGCGAGGCTAGTTTATTTGTATAGCCTGTTTTTACAATTTGTCTCGTAACATCCTCTGCCTTACACCCTCACATCCACTGAGGAAAAACACCCAAGAAAAAACAGGAGGAACCTCAGAGGAGGAATCCCTCACCCAGGACGGACAGATGTGCAATAGATGTTGTGTACAGACAAGAAAACAGTTAACCACATGGAATTGGAAGAACATTTGAAAAGGAAATTTAAAAAAACTAACCGATTTCGAAAAGACTTGTCCTGTGGTGGTTTATTGTAGCTGGACTGGAATGAGTGGTGGACATGTAAAGCAAGGTCCTGTTGGAACGCCAGTGCTTCCAGGTCGGCCTGATTCACTGGCATGGACAGTGCCCTCATCTGGACAAAGACAAACAGAGACACCTCAACGATAGCTAAAGACACACTTTAGTTAGGACCTCTGTTTCAATGAAAACTGACTTCAGTTAAATATATTACAACTAGGTCTGTCAAACAATTAAATTTTTTAAATCGCGATTAAACGCACTTTTTCCATAGTTACCTCGGGATTAATCTCTATATTAAAAATAGAAAGCAATTCTTATCAAAGTGTCTGGTTAGAATCAAATAAACACAAAGATAAAATGTCTTTTATCTTTTTATTTCTTCTTTCAAATACAAAAGTGCAATTAAGACCCACTTAACATGTCTATTTAAAAAAATACAGCTCATAAAATGCTACAACAATGTGGTCTTAAAACTGAAGAGGTAGTAGACGACTTAACAGAATGGTTATGGACAGAATTAGTGTATGCAAAACACTGTGAACAGAAATATAGTGCTTATTCTGAGAGAAGCAATGTTTTTGGGAAAGATTACGCTGTACCACACTGATGGGGGTGGGTACAGTAGCGCGATTTAGTGCATATGTTTATTACCGTCACAACGCAACCTGTCCATGTGCCCGTGAGTTTGTGTGCGCCAGCGCAAGAGAGTTGCGGCCGCCAGTCTTGTTAAAACGCTGGATGCGCTGGTTCATAAGTTTCGTTTTTAACTCTCATTCTTCTTGGGAGTTTAGTGGCGGTTGGCAACCAACTTGAAGGTGCCTTACCGCCCCCCGCTGGACTGGAGGTCCCACACTCCAATTTTTAAAAAATGAATCGCATTGCGATTAACGCGTTAACTATGACAGCCCTAATTACAACCTTTATTTCTTGACATTACATGGAGCAGTACTCAACTAGGCATTATGATATAATAAAATTATTATTAATTATTTATTATTATATATAAAGTCAGTCAGTCATTCTCATCCAAGCTTAAGTATTGTTCACCTCTTGCCAATAACACCTCAAAATAAATAAAATAGCTTGAAGCCATTAATTCAAGTTAACTGTGTCCAGACATCAAGTTACCTGTTGCTGTGCAGCAGATCCAGGGCTGATGGACCGGTGAACATCAGCAAACTGTTCTGGCAGCATGGGCTGAGGGCCAACAGGAAAACCTTGGATATGGGAGGGGTAGAGACTGGTTTAACATCATACAGAAAGAGATAAATGCACCTTGTTTTTCAACAAGCACACAATGCTAAGCTTTTATCAACAGTAGCTTCTATGTGACATAGGCAATAGGAGTGAAACCAATCTTGGAGACTTTTCCTGATCTGCTCCAAGCTGATAGGCCATTAAGGCCGTCATAAAGTTTGCATTGCAATGACAACTCCTCAAGTTTTATCATAACATTTAAATATTTGTAACATATGCTTATCTTCATTAACTGCTCCATGTATTCCAATTTGAAATGAAATATTTGAAGCAGAAAAGCAAAAAACAAGCATCCCACATAGTAATCAAAATGTGTGAGTGAAGTTATGATTTTAAAAGAAAGTTACCGCATGCGTAGGTGTTCTTTAGTTCCATGGTGTGGTTTAAAAATCTAAAAAAAAAAAAAAAAAAAGGCTGAAACTTGTCTTACCTGCTGAAGTTTGCAAACGGCTGTTGAAGTAGTCGGGTGAGGGTGCCCTCTGTGGAAAGAGGGGGGGGGAGGGGCCCTTGTGTAGTAGGCTATGAAGAGGGGCAGAGGTTGTTGGGCCCTCGGTGTTGCCCAACAGATTGCCAAGCAGCGTGGGGGAGCCACTACGGGCAGGACCGCCTAAGAGCTCCTACAATACAAACACATTTCTCATTAGCTCCCATTCATTATAATGTTATTGGTCCAAGTTGGATTCAATGAAGATGAATGTGGGATAGAGTATTTCTCCCTCATAAAATCAACCCAGGCCATCTGCCAACCTGGGAACTCACAACCATCCTCAACAGCTACATTGAAGCAATACTCTTGGATAAAGCATGCTCAAGGCTACAACACTCTAAATCAATGTGCAGCAGGAGTTTTTAAACATTAGCGGTGCCAGTCTTGCTTCTCAAATAAAATCTGTACCAGAGTTTAAAGCAGATATCAGCTTCACGGCCGTTTCGGCTAATGCTGCGTTCAAGGCAGGCTTTTGAAACCGTAAGTTACAGCTTCAAGTCACAACTACGACTTGGTAGCGTTCCAGGTAACCCGTAGCTCGTGTTTTTACCATCCTGTTGTCTGTGAAAGTTCCCTATAACGGCCACTCGTAACTTCCGACCCGTGAACTCGTACCAGATCGAACTGGTATGACTTCACAGGAAGGAAAAACACAAAGTACGAGTTTCTTTGAACGCACCATGAGTTAGCAGCCCCCGCCCTTGTCAGGCATCAATTGGTCCTCGTGCTACGTCACCACATTCACGCGCATCCCTTGGCTGCACACACAGCCCTTCATGCCGTTCTCTCTCCTCATTGGATAACACTTGTATCCCACAAGGAAAATTTTCTCCTCGGGTTACAGCAGAGCAGAGTGACGGAGAGACTCGTGTTTAGGCTGAAATACTTCATGTAAGTGATTGCTGACGGAAAATAGGACTATTTAGGACTTATATTAACAAAAACATTCCACTGATATCTGCTTTAAGTTAAACAAGTACATGCACTGTTTTTAGTGAGCATTTCCCACAGTAGGCTGGGACAAAACGGTGAATTAATATTTCAAATGTATTTTTTTCCTCTAGTGGGAAGAACTTCACAACCATCTTCTGAGGTTTTAACAAAACATTTAACATTACAGTGTTTCCCACAGGTTCGCAATCGTAATAATTATCAGGATTTAGTGATTTGTTAATCCAAATTAAGATCATCCCCATAAAAACATTTCCTAAGACAGGAAAAGCACATCCAAAGTAAGTGTTGTTGTATAAACTATAACTCCAGGAAAAATTCCACATGGCCATCAGCCCAAAAAATAAAGTTTTATCCTGCAACAGTGATGCACTACCAGAGACATGTGGTACAAATGTAAAAATACACACCTGGAATATGTTTTTCTGCTGCTGAGCAGGCACCTGAGCTTCAGACATTGTCACCACAGCTGGGTCTGAAGGTTGCTGTATTATACAGGGAGGCAGAGTTTGTAGCGGGTGCAGTTTGACCAAAAACAGTTTGCGCGTAAAGACCCACCCCAGTAAGCATTTTTTTTTGGCAGACCGTGTTACAGGAGTTTTTGCATCAAATCAACAACTAGAATACAAACTGGCTTTCAAATAGTGACAGTTTGGACATGCCAAACACTTGTCTAAATTCTCCTCCAACATGGTAACTTGCGAGCCCACTGAGGGAGATTTTTACAAGCAGGTCAAAAGCAAAGTGTCAGTCATGCAAGTCAGTTATGCTTTTAGGTTTTGATGTGCTTTTGCTTGTTAAACATCCAATGACACAGTAGAGACAGTTATTGCCCCTGTGTAAACGAGAACACCAATTCAGAAACAGTCTTGCATGAAAAAAAGACACTTGTAGCTTTCAAACAAAAACAATCTCATGAAGTTCAGAAGCAAATTTATGCCCATCGCTAGATTTGTTGTTTTAAGATAAAGAAAATGTCTTTTGGCTAAAAGCTTGCATGCAATGTTCAGACATCTCACACTTTTAAAAACGGTACCTGTTAAAGTTCAACATGCAAAATGCTGATTATTATCCAGTGTGAGCCCAGGTCAGTATAAGAAAACAAAGATATTGAGGTTCACTTACATTGTTTGTGGTTTTGGGATGAGCTGATGGCAGAGTTCCACTTGCCTTCATGCTGCTGACCAGTTTATTAAAGGCAGACATGTCTGTGTCACGCGAACGTGGACGAGCACTGGGGCCACCCGTTAAAGCCTCCTCTAAATGTTCAGCCATGAAGGGTGTGCCATTACCTCTCTGTGGAGTCGGCACCTTTCGCACCTGTGGCTCTGAGTCCAGCTTCATCCCCTTCATCCCTCCCTCCACCTCCTCCAGTGAGAGCACCACTCCAGTGTGAGCTGGCACAGAAAAAAAACAAAAGGTTTGAAGACAATAGAGACCCTCAGCATCAATTATAGGCTCAGCCAAACAGCAAACCCAGTGGCAATAAGCCTGTTTAAACCCAAGATTCTTATGCACACTAGACACAAACACAGATTAATTATGTCAATAGATTACAATACTCAGAATCATTTCATCATGTCAGAAGGGCCCCAGCCGGCCGGCGGGTTCGAACCCAGAACCCTCTTGCTGTGAGGCGACAGTGCTAACCACTGCACCACCACGCCGCCCTTTTTTTTAATGTATTAAGCAGCTAATTAAACATGCTGCTCCATGTTTGCCGTTTGTGAATAACGTACACAGTTGACCCACAAAAACAAAGTTTGGTGCGCTTCAGAAATGGCAGTGTGAAGGCAGAACCGTAACAAGTGATAAATGCAACAATGTTAAAACTTTCAGCTCCACAATCGAACAGAGTCCTCTTGGTCAGGTGTGAAAACGACCTTAAATAGAGTGTCCTGTGGATGGGGCCAAAACTTATTCAAATGATGAATGATCTTCAGTGGCATGGAACTTGGTTCATGCAATATCAATATGACAATACAGACAAAATATCTCTTGGCTGATTCTACCAGACCATTTCTTAGAATATCTGGCAGTTGTAAGCAGTGATATAAATCAGTTAGGCCAAAAGTTATTAGTTAGATATCTCTTCACTAGATTAGCCAGAAACATTTCCTGCCTGATGATTCCATCCATAAATGTGTTCCCAATGGAAATATATCAAGCCCAGAGTTTCATCCATATTGCAAAACCGTACCTAAACATCATATCAGTGTGTTATAATACAGTGAAATGTGATTGTTCAAATGCAACATTTTGATGATCTGAAACTCACTACTTTCCCGTAGCCGAGCTTTGTTGACCGACAGGGTGGACAGAAGAGGCTTCAGGTCTATTTTGGCTTTGTGCAGCAGCTCCAGGATGTCCACCTTCTCTTTGCACTCTGATGATTGAATAGGTGTAAAGTACTGGACAGGGCCTTGGCCAGAGGATGTACAGCATGGATCAAACCCTTTAAAGGAACAGGAGAAAAGTCATTCAAGGTTTAGGACAATAAACATGTTTTGGGAGCATTAACAAAACAAGAGGGAGAACTCATGTCTTTTCTTCCAAAAAGACATTTAAGCAACGTTAAAAAAAAACCTTCAGACAAACAGTGAGACAGCCAAAGGAATCAAATCAAATACCGGCTAGTTTTTCTAGCTCCTCGTGAGGAGTGGATCTCAGGCTGCTGGATCGGCTGCCTGAAGGGCTCAGGTTACTGGAGAACCACTGACTGAAGCGGCTGGCTGAGACGGGGCCCTCCCCCAAAACATCCTCTATCATCTGCAACACAGACACAGACGCCTGTCAGAGAGTGGAAGACACAAACATCGGCAGACAGAAGATGGAAGGTTGAGAGAAGAAAGGTGACACTTACGTTCAGAGTGCTTTCCATCGAGTTAGCACAAAATGTGCCAGAAGACTGAGCGCAATGCCAATAAATGCACTGTGTTGATTTAGCACCACAACCTCATTTAGTTTGTAGGGAGGTTTCATAGTAACAAACTATAAGTTGTCCCATTGGTAACAAGCTTTAATGATGGGCATAAATTTGGATTGTTGATGCATTTAATGTTTCTTCGACCCCAGAAACCATTTAGTGACATTACCCACCACCTCAGATCAGGTTCAGTGAGGTCAAGCTAGTGCAGCAGAGGTCATCTTGTATTACAAGTGTTCCATTAACCTAATGTTTTAGTTCAAAGAGACCCACACTTGGATATAAACAGATTACAAAATTTGTCAGGTCAAACTGTACCTCAAGTCACAATCTGACATTTGAAATGACTGTATGAATGGAGATAACCTCTACCACTGAGCTTACACCGTTTAGTACACAGCATAAGAGAAAAGGAAAAAATGCTGAGAGAGGTTTAGGAGATAGAAATGCCAGCCCCGTGATGTTGACACCTTTAAAAAAACACCAACAAAATAAAAGGTGCACCCCTGTACTTACAGAAGCCAGTCCTGGCATCGTCTTCTCCAGATTGAAAAACTCGTTAAAGTCAAAGTCTCCGGCTGTCTGCTCCGGCAGAACGTCGGGGTGGGGGACCTCCTGATCCGCTGTAGACTGCAAACCCGCATCTCGCTCTTCTGCTTGCCCGCCGTTCACTTCCACAACTGCACATGAAAAATGTGACAGTAAAGATCACAAGGCAATATCTCCCATTTAGCTGCCACACTAGTAACCCAGATAACACTTGGGTAACAAATTAAAAAAACAACAGGACTTGTGATTTAAAAAAAGCCAAAAACGTATTAACATGCCTTCTTTCATAGACTCTGTCCGCTTCCTTGACCGCTTGGACCTGCGTTTGTCATCTTCCAGGATTTTATCGTCAAATCCAATGAGTTCAATTGTCTCAGACTGGCTGGTGGGACCCGCAGAGAACCACTCTGGCTCCTCTTCTGCATAAGAGTCATTCCTTCTTCTTTCACTAAACACACGTTTGTCACCAAAATCTCTGTCTCTCTGCAAATGACGAAAAGACAAAGTAAACTCTAGTGCATGCATTTAACAGAATAAATGATATGTTGCTGCTATTTAGCACATCTTTTTAGGTAGGCATCATCAGTGCACCGACTGCTTCACCAGCTAAACCCTACAGGAAATAGTTAATGGATGGACTGAAAACCAGACACCTACCCTGAATCTTTTATCTTTAAAGTCTCTCTCCCGCTCCCTCTCCTTCTCAGCTCGGGCTTCTCTCTCAAATGCTCGGGCAGCAATTATGCGTCCACTGCCGATTCTGCGTCCTGCCCCCAAACGAAGACTTTCATTCTCCTTATTTTCTAGGGGGCTGACGGGGCGACGGATGTGGGGTGCAGGTGCAGCATTGCCTTGACATCCACCTCCAAAGCTGCGTCGCTGTGGGCTCAGTATGACATCCAGATCATCCTCCTTTAACCGCTCACGAGGATCTAAATAATGCAAAAAAAATTAGAGTATTCAATCTACAACAATAGTTATGTTATAGCAAATCTGCTTTGAAGAAGATTCTACATATACACACACTTCTTACATTTCACTTTAACTACATCAATACTCATCCCTCTTTAATACCAAAATATCGAAATATTTGAGTATACTAGCCACTGCTTATGTAATAGTAATGAACATCACATTTACTGAAACTGATCCGACCCCCTTGGACCCTCTGGTCTGTAACAAACCGTTTACCTGGGATTCTTCGTTTCAGAGTAACTCTGTCGTCCACATAGTCCTTTTTAAAACCTTCCACTGGAGAGCTACGCTCTGAAGTGGGATACAGTGAGGCGTGCCACTTCTCAGGGTCCCAAACACCATCACTGTTACCAAAACAAATTTGAAAATCACAAATAAACACATTTTTCCTTTTACCGAGAAGACAAATAAATTGATTAAATGATTCCAAAACCAAAAACTATATTTTATAAAAACAAGCATGACCAACATTATTTAAAATTCCAGACAGCAAACACGGACTTAATTGGCCCCGTTAGCCAAAAAACAATGTTCTTTTAGTTTATACCATGTCATAGTCATTTTCATCCTAGCTAAATAAAATAATCCATTATATAGCTGGAATGGAAAAACAGCATTGTTGCAATGAACTGGTAATCATTTCAATAGGAAACAAAGATGAAAGAAAAAAAAAAGAGTGACAAGAAAAATAGAATTCCATGTCAACACAATCTTTCAAACAGCTCGCCTGGGAGAGTCGTTAAAGGTTAAAAATGCAGAGTATCTGATTTCTCAGGCAGCCCTGTCTGAATGTCCTGACAGTCAGGTGGTATTCATTCATGTTTTAGGTCTCGATGCAACACATGTAAAATGTGTGTAAATGATGAAAGCTCTAGACTCAGCCAAAGATGGCTCCTGGGGAAAAGGCTTTCTTCAATGTTACCAAACAGAGACTCAATTTTCAGTATACAGATCTGCTCAATTCAACATCAACTATAAGTCATAGAACTGAATTAAAATATCAAGCAGAACAACTTATTCTTTTTTTTTTTTTACATTAAAGCTGATATTGTTTGCTCTCTGCTGGAGCAAATACAGATCATTTGGAACAGAATTTGAGCAAATGTATGACAATTCTTTTGTCCCAGTTTAAGGATTTTCATTTGATTCATTTTATTGTTTATTTGACAAGGACAGTGCACATTAATGAACAATTTGTGACGCGCACATCACGTCATGTAAATATGCCGATAGGTGGTGCTTTCTCTTTATCATTTTCTCTTTATCATTTGACTCGATGCACAGAGGAATCTCATCTCAAAAGCATTTGTTCCACACAAAGAACTCCAGCAGCACAAAATTAGATTGCACTTCAGAGGCATGTGAGGACATGGTGGTGTGATACACTCAGTGTTTCTTTTTCATAGCCACCCGCCAGTAAAACTCACTATAGCCTGTAAGCCAACGTAGAGTTATACACCTTATTATACACCAAGAAACCAGGTTTTTTTTTTTGCCTTCTTGGTCCATAGTTCACAATATAAAATAATTCCACTTGTTTTGGTACAATGGTCTTGAAATGCTAAAAATGTATGTAAAATAATTTTCTTCATCCTCATCAACTGAAGCTTAAGTGCATACATGCCTATGATCAGTGGATTACAATCAAAGGCAAACTATATTACTAGCATTCAGTCAAGTACATGTCAGCCAAGGCCAGTCAAGTGCCTGGCTGACCCAGATAGTATTATTTTACTTTCCATAAAATGTGGACACGAAATCAATCCTTACCTGTCATATTTATCAGACAGACATTCTGGCCTTTCATTGGAGACTGGCAGTTCTTTAATTTCCAGAAGCTCTTCCTATAGAATAACAACATTGAATTGTTAAGTAGGGTTGGGGGAATACATCTTTATATAGCTAATAAATGACAATACATTTGATACTGTACTCACCTTACTGTATCTGTAAGGAGTTGGGGCTGCAGGCTGTTGCTGAACTTGATCTACAACAGCAGCATCACCAGTCTTCGGCTCAACACAAGCATCGTTCTCCATGATTGACTGAAGACAAACAGCTCCGGACGCGACAATGCCTCTGATCCTGTTGAAAACAAAATTAAGGTTTTCACTTTAATCATCCGTAACAGTTGCTGCTCAATCGACTTCTTATAGAATTGTCCAGGGAACACAGCGTTAAAAGATAACCGACTGTTGTTACAGCTGATGTTAATCAACTGATCAATAACAGAGTTTCAACGTTTAACTACGCCAACAGTATCACTGTAGTTTGGATTAACATGCAGACATCAGAAAAGCGACTCGGCCTCGAACACGCACCATTCCTAATATTTCAAACAAAAAGATTAACATTACCGAAACTCGGGTTAAATTAAATGGGGGCAGTTAAAACAAACCGTGCTCACCAATTAGCAACTTAATTGACAACAGCCAGTGACGCTGCCGTGAGACGTGACACGTCAATTACAATAAACGCTAATTGCCTGTAGCTTGTAGACTTTGAATGGTGCTGTTTAACTGTAAATACATATCCAGACAGCACTGACGTTGACGCCACTATGTCAGTTTTTATTCAAATGAATTCATTCTTCACTGAGTTTCATGCGAATATACGACAACAGTTAGCCCGGAGAATGGTGTAGCGTTAGCCAGGCTAACGTCCCAAATTCAAGTAACTCCGGGGCTCGTTCCTAACATAAAATATTCCCATAGAATTTGCGTAGCTTGTAACTTAATAAAACTTACTCTGTTTGAATGCTGTGTTGAAGACTGGCAGCCTTACGGTCGGGCAGCCTCGGCTCTCGATAGTTAGCTAGCTAGCTAACCTAGAGCTTTTAGCTAGCTAGCTAACTAGCTGGGGACTGGGGATAATGCCCACCCAGCGACTACCAAACGTAAAGCCGGCTAAGTTGTTGTAGAGCTTTCAGCAAACACACACTGTACTTGGGGCAACGTAATACAATAAACAGGTCTAAATGATAAATTAAGTAACACGGAGACTGTGTAATCTAAATAACTGCCTTCTCTTTCTCTGTTTTCTAAGTCGCAGCACCAATTTTCCTCAGCTCGCCGCTTTAAGAAGGTCCTTGGAACGATTACATTGTGCCTACTGCGCCTTTGTAGAATTTTAACAGTCTGGTACGCGTAGGCCGTGATGCATTTCGCAATTTAAACAATAACACACAAATCACATGTTACCAGACAGACATTTAGGCGCAGATATATAAATAGTTTCAAAATTATGCTTGATTTTTGGAGTAAAATGGCACAAAATTTCGAAACCCCATCAGGCAATAATTGGGGCAGCTATTCATTGTCTTGGGGTTTGTTCGATTTGTAAATCCGACATGGCGAGTCCCTTGCGGTATAGTGGAAATATTACACCCCGCCCTCACGGGCTGTTCAGAATTAATATGGCCGGTGTTTCTAACTTTTCACCGCACAGTGGGAATAAAGATGTCATTAACAGCTATGGCCCAAGCTGTTGTATGCAGGGAAAGGGTCTCATAACAGCTACTAAACTGACAGCATTAAAGAGAGGAACGTTTCACGCCCACGACTTCAGAGTCGTTGCAGCCTGTTGTTGCCGTTGGCAACTGGATCTCACAGCCACAGCTCTAATCACTGCGTCACACCCGCGGTCACGTGACAAGGAAAAACAAATGCGCGGCACTTGGTTACGACTTGAACCGTTTCTACCCGCTGGTAAAAGATGTTAAAATTGTTATATACATGTATCTAAAAGTGTTGTACACTGTCGCTTTTCGTTCAAAACTGATGCCAGTGCTTCAGTTCCGTAACTCGTGCCACAATGCAGGGCAACAGTAGAAAGTTTGACTCAGGACGACCCAGACCAAACAGTGGTGACACAAAACAAATCCGCAAAGTTCATACCAGGAAGGTTCCTTATAAAGTTGGATACAGCTGGAACAAAGGAGGAAGACTCAAGGAGCTGAGGATAAGGTAACATTGCATTACATTTATTTTATGACAATTTTTTTTTTAATTTTTTTTTATCATTTATAGCCTGACTTTTGTCAACCGTCACAGGCATTTAGCCAGAAAGTTCCTGAAGATATGGATGCACAACACCTTCGGCCGAGTTCTTCCTCAAAGAGCCAAGTAAAACATGTTCCATTCATTTAGCAAATTTAAGTTCTTGTAAGAAGTCGTGTGCACATGATTACAGATAAGGCATGGTATCTGGTTACAGGACATATTGTATTTTGCAGCTCTCACTATGACAGCGTGCTGCTGAGGCGAGCGCTTCAAGGATGGAGAGATGAGTGGTGGACATGCAGGCGGGAGTGGAGTCTTACAATGCGGGCAGAGTGTCACTACAGGTAAACCCAGAGCCCTGCAGCAGTATTCCTGGTTGTTCTCATTGTATGGTCTCTGAGGGAACATTGTACTTACTCTACTGTTTTTTATCTGTCTGGTGTAGTTACTTTTCACATATATACAAAAAACATATACAAAATAAAATGATAAAGATTAAACCTATGATTCCCAACCTGCTCTGGCGACACCTTACAATTATCTATTTGGAGCCCTTCATAATTCAAATGTATAAATTGTTAAATGTGAGACCTAAATTTAGTTGATGATACGTTTGTACTTTGTTTATTGTATTGTTTGTTTTAAGTAGTTTTTATATTGTTTTACTAGAATTTACAAGATAATCTGAGCATTTCTTTTGTCACTCGATTTACCAGTCTTGTAGCCCAATGTTGATCAATTGTTTTGTGTTTCAGGTATTATCTGTATAACGTGACATTCCAAAGCTGGCGGACGTTTATGTCACTGCAGAGGGAAAAGCAACGCAAATTACAAAAGGCTCAATCACACGGTATGATTCTGAAAACGAGAACATGTCCAGTCTCATGTAATCCCTAATCTCGTCAGATGCGGTGTGATTAACCACTTTATTCCCTGAACCAGCTGATAGGCAACACATGCGTCTGGTTTGGGACAGGTGGGAGGTTTTCACCGAGATGAGGCGAATGAAGAAGAGAATGCTTGAATCGGCTTTAGAGCATAACAGACTCACAACTCTGCAGTAAGTTCACTGTAAAGTACAGCACCATACAGACACCGGTCTGACAAACATACAAACAACTACAGTGTTTGTACAGTATTGTCAATCTCTGCATATGATCTTTAAATTATTAATTTTTTTCTTTCTTTTTTTTTTTTACATCTGCAGTTCCACATGGAGGTTATGGCAGACTAGACTACAGCAACGACAAGTCCTTTACATCTTGGAGGACCAAACCCTCAAACAGCAGGCGCTGGCTTTACAGAAGAGGGTAAACACTCATCAGTTCACTCATAACTCATTAGTTTTTCTTGTACGTAAATACAAGTGGCCTCCATCAACCCCCTCTGCACTCACACACGCACACACCCAGCCCCTGAATACTGACTGAAGCACCTTTTGCACTTTTTCTGCACAGTACTACAGAATCTATCTTTCTGCTGGTTTCACATGAACTGATGATTATTTTAATTTATTGCTCCTATTTATTTTTATCTGCTGGTATTTTTATATTTGTATTATTTGTCCTGTTATGTTCTGTTTGTGTTTTATCAATTGTCTGTTTGAGTGATTGCAAACCCGAGAAGTGCCAACAGAATTTCGTTGTACAATTGTACAATGACAATAAAGTTTTCATGAATCTTGAATCTAGAATACTAATCTCTGTAGTATTTTCAGTGTTAACCGTGTGTGATGATGCATGTACTGCTCTCTTTTTTTGCAAAGACTTGGCTTCAGTGGAGAGAAAGGTACACAGCTGCCTGTTGCCAGAGAGAGAACGAATCCAAGGCTTCGCTTCACTTCGTTCTTAAACTGAAAAGAAAAATGTTGCATCAGTGGATGAGTTATGTGTCCTGCTGCAAAACTGAAAGAAAGTCTCGAGGTACTTTTAATTTTAATGACTTGCCTGTATGAATGGTCACCTCTTTCTGAGCTGTGTTGCACACTTTTTGTTATTTTTTATTATTCACTTCCTAATTTTTTTTAGGTGCAGTTCAGCGTACCTGTCATCTCCACCTGGCAAGGGTGTGTTGGGGTATTTGGAGAAATGCGTTGCATCGCAGGTGGAGTGAGGAGCACCGTTTGCAAGCTGCAGGACAGTTAGCCACACAGAGCGTCCAACGCAGAGCACTGGAGCAGTGGAAAGCTTGTATCCTATTTTATTTATCCTATTTTCAAACCAGTTTCAGCATCAGAAGCAGTCCATCGTATGATAGTAAGTTCTCACAATTATCACTACAGCTGTTTGATTCTTGAGCTTGTCAGTAGATGTGAGACTGTGCAGAGATGAAGCCGAGGTAAACCAGATGGCGAGGCAACACTACCAACACCATCTAATGGTGAGGACCAATGAGGAAGCAACAGAAGTACAGGATGAGCTCATTGTATCTATTAACTTCCATGTGTTGCTGTTGCAGAGAGCTGGACTGCAGGGACTTTCTCTCAATGCCACCCAGAAGAAAACACAACGCATGAACAACAACATGGCTCTCCAGCATCATCATCAAACTGTAATAGAATATGAACCCATCCTGAAATGACACAAGTAGAATTGTAATTAGTGTTGAAGTGTTATGTTCTTGTCTCCTTTAGGTGACAAAGACGTTTTGGAAGCTATGGCAGTACCGTCTAGAGGAGGCTGAAGATAGGAGTTTTCAACTGCTAACAGACATGGCGCAGACTAACTACAGGTGCCTTTATTTGCTTTTTATGCCTCTGCAACAGAGACAGCCAGGAGCCCTTCTCAATGTTCCTGTTCAACCATTCCAGTTAATATACGGCCCAAACATTAATTAGAAATCCTAGGTGAAGGGTTATTGTAAAATCATAAGACAAGATTTTGGCCAGAACATATGACACAATTTAACACAAATGTCTATATGGACATTACAATATGAAGGGATGTAATTTTTTTTATATTCAAATGGTCAAAGGTCAACGTTATCCTGATATCAGAATGTTTTGCAAAAACATCTGGTTTGTGGAGTTTTCATTTTGCTGTAGAGTCAAAGGATATATTGCTTAGAATATGGACTTGTTTTTACAAACTTACACAAACACTACAAAGTTATTCCTGTGCGATTAGTTTTTGTAGGATTTTTCTATAATTTCTAATGTTTTTCCTTCGGCAGCACGTCCCTGTTGAGCAGCTGTTTTCACTACTGGAAAGAGAGACTTGCTGAACAGAGACACATGCAGGTATTTAGAGCAATGTTTACAGAACAGACATGTGTTTCTTTGAATTAGAGGCACTTATCTGTCAAGAAGGACTTTGATTTAACTGATAGTATATCATTGAGTTAGTCACTCAAATAGTTTGGATTACTCTGACAACAGATATTGTACAAAGAACATGAGATCCTCATGGGTGTTACAGTTCTAAATATTCTTTTACACATACATCAAGGTTTAATGTCATACTATTCAAGGTGCATACACAATCCATTTTTCCCAGGGTTCAGTACAGCGTAAAGTCGTAAAACAAAAGTAAGTCTTTCCACACAGTAAATTAGTTGGTCCAATGTTGGAGGATCTAGTTGAAAGCATTTTCTGGTTATAGCTCTCCTACTACTTGCCAAAAGTATCTCCAATAAATATGTATCCTTCTGTAGGACTGTTTCTGGCATTTTACTGAGATATAAAGTAACAAAAGAGTAATCTAAAATAAAATGAATCCACCCCCATTATTCTATTTATCTCGGTAGCCACCTCCCTCCAGTATGACTGGATCTTTGGACAGGCCTAAAAAACATGAAAGTGATGAGCCATAGAGGTTCCACTTTGTCTCCAACAGAAGTCTGTGTGTCTGTTTGCAGTGCTGTTATTTTAGGAGTGTTAACAGTTATTTCTATTGCTATAAATAAAACATTTCTCTCTCCTCTGTAGAGATGATATGGTTAGTCAATAAAGTGATTAGTAATTAAACAGAAAAATGCTCCTCACCTATTTTGAAAACCAAGAAACATTAGTTGTTGTTTTTTAAATGCACACCTTTTTTTTTTGCTTTTCCCTACATCTCTGCAAATTATGTCTGTGTTTTTTTTTATTATTCAAGTTAATGGATAATGAAAATAATCTTCACTCACAGTTAAACATTTCCCCAATAAGTTTTTAACCCTCGATACTTTTCTGTAGATATAAAGACTAACAGTAGATATGTGATATTAATCCCTGTTATGCATGTTTTGTCCATGCGTGTTTGCAGGAGCTGGAGCATCGTGCAGATGTTTGGTTTACAGAGCGCACGCTGCCTCAGTGTTTGAGTTTGTGGGTAGAGTTCACTCTGCAGAGGAGACTCCAGTCACAGAGGAGACACAAGGCTCAAGTCTACAACCAGTGAGTTACTGTTGATTTCCCTCTAAACCTCTAAACCAAGCAGAGGTGACCTGATTTGTTTGTACACTATGTTTTCAGGCAGCGCCAGTACTCTTGGGTGTTTTACACCTGGTGGGGACGGTCGGAGAAACACAAGGAGCAGATGCTTTCTGAGCGGATGGTATGCCAGCTATAGATGGATATTATGTTGTCAATAAAGAGCACAGCTCAGTAGTGTATCACTCATGGATAACTCATCAACAGGCAATTCTTCATGAGGAGCGATGCCTCGCGCAGAGAGCCTGGACTCGCTGGAGGCAAAGGACAGAACGGCAGATCAGTGAGGAAGAGAAACAGAAAGCTTCCGATCATCTGTACCTGCACCGACTCCTCCACAGGACCATGACGCATTGGAAGGACAACAGCACTGAGATCAGAGACAGGTGAGACAGACTCAGTGCTGTTGAGGTGATTTATTGCCGACACTGCGGTCTGATCACAGGTTTGTTTGTTTGTTTATTGGTTTGCATGTCAGGAGAGACCGTGAGCAGCAGGCCTGCCACCAGGGAGACCTGCTCTGCATGAAATGGGCTCTGGAAAGATGGAAAAAGGTGACTGTTGTACTTGTTGTCCTGTCCTGTGAGGAATCAATGCCTTTGGCTTAAGATACAAGAAAAGAAAAATAATAATAATTAGAATTTTCATCACAGGCACATCATTATTTCCAGTGTTTTGCAGATTATTATCTTGGTTAATACTGTAGTTCAATAGTTTTTGTCAACAAAAGGTTAAAAAAAAAAAAGATGCCTCTGCTAGTTGTGTCTTCATTTGCGTGTCCAAACAAACAATAAAACAAAGAAAGGAAATGATGAAATTTTAACAATTTTTTGAGAAGCTGAAAACATGTTTTTGGTTTAAAGATTTCTGTGATGAATTAATTGATAATCACTCTGTTGTTAAATGAACTGATAAATCATTGTGCCTTTACATACTTTAAAGAAAATCATATGTGCACAGTTATTGGTGTCATGTCTCGATGTGTTGTTTATTTGTATGTGTTTTATCAGTTTGTTCAGAACCAGAGAGTGAGAAAAAGCAAATTGGTGGAGATGCAGCGTTACCATGACACTAAACTTCTCAAATACACCTTTGTGGCCTGGAAGGTACAGTACATAATGTGTTGACATGATGTGATCTCATATGTTTGGGGGCAATAAAGATGATGTGAGAGCTGAAACACCACGCCCTGCTCTGTTCACAGACACACCACCTGCAGATGGCTCAGATCTACAGTCGTACAGAGGAACGTTACAGACAGCGAACACAGCACTTTCTCAGGTATTAAACACAACGATATAGATACTTTCTTCAAAATCCAATATTAAAGTTCTTTGTTTTTAAATGAAACACGGTGTCTATCAGCATCATCAGTTTCAGGTATGTCTCCCCAGGACTACTCTGTCAGTGTGGAGGGAGAACGCAGAGCTGCAGGCGGAGGTCCAGCTCCTGGAGCAGCAAGCACACCATCACTTTGACCACTCTCTTCAGTTGAAGGTAATAAAGCAGTCTGGTGGGGAAGTGTTGAAAACCAATACAGTTACTGCCTTTTCACTACTTCTCTGCACTGAATCTTGGAAGGTTTTTCTTGCTTGGAGAGAAGCAGCAACACGTGCAGTGTCAAAGCGCCGGCAGCAGGAGGAGGCAGTCAGCAGAGCTCAGCGCTCCATAAACCAAGGTAACAGCCATGCACTGTGTAGAAGAAGGTAACAACAGAACTCTGCATGCAGCATAGTTGCAACCCTATTACATTATATATTTTGTAAAAATATATATATATATATATTTGTATTTGTATTTATGTGATTGTTTATTTATGTGATCCTTCCACTTAAAAAAAAACAATTTCTACTAAAGTATTTTGGTAATTCTATACATTTTCTAAGATTTACGGCTGCACAAAAGTTTTTATTTAATCTCAATGATTTCACACTTGCAAACCCAAATTAAACAGATCAAAGAAAACCAAGAGTGACTTGCTTGTGAAAAAGAAAGCCTGTCTGCACTGTTTTCTTTAATTTAAAAAAACAACAGACAAATTAAATTATCAATTGCTCATCACTGTTTCGTTGTGTGTTTTGTCAAAGTTCTTCAGCTAGTAGGAGATGAATTCTTCTGAGAAAATGAGGAGCATGTTTTTCAAATGCTCTGCGCTTTGTTAGTGAATGTTTTCTCTCTTTAGTGCATCAGCTGCAGACTTTCAGACGGTGGAGGAAACACACCAGAGACGCTCGGAAGGAGAGGATCTGTATGGAAAAAGCCAGACGGCACCATAACTCCAAACTCCTCTCTAAAGCACTGGAAATGTGGAATAAGTATCACCACCAATACCGGAAACATAAGGTTTATATTTCACTTTCCCTAAACTGTTACATAAAGCCCACATGCTATGACAGGAGTTCTTAAAAATGTGATTGTGTCATAGGTGATGAAACGACAAAGTATCTTGTTGCTGAGACTAAAGATGTACCAGAGCTACTTTGAGCTGTGGAAAATAAAGGTTTGTTAATGTTTGATGTCATGTTCCTCTAATGTTATGGAAATGTTAAATATTATGAAATCAAAGTTAGGATTAAAGACAAAAAAAGAGAATCAGCATGATTTTATTTGTCAGATGTTTCCTGTCCAGAGTTGATATCAAAGCTCTCAGACTCTCTGATTTATTGCAGTTATCTCACTGTTTACTTCCTTTTAACAGCTGCAGCACAGACGGAGAGAAGTTGAGCAAAACGAGCGAGCGCTCTGGCATTGGTCCCTCACTCTTCAGGCCAAGGTAGCACTTTGATTCCTCAGGAGGAAATGGAGCGCTAAAACTGTTGAACTGACAATCAGAGGCTTTAATGTGTGTTGATGGTTGTGTGTAAACCGTCTACAGGTGTTGTATGGATGGAGGCTGTGCGTCACCGAGCAACGCAGGAGGCAGGAAGAGGCGGCCAGAGCTGCACAGGTCTACAGAGACGAGCTGCTGCGGGAGGGCGTGACGTGTATCCTCTCATACGCCGCTCACATGAATGATCTCACAGTGAGCCTCACACATCACCGACAGGAGCATGTGAGTGTGTGCATGTACTGAATTTAGCGTCACGTCAGACTTACTACGTCAGACGTACTTATCTCTTCAAGTCTCTGTGTCCTGCAGAAGTCCTGTCACATCCAAAGAGTGGTGCGACGCTGTGCTATGCGATGGAAACGGCTGACTTTCTGCAAACCACAAGGAGACCGAGCAGCCAAAGAGAAACCTCCAAAAAAGAGTGTGACCTTCTCTCTGTCCTCACCTGGACCGGAGAGAGTTTCCTCATCTGAGGACGCTGAGGATGGAGCGCTTAGCAAGCTGTAAGTCTGAATCACCCACTGGCTGTGAATCTCTGTTCTATACACGGACTCTATCTTACACAGTTTATTCTCTTGCAGTCTTTCTACCCGTATGCCTCGACGCAAGCCACGTAGCCGTGGAGAGCTGTTTGAGTCTCAAATGACGGTTTTCCCACTTAACAGGTAGAGCATGTGTTCTGTTTCTGTTCTGTTCTGTCTTGAATTAAAACATCATGCTAATGGTATGATTTTTTATTTTTTCGAGTAATCAAAACCAGTCTGGCATCGCTGCCGTGGAGCAGACATCCCATCCTGCTGTGTTGTCCCGCCTTCCTGTTGCCTCCACACATCAGAGCATCCCACCCCCCAACTCTGAGCCTCAGCTGTCTGTTGTGGACCAAGACCTGCTTTTACCTCCTTCTGCCTTCATGAACACTGGCTCTCACAATATGGTAACACTCAGCTGTTCAAACTGGACTGATATCAATATGTATTCAGCGCTAAGTTAAGTGGCTGAAGCTGAGTTTTTATCATGTTGTTTGTTTTTTAGTTGGGGAAATCAAGCAGCCTTGTTGCCCCCAGGTTTCCAGGTAAGGCTTCACTTTTCTTCTGTCTTGAATTCTTGAATTCATTATGTAAACATGATTTATTATAAAGGCAGGAACAGCATAGTCAAAACAAGTTTTTCTTTTTCGTTTTAAAGAGAGACATCTGAGAGCATCTAGTGAAGAAACTGTGGCGCCTCAAGCTGGAGATACGATAACTGATCCAGTGTCAGCTCTGACAAGAGAACTGCTCAGCATTCAGCTGGACATGAAGAGCTTCCAAGCAGACAGGAAACAGCTCCGGTAGGCAAGAAAGAAAGACCACTTTTATCATTCTTCCTCTGTGGTTGTTGATATTGTCACCACAGAAAATAATGATTGTTTGTGTGTGTGCGTCCACTCAGGGCATGGCAAAAACTGAAAGGGGTTTTGCAAAATTGGCTGCAGACAAGTGGAGAGGATGAAGAAATGGAAAAAGATTCAGTTTGTCGGGAGCTGACGGAGGTAAGAAGATATAATGTTCACACTTTTTATGATAGACTTGGTAACAGTTCAGTAGCACAAGGTTACTTTATGAGAAACTCCGAACTTGTGGAGTGGAGTGGAGATACATGAGTGTCCAAGGTAAATGATTCATGAAAAGAGACAAGGTGCCAACTTAACCTGAAGCTGACAGTGCCTATAGAAAATCATCATACTCTCTTGAAGCTATAATATTGTTCATACGGTACAAGCTGAAATCAAAACTTATTGAAAATAAACTTTTTTCAGCTTTTTTTATTTACAAATTGATCCTTGCAACATCAAACTAATGAAAAGAGACAATGGCAGTTCTGCAAATTAATACTTTTTTTTTTTTTTTTTTTAAATAAAAGAATAACAGGGTTGAAAAGTCATCAGTACCCTGATGTAATACTTGGTAGAGTTACCTTTTTCTTTAACTACAGCCATTAGTCTCTATAGCTTTGCACACCTACATTAGGGAATGTTTACCTGTTCTTCTTTGCAGAATTGTTGGAGTTCAGTCAAATGGCTCGGTCATCCAGTTTGGATGGACAGCCTGATCTCGGCCAGGTGTCGGTGGTGCCAGACTCTTTGCACTCTGTAGCCTTCACCTTACTTGTGCCTTTTTACAGCTTTATCTTGGAGGTCTTTTGAAAGCACCTTTCTAACCATGTTGAATCCTTTGCCACACCATGTACTGCACTGCTAGTAGTGAAATCCTCAAGAAACAGCTGGTTTTATTATGAAGTCATCCAACCAGGACATTTGAGGTCAGGTGGCGTCGGTCAGTCTGGTGTTTGATGTGAAAGTTGATTGGTTGAGCCTGAGCAAGTTTGTAACGGTCCATTCTAAGGGGCTGATGACCAAATTGTTTTTACAAATATTTTTATGAGGAGGGTTATATTGTTTACATCTTAAAAAAGTCAGATTGAATTCATTATAATTCCTAGGGTGTAATGTGAGGTAAACATTTTGGCAGGATGATGACTTTTTATAGGCACTGTAAATGACTCTGATGGCTTGAAACATTCTTCTGTTCGAAAAAAAAGCAGCATTCAGAACTCATATATACGTAAATGATATCAATTCATGATGTTGATGTTTTCTGATATTGACAGTTGGAGGAGCGCGTCCACAGACTTTCCACAGACCTGGCCAAACGGAAGCCGGTGATGCTGCTGCACACAGAGAGGATCCAGCACTTACAGACCGTCCTCCACACCTCCCTCCCTCAAAAATCACAAGACATGGAAACTGACGGCTCTGTGTTTACAACGTGACAGGAAACTGTAAAGGTCCTCACGCGCACGTGATCACACCTGCTGAGCGTTTGAACCGCTGCTCATCTGCTATGATCTCATTTCTCAAAATAATGTGAAGACCAACTTGAGGAGAGGAGAGGAGAAAACTTCTGTTCTGACACATATTTTGCTATAAACTTGCTTCTTTTTTTAAACTTTTATCCCTCTACTGCACTCAGCCACTGAGAGGATATCTGAATGTACAGGTAATACTTTTATTATTGTTATGTGGATGTGAACAGTTTTAAACTTGCAGAAACTGTCCAGAAACATTGTATGTCGGTACCTTTACACCTTCACCTCTGCACTTTAAATCTCCAAAACATTGGATAGGGGTCGTGCTTGTGACAGATGGTGCGAAATATTTTCCATATGTGTGCAGAAAGTAACTTTAGTGTTTTCAGTGTAGCAGCCCTTGCGCAATAGCTTTTCCTTTTCCCCGTTCGTACCAGCGCCTCTAACACTGTGGAAAATCTATGCAGGGAAATCAGGGATTTCAGACTAAGAGGAAGGACAGCTGTCCGCCGTGTGCTGCTCACTGCTTAAGCCTGGTTTGTCTCAACCTTTGATCTACAAAAGAGCAGAATGCGAGGAGTTTATGCTTTTTTGCTCTTCTTCATCTTTGTCTGCTGCGTCAGGGGTAAGTTCTGTGGCTAAAAGAGTTCATTTATTTACACAGATAAGTCATTTTTTACCCATATTCAGTCTGTCTGTGTTGTTAAATGTGCTGTATTTGTTTTGTTTTTGGTTGTTGCTGGAACAGTTGTTGCCCTATTTGTCGAGCTCTTTGCCTTTCAGGACATTAAAACTGATTTTAACATCCATGTGGATATATTATTTATTTCACAGTTTACTGATATGTAAACCTGGATTAATATATTCTTCATTAATGAATGTGCAAAGAACTATCTGCATCTTAAACTTAAAACACCAATATGCATGAAACACAACTAAATTCTGCAGCAGATACACAGTGTGTTACTCCTCCGACTGACCTGTGTGGACTGTTGGAACTGTTCCTTGCCTGACAGCTAAGAAGATGCGGTGGTGCACGGTGTCGGACCCTGAGCAGAGGAAGTGTGCAGAACTCGCTAAAGCTCTGGTGGCGGCGCTGCCTCCAGCTGTCGTGGCGGCTTTTGCCAGACTTTCGTGCATACGAGCGTCCAGTACGAGTGACTGCATCGATAGGATCAGGGTGAGCCGTCCCTCACCTCACATGCAACATGATGTCAATGCGACGCGCTTCACTCAGGTTTCAATGATGCGTCAGGGACATAAGGAAATATCAGAATAGGACGCCAGGATGACTGCTGAGTTTACTGGTTTCCTAAAGGCTTCCTTCATTAAATCCACAGCGCCTCCACAAGATGATGATAATATTTTGATCTGGGTTTTATAAGCATTACATATGTTTGCATCTATACACAACATTTGATGTATATATACAGTGGCAACATGCAAAAGTTTGGGCACCTCTGGTCAAAATGTCTGTGAACAGTTGAGCAAGTGGAAGATTAAACGATTTCCAAAAGGCAGAAAGTTACAGCTGACACATTCCCTTTGCATACTATATACAGTATATTTCATTTTCATCTTTTACGTTTTCAAAATGACAGAAAAGGAAAAGGGCCCGCAGCAAAGGTTTGCCCCCACTGCATAGTTAATACCTAGTAGCCCCTTTTTGGAAACACAGTGTAAATAGTAAATATCTTGTCTGATACCCTGGTCAAAGTTATCTGAGAGCTCAAGTCTCCTGGGTTTCCTATTCTTTTACAGGCTGCTGCTTTGTTTCCCCTTTTCACTCTAAAACTGTAGAAAACTAAAATAATACACTGATATTGCTTAAAATATTGCAAAAGAGTGTTTTTATGTTTAACTTTATGCCTTTTGGTGATCATTTCATCTTCCACTTGCTCAACTGTTTACATTAACAGACATTTTGACCAGACCTTTGCATGCCACTGTATCTTTGTACGTGTGTGACCAAGGCAAATGATAGTACAACATGCATCAATGCTACATGCAGCTTCTCACCGACATACAATTTATTAAAAGAAAAATAATCTATATGTTATCACTGTAGTGCAGCATAAATTAGTTACTGGTATATGTCAATGCTTTCAATTTGATCTAGTTTTGTGGGTGCACTGCAGCTTGGTGTAGACTTGGTCACCCTGTGGTGATCAATCCAAAGCTTTGCAGAGCAGAAATGCAATTTCCTTTTAAGGGGAAAGAGAAATTTTGGACTAGGAGAATTTTTTCTATCACAATATAGTCTTGGACTTGTCTTTCATTCCCTTTTAAATGGACTGGTAGAGGTATACTTCACCCAAAATCGATAATTTACAAATTGTCTACTCACCGTCATGCCAATGAATGAGTTATCAAAACGCTCTTGTAGTTCCAGGGGGGGTCCGACTGGCAACAGATTTATTTTCATATAATGGCGGCGGATAGAGCTCATTTTTGAATTGTCCAAAACACACACAATGAAACATCCAAATACCTCCATACAGCTCGTCCGTACTGACCCAAGTGTCCTGAAGCCGTGACATGAAAAATGTCTGTTTGAATGAAAATTCTGTTTTTAGCCTTGTTGTAGCAGTAGCTCGTATTGGCTCTGATGATGTTTGTGTGCATGCGTGAGATTTGCTGAGAGATGTACTTCCGTGTTTACATCATACATCCAATGGTTTACAACGACAAACGAAAATCTGCGCACAAACATCAACAGAGCCACTGGGAGCTGCTACTACAACAAGGCTAAAAACAGAGATCAAATGAATTTTTTCGACCAACTTTTTCATGTGGCGGCTTCAGGACACTTGGGTCAGTATGGACGAGCAGTATGAAGGTATTTGGATGTTTCATAGTGTGTGTTTTTAGACGATTCAAAAGTGAACTCTATCTGCCACCATTACAAAATCCGTTGCCACCTGGACCCCCCTGGAACTCCAGAAGCGTTTTGATAACTCCCAAATTTCTCCAAACCTTTCCTTGGCATGACGGTGAGTAGAAAATTGGTGAATTATCGATTTTGGGTGAAGTATCCCTTTAAGATATCAACGTCAATAGTACATTTTAATATAAAAGCTGGAAAAGTGAAGTGGTGTGATTACCTTCTGCAGAAGTTGATATAGTAACACTGCCAAGTTAAGGAGGTCAACTCTGATTCCTTGTTTCAGGGAAACCGTGCTGACATCGTGACATTAGATGCAGGAGAAGTTTATTCTGCTGTGAAGCAGTTTGGCCTCATCGCCATCGCCAAGGAGATATACAGTGATGGTGGGTTAACTGAACTTCAACTTTCTGAGACGCTTCAACATGTCTTATCACCACCGTCGTCTGAGCCTGTCTGTGATTTTCCTTCTGCATCTACGCCGCAGGAGGCTGTATCCTGTCTGTGGCTGTGGTGAGGAACAGCAGCTTGGACATACGCTCCTTGCAGGGCACCAGGAGCTGTCACAGCGGGGTTCGATGGACGGCTGGTTGGAGTCTTCCTCTGGGCTTCCTGCTGTCCAGAAACTACCTGAGCTGGTCCAAGGAGCAGCCCCTCAGTCAGGGTAAGGAGGGTATTAACATCCGCACAGTGTGGAAGCGTCCTCTTTTCTATATTCTCCACTCACTCGGCCCCCTGACTGTTTCTCCTCCCGTCGAGCAGACGTTAGTACCTTCTTCAGTGCCAGCTGTATTCCTGGAGCTGCAGCCATGGCAGCTCCTCTGTGCGCTCTGTGTCAAGGCCAGAAGTCTTACATTCGCCAAAAGAATTACCACTGTGAAACGTCCCACAGTGAGCCCTACTACAACAGCCAGGGAGCCCTCAGGTCAGGCTTTACCAAAGATCACCAAGCATGTGTGTTTACTATATCCCAACCATCTAAGATAACAGTTAAAACATGAATGAATTTCTCCTGTTTCCTGTTTTGCTCTGTCACAGATGTCTCAGGAGCGGAGCAGGAGATGTTGCCTTTGTGGACCATTTAGCCCTGAAAAGTATAGAAGGTAAATAACATCTTCATGTCTCTAGTTTCTGTCCAGCCACAGCATCTTCCTCCATGTCCCTGTCTTTTAATTTCCTGTCAGCTTTGTACTGTTCATCCATCTACTGAAGGCCAAATGCCCCAAAAGACGTTCCCTCCAGAGGGTTCATCTGCACCTTTAACCCTCTGGCTATTTGTCTCCAGTTTGCTTTCTTTTTATTTGGACCATTTTAGCTGTGTTAATGCAGATGGAATGAAATTTCCCAAGGGTCTGGATTTTTGTCTAATTGTTTCATTTTTAACTTCAGCTCTTTAAATATATCAATAATGTACTTTATACATCTAATAGTACACTTTGGCTCTATCATGACCACTTGTGGCCAATTGAAACTCATGAAAACTATTTTTAATTCTGTGTTATTTACACTATGAAATCACACAATTTATGTAAAATTCTAATTCTAATTCTCATTCTAAACTCAACACTTGAAAATTGTAGTTTTAATGTCTTCTACTAACTAGATTATGTCATTGGTCCACTTTTGGCCAAAAGAGCAATTTCATGTAATATTCTTAGTTTCCATTAGAGGGGCTTATGATGGTTCACTGAACGCCAATGGAGCAAATGACAGTGTTGACATTGGTGTGATCATATTATTAATACAAGAAAACCAGCAGCACAGAGAATACAGTAAATACCAATGGGCATTTTTTAAAGGGATATTTCAACATTTTGGCAAATTCACCTATTGCCATAATCCCTACAGTCTTAGGAGTAGGTTCATTACCTTTAATTGTCGGTGCAAGCTGTTTTTTGATCGGCGGGGCAGAGATGCGAGCTGCACGGTATTTCTACGTTTCCGTCATCAAATTAAATACACAATCCAACAACTCCAAAACACTCTCGTGGACAAGCTGCACATTCACCACGCATAAGCCTTCAGATAACTCATTGGTTGGAACCTCAGCATGTTGCTGGGTGTCAGAGGTGTGATCCCTGTGGCGGGAAACGTCCAGCTTCTGTCCAACCTGCTTCTTCTTCTTCACCCTGTCTGTTTTCTCAGAGAGTGATGAGTTCAGGTTACTGTGTACTGACGGCACACAGGCTCCTCTCAGCCACTTCAGGACCTGTAACCTGGGACGCGGCCCAGGGGGGGGCATGGTCACCAGAGTCAACTTTCGCAAGGTTGCTCGCAAATTTCTAATGACCGTGCAGGTACTTTGTTTTTTTTTGTTGTTGTTGTTGTTCACTCCTTTGTCTTTCTGCAAATATCACACATTTCTTTGTGTGCTCCATGTCTGTTTTTTATCATTTAATTCTCATAGGAAAGATCTTTAAGGACTCTTTCTTATCATTCAGATGCTGTTCGGCCAACGAGGACGAGAGAGGCAGCGCTTCCAACTCTTCAACTCATCTATTTTTGGGGAGAGTGATCTTCTCTTCAAAGATGTGACAGATAAACTAGCCATTCTCCCAGACGACATGGACGTCAGTCAGGTGCTGGGGCTGGATTATGTGGCTCTCCTCAAAGGCCTTGGACACGAAGGTGCTCACCGCTCCACTGACGTGTGTTTGCTCGTGTCGTGTGTACATTGAAAAGAGACCGGCAGTGATTGTGTGACCAGTGTTGGGAAGATTACTTTGGAAATGTAGTTGGTTACAGTTACAAGTTACCCTGTTGAAAATGTAATAGTAGTGAGTGTGACATCACTGATCCTGTGTGTGTTGGCAGGGAGCTCCCTGGAGGACAGCGTTGTGCGA
This sequence comes from Trachurus trachurus, assembly GCF_905171665.1. Classification (NCBI taxonomy): domain Eukaryota; kingdom Metazoa; phylum Chordata; class Actinopteri; order Carangiformes; family Carangidae; genus Trachurus; species Trachurus trachurus. The sequence continues at coordinate 28,530,606 of NC_139896.1, forward strand.
TGGTGCTGCATCAGCCACGCAGAGCAGAAGAAGTGTGAACAGTGGGCTCTCAGTATAAAGTCGGACCCACTGGTGTGTGTTAAAGCCGCCTCGCTGCGCAACTGCATCGAGAAAATTAAGGTAAGTCATATAAATTACAGAACATCTGGATTTTTTTTGTCACACTCTATAAAGTTATATGAAAACTTCAACCTGCACCTGTCCGACAGAGGGACGAGGTGGACGCCGTCTCGCTGGACGCAACTCACACGTTCATCGCTGGAAGATGTGGTCTTGTCCCTGTAGTAACTGAATATTATGGTAAGAACAGAAATATTTAGTTTTTTGAGGTCTCTCATCATAATACATTCAACAAGAAGGTTACTCCAAAATCAGGTTCCTCAAAATCATGAACCATTTTTAATTAAAATTAAACTTATAATATATTAAATATTAAATATTTTCTTCTTTTTCTGTTTCTGTATCAGTGTAAATTGAATATCTTTGGGCTTTGGACTATTACTTGGACAAAACAACAGATCAGGTTAATTTTCAATAATTGTGCAAATTATTTCTTCCTCCCTTAAGAGACCAATTATTTTATTTGTGAGTGTCAGAAAATAATAGAAATGTTAAATTTGTCCAATGTGATATCTAAAACCCAACAGTAACGTCTGCTTGCAACAGCTTGCACTGTCAATTAAAGGTAATGAACCTACTGTACCCCTAGGAATAGGGATTATGGCAATGGGCGAATTTGCCAAAATGTTGAACTATCCTTTTAAACTGTATTTGATTTTTTTTTTTTAGTTAGGGCTAAAAATGTGCTTTGTGTCACAGTGATTTAACCTTTGAACTTCAACCACCAACTCTCATCAGTCCCTCCTTGAGTCCAAGTCGATGTTTGTTGTGTTTTTGTCAAACGAGTGCAGAGACAGGAAAAAGAACCTTCCCTTGCGCACAATAAAAGCCAAAGTCAAGTCAATGTTGATGCCCAATTTGAAGACATCTCCAGAGGGCGATCCTGAGATTTCATGCTCACAACAAAGAGATGGACAGATGGACAACCTGAAGTCTGCAACCAGGGTTGAAAGACACAACGTTGTAGAATCAGAACCTGGGATTTGGTTTGGATGTTAATCACAAATTCAACATGAAACAATTAAGGATGTTAAGTTTCCATATTCTCTCCTCCCCTGTTGGAATTTTATGTTTTAATGCGAAAATGTAATGTAATGAAAATGTAAACAGAAATGTAATTAAAATATATAATTACATTTCTGCCATTTGCCACTATCTGCCATGTTTTACAACTTTTCACCCTGCAGCGCTTAAAATCTAAAATAACTGGCTATGAAATATTTGAAGGTAGCTCATATGGATAACAGGCCTCCAATTTCAATGCAGTTTCTACTTAGTCTTTTTGTTATTGTCTGATATTCTAAAATAACTTGAAGCTGTAGTCCCTCTGTCTGATCTATATCTGTGGCCTTCTCTCGGTCTCTCTCAGGAGGAAAATGTGTGCCTGCAGAAGGATCAACTCACCTAGAGACAGACGGTAAGATCAAAACAAAACCCACCTACAAATGTCTGATTCACAGTGATGCTGAAGCTTGTGTGACTGTCTGTCCTCTCAGAGTTGCCCTCCCTGGTGGGTGTAGCGGTGGCAAAGCGCTCCAGCAGAAACCTCTTCATCGGGAACCTGGGAGGGCGTCGCTCCTGTCAGAGCCACATGTACAGCCCCGCGGGCTGGCTGCTGCCACACACACACACACTGAGCCCCGAGCAGAACAGCAGCTCCCCCTGCGACCCAGACCAAGGTGCTGCTTCAAATCATTCATGTAACTTGTGCAGTCCTCAGAGGCAGCGCTCTTGTCGTCAGCAGCCGGTCTTCATGGCGTTTCCATTCCACCGACTCTGACGTGTAACTGTCGCCTGTCTCTTTGTGTGTCCTCAGTGTACAACAAGGTGTTTTGGAAAGGCTGTCTTCCTGGCACTCAGGGGAATTTGTGTAAAGTGTGTATGGGAGGGACTGGGGAGGCCGCAACCAAACGCTGTGCTGACAACCACAATGAGCGTTACTATGGCAACATGGGGGCTTTAAGGTACCAGTGGCTAAACTATGTCCGAGATTTGATGAAGAAATGATGAAAAAGCAAATTTTATCCCTTTCCTGCACTGTTATTCTGTGATTAAGGTAGTTTATGATTATATATATATTATGTCTCATATGTCCCTGTTTGAATGTGTTTAAAGCAGAAGTAAGCGGAATATTTGTGTTAATATAAGTCTTAAATAGTTGTATCTTCCGACAGCAATCACTTACATAGAGTGTTTGGTCTGAAACACGGGTCTGTCAGTCACTCTGCTCTGCTGTAAGCCGAGGAGAAAACTTTCCTTGTATCCTACAACCTTTATCCAATGAGGAGAGAGAACGGCATAAAGGGGCGGTCCTCTCTGTGTGTGCAGCCAAGGGATGCGCGTGAATGTGGTGACGTAGGGACGAGGGCGGGGACTGCTAACTCCATCGGCTGACAAGAAGTTAGCCAAAACCACCGGATCGCTTACTTCTGCTTTAATACAATTGATGTGAATTTAATTTATTTAAACCTGAATTAAGACAACACTGACATACTATCACCTGTTAGGTTCACATATTTATAATGCTTATTTATAGACACACACTTTTATTTGGAGTTGTATTAATGTCAACTGAACAAGCTAAAGTGCAATAGTTAGTGTGCATCAGTGCTTTTTCACAGAAAACAATGGTGCAGTACTACGAATAGTAGACATCTGAATCATTGTTAACATAAATGTATTGATTATAGTTTATTTAAGAAGAAGAAGTGAGTTTTTGTTCAATTATATCCTTATATTTTATTGGATTATTTGGATCATATGAATAAAAAAGAACAAATAAACATTCTCAACAACAATAAAAATCCCTCCACTTCTTAATTAACAACATTATTGGAAGATAAAGAATTAATTAATTAATTACGGTAATAATAGATCTATAGAAATGCACTGAATTATGAATTAGTTTGCACAAATACAAATTTATAAACAGAGAAATGATATATGTGTATGTATACACACACCCCACACATACACATCTATACAGACATACTTATAATATACAATAAATTAAACATATGAAAATATATCTAGTATTTACAGTATAGTTTGTTTGAGCTGGCCCTGAACTCCTTCTCTTGTCATTCATAGGTGTCTGGTCGGCGATGCCAGTGGAAAAAGCTATGGCGACGTGGCCTTCCTGGAGCAACACAACCTCCAGGCCAACATCCTCAGTGAGATACTGAACTGGCTGGCTGATGCTTGCTTCAGTGATGTGTTCATTGTGTCACAGTGCGTCTTTGTCATGTTGTGCTTCAGGTCTGAGCTCCACCGGTTGGTCAGACGGGTGGACGTCATCAGACTTTGAGCTGCTGTGTGGGGACGGTCGCCGAGCCCCGCTGTCCGAGTGGGAGAGCTGCAACCTGGGGGTCGTCCCACCCAACACCATCATGACACGACCAGTGCTCACGGCACGAGTGTACGACTTTCTCATGAAGTCAAAGGTCAGCTTATATTGACATGATCGATTTGTTTTAAATCAGGTTCTTTACACAAAATCCCTCCCACAATAAATGATTGATGGCAGCTCCACTTCTTCTGATGAATATAGGAAGAAATCAGAAATATGATTTTTGGCTTTGCCGGTGGATATTCATTCTTAAAGGACAATTCCAGGCAAATTCAACCTGGAGCTATAGTTTCCTAATATTTTAGGTCTAATCTGAAGATTTTCTTTTGTATGTTTTGCAGTAGTTCTGTCTGTTCCCGCATCGCCACAGCAGCATATAATGGGAGCAGCGATCTTAGGCTGTTTACATCCCACAAAACTGCAATTTTTTCCACAGACAGTGTCAGATGGCTTCAAACTTACACCAAGGGAAAGCATCTGGATCAAGAAAGCCGACATGTTTTACAACAGAGCTGTAATACAAAGTCTTGCGAAGTCTCATGCGAGAGTCAAGTTGCCACATTCAGTACGTTTACAGGCAGAATAAACAATATCCAGACTTACTCTCACTGCAACGAAAACTTTGTGGCTCTGAGTTGATATTCCTTTGTTGAAAAAACTAACGGGAGACGACCTGTAAACATAGTTAGCCGTCAACTTGACTCTCACACAAGACTTTGTGAGTTTGCGCAAGACTTTGTATTACAGCTCCGTTTACAAACATGTTGGCTTGCTTGAAGTAAACAAGCAAGTGCCCATCTGACGCTGTCTGTTGAAAAAAAATTTGCGGTTTTGTAGGATGTAAACAGCCTAAACAGTGTAAGATCGGTCTGCTCCCATTATACTGCCGTGGCTATGCGGGAACAGACAGAACTACTGCAGAACAGGAGACATTAAAAAGAAAATCTTCAGATTGATTCTTTTAGACCTAAAATATTGGGAAACTACAGCTCCGGGTTGAATTTGCCCGGAATTGTCCTTTAAAGGAGTAGTTCACCAAAAAATGAAAACTACTCCGGAGTATTCATCAGAATGAGGGTGAGTCAATAATGACTGAATTTCAGTTTTTGGTGAACTATTCCTTTAACATTTTAAATGCTTTTTTTTTATCATAAAGGAAACTCTGGCAGCCAATCCAAACACAGAGTTCAAGCTCTTTGAGTCTCAGCAATATGGAGAAAGTGACCTGCTGTTTAAAGATGCCACACAGTGTTTCGTCCACACAAGTCAAATGGACTACCGCTCCATCCTCGGAGAGGAGTTTTACACTCGTGCAGAGACCGTCTTCAACTGCACGCATTCTGGTACGGCCACAACCAAATACACTGATGGATTGTTGTTATGCATGTCAGACATATAACCAACTCTAATGCTGATGTATACCTTACTTTTTCTTGGTACAGACATCTTGGACTTTTGCAGTCAGGATGTGTGCAGCATATTCTAACAGACAGAGAGAAGGAAAGGACCTTTCCTGTGTTTCCTGGTTAAAACCATCACTTGTATCATCGCAGAAAATCTGGATGAGCTGCTTGGTGACTGCTTTTGCACAACAACGGTGAATGAAGTGCAGGACTTAAAGTGTTGCTACACTTGTGGTCAGTCACTGCCTTTGCTTTTACTATAAGTCAGTGATGTGTCTATGTGTAATCGTTGTGTCTCTCAATGACAGGAAATACTTTTGTACATAAAATATTTCCAATCCTGTCCAATTAATCTCAACACAAAGAGGCTTGTGATGCACTGCAGGAGTCATACTACACATTCAAATATAGCTGTAAAATTATTATGTATAGAATATGGAAATAAAATCCATGTGTAAGTTTATCTAGGTGTCATTAAGATTTTTGCATTGCATCCTTCAATATTAAATAAGTGTGATTAACAGTGTTTCTTATACTGAATAAATAAATACATAAATAGAATTACTTACCAATAATAAATAGTGTGGCTCAGTAGGGTAAATTATGTCTAAGCCAAGGATTATTCACAATACTTGTAACATACTACATGTAACATCAGCTGGTAAGACATGTCACACCAACACCTAGTGACGCTTCTGAACAAGACTGTCGGAACATGTCTGGGTATGAAAAAGAACTTCTTGTCTGATACATCAGAAAGCCAAACTATGAATAAATATTGTGTTTTCTTAAATGTATCTCCATTTCTATGCAGTTCATCATGCATACATTTTTTCTGTATTTGCCTTCAAATGTATGTTCTTGTTTACAGATGTTGTGAAAAGTCTGGATGTACATGAAATGTACTTGTTTTATCTCCCCACCAAAATATAAAAATATTAGTATTTTAATTGCAGTGAATCACATAATTCAAGCAAAGATGATAAAGTTATGTAGTTGAGCGGACAATCTTTACTGCCCAAACTCTGTCAGTCCACCTTGCAACACACTTTCTATGGATGTGATCCTGTTCACGGTGAGCAACCATAGACTGTAAAAGCAACAGCTAAATTCATTTGACTACATCTCCCAGCGACTGTGTTTGGTGTTACATAAAATTGGGTCATTTCCTGTTGGTGACGGTGTCGCAGTCCGACGAAGGTTCCTATCTTGTATAAACCCGTGTACCTCTGACATGTCATTTAACACTTTGTCGCTGCTGACACTGCAGCTTAAATTGCTGTTGTGTTAGAAACTACAACAACGTCTAAGTGTAGTTACCGCTGTGACTCATAGACAAGGTACAGTAACAGTTAGCTCACTAACGTCCCTTAAAGTTAGTTAGCTAGCTAGCTGACATTGGAGCCAGAGTTAGCCCGCTGTGAGGAGCCGGTGTAGTAATGAAGAGCACTGACGGAAAATAGATAAGTGACTGTGTTTAGTGTTTTTCGTTGTTGTTTTTTCGCTACGATTAGATTTTTCAAGCTTTAGCTGTTACAGAGGAACATTAATGCAGGATGGGTAAGGTCGTGTTAGCATTATAGCATGTGGTTGTAAAACTTCCCGGTTAGAAACTGAAGCTAGAGTTATGGTTCCTACACCAGAGACGTTCTAATATGAGCCTACACTCATTAAATCATGCCAAGTTACAACATCCATACTGATCGACTCAGTTGCATGTTTATTTTATGTCATACATGTTTATGTCACAGTTTGAATTTAAAATAAGGTGCTATATTGAATAGAATGAAATGATTTATTTCCACACACACACTAGGCTATATCATCACAAGAAATCTTAAAGGTATTGACATTCCTACAGTGGCTGGGTGTGTTTGTCTTGCCTTCTGGTCCCTGAAATGTGAGAATTTACAAAAAAATCTGTAATGTTCAGGCTCCCTGTGTTGAAATCCATGTGGTTTTAAGAGCTGTTCCCTCAATTGTCTTCCAGTGATGTTACTAGGATTCAAATTTGCATAATACCACCCCTACCTGGTATGGGTAGAAGGGGCGGGGCAAGCAGTGGTCATTTGCATTTAAAGGGACAGGCTCTGAAACCAGCCGTTCTGAACAGGGCTGTTTTGAGAGGATGAAAAGAGCTGTGATATTTGATCCTTGGGGTATTTTGACCGAAGCATGTCACAGATTTGTCTTTAAGACACCTTGGAACTAAATGCAGCGTGCCATTTTTAGAGTGTCATCAAACTCGTTCCAAATCTGTGGTCCTCCACACACAACATTGAAACTGGTGCATTTTAGCTTTCCTCCTTTTTCCTCTGATAAGGTGTTTGTTTCTAGTGTCGTAGGTTTGCAGAGGTAGGCAGATTGGAATAAGGTCACATAACTTTTGAGTTTGTGCACAACTATACATCATCTTAGTGTTTTGTACTCAGTAAGCCTCAAAAGATTAAAGCGATGAAAGAGCGGTCCGATGGGAGAATTATAGTCGGACCATGATAAGGCGCGTATGGTTTTCTTCTGGAGAATCTCTAGTTTTTTAGTAGGAAATGTGACAAAAACCATGTGACGTTACAATAATTTAAAGTTGTCAAATTTAAAGTTTAAAGTGAGAAGAGCAGAAAGTGGGATAAAATGCCTCAACTTCCAGACATATTTGTAAAAAATATTTATTAGAACATCAATGTGTTGTTTGAAATTGAGGAATTTGTCGATCAGGATCCCTGGAAATGTTTGCCCCTCAATGGAGGAAGGCAGGGTAACACCTGTCATCAAAGTGTGCTAACATCTGCATTGTATTTGTCCTGATCCAGATGAGACTGCCCTGGTGGATCCTCACATTAAATTCAGCACCTGTAAGAAGGACATCCTCAGTCCCTGCGGGAATGTCCACCTTTGTCCCCGCCTGCAGCACCACCGATGCCCAGTCTGTGGACCAGCTGCAGGACTTTGTGTCTCGAGCCAGGCGCCTGTTTGTCATCAGTGGAGCAGGTCTCTCCACAGAGTCGGGCATCCCTGATTATCGCTCAGAGGGCGTGGGGCTGTACGCCCGCACCGACAGACGACCCATGCAGTACGCCGAGTTTGTCCGCAGCGCGAAGTCCCGTCAGCGCTACTGGGCCAGGAACTTTGTCGGGTGGCCACAGTTCTCCTCACATCAGCCCAACTCTGCTCACAGGGTCCTGCAGAGGTGGGAGGAGAGGGGGAAGCTGCACTGGCTGGTCACACAAAATGTGGATGCACTTCACTCGAAAGCAGGACAGAAAAGACTGACTGAGCTCCACGGCTGTGCTCACAGGTGAGGAAACGCCACCTAACACGTTCACCGTGGGCCCTCACTGGTAGAGATGGAGTTTAGACCCTTAGCTTGAGTAACAGCAGCAATGAAAGGTTGGTTCAACCAACGTCTCTGGTTCAACCTAAACAAAAAAACATTTCTCTCTTAAAGCAGAAGTAAGCAGAATATTTGTGTTAATATAAGTCTAAATAGTTACGGTATATCTTCCGACGGCAATCACTTCTATAGAGTGTTTGGTCCAAAACACGGGTCTGTCAGTCCCTCTGCTCTGCTGTAAGCCGAGGAGAAAACTTTCCTTGTATCCTACAACCTTTATCCAATGAGGAGAGAACGGCATGAAGGGCTGTGTGTGCAGCCAAGGGATGCGCGTGAATGTGGTGACGTAGGGACGAGGACCAATAGATCCATGACGAGGGCGGGGGCTGCTAACTCCATCGGCTGACAAGAAGTTAGCCAAAACGACCGGATCGCTTACTTCTGCTTTAATGGTATTAAATTTATTAGGCTAAATGCTATGGAATATCCCAGCTGCTCTGGATTATCCACAGGCCTCACTGTTCACTATCTATGGAAGAAGGTTAGAGCACTGAAAAAAAAAAGTGAGTTTTCTAACTTTTTTCTCAGAATTCTGACTTTAAAATCTGAATTCTGACTAATTATGACTTTAGAAACGATGCTTTTGTTACGTGGCTGCGCTGACACCGTAAGTAGCTGATGAGTGAATGGTGAAATCTGTGTGTTTACAGGGTGATGTGTCTGGGCTGTGGTGCCATCACGGCAAGGGAGGAGCTCCAGAGACGATTCACATTGTTAAACCCGGACTGGAGGGCTCAGGCCGGCGCTGTGGCTCCAGACGGGGATGTCTTCTTGGAGGACGAGCAGGTTCTCCACTTTAGAGTTCCCTCCTGTGATGAGTGTGGAGGAACACTGAAGCCTGAGGTCACATTTTTTGGAGACAGTGTGAGGAAAGGAACGGTTCAGTTTGTGCACGACAGGCTGGCAGAGTCGGACGCGGTGTTAGTCGTAGGGTCGTCATTACAGGTTGGTTCTGGAGCACTTCAGACACAGCCACAGCACATTTATTTATGATCTTTTGCATTTAATTATTTTCCTCCTTAAAGGGATAGTTCACCATTTGGGCAAATTGACATTGACATAATCCCTATAGCCATAGCAGTAGGTTCGTTACCTTTAATTGTCGGTGCGAGCTATTTTTAAAACGGCTGAGCCAAGCCGCGAGCTGCTCAAAGCTATGCTACGGAGGCTAATGGGATTTCTTGGTTTCCCTCATCAAACTCATCAAAAACACAATCCAACAACTCCAAAACGCTCTGGTGGACAAGTTGTGACCTGCACATTCACCACGTGATGAAATAATAACGGAACATTACTAGACGGAGTTGTTTTAGAGGTACATTCATGCAAAACAGCTGTGTTGCCTTCAGGGGCAGTTTTTCAGCAAGCAGTCTCTGTATTTACCTCTAAAACAACTCTGTCTCGTAACGTTCCTTTATTATCTCATAGCGTGGTGAATGTGAAGGTCACAACTTGTCCACCAGAGCGTTTTGGAGTTGTTGGATTGTGTATTATTTGATGAGTTGGATGAGGGAAACCAAGAATTTCCATTAGCCTCCATAGCGTAGCTTTGAGCAGCTTGCCGCTGTGCTCTGCCGTTCTAAAAATAGCTTGCACCGACAATTAAAGGTAACGAACCTACTGCTGTGACTGTAGGGATTATGGCAATGGGCCAATTTGCCAAAATGTTGACCTATCCCTTTAATATTTCCCAAGGTATACTCAGGATACAGGTTTCTGCTAGCAGCCGGTGACAGGAAATTGCCGGTTGCCATCCTGAACATCGGACCCACGAGAGCTGACCACCTGGCTGAGCTGAGAGTGAGCGGCCGCTGTGGTGAAGTGATGACGGCCATCCAGCCGCTCTGACTGTCATGGACACCAAGTGTAAATAAGTTGCATTCAGGTGACATAAAGGACGTGCAAACTACCTCAGTTTTAACAAGGTAACGACATAATCACTTTGAGGATGATGTTGTCAACTGTTGGACAGATTTCATATTAAGCAAAAGGAGCCAGAATCCTCCACACATCTCTGACAGATGTACCTGCTGCTGGTATCAATGTAGGACAAACGTTGACATGTCTGCACTCACATATCGAATGCAGAACAACAGAATGTTAATAATGTAAATGTCCGGCGGTGAAATAGTGTGTGTCTGTCTCAGAAATAACAAATCATTTTCAGGGGATCTACAGGATAATCAGCTTTAACTGCCCTGTCCTAATGGGGCGACACTACAACATGTGTGGATGTGCAAGTTTCTATTGCATTAAGACATGGAGTTATGTAGCAGGTCAAGGTTGATCATGTTTTTACACAATTATGTTGACATTAATAAGCAACAGTGAAGAGACTGGACAGTTTCAGGCTTTTAGTGCCTGTTCAACAAACTGTCAAACAGCAAAAATTATTACACCTAAAGCTACGGCTAAAGTTGATATTTGAAATGTCACAATCAGAATGTGTTGTCTGTTTTAGTTCTTTTAATAAAATTATATTAAAGCATTACAGCATCCCTGGGCGTCTTCTGTCAAGTGAAGTGCAGAATTTCAAATCCTTTAATTCTTGCAACATTTCTATCCTGACACATCATTTCTCGGTATGAAATAAAACACCACTGATCAGCCGTCTCCTAATATCAGCACAGTAGTCATTATTCAAGTAAAGTGTTGTGAGGTAATTGTACTTAAAGGGATAGTTAAACATTTTGGCAAATTCTCCTATTGCCATAATCCCTATAGTCATAGCAGTAGGATCATTACCTTTAATTATCGGTGCAAGCTGTTTTTGGAGTTGTTGGATTGTGTATTTGATGAGTTTGATGAGGGACAGGGGACTATGTACCATTCACTTCCATTGTGTTCACAGAGCAGCTTGTGTCTCTGCCCCGCAGATCTCAAAACAACATGCACCAATAATGAAAGATAATAAACCTACTGCTATGACTATCCACAAGTTTCCGAACGTCATCTATGGTCAAAACCGGAAGCTGGTTTTGCATTTGCGGTGGAATTTTACATTTACGTTTCCATGGTTTTCAGTCGTCATAGTTGCGGTAAATGCATGGATCTGCTGGCTTTTAACACGGATGTCAATTTGTGAGATATCCATTGTTAAAAGCTCATGTGATCCATGCGTTTTACAGGTTTTCACTGAAAAAAAATAATCCATGCATTTACCGCAACTACCGAAACCATGGAAACGTAAACATAAAATTCCACCGGAAGCGCAACACCGGCACACGTTTTTGACGTTTGGAAAAAGGTGGATAGGGATTATGGCAATAGGTAAATTAGCCAAAATGTTTAACTTATCCCTTTAAAATTACAGTTTCCATTTCCTGCTACTTTATACACATTTTTATTCACATTCTTTGTAAATGCATTGTGGCGTGTTATGCATCTTGCATTAATATTATCTGGCTGCTATGACAGAAGTGTGTTATTTAAAAATAACATTAAATCTGCTCTAATTGACTTCACCTGATGAAATGCTGAACTAAAATTCATGTTTCAGTTTTCTGATGATTTCATGTAGCTTTACTTAATTTTATTGTTACACGTGGTGACTTGTGTCACGTTTTTCCTATTGAAGAACATTATTCTATATACCTACACAAAGCCGTCTGTACTGTATTATTACTTTCAAAACAGCAATGGTATTGTGAGTTTATTCCTTCCACGAGGGATTCTGAAATGTTTTCAGGCACCATCATCGGACACTTCTATCTGAATTCAGGTTTGGTACAGCAGCAGTTAAGGAAAGGAATACCACTGCGCATTAAGAGATAAAAAGTAGATTTGACAAATTTAATGGAGTGATACATCCACATATTTAGGACCAGTTTATTATTAAGACAAATGTATGTTAGCTTCACAAACAGACTGACGGCAGAGTTACTGTGGTTTGACATACGGCGAGATCCTTGAAAACGTTTTGGTGCTCAAATTTTTCTCGTAAACAGAACCCCCAGTCCTCCACATTGGACTTTGTCTCTGTAAGTAAAACTGCTGGGACACTGAAAGAGTACAGACAACATCTGTGAGCAGCAGCAGCAGCATCTGCCTGCCATGATGCTGCGGCTGTAGTCACCACCAGGGGGGTCATAGACAGACAGTTTTCAAAGCTTTTGGTTTGATTGAACCAGTAGGTGACGGGGTAGCCCAGTAAAAGACCAAAGACAGTGCACAGGTTCCACTCTTCACATTTCTCTCCAACATAAAGAGGCCTCTCGGTCTCTGTCAGTAGAAGCAGCAGATCTTCTATCACGCTCTTTAGCCCCACTTTGAGCAGGTGGGTGAGGGTGGGCTTCTCTAGTGTGTGGCAGACATCGACCGCAGCTACGCTCTCGCCGTCAAGCGCCTGCTCTATGTTTGATCGGACTGTAACTGGATTAACAATGAGGGTGTTTCCGTTTAAATCCAATGTGAGAAGTGATTTGGACAGGAGCTGGGAGGCCTGCAGAGAGCTCAGATACTGGTGTACCTGCTTCGAACTGGCGCCGTTGCTGTCGTACAGCAGAGCGGGTTTCAACCCCAGATCAACGGCTGAGACCTGAGCAGCCAGGTCCAGGCTCTGAGCAGCGGAGAGAGATTTCCTACCGGTGCGCAGACTTTTACGAGCTGCAGCAACAAAGAGCTCTTGAGTGGACATAGCTGTATCACACCACAAAACTGATATAGACAACTGTACCAAAATGCTACACACAAATAACTACACGAGTTTCTCAAGCACTAAATGCTTAGATGCGAAGTAGATACGTCAGATCTTAATAAATTATATAAGAATGCCATTTCAAAACCTATGGGTCATAGACAACAAGAGCAGAGACACTGATGTGAATAAATGGTGTTATTCGTTTCTGCAATGAGATGTAAACAAAAAATAAAACAGAATAGAAAAATTAGGCATGTAGATGAACAAGTTGATTCATTTCCAAAGTATAACTTGTCATAAAGGTTTCATGATCATTTATGTGTATCCCTTGTTTCTTCTTCGTTGGTCCAAGATACCTACAGGAACAGACACAAACAAGAACAATTATGTCTCTCAAATAAATGAACATTTTGACACTGGGCAACATATGACGAGATATTCACAATGAGATGATCTCACCATTATCCTGTTTTTTTGTTTGGGAGGGGGGATGCTGTGTCTTTGACCAGGTTATGTAACAGGCTGAGGAGACATCAGGTCAAAATCTGAGAGATTTCTTGCAACCCAGACACCAGCTGCAAACAGACCCAGGTTGACCAGAAGATTCCTGAAAGAAGATTAACATCCTGAGTCACGCGATGTTTTCTGACCAGTGAAAATAACGGCGACACTAACGACACTACTTTTTCAGTAACAAATAATCCAAAAAAAATTACTGTTTCCCTGTTATAACGCCGTTACCAATTCTGACAATAAAATTTGCCATTACTTGACTCAAGATGTCCGGTCGGTCACAAAATAATACGCCCGTTAAGGGATAGTTCAACATTTTGGCAAATTGTGTATTTGATTAGTTTTGAGGGACGAGGGACAGTAGCGTTCACCTCCATTGTGTGAGCTGAGCAGATTGCGTCACTGCCCCGCATCTCAAAACAACATGCACTGATGATTAAAGGTAATGAACCTACTGCTATGACTGTAGGGATTATGACAATAGGCGAATTTTGCGAACTAATCTGGAACTAGTCTTGCTCACCAGACCCTCCTCCAGAGAAGAAGTCTGTCTAATCTGTAACTAACCAACTCACACAGGGTGCTTTCAGATAGACCAGTTCTGGCTCTGGTTCTATTCTGAAGTATAACTAGCGAGTGTTGACAGCGTAATGAACGGAGTTCAGTTGCTCAAGTCAGCAAAGCGTGCTGCATTTTTGGAACTCAATGTCACTGGGCTCCTTTTCCTTTTCTACTGCATTTGATACTGTAATAGACTTGTCAGAGCTGCAGCATTTTAGTAAGTGGCTGGAGGAGAGTGGGTGAGTTGTGTCTTTGTCTCTTTACAATAGAAACCAGGCAAAGCTGGTGTTTGATGCCTCGTCGTATTATGTGCTGGGAGCCTGTGGGTACTGTTGACAAAGTTTGGTGCTGTTCTGAGCATATGTGGCCATGAGTGGCTTTTTTGATCACGGTTGGCTCTTGGCTCCATAGACAGCAGTATTTTGCTATCTGACAATATGTGTAAAGTTGCTACAACTAGAAAAGTTTGCTGGCTGCAAACTTGATCTCTGCAGGGGGTGCTCTACTCGGTCTCACTGTGCCATAGACAATGGGTTAAATTTACGCCCGAATATCCCTTTAAGCCACAAAGGAGATTCATACAACTTGTTCTTCCTTGTACTGCTTTCTAGCTTTTCTTGAAATTCTGTTATGCACAAATCGCATGCCCAACATTTTGTTTCTTTAGCAGAAAAAGGCAAATTTTTGTCCAGATTGTGGTGTAAAGTTAACTTGTAACTATAACCAATTACATTTTAAAAAGTAACGTGCCCAACACTGTTTCTGACATTAAAACTTTTCACACATAGAATAAATTATTACATCATCTCTGCAGAACAAAATCTAACGCAGTAACACATTTACTAACTTACTTTGTGTTTTCATCTAAGGTCATTTTACGTCACGTCTATTTCAGTAGACGTGACCCTATCTATGGACGTGACTGTCTTGTAAGCGGATGTTCACGTGCTGACGTCCTGCTGTCCATTAACGATGACAGTCTATGGTTTTTTCACACTAACTACCCGCTGTACATTTATATTTTAAATTTTCCTTATCATTTAGTGACTTTCAAGAATTAAATAGTTGTTTACATGCTACTCGGGTCAACTGAATACTTTAGTTTATCAGTTTAGTCGACTAATAAGCTCGGTAATTACATCCAGGCGAAAGACTCAAGGGCAACCCTCCTCATGGAAACAGTGCTGTTAGCCGCGTGGCTAACGTTAGCAGCAGCACACAACACACACTGCACATTATAATATCTACATTAACTCACCTTCTGAAGTCGTTTCTGTCTGTTGCGAACCGACAGGCTGTACGGATCCATTCACCCACACCGGGGGACGGACTCTTTTTACCGTCTGAACCGGGCATCATCGTTGCTAGCGTGCGGTGTGAAGACGACTGCCAACGAGCGGAACTAACGGAAGGCGACAGGAGGGGGAAGAGTTTGGATGCGACACCGTTACGGAGAGTGATAAAGCCCAAACCTCACACGTCTTTACCCGACTCGATAATTGTCATTCCTCGTCCAGATATGTCCGCCACTCGGTACCGTCGGTTCTTGAAGCTGTGCGAAGAGTGGCCCCGGGATGAGTCGAAGAAAGGCCGAGACTTGGGCACGTTCCTGCGGCAGAGAGTAGCCTCCGCCTTCCGCGAGGGGGAAAACACACAGGTATAGTCGCTAGCTGCGCTTCGCTAACAGACCGAGCTACTGTAAGCTGCGGGTCTGAGCCTCAGCCTGTGAGGAGGACTGACACACGGCGACCTTGTGTGCCCTGACCGTGTGTTGTTGTCCGGGGAGTCTCTTTGATATGAACCGTATACACGCAGCTGTAGAGGCTTAAACTAATACATGTGTGCTCATATCTGCGCGGTTAAGACAACATAGGAGGCCGAACGTTTACTCGTGTAAACAGTGTTTCATAACTGTCATTGTCGGCGCACTGGTTCTCATTTTTATTCTGCAATATCTATAGTTTATTATTTGTAGTATTACACATCTTACTAAACTTTTCTTCTTCTTTTGTGGACAAACGCAAGTACTTAAACTTTTTATAATTGCTTTAAATTCGATGGTTATACTTTACAAGACTCAAATCAAAGCAGCTGTACAACATGGAGAAATGCAACAAAAAATACACTGGAGTGCAATTACTTCTTGTTACCTGCATGCAATATGCACAAATACTGCTGATGTGTAGGACTGCTTGTTTATAAAGATACTTTTATACATCTGAGATTATAAAGATTTCACTCAAAACATATGGATGGATGAAAGAATGAAATATAGCAAGTTGTTTTTATACATTTGACTGCCCAAAAGTTGTATTGGTTTGTTGACAACTGTCCAGTTCTTTATATTTGAACTATTCAACCTTGAACTTTTTCATTTCAGATCTCAGATCCAGAGAAATGTGACCAGATGTATGAAAGTTTGGCCCAAATTAATGGAAACTTATACAGACAACGGGTAAGTTATATTCACATTTCAGGTGCTTCTTTGTAATGACTCAATCTAAATGAATGAAGGCCAGTTCTTCTTCCCTTTGAATGCAATATATAAAAGGAAGTCCATCTGTGGACATACATCCCCATCCACAGCAGTCGAATGCATCACATAATAAGGAATAACTACTCCATGTTGTTCAAGACTATCAGGAAACATGATAACTATATCCTTGTGGTATCTATTCTGGGATTACTGATTACAATAATAAATCCTTTTATAGGGATAGGGACCGAATGTGTGTGAAATCTAGTAAACTGTATAATAAGAATTGAATGAATTAAATTCTAACAACAATTTATATCTGTTCAGTTTCCTCGTGTAAGAGACACAAGTTTCACCGGCGTCACAGTGGAAGAATGCAAAGTGCTTTTGTCAGGTAACACAGCTGTTGTTTCCTCTTGAATTAAAAACACACACTTCATTACAGTTGAATTGTGAAATTGTGTGTATGACTGTCCATATTATTCATTTTAAAGGGAGCATGCAACAGATGGACGAGGAAAAAAAGGGTCTGTGGAAGATGTTAATGGCAAAGTTCTCCTCCAAACCAGAAGACGTCCCAGACAAAGCTCCTGAAAAATAACTATTTTCTTTCCTCATTGTATGTACAGAAATAAAGCTTATTGTTATTATGCTTTTGGGCTGTTATTTTAATTATGGATTGCAAATAACTTGAACTCTGCAGATATCAGTCATGTAGCCTGTTGCTTTGGACATTTAAAGACGCAACAACAGGAAAAAGAGTGAGGGGAAATGAATGAGACTGAAATGTGAATAATTATCAAAACAGTCTGTTGATGCAGATCCAAATAGAAACATTTCGAAAATGTCACGGTGCATTTAACAGGTTTTGTGGCCTTAGTTGCTGATTAGTATTCTCATGAAGGAGTGCATAAATACTGAAAATAATACACATTCAAATAGTACATTGAACATAAATCTTTAATTTTGATAGATGGACTTTATTCATAATAAATGTACACACAGCAGTCTTCATTTAAAAATAACAACAATGCATTAATCTAAACAACTACAAAAGCTCAAGTGTGAATTCAATTTAATCATGTTGCATGTTTGTGGTTAATATTGATCAATCATTTTTGATAAGAATTTCTAAGTGGCCTGTCCATGATTTTTTTAAATGATATTTGGACATTGGCCATCATAAATGTAGACACTAACTGACCTTTGAGTTGATTTTACATGATCAATGCTCCAACACCAGTTGCACTGAGTTGTGACACTTCTGGAGGAAGAGTGATTTCAAAACGTTAGAAATGAAGCAGTCTCAGTACACAGTACTGTCTCCTACTCCTCCTTCTCCTCCGTCTCCTCCTTGTTGTCTCTCCAGATGCAGTAGTTCAGAGAGGTGGCAAGGCACAGCCAGGACAGGTAGGGCGCCATGAGCAGAGTTGCAGTGCGGCTGATGGGATACCAAGAAACCATGGTGGCTGCAACAGTCCCAGTAAGAACCACAATCTCCATGAGGGCCTGAATTGGTTGGAGAGAAGGTGTGTAACAGTTAGGAATATTGAGCTCTCACACTTAAAGGTCCAGTGTGTAATATTTGTCAAGGTTTATTGGCAAAATCTGAATATACTACCAATTAATATATTTGTATAAGTGCATAATAATCGCTATAAAATAAAATCTGTTTGGTCTTCATAGCCTTATAATTCTTCTTTTATATACATATAGCAAGGGTCGCCATCTTGCGCCGCCATGTTTGTACGGAATGGAAAATCCAGCCAACCAGAGAGCACATATCAAGAGTTTCACGTTCATAAATAAACAATAAATAATCGAAATGCTAGATGTCACTGTTTTCCCCTCATTTTACACACTGGACCTTTAACCCAGACTCTATTTATGTGGTGTTCAAACACTCACCCATTTCAGCTTGTGTGCACCAAAGAAAATAGGAGTCCAGGCCCAGTTCAGAGCTAGTTGCAGCCCATAAAGTCCCAGCGGAACCAGTGCATCCTCAGTGAAACCTCCCAGCTCTTTCCACACCAGGTAGGAGCCATACCTGCATGATGCAAATTCAAAACAGGATCAGATAAAGAAGGAGCTACAGAGAACAACCACACAACATCTGGGGCTCTCTGTGACTGCAGTACTGGTTCTTACCCCATGCCCGTGTACAGACACGTCCACGCTATGGGGAACGCAGCATTTGGTGGGCGCCATGACGGTTTCTGCAGGGTTGGGTACCAGGTCTTCACCTCTTTGCGTGTGACGTAACCACCGTAGAGCCCACCCAGGTGTGGCAGGGCGGTCATCCCAATCATAGGCAGCCACATGTTCTGTGATAAGAGCAGGACACATTATACATGTTTCACTTCACTGTTTTTGAGAGATTATTCATTAAATTCATGTCTGTAGCCAACTTTTTTTTTTATGTTGAGACACTTGACAAGTATATTTAATGGTTGTTGTTTTTTGTGTCTGTATGAGATGCTGCTGTAGCACTACACTTTCCTTATATGGATGAATAAACTATCTTGAACTTGAAGTATATCCTACTTGGATGAATTTAGACACATTAATGTGTCTCAAGGTTTTGTATAATATATAAAAACGTTTCTTCTTATGGTCAAACAGCCAAATGTTTTGTGCATCATTGGACTCTGGACAGCTGTGTCCTCAATCTCATCAGACTCGCCAGTTTGCAATGATTTCCTAAACATCCGGTTGAGTTGAGGTCTCTATCAACGCCTGAAAAAAACACATTTCTTAGCATCTGCACTTTTCATTATGTTCATTTACTATTACAGATAGATGTTCTGTCTGCTGTTTACTATTAGACAGGTGGTTTTCGCTGTGTGAGTTGAAGTTCATGCTGACTTGACAGTTATATTCACCAACGGCTGGAGGGCTGCAGACTGTACGATAATACAATCGGACGTCTAGTCTGGTTTAGAAACCAGTTTAGAAACCAGTTGACAGACAGTCAACATCACAAACAGCGTCAAACTCGCGCTTACACAACAGGAACTCATGCTAATTGTGAGCAAATTGTTATATCACCGTTTGACGTGTAACGTTACAGACGTCCACTGGTAAGTCACATAGACTGTGTATTAAACATTATAAACGCAGGTCATTCGGCGCCAAAATGCTCTAGGTCAAAGTTTCGTTTGCACGAAGTTACAGTTCATTTTTATCTGTCAACACTGTAGTCAGGTTCAGTTGTAAGTTAGGTTAAAACTCACCCCTCGCTCGGACGTCGGCTCTTCCGCACAGTGTTTACAGTAATTGAGTCGTATAATGTCCAGTTGAAGCTACACACCAACTGTTTAATCATCTGCCATGTTGCTGTTATGTGATAATATCATGAGTGATAGTGGACAGTCTTATCGGAGCGGTCGCCTCACACACACTCCCAGACACTCCCACACCCGCTGCCCATCACAGCCACAACACTGCGCGTGGCCGCGAGCCAACCAATCACCGGCCTCCTCCAGCAGACATCGTTAGTGACGTCACTGAAGTTGCTTTCTAGTTCTACGGCGACTATCGAGGAAAAAAGACTGGACGACCGCGCTTCTTTGTAGTTCCAAATAAACACATTAATCATATTGTTTTCTTCTTTTTTAACCTATGAAAGTGTTTATTATTCATCTGGAACTGTTTAGATCAATAAACCACTGATAAATTAGACTTTGGCTCGGGTAGAACTGAAATAGAAAATTGTAAAAAAAAAAAAATAATAATAATAATAATAATAATAATAAACTAATATATAAATAAAAAATCCCTCATTAACTATAACTTAGACACATTGTAACATTGCACGTTTAATTATAATTATACAGTAATTATACTTTTGCTATTTTCAATTATCTTCACACTTAGTCCAACAAAACTTAAAATATTCTATTAAAAACAGTTTTTGAATAAAGTATTCTATATTTTGCCTTATCTTTAGTCAAAGCAGAATCTAATAAATGGGATGAATAGTTTTAAGTTGATGAGAAGCAGTGGTTAAAGATCATTTTCAGCAGTTTGAAATAAATAGGAAGGTAAAGGGCCAGTCTGTCTCTTGCGAGTCAGAAGAGAACTTCTTCATCATCGGTTGTCGGGAGTGTCTCGTCGTGGTTAAATAAATACGTTGCAGGCAGTAACAACACAGTGGTCCAAAGGTCAAAAATTCAGAAGCAATCTTTACCTTTGCTTCCTGTTTGGCCAGTTATTCCGTGTTTCCTCGAAGCACACACGGTTGGCAGCAGTGCAATGTGACAGAAGGGTGGACGACAAAGATCACAAAACCCGGGAGATAGTGACACCCCCACCCACCACCACCACCCCTTCTCAGTGACCGCTCTGTGTGTTAGGTTCTTTCCTTCTTCAGCTTCTGAAGAAAAAAACCTTCTGCAAACTAAAACTTGTAGAGCAGGCCCAGCTGTTCAGACTGGGAGGAGATAAATGGTCGCCTGCCCTATATGCCTGCCCCACTATGTCATGAAAAGACTGAAGAAGAAATATTATACAAACACTCCCCGGAGCCCACAGATGGACCGTGAGGGGGACAAGTTTTATGTCTAAAGTAGCCCAGTTGTTTTATCGCTTTATGGTTATTTCTTTTCAGGAATTTTGTGTTTTTCTTAGTTGTGTATATCCTAGTTGTCACACTGCTTCTTTTTGTGACTCTGGAGGCCTATGGGAAACACTGAGCCCTCTGCATCGTAGTTCCATCCAATGATCCCTCCACACTGTTGTCATTTTCCTTCATTAAAATGAATGCTGGCACTGTGTTTTGTTTTGAGTCAATCTCCCATTCATACATTCTCAAAGAAGCTAGAATTGTATTAATCCACTATGTAAAAATAGAATGCATGGCAAAGATGTCAGCTGTTGTCATTCAGCAGGAAAGACCAGGTTTGTGGTAGGGGAGACCGGGGATGGTTGGCACACTTTTCACTCTTTGCCATAGCACTCTGGCATCATTTATGTGAGAATATTCAAACCAGCATTAAATGAAAGGTTAAGGTGTCAGCTTTAACTAAACACATTTCCATGTCCACAGTTTTATTCTAAAATAAATTTATTTATGAATAAAATCATACTGCGCACTTGTGCCAACCAGCCCCGACACGGGGTTGGTTGGCACACTTCATGGGGTTGGTTGGCACAATGTAAAAATGAATGGATGAAGCAACCAATATAATAATAAATTGGAAATTGAATTCTAATATATTCAAATTTAAGAAGATAGCATGTATATGCATGCATAGATTTGCATGTATAACACTAAAACAGGGCATTTAAGGCCACAAACAAGATAAAACATACACAGAACATTAAACAGTAAATGATTCAAGCTTTTTTTTTTTTTTTTAAGAGAAAATATTCAATGAATATAGAATTTATTCTTAAATATAGCATATCACCTCTTTGTATTTTTATTTCTTTCCATCTCACTGTGTTTTAGATTTGCTGTGTGGGGTGGATGCAGATTATTTACGTTAAGGCCTATATAGAATTACTGGAATTACAGTATTGGCATATACAGGCTTTGTGGCCCATTTCACTGCATAAGTCATGTGCCCATTTCTTGCACTCAGTGCACTGAATTGTATGAAATTATGTTTAATCACATTTAATATATGTATACTGCATATTGGGGTTGGTTTGTGTGTGCCAACCAACCCCGACATGAGTGTGCCAACCAACCCCGACCAAAACAAACCCACTTTTGTGAATATATGATGTTGCCCAGGTAACTTCACTCTTCAAAGACTTTCAAGTTTCATATCAAATTGAAGCTGACTCCTATCTCTACAAACTGGAAGTAACACATTTCCAATATATTTATCCAAAGCAATTTTATAACACTTTAAGTGCGGGGGACAATATTTTACTTTTGGTACTAAAAAACTGATATTTTGCCCTCAGCAAAAAAGTGAGTCATTTTCAGATGTTTTAACAAACTAAGTGCAGCTCAAAAAGATGATCATTTTAATGTCACATTTGTGAGTCTGTGACCAACAGGAGGCCAGAAAACAGGGGTGTGCCAACCAACCCCTGTAGCCAACCAACCCCGGTCTCCCCTACTGTATGTCAGGTTAGATTAAGTTCGTTTTAGATGTTGATACTTTCCAGGTTTAAGTTGTTGAGTAACCTTCAGATCAGAAGCAGCTTCCAGATTGTCTCTTTAAGAGATAATCACTGACATTTTGCACCACCACATTGGACAGAGCATCATGCACATATGAAGTTTAATATGTTTGTGGATTTTAGTGTGTATTGAACACACATTTTAGTGTGTTCAATAAATAAAGAAATAATTAAATAATGAAATAATATGTTTGCTGATGATTGCATCAAGAACATGGGTGTTATGGTCTGTCCTATTGAGTCTGTTTGCCCAAAGAGACTTTACAACAAAGAAACACCATACTGCATAAGGAAAAAAACAGTATCACGTTATAATGTGAAAAGAATATTGTCCTAACCGTATATCTTTCATGTTATAACAATATATTTTCACATAAATACAAAATACAAGCTATAACAATATGATTTATATTGTAAAAACCTGAACATACGTTATCATATTATAACATGAAATATTTCCAATATAAATCATTACATGATGTGATCAGTTATATCAGTATGTTGTTATAACTTAAATATATTACAACTTAACTTAAATATATATGTATACATATATACAGTGTGTATATATATAAAATGTATAATTTATATTTAATTTACCGTCAAACTACACTGTATACACTGCTGGTGATGCTCTTTCCTCCCAGTCCGGTGGGTTTTTCGCCCCTCCTCACCGTCTGTCAGGCGGGCACACACAGACACACACACCTTTTCCCCCTCTGTGGTCCTCCAGCGTTCCTTACCTTCTTGCCGCTCCTCTCAGCCTCGTTGTCTGGCGGTGAACTCTCACCCCAGCTGCTTGGGAAATGTCACAGAGGCAGAGAGGCCCGTGCTGCAGTAGGGGGGCGTAATAGGAGGGGGAAAAAAATAACAACATTTTCCTGACTGCTCACTCTGCATCTTTTAATCGCGTCTCTGTCGTGCAACCGCCACATCCCGCTACCAGCAGCAGCAGCAGCAGCCGCCGCCGCCGCCGACAACTAATTGCAGTCTCAATGCTTATTCCTCGTTAGGGCTGATAGAGAGAGAGAAAAAAAAATCCGTGCCAGACATGTGAGTAGCAAAAACCATCGCTGTCGTTCTCTCTCCACTTACCCTCTGACTGCTATGTGCTCACGCTATTGTATCCTCACACCAGAGGCAGAGGGGAATTGTCATTGGACCGTTGTGCATTTAGTGTGAGTGTGAGTGTGCGGGTTGGACGGTAGCGTGGCTGTGTGGACTCTGACGGGGCACATGAAGCCCCGGCCGTCGGCTTGTTGTGGGGCTCTGCGTCGGCTCGGCTCGGCTCGGCTCGGCTAGCTGAGCCACAGGCTGCACACACCAGCTCCGGTGGAGGGAAAGCCCGTCCACTCACTCACTCACCCACTCACCCACTGTGTGTGCCAAGTGTTGTAATGTAGCTTTAGCTCTGTAGCCTGCTCGCATTCACTCAAGGTGTGTATGTGCTTCTGTGTGTGTGCGCGCGCGCGCGTGTGGATATACTGTATGTGTGTGTGCTTGCGCGCGCGTGTGTCTGTGTGTGAAAGCGAGAGAGAGAGAGAAGGGGGGAGGCTGGTGTGGAGTCCAGCCTGGCATCTCCAGTCAGATGTGGAGGCCCAGGTTAGAGCTCACATACTGCGGCAGTGAGAGAGATGTGTTTGGAGCCTGTGTGTGTGTGTGTGAGGCTGGATGGTGATCACAGGTGCAGGAGTGACAACAGATTAACACAAGATGCTGAGTGCTGTGTTCACTGGTGTGTGTGTTCTTCTAAAAGTCGCATCTATGTGTATGTGTTTTTTCATGGCTGCATTATTGTCAGAGTAACAGCAGTATCACTTACTTGCTTTTCACAGCTTTTATCTTGGATGCATCAACTCTTTATACCAAGTTCCAAATTCAAACTCTGGGCACCACAGGGATCAATAGTGCAACTGTAGCGTTTCATTTGCTGATTATTTTGTCAGTCAAGCCTGCTGTCTGTGTTGTGTGTCAGTGTATTGTCCGAATACTGTGCTGTTTGCAGTGTGCAAACAAGGTCTCCTCAGATCCTCTTCTTGCTCTGACCATGTCAGACATTCAGGCAGTTTACTGTGGTCACTAATTGTAAACATAGGGTTTGCTTCCAATTTATTATAATATCAAATAGTTTTTGTTGTTGTTGTTGTTTAGCTAATCAATTGATCATTCATTGTTTTTTGTTTACATTAAGGTAACATGTAGTTTAACATGTGAATTAAAGGTACAGTATGTAAGAAATCTAAAGCAACTGGCCGTAAAATCCTCCTAATATGTCACAGAGACTCAGGAATAATTTTAATATAACATGATGAACTCACCAACAACAATAGTACAGCCAGAGTATTCGCATTAAAAATCTTTTTTTGCAGACTGCAAATCATGTTTATGTTTTGAATTTACGTGTTGGCATGTTGCGCCACCTAGCCCTCTCTCCCAGTCACGGCGGCATCAGTGGCATTTCAGCCTCCGGTCTGGTCCACTGAGCTGCCGCTACGACTGGGAGAAAAAATGAGATCGCTGTGTTTTGAATTTGACTGCAGTAACCGTTTTTGGCCACATTCTTACATATGGCACCTTTAAAGTAAAAAAAAAGATTGAAATATGAAGTGATATCTGAACATCTAAGTGAGATTAGTGTTGGTGCTGATACAGATTTGGTGGATTTGATCTAAACCACATTTTACTGTTTTCATCAACTTAGTCTTAACTAACTGCCACAAAAATAACATTTCAGGTTTCATCATAGGCTCAAATATTTTTATATGTCAGTTCATATGTAGCTATATGCTTTAAACATTTTTAGACTCAAGTATTTTATATTTTATATTGTTGCCAATTGAGGTTCAAGGGAAAGATGAAGGGCAGCCATTGCCTCTCTGTGGACTAGACATAGGTTATGTGACAGAGAATGAGAGGAAAGAGGAGAAATGATGTGCAACAGGTTTAGCCTTTTAAACCCTTCTGTCATATTACAGCTAAAAGGAGTAATCTTTGCAAATTTCTCTGTGTGATCCTGAATGTGGTCCATGGTTTCAGGGGGGACAACATCGTGCATCTCCTGAAGATGTCAGTCCAACAAACTCAGTGGCTTGTGATGCTGATGCCCAGTAGAAGATCCTGGGATTGAGAAGTGAATCCCTTCACACTGATGGCCTGGACTAGGTGAGAGGTTCAAGTGTGAATGTTCCCTGAAGGCAACACTCACCATTTGTTTTGTTTTTACATTGCATGAATAGCCTTGCAAAGTCATTAGCTGATGGGGGACCAGTTGTTGATGAGGTTTGCTCTGTCTGCGACAGGTTTCAGCTGGCCTGCTGAAGCTATGGGGAGCTGTTGGAGCTGTCTGTACAGGGACCCCATCCGAGACAACCATCTTACTAAATTTAAGGTCAATAATCCTAAATATGGTTTTGTATAACGATTATAACAAGTCAGCACCGTTTGTTTCTTTGCGTCCTTAAACCAAAGTGTAATAATCTGTTGTTTCTAGGTCACCAATGTGGATGATGAGGGCAACGAGCTGGGCTCTGGTGTCATGGAGCTCACGCAGACCGAGCTCATTCTTCACACACGCAAGAGAGACGCCATCCGGTGGCCGTACCTCTGCCTGCGGCGCTACGGCTATGACTCCAACCTGTTTTCTTTTGAGAGCGGTCGCCGCTGTCAAACCGGGCAGGGTGAGAAAAGTTTACACCTGTTTGACTCTATTTAACAAATTGCTTACTAGGCATTCTGGAAATATTTAGACTTTGTCACATTAGGAGAAACTCGAGTCTAAATGCATCCAAATCATGATGATTAATGAATTCTCTGCTGGGCTTATACTGCACATACATGAGGTACAAAATGAACATACTGGGCAACAGCTGCTTGTTTTATTCCATTAAGTGTGTCACAGTGAAAGATACATCATCTTGTCCATCTCACAACAACATCCAAACAAAAAGAGCAGTGTGTCACTATTTATTTTCCTTTTCCCTTTTTAAAGAGTTGTTTTTTTTAGAGTCTGGAGGTTTTCGCTCAAAAATAAACCCTAGACTTAGACAAATCAAATCTATCTTAAACATCACCTATGGGCTTCTAGTCCTGTGTGGTGGTGACTGTGTCTGCAGAGCCCCTTCCCCCCACTTGTATTTGGTCTTTTGTTTTGCTTTGTTGTGCACGGGTACGCTTCTGGGTGGAGAGTCGTGTTTTCTCTCCAGCCAATAACAGAGCTCAGGTGAAGCTCCGTGCAGCACGAGTAGGAGGAGGGCTGCTAGCCCCACTAGCTGTAGGCTACTACTGAATGCTAGCGAGTGTTAGCGGTGGATGCTATCCACCACCGCTAACACTCGCTAGCTCGACATTTATGGTGCGTTCCAGGCTTTTGAACCCGTAAGTCACGACTTCAAGTCACCAGTTACGACTTTGTAGCCTTCCAGGCAAGTTACGAGTTACAACTGGGAGCTGGGAGTAGATCGATCTAGTACGAGTTCACAGGTGGGAAGTTACGAGTTTGGCTGTACGTTCCAACGGGTAACCATAGGAACGGGTCGGAAAAACACGAGTTACGGGTTGCCTGGAACGCACCATAACTTCCGCTAGCGGTGGCGGCTAGCATCCGCCGCTAGCACCCGCTTCCCAGCTTACCACAACAGCCCTCCTACTTGTTGCAGCATATTTCACGAGGCTCCCGTTGTTGGTGACGGCCGGGTATTTGCCAGCCGCTCCAGCGCTTCACTCAGACTGTATTTCCTGTTCTTTGCGGTCCTGACAACTGCTGCTGTCTGGTGCAGGAGGCTGCACAGTTTGGCCCAGTTTGAATGTTTTGTTTACAAACTGCAACGAACAAACCTCCAGACTCTACCTTTAACATTATTAAAAGGACATTGTGTCACTTCTCCTGTTATCTATTCACGAAAATCGATTATTTGGTTCAAAAGTATGCTTTCATTCATCAGTTTTCATTAAACACTGAAGTGTTCCTTCAGTGTTGCCTCGTGCTGACGGACCACTTGTTTATGCTGTTACGTGCAGCAGCTGTCGTCCGTCTGCCGTCTGCCCAATTTCACGTGAATGCAGAAAAATCCGATTGAGTTGCTTGCGATATGCAACCGCAACACTAGATGGGAGTAATTCCTACACAATGTACCTTCATCATCATCATCATCATCACCACCCATCATTAGCATTATACCGGTTTATTTAATCACATGTCTGAGTATGAGCCTTTACACACATTCACTCACTCAACAAAGCCCCCAGAGGTTCAAGGTTCCTTTATTGTATATATACCAAAGAAAAGAGTACATATACACAGTGACATTCTATTTGCACTCACAGTGAAAGAGGGGTTAGCCATAGAACAGTGATCAAATACAGGCTAACTCTAAAGGTACAATCGCATTCACACACACACACTAACACACATCCACACACTAGTCTATGTGAAATAAAATAATAAAATAAATAGTGTACAGAGTGTTGTACCAGCAAAAAACACAGTCACAGGGTTATTGCACATCACAGTTGTTTTGTTATTATTTTGTTTTTGGTTTTTAGTGTCGAGTAGGGTTGCACGATAAATCGAAATAAATAATTGGCGATCTCGATTCACACCTACATGTGATCTCATTTCTAAATGACAACAATTCTTCTGCTTCACAAACAAATGCTCTTTTTTCCTCTATGAGTTTCTGAAGTGCCCCCAAACCCGAACTGCTGCCTTCTCTCTCAACCTATGACAAAGTGCCTTTACGTCACGTGATTCAGTGGAGGAGGAAGCCTGTCGGCAGTTGAGAGACTTTTCAAAAGAGCTGCACAATACCTTGCCCAATCAATAATAAACATTTCATTTTGAGAAAATAATCGTGCCAGATAATCGTGATCTCAATTCTAAGCATGATTCACATTTTTTCTAGAATCATGCAGCCTGTGTGCAAAGTTGAGGGTTAATGCACATAGTGTCCAGATGATATTTTAGTGCAGAGTTCAGTGTGTTGATGGCTCGGGGATCTCTATAACTAACCATCTTGCTGACAGTGTTGTTAATGTGCTCTTTTGGATCAGGGATCTTTGCATTCAAGTGTTCCCGGGCCGAGGAGATCTTCAATTTGCTCCAGGAGCTGATGCAGTGCAACAGCATCAACGTGGTGGAGGAGTCGATGATGATGAGTCGCAGTGGTCACACACCGGAGATGGACATGTCCCGCACGCCACAGACTCCCAACAGTGAGTCACACGACCATGCAGACACATGTCTATCGCTTGCATGCAGCACTAAAGCAGTACATTTAGCAGAATACAGATAGCTTTTAATAGGCACGGGTTCAGACTGAGTCAGAGACACAAAGGTGTCAGACTTACAAACAGGTGAAACTCAGGCTCAGCACATCTGCATCAGCCTGCAGCTGCATGCTCCTCCTCACACAGCTGGTGGAGAGGTGACTGTCAGATGTCTCTGTGTCAAGATGATCAGGTTGAGATAATGTTGTGCATGCAGGGATTGGATTATTGCGATATTCATGTGCCAATATTTTCAGTTCAGATTACCAATATAAATACCAGTGGCGGCTGGTGACTGAAAAAATTGGGGTGGACAGGAGGAAAACCAGTCCACGGCGTCATGTTATCTTCAACTAGCTGACTACTTATCCCTACTTTCTTATATTACCATACAGGCCTAATGAGAAAAACAGAGCGTTTATCAAGGATTTGAAAAAAAAAAGCAGGCCAGTGTTGAACACTGGTAAATGCACAGTGGGAATTTTACACAACACCCTCTGATTTAAAAAGGAAAAACAAAAACCATGAAATTCTGGACTTATTAACAACAAAGCAAAGTGTTCCACTCAATTTACATGCATACTTATACTTTCAAAGCTTTTAGCTGGGCTTTATGGCGAGGGATTCTCCAGACAGAGACTGTTTGCACTGACTGAAATACAGCAACAAAACAGCGGTGAGAGCTGGATACGGATCACAATCGCCCAAAACTTGTAGTTGGACAATGTGTCTTATATAAATGATCGGTGAGATGACCGAAGTGTTCATGGGTTGATAGATGGGAAATGAACAGTCCTTATTGCTGCTCTGTACAGTGTCCGGTCGTGCCGTTGAACAGATGTTTTACCCTTCAGCAGCGCAGGTGACGTCACTAAAAACTATGAATGATCTCTCTGACTGCTTCTCTCTATTTACCATTCCCCTCCATTGTGTTCACTGAGCAGCTCCCATCTCTGCCCCGCGGATCTCAAAACAACATGCACCGATAATTAAAGATAATGAACCTACTGCTATTACTATAGGGATTATGGCAATAGGTGACTTTGCCAAGATATTGAACTATCCCTTTATAGTTATTTTTACAGATGTTGATTGATTTCAGTCTAAAATGAATCACAATTTACAACATGATATTTTGCATACAATAGGCCTTGGTGTACATTGCTATGTATTGACAAGATTTAGCTCACAGTGATGAACGTTCTTCACCTATATCTGCAACTTCCATCAACTTACAATAAATTTCAATCCATTGTTTTGATTCTCAGTGTCACAGTTGTACAGGTTGTGTTGCACACTACTGTTCATGCTCGGTACAGAACAGCAGACACAGGTAGCAGCTAGCTGGTGAACATACTGGAGCATTAAGCAGCTAAAGTGTCGCCTATTTCAATCAAACAGAGACAAAAGAAAGTGATAGCTCAGCTTGTATCAGCTGATGATGTGACAGAAAGACACAGTTCAGCTCCCTCTGCTCATGACTCATTTCCACTGCCCCCAAGTGGCCAAAGAAATCAGTGATTTCAGGTTTAAACACAGTATATGACTGACACAGGTGCCTCATCTTAGGAAAAAAAAAGCACTCAAGGAACAGTGATTACTTTCTATGTAGCAGCGTTGAGCAACGTTCAGTTTGTTTGACTCTTGTTTTTATATCTCTGGAGCTAAATGTTGGAGGAAATGGATGATGCGAGTGAACAGCTCTATATTCTCCTGTGTAGAGCGAGGCGGTGTCACAGCTCTGTGTGTCAGCCGGCTCCTGTCACTGCTGGAAGGTGCTCGGCAGCACTTTTTTTCACTGGGATCTGATCGGGGAGTGTCATCACAGTGTGGCAGGGTCACATCCCTGTTGAGTCTGCCTGTCCTGCCAGTTAACAGACAGAGACATACAAACAGAGACTTGTGCATCAAGTCTTTTATGAGAAATACAGCTATGATTATGATAATACTCCCTTCGTTCTTTTCTCAAAGAGCAGTGGTTGAACCCTTGTGTTTTTACATCATCTCATTCATGACAAGATGAGTGAACATCACCATGATCATTAAAAAATAGTGTTTTATTTGCAAGGCAAGTCAAG
Organism: Trachurus trachurus; assembly: GCF_905171665.1. Lineage (NCBI taxonomy): Eukaryota > Metazoa > Chordata > Actinopteri > Carangiformes > Carangidae > Trachurus > Trachurus trachurus. The sequence goes on from NC_139896.1 coordinate 28,561,538, forward strand.
GCAAATTTATTTGTATGGCACAATTGATACACCACGCTTTACAGAGGCATAGAAATACATAAAACCATAGATAAGGTCATAGAAAAGAGAGAAATAAGCCAATGAAAGAGGGTCTAAAAGACAAGAATTAGAGTTATTAAAAAAATCATTAAAATAATGTATTGAAACCAATGTTAATGACTGAATGAACAAATGGCACCTGTTAGTTACCGAGCTGAATCACTGTGACACAGACACTACCACTGAGTCTTTTAAGCCAAGTCAGATTTTTTGCTACAGTTATGAACAAAAATGTTGAAATTTACATATAAATTATTTCAAAAGCTGTATAGTAGGCTATAGTAAGAGAGAGCTGCAGGAAATCCGTTCCAGTTGAAACTTCTGACTCGGAACTCGGAAATTCCGACTTCCGAGTACAAATGGAACGCACCATGAATCCAAGCGAGGGAGCAGACAGCTTGTATGCGATAAGTATGGAGATTTTTATTGATCAAAACTTTAAATAGTGTCCCACAGGAGTCCAATATCACATTAAAAGCCCCTGAAATTAGCATAATAGGTCCTCTTTAAACTGAAAAAAAGTATATATGTAGTACACAGTATGAAGTATGAAGATAAAGTGTGTTTTGAACTTAATTTCCTCAGTGTTTAACATATTTGCGTCATGCTGAGCTCAGTGAATGATGGTCTGTCTTTAACTCCATAACTATGTTTGCAGCTCCAGTGTTCCCTGTCCAGGCCTTTCCCAACGGATACCCTGGTTATCCAATCAGAGGCGAGGCCTCTCAGCCCTCTCTCGCTGACGACCATGGACACAGCCTCATGGGTTTGGAGGATCAGGTACGACCTTCCCGTTCCCCTCACAGCTCACGGTGTCTGTCACACTTCACGGTCTGACCCTGGTTTCTCTCTCTCCCCCGACAGACCCACACCTACGTTAACACTGTCAGCATGGAGGGGGATCCCTCCATGCGTCACTGTGTGCACTCTCTTCCCGAGGTGCGGCCCAGCGCTTTCCCCGAAACCACCCGGGGAGCCATGCCCGTCGGGGGCCAAGGGAACCCGCAGCCCAACCTGCGCTGCTGTCCCCTGGAGGAGCATAAGGATCCTCAAGTGTTCTTACAGCCGTCCTCGCAGGAGGTCAAGTTCATGCTGGGCCCCACTCCGGCGCAGCGCCATCTGCTGGAGAGGGAGAGGGAGAGGCACGGCCACAACCCACACAGCCTTCAGCCAGTAGAGGGCGCCACCGGCTCAGAGACGGAGGGGGACGAGCCCTCCATGCACCTGTGCAACTCCCACTCCTATCACCATTTCCATCACCACGCGCACCGCCACCCGGGCCACGAGCGGCCGGACGGCTGCCAGAGCGGCGAGCTCACCTACGAGAACATCAACGGCCTGAGGGGGGGCCGGAAGCAGCGGCTGAGCCCCAGCAGCGTGTCGCAGTCGGTGGGCTCCAGCAGCAGCAGCAGCACCGGGGACAGCCACTCCCACTCCCTCCTGCACCCGCACGCCCACGGCCCCGCGTCCCTGCCCCCGCCGGGCTACGGCTGCGAGAGGGGCATGGGGGGGGGCCACCGCCGGACGGCCCTGCTCAACTACGAGAACCTGCCGTCCCTGCCCCCGGTGTGGGAGTACCGAGCCCTGCAGAGGGACGACGAGCAGGACGAGGAGGACGACGAGCAGGACGAGGAGGAGTACGAGGAAGAGGAGGAAGACTTTGACGAGTACGAGTTCTCAGAGGGGCCCGGGACGCCCAACGGGTACCACCAGGACGGCCGGGGCATCCACCGGGATGCCCTGCAGAACTATGTCAACACAGAGCAGGTCCAGCCACCGCGGCTCCGGCACGCCTGCCCTCCCCCGCACCCGCGGCCGTGCCAGCCGGACAGAGGGGGCCGAATATTTAGCTTTGATTTCGGCAGGCGATCGAGGCCGGGGATCGGAGGCTGCGAGCACGGCCACATGCCTCCGTCGCGGCAGCTGAATTACATCCAGGTGGACCTAGAGGGAGAGCCTCCCTGCCAAGCCCTCGGCGGCGGGGGTGTCCAGACCCAGCCACAGCACCAGCGCCTACCACCCAAAAAATGTGGCCCCCAGGCACCCCGGCGCAGCGAATGCTACGCAGTCATCGACATAAAGAAGACCGCTGCCATGTCCAATCTGCAGAAAGCTCTGCCCAGGGATGATGGGACTTCCAGAAAGACTCGCCACAACAGCACAGACCTGCCTCTGTAAAACGGTGTTCAAACTGAAGAGGAGCGATGAAGACAGATGAAGGCTTATCCTCATCTTAGCACACTGGACCCTTCACTGTCATCCATCCATTCAACTGTCGGGCTGACTAATACGATACAGGTACCTAATTAGAAACTTAATGAAACTTATCTGTGCATACGAAAGGAAATAAGAAATCTCTGAGGAGAATTTGCCATTTTATTTTGTTATTTATAGTTATGTGGTGTGACGCTCTGGAGAAATCTGCAGTTCTCACTGCAAATACTGTCTGCTGGATATATGGATATTTATATATAAGCATCAAATCATACATCTATATATGAAAATGTACATGTAGGATTTGATGCTTGGCTGTGACTTAGAGCAGTGACCTCTGTTCAGTGGAAACATTCATTTCCATAGCAAATTTAAATTCTTAAACTCATCTCCATTCATGAATATTATTGTCCCTATCATTTAGCCACGCTACACCCATGTTTTTTTTATGTTTTCATTTTTTTTTTTTTCAACTTTACCACAACGATAGCCAGAAATACGACCCTCACTCCAGAAAGGCTGTGAGTTGTTGTTGGCGTGCAGGAAGGTTTATGGTTCCTCCAAGATACTGGCCAATGTTCATACCTCATCACAAGCACCTAAGTCTAACATTGTGGCTGGTGGAAGAGGCCATTCTTTGTTACTATATGCCTATAGAGCATTTTGCACACAATCCTATGGAATTGTATTTTATCATATTTTAGAAATAGTTTTGTCCAATTCAGAAAATGGCATAAAACAAAATATATATATATATATATATTTGGTGGTATCTGGAGAATTAGACTTCAACTGAATGACGGTAAAAGTAGCACACATGGATCAGTCGAGCTGCGGCTCCCTCCAATCCACATGCAGCAGATGAAAAAGTAGCATATCATCTTTGATTACACCTCCCGCGCATCATCCCAGACCTGCGGGGGGGTCCACAGCTGTTTACGCTTGTCACGTTGCACTTTTGACCCCGGGCCGCTGAAATGCTCTTTGTAACTACTTTGGGTTTGACCGTGTCCTTTTACCAAAAGCAGAAGGGGAGGGGGTGGGGGGGGCATTCATGGACAGTCAGCATCGTAGGTTAGGGTTTATTAGATGTTCTGATGGAGACATCGATAACCTCAGATAGTGGCATTAAGCTATAACCTCACTTAATATGTGCTATAATTTTCAGTGAGCGGGTGTGAGTGGTCTATTTAAAGGGTAATCCAGTGTGTTGCCAAGTCATGCAGTGAAGTTTTTTTTTTTTTTTTTTTTGTGAGGCTATTGATTAACCTTCATGTCAGATATTTATTTATTTATTTACTTCATTATTTATTCATTCTTTTTTTTCTTCCTTTTTTTTTAAATTGCAATAATTTTGTTTTCCTTGTGATGACCACCGTTTTGTAATCCAGTTGGTAATACGGAGACCAAAGTTTCACCTCAAATTATCACTGGACACTGGTGTATTACTGTTATAACTGCGTAATTATGTTTGAAAAAAAAAAAAGAGAGACTGTATTTATATTTTAAGTGCCAAAACTTAATTGCAAACTGTATGGTGAATAAAATCAAACGTGCCATTGGGATTTATAGGGCAGAAAGGCATAACATGAGAGCAGTCATGATATTAACAAAAAAAACCAACAACAACTGGTAAATAGAAATGAAAATAATAAAAACTGCACATTCCACCTCATCTGCATCGACAGCCATTTTAGAGGGAGGTATGAGTATGGTGATGTTGTAGTCTGATAATCACAGCTAGGGTGGTTTTATGCTGCTACGTGTACATACTAACAGTAGCCAATGTAAGCTACAGGTACTTGTCAAAGTGAAAAACCTTCACGATGTCAGATCTTTTACCATATTGTTAATAGAAGTAGCATTGTTGTGTTCTTCAGAGGTTTTTTCTATTGTGCCATTGCAGAGAATGTTTCATTTGGAGAAAAAAAATTCAATTGCTGAGAGATTGTTGTGCCTGGTTGGAGGGCGTACGGAAGCACAGGCCCCACTGATGCTGTCGATAAGCGCTCAATAAGTAGATTTCTACACATCTGTAGGCCTGAAAATGCAGATGTGCCGTGGCACAAATACAAATTCTCAACTTCTGATATGGAGGGGCTTTTTTCTTGGCTTCTGTGCGACATCATCATGACTGAAAAAGAAAAAAGTGCAAACATGAGTTACCAAGTGTTTTAACTTGAGTGTCAATCATGTAGCCTATGTGTCAGGACATGATGAAGAGCCTCTATAACCTCCTTTAGGTGGCGTCTGGAACAGCCACAGGTGTTTCATTATGATGACACAACAGTAAAAGCATCACATTCAACTTCTATGGAGACAGAGATAGTGAATGTTTTGCTGTCTGTCTTTTCTAATACTTAAATGGACCAATTTTAACTAGTAATCAGGAAATATTTGGCATTTTTCTCAAATGGTTATCAAAGTTATAAGTCCAAAACCCCCAAATACTTACAACAATGTGAAAATGTGACTCTAAAATGAACAAATGTTTGTTAATCATGTGTAATGTTAATCACTTTTTATTGTTCCTTATCTTACTTTAACCGCAGATAAAAGTTTACCTACAGGTACAATAAGAGGAACCTGAGCCAGGCCTTAAGCAGAAGCTCTTAACAAACCCCAAGTCAGAAGTTGCGTATGTGTATTTTTGCTTGAGTGTCATATTCTAAAATGAGATAAAAACAAAAATGTCTCCTCTGTAACAAAAAGCCCAATCCCTAACTGTCCCAATACATTTTTGACTGTATTTGCAAAGAAATTGTCACGATACGTTGGAGGGATGTTTACATTTTTGCAATAATAGGTGAATTATTGTTTTGTTGATCGAAATCAGACCAATGTGTTCAAGTGTGAAATTTAAATAGTAGTCATTAGAGCTGTGGACTTAATGTATTTAATCACGTGTTCTTCTGTGAATCAGCAGTTTTATTATTATTATTTCAGGTACAATGTTTTCCTTTCAAACCTTCATAGTGTGATTCCAGCAGAAAGCAAAAAAAAAAAAAGAAGCCTGTTTTCTTGATTGTCAGACACTGTGTTTGCTTAAACTCACATGAACAGTGCCATATAGTAGGTGACCATTGCCAAGTAAGTTCATTTAAATTTAATTGTATTAAACTTTTCAAACCAGTGGCGATGTTTCATCCAGGAAGCAGCAAGTGTTTCATCTAATTCCTCAGAATATTGTTACATGTGGTTTTATGGTCAGTTTAAAAAAAAAAGAAAAAAAAAAAAAGTCCATGTTTAAATGTGTCAACTATCTTTGTCATAACGCAGTGACCTCACCACCACCTACAACCCGTTAACAGTGATTGCAGCATCATTACCACATACTCCTGTGTTTACTATTTAAGAATAAAGAGAAAAAATTTCATAATGACAAGAAATAGATATGTTAACTAATTGTTTTTCAGCACTTCAGACCTCTCGTGTGATCTCACTGGAGTTGAAATGAAGTGCAACTCACACCCACATTACTGTGACTGGCTCCACGTCAATGCTATCTCAAGCATTTCATCCTCATAACCCTCGGTGTTTATGCTTGAGGCGTGATTCTCACAGGTGTCTGACAGGATTAAGCGCCGCCCGTGGGTATGATTTGTTCTGCCGGTGTAATCTGTAGGGTAAGGGGCCCCGAGTGGAGATAACAACTCCTGTCACCACCAAGTTCCCCAAACTGAATTTATTGAATAGGTTGTTTAACAAAAGGGCTTGCTCTGTGTTCACTGTACAAACATGAACGCCTATATCTTAATGTCCATTTCAAGAAAATTTTCTCACTGTGCCTTTCATGTTCAAGCGGTCTGTTGTTTGAAAAAAAAAAAAAAAAAGGTCACTACCTGTAGACAGCTGTAAGTTTAAAAAACGGGATTTGGAGAAAACATGCTGATTGTTTTATGCTGAACTGTATTTTAAAAAAAGAAAAAAACATGTCTGTTAAAGGAATGTGTCAGGAAAGACACTGCTGTGATTTAGAGAAGATTGATACCACTCTCGTGTCTGTAGGGGAAATACCAAGATTAGCCTAGCTTAGCATAAACACTGGAAACGGAGGGAAACTGCTAGCTGGACTCTGCTCAGAAGTAAAAAAAAAATCAATTTACCAGCGTCTTAAAAGTTCACTTGTTCCATATTATATCTCATTTGTTTAGTCAATACAAAAACCAAAGTGTCGTTTCTTTCCACATAGGAAAAGATGAATTGAATGATGATGAATGATTGAATGAAGAGTCAGGTGGATTTCAGGAGAACCAGAACCAGCTGTATTGAATTTTCCAGCTGAGCTCAGGTGAAACCGTCAGACCAGAGTGGTATCAGTCTTGTCATCAAAGCAGAAGGAATCATGATGACATGAGAGAGAACACAACCTTGATCGTCTAGTCGGGGGATTGTGAGATGCAGTGTTAACAGCCAAACAAATGTTGGCGCATGACTCAGACATCCTGTAGCATACTACAGTACAGTGTTAATTATGAGTAAAGACTTGTGAGATGTGGCTTCTGCTGCAACATCTCACCAGCTGCCGTCTCTTCTCAGAGCTGAAGGACGTGGGAATAAGACGAGGTTTCAGTCGTTTTGTGTTCAGATTTACAACCAATCAAAGTGTGAGAGGAGAAAACGGAAAGATAGACGTGCAGACCGGGTCTCAGCAGGAACAGAAAGAAAGGCGGTTTGCATCACAATGCTGCTCATAGTGGTTTTCACCTTCATCATCAACATCATCATCAGCAGCAGCTCTTCAGTGATTTTGTACATCAGGTTCAAAAGAATATATCTCCCACCAAACAATCATAGTCTAAATGACATACTGTAAAACCTCAACTTCCTGTTCAAGCTACAAGGTAGATCTCTGTCAAAAATACTGAAAGTATCACAAAACTGTAATATCTCTTCTTCTTCTTCTTCTTCTTCTACTTCTTCTTCTTATGATTAGTATTGTTGTTTTTTTTCTTTCTTTGAAATCTGGTTTGTTTTTGTCTGGTACGAGTGTAAATCGCCACCTGTGGGTGATGTACATGTACGGGTCTGAGCTGTACATTTTTTTGTGACAGATTTGTGTATTTAAATACAGTACAGGTTGCATTGGTCGAACTTTGTGACTATTATATCAATTTCTCAATCGAATGAGTGCCAAATAATGCTCGAGCATGACAAAACCTGGGACCTACAAGTGACTGCAGGTACTCTCTGACTCACCCAGTGAGACTCCACTGACTCGCTGCTGTTGTGGACTCTTAACTTGTGATACGAATGCACAGCCGAAGGTTTAACCATGCGAAATATTTTTGCTGAAAGAGGGAAAACTTTATGTTTTTGTCTGGGGTTTGGGGGTGGGAAAAACTAAACAAAAAAAATGTTAGAAAAACAGTTTCTTCAGATATTTGTTGTATGTTTCCGTGTCCATCCATGGCATATAAATGAGTACGCAGTGAGGGTTCTTGTCACCGCTGCCATTAGACATGAATATAAAAAGCTGATTTTGCTTCATTTGTTGGACTGTCGGGGTCATTTTCCATTACTGAATCATTCCACACAGAGATGCATTGTATGTTATCTGACGTCCTGTTCATCCCCAAAACAAAGTGAGCCTGACATTTGGTGAATTTTACCCTGAATTTTATCAATTACAGAGTGTGGATTTGTGCAAAATGTAAAAGTAAATGAAATTCTAATATTAAAATGACGCTATGAAAATATCTTACCGCTCACTTAACAGTGTCCATTTTTTATTCTTTTAGTCAAAACCATTGAATGTCTCAGAGAATCAATGAATGCATTTGAGCAAACCAAGTGTCTCCCCCCAGGATCACGTGCCTCCTGCGCTCATGACATGTCGTCTTTTTTTTTCTTCTTTTTTTTTTTTTTTTACATTAGCCTACAGCATTTACAAGATATTTTTAAGGTATTCCAAAAATATTTTTATAAGATATACCAGAACAGACTGCTCAACAATCCTGAACAGTACAAGATTTTAAAAAGAAGAAAAAAAAGTGGACACCAAATCTTTTTCAGGCTTGATCAAGTCTGATCACCTGGAGGGGAGACGCCTTGTTTGCTCTGGTCTGTTTATTATTTTCAAAGGAAATATTTCCGACAGACGTGGAACGGGCCTGTTCAAATGTGTGTAATGTAATACCCAGACCGTTCATTCATCCTGGGAGCCAACAGCTGACAATAACTGTGCTGTGTCAGAGATGTGTGAACCGTGTGAGCACCACTCAGAGCAGATCTGCCTTCTTCTTGTTGAGAACACACACAGCTTTCTGTGGCTCTATACCTGCCTGGGAGAAACTGCTTCTTATCCAAGATAACATAATCATGTTTCCCGTTTTTTGCTTAAAACCAGAAATTAAATCGTGACTTTTATCCAACAATTGTTTTTGCAGCTGAATATGAACTTCTTTTGAGCATGTACTTAGTGTCTGCCTGTGTGTAAACAGTTTGAATAATTTGATGTACAGAGAGCATGGTCCCTGTTAGCTCTAGAGATTTACAGCCACCTGTAAATATATGCCTTAAATAGTAGCTGTCTTTGTCTTGTGTCCGTATGTCTGTCTTGTTTTATGGTTATTGGATATCATTGTATCAAAAGAAGGAGCCTCACAAATAAAGCAGAGCTTTGTTTCTACTCTACTCGGCATCAGTAATGTTAAAGTCTGAGGAGGATGAAGCGCTCAATAATTCATTTTGCTGTAACGGAAGACAAGTAGAAAAACAATGCCTGTATATGACGTCATGAAACTTGCGCTACAGTTTGTCATTTGAGTGTTGGATTTCTGTCTGACCCTCAGAAATATGATCATCTCCAATTTCCAGTTTCCCAGTGGAGTTTTGACTACAAACAGGTCAGCTGCTTCGCTAGGCGACAAAACAGCCGCGGTGTTTTCCATATGTGCAGGGCTTCACGTTGAAAGGAGAGGAGATTTCAATTTACTCCTATTCTAGATGTAGTACAATTCAATTATGTGCCTTTTGCTTAAATATTTCATTTTATTGAATAACTAAGTCAAAGGGATAGTTCAACATTTTGGCAAATTCACATATTGCCATTATCCCTATGGTTTTAGGAGTAGGTTCATTACTTTTAATTGTCGGTGCAAGCTGTTTTTAGATCAGCGGGGCAGAGATGTGAGCTCTGCACGGCGCGCAGTACTTTCACCTTTCCCTCATCATATTCATCAAATACACAATCCAACAACTCCAAAACGCTCTTGTGGACAAGTTGGGGCCTGCACATTAACCACGCTATGAAATAATCATGTAACATTACGAGACTGAGTTGTTTTCAAGGCAAATGTACCCTGGAACTGACTTAAAAAGCGCAAGTAGTAGAGTATTTGCTTCATGTGTCGTAATGTTACATAATTATACGTTATTATTTCATAGCGTGGCGAATGTGGTGGTCACAACTTGTCCATGAGAGTTGGAGTTGTTGGATTGTGTATTTAGTTTGATGAGGGAAATGCAAAAGTACCGTGCAGGTCGAATCTCTAAAAACAGCTTCCACCGACAATTAAAGGTAATGAACTTACTCCTAAAACTATAGGGATTATGGCAATAGGCGAATTTGCCAAAATATTGAACTGTCCCTTTAAACACTGTGACTGTGTAAAGGAGGTTGCTGAACCCTCAGAGAATCATCTGAATCTGCAGGTGGCCTTGGTTTTAAAGAGCTTTCATGAGAGCCTCTGCTCATTGATGTGTGTAAATCAACTGTTTTGGTTCCCTCTCACTGTTCCAGCCACAGCAGGCAGCTGAAGCTCCAAATACCTTCTCTCCACTCTCTGCAGAGCAGCAAACAGCAGACAGCAAGTTGCAAATACAACATCAGTCTGTCACACTAACGTGGTGATGATCTTTTTTTATTTTAGTGTTTTTGGGATTGGAATTTTTGGGGAGCAAAATTATCCAAAACCCTGGTCACACCAAACAGTTCACCGTCGGCCACTGCTGCATGTGCCTGGTGAACTCTGGTGACCAGCAGGTACCACTATTTCCAGTCATATGGATATGTTTCTCTTTCTGTTTCCTGGAGCCTGAAGTGAGATACACAAGTGAAATTCCAACTAATAGGCTGTCATTATAAACTCCAGTCCATCCATCAGGAGCAGCAGTGAATCAGACCCGTAAGTCCATAGCTTTGTGAGGCTGCTCTTTGTTTGGATAGTTTTGACTTGTTGATCCATCTGTCTAGACCCTAACCCTAATAGGGGAGCAGATTATGACAAGAATCGTTCACTTGGTGATACAAGCATATTTGGCACAAAAACTCTCCAAGAGTCACTCTTTTGGTAAAAAGGCGCTGGCCACTCAAAAATTCAATATGGCAGCCATTTTTCAAGATGGCTTCTGATCAAATTGACTTGAACGTCGCGTTAAAGATGATTGGATTCTGTTTTTACAGGATTGTCTGTCCGACGTCCATCTGACTTTTTTAATTTTTGTGAAAAAGCATTCAATTAAAAATTGAACCAATTCATTGAATGCTATTTCACAATAAATGAAAAAAGTCAAGTCACCTGTGGAATGGACAATCCTGTAAAAACATCATCCAATCATCTTGAACGCGACGTTCAAGTCAATTGGATCGTGACGTGTCAATCAAGCTGCCTCCTCTGCCCTCTTCAACAAGTTACGACCGCGGAAAAGACAGCGCCAGTGATCCAATGTACCACACTCCAGTCTGATAGGTGGCAATGTAGCTCTGAGCCTGATGCTGGATGGTTTATTATAATGCCAGGCATGTATGTACATGAGAAAAAGCTGGAGGAAAGTTAGCGGTGACACGCAACAATATCACAGAAAGCCATGTCGCTCACATTGGGATTACATTGGGTCGCGCCGCGAGGGCGATACCTTCGCAGCTTTACCTCGATGTGAACCCAACGTTGAACAAACGCTGCGTGTTCTTGAGCTCTGGAGGCTTCAGAGAGAAGTCTGAGGAAAGGGCTAGAACTATTTTTTCAGGATCTCCAACCCTACCTTTAAACATCAATTGTAGCCTAGAAATCTAGACGCACCCTAGCGGCAGCAAATTTGCTCTGTAGGTGGGTCTAGAAACGAGCCATAGGAACTTTTTGAGTCTCGAACACCGATTGTGTTCACCAATCACAGCGCTCTATCTGTTTAGAGAGTCGTTGGGCGGGCTTAACGCGATGACGACATACATTTTAATTGGCTTGTCAGGCTAACGTCACCCTGCTCTTTGCTCTGATTAGTTGTAGCGCTACCCTATTGGTGCAGACAGAGGCAGTTTGAAAGACAGCCTTCATCCTGCCCCCTGGATTAAGCCGAGGTCTACCGGTCGTTAGGCTACATAAATTGGTCTTTCCTGTAGGATTTATTAGATTTACGAACTTGTTTCTTAGCATATATTAATTATCATGACAACATAAAGCACTGACAAATAAGTCTGATGTAAACATTGATATAGAAGTCTTTGAGGTTGAAGTTTCTATTAATGAAATGCACCGATGAGACTGTGACAGGTCTCCACTGTAGGCTACGTTTTGACCACGTTAGCTGTTCAGCTGTAGTAGAGGAAAACTTGGCTGTTTTCAGCTCCGCCACGATATTCTGCAGGCGTTAAAAAAAAACAAGGAAATGTTTTGGTACAGTATAGACCAGAGCGGCTTTTTTATGCAAATGAGAATGACTGATGCATCCTGGGTAATTTAGGTGCAGCGCCCGGCATCCCTCCATTGAAAAGTTCAGCCTAACTGGCTTGACAAACTAACTAACAAAAAGTTGGCTATTAACAGGCTATTTACAGACAACACTTAGCCAAAACCTACCCGGTGATTCGACCAGATACGTGTAGATGTCTGGGTCAGACATTTCTGGCCACTTTGTGGGGTCATTGATCATTGTGGGAGGCTAAATGAGCATACTGGTAGATTAATTAATTGTAATTTTTCAAGATAGCGTGAACGGTGGGTTTCAAAGAGGGTGTCAAAAATAATTATGAGACATAGTGCTACAAAAGAAACAAAAAATTAAACATTCAAATTGATTGTTAGTTAGTCTACGCTCCATCAAAACACAAAAAGCCACAGGATGCATCAGTCATTCTCATTTGCATAAAAATGCCGCTCTGGTCTATAGCGACCGGGCCAAAAAATATGTGAGACGCTGTACCACTGGTCCTGCTGCATACTTGAGGCTGTGCGGCACACTTTTGTTTTTAACTGGAAAGTTCCACAGCAACATTGTGTTACATTCAGCCGAGCCTGAGGCCAATATACAACGCGGAACAGTGTGGCTTTGATTAATTTGACACTTTGTTATAAAACATGATACATTTCTGCACCATAGTTAAAGCAGAAGTAAGCAATCCGGTCGTTTTGGCTAATGCTGCGTTCCAGGCAGGCTTTTGAATTACAGCTTCAAGTCACAACTTACGACTTTGTAGCGTTCCAGGCAACCCACTCGTGTTTTTCCGACCTATTTTACCTGTGAAAGTCACTATAACGGCCACTCGTAACTTCCGACCCGTGAACTCGTACCAGATTGAACTGGTACGACTTCACAGGTCGGAAAAACACGAGTTACGAGTTGCCTTGAACGCACCATAACAGTCCTCGTCCCTACGTCGCCACATTCACGCGAATCCCTTGGCTGCACACACAGCCCTTCATGCCGTTCTCTCTCCTCATTGGATAAAAACTGTAGGATACGAGAAAAGTTTTCTCCTCGGCTCAGAGCAGAGCAGAGTGACTGACAGACCCGTGTTTCGGTCCAAACACTCTATGTAAGTGATTGCTGTCGGAAGATATAACTATTTAAGACTTATATTAAAGCAGAAGTAAGTGATATTTTTGTGTTAATATAAGTCTTAAATAGTTCTATCTTCCGACAGCAATCACTTCTATAGAGTGTCTGGACCGAAACACGGGTCTCTCAGTCACTCTGCTCTGCTCTGAGCCGAGGAGAAAACTTTTCTCGTATCCTACAATTTTTATCCAATGAGGAGAGAGAACGGCATGAAGGGCTGTGTGTGCAGCCAAGGGATGCGCCTGAATGTGGTGACTTAGGGACAAGGACCAATAGATCCATGATGAGGGCGGGGGCTGCTAACTCCATCGGCTGACAAGACGTTATGGTGTGTTCAAGGCAGCCCGTAACTCGTGTTTTTCCGACCTGTGAAGTCGTACCAGTTCGATCTGGTACGAGTTCACGGGTCGGAAGTTACGAGGGGCCGTTATAGTGACTTTCACAGGTAAAACAGGTCGGAAAAACACGAGTGGGTTGCCTGGAACGCTACAAAGTCGTAAGTTGTGACATTAGCCAAAACGACCGGATCGCTTACTTCTGCTTTAACACAAATATATCGCTTACTTCTGCTTTAAAACAGAAGGTCGGGATAACACAATACAGCCACAGGGCTTATTTCCATTGTGGTCCCTAAATACAACATCATGAGCCCCAAAAATCACAGTAGTCCAAGAGTTTAATACATACAGTAAATGTGCTATGATTGGTGTCTGGGCCATTTTTTCCAGTTCCTTTTTAACCCTTTCTGTACTGCTAACAGACTTTAGAGTTCTGGGTAAGCGATTCCACAAGATGGTTCCAACATACAAAAAAGATTATTTTCTCACATTACCCCATACTCTGAGGGGCACAAAGTCTGTCAAACTGCCCCTAGTAGAGTACGTATGGACCTCATGTTCAAGAACGATCCTGTGGACGTTACACAGCTGTAACTGAGTGACTCGATCTTGTACTTTTAACCATCCAATCCTATCAAAATGGGTAGAGTCTAGGTGGGTTCTCGTGGAGAGATTCAAAATGATTCTTATTGCCTTGTTTGGTGAAGTTTGAAGTCGATGTTTTAGGTTCATTGTAAGGCAATGGTACCATGAGCCACAGGCATAATAAATATGGCTGGATAAAAGCACCTGCCAGAGTCAGCATGGTTTTTTCATCCAGGAATCTTGATACTCTGGCCAAAAAACTGACGCTTTGATTCACTTTCATAAGAACCTTTTGAGCCTGACCAACTCCTGACAAGTGGTGGTCTAACACACAACCCAAATAACTCACTGAGTCTCTGGCATTGATTTCAGTGTCTCCAACTAAGACCTTAAAAGTAGATGTCTCTTTGAATTTAATCTTGGATCCAAACAAGATTGATTCAGTTTTCCCTATAGGTGAAGTGATAACCTATTGTCAGACACCCACTTGCTAACATTCGTGAGTTCAGCACTAAGTGTGAACTTTGTTGCTTTCTCTTACTTTGTCCACTCTCCCTTGTTTGCATGTCACATAACTAGAGCATAACCGCAGCCTGTGTGTTACAGAATTGACTTTTATCTTATCAAATATAATTGCAAAAGCAATCATTCAGTCCTATGTGCAAGTGATACTTCACTCACCTTTCATTTTAATGTCCACAGTTTTTTTTTCTCACGTCACATCCTCTGTTAAAAAATGGCCACCATGTTGAATTTTCTGAGTGGCCAGCACCTTTTTCCAAAAGAGTGACCCTGTGTGCCAAATTTAATGCTTGAATCACAGAGTGAACGATTCTGATAAAAAAAAAAAAAATGCCATTAATCTTCTGCACTAAATCAGTTGTTGTTGAGTTGAGTACTTTATTTGTCAGAATCTCTTCTGAAATTTTTCTTGCGTCCAAGACAGAATATAACACGTGCTATGTAACATCAAAGTGTCTGCAGTGCCTCCAAGTCACTAACAGCTAACGAACCCAACTGATTCAACATTTTAACAGACTGAGGAATGAAAGAGTTCCTCAGTCTGTTTAATCTAGCTAATCTAATCTAGACTCTATATCTCCTGTTGGATAGCAGCAACTGGTATGTGGACCTGCTGGTCGCGCTAGAGCAACGGTCAGGGGATCACAGGCGGTAACACTTGAAACATTGCAAAATGGAAAACTTCTAAACCAGTTTGTGCTAAAGAGAAGAATTCAGCTTTCAGGCATCATCGGTGTCTGTTGTGTATGTATTTCAGTGTGTTGTCCATAGAGCCCTGGCTATAGTTTGATTACAAAAGTACAGTTTCTGTCCTAATCTTCAGATGCAGCAGAGCATGCAGCGTGGGGATACGCCGCTCAGCTGATGCAATGTTCAGATCAGATTGGTTTTTTTTTTTTTTTGGACTGGACAGAGTGAAAGCAGCTCTGCCGTATTTCCTCAGAACTGTAGCCTATGAATACACACACTGTGTAGGTTTCTGTGCTTCTTGTGGTTGAAGGCACTGTGAGTAGTGGGATTTTTTTTCTTTCTTCCATGCAACAAAAAAGGGGCTCCATTTATGACTGATGGAGGGGAAGCACGAATTTCTCACACAGCTCAGACTCAGACCTCAGACTTCACACAGTCAAAATATTGTGGGTTATGGTTTTAAGCAAGCAGACCTCAACAACCACAACAACCTCTGAGACCCGGTGTAGTCGGACACCGGTGTTTACACAATAAGTGCACATTTCTGCGTGTGAGAGCTGCGTGGTGTGAACCTGTGCTTCTGGTCTGACCACCGGGTGTTAACCGAGCTGATGGTCTCATGACATTTCTTCAGGGGCGTGATGAAAGGATTCTTTCATTTGTTTACAGGAGGTGGTTGATTTTGTGTTTCTGTGTGACAGTCCCTTATTTAGTCATGTTCTGAGAAATGATATTTGTGCTGCTCCATTCACCAAAGTGAGAGCTTTGCTAATTAGGCGTAATATGAGCTGGACTAACCCTATATGTGCCTAACCCTCTTGACTCATTATAGAAGCTCTTCCTTCTGTTCATTCACACAGGTTTATCATCAGACCGGGTGAGTAGCGTTGAGCTCAACTTTTACTTTACTGCTTTGTTTTCATTTCTCCTACTAACTGCGCAGTTTTCCCAGATATGACATATTCAAATCTAAAGACAACAGAAGCGAGGATAAATTAATTGTGAGGTGAAATAACTAAACATTTAAGACCATTTTGCAAATCCACAAAAAAAAAAAAAAAACATTGTTTACTTTTTTAAATTATTTTTAATGACATAACAGTGAATCATTTTAACATTTATTTAAATGCATCAGATTATTGTATAACTAATTAAGCCTGAAAAGTCAATATTTATTTTTGCAGTTACACACTCCAGCCTCTGTATTTGTGGGAATTTATTATGTTGAGATAAGATAAGCTTTATTGATAGCACAGTGTTAAATCTAACCTGCACAGTAGCAGCAGCAGCAGCAGCAGCAGCAGCAGCAGCAGCAGAGGAACAGTTAAGTGGATGGCTATAAAAACTGGAAACTGGAAATAGGAAGTCAGTGGGATTGGAAGAACTAAAAATACATATTACTCAGACAACCAGGGTTACTTAAATAACCTCAAGTTTTGTGAACAGCAGTGTTATGGTAAACACAGGCATCCAGAGGAAAAATGTTAGAATAAAAATGCAAACAAGAAAGACAAGTTAAAGACATCCATCCAGACAGCCAGGTTCAGTTATTTACAGCAGATGGCCCTCTGCCTCTGCATGCACACAAATGTGTTGGCATTGTTTTGCACAATTTATTACCCAAGTCTGCAAATTCCCACTTGGCAGATAACTGCAGCTTGTTTCCAGCCACTGACATAACGGAGACGGCTCAGCTGATTTGGTTTAGTTGTTAGCAACTGTGCTAATCTCAGTGACTCAAGCTGCTCCAGCCTCAGTGGAAAAATACAGCAAGGAAGTAGACCTTGGACCTTTGTCAGAGCCAAACCCTGTTTCAAGTGAGACATGATGCTCTGCAGACCAATCCAACAGTATTTAGGTCATAGAGGAGCCAAGGGAAACCATAGCGACTTTGTTTCTTACTCTGGCTCTGCTGATGACATGTTTGTGTAGAGATGCTGCGGTGCACCCGGCTGAGAGGAATACTGATCAGTTTGCTGTTGCTGTAAGCAACTCTTGGGGGAGGGGTAAGTGCTTCACTGTGCTTTTTTGTTTTACACCAGACTGCTAAATGCATGACTTCTCTTTCTGGCATGTGCTCCAATAAGTGCAAGCTTTCTGATAAACACCTGCTGGTGAAAACTTTCCATTCCTCATAATCCGGCAAAGCTTAAAGTTCAACAAACAAATAAATAAATAAAGCTTGTGAGCAGAGCCAAATAATCAGCTGAGTACTTTTGTCTCTGTGCATAACTCTGAGCTCCACAGGTTTGAAAGACCTTGTCCTATAAATGTGGAGGAGGTGGAAGGACATTTCTGGACAGGTTTCATCTGTGATTAATCTAGGTTTCTGCCTTTGATCATGTCAAGAGACTTCATCAAAGGAAACAGCCTTGAGATGCCCAATCAAGATAACAGGCTGGTGACCAAGACAACCAAGACGCAGCTGTTGGACCGCGGCCAATGGGCGAACAAGGTGGAGTTCCTGCTGGCTGTGGCAGGGACCCTGGTCGGGCTCGGGAACCTTTGGAGGTTTCCATATCTGTGCTACAAAAATGGGGGAGGTAAGCAGGATGCCAGCTCCAGGAAAAAAATTTAATTTGTATAGGCATTTTACTTTTGCAATCATCCCACACAAGTCAAGCAACTGCACATAATCAAAATGGAAAGCCAACAAATGTGGAAAAATAACCTTGACTCCTCAAGAGATTGCAGTCATAAGCCACTGTTTTTTGTTTTTTGTTTTGTTTTTTTCTCTTTGGGTTCTCAAATGCAGCTCACGGAACAAAAGAGACCGTTGTTTGTGAACTTGGGATAGTCACTCAGTCATTGATTAATATTAATAAAACATGATCACTTCCTTTACAGCTGTGCCTCCCATTACTGTTAAAGAAGTGATGTGTGATGAGACTGAGTTCTTTAAAATGAAAAGCACAAACAATCTTTTTGTAAAATCTTTGTCAACTTTCACTGAACGTGTTTTTCACCATCATGAACGACTGTGCTCGATGCGTCTCAGGTGAACCCTGAGAGAACAGTGTTGTTCTCTGATTGTCACACCCATCATGTTTCAGGTGCTTTTCTGGTCCCGTACGTCTTGTTTCTGCTCGCCTGTGGCATCCCCATGTTCCTCCTGGAGACGGCCATGGGCCAGTTCACATCTCAGGGATGTATCACGTGCTGGAGGCACTTCTGCCCTTTGTTTGAAGGTCAGTGTAAACAGAGCAGTATTATGTAATTAGCAGATTAGTGTATAAAGATACTCCTTCATCCCCCTCAGATTTCACTGACACACCTCTGTCCAGTATGTACAAACAGATATCTGTGTCATGCCCTCCAGGGTTTTCAGGGTGAAGTGTAACAATTCAAACTAGAGGAAACTCCATACCTGTGTGCACAATGAATGTGCTATTGCAAGGCTGATTAGATGTCACAATGAACACATTTTCGTCGATACATCTGTGTACTTAGTCAGCATAGGAAATAATAATGTCATAATAAAGTACTGGCAATGTAAGAATACATTAGTATGAGCATATCTCAGGTTTGGCGAAATGACAGAACTGATGACTTGTTAATATGAATACCTCTTGCTGCTCTGATACTGTAAATTTGGCATTGCCTAATTTGACCATGACTTATCTGTAACTGGCCTCAGTCCAACTGGACGTTTTGCAGACTTGTTGGTTTGTTTAGACTTCAGAACAATGAGGAACTTGTAGCTCACTTCATGTAGATTCAGCTGTGATAATCTACATGTGTGTGTATTTTAAAGGGGTATTTCAACATTTTGGCAAATAGGTTCATTACCTTTAATTGTCAGCGCAAGCTGTTTTTAGATCGGCGGGGCAGAGACGTGAGCTCTGCATGGCGTGTGTTATTTTTGCCTTTCCCTTTTCAAACTCATCAAATACACAATCCAACAACTTCAAAATGCTCTGGTGGACAAGTTGTGACCTGCACATCACCACGCTATGAAATAATCATGGAACGTTACGAGACGGAGTTGTTTTCGAGGCAAATGTGTAGCCAGAACTACATTCCAGACACGGCTGCTGGGCGGAGTGACTTCAGTATTTTCTTCCTGTGTTGTAATGTGACATCATACATTATTATTTTATAGCATGGCGAACGTGCAGGTCACAACTTGTCCACGAGAGCATTTTGGAGTTGTTGGATTGTGTATTTAGTTTGATGAGGGAAATGTGGAAATACCATGAGCCTCCGTTGCGTTAGCTGAGCAACTTGCGTGTCTGCCCCGCTGATCTAAAAACAGCTTGCACCGACAATTAAAGGTAATGAACCTACTGCTAAAACTATATGGCAATAGGCGAGTTTGCCAAAATGTTGAAATATCCCTTTAAGGATTGTGGTAACACATTATAATAAGTACTATTACACTATTAAGCCTTAGTTAAGCATTAATAAATACTGAATTCTTCATTTATAACTCTTGAATACTCATTAGTATGTAGTTTATAAATACAGTTAGTGCTTATTGTTTATAAACTGCATACTAATGAGTATTCATGTGTTATAGATGATGAATTCAATTATGCTTAATAGTGTTATTATAACTTGTTACCAGGACTGTTTTATCACACCTGAGAATGGATGCTCCTGTTCACCAGCCCTGTTAGAATTGAATTTGGCATAGTCTTTGTCAGACCAAAATCTGTACAGTCTTTTAATAAGTGTTCAGGAGTCTATTCAAATGAAAAAATACATTGCCTTTCCCCTAAGGGCCTGATACTTAGCCTCTTAATGTGGATCAACACCTTCTCATTCATCGAAGGCATTCATGTAATTATGCTGTCACGCACAGCAATAAATATCACTAAACTGATGGACAGACTTTCCTCACTCAGGAATGAATTATGGTTATATGAGCTGTTGTCATCCACGATGAATGTGCAGAGCTTCAGTCTGTTTCCATGTATCAACGGGAGCCAGGGCTTATAAGAGGTATTACCAGTCCATTAACCTTAGTGGTAGCAGGTTTGCCAGCTGGCATAGTGAGAAGAAACTCTACACCTTCAGTTGGTGTTTAAAGATCACTGTACCATGCTACTATGTACGTAGGCAAGTCTGTCCCTAGAGCAGCTGACATAACTTCTTCTCATGTGTGTCCCACTGATACTGTGTCTGTAAGAATATAAATATTATACACGCTGCATTACATATTATTCATTTTCTGTTTTTTGTCAATAATCAACATCAGCTGCACCATGTCTGTCTCCACAGGGATTGGTTACGCTACCCAGGTGGTGATTGCATACGCTGCCGTGTCCTACATTGTCATCCAGGCATGGGCCTTCTTCTACCTCTTCTCATCTTTCAGTGCGGAAGTCCCCTGGGCCAGCTGCAGAAACAGCTGGAACACAGGTAAGACCAGTCGACAGATACAAAATCCAGGTCACTTATATCAACACAAATGCAGGAAGAGAGAAAAGGCCGACGAGCTTGAATTTGAATCAATATACAAACATGAGAATTTCCAATAAATTGCTTGTATTCTTCATTATTGATTGATAGCTCAAGTCACACAGCCATACAGTGTTATTCCAGAGATTTTCACATCTCAATTTAGTGTAAAATGGTTCCTTAGAATATAAACTATCATCGTTTGTTTTGTTTTTCTTCTCAGAATCTTGTGTTGAATTTGATAAAACGAATGGATCCTCCAACTGGACAGCGAATGCAACAACACCAGCAACAGAATTCTGGGAGTAAGTGATTCCTAGAATCTCATTGGAATACATGAAATAACCTTGACCTTTGTACATGTTTTATGTGATGGTGGCCTGATCAGTTCAAGTAACATGCTGTTACCACCACAAAACTAATGCCCATTCAGAATTGGTGGCATATTTTTGAGCTGTATTTAAATGTTGCCTAGCTCAGAACTGCTCAGTATTTGTCCGTGGTCTCTAATATAGGCTAACCCTTGTCTGTGCATGAGAAGCAACACACTCACACTCAGTGACGATTTGAATGACATGACATTTAGTTTGTCTTCATTAAAGTAAATAGCCTAAAGATCTGAGAAAACAGCGTAGGACTATTTGGTCAGTAGAACGACATTTCTCTCCTCTCTCTCTCTTTCTCTCTCTCACTCAGTCACTCACTACACACACACACACACACACACACACACACACACACACACAAACACACACCATAATCAACATTATTTTTATTAGAACATTACTATCACAAAAAATAAATAAATAGGCCTAATAATCGCACTGTCTGATCATAAAAAACTGCATTTTCCTTAGCACTTAATTCATTGATGCACTTAAGAATATCCATGTTCTGTGTTTCTAAGAAACTTGTTCTGTAAATTGTTTACTATTGTGATCAAAAATCTGAAGCTCAATGCTGATGCTTGCAAAAGACCTCCGGCTGGGATAAGTTGATAATTGATCATCTGGCGGCCGCGGTACCGCTCCTCCCGTACCGCTTCATGTCAAATGACGGACTGGGGAGAGAGAGAGAGAGAGACAGAGACAGAGAGTGAGTGTGTGTGTGGAAAAGTCTCAGCAGGCGGAGCTCACGTTTTTCTAGACTGGCCCAGGGGGAGTGTAAGGAAGTACCGGGAGGTGGAGTCACTTGAGTTCGACGCTTCATGATGTCAAGCTGCACAGCACTTCCAATTCGCCCGTTTGGAGACACGATCTCAAAAAAGTGTAGCAATCAATTAAAGCAGAAGTGAGTGATATATTTGTGTTAATATAAGTCTTAAATAGTTATATCTTCCGACAGCAATCACTTACATAGAGTGTTTGGACTGAAACACGGGTCTCTCAGTCCCTCTGCTCTGCTCTGAGCCGAAGAGAAAACATTTATCGTATCCTACAGTTTTTATCCAATGAGGAGAGAGAACGGCATGCAGGGCTGTGTGTGTGCAGCCAAGGAACGCCGTGAATGTGGTGACGTAGCGACGAGGACTGTTATGGTGCGTTCAAGGAAACTCGTATTTTTCCGACCGTGAAGTGGTACCAGTTCGATCTGGTACGAGTTCACGGGTCAGAAGTTACGAGTGGCCGTTATAGTGACTTTCACCGGTAAAACAGGTCGGAAAAACACGAGTGGGTTGCCTGAAACGCTACAAAGTCGTAAGTTGTGACTTGAAGCTGTAATTTACGATTTCAAAAGCCTGCCTGGAACGCAGCATTAGCGAAAACGACCGGATCACTCACTTCTGCTTTAAGACTTTTTTCACCTCCAGGCGTCATAGAAAGGCCACGGGAACACATAGGACCGCTGGATTTTGCATAATATGAGCCCTTTAACTTTTAAATGATGCAAATGATTTTGGCAGCCATATTTAGCCATGTTTCCAAAATAAAACCGAAATTATTGAAAAACAGTGAACTGATTTAACATTTAGTGGATTAGGGTCAAAGGTCAAGGTCCCTCATGACCTAAAACACACTTCTCTGCCTGTCAAAGGTCAGTGTGTGAGACAAATAACCTGGAGATGGGAGTATTTTTCCGTGTTATATGAATTGCAAATAGTGGTATGTATGAACAAGGTACAACATGATACAGTATGGATGGCATCTTAATCTGTGTCATTAGTGTGTCAAGAACCTTTGATTTTTAACCCCAGTCACAGTACTCAGTCATTCCTTCTTATGGTTTTGTCTTCAAACGATTTTACCATTGGCTTTTTTTTCCCAGGAGACGAGTCCTGGGTATATCCCAGGGGATTGATGAGATTGGAGGCCTGAGGTGGGAGCTGGCGCTGTGTCTCTTACTGGCATGGGTCCTGTGCTACTTCTGTGTTTGGAAAGGAGTGAGATCCACCGGAAAGGTAGAGCTCCTTCAATAGAGGCCAACACCGAATTCTTTGTATGTTTTTGATGAGTGGTTCTTGCATGAGGCTCATTGGTCCTTTGACCAGTGACACCTCTGCCAATGCAAGATTCTTTAAGATTAAGATTAACTTTATTGTCCCACAATGTGAGAAATATGTTCTGGGCCATTCACCCATGCTGCAGCCACCATGTAGTGTTTGTCGCAATGGGAAATTGCTAATATTTCAAGTGCAATACCTTTCTAGAACTTTTACACTTTTCTTTGTATAAGTTAAAATGCTAATAATAAACTGGTGTCACACTAAAATGTGAGAAAAATCCACCAGGGATAAAAACTTTATTATTCCACTTTTGTATGGTTCTGAGAAAAGTCTGACCAATTATATCATTTGGTCCGAATGATACGATCGGACGAGCGATCTGAACGTGCTATGTATGAACTGAAATACGCCAGGTATGTTTATGTTTGTCATATAGGATGTTTTTTTTTCAGTGGCTGCAGCTGCTCTGCATTAAAAGCAATAACCTGTCTTCACCTCCTGTCGACAGGTAGTTTACTTTACAGCCACATTCCCCTACCTCATGTTGCTGGTTCTGCTGGCTCGTGGGCTCACTCTGCCCGGAGCTATGAACGGCTTAGCCTTCTACCTGTATCCTGACCCAAAAAGGTTGGTGGACCCTCAAGTAAGTAAAGACTCAACTATTTTGCACACAGTAGACAAGCTCTCACCTCAGTCTGAGGCCCAAATACAGTAGATCTTTATAATACACACACATCAGCACTTTAACCAAAAAAACTTAACTGATGTTAATGTTTTGGAATGTGCTCAGGTTTGGATGGACGCAGGCGCACAGGTTCTTTTCTCTTTTGGGATTTGTCAGGGGAGTTTGACCGCCCTGGGTAGCTACAATCAGTATAACAATGATTGTTACAAGTAAGTCTTCTCTGCTTTTTGTCCTTTGTCCTATATTTAAATGCATTTGTAAAGCAGATACTGTACAGAAGGCTGGTCTATAATGTTCTAGCCATTAGATTTTCTCTTGTTCTCTATTATGGTTTGGTTTTTTTCCAAGTAGAATCTCTCAGATATTGTGAAATGTGCACTACACGTCAATGGTCACGTGGCAAACTGGATGTCTTGTGACAACAAAAACCTGCAAGTTCTAACAATCCAGAACCTGCACAAGTTTCTCAACTATTTCCTACAGTGTAGTCAGGGCAACACGTGATTCAGGGAAACGACAAGATCGTAACATGATAAGGCACAGTAAATCCTATCGTCTAAGTTTTTTTGGCAGGCATTATTATTCAAAAAATGTAGACTTGTTTCAACCTGTAGATTGATAATAACTCTTCAGTTAACAGTCCTTCCACACCCATCGTCAGTTATCAAATCATTTTTTTTATTCCACTGTAAGATGGCGTTTTTCACACGCAGCTAGATTGCAGATTTTCTTATTGGCATTGTGTTTTCTGCTGAGTGGGACAAATTGCTGAACAGGGTTGGTGTTTGTTTTCTCAGAGACACGTTTGTGCTTTGTTTGGTGAACGGCGGCTCCAGTTTCGTGGCAGGGTTTGCGATCTTTTCTGTTTTGGGCTTCATGTCCTATGAGCAAGGACTTCCAATATCTGAAGTGGCAGCTTCTGGTAAAATCATCACTACACAACTACACTCAGAGCGCTACATTAGATACACCTCTCAGAGGAGTTAGTAGCCCATCACTTGGTGCATATTCGCTTTGTCTTGGTCCCAATTCTTTAATACCCATTAAATAATTCATGGTGTACAAGAATGTGTCACAGTTCAATTATCTTACACTTTTACTTAGATTTTCTACATCATACCAATAACTGCAGATTGATCAGGCCATGATTAAAAGTTTAAAGTATTGCCCATATTTACAGTAGCTTGAATGTTTTACCAGTTGGTTTTAGAAACACGATTAAATGTTAAACTTTAACACCGCTTCTTCCTGATTGCAAGGATGAAATAATGCCATTTGAGTCAAATGATATAGTGCCTGCGAAGTGATTTCAAACAACTGTTTAATCCATACCAAGAATGTCACGTGACAGGATTCAGGAGCAGCAAGAACAAGTTATAAATAAACAGTGACATCACATCAACTTTTAAATTGATGTGGTAAACATTTTAGAGAACCGTTGCTTCATTACAAATCCAGCAGGTGTGAATCCACTCCCTTTTAGCTCTGTTTTGGGTTCCACCAGCTCCTGTTGGCTCCACTGTGTTCACCGGCAAGTCTCTAACTGTGTGCAGCTGCAGCTTGGTGCTGAAGCGGTGGACACAATTTTTAGTTGAAAACAGATGTCTGCTGTGGCCCAAAACATTGCTGTTAGATGAGTGAGTGAACCAGAACTCAGTAAAACCAAGTGGAGCAGCAGATTCAGATGATTCATCGCAACCTCTACAGCACATTGTCATGTTGTTGTAGTATCGATTATAGCCCCTTTAAAAACAACCATCAAATTAGTTTGATTGTAAAAAGAAAAAGAAAAGAAAGATAAAACATGTGAGTGGAATGAATCATAGAACTGGCATTAAATGAGTGAACATGTGTCTTGATGCAGGACCTGGCTTAGCATTTATTGCTTATCCACGTGCAGTAGCCATGATGCCTTTACCTCAGCTGTGGGCCATATGCTTCTTCATCATGGTCATCTTGTTGGGGGCAGATACACAGGTGAGATATTTGTATATATATAACATATTTACATTCTTTAACAATTAATTATTAATGTAGCATCAGACTGCTCACATACAGTTTGCTCATTTATTTCTGGCAGTTTGTGAGCCTTGAGTGCCTGATGACCTCGGTGACGGACATGTTCCCCACTGTGTTTCGGAGAGCTTACCGCCGAGAGCTGCTGCTGCTTTGTCTCTGCACTGTCTGCTTCTTTCTCGGCCTCCTGCTCGTCACAGAGGTGAGAGATCCAGTCGGTGTCTCCCAGAACTTTTCATTTTCACGGTCGGTTCATTCGCACTGCATGAAAGCTAGCATAAAAAGTTAGTCAGATGGTGAGCAGGAGAGCTGCAGTGAAGCAAAACCTGAATTTGTACAAAGGTGTGTTGTTTTCGCGTTGATGTGCAGTAACAATGGAGCCTCTGTCTTCCTGCAGGGTGGCTTGTATTTCCTTCAACTCTTCGACCATTATGTGTGTAGTGGGAACAACCTTCTTCTACTTTCAGTGTGTCAGTCCATAGCAATTGGATGGATATATGGTGAGTCACAATGATTATCCTGCATTAATCAACAATATACCAATAGGTTTATTGTGTGCATGTTGGAATTCTAATAAGTCATGAGGCTCCATCCAGATATTGTAGCCTACTACCGCCAACCAAAGAAGTTTAAATTGTTTTGGTTGAGCTGTCAGTACCATGGGAGAGTGAATGAGTGAAATGGACCATGAAAAAATATCCAGGAAGTACAGTACCAAACCTTAGTTCAAGAGTGCCAAGGCGAGGAAGGACAGTCACGGGTAGTTGCTCATAGAGAAACAAAGTTGGCACCTGTTGTCATGTCTGTGGCTGGTTATATGAGTCAGAAACAAGCAGCCGGCCCAATCTGGGTGGAATAACAACTAACTTCTTGCTGGATATGGAAGGAAAGAGGGAGGAGGGACTCACTAACCATCGCTGGTTTGAAAGCTGGTTCAAGGGATATTTCAACATGTTGGCAAATTTCCCTATAGTCTTAGAAGTAGGTTCATTACCTTTAATTGTCGGTGCAATCTGTTTTTAGAACGGCGGGGCAGAGACGCGAGCTGCGCGGTATTTTCATGTTTGCCTCTTCAAACTAAATACACAATCCAACAACTCCAAAACACTCTGGTGGACAAGTTGTGACCTGCGCATTCACCACGCTATGCAATAATAACGTATAATTATGTAACATTACGACACATGAAGCAAATATTTAGAACTTCAAAAGCCCCCTGCTTTTGAAGTCACTCTACCGACCAGCCGTGTCTGGGATGTAGTTCCGGCTACGAATTTGCCTTGAAAATAACATAACGTAACATAACGTTACATTATCATCTCATAGCGTGGTGAATGTGCAGGTCATAACTTGTCCACGAGAGTGTTTTGGAGTTGTTGGATTGTGTATTTGATGAGTTTGATGAGGGAAAGGCAAAAGTACCACACGCCGTGCAGAGATTTTGTCTCTGCCCCGCCGATCTAAAAACAGCTTGCACCGACAATCAAAGGTAATGAACCTACCTACTCCTAAAACTATAGGGATTATGGCAATAGGCAAATTTGCCAAAATGTTGAACTATCCCTTTAAGGGCTGAAACACTCAGTGAATGTTGTGTTCAGCCTGATGACACCTCCTAGCCAAAGGCTATGGTAAACTCATGAGGTGATGGAAATTCACCCAGGTCCATGTGAGTACGCACTCACGGTGCAGAAAACGGCTGCCATCCCTCCTCCTTCACTGTTGTGTCTTGTGTCTACAAATTTTGAAGGACAAGCCTCTATCAGTGTTGCGGCACCAGGAGATCAGCAAGGTCTCAATTTAAAACATACAATACAGATATATTTTCATTTATCAGGTCAGAAAGTATTTGTTAGCACAATCTGACTTTTGGAAAAAAGGGGCTGATCTCAGCTGTAGGGTTTTTATGACAGGAAAGGAAACAGATTTTGGCTCAACTGTGACATAGTGAAGAGGGTCAGGTTGGGGGGTGGGGGGGGGGGGTTCTGTGTGTGCTTGTGTGTTCTGTGCTTTGTGCTTATCCACACATTCTTGTTTGGGTATGAGATACCCACAGCATGACGGGCGTTGGCACCGGGCCGCCTGGATCAGATTTAAATCAGTCTGTAGTTCCAGAAGATATTGAAATTGTCCATAAATGGATCCTGTAGGTAAACTACACCAGCGTCGGTCCTGTGCCCAGGCTAAGGGCTCTGCTAAAAGACTTGATTCTTCTCCCTTAGGTTGTATTAGGGCTCGGATGAATACATGTTTTCTTTCAGGATCTCAGAGCTCAGCTTTGCAGCGTGGAGGCAAGTTTATTTGTATAGCCCATTTTTACAAACAGTTTGTCTCAAAGGGCTTTACACAGCATCATAACAACATCCTCTGGCCTTAGACCCTCACATCCACTGAGGAAAAACTCCATAGAAAAAGCAAAAAACAGGAGAAAGCTCAGGGTGAGAGACAGAGGAGGGATCCCTCACCCACTCACTACTGTCGGCTCCCTGATAGAGCCTCTTTTTTTTTTTGCCATTTTTACTTGCTTTGTCATAGAGTCTGTAATCACAACAGTGTGTTTGGTGTAGGAGTATATTTCTTCTGATATTTCTTGTGTTCTTTTGAACCTTAATACTAACGCTACCAGAGCTGGTACTGTCTCAGATCTGACTGTCTTTGTACACCTTCACCAGTCAGAGAAGCCGTGTCTGTTACAGCTTTGTTTGTATATTCTTCATTATGCAGTTGGACTATAGATGTAACCCACAATTACTTTTTGGAGGGTTACGGTTAAACAGTTCAGAAAAGAAAAAGAAAAGTGCACATCATGTTCACATAAATCACATGTATGACATCTATTTTTTAGGATACTATATCTATTCAATATCATGAATTATATCAAATTGATTTATTAGAAATTTAAAATAAAATAAAATAAATAAATAAAAATTCCCCCAATTCTATGTAAGTCCATTTAAGCATCTTGTAGATCTGCAAAAACTGTTAGTAGGAGCTAAAGGAGCTACGTCACAGCACTAGTTGTTCATTAGTTTGATAAGAAAGTCACAAACCAAACCTTCTGCAGCAGTTTTATCTAATAGTTCTGCCCAAGGAACGTAAAGCTGTGAAAAACAAACCAGTCATACCTGAGAGGAAGCCTCATGATACCAGCTGTGTTGAAATATAAACTGAAGCTATAGTGCCCAAAGTGATTGACAGGTCTCTTAATAAAGGGACATGCTTGAAGAAGAGTCTGAGTTGAGTCTGAGTTGTTTTTTGTTTGTTGATTTTATCTCCTCCCATGCAGAGTATAGGAAGTGATGTGTCAACCAATGAGTGCCAAGAATTTCCAGAAAGAAAAAAAAACTGGATCTAGTGACACCATTACATGGTTTGTCCACCAGAGAGCACTGACACATTTACTTTACTTTTCAGCTACAACATGCCGTGTTCTGTTTGTCATAAGATCTTGAACACCAAAACTGAAGGTATTATTACAGCATGGATTTATGTTTATGCCATGTCAAATCTGTAATGATATTAATATACACGGTTGCCCATGAAGTTGGAATAAAATATATTTTTTTACCTGATTGTAACAATGATTGATTGTTAACATGTATATTTTCTCAAAACTTTATTGATCAATCTCTTCTAAACATCAGTAATCACTGTGAAAATTAAACCACAATTAGGAATGTGTCTGAAAACAAAATTATTCCAACTTTATTGGCAACCGTGTATTAATAATGATATTAAATAATGTTGAAAATCCAGTTCTGCTCAGCTCTGATTTATCCTCATCATAGGAGGGGCGGTTTGCAGTTACTCTAAACACAATGATTTACAAACCACTATTTTATTCTAGGTTGAAAACTGCTAGCTTTATTTTACTGTTGATTTCCATGGTGTTTGAACCCTGTAAGTTGTTTACTCATCAAAGTTAGTTCCCCCTTACCCACTTTGCATTCCTTGTTTTTCACTTCTGCCCAGTACCTCCCTCCTGTGGTGCTTCAACAGTTGATTTTGAGTGGATATTTTGTCCTCACATGTTCACTTTATTCCCTCCATTTCTCCTGTTTAAGCTTGATGGATATCAGATCCTCTTGAGGAGGGGTGTTGGGTTTCTTTGGCACTTCCCTTGAATGAGAATGAACACAAAAGATCTAAGAGAGCTCCATACACTCACTTTATAAAAACACATCATTCATCCTGCCCCCTCCTCTTCGCCGCCCCACCTCTTACCAAAGGGGGATTTAAATTCTGCCGCACGGGGGGGGGGGTTTGAGGTTAGGGAGAGAAACTATATGACTGTGGTGTTATTAACCTCAGCAAAGCTACCTTATGTTAAATACAAGTATAGCAACCACAACAGCTACAAGCAAACTACATATCTAATTGTCAGGTTGAAACCTGATGAAGATCAAAAACAGATCTTTATCTCAACATGAAATATATTAATGTAGAGTCAGAGTGAAGAGTGAAGAGGCTCATGACACATTTCCTAGAAACATCACTTATGATTTATATGCCTCACATATACTGTAGGCTCAATTATAAATCTGCCATTTATTAAGGGTCTTTTATTATGCCTATGTAACAGAAACAACTATAAATCTAACAGGTATATCATCATAACTGTTTGTGAAGTAAGGTCATAAATTACACAATTTTGTTTATCTCATCTGTACATTTTTATAACCTACACAGTTTTCTGCCTGAATATGAAGCCAACCACTTCACACTACAAGTCTACATTTGACTAATGCATGATGTTTGATCTGTAACCTAAATGTACAGTATATGTTAATTTTGTCCAGTATGAATATTATTTTGTATATTTCTTTTTAATTTCCAGGTGCAGACCGTCTCTATGACAACATTGAAGATATGGTTGGTTATCGCCCATCGGGGGTAATGAAACTTTGCTGGCTATACGTTACCCCTGCTGTCTGTCTGGTGAGTGGCATAAGAAGAAGAAGTAGCAGTGTGATTTATTTTCTGTGCCTTTTTTTCTCATGAGTAACATCAAATTAATTGATGTTTGGAGTCTCCTTCTGATTCTGCCTCTCACTCATTACTGTATGGAAATGTAGCAAGATGAGGAAAGGATGTGAGTAAAGTTGGGATTTATTTGTTTAAAACTCCCACTGTCTTTACTTGCAAAAGGAAAGTACAGTGCCATGAAAAAGTATTTGCCCCCTTCCTGATTTCTTGGTTTTTCATGAACTAACTGTGATGAACCTAATGCCGAGTTCAATTTCACTATTTACACCCTGGCCGGATGACTGCCAGACCTGTTGAATCAAGAAATCACTTAAAAAAACACCTGTTTGCATGAAGTGAAGGAGGTTAAAAGATCTCAAAAACCAAAACATTATGCCGCGATCTAAAGAAATTCAAGATAAAAAAAACAATATCATTGACATCAGTCTATATTGTTACAAATACATTTCTAAAGCTTTGGGACTCCAGTGAACCACAGTGAGAGCCTTCATCCACTAATGGAGAAACCCAAGAGCATTTGACCTTTAGGTCACAAACTGATGGCTGGACGTTCTCCTTCAGGGTTTTCTGATAGAGACTCTCCCAACTAACCCTAACCCTAACGATCAGCAAACAAATTTGGATATTAGATAACGATAATATAACAAGTAAATATAAAATGCAGTTTTTAAATGATGATTCAATTTTTTAAGGGAAAAGGCTTTCTACACCCTGACCTGATGACTGCCAGACCTGTCGAATCAAGAAATAACTTCAATAGAACCTGTTTGAGTGAAGTCAAGTAGGCTGAGAGATCTCAAAAAGCATCATGCCGCTATCTAAAGAAATGTTTTTTTAGGAAAAACAAAATAATTGACACCAGTCAGGAATGTGTTACAAAGACATTTCTAAAGCTTTGGGACTCCAGTGAACCACAGTGAGAGCCTTCATCCACTAATGGAGAAACCCAAGAGCATTTGACCTTTAGGTCACAAACTGATGGCCGGACGTTCTCCTTCAGGGTTTTCTGATAGAGACCTCTGAACTCTCCCATAGAGTCTTTGTCCTGTCTCTCTCTCTCTTGTTGAACCATGAACAATGACCTTAACCGAGCCAAGCGAGGCCTGCAGGTCTTGCAGTAAGAGGTTGTTCTGAGGTCTTTTGTGACCTCCTGGATGAGTTGCTGCTGCGCTTTGGGTCTATTTTGGTAGGGCAGCCATCTTGGGAAGGTTGTCACCACTGTTCCAAGATTTCTGCATTTGTTCATAATGACTTTCACAGTGGTTCACTGGAGTCCTCAAGCTTTAGAAACGTAT
The DNA here is from genome assembly GCF_905171665.1 of Trachurus trachurus. Classification (NCBI taxonomy): domain Eukaryota; kingdom Metazoa; phylum Chordata; class Actinopteri; order Carangiformes; family Carangidae; genus Trachurus; species Trachurus trachurus. Next base: position 28,593,551 of record NC_139896.1, read on the forward strand.
TTGTAACACATTCCTGACTGGTGTCAATGATTTTGTTTTTCCTCTTTTAAAAAAAAAATTCTTTAGATAGTGGCATGATGCTTTTTGAGATCGCTCAGCCTACTTCACTTCACTCAAACAGGTTCTATTGAAGTTATTTCTTGATTCGACAGGTCTGGCAGTCGTCAGGTCAGGGTGTGGATAGTTAAATTGATGACAGCTTTAAAAAAAAAAAGAAGGTTTTTCACAGTTCATGATTTAACTCTTTTTCGCATATGGCCAGGTAGGTTTGGAAAGCTTTTTTCCCTTAAAAAATTGAATCATCATTTAAAATCTGCATTTTATATTTACTTGTTATATTATCTTTATCTAATATCCAAATTTGTTTGATGATCGTAAGTGTGACAAATATGCAAAAAACTAAGTCCTCAGCCAGACATTGTAACAATTTCTTCCTTTTCTTTTTTAGAAAACTCTCATACTAAGTACACAAACAGTAATAAATAAAAACCATTTACATGTCATCCTATAATAATTTCAAATACAGTACGTATTCTTACACGTATAAACAAACTGTAGTAGGTCATATGATGTGTAAAATGGACCTCACTTACTGTGTGACCATGTATAGAAAACATGTGTGGAAAAAATATCTGGAACATATAAACTGAGCGTGTAGATCCAATAGGCCTCCCGTTGTTTTAACAGTCTCTCATGGTCGTGAGTGGAAGAGTAGAATTTAACAAATGTGAATTCCAAAGCGTGTCCTGAGAATTTCATATGGACAACCAGACTACATATGTGAGGTGTGACTCTTTATCATTTGGGGTGAAAACACAGGTGTAATTTTACAGTGGAAATATTCCCCACTGTGAGCTGATGCAGAGAGAGAATCACATGTCATATGTCTCCCTGGTCCTTGTGGTGGAGTATATTTGAGGAAACATAAGAGAGGATATTTACATTGAGCAGAACTAATATTGGGAGAAGGACATGGGAGTAAAGAAAAAAAAAAACACCGCTGAGCACATGGATAAGGAAATAAAGTTTAATGCAGCCATGTGTTCACAACCACAGGGGGTTTTAGTCCCATTCAGTTCCAACACTAAAACTATAAAGCAGGTTCGACATTTCTAAAACGCATTCAGGTGCTGTCCATACACAGATTTCAAAATAACTATATGAAAATAATATTTAATTGTGTTGTTGTTGTCAGGGTACCTTCATCTTTTCATTGGTGAAGTACAGGCCTCTCAAGTTCAACAAAACCTACATCTACCCGACCTGGGCCTACGCTTTGGGCTGGTCCCTCGGGCTGTTCTGCGTTCTCCTGGTTCCTCTGTGGATCGTCTTTAAAGTTACACAGATGAAAGGGACGATAGGGCAGGTGAGTGTATTTATTACATGTGTGTATCAAGTCTTGTCCATTTGTCCCTTTTACCCCTTAACGCCCACTGGCCTGTGGGTCATGTTACTGGGCCTGCTGGATCCTGGACAGGCCACTGGGTGTTAAGGGGTTAATATTGCTCATTGCTAATTCCGGTCATTTTCTAAGTAACGCTCTACAGCTCAAGGTCCCAGACTGGACCTAGCTCTCCTCCTGCTAGCTGCGCTACACTGCAGTTAAACAGCGAAGTAATGGGGGCAGTTCTTCTAACCCCGACTTTGGCCTCTATTATGCTCAAAATATCACTACAAATGCTTTGCAACATCCACCAGTTCCTTACCACACAACACTGACTGTGCATAACTCCGTTAATATGAGAGAGCAGTGCTACATGTGTGTTTTTATCACGTAGCTCTGTTTACTCTATAGCTTCCAGGGTAGACCTTAGTCTACCTTAGAGGGAAAAAAAGATTTTTGATGGGGAAAAAGCATCAATATGAATGTAACTGCTTTTTTCCCATCCAAAAGCTTTTTTTTTTTTTTTTTTTTCTCCTGAAAATGACCGGAATTCTGTAGAAAATGACCAGAATTCTCCTTTAACAATAGCTTACAAGTGCTTACTTTAAGTTTTATGGCCTTACATCTTACTGTGACTGTAGACTCTGTCCAAGAGCAGATTGTGATGAGAAGGGAACAGTCCCAGGGTGAGACAGAGGCTGCCTCTGTTGTTTCACCTCATTAGCTGCAAGGTTCCAACAGTGGAGCACGTCCAAAATAGATGCAGTTTCTGAAGTAGTTGCTGTGGGATTGTTGGCTGTCACTGAACTACATTGCTGGCTGCAACAAAAAAAAGAGGCTGAGGCTGAGTTTCATTGTTGGAAATGCCAGTAACTAATTTGGGTAACACTTTATAATAAGTACACACTATTAAGCATTAGTTAAGCATTAATAAATACTGAATTCTTCATTTATAACACATGAATACTCATTAGTGTGTAGTTTATACAGTTAGTGCTTATCAATGATGAGTAAAACATTTTTAACTGTGTTCATAAATACATTCATGTGTTATAAATGATGAATTCAGTATTTAAAGATTAATTAATGCTTAAAGCAGAAGTAAGCGATCCGGTCGTTTTGGCTAATGTTGCGTTCCAGGCAGGCTTTTGAAATCGTAAATTACAGCTTCATGTCACAACTTACGATTTTGTAGCGTTCCAGGCAACCCACTCGTGTTTTTCCGACCTGTTTTACCTGTGAAAGTCACTATAACGGCCACTCGTAACTTCCGACCGGTGAACTCGTACCAGATCGAACTGGTACGACTTCACAGGTCGGAAAAACACGAGTTACGGGTTGCCTTGAACGCACCATACCAGTCCTCGTCCCTACGTCACCACATTCACGCGCATCCCTTGGCTGCACACACAGCCCTGCATGCCGTTCTCTCACCTCATTGGATAAAAACTGTAGGATACGAGAAAAGTTTTCTCCTCGGCTCAGAGCAGAGCAGAGGGACTGACAGACCCGTGTTTCGGACCAAACACTCTATATAAGTGATTGCTGTCGGAAGATATAACTATTTAAGACTTATATTAACACAAATATATCGCTTACTTCTGCTTTAATAGTGTGTACTTATTATAAAGTGTTACCCTAATTTGTATTGTTGGGAATCCATCAAATGCACCATACTGCTGAATGACTTCTGGATCAGATTTGCCACCTTTCAAACATTCCTAAAGTCTAAATCTTGTCCAGACATAGGCTATAGCTATTTGTGAGTGCATGCATGCAAGTCCGTCTGTGGTTGCATGTCATACTCCTGTCGTGCTAGAAGCTAGAGGGCATACACTTCTGATCAAGAGAACTCAAGTACAATACAAATCCTCTGTGTAACAGCTACAAGTGTTGTCGTCGAACAAGCAGCATCAGAAAGTTTGAAGCTTGAAAAAGAAGCGGCGGTGTATGTTTGAAGCCCTCCAGACTGAGGAGCTGATTAAGTAGATACAGCTGCACATGCCTCTGCGCTCAGCAAAATAACTCAATTTGACACTAATGACACTTAAAAATGTGAGAAACTAGAGGTTAGGGGCCAGGCCTGCCATTTTAAAAAAAATGTGTGCCTGTAAGTGCATTTACACAGGTCCCACCCTTTTGACAGGTAAATCTCTGGACATGCTAAATACCAATATTATTGAAAAGCAGGGCCTGTAAAATGCAATTATTTTAATTTCTGCAAATAACTAACTAATACTCCAACACTGTTCAGATATTGAATTTACTTGCACGAGAGAAAGAAAAACAATTTTAAACAGTGGAACTTGAAAGTTTCTCTTTTTTCCCCCTGGAAATTGTTCAAACTGTTATTAGCATTGACAGGTAAATATTATTATTGGACTACTCAATTATCCCACTAATCATCCATCCATCCATCCATCCATCCATCCATCCATCCATCCATCCATCAGTTGTGTGTATACCATTTTTACCATGAGGGCTGGGGCCGATCCCAGCTGACATAGTGTGAAGGCAGAGTACTGGACAGGTCGCCAGTCTATCACAGGGCCACATAGACACACTACAGACACACTCACGTTCAGATCTACAGACCATTTAGAGTCTCCACCTACACAGATCAGGCCTAACATTCTGACCACCACTGTTCCTTCCTTGGACCACTTTAGATAGATCCTGACCACTGCAGACCGGAAACAGCCACAAGAACTGCAGCTGTTCACATGAGAGACCCAGTCGTCCTTGGAGAACTGGATCAGATCCTTAACCTGAACATTGTTCCTGCTTCTAACACATAAACTCTGAGGAGAACATGTTCGACTGCTGCCTGATATATCCCACCCACTAACAGGTGTCATGATGGAGTGTTGTTCACTGTTATTCACTTCACCTGTCGGTGTCATAATGTTGGGCCTGCTCAGTGCATAGTGCAGCTCTTTGGACTGTGGGTGGAAGAACCTGGAGAGAACACCCACAGACATGGAGAGAACATCTCCACCCTGGAAGCACTTAGGCCTGCAGTTACAATGGTCATTATTTTCACTATCAAATGATCTGACATCATTTTTTTTAGATTAATTGTAAAACAGCAGAAAAACCTGAAAAAGGAACATGCACGACAGATGTTTAGTTTGTCTCAACATCCTCACCCTGTGAGAATGAACATGAAACAAAAAAACGGTGGTCCAATAGTTTCACAAGTGTGTGCAGCATGAAAAAGGCAAGGAATTATTCTAGTGAGTGTTGTGTTGTGTTGCGTTGTGTTGTGTTGAGGATGCAGGACTGAACTTGAGCAGGTCAAGCAGTGACTATAAGGGAGTGATGTATAGTGGCATCTTGCTCTAGAAATAAATCCAAACAGAGACGGATGGCTGTGGCTCAGGAGGTAGAACGCGTCGTCCACCAACCGAGAGGCCAAAGGTTTGATTCCCAGCTCCCGGCTCCCCCATGTTGAAGTGTCCTTGGGCAAGACACTGAAGCCACACTTGCCCTCCCATTTATCATCGGATGTATGAATGTGTGTGTGAAGTGCTTTAAGTAGCCCACTTACCCTTTTCAAATATAAGATGCAATGATGGGCAGAATAACTTGGGGTCTCATGGGGTTGGCCTGAAGTGCTGATCTCCGGTTCAATTTAAAACAGAAAGTAGAAGAACTTGAATGTGAGGGTTAAGTGACAAACTGAATCCATGGGTTTTAGAGGTGTGTCTGTAGATGACATCACTGTCATGTTAGTTTAACTCAAGTTTTCCACACATAGTCAAAAACCGCAGCTCATTTATTCATCTGCTATGGAAGCAGAGGATCCAGGAAATGTATATGGAAGTCGAAATTACAGAATCTCACAGCAACATACAGTCGCAAGAAAAAGTATGTGAACCCTTTGGAATTTCTTAGTTTTCTGCATTACAGTAATTGGTCATTTAATGTGATCCGATCTAAGTCACAAGTATAAACAAACACATGTGCTTAATCTAATACCACACAAACAATTATAATATGTCATGTCTTTATTGAACATATCCATTAAACATTCACAGTGCAGGTGGGAAAAGGATTTAATAAGTGGTTGAATATCAACCAAACGTTTCCTGTAGCTGCAGATCAGAACTGATCAACACTCAGGATGAATTCTGGACCATTGGTCCTGACAGAACTGCTTTAGCTCAGACATGTTATTATGGTATGTCTGGTGTGAATGGCTCTCTGGAGGTCATTCCACAGCATCCCTATTGGATTCAGGTCTGGGCTCTGACTGGGCCACTCCCAAAGGTGGATCTTCTTTCACTGAAGCTACTCTAGATGATCTAGATCGTAGATTTACTTCAGTGTTTAAGGTCATTGTCCTGCTGAGCTTCAGCTGGTGGACGCCACCCTGACATTATCCTGTAGGAAGCTTTGATAAACTCTGGATGTTATTTTGCCCTTGATGAGGCTAAACTGTCCTACTGTATCAGTCTACAAAACATTTTACCATTAGTGTTGTGGAGTGGCAAACTTCAGGCCTGCAATGGAAAGAAAAGCAATTAATGCAGAAAAATAGGAAATTCCAAAGGGTTCACATACTTTTTCTTACGACTGTAATAAACCAAACCAGTCTCAGGCCAGGCAAGACAGGACAGGATAGCCATAAACTCAGCATTGGCAAGCCAGAGGGAGAGCATCGTGAAAGCATCTTTCTAAACATTTAATAATGATGAAAAGACAGGGGATCATCAGAGATATTACAACTCATTCTGAGGGTTTCTCAACCAAATCTCATAACCAAATCCATCAGGTGGTGGCTGAGACATTTCAATTAAACCACACATGTGAACCTCATTATGGAGCCAGAGGATAGGTTGTGATAGTTATACAAGATATTGTATTATGTTAACAGACAGGGAGGAGCACTGAGCTGGGATATCCAATGCACTGCACTGTTGTGAACTGACCCATCGCTGTCTGACCACCCTGTCTCCACAGAACCTCAGGCAGCTTTGTCGTCCTGAAAACAAGACACACAACACAGCGAAGCAGCCTGAGCAGTGTCCTCTGAACCCAGACAACACGCTCACTCCTGCTGCCAACGACTACAAGGGAAGTGGTGGATCAGAGATGGAGATGCAGGTGTGAGGCACTCAACGTTTTTGACAATGTTTTAAATATCATTTATTTTTTACCTGTAGGTCTTACAATTTTGTTCATTTTTAAAGAACTTGTAATGAGCAATAAACTCTGCCGGGTGTCTACGTCAGGGCTGCATCCTGCACATTAAGCACAGAGTCTTGTGTATATGCTGAAACCAACACACAGAATAGAGAGGACAACGTTTATAAAGTTTTTAAAAATCTATTTTCAATTAAAGCCAACCTTTGATATGTATGATTAAGGTAAATCACTATCTTTATGTTTCTGTTCTCCTGTTCCTGATTCCCTCATTAGCTCCTGGTATTTCCATATTTACTGTGCCTTTGATTCTGTACCTTGCCATCCTTTCTTTGCTGCATATTTTTTTTAGTTGTTAGATTTTAGTTGTTCCTTGATCCTTTTATCTTGTGTTCCTTTCCTGTCAATGACAACAGTACACACACTAACCTCACCTGTTGTTTGTCCTTGTCCAATTTCTGTCTGCCGAGCCTTAATAAAGTTAAACTGTTTTGAACCAGTGTCTCTGAGTTATGCTATCCAACTCCTGGTCAACTCTTTAAACCTGAGTTCTCTAGAATAGATAGATAGATAGATAGATAGATAGATAGATAGATAGATAGATAGATAGATAGATAGATAGATAGATAGATAGATAGATAGATAGATAGATAGATAGATAGATAGATGGATAAGAATATTGTCATTCACACCATGAAACATGATGCCCTTTTATTTTGTGATATGAAGCTGAATATATATAGTATATATGGTTTAGTACCTTTATTTATTGGCTCTGTTACCAACATACAATATATATTTGATGTTGTTACATTTATTTTTATTTTGTCTACAAATGTGTTGTACCACTGTAATAATAATAGTCACCTATCATACAGTGGGGACTATGAGCCTAAGCCTGAGTTTGCTCTCCTGCCTCAGCTTGTCACCAATTCACCATTTTATCTGCATCCACACGAGGTGATTAAAAACTTGACTCCATGTAACTGTTCAGTCAATGTGACCTTTCAGATAACCTGTTTGGCAGGGTGGGAGGACTCAAAACATTTACTGTTATGAATAGCCTCTATTATATAGTAAAGCCATGACTTTATTCTGTAAAGTGATTATATGCTTTAATGTTGATATGGATATATGTCTTTTGTGTTTAGTTTAATTTTAGTTTAATAAGTTTATTTGTATCAGGGACAATGTACAAAATAACATTAGTCTCGAGATGAGACGAGATGCCTTGTACCGGATTTAGCTTACTAGCTACTTTCCATCCGTAGTCCCTGGGCAGGTGAATAAGAACAATAGAAATATAAGAATTATCAATTTACATAGCATTCTAAACATCCATACACATATGCATATACACCCTCTCACACATCACAAACACTCAGGACATAGTCCTATTTCATATCAGTTAACAAAACATACAGTTATTAAAATACTTCACACATTGCCAAGGTTAAAAATAATTTAGGCTCATGATTAATGCTGACATGTCTGATTTCTTAGGATCCATTGTTTGACTTCCCGGGAGAAAACATTGAAGTCTGTACAGAGTTTCAGATTAGTTGGAAGATTGTTCCATGATTTGACAGATTTAAAAGAGAAGGCAGATTGAGCAAAGGCAGAGCTACGCTTAGGGATGTTACAATCTCCACTTGAGACAGATCTTAAAGCTCTGGTGGAGTGCTCAGAGCAGAGTTTAACAAAGGTTTTCAATTCTGTGTGTTCTGAAGTGTTCTGTGCTATATGTGAACAGATATTTTCTCTTGTGTCCAAGACAAATTTCTCTCAAGGGAGACAATAAAGTAAAAAAAAAAACTAAAACTAAAAAACTAGTGAAGTCCTGCTAAGCCAAGTCATAAAGTTTGGTTGTTGCATTCCATTAAAATCAGACATTATGAAACCCTTACCCACCCTTTTTGTGTTATAACCCAACTGCCGGTTACAAAACGTATCCCCGTCCAGTTTCATAACTTATAAAGGAAACAACTGCAGTTTTACTCTTCGTCATTTTGCAGCTATATTTGTTACTACAGAGTTAATATATAAAACATGATCAGTGTTTATATTGTGGATAAAGTAAATAAATGCATCAGTAATAATCTAAAAATAGCATCTAATCATAAATCTGCATGATGAACACTTATAGATAAACTCTGTTGCTAATACTGTTGTTGTCTGAATCAGTTTGTGAAGACAGGCGTTCTGCTCAGAGCAGTTTTTGGACACAGCCATTGGGACTTTAGAATCATATGAATCTTTAGGCCACTGGTGATAACTCTAATTGGATGTATGGTATGCTCTCATGTGAAAGCTGAGGAACCCCATAAGCAACCAATGAGCTCCAGTACCTGCTAGAAGTGTCACTTTGCACTCCGTGGACGGACCAAAGATCTTGAAGAGCACCCTGCTGTGACCTTAAAATACTGAGCTGCACAGAAATAATCCTCTTGGAGCAGAACAGGGGGAGACGCACAACAGTGTTTTTCCAACAGCATTAAATAAGAGAGGGCTTTTAAACATTGAAGAGCCTAGTGCTCTTCAATGTTTAAATATATATATATATAGTTATAATAATATATAATAATATGTTTACAAGCTCTCTCTCTCTCTCATATATATACTATAGGCGACTTTGTGCTTTGAAGTCAAGACAAGACAGCGTACAAGACGCTGTGTGCAATGTCCTATATGTTGTGTAAGTGTTCTATCACAAAAGTGCTGTAATTACTGTAGATTACATGGATTTCAGATTAAAAGCAGCCACGTCACTGTGTTAGATGAATTTTTCTCATGGAAGGCTACTATATGAGTTTGTCGGCTCCCTGCCAACACCATGGCGTGCCACAGGGCTGCTGCTAACTGGATTGACGCACTTTGATGAGTCCTACACAGTGTGTGTGCCTTCAAAAATGTGTGAATTTGATTTAGTGTTGCTGTCCCCTCAAGCTATGTTGCTCAGAAGTTTGAAATCATACTGTATGTTCACTTCTAAAAGTGACCAGCATATAAATACACTATAACTGCATTCAAAAGGCAGGTTGTTATTTAGCTGACCAATGGAAAACAAGATATAAGACTATGCACATAGGAAATGTCACATCATTGGCATGTTTTATTGTACAGCGGACTAGTTAAGACTGACAGGCTAAATGTGTATTTGTGACCCTGTAAAATGAATTTGCCTTGGGTAAAGCAACGCGTCTTCTAGTCATCAGTCATTCATACCTTGTGTGAGCCAAAGAGCAGTGTTCTCAAAGCCTTTCAATACCATGTCCAAAAAGGAATTAGTCACACTGAATAGTTGCTGGCAGAAAACCTGTTTGCACATCTAGAGGTCCCCCTTGTGGCTAAAATACCTTGCAATCTTATAACTTAGGTAACCCCACAAAAATCAGCCTCAGAATATATAACAAGCCAGTCAATCCAGATATGAGTGGATCTACGCCAGACTTTCCAGTAGATCACTTCTACCCCAGTGGTGTATGGCAGACGCTCTGTGCAGGCTGAGCCATCTCCCTCCAGAGATGACTTCACAAACAGCAGAGGAGCGTGGAAAGTGGGGTAGTAAAAAGGAGTTCATCCTGTCTGCTGCTGGTGCTATTATTGGACTGGGAAATGTATGGAGATTTCCATATCTGTGCTACAAAAATGGTGGCGGTGAGTATTCCTGTTTATTGTTTGCTCAGGTTAATATAGCTATGTGATGTAAGTGTGGGATGAACTTTTGACAACTTTCACGTGATATAAGCTGGATAGCCTGATGGTAAATTGTTGGGATATTCTTCTTTTCTTTTTTTTTATCTACCAAGGCAGAATTATTAGATGTTATTGTTTTTTTTTGCTTCATAATATGTGAAAATATAATAACAAAAAAAAAAAAGAAAAATCACAGTGAACAAAGGACAATGCACAGTATAAACTGATGAATGCATTCCAACCTTATTCAAGCTCTGCCATATTCTGTCACATAACCTTTCTGTCTGTGTCTCCCTCTGCTTCACATGTGATGATCAAGGATCTGACAAGTTATGAGAGCCTATAAAAATATGTTCTGCCAGTGTTTGTACAAGAGCAGAGTCACATTCTTCGCTGAATCCCTCCAATTTTATATTCTTACAAAACTCCATTGTCGCTGAGTCCTGAGTTCACATCTCCAGTTATTTATACATGAGCAGCTTTTACACAAGATGGTGAAGTTAATGTGGTTCAACCGTGCTACATTAACTTGAAAGAACAGAACCTGTCTGACGTGTCTCAATCTGTTTACTTGATGACAGATAATTTTTTTTAAATTTTTTAAATTTTGTTTCTGGCCCATCCTTTAAATGATGACTGTACAGACTGAAAAGTTACTTTGAAGGACACATCATTAAAATACAACAACAATGTTGGCAAGCATGAAATAAAACAAAGCAGGTGGAGTCTTTAGGAACAAGCTGAGGATATATCATTATGTCATCAATCATTTTACAACAATACCACCACAGTTTTGTCTTTTTTCATGTCATAGAAATAAAGATAATTCATAGCTCCGGTTTTCTGTTCCTAACGCTGTAGTGCGGTGCCAATCTAATCATTTTGAACCATATTTTGCCTCCATCACTCCTGTCTAAAAGCTTTGTACACGTCTATTCCAAAGGCATAGAGCAAAAGTTGGCCTATGCCAAACAGTGATGCCTAAATCATATAACGTGTCCTCTTAAAAGGTCACGTCCTATATTTCCGATGTCATAACTACATCTGGTTTTTAGGTCTGGATTTCTCTGCAGCTCTCTGGCTCAAATCCACATTATGTAAAGATAACACTTGTCAACAGAGATATCTCAGCTGTAGATATCAATCATCTGCGGTCTTGGAAAGGCTACGTTTGAAATGTAATTGGTTGCAGATTACTTAGTATTGAGTAATTACAACAAGTTTTAATTCTTTCATCTGTTGGTGCATCTTGACCCTCGTTAATCAGAGATGAGCCACAGGAAAGCTTTCCTGCTCTGCTAAAAGATGCAAAGCAACAGAAAGAATGTGATATAGCCTGTCACACTCCAAGAAATGATACAAACAACCTACGTGATCACCGCGACTTTTTTACATTTGCAGGTGCCTTCTTCTTTCCTTACATCCTGTTCCTTGTGACCTGTGGCATCCCCCTGTTCATACTGGAAACAGCCTTGGGCCAGTACACCAGTCTGGGGGGGATCATGTGCTGGAGGAGGGTCTGCCCCTTGTTTGAAGGTGAGGTCCAATGCACCTGCCAGCACTGAGATAACAAGAGGGAGTTAGAAATACTAAGGGAACTGATTGTTAACAATTTTATATCACTTTATGTTGGTTCCAGGGATGGGATACGCCAGTCAAATAATCATTTTCTATGGATGTATCAGCTACATCGTGATCTTAGCCTGGGCTTTTCTTTACCTTTTCTCATCCTTCTCTGGAGAGTTGCCATGGGCCACCTGTAATAACACATGGAATACAGGTAAATTCATTTTTTAAAATCCTGGTATTAACTTTAATGTCATATCATTAACAAAATGTGGCAACACTATAGTTTAAATCCCTCAATGTAACATTTTAGACAGTACAAAGACATTTATAAGAATGTATTGTACACAGATTTATGAGACAATAAAGTTATTACTTGTAACAATATAAACTATATGCAGAGGAGATATCATAATTACTAACAACCTTAATACCACTTTACAACTTTAAATCTGTAGGCCTACATGCTGTCAAAAACAACAACTGAAATTGACCTGAACTGTTAATGTATCACTTAATCACATCTACCAATGTTCAGCATGAGTTTTCAGCTTAACTGTGTTTAACAACAGTTTGATCTGTTTCAGATGCCTGTGTGGTGTTAAACAACTATAATACTACTACGAACTGGGCCTCGTCTGCAAATTCATCGTCATCTGTTAGAGAATTCTGGCAGTAAGTGTTACTGATTCAATACGAGTGAGTTACAGATTATCAGTGGATAATAAGAAACTAGAAAATTTCCTCTGGGAAATTTTGATAGGGCCACGGGAGCTACTGCCCAGGTTGCCATCTCTGTCAACATTGGAATCAAACCCACAACCTTATGGTCAAGACAGAGCTCATCAGACAGACATGATCATCTTTCACTGAGCACTGATATTGAGGAGCTGTAATCACATTAAGTTACTTGTGTGTGTGTGGTAGAGGAGTGTGTGCACATGTGTATTGGTGAGTGTGGTTGTGTTTGACAGAGACTTCAGGCCTGCAATGGAAAGAAAAGCAATTAATGCAGAAAAAATAGGAAATTCCAAAGGGGTCACAAACTTTTTCTTACGACTGTAATGAACCAAGCCAGTTTCAGGCCAGGCAAGACAGGACAGGAGTCAGGAGTCAGCTGTAGATTGTGGCCCTATTCTGCGTAGTCTTTACACACCGATCCCGATCAAACCACATAGTACAAAGTAAAAAGTAAGAAAGAGACTCATTTTGTATTAAATGGCTGGAAGTTACTTAAATTGTGGAAGATCAGTATGAAGAAACTGAAAAGTTGAAATCTACTCAAATTGTGTTAAAGGGCCCATATTATGTAGCTTGGTTGGCACGACTTTCCAATGTTGATACTCAGCATTGGGTCTGGCCAAGACGTTAAGAGAATCCATTTCTCAAAGCGCATCCTTCAAACCTGGTTTACCCGCCCCCCTCAAATGCCTCAGTCTGCTATTGGTCGAAGCCAGAATAGGCGGTGTCGAAGCTTAAACCAATCACACCGCTCTTGTCCGCTGCTCCATCCTGCTGTTTACAATGAGGTTCCGGTCGCTGCTCTACTTGAACACGCCTCTACCCAGAGCCGTTGGAGAGGCTCGACGTTGATTGGCTCTCGAAAAAGAGGGTGGAGTTCCCGAAAATTCGGGAGACAGAAATCCAGTTAATAGCACGGTTGGCCAGACTAGAAGTCAGCAGCGCTTTTGCGAGGCGTGACGTCACTAGTGTGGGCGCGACCAGGCTACATATTATGCAAAAGGAGGTGAAAAAGTCTGTTCACTCCCTTAATTGATTGCTACACTTTTTTGAGATCCTGACTCCACCTCCCGGTACTTCCTTATACTCCCCCTGGGCCAGTCTAGAAAAACGTGAGCTCCGCCCGCTGAGACTTTTCCTGAACAGCGACAGTCGCATTGTGACAACCCCTGTCCCAATGTCAACGTTGGCACATGTAGCCTACTGTTAGTCTACTTGCCAGCCCATGGGACCCCATTGTGAACCCGGAAATGTTGAGTACCCCAAAGTTTTATGTTAGAAATAGATAGCATGGGTCCCCAGTATTCAGAAACTGCCGGGTGCTAACTTATATATATTGGGCAATTAGCATAACATACATAATTAGCATACATTAGCATAATTGCCTATATGGGCAATATTTCAGCAAAATTGACTTGGCTGATCTGGGCAATGTTGGAGTGGTTTTAGGGGTTATTGATGATGCTGAATCCATTTCTGACATTTTCAAAATTCAAAATGGCTGTCTAAACAGGAAGTGACCAGATTTTAACCGCCAGTGGGCCGATTTTGATGGATTTCAAAATCTGGTCACTTCCTGTTTAGACAGCCATTTTTAATTTTGAAATGGATTCAGCATAATCAATAACCCCTAAAACCACTCCAATATTGCCCAGATCAGCCAAGTCAATTTTGTTGAAATATTGCCCATAGCAATTATACTAATGTATGCTAATTATGTCAATTATACTAATTGCCCAATATATATAAGTTAGCATCCGGCAGTTTCTAAATACTGGGGACCCATACTATATATTTCTAACATAAAACTTTGGGGTACTCAACATTTCCGGGTACTCATTGTTGGCAAGTAGACTATGTAGGCTACCTGTAGCGAAAACCACACCCTCTCCCCGTGGCAGGTGTAGAGTGGACGTGGTTTACACATCTTATTTGCATTTCAAGGTGCAGACACAGAAATGGCTCGTTCGCAGGAGAGCTCTGGAGAGACACTTTTAGATTGCTGAGATATAGAGCTGCAGATTGATTTGGGGACAATACAATACGAATACAATATGGTTGGACAACTTAGACCCATGTAAAATGGTTGAAAAACGGCATAATATGGGACCTTTAAATAGGTGCCTGAATATTTTTTAAAACACTTCACCAATAAAAAATAAAAAGAGAGAGAGAGAGAGAGAAGCTGCATCCTGGGTGTGGGGCTGTTTTTTTTAAAACATGTTAACGGGGGGGGGGGGGGGGGGGGGGAATAATTGAAAGCACCTGTGTACTGCAAGTGTGAAGGGTCTTTCATTGTGCGCTCAACAAGTATAGTTGCTGATATTTAACATCATCGTATGTTAACAGATGGACTTTGAATTGGATATTCAACTAATTCCACAGTACCAGAGCTGGTGCCTAATGATTTATTAATTTTTTTTAGTTTGTAGAGAATGTGGTTACTTGCTGCTTGTTTTAAGATCTCTCCACACTGATACACACACAGTGACTGCATCTGTAGGAATTGAATATTGTGGGGTTAATTATCATTATGATTTTTATGATTATTATTACTGGTAGTAGTAGTCGTATTATTAGTAGTACAATAGTCACTGCATTCTGCTTATTTCCTGCTGTTTTGTTGAATCCAAACAGACACTTGAAGATGTTTGGGCATTTACAATAGATTGCATCAAATAATTGGTTTAAATGTACTGAAAATACTTCTGTTTTTACAGACGACGGGTGTTGAATATATCCACCGGGATAGAGACCATAGGAAACATACGATGGGACCTTTCTTTGTGCCTTCTTCTGTCCTGGATCATTTGCTACTTCTGTGTTTGGAAGGGAGTGAGATCCACGGGAAAGGTAGGCCTGTGAGCAGGTTGTTTGTCATGAAAAATCACCCATGCTCAGAGAGAATTTATTCAAATTTCATTCAAATGTTCAATGGATTCAAGGTTGAACCGTCAGTTAAAAAGTTAAAAGTCATAAATCACCTGGGGGTGCTCGGTGGTCGATTAATGAGTGAGCATGTCCCGTGTTGTTACACCTGAGGGGCTTCAACTCCAGGCTGAGATGATCCTTTGCATATGTCATTCCCCCAGTGTCTCTCCCTGCTTTCCTGTCTCTCTACACTGTCCAAATCAAACCAAATCAAGGCAAAAAAAAAAAAAAAAAAAATGCAATAAAAAAAAGTCACCTCAATCTATGCTAATTCTGACAAAATTTCACAAAAATCTAAAAGGATAAAATGAGTAAGTGCTGATATTTAATATGCAAAATTTCAACATGTTCTGGCCACATTGTAACAAAAGAGAAACATTTTGGACAACTAGAGTTGGTGACTGTAGTACACCGGACCGACTGGCTGGTGGAGGAAAACAATTGTGGAGTGGTGGTTGTCAGAGTTGGTTCCAATGTGTGCACATTCTTGAAACTGGGATCTATGCAAACGTCACCAAACCACAGATTATATTCTTACGCTAATGCTGTACCAGCTTTTACTGATTTACTGCAGTTGTCAAATACATAGAGACTTTTAGGCGAGGCTAGGCGGGGCAATTTTCTTTGTATAGCCCATTTGTACAAACAGTTTGTCTCAAGGGGCTTCACACAGCATCATAACAACATCCTCTGTCCTTAGACTCTCACATCCGCTGAGGAAAAAAACAGGAGAAAACTCAGGGTGAGAGACAGAGGAGGGATCCCTCACCCTCACCCAGGACGGGCAGACATGCAATAGATGTTGTATACAGACAAGAAAACAGTTTAGCTACAACATGTAATATGGAAAAACATGGAGATGGGTTTATTCAGTCAAGTAGAGCTGATGAAGGCAGCTTGTTTAAAACAAACAAATAACATGATGAATAAAAATCAGTCCCTCTACTCTCGGCAACCAGCAATAGCAACGTTGTTGTGCAACTACTTCAGAACGACATGCAACCACATGCAATAAACTCTCACCTGCTACTTGCTCTCAAGCTACGAGCGTTGAAAGGCTCAATTATGATAAATGTTTCTCACTATGTTGTCAAAACTGGCTGCAGGCCAGGAAGAAATGGTCACATGCAGCCACCTTTGAAACAGCAGATCAGTGGACTGAGCAGGACTGGTGTGTGGCCTGTGATTCTGGGCAAGTCAAGTGAACGCATTGCCTGGCAAACTTCCCTGTCTGTGACTCATGCGTTGTCATTCCTGTTCCCCAAAGACACAGCTGTGTGAACTTTCTCCATCAGTATGCTTTGTTTTTATTTTTTTAGTTGAGCAGCACACCTTGATGGAACATGTCATAAAAAACTCCTTATTCCTGTCACACCTATACCGAAGCATAACCCAAAGGGAGTATGTGACCTCTGCATGACTTCATATCATTTACACTGATCAGGCCTAACAGTCTGAGCACCTGCCCTAATATTGTGTTGGTCCCTTTTGCTGCCGAATACACAACAAACTGCGCTGCACTGTGTGTTGTGACAGTTTTCTATCAGAAGCAGCATGAACTTTTTTGAACAGTAGCTGGTCTGTTGGATGGGAGCACACGGGCCAGCCTTCTCTCCCCACGTGTATCAATGCTAACTTCAGTGTCCGCTTCACCACTGTTCCTTCTTTGGACCACTTTTTTTTCCTTTTTTTTAAATCATACTTTTTTTTATTGTTTCCTTTTAAAGGAGCATTATCGCAAATACAGCAGTAATAGCATAAAAGAAACTGAAATATGCAAAAGATGGGTCGGGGGGAGCCATAACTAAATTTACAAAAAAAATCGCCAACAGTATAGCCTAGTGTCCGTGGGGCAAATGCAGCATTTGTCTTTGTTATGATCCAAGCCGGCCCAGCGCTTGCTGCGTTCAATTGCACTCAAAACTCGCAAATCCGACCTCCGAACCAGAAAAATGCAACAGTAAATTGTAATGTAGCAGTGTTAGGCTGCTTACCGTCACTGAATCGTCCCACTGCGGTCTGCACGTCACACCAACGATTATACATTTGTAGGAGGAAGTTGCAGTTGCTGTTGTTGCCGTTGTTGTGGTTGTGCGCGAGTAGAGCTGCCGCTTCCACTAGCGAGTTTTCTTTTTCCTTTCCCGCGATTGCACGTTCATTCAGCCTGGTGAGGGAGGAGGGGGGAGGAGGAGGGGGAGAAGGGGAGGACTAAACGAGGCTCCTCTCTCTCTCTGACAGCTGCCCGCTTGTTTATATCTGATATGCTCCGCCTGGCTCCATCTAGTGGCCGAATTAAGAATTTGGATTTGCGATAATGCTCCTTTAAAGCAATGACAAATCAAATGATACAAGCATTGTGTACATCTAATATCATAACAAAAATTACATAAAAATATAGGGGCCAGGACGCTGCAAACTCCACAACACAACACTTTAAGGAAAAACGCGCTGCAAATGTCACAACACAATGGTGTTTCCAAGGGACACTTGAAAGTGATGCACAGCCACTGTGGTATCACACATTGACAAGTCTGTTAAAAGAACACTTACCTCTTTGAAAAAAACTCGTCCTCTATGGTCCTAATACAGATTGGTTTGAAAATTCATTCAGTTGTGGAGTTTACAGCGCGTTTTTCTTAATGTATTGTGTTGTGGAGTTTGCAGTGTCCTGGCCCCTCACGGCCACCATACATGGGTGTAAAAAAGCAAAAGCAGGTAAACCAGTAACATAAAAAAAATAATAGTAGGCTAATAATAAAAGATAGACAAATAAATAAAATAAAATGAAAGTCAATAAATGGGTTTAAAAAAAATACACATGCATAAACACATATATAAGTAATAATAATAAACATAAGGCTGAAAATAATGGCTTTTCACATGAGAGACGCAGTTGTCCTTGGAGAACTGGATCAGATATTTACACTGAACATTTTTCCTGCTTCTAACACACCAACTCTGAGGACAACATGTTCACCTGCTGCCTGATATATCCCACCCACTAACAGGAGCCATGATGAAGTGTTATTCACTGTTATTCATGTCACCTGTTGATGTCTAATACAGTGTTTTTCAACCTTGGGATCAGGAGGACCCCACGTGGGGTCGCCTGGAATTCAAATGGAGTCGCCTGAAATGTCTATTAATTGATTAAAAAAAAAAAGATTACTGATAAAAAATATTGCAGCATATAAAAATATCTGAGCTTGCACATCTTGATTGACGGGTTGCCAGAGATCTGTGATGTCAAGATGGGGTCATGAGCCAAAAAAGGTTGGGAACCACTGGTCTAATAGGTGTATTATGATTTGTCTCAAAGGGTTTTTCTGCTTTAATCTAGGCCGCCTACTTCACAGCCACGTTTCCCTTCATCATGCTGATCGTGCTGTTTCTCAGAGGGATGACCCTTCCTGGAGCCCTCCATGGCATCAAGTACTACCTATACCCCAATGCCTCACGGCTCGCCGACCCACAGGTGTCATTCAGCCTACAGTCTCCTTTGCACCAGACTAGTGTATAGCTGAAATAACTGTTAGAAAGTAAAGCATTTTTTCACTGGTTTGTAGGTTTGGATGGACGCTGGAACACAAGTATTTTACTCCTACGCCATATGTTTGGGATGTCTGACTACACTGGGGAGCTACAACAAGTACAACAACAACTGTTACAGGTGGGTAGTTAATCATTGTGTATCATCATCCAAATGGTTTGCCACTAAATGTAGTTTTTCAACAGTAGGACATACTGTCTAATCTGTACTGTAATATTGCTGTGTGGAACAATTAAGTCAAATCTTGATTTCATTTTCAAGTTTTGTAATCTGTGCATCTATTAATATTCCATCCTGGCTGACTTAAAAACATTTTCATCATACACTAAACCTACTGGGCCTTATTTTTCTGCAACATGGTAATCACTACTTCTCATTCTGTTATCAATCTTGCCAAGGTTGCGTTACCCAGAAATACTGACCAACAGCGGTGTGTCTGGTTTGCAGAGACTCCTTCTTTCTTTGCTTGTTGAACAGTGGGACCAGCTTTATATCTGGCTTCGCCATCTTCTCAGTTCTGGGCTACATGTCAGTAAAACAAGGTGTTGATATTTCTACAGTTGCTGAGTCAGGTACGATCATCATCAATTTAAAGGAGAATTCCGGCCATTTTTGACCTCCAAAATCGTTTTCCTGATGGTCGCCCAGTGTTGGGGGGAGCAAAAAACGCGACTAAAATTGATGCAGGCAAACCGGAGTTACACCATGGATACCCGGTGCTCGGGATAGCGACAACGCTAACCCTTGGGGGCAATTCTTTCAACCACAACAAACACTCAAAAAACAATCAAATATCTATTCTACATGACTCGACACCACTGAACTCATATAGTGTACATACAGTTTAAACAGTATAAACTTTGTGTTTTTGCATGTAATCACAGTGATAATCGGTAATCAGTGATTACATGCAAAAACACAAAGTTTATAGCCTACTTTACTGTACACTATATGAGTTCAGTGGTGTGTCAGGATTCGAGTCATGTACCATAGATATTTGATCGTTTTTTGAGTGTTTGTTGTGGTTGAAAAAATTGCCCTCATACTTTAGCGTTGTGGCTATCCCTAGCGCCGGGTAGCCATGGTGTAACTCCGGTTTGCCTGCATCAATTTTAGTCGTGTTTTTTGCTCCCCCCAACACTCCCCCCAACAATTGGGGGGAGAAGGAGTGAATTCTCCTTTAAGTGACAGCATTAAAATATACCCTGGAAGCAGCGACTTACTCAGTTTCTCTTTCTAGGCCCTGGTCTCGTCTTCATAGTTTACCCACAGGCTGTGACCCTTTTGCCGTGCCCACAGGTCTGGTCCGTGTGCTTCTTCACCATGATCATCTTGTTAGGCATAGACGGTCAGGTGAGCAGCAGGTGCTTCTTTTCTCCCACAAAACATCCTGCAGTGCTTTTCCTACACTAACTTGTGTCTCTGTCATGCTCCAGTTTATCGGGCTGGAGAGCATCATGACCTCTATTACAGATGTCTTCCCCTCCCAGATTAGAAAAGGATACCGCAGAGAGCTCCTCCTGATGTTCATCTGTATTCTAAGTTATTTACTTGGACTGTTTCTGGTATCAGAGGTGAGCTTTGACAACTAGATACAATGTACGTCACGTAACAAATCATCATCATGTTGGAGCAATCAACAGCCTCATTTAATACCCAGCACATTAATTAGTATGACTTCTTTTTTTAAGAAGTAAAATGAAGATTAAAAAAATAATGCCATGAATAGTCTTTATTTATGGATTAAGAACACACTTTATTGAAATAGTTATTTTTGACACTGGCTGTAAATTTTGGGTCATTGTCATGCTGCAGAATAAATTTGGGACCGATCAGAGGTCTCTCAGATGGTACTGCATAATGGAAAAGAATCTAGAAATCTGAAGTCCTTAAAGGGATAGTTCAACATTTTGGCAAATTCGCCTATTGCCATAATCCCTATAGTTTTAGGAGTGGGTTCATTACCTTTAATTGTCAGTCCAAGCTGTTTTTAGATCGACGGGGCAGAGACGTGAGCTCTGCACGGTACTTTTGCATTTCCCTCATCAAACTAAATGCACAATCCAACAACTCCAAAACACTCTCATGGACAAGTTGTGACCTACACGCTCTGCTGAGCAGCCATGTCTGGAATGTAGTTCCGGCTACTCATTCGCCTTGAAAAGAACTCCGTCCTGTAATGTTATTACATTATTATCTCATAGCGTGGTGAATGTGCAGGTCACAACTTGTCCACAAGAGCGTTTTGGAGTTGTTGGATTGTGTATTTGATGAGTTTGATGAGGAAAACAGCTTTCACCAACAATTACAGGTAATGAACCTACTCCTAAAACTATAGGGATTATGGCAATAGGTGAATTGGCCATCCCTTTAAAATGTTTGTACATGTACAGTACTATACATGCATCTGCGCATACACATATGCATAACATATCCCAGCACATCCAGGCCAGTTTGAGTGCACATTAATTAAAACATTCCTAATTTTGCATCTTGCAGAAAAAAAAGAAAATTACTATGAGTTCTGTAGAAAACTGAAAGGTGAAATCCACATCAATTCCTTTGTTTGTTTTAATTCTAGGCCGGTGCATACATTCTGCAGATCTTTGATCACTATGTATGCAGTGGTCCCACTCTGCTTCTGATGGCAATCCTCCAGTCAGTGGTCATTGGATGGATTTATGGTAAGACACGGCTACCAGTGTTCTGTGCTGTGCTACATTATCTTAAAACCAATTTTCAATCCTAGCCTATAAAACAATGCTAATGCCCAATTCCATTATTAACTCTAAGGGGCTGAAGTTAAAGATGTCTGTGTGTATCTTTATTCCACAAAACAACTACTTAAACTACTGGAAACCAAACAAAAAAAAAGAGAAACATGTTGGAAAAGCAACATCTCCTGAACTCAAGAGGCAAAAGTTTTGGAAAAGCATACATTTTGTTTTAAGATTAATTTGTAATCTAATAAGAAACTAGGGTCACAAGTCAAGTTCATTATTTCTCTATGCAACCACAGCTAATTAATAAGGCTGGTGGGCCTCAAGGCGAAACTCTGCTATTGAGAATTAGGTGCAGAAGAGTAGCAAGAGGTTAGCTTTAGATATTTGGTACAATGTCTAGCTGTGTTTAGTTAAGCCAAAACTAAGGACTGAAAAACGTAGAACCCACATACGTATAAAGGCCAAACCAGGGTGTTTGTTTAGGGCTCATGTGATGTGTTTGTCTCAGGTGCTGAGCGTTTCTCTGACAACATTCAGGACATGATTGGGTATAAGCCTCTATCACTGATCAAGTACTGCTGGCTTTATACCACCCCTCTAATTTGCAGTGTAAGTGTCTTTAGCAGTAGAGGATCCATTACATTTATATGAATATTTTTTCATCTTGATCCCAGATATACCTGTGATTTGTTCCCCTTTTCAGGGCACACTTGCATTTATGGTCTTGCAATACATGCCCCTGAGATTCAACAATTCCTATGTGTATCCATGGTGGGCCTACTGCATCGGCTGGTTCCTGTCCATGTCTTCTCTAACTATGATTCCTGTCATCATGATCTTCAAACTGGCCAAGGAAAAGGGGACTCTCTGGCAGGTCAGTGATGTTGTTAGTGGGTAATATGCAATTCATTTCAACTACAAAGATTTTAATTTGTATACTTCACCTATTTGTGTTGCCGGTGCAAGCTGTGCTAATGCGGGCTATATACAGTACTTTGACAATATCAATACCTTTCCCTAGCGCCTCAAGAAAAGCTCTCGGCCTGCAGATGACCTGCCAGTCAAGGAGAAGGAAAGTGTCAGTGTGGCACTGCAAGTCAAGGATGATGGAAGAAATATCAATATTCAATGAATTGCAAGTCCTGAAAATAACTTTTCTTGTTTGATTTTAGGTGACTTACATACAGTATATATTTATATGGTGTGGTGTTACGTATGATGGTGAGGTTACCAATCTGAATACAGTAAATATCAAAGTCGAATAGTTTATGTTTTTTGGGGTTTGTTATTATTAATATTATAATTTTTACATCTAATGTTTCCTCTTTTATATTTGATGTGTAATTTCTACAACCCAGATTTGAAATACCTCCAAATCTAAAGCACTACAGTGTTTTTGTATGCTTTAGTGTGTTGTCCAGGACACAGAACCAACAACTGGCAGGGCATTGTAGATAGTAAAGTACTGTTAGCAACTGTTAATGTAATATGCAATTTTAATTGACTAATAATTTCTTTATGATATAGTATAATCCATAACTGTGCATGAAATCTCCCCTACACTCTCTGCTCCCTCCTCTGCGTAACCGTTGCCCCAGAATAGTTGAAGAATAAGAGTAAAAGAATAAAGGAATGACTATGCAAATGAGAGTAAAATATATTTTTGTTAAAATGTCTGAACATTTTTTTTGAACATGAAATATCGAATCAATCAAATCCTGTCTGCCTGTGTTATTTAATCAAATTTAGATGTGCCAGTCAAATTCTGATTGGTGCACAGCAGTACAGTATGTACAGTGTGTACTGCTGTGCAAGTAACCTTGGTTATATTGAAAAACTTCAGACAGGATTTATTAGCTGAACTAGCCACTTTTTCCATTGGCAGATGTGGTTCAGCTTGCAACTGTGAGCTGATTGATGTCAGGGAGCTGATTCACACTATGGGTTGTTCCATTATGTAGGCCAATGATTTGAATTAACACATACATTAAGTCTAATTTTGGTAGATAATTTGTATATTGGTGTAGTTGCTTAAACAGATTCCACACTTTCCACAACTCATTGTCATTTCTATATGGTACATACAGTAGTTAAGGTCAGACGTTTATTAGGTTAGCTTTAAGTTAGCTCAGCTCTGACAGCATCTCACTTCCAGCCAACAAGTAGTTCACCACACACATGCATGAGAATGTCGTTTTAACTCTTTGGTTATATTTCGATGGATGGATCCCGTGTTTCTTTGTTCTCCGCAGTCTCCTTGTTTTATTAACTGGAAAGGCCTGAATAGCAGCCGGCCTCCTATTATAACAGACTGAACCATTCATGTGATTCCATCTGTGAAACTCTCCATAGCTCCCGACACCACAGCATCAACGTGATCTACATCAGCAGAGTTGACTTCATACTGTACTGATGTAAACTCAAACTGAAACCACTAAAAACATCAATTACACTGGTGTGATCCTGCTAAATGTTTTCTACATCATTTTTAAAAGCACAGAGGAACATATTAGGTCAAAAGGATATACATCCTCAGGCTGTCAAAATGACTGTTAAACTACTTGTCACTTGAATTTTAATACAAATCTTTATGTGCCTTAAAAATGACTTTTACTTTTCTATCTACATAGTATTTTTTGTTTTTTATGTTCTTTTGTACTACTCTACTGGAAATGTCTTTTGATATATTTTTTTGTCTTTATACAAGTTGATGTTTGTATAATAAAATACATGAGGCAATAAAGATGTTTCATTTTTATAATTTCTTAATGTGAGTTAGAGTAAAGCAATATGTGGGCACATTATTAATAAATTATTCATCATGAATTACTGCTGAGAATTAATGGGGGGTCTCTTACAAAAAATATTTTGGACATCACACTCACCCTGGAACACACACTATTCTATTTTTGGCAGCATTAGAAATCATAAATGACTTGACAGGGTAAATTAATGGGACAGAGGGTAAAGGGTAGGCATTTATAAGCTTAACAGCTTCTTTTTCGAACTTTGAAATAATATGAAATCCTGTGTCTATGTCCTATGTCCTCATAATCGGATGAACTAAACTATTTTATAAACTTAGAATTTAAGTAGAGAAAATAGAAAATGTAATTCTTTATAAACTACTAATAAAACATATTTACTCATTTGATTTGAATTACTTATCATGCACTCATTTATTATTTTCAGTAAAATACCTAGAGTATAATACTACAGAAAATATTATGCTGTGCCATTAGTCTCTACAATATACTTTAGACTTCTTATAAGTGATACTTATCACTTATTTACAATAAGTGCTGCATCATTTTCATCTATTCCATAGTTTAGCAGTGTCAGATTCATGAAAAAAACAACAACTAATCATCATATTTATAAATTTATCAGGAATTTATTTAAAAAAAAATTACAAACCATTGATACAAAAAGAAATCTACAGCATCTTAATTGGGTACAGTGGATCTAAGAATTTTGATTTCATCCATTGGACGGTCTTGACCATTTGTCTCCACCATCCCAATCCGGTTCAGCACTCCCATGCCCTGGTATACTCTTCCAAAAATACTGTGCTTTCCATCCAGCCACTGGGTGGGTCCCAGGGTGAGAAAGAACTGGCTTCCATTGGTGTCTGGTCCTGCATTGGCCATGGCCAGAATACCAGCACCTAAACAAACACACAAAAGAAATAAGAAACTTGAAAATTGTGACTTGCTATCACTTTTAAGCAGGACATTGATATAAAACAGTAACACACTCACACATCAGTAACACTGTGTTGGTTAATTAGAACCAGACTTCAAGAAAATCATGAAAAGTAGCCAAGAAAGAGCCTTTATTTTTAAGCCTAAATTCTCATCCACTGTGATTGTTTACCTGTGAATTTCAGTTCTGGGTTCAGCTCATCTTCAAACTGTTTACCAAATATGGAGGCACCACCACGACCTGTTGGGAATACAGAGATCACAAAACTCCACATTTACTCTCAACTGAGAAAACTGACATTGGGGCTGCACCGAACAATTATTTAGTTTTTATTATTTCAGCAGCAGTTAAATTATTAATGTAAAAAAAATCTGAAAGTAGCAGCACATTCCCTCGATTATTTTCATAAGACAAAGATGGTGTATTCAAGCTTTGTCTGTGGGGACACTGACTCTTGAAACAGCGTAGAATTTACCATACATTTGGAAACGCACCTTGACAGAAATATCACTGCTTTTAACATGGGTACTTCCATTTATTATCTAATTTTTTGTGACTGTGTAATTTGGCGTTACATAGATAAATAGGCCTGTCACAATTATCACATAATTGCCTGATCGCAATCATTTGAGCTGACCACAATTTTGCGTAATCATTAAGTGATTTCCACTCATCTGTATAAAAACAGCTGGATCAAACTAACAGAAATGATATATTTCCATCACTATTTCCACATCATTTCCACCATCTGAGGTTTTTCATGACATCATCATGTTGCGCCCCCTTCTTCTTCTGTGGTTTAATGACATATGAGTGGAGCGCCAAACTGTTTATCCGGTAGCGCTTAAAGGGATAGTTCACCCAAAATTCAAATTTCACTCATTATCTACTCACCCTCAATGTCGACTAAGGGCTGGGAGAAGTTTCAGAGTCCTCTGTGCCTTCTCTGAGTTACAGCGGGGCTCCGTGCAGCACTGCATGTCCATATAACGGTTGTGAACAGAGCTCACTTTTCTTCGTCCAAAAAGACACACCAAAAAACATCTAAATACCTCCATAGTGCTCGTCTGTAATGTCCTTCTTGTATTGAGGCCCCAACATGAGAAATTGTTTCGGAAAAAATTTAATAAGTATTTGTTTTAAAGCTGCCCTGTGGAGTTTTGCTCATTACGAGCCATCAGCCGTGTTTTTTTTCGAGTTGGCTACTGCAACAGTCAGTCTGCGCCGTTCGATGACGTTAACCCCCCCCCTTCCCTCCCTCCCTCTCCGAACGGTAAGTGCAGGTAACCAGGCAACCAGGTGACTGGCGAAGTAGGAAGAGAAAAAAAAGTTGTAGTCATTCAGCTTTGGCATTTATTTAGGGGTGTGACCTTATACATGTGTAAACGTTTACACGGAATGAAACTGTAAACGTTTAGTAAAAAAAATCCCTAAACGATATCTAGGCCTACACGCAATTTATTTTCATATTTTTATACATAGGCCTACATTTTGGGGGGGCTGGGTGAAAAATAGTCCTGCACACTGTCTTAATTTATAGAAAACTATGATTTAATAAAAATGATGCTGTGACGCGCTTCCCTCCTCCAAAATGTGTGTAAGTGCGTTTTTTCTTTCCTTTTTTCTTGTCTTTTTTTTTTTTGCGAGCGAGTGTGATGGCGCCGCCACGCCGGGTCAAACATTGCTTTTCTGGTTGCCAAAAAATATTCTAAGCAAATATAGCCTCCCTAAACACAAACAAATAACCTTAAACGGATTGAAAGGGGTGTCTCGAGACATTAAAGACGGCAGAGGACCGACGAGACGCCTGGGCTGGTTGCTCCTGCCCGGTCTGTCCACTCCTCTCATCCGCACTTCAGCACCTGCTGCACCGTGTCGGCTCGTTCCTCGTTTTAAATGACTTTACTCCTAGTGTAAACAATTTACTGTTCTGATCACTCATACGCGTGTATAGTTAGGCAATACGTTGCATTATTATTAGTTATAGTTACTTCAAAAATAAAGGACGGTGGAGCGAGCCAGGCTGTAGCAGGACAGGTGCTGAAGTGTGGGAGAGGAGGGAGAGACTGGGCTCCGCGGGGCTCTTGCGAGGAAGAGGAGGAGGAGGAGGAGGAGAAGAGAGGAGGAGGAGGAGGAGAAGGAGGTCAGCGAGAGGGGGAGGGGGGGTACGGTGGTCAACTCTGAACGCGCTCACCGGGCGGATCTCTCCAGTTACGGTGCGGTGCGTGTCGAGGGGGAGGGAGGCGGGAGTCGGGACGAATCCGCCGTCGGGTCTCCTCCGCTCCGGTGTAACACCGGCACGGTGGCTCGGTGGCAGTGCTTCCACCGGCTGCACAGATCAGACTAGACAATTTTATAACATGTTCTTCTTCTCTTCTGTTTACCAGCGCTCTAAACTCTACGTCAAATCCGAACGTTGCGTTGCATGCGTAATTCAAACGTAATTCCCTGTGCGACAGCGCGGGAAAGTCGCTCCTCAGAGGCAATTGCGCTCCTGGGTAAACCAGGGACTCTTGTGTGGTGGAGATGCGTTCAATGATCATCCTAATAAGTCGTTTGGCAGTGGCTGCAATGTAACGGACATTGTTTTATATGTATAAACTCCACAGGGCAGCTTTAAGCTTGTTTGTAGCGGAAGCTCCCAGCACTGCTCTTCCTGGTCCATCCAAATCTCGCGCGATTTGCATTGACATCCAGTTCACGGCCCCGCAAATCGCGCGAGATTCCGGCAGAGCAACACTGGGAGCTTCCGCTACAAACAAGCTTAAAATATATACTTATTTAATTTTTTTCGAAACAATTTCTCATGTTGGGGCTTCAGTACAAGAGGGACATTACAGACGAGCACTATGGAGGTATTTAGATGTTTTTTGGTGTGTCTTTTTGGACGAAGAAAAGTGAGCTCCGTTCGCAACCGTCATATGGACATGCAGTGCTGCACGGAGCCCCGCTGTAACTCAGAGAAGGCACGGAGGACTCTGAAACTTCTCCCAGCCCTTAGTCGACATGAGGGTGAGTAGATAATGAGTGAAATTTGAATTTTGGGTGAACTATCCCTTTAATTTCTAATAATTATTCAAAGCACATTTCAATGAGCATCTGTTGATATCAGCACAATGGATTTAGTTGCAATGCCAATAAAGAGCCCCTCTTCCTTATAAGGCCACATATTGATATGATATGATATGTGCAGCCTCATGTGTGTGAATTAACTCTACTGGTTAGCACTGACTAGAAGCAGTTAAAAGGATGTGTACCAATTGACCTTGAACCATCAACATAAATGTAAGGTTGTTGTGTAAAGCAAGGGAATCTGGCTCAAACCATGACAAATGAGTGATAGACCATGGTGGGTGCACAGTCCCAGTGGTGTCATAATCACCTGTCCCAGTAGGATCTCCACCCTGCACCATGAAGTCTTTGATTATTCTGTGAAACTTGGTGTTGGTGTAGTATCCCCTCCTCGCCAGCTCTGCGAAGTTTTTGCAGGTCTTGGGAGCCTGTCTCCAGTACAGCTCCACCACCACCGTCCCCATCCTGCAACACAGTCGGTCATTGTAGTTTACAGAGCACACTCACACCAAGCCAACTAAAACCAAAGCAGAGAACCAGAGTTTACAGGGGGTAACGCTATTCCAGAGAGGAGGTAAGTCTATCCCTGAACTCTGAGTTGACTTAAGCCGCTTTCCCATTAAAATTAGTGGGTCGACGCGGGTTTTTTAAACGTAAATTATATATATATATAGGCTAACACCATAGAGGCTAACACCAGCAGCTAGCCAACAGACTTCACGTTACTGGGAGCTAGCTAGCAGAGTTAGCATTCGGGGGGTTAAATAAAAACTCACGTCGTCTCAAAGGAAACTGTTGGCGGCTGCCAGGTGTCCGGAGGTATTCCTGACATTGTCACTACAAACAGTGAACTCCACTCGTGTCCAAACAAATCGTAGTTGTTAAACGAGAAGGCAACAATTCATCAGAGCAGCAGCAGCACATTCATTCAAAACACGGGGACGTTTCTTCCTCTGCGGCTGCCGCTCATTTCCTCTGCAGGCAACAGGAAGTCTGCGGCTCATGGCTGCCTCCTGCTGGGCAGAATCACCATGTGGGCTTCAGTCATGGCTTCAGTATGGGAGAGAAGCCGTGTGAAATGTCCCCCTGTGTAGCTGATAGTCATAATTTATCACAGTTCATAATATTATTGTCATTTGGTGCATGTAATTATTTTTGTAATCAAACTGACTGCCATTTTACTAATCAGATGTATTACTGAACACACTTGATCAGTTGTATCGACCAAAATAAGTGTGATCATATGAAATTCTTCATGTGTAAGTACGAATAGATTATCCTATTGTCATTGTCATATGCCAAACCAGATGGTGCAACCATAAATAAAAAGAGACTGTAAATTAGCATAAAAAAAGAATAGCTAGAAGTAAAAAATATGAATAAAAACAACCTTTTTTTTATCAACAAATGCTGCAAAATGCTATTCATTTGCTTCATTATTTTATTGTGCATGGGACTTTACAGATTACAATGATTAATTGTGTGATATTGTATCTGATACCCTCTCAGTTCTGACAAAATGCATTTTTCTTTGTAAACATAATGTATTGGAAATCTATATTATAAATAAAAAGAGGGACTGAAATTAGCAGAGGGGTAAGAAATAAACATAACAAGAAATTGTCAGATAGGCTACTCCACAAAATACATCATTGTCTGGTGTAAGTTAACATTAAAAACTGAGCGCACAAACATAGACAACTTTTGCAGGGTAAATAAATCACAGCAGAAGATTATCTCAACAGCTCCAGTCCAGTGGGCGGCGGTGCTGCATCTATAAACTGGTTTGCCAACAGCCCATAAACAGCAGAGAAGAGGAAGGAGATCTAGGTAGAAGAAGGAACTTCCCTCTACTTAACTTACATCTTCTCCGGTGAACACCAAGGTAACTGTCTGACACTTATTTATCTTGTCTCCGCCGTTGTTGTCATGTAGATAAGTAAAGAATTTGTGTTCAACATGGTTGTCAACAGAGTTTCGTTGCAGTTTTGGATGAAGCGTTTAACACTTCACTGTGTGCACTTCAGATAGCTGGTTAGCTAACTTAACCTGTTCAAACCCACGCTGCACGATCAACGAGCGCTGTCACATTTTCATAGTAGAAGTTCTTCATACTCTACTTTATTGTTTAAAGACCCACGTATTTGACTTAGATAATGATAGTTGCGTGACTGATCCTAATACTTTACCAGTAGTGAAAACTCCTCAGACTCTCAGTCATGCAGTGATTTTACAAACAGTCAATAATATGAACAGAGTAAAACTTTGAATTTACTCTTCCCTCTAGAGTTTGGAAGATAAACCAAATATATCCAGATTAATTTAAATTCTTCTGCAAATGGTCGATGAGCTGACAGACACATTTGGATTTACCTTTGGGGATTAGGCCTAATAAAGTAACTCGTATTCATATTTAATATGTTTTACTAATTCTTTATTTCAGATATGACAATTAAGAAAATTAAAAGACAGAGAAAGAAATGGGAGGAAGTACATTGTGCAGTACCATAAGTTACCATTGCCATTAAGAATACATTTCATATATTGATGTTGTACAGCTGCCAATTGTATAATAATTATATAGATCCATTGTCTTTTTTGTTTAAATCTAATGTCATCCTCACTTCAGGCCAGTTCTCAATAATTCGTAATCTCTTAGCCATTGTACATTGAATTGAAATCTATCTATCTATCTATCTATCTATCTATCTATCTATCTATCTATCTATCTATCTATCTATCTATCTATCTATCTATCTATCTATCTATCTATCCTCCACTGTGCAGCTCAGTCTGCAGAAAGAGTCAATGTGTTGCTTTAGTTAGTATGCTTGTTTATCTGGCAAGTAAATGAGAGGGAAGGATTATTGGGGACATCATGTCCTGTGGTTCAGGGCAGATCTGTCTTTTCTATGACAGAAATTCTGTAGTGTCATGACTGGTACAACCTAAAAATTCACATACATTTCACAACAGCAACAGAAGCTAGCTATAATAATAACAACACGTTTAAGCTTGCTTCAACAGATGCAGTCATTTCTACATCCATACTGTCATGTGATTAATCAGATGAGGACTCTAATCCAATTAGGATGGTAGCATGTCTGTTAGCACTCCTAAGCTTGCAGCCAGGTCAGGATATTTTTGTGAGTAAGCTTCAAGGACGAAAGAGAGTAAGGGAGGTACGCCAGACGTATTTTACTAGTAAGGAAATAGATGTTTTGATAGCTTTGAGTTTAGATGTGATTATTTTTTTTGACTGCAGTACATGTTTGTGTAGAAACCCCCAGATAGTAACAATTTAAATTTGTCTCATCTCAAGGTCCAGCACCATGTCTATTGTCAAGATCCACGCTCGAGAGATCTTTGACTCTCGTGGAAACCCCACAGTAGAGGTCGACCTTTACACTGACAAAGGTATGTCCAGATGTCCTAAATTTCTACTTTAATTTGATGAATTATTGTCAATGTGCCTCAATAAGACCACTGATATCATCCAGTAATATGCTAAAGTTAATGGTAATTGTTGCGTTTCTTTGATTACAGTGTGTTGATCGGTATTTTTTATTTAATTTGGTAATTTGTAAATGTTTCCTGTCCATTCCCCAGGCTTGTTTAGAGCTGCTGTACCAAGTGGAGCCTCTACTGGAATCTACGAAGCCTTGGAGCTCAGGGACAATGACAAGTCCCGCTACCTTGGAAAAGGTTTGTACATCATCTTTCTTTTCTTTAAAGACAGGTGTGGTTTCCATGTTAATACATCTTTACCACAATTGAAGCTATTGTTATTACCATTATTATTATTTATAATAATCCACAGATTGACACCCAGGTCAATTTAAAGGAAGAACACTATATTTTACACTCATTTTCTCCATCTTTACTCTCTATTCTCTCCCTCTTCTTCTTTGCCAGATGTGAAAGGGTTAGTGAGTTTCAATTGCCTGTCCTTCCTAATTTAAACATAAACATCTGTCCATGTGACACTACAGCAACTGTTTACTCTGCCACTTAATAACATGAATGCTTTTGGAGACTGGGCAGATATGATGCGCATGGTAAAGTGCCTGTGAAAGCATGCTGTCTCACCCCAGTACTGCAAATACAAGGGATTGAATAAAAGCAATGAAACAGTATCTAAATCCTTTTTTTTTTTAAGGTCAACATTGGTGCATGGTTTGACACATGTCTTTCAAAATGAAGTTGCATGTGTTGAAAAATATGTGTATTTAGGACTGTACGGTATTTGTCAAAATTTGCAAAAATAATCACAATGGTCATCTTTCTGTTGCAGGAGTCTCACAGGCCGTAGGTCACATCAATTCCACTATTGCACCTGCACTTGTTGGCAAAGTAAGGACATTATCCTCATGCTCTTGTTTTTACTCGTGGTCATAAAGTTTTCTTAATTATTGTAATACTAATGCTAATGAGCCTTAACTTCTCCTCCTCGTCGCTCCAGGATCTGTCTGTGGTTGAGCAAGAGACAATTGACCAGATGATGATTGACATGGATGGCACAGAGAACAAATGTAAGTGACAACAGTCATGGAGCTGTACTTTTATTTAATTAATTATAACATCAGGTCTTTGGCAATAAGCGAGAAGTGGTTCCTGTATTTTATAGAACTTTTATCCTGACTTGTGAATAGAGTAACATATGTTTTCCCCCCCATGACACCAAAAAGGGCTAGGATTGGGTCAGGTCCTGTGGTGCTGTCTGGGGTCAGTGAGAGGGTCTGAAACACAGGTTCACATCAGCCTCCAAATGGAAATTCAAAGAATCTGAGATTTTGTGAAGAGGCCTCTGGAAGTTCTAACAGATAGAATAGAATCAGATAGAGCTACGCACAACATAGAAAAGAGGTGAATAGAATAAAACTTTAATGTTCCCAAATAAACAGCAGTTTGTTTATCTGATTTCACATGTGATTAACAGCTATAAATTCAACATGTTACTCCAAGAAGCTAATTCAGCCTATTAAAGGGGCATTTCAACATTTTGGCAAGGCCATATTATTTATGAACAACGTGTTACCATCCTCAGATCAGAGTTATAGGAAGCTCTCTGTGCAAACACATTGTGTGACTGCAGCAGTTGTCTGGATCTCTTTCTGTCTCTTCAAACAGCCAAATTTGGTGCCAATGCCATCCTGGGTGTGTCTCTGGCTGTCTGCAAGGCCGGCGCAGCAGAGAAAGGAGTCCCCCTCTATCGTCACATTGCTGACCTCGCCGGAAACCCCGAGGTCATCCTGCCTGTGCCGGTGAGGATCTGTGCACCACATGAATACGTTGTTTTTTTCTCCCCCATTTTAATTATAATACAATTCACCTCCTGTAGTTGATTGTGATGACAGAGCCACCTCTCACTTCTCCCCTCTCCGCCTGCACCAGGCCTTCAATGTGATCAACGGCGGCTCTCATGCGGGCAACAAGCTGGCCATGCAGGAGTTCATGATCCTGCCCGTTGGCGCGAGCACCTTCAAAGAGGCCATGCGCATCGGAGCCGAGGTCTACCACAACCTGAAAAACGTCATCAAGAAGAAGTACGGACAGGACGCCACCAACGTGGGTGACGAAGGTGGTTTTGCTCCAAACATCCTGGAAAACCAGGAAGGTAAACATTAAGGATACAGAGAACCTACGGCACGTGATAGTCCTTTTATCAGTAAAAAAAAACTGGATGCTCATATTTACTGTTTCATCCTGTAGCTTTGGAGTTGATAAAGGAGGCCATTGCCAAAGCCGGGTATACAGACGAGGTCGTGATTGGCATGGATGTGGCAGCATCAGAATTCTACAGGGACGGAAAATACGACCTGGACTTCAAGTCTCCTGACGACCCGGGCCGTTACATCACTCCTGACGAGCTGGCTGATCTCTACAAGAGCTTTGTGAAGGATTATCCAGGTAACGCCTTCTCTTTTTACACATTGTTTATCACAGGGAGGGCTACGGCACACAATGCAGTGACGATGCCCACACCACCTCAGTCTCACGAAGCGATGGGATGCAGGTGTTGGGTAATGTGTTCATCCTTTAAGAGGATACTGTTGTCAACACTCCACTGTAAAACATCAACGCAGCACCCGACAGCAGTAACTACGCTGCGGAGGTGAATGTCTTCACTTTGATTTTGCCTCCTCATTATTGATCATCAGTTGAGGGCAAACAGCAAATGATTATATAAAGTAATTAACAAACCAGTGGCAGGATCGCTTGCTTGCACTAAAAGGTGTCACTCAGGGAGGGAAAGTTGAAAATACCATATGCCTCCATAGTGTTAGCTGAGCAGCTTGCGTCTCTGCCCCGCTGATCTAAAAACAGCTTGCACCAACAATTAAAGGTAATGAACCTACTCCTAAAACTAAAGGGATTATGGCAATAGGCGAATTTGCCAAAATGTTGAAATATCCCTTTAAGAATATGTCAAAAATGTTAGTTGGATATCTGCAGATACTGATGTTTGCTTTCATAGCAACACATGAAGAGGGTCACTTGTTCACTCAGGAAATCTAAAAGCCAGATATTTATTTAAATCTCCATCTGTGTGTTTAGCAGCAGCCTTTTGGGGTTTTTGACTTTTGATGGAAACTGGTGATCACAGCTTTAACGTAATCACCCAGGTTTAACTGCGAAATGAGGAATGTCTGCATATTTCCCCCCACAGTTGTTTCCATCGAGGATCCCTTCGACCAGGACGACTGGGCAGCCTGGACCAACTTTACCGACACCACAGACATCCAGATCGTTGGAGACGATCTGACGGTGACCAATCCCACTCGCATCAGCAAGGCTGTGGAGGAGAAAGCCTGCAACTGTCTGCTGCTCAAAGTCAATCAAATCGGCTCAGTCACCGAGTCCATGAGAGCGTAAGTCCATGTTTTAAACTCGTTATGCACCATGGAGGCCAGCTGAATATTGAAAGGTCTACCTCTGAAATGCCACCCACACCTGACCTGAGCTCATCTTAGTGCCACTAAAATGGCCAGAATGTGACAAGAAAAACAAAATAACCTCTCCTTCCAACTCAAAACATGCAAACACGGACTCAATGTCATATTTAATTTTTAAAAAAATGCCATTTTACTCAGGTTATCAAGATTATGTGAATAGGCTTTATGCACAGCTCCACTACTTCCTGAACTTAAACAAGCTCCTTTATTTCCTCATGTTTGTATAATGTTTCAAATGTGATAATAAAGTTTGTTGAAAAAAAAAAAAGCTCCTTTATTTCCTGTCTTACATTATTGGACAAACTGATTAATCCAGGTGTTAATCAGTTTGTCCAATAATGTAAGACAGGAAATAAAGGAGCTTGTTTAAATTCAGGAAGCAGTGGAGCTGTGTATAAAGCCTATATCTAGAAGTTGATGACCTCTCAGCAAAATGTCCACCCTCCTCCTCCTCACAGGTGTAAGATGGCCCAGGAGAACGGCTGGGGTGTGATGGTCAGCCATCGCTCTGGGGAAACCGAGGACACCTTCATAGCAGATTTGGTGGTCGGCCTGTGCACTGGACAGGTAAATTCTGATGGATCAGTTTTGTTGAAATTGTGTGGCTGTAATTTGTGTTGAACATTAGTTTATTATCCTACTGTCATTATGTTAGAAATAGCGACAGGAACATATTACTATTACCTATTGTGTCGAAGATGATGACATCCAGAGTATAAATCCAGACAGATCCAACAGAAATGGATTTACACAATATTATATTATATATATATTAGGGGTGTAACGGTACACAAAAGTCACGGTTCGGTACGTACCTCGGTTCAGGGGTCACGGTTCGGTACGGTTTCGGTACAACAGACACTATTGAATGTAAAACTAAAATCTGTCTTGTGTTATAAAAGTAAAAAAAAAAAATTGAATATAAAATCAAACAAGTGCATTAGGAGTGTTATCATGCCATTAATTAATTCTAGAGGGAAAAAAACTTGCACTTGACAACTGACAGCTATTACAAACAAAACAAAACAAGAAACTAACATCAATGTTGGTTTACACAGTTAATTTAGACTAGATGCCAGTTACTTTGGTGATGTTTCTGGTCCTGTCTGTGTTCATGTCAAGAGGCTTAAAAGCAGCGGGATAAGTTGTTGCACACAAGTTGTCCGTTTCCCTGCACCAGTGATTGACATGTGGGTGGCGGGGGGGGGGGGGGGGCGTGTTTGATGCGTTTCTAGCGACGCAGCGCGCATCCGTGAAACATCGCCGACGGACTTTATCCGGTCGACCTTTACAGTCTATGCGGTGGACCAGTCGCAAGCTGCTTACACAATCTATGGTCGCGAGCCGTCGCCGCTGCCGTCGCTGTTGTGTTTGATTGAGAAGCCAGACGGTGACAAGAATGAAGCAGCAGCTCCTCTAACTTCACTCTCTCGTCACTTCTCTTCTTCGTCTGTTATGACGGTTGCAGGCAGCTTCGAGGCTCATTATCGCCACCTAGATTGCGGAGTGAGGCCTCGACTTTTTTTTTTTTTTTTTTTTTAATATTCACTCAGACGTATTCGTCGTGTGACTGTGTGCACCGAACCGTGACCCCCGTACCGTGACGGCACGGGACGAATACATATACCGTTACACCCCTAATATATATATATATGTGACATCATTGTATACATCTTTTCAGATCAAGACTGGGGCTCCTTGTCGCTCGGAGCGTTTGGCCAAATACAACCAGATTCTTCGGTAAGTTTTTCTCTCACATAGACAAATTGTGCCATTTAAATAAATTAATATGCTATTATATGCCTTTTCTTTGCTAAATAAAACCACAGCTACCACACTTTTCTGCGCTGATTCAAACATTTTATATTGTTTCATCTGTTTCAGTCAGTGCATTGATCTCACTTTGTATCTGTGCTGTGTTTCTATTTGACTCTTATCTATAGATCTCAGTAACACTATAGAGCTTCAAAGGGATAATTTGGGTTATTAGAGGTGGGGTTGTGTGAGGCAGTCATGTGTATTACCTGCAGAAGATTTGATCAACATGCTGCCAGTCAGAAGAGGCAGCAGGGAACGTTTCATGTACAATATTTTTTTACTTTAATGTTATCTTGCAGTCAAATGTTTTCTTTCCTTTGGTACTGGATTGTTCTCAACTGCACATGTGCACCTATAGTGCTGATGTATTATGCTACAGATGCAGGTGATAACTGGCTGTTCACTGATGGGAACATACAACACACTGACTGTGCATAACAACCTCACACATCCCCACTCTGTAATCTGAATTATCCCTTTTGAAATCAAACCAGTCACACAATCATTTACATAAAGCAAACAACCTACCTGCTGTAAAATAAAACAAACTAACTATGATTTTTTTTCTTCATTGTAGAATTGAAGAGGATTTGGGAGACAAGGCTCGTTTTGCTGGCAAGAACTTCAGAAAACCAGTGATCGAGTGAATAACTGAAAAAGATGACTTCACATACTAATGGATTCACTCATACAGATGTACACACTGGGAAATAATAGAATACAATCAAGAAATGATAACTAATGTAGGCCTGTTCACATACCAACAGTGGTGGTAATACATGTGTAGAAAGAACTGTAGTTGTTGGAACTGTGATGCTTTACAAGCAGGTGTTCAACGTTTTTTTTTAATTTGGAGTACAATAATAGATCTGACTGTAACTTGAGAGATATTTATTGGTAGCACTGACTAATTACAATCACAACAGCAGCACTTGGAAACGTGAATAATAAAAAGAAAAGTTTTCTTAGTGACAGGATCTTTTGTGATTATTTGTTATTTAGCTGTTGTGGGATTTGTGGGGTTGAATGTGGGAAGTCTTTGGCTTTGCATATCTAGAAGTGACAGTTGTTCCCATTCTGAAAGGCACTTCCTTTTATTTCATGGCTCTACTAACATAAATTTGTAGATCCTTAAATGCACAATTGAGTGTTTTTCTAAACTAAAAACCAGTCATTTCTGATTCAGTACTAGACACATTTTATTTATCATTATAGCAAAAGGAGGCATCTGATCCCTGGAGTGCAACATCAAAGGTTCTCAGTCTAAATCTGTTTTATATTGTCTACGCAGTATCAAGTAGAACAGCTGTATTTCACAGCACCATTTCTTTTCAATGCAATAATCTAAGTTACCATAGTTGACAAGATTTTACATTTAAGAGTCAAAAAGATTTACCATAGAGGAAGCATGGGAAATGTCAGTCTCATTTGCTTCTCATGGGAAAAAAGATCCATATCAAAAACCTTAGTTTGTTTTGTTATTATTTCACAACCTAACTCAAGACTTTTAAATATTTAATTAAACATGAAACAGCTTGCATGTTTTATCCCAAAATGATCTCATGGACTGAAGACTGTCGCCTATAGATTAATGTAAACTAAAATGTATATTAATAATTAATATTGTAATGTATATGATTAATATTGTATTATGCATAATACTTATTAGATATTCAGTATTTATCCTTTTTTTGCCCAGTTTCCACTTTTGTAGCTTTAAGCGCATAGTTGGAGAACTTAAGTAAATCTTTTTTTTTAAGTGAACAATTCAATATTGAATGTGTATACTCGTTATAGCAATGATATTTACACACTAGTAATAACACAAAACATTATTTATTTATTTTTATCCAGCATGTGGGATTATTATTATTCATAATACCATTATTGTTGTTATTAGTATTTGTGTTTATAAGATGAGTGTTGTGCTTGTTAATGACATCGGACTGAATCCCTATTTAAAAATGGTGGAACAAAATGTCTAAATGCTTTAATCTACAAGTGCTGCATGTTAATCCTTAATCATTGGGGAATAATAGAACTGAAAGTATAAACTGTTTTTTTTCTTCTGCACCTCAGTGCTACAGTGGTAATGAAGTGTGTTGTGTCGGCGGTAGGTTAATGTAATGGCTTACATAATGCCGTTGATGACCCACAGCGGTACACTGTGTGCCGTGTTTTTTGATTCATGGACGCCTGTGCAGCAGCAGCAGCAGCAGCAGCAGCAGCTGGTGATGAGCAGCTCCCAGTGGCTGCTGCCGCTGCTGATCCGCGGCACATGCTCAGTTATGTACACCAGACAACTTTGAAGGCTTAGCTGTGGCTGCTGAGGTCATTGCACTGGAAAAAAAAAAAAAAAAAAAAAACTAGACTGACTCCCTCCACTACACCGCCTCCATTTTGAATAGCCATGTAATAGGGGGTTCGCATAGTTTGTGTGTGTATCGCCCACTGCGCTGCGTAGTGTCAACAAGCCACATCCAAACATCCTTCGACATGGACGACCTGTTCAGTCCGCGGAGGTAACTTGATTAACTTACCCTTTACCTTTGTGTTTTAGTCGGGTGTGTATTAAATGTGTGTTTCGGTGCTTTGTAGCGCTACTTTGAGAGACGTTTGTGTGGAATAGTCGGAATGTCAGTGGTCACGAAGTTCGTGTGTGGCTAACCAGCTAGCCAAATAACAGCGTAATGTTACAGTGTCGTTAGCAGCTAGCAACACCTCCAGGAAAACGCTTATTTATCTGCTTTGATGTCGCCGACGGCGATTTGTGCGGCTATTGTAAATAACGCCAGTAAAGCAGATTAGCCGTGTGCATCGCTACAGAGATTTGAGTCGCTGTCGCTACACGGACGGATGTCAACGACACGCCGTGCATGCTAATATTGGTATTTATTATTGATTGCATATTTCAACGAGGGTTAACGAGCCCGGGCGCAGCAGTCGCCCGGCCACTGGCAACTTGTTATGAGCTCTAAAGTAGCACACACTGTTCTCGTAATGGTGACCGTAAAAATTAGCAGCTCGTGTATGATTGATTGACAGTCTTGTGCGGTGGTTAGCGTCGGATTTCATTCATGTAATATAAGGAAACGTCGCAGGTCGCAGCTGAGATTGGTTCCCAGCGTTGGAGGGGCGGGATGTTGTTGTGCTGCTGAAATCACGGAGCTCTGGGAGGAGAGGAGGAGAGCTGCTCTGACAACACACAACTCAGACCCGCTCATCGATTATGTGTCTGTTTACAGGCTGTGCAGCGATAATTACCTGGTAATTGACAGGTTATACGCAGCAGGCTGAGCACTTTTGACTTTGCTTTTTCGTGACACTGAACACTTTGCTGATGCCACGACTGTAATCGGAGGTGCACAGATGTACTGCACATTAGAAACTTAGGATGTTTTCTTTATCAATGTATTTTTCCAGGAGCCTGAACAGCACACAGGGCGAGATCAGAGTGGGGCCAAGTCATCAGGTAATCCCTGCTACAGTTCAAATAATATCATGTGTTATATTTGAATAAAATTAGCTGGTTTATTTTGTGTTATTTAGGTAAAGACATACTATACTTTTCTTTTTATCCTAGAGCCCAATGTAACGCCTTTGTGCTGCAAACAAATTGCAAGAGTTTCAACAGTGTCTAAAACAATAATTTGATTATTGAAATAGTTCCAGATAAAATTTATGTGACAGCTCTTGTGCAGTGTTGCCTTATTATTTGCATGTCATATAGTTGTGTAAATGTGTGTCATGTGGGAAATTATCAGCTGAAACAGATACTATCATGTACTCTTACAAAACACCTACACATAATCACACATTGTGATAACAGCAAACTGGTAAATCACTCCTGAATAATTGTTTTGCAATTTCTTATGAAGACATTTTGTGAATGTTTAAATGAAAAATAAGCATTTGGATTATTGTTGTGTATTTCTGCCTGACTAAACAGAAACTCTAACAGTAAGCACAGCTTTTGTCCTCTTGAGGAAGTGTCAGTGTTTACTACTAGCTCCTGTCTCCTCTTGGGTTTCACTGCAGGCCAAGCTCCCAGAGCTGCAGCCGCGGCCGGCTTCTGGTTTACAGACCCAGACAGAGGGTGAGGAGCTGATGTGGACGCCAGGGGTCAATGACTGTGACCTGCTCATGTACCTCCGAGCTGCAAGGTCAGTGTTTACACTTTATAGCTTCAGCTCTCACAGTCTACTGTCCTGTATGAAGGCTAGTACCTTTGCAATAGTGGATAAAAATATTTAATTAGAATGACAAGGTAAGATTCAAGATTGGATTATTGGTAACTATTATGATTGAGCATTACAAATGCACAGTTGCATAACAAACATTGCTTAAGGTTTATAAAAATTTATAGAATTTTAAGTTAAACTCTGATAATTTACTTTTATGTGCAGACATGTCCGTAACAGACATGCTGCAGGTATTAACTGCTTTTAACTGGAACTGTATAGCTGCTGTTGTTCAATGCAGTGGTGGCATAACTGTAAAGAAATAGAGAAGTGAAAACCAGGTGTGGCTCTATTAAAAATGGCTGACCGACCTTTTCACAAGGTAGTAAGACAAGTGTTACAGATGGGGAAGTACCGGTATATGCAAAACAAAACCAGTTTTGGTGTGGTCACATGCATGGCAGTGTGGTTACGCTCCTGACTTAACAAGCTGCAATAAATTGTAACCAGGTCTGGGTTTTAATAATTACCGGACTTTGACTGGTAAAATCTGCCGAAGTCTGGTATTTTTTACTCCCTCCAGTCAAAATGCACAATTTGGAAATATTGAAAATAGGCAATTTCCACATGTCATTTTATAAAAATAAAAAAAAAGAAAGAAAAAACGGAATCTTATTTTTTTATGAATGTGTAGGCCAGGCCTATGTGGAACAAAACTTTTTTTTTTCACACGGTAACCTACTAAACTTGTTGCATGTGTTTCTCTGACAAAGCATGCACGGAAGAGGTCGGACATGTCCAAACAAGCAAATCTTAAAAACTATTTTCTGAAACCAAACAGGTCTAAGGAGAACGATTATAATGAGTTTTTATTGCATCTATAGCTATTTATAGCGAACGGACATTATTTGATTTCAAGTTTGCAGCACAGCGCGTTATTAAAATGGCATGAGCCAGTCCATGGGTTTTTTGTCTGTTACATGGGAGTAGGCTATATGTGCCAGTTATGCAGGGCAGTCCCCGTGAAGGAAGGTGAGACGATAAACAGACGTCTTCCGCTAAAAAAAAAAGAGAAAGAAAGACGGCGCTGCGCTCTCCAGCCGGTTCAACTGTAACTCACCTGCAGCTGACCGAGCTGAGTAGCTCTGTCGTTCTTCACTCTTTCACCTGGTGTTTGGCTGCACTTTGTATACAAGAGTTCAAAAGAACTAATCTCCATCTGAGTGCGATCAGCTGAGCCAGAGCACAGTGGCTGCACAGCTGTAGCAGCGTGTGTGTGTTTTATGACATCGGCAAGAAAAAGCAAAAAAAACATTGTTACAGACACTCATCAGTTAACGGTTATTAACTGGTTAACGAGCGTCAGCTATGGGTTATA
Source organism: Trachurus trachurus (assembly GCF_905171665.1). Lineage (NCBI taxonomy): Eukaryota > Metazoa > Chordata > Actinopteri > Carangiformes > Carangidae > Trachurus > Trachurus trachurus. The sequence continues at coordinate 28,636,400 of NC_139896.1, forward strand.
AAATATATTCAGAATGCACATCCCTATTTTCAATCAAAACATTATAAATTGACATGCCTTGATATTATTCTTATATAGCCTGCATGTCATTTATCATTTTAAGCTCAATAAATTCAGATAATGACCGGAATTTCAAACATTTGTCTGGTAAATTGAAAACCTGCCGGTCACGTTGTCCGGTGCCAATTTTTTCTAGCTGAAACCCTGACCAGGTCTGACATAGTTTATGTCTAGGGATGGGTATCTAAACTGTTGTAAGCAACAGCTAATTCTTCAAATCCTGAAGTATGGATGAGAACCATTGTTGTCAGTTCTGCAGGGATGAATAAAATAGACTTCCTGTTCGTTACTGTGACATAACAGTTCCAGCACACATTTTATCTCACCGACTCTTTGTTTGATAAAGACATTCATCCATGAATGATGCATTTTCTCTCGTCCCAGCCAGAAGAGAGACCTCTCTTTGTCTTGCTCTCGCTTCCTCTCTGTCTCTCTCTCTGACCCTGTGTGTGAGGAGCAAGGCAGCTCTGTTTTATACGCTTATAGCACACACACACACACACACACTGCTCTGAATGTCCATGGCAGAGTGAGCTAAACGTTATGAAGCGTGGTTAAGCCTTCTTTTGTATCTAAGAGCTGAAACATGAGCGATCTGAGGAAACGTCCAGTCAAAGTCCATCATATACAGCAGCAGAACCAAACACATCCCTTTTTCATCACTGTAATCATGTTTATTTCATTCAGGGCTTCCAGCACGTTTCTCCATTGTCAGCCTTTGTGTTAATTGAATAAAAAAAATGTGTTTAAACATAACCTGGTTATTGACCTGATTTCTTAAAAGTGGGGCAAGGGAATAGAGACATGGTTAACACTGCTGGAGAGACCGAGGACTGTATTGATGACAATTTCAGAAACATCTCTGGGAATCAGATTAACATTGAACCAGGAAAGCGTAAAACGCAGTTTGACTAATGATCGTATCTGACATAAGATCTGTGTTGTGTGTATGTTTCCAGGAGCATGGCGGCTTTTGCAGGGATGTGTGACGGTGGATCCACAGAGGACGGATGTTTAGCAGCCTCCCGTGATGACACCACCCTCAACGCCCTCAACATGGTGTGGAGCAAATGAATCCTATTCATTCATTCCCCATTTATTTTAAAGACCCCCTAAACCAAAAATGCCCCTTTTGAAATTATTAACATGTCAATTTAGTGTGTGGGCTCTGCTACATGGCATTTCAGCAGCAAAATTGCTAATCCACGCCATAACTGAGCATTTTAGACTTGAAAATGAGTCTGAAAAAACTGGATTCAATTTTTCAAATTGGAGTCAGTTTTCATGCGTCACGAAACTAGCAACCAATCCCGTTGATTTTGTTGTTCACTGTGATGTGATCTCTAGCTAGATGTTCAAGTTGTTATCATTAGTTGCCGTGGCCCAGAGGTTTAGTCGCCACCTTGAATGCGGTAGACCAGGGTTCAAACCCTGGTCTATTTGCATACTCATGAATATTAATAGAATCTGGATTTTTCAATGAGGGAGAAATAGTAGACCTGCTTTTAGCCTATTTGGGAGCTTTTTTAAACAACTTTTTTGTGGGAAAGCAATTTTAATCAAAAGATAGTCATAGCAGAGCATTTTTTTTACAAACTTTAAAATGCCTCTTTAGCGTTTTAACTTTAACAGCGATATCGTATTCCAGGTTTACAAACACGTTTTTTTTTCTTCTCTCTATTCCAGCTACATGCAAGTCATTATGATGCAGCAAAAGCTCTTCAGCGTCTGGTCAAGAAGCCTCTGCCAAAGCTCATTGAGAAATGCTGGTCGGAGGGTGATGTGGTGAGACGTCTTTTGCTTGTAACACAGCACTGAAGGTCAGTGCTGATAGTGTGTTTGTCACTTGTAGTTTGTGCTGGGAGGTGTATATAAAATACCTTTTATTGAAGAATGTACAAAAGAGTATACATCATATCCATCATTTTCCCCCTTTTCTACCCTTCCTGCATAGTGAATGCATACAGACACAAATTCACTTATACATGTGCAGGGAGGTAAGGAGAAATGAAAATATTGATGATTAAATGGGGGGAAATGTGTCTTATGTATTAGAAATAAACAGAATATAGTCAGCTGTGCAGTTTGTAAATAAATGAACAGATTAGATCTTTCACAGTTATTTGCTTCCTTTAAAACACTGATGGCAGTAAAACAGCATTTTGAAAACCACTTCCTCAAAAAGCTTATCAGTCAAGTACCTTCATATCGTGTTTGACAAATGCTGCCATCCTTAGTGTATCAGGGACAGGAAGAGCAGCCGCAAGAACTTCCTCCTTCTGAACACCTCCAAAGAGAAGGTCATCAGCGTTTGGAGGTCCAGGCCCGCTCCTCAGCGAGACAGTGTTAAGATTTGTCGCATATGCATGAATACTTAGTTGGACTGGACTGGTCCCTGAACATGGATGCCACTGGAAGGAGCTGCGCCGGCTCTTTCTCAGGAGGTTCTTCAGACTGTACAGCACCTCAGCCAAAGGAGGGGGCTCATTGAGAGAGAGCTAAACTTTAAATGTCCTCCTGTCCAGTACAGTATCCTAAATGTAATGTTATCTAATCACACTCTCCATCCCTTTTCTCCACAGAAACATTTCATCAAAGGCCTGAGACAATATGGAAAGAATTTTTTCCGCATCCGGAAAGACTTTCTACCCAGCAAGAAGACTGTAATTCAACCTCTTGTTTTTATATATCACAGACCAATTTGTAAAACATACACTGATTCACAAGTGTGACTCCTGTCATTCCTGAAAGTCTTGTCTGCTGTATCACCAGGGAGAGCTGATCACTTTCTATTACCACTGGAAGAAAACGCCCGAGGCCGCAGGAACGAGAGCCTATCGACAGCAGCGCCGGCAGCCGTCCTCTCGCAAGGCCAAGACTCGCTCCGCTGCCGCTCCAGTAAACACTCCGTCGAGAAATTATTCAGGTGAGCAGAAACGATGAGCCTCAGACGTGCCTCGCTGTTGTGCATAGTAGCGCCTTATCTAAACTGATCTTCTCCTTTGCAGTGGACGTGAGTTCTGCCAGCGAGGATGATCTCGATAGTGAAGACAGCGAACAGGACATCAAGAGCTGCAGCCACTGTGGTTCAACAAGTGAGTACAAGAGCGTGTGGTTTATCAGCCTGGGCAGCATTCAGTGTTTTATTTATGTAAGACAAGTGTTTAGTGTGGTGGAAAACTTGTCTGGAGTTCAACCATGTCTAATAATGTGATGGTTGAAAAACACTTGATCGATCGATTGATTGATTGATTGATTGATTGATTGATTGATTGATTGATTGATTGATTGATTGATTGATTGATTGATTGATTGATTGATTGATCGATTGATCGATTGATTATATATACATATGTATATACAGTATATATTAGCGGAAGGGAAGATTTAGGCCCAATCCCATTTCACCCCTTGGCCCTACCACTTACCCCTACCCCTCCGTTTTGCGCGTTCACGTGTAGGGGTAGGGGTGTCCCAATCCCCGTTAGGACAGAGGGGTAGGGGGAAGGGGTAGGGCTACATAGCCCTCCAAACGGAGATTTTTCAGAGGCACACTCCAAACGGAGGGGTATGAAAGTTTCCCAGAATGCATCTTGCGGCAGCCGGCAGCGGTGGCTGTAAAACGAAAAGCTGTTTTATTTCTCACTGTAGCGCTGTTATTATGTAACTTTATTAAGTTTTAATATTTTTTCTTGCGAGAAAGTAACTGTTTAGGTCCCAAATGTGCGGTTAGTTTACCCAAATGACGGCGGGTTAGAAGTTTGCTCCGACGATTTTTCGGAGAAGTGAAGCTCCAGGAGGAGCGGCTCCTCACAGAGACAGCAGCCGGTCTGCAGTGCTGCTCCGCCGGCCAAATTACGTCCTCGTCCCGGTCCCGCCGGGAGAGAAGGCGGTCGTTAATTAACTTATCCGCGGGTTTTTAGAGGTTTACCACCAGCATGTTAAATTCTTTTCAGCATTTAAATGTTGGTCTCATTGATGAAATCTGACAATTGTGGCAGTAGCATTAGTTTATTTGGATGAAAAGTTATGCTTCATGTAGCCTACCAGTCAGAGGAGCAGGCAGCGCTGCCTCTGGGCTCTGTGTACAGAAATCACCACAATTACATCAGTAAATAAATGTTTTACAATGAACCGATCAGTCTGCATTAAGTTTTATCTTATTTTACTAAGTTATATGGAACACGCTATTTGATTTCTGGCAAAAGCTCGCCGCATCAGCTTACGTAAAAGCCAGTGAGACCACGTGATGACGTATGTGATTGTTGAAGGGGTGTCCCAATTCGGAGGGGTTGACTTTCTACCCCTACCCCTTGTAGCTCCGTTTCAAGGGGCGAGGGGCAAGGGGTAGGGGAAGGGGTAGGGGTAAAAAAGAGAAATGGGATTGGGCCTTAGGGTGCTTTCACACAGGCATTGTTAAAGTTTTAGTTCTCAGAGTTTCATTTTTACAATATGTATAAGTACATAATATATACATGTATTGTATTTCTTAATATCGCAATATATATTGCAGAAATAAATATATCAGGGGAGGTAGACACACGCACATCATGTTACCAGGTGCTGAGTCCAAAAAACATGATCAAAAAGAGAGAAAGAGACTTGCAACACTGTAACTGCTCCCAATAAAAACATTGAACTTTATTCTATCATAATATAAAGCGGACAACGTTTCATCAGGTCACTCGAGAAAAGAAATATATCGCAATGTTAATAATGTGCAGCCTTAATATACAGTGTATGTACAGCTATATATACACACACACACAGTTGATTGTTTCTATACAATATATAAATACATTCATTCATATAGATATACCTATTTATGCCATAATATCTCTATATTAACTACGTCTGATATATAAACACATATACATATCCGTATAAATACAACACACACTTACACCAAGGTCTTTTTCTCCAACAGGTTCTAAAGATTGGCACCAAGGTGGAAGAGATAACCCTTTGCTGTGCACGTCTTGTCGCAACTATGAAAACAAACATGGATGTCTGCCAGCAGCCCCAAAATCTGGAGGTGCTCCGTTCATGTTCAAACCTGTGAAAGAGGAAGAGGAGGTGAACAGCAAGCACGCCATGAGAACACGGCGGAGCAGAGCACCTGTAAGCCTGAAGCTGGCAGATCAGCCACACTGTCGTCTTGTCGATGTTTGTGCAGATGTCAGATTTGAGTGTGTTTTTCCACAGTTTTGCTGGGGAAAATATTTTGTAAATGATGAGAAACATTTTTCCCCCTTGCCTGCATTTTAACAATATCAACCTGTGACTGTTTCCACAGCAGCTGTCGTCTTTAAGAAGCGGCCACAGGAGGCTCACCGGCTCCCCCACCAGTGAGGAGCAGCAGTCCAGTAACCAGCCCTCACCCAGCGGAGTGACCTCCAGCTCTCTGAGATCGTCCTCTACCGACAATAAGAATGAATCTACTAAGAGGACGAACAAGGTAAACATGATGTACACTAACATCCGTGTACCAGTATGACGTTGTTTGAGACCAGCTTGAGTCTCTGAGCATGTGCACTACGCTGTTTAAAAGATGCTATTTGGTTGCAGTAGTCTGTATACAGTCCATGAGGTTTGTGGTCATAGTCATGAGTCATAATCATCATCTTCCATCAGTAATAAACAGTGCTGTGTAAATCTCAAATTGTATCCACAGAAGGTAAAAGAGGAAGTAACGTCACCAAAGACAACCAAACGTGTACGGGAGAGTCCTGCTCAGGAGACTGAAAAGGTTTCGTCTAAAAGGCCCAAGACACAGGTGAGGGGATGACATCTCAGATTCATGGTTTATGAGGGGAAATTCATTTCCACAGTTAGTTAAAGGAATAGTTCAACATTTTGGCAAATTTGCCTATTGCCATAATCCCTATAGTCATACGGGTAGGTTAATTACCTTTAATATCAGTGCAAGCTGTTTTTAGATCGGCGGGGCAGAGGCGCGAGCTGCTCAGCTAACACAATGAGAACATTCAAAGGTGGAAACTTGACGTTCGAACGTGTGCGGTGATGCAACTTAACGCCGTGTGTCGCAACGTTCGGAGTAGTAAACACGTTGATAAAACAAACAATTTTTTAAATTGCTCATTTATTCAGCTGGGGTGGTGCACCTACGTGTTTGCACACTACACACACACCTTGCACCACCACTTATAATATTTCGATTTCCCTTCTTGAAGTTTTATACTGAGTTGGTAAAACTTAAGTGTGTTGCAAATGTTACAGAACAAATTTGGTTGGAATGCCCTTTAGTGGACGTGGGACGTGATGATAATCTGGTTTAGGTTATAATAAGTAAGTAAGTAAAACTTTATTTATATAGCACCCATCATAGTACGCGTACACAGAGTGCTTCACATTATGGAAAAAAGACATTCAATCACACAAACAGTATAAAACACATTTGGGTCTTAAACAGTTTAGATATGTACAATGTACAGTGGTAAATCAGCAGTGGGAAAAAACTCCTATCAATTAAAGGCTTGTCTGTATATATAATGAGCTAAAAAAACAAAAAAAGAACATTAAAAATCCAAATATTTAACATAAGAATCATTAGAAATTCGGACCTGATTTTGGGGGAGGATCAACAGCCCCAGTCGGCACCACATGATCCAGATGTGTTTGCTCTCCCAGGAACCCCAGGGGTCCCGGTCGGAGGGAGAGGCCGAGAACGAGGAGGAGAGCTCCTCAGAAAGCCGCAGCGCTCAGGACGACGGCAGCAGCGACACCAAAGACATCGACCAGGACAACCGCAGCTCGTCCCCCAGCATCCCCAGCCCCCAGCAGGGCAACGAGAGCGACTCAGACTCGTCGGCTCAGCCCAACGGAGTCCCGTCGGAGCCCGCCGCCCCCGCCGCCGCGCTGGCCGACACGCCGGCGCAGCAGCAGCAGCAGCAGCCCCCCCCCTCACAGGGTCCCAACATCACTCCTCAGCACTCGGCCGATCCGGCTAACAGCCCCCCTCCTCCCTCTCCGGACCCCCCGCAGCCGGCCGCGGGTCAGGCTCCCGTCACGGGGGGTCAGTGCGGCCGACCGCAGCCCACCCCCCACTCGCTCTCCGGCCCCCCCCCTCTGGGTCAGGACTCACCTCTTCTTCCGGCGTTTCAGGTCCCACCCGCTCTCAACCCCGCGCAGCCTCATCCGGCGCCGCAGCGGCCCCCACCCTTCTTCAGGGAGTCGCAGCTCCCTCAGTCTGGTCCACAGATCAAGCCCCCCCCCACCACCCCGATCCCACCGTCACACAAACAGCTACCACACCAGTCCGCCACCCCGTTCCCCCAAATGCCCTCCAACCTCCCCCCTCCGCCTGCTCTGAAGCCCCTCACCTCTCTGCCCAACCAGCACCCTCCAGGTGCCCCCCCTCCCCCTCTGCAGCTCATGCCGCAGCCGTTGCCCATGCAGTCGCTCCCCACCCAACTCCCGGTCATCTCTCAGGTGCCGACCCACCACGGAAAAAGCGTCACTTCGTCTCACCCCCCCGCCGCCGCCGCCGCAGCGCCGCACCCCCTCACCTCGGTAACTTCTTCTATGGGCCCGGTCCCGAGCCTCCAGCCGTCCTTCCTGCCTCTCCCTCTGAGACCCTCCCCCACTAGCACAGCGGGGGGGTCACACATTCAGATCAAAGAGGAGCCACTGGACGAGATGGAAGAGGCAGAGAGCCCGCCGTCTCCCCCGAGGAGCCCCTCGCCAGAGCCCACCGTCGTCAACGTGGCCAGCCACGCCAGCCAGTCTGCACGGTGAGACAACTCTGATGCACCACACGATCACACTCAGCTTCTCATCACGACTCAACACAACATCTGACTGACGCAGCCTGTGTGCATAACGCACAGCCACTACAAAGCCTGTCAACTGTTGTCTGTCTGTCTGTTGTTGCCACCATATTGATTTTATGTTAAACTTGTTTCAACTTAAGCTCTCGAGTCATTTGGTGCTTGAAATGTCATTAGAACTGACTATAGACATGATGTTCACATTAGGGTTGGGCGCTATCCAAATGTTGATATTGTTAAACCTCCACATTCTACCGTGGTATACGGTATTACCGTGGCCAATTAAAAATCATGTTGCACAGCTCAGACAGAGTCACCAAAGTGTCGTTCTGAAAGGAAATAGCCACCAAACGCCACATAAGAATACTGAAACAATAACTAAACATGTACATTACCAACATGAACAACTTTTATTGACAACAAATAGCTTCTAATAAAATGTGGACGGTGCTGCCTCTCCAGCCGGTTCACCTGCAGCTGCACAGAGGAGCTCTGCTGCTCCTCTCTCTTCAGCCTGGTGCTTGGCTGCACTTCGTCTCTATAACATGAGTTCAGCATCAGAAGGTCTAACCTCCATCGGAGCGCTGATGAGCTGATCATAGCGGATGTGGCGCTGCTCAGCTGTAGCAGCGTCTCTATGTGTTTTTATCACATCGGTAAGAAAAAAAAATGTCGGCACAAGCCTACAAGACACACATGATAACCATGGCAACATAGTGCTTCAAATCTAGTCAAGGTTTTTGCAGAAGTTGAGTTTTTCTTGAGGACCAACTCAGTATATGCGCGACTTGCCGTCTTTTCCTCTCTCTCTTCTCTGAGCCGTCACGTGAGCACGTCACGTCCATCAACTTTATCAAACATCTCCCCAAAGTAAAACATGATACTATTGGAGTAAAACTGAAAACTCAACCACACACATGTAGGTGCTGGACATACACTCATTATTTAGGCAGACAAATTAATTATATTTAGTAGGTAATATATCAGGGCCCTATATGACTGCACTACATTTTTTTTAATGACGGTAATGAAACTGATACCGTTGCTACTTTAAGATACCATGGTATACCTTCATCACAATGTAAATCAGTGTGAGGGGAAAAAAACACAATGAAAGTCATCTTCTTCTGCACAGTTCACAATCTCTCCGCTGCCATGTTGTGTGAACGAAATCTGAGACAGTATTGTTTTCTCCTTCAGGTTTATCAAACACTTGGATCGTGGCTACAACTCCTGCGCCAGAACAGACTTCTTCTTCACTCCTCTGTCATCGTCTAAGCTGGCCAAGAAAAGAGAGGAGGCGGTGGAGAAGTCGAGGAGAGAGGCCGAACTCAGCGCTCGACAGGAGCGAGAGCGGGAGAAGGACAGAGAGCGAGAGAGGGAGAGGGAGGCGGACAGAAATTCTGTGAGTGAAACGTTCTTTGATTCTTTTTCTCCGAACGCCTCTCCGCCCGTTATCTCACGCTCCGTCTCTTGCCTCCAGAGAGCCAGCAGCTCCTCTCACGACAGTCGGATGAGCGAGGTCCAGATGACGGCTCAGAGCCACGGCCGCCCCTCCTTCGAGCAGCCGCCCACCACCGTAGCCGCCGTGCCCCCGTACATCGGCCCCGACACGCCCGCCCTCCGCACCCTGAGCGAATACGCCCGACCGCACGTCATGTCCCCCAACAACCGGAATCATCCTTTCTATGTGTCCCTGAGTCCCGGCGACCCCCTGCTGGCCTACCACATGCCCGGCCTGTACAGCGCCGAGCCCAGCCTGAGAGAGCGCGAGCTCCGGAACCTCAGAGAGAGAGAGCTCCGCGAGAGGATGAAGCCCGGCTTCGAGATGAAGCCCCCCGACCTGGAAACCTTGCACCCCTCGGCCAACCCCATGGAGCACTTTGCCAGGCACGGCGCTCTGGGTCTGCCCCACATACCCGGGCCTCCCCACCCGTTCGCGCAATTCCATCCCGGGCTGAACCACTTGGAGCGGGAGAGGATGGCGCTGGCCGGACCCCAGCTGCGCCCGGAGCTGAACTACGCCGAGCGCCTCACCGCGGAGAGGCTCCACGCCGAGAGGATGGCCTCCGTGGCCGACCCCGCCGCCAGGCTGCAGATGCTCAACGTGACGCCGCATCATCACCAGCACTCTCACATCCACTCGCACCTACACCTGCACCAGCAGGACCCACTCGGCCAAGGTGAGGTCGGACTCGTGTTGTTCAGAAGTGAGTCAGCAGTGAAACATCTGGTGGTGGGAAGTTGAGTTTAATTTCCATCTTATTTCTTCACACAGGTTCAAGTCCTCACCCTTTGGACCCTTTGAACACAGGACCACGTTTGGCCCGATTCCCCTTCCCCGGTGGCCCCATCCCCAACGCTTTACTCAGCGAGCTTCCACATGATCATGAGATGCTGCGCCACCCATTGTTTGGTATGTAAAGTGACATACTGACACTAAATGATTCTTGTAGCAGTTGATATTTTCTTTAAAGAATTATTTCATGTTTCTGTGGTACTTAAAAAGGTAGAGTCTGGAGGTTTGTTCGTTGCAGTCGGTAAACAAAACATTCAAACTAGGCCGCTCCTCTCGGGCTCAACTGTGCAGCCTCCTCTTTGACAGCAGCAGCAGCAGCAGCAGTTGTCAGGACCACAAAGAACAGGAAATAAAGTGAAGCGCTGAAGCCGCTGGGTGACCCACCCATCACCCACATTGGGAGCCTCAAGAATTATGCTGTAATGAGTAAGAGGGCCGCTGTGGTGAGCTGGGAAGTGTTAGCGACGGATGCTATCGTCTCCGTGGCACTGCGACTCCGTGACACAAACGCACCCCGTAAACAGTAAAGTTAATCTCTTGTTTATGACAGATACGACTACACACAATACACACATCTTAACACGTGTATGGTAATCTATCGATCCACTGATTGATTATCAAAGGCTTCAAATGCACGACCGGGAGGAGGCTCAGCAAAGTCAAAGTCGTATTTTGATCAACATTATGTTTCAAATTAATTATTTCACTCGTAAACCGTCTAATATGCAGGATAATGTAAATAAACCCCTTCAGGTTGTATGAAACCATTCCATACAATCTGTCTGGGTTTATTTCTCCATAACAACCGACCAGCTATACATTATCCCTTACATATATAGTTTTAATATTTTTAATGCAAGAAAGTAACCATATAGATCCCCAGAATGTGATGATGATGATCTCTGTTCCTTCTATAGGAGCTGCATACCCACGAGAGCTGCAGGGTCCAATTCCACAGATGTCTGCTGCTCACCAGCTCCAAGCCATGCACGCTCAGTCTGCAGAGCTGCAGAGGATGGCAATGGAGCAGCAGTGGCTGCACGGGCACCACCTGCATGGAGGCCCCCTACCAAGTCAGGAAGATTACTACAGGTGAGGCCTTTTCAATGGTGAATCAAACATACTTTTTGAAGATACAAAATACTGTCAGTCTTTCCCCTCAAAGATACTGTTAGTACAAGATAAAGCCTAACATCAGCCTTACTCTGTTTGGCTCATTTGCAGTAAAAACTTTGAAAAAAAAAGTGACTTTTACTTCATAACTGTAAAACAAATGAATATAATCGATCGATCAATGTTTATTTCTATAGCCTTTTACAATAGCCCAAAGGGTGACCAAAGTGCTTTACAATAAAAAACAATAAATTAAGTTGAAAACAATAAAAAATACATAAAACAGAGAGAAGTAAATAAAGCAAGAATAAAATCACAACATTTTAAAGAGTTACAAGCCTTTTAAAAAAGAAAGGTTTTGAGTTTTGATATAAAAAGACTCAGGTCAGTGATGGTGCACATACTGTATTAGAGGGGAACTTGTTCCACAGTCTGAGCTCTGTTTTTGTCCTGTAGTGTGAGTAGGTCAGATAAATATGGTGGATAAGACTGTTAGAGCTTTAAAAGCAAACATTAAGTTTAAAAAGTGTAAAGTAGGCTTGCTTAATAGTTCCTTGTCTTACTCCATTACATTATATTTTCAATGTCAAAGCTCCAAACAGCCCACACTACATCTTGAGCACCATCATGTTGTCCACGTTACCACATTGTGTTATATCCAGCCTAGTGCTCTGAATCTGTGTAGTAAAAGCCATTGCATCACTGTGACAGTGTAGTACCTATGAGCTGTAAAAAGAAACTAAGAGTAATAAACAAAATAATATCATAATGTACCAAAAAAGAAAACATCAGTTTTTTGTGTGAAGAGCTTCTCTGAAATTGACTCTTATTTCAAAATCACAAATTTTCTGCTCTCCAGATGACCAACCGTCCTCATCCCTCCCTCATTAAAGCTCTATGCTGCTGTTGCAGCTCTGTGGTTTTTGGTTGTGGTTGTGTTATGGTTTGTAACCAACATTGCACTCACTGTTGCTCTGATCATGTAAACTGTGACAACACACTGCACAATGTTTACTCATGTTTGTTTGTGTCTTTTGAAGCCGTCTGAAGAAAGAAGGTGACAAGCCATCTTGAGTGTCAGGTGGTGCATGCCCTGAGACCCTACACTTATACTCGATAGAATACTGTGTACCTTTGAGACTGTAAGAGAATATTTGTGTGTCAATGTTTTTTCTTTTAATATATTTTAGAAGATACTTTGTGGATCTTTATGTGCATTCCTCGTTCAGCACTTAATGGGACTGTCAAAGTCTGTCTGAGATTTTCATATCACTTAAGACTTTATACTAGTTTTTCTTATCAAAACAATGAACAATCTCACTTGTTCACGTGAGATTTAAAGTGACAGATTTTCTCTAACTAACTGTAAAACTGTTTGATATGCAGTGATTTAACCTTGCTTAAAATACAGCTCTTATAAATGATATGAAAACAGACCGACTTTGGTGTTAAGATGAAATATACCTATGATGATTTCTAAATGATTTCCTTGTACAGAATGACCTTTAAATCAGTGTTTAAATGATTGTAATGACCTAGCATGACGCAGTCTTCAGTTTCCACCAAACTAGAGTAGCAAGTTGCATTGTGGTGTTTAGACTCTGAAAGTGTAGTAGAGGTTGGTTTTACCCCTAAATCTGCTAAATATTTGTCTAAATCCTAAAGTTTTATATATCAAGATATCTTTTCACAGTATAACCGAAGCTTTTATTCACTCATTTTTAAGATTGTAAATATTACATGGCTCACATTATTCTATATGAATGAGTACTATTGATATAACAGTAGATGTGAACACCTGACCCCCTGATTCAGCACGATAGCAGTAAATCATAAGCTAAAAGCAGTATATAGCACTATAGGTGAGGTAAGGATTAATTGGACCATGATCTGTCACTACAGACAGAACCTTTTATTGGAACACTTCATTTTGATGACAAAATGTTTTTTTTCCTTTGACATTACAATGAAATTTTAAAAATAACTGCTCCAAAAATTCAATATTTATGTGATATATCAAAGTGTATCCATTGCATATTTATTTCAATAAATATTTCTGCAGTGACACCTTATCTACTGTGTATGTGGAGTTCTTCTATGTGGAGATGAAACAATTTAAAGGGATATTTCAACATTTTGGCAAATTCGGCCATTGCCATAATAGTCTTGAGAGTAGGTTCGGGTACCTTTAATTGTCGGTGCAAGCTGTTTTGAGATGGGCGGAGCAGAGACGTGAGCTGCTCAGAGCTACGCTACGGAGGCTAATGGGATTTCTTGGTTTCCCTCATCAAACTCATCGAATACACAATCCCACAACTCCAAAACGCACATTCACCACGCTATTAGATAATAATGGAACGTATGAGACAGAGTTGTTTTTAAGATAAATGCAAAGCTGGTGTTGTGCCGAAAAGAGACTGCTTGCCGAAAAACTGCCTCCGATGGAAACGCGCATCAATGGCTTTGCATGAATTTACCTAGAAAACAACTCTGTCTTGTAACGTTCCGTTATTATCTCATAGCGTGGTGAATGTGCAGGTCACAACTTGACCACGAGAGCATTTTGGAGTTGTTGGATTGTGTATTTTGAAATGTTGAAATATCCCTTTAATACAGTAGTACATCAGGCCAGTGCTACACACACACACACTTAAACAGAGAGGAGAGTTATATTCATGGTTTTATTGCATTACATCACCAAAACTTTCATAAATGGAAATATAACAAGAGATATGTTGTGCTCTAACAACAATTATTTGCTTGCTGAAAACTGAAAAGCATTTGACACAACGATGCTGAATGGAAATTCCATTAATACATTTATGTAAAACGTTAAAGCTATTTACTACTGTACTTAGACAGCAGTTGAGCTTGACATTTCTTCTTAAGCAGGTCCTGCACCAAAACACCGATTAGCATTTTGGACCATCAGTTCCCAGCCCCCTAATCATTTTAATGGCTTGGATTTATGTATTGCTTTTCACGGTACCCAAAGAGCTCTAGAGAAACCATGATTCATTCATATACATTGATACCAGTGGTGGTAAGCTACATCTGAAGCCACAGCTGCCCAGCCCCTAAAGGGTCATGAAGCAGCAAGAAATACAAATCTCACACAGATAATGATCATGTAGGTATCAGATGTGTTGTGCTAATCTGCTTTCTTCTTACTGTTTAATCCTGTGTTGTTATATTTTTCAGCAATTATTCAAATGAAGTGTTCTGTAGAAGAAAGATCACACAGGTGAGGAACCACTGAGTCAAACTAGGCTTTCAAATTACACACAGACCAACTGCTCACTTACATTATCCTTTCCTACATACAAACCAGATCAATAACCACAGCATGACTTTCTACCAGCTGTTTTCCCTCTGAAGACACCACACACACACACTTACACAGCGCATCAAAAAAATCTACAGGCTTCTGTTACTCTCAGCTTGACTGCAGCTGTAAAACGTACAATTGTGATTAAGGCACAACAGGACATTTACAGAATGGCACTGAGCTTCTACATTATGGTCCATATATCTAAATCAGTTTCAACAGAACTTATAAAACTAAAGTGATTTTTTTTAAAGCCTTACAGGCTTAAGGCTAGCAGCATTAGCCTTGAACTAATTCCATGACAAGAGCAAAACTAACAATGCGCTCCCTACACTCTGCAGCAGCTCTGCATGACTTTGGCTTCAGCGCTCTGAGATATTAAATATATTGAATAAGACAGATATTCTGTCTCTTCTATTCATTCTGTCTATTTTGAAGAGACAATTTGAAGCTTTATTGATGCCCCTCAGTTGTAACAAAACATCGGACAATTACTAAATATAAATGCAAATAAATCTGGATTTTGTGCAGAGAAGCATCTTGGAAACTGGCTTTGAAGTTATCATGTATCTTCATGGGCCACATCCCAGTCACCATTCCTTGGTGTTGTGTTGTCTGACAGCAGAAAATATTGTAAAATGGGACATCTTTATTGGGAATTGGGCTGTATACTATTATGTGAGCTTAGAGAGGCAAACAGATGAAAGGCTGAAACTGACTTAGCACAATACAAACATAACGCATTGATGTCAGTTGTTTACAACTACTCTACATCGGCTTTCAACAATCTCCTAATTGTGCACATTGACCAGACACAGCTGGTCTATACACCAGCTGTGATCATGTTTATTTTCACAGTCAGCCTAGAAATGTGCCATATGTACAATTTACATCTTCATACACTGAAATATGCATGTTAACATTTCTGATATAGCATATATTCTGGTATAATTTAATAGTTTTTTTTTTATTTTATCTATGACATTTTATCCTTTATATTATGTTTTTATGAGTATGCACATCAGAGTATCACTAGTCCAACTAGTCTCAAGCTGAAAAGACCTTGAAACATCAGTTCTTCTTTGTGAGCTTCATCGTGGATTGGAAAAAGACGGTAGATATGAAACAGGTGTGACATAAACATCCAGTGGAGTGGATGTATATGTGCAGATGGACCCAGGGTGTTTGGAAATGACTTCTCTCGTGTGTACGTTGAGTATCAGGGATCAGGCGTCGTCTTCTTCACATAGTGCCTCAGATACTGGATGGCTGACAGCGCGCTCACGTTCGCCAGTAGAGCTGAACAGGATTTCATATCATCAGGAGTTAAACACAGTTCTTCATGTTCAAGACTTACAGCAACTGAAAACTGTCTCCAGTAAAAGGTACTTCTAAGTTACAGTTAAAGCAAATTGCTACCAAGAAGGTCAATGACTGTTGAGATTATTTTCATCATCAATTCAT
Source organism: Trachurus trachurus (assembly GCF_905171665.1). NCBI lineage: Eukaryota > Metazoa > Chordata > Actinopteri > Carangiformes > Carangidae > Trachurus > Trachurus trachurus. The sequence continues at coordinate 28,652,454 of NC_139896.1, forward strand.
TTTCATTATTTGAATATACAGTGATTAGGCTTAACATTATGACCACTGAGGTGAAGTGAATAACAGTCAGTAACACTTCATCATGGCACCTGTTACTAGGGTTGGGGAGACTTAAACTACATGTAGTTGAACTACATAGCTTAACTACAATTTGCTGTAACTTGCTGGGAGTTAAACTACATTCATATTTTGTGCCTCATCAAGTATTTCAACTACTTTTTGGGTCATTTACAAACTTGAAAAAAAAATTTGGCCAATAACATGAAATTTTCTTTATATATAATAAAAGTATCTATATAATATAAATTTTATTTTACCATTATTGTGTTCCAGAACTTTCTTTCTTCTTATTTTCTTATGTTTATTATTATTACTTATATATGTGTGTATGCATATGTATTTTTTTTGTCATTTATTCACTTTCATTTTATTTTATTTATAATAATAATAATGGCTTACATTTATATAGCGCTTTTCCCAACACCCAAAGTGCTTTACAGAAACCATTATTCATTCATACCACATTCACCCCAGTGGTGGTCAGCTACGTCTGTAGCCACAGCTGCCCTGGAGCAGACTGATGGAAGCATGGCTGCCTTTTTTTTTTTTTTTACCTGCTTTTGCTTTTTTACGCCCATGTGTTGAATATCTGTTCCATAATATTTTAATGTAATTTTTAACTTCTTGGAGAGGCTCAGGAATTATGTTCTCAGACATTTTGATATTGTATTTCAGACTTGCTGAATAATAAGTATTACATTCATACCTGCTTTCCAGGTGTCGGCAGCCTCTGGATCAGAAGATCTCAGGACCCAGGATGCGAAGGCGATGCAGACCAGACACATATCGGCCTGCTTCAGTGTGGAGAAGACGCCTTCTTGTCCTGTAAGAGACAGAAACATCCAGAAAGGTGGATTTCATTCAATTCAGCAGGTGTTTGTTTTTGTTGTCTTTTATATGCAACAGTGTATAAGAGAGCTCTGACTTACTCGTTGTCTGTACATTTCCCAGAATGCTCTGCTGCAGTGCTAGCTCCCTGAACATCTGAGAAGGATCTGAGGAGCCTCCTCCCTGCGTGAGGACACCGACCGGTGGATCCTGTCTCTCTGTCCTCTCAGCCTGGACTGGAAACACCCAGGCGCCGGACCTTCGGCACCAGATGCTCCCTTTGTCGTGGAAACGGATCTTCCGCATGGACAGAAAACTCCGGCTCCAGCTGCGAGGCCCGCCTGCAGACGCCCCGTGTCCACCCTGGATGAAAGCGCGCGAGACCACTCTGATGGGAGAGAAGCCGTCCACGTCCTCCTCCGCCTTGTAGTCGGCGCTCAAGAAAACATAGTTTGGTGTTGGGAATGTGAGATCTCTGAGCTTAGGAGGGGAACAAGAGAAGATAGGGATGGGTTCCTCCTCTCGGCACCGGGAATCATGGAGGGAAAAGAAGGACATTTCATTCCTGAACGTACAAAGAGGATAGTCAAAGACTGGAGCCACCGAGATGTCCTCTGGACTGTAGAGAGCCACACACCCTGGCTCCATCTTTGCTTTATTCTCTGTGAAAAAGTACTCAAACACTTGTGGGAAGGATATCTGATAAAGTTCATCCAGTATGTCTAGGTTGGGTAGGAACGGCGCTGGGATGAGTGTTTCCAGACAATCACTCACTTCCAGGACCATGTCTTCCTCTTTCTTCCTGAGAAGGAGGCTGCTGATGTCATTACTAAACGTTTGAGTTAAATCCTCATGAAGAAGAGCTTGTACGTCGCGCATACTTTTTATTTTCCTACTAGGCCATGCATTTTTGGTCAAAGCATCTAACTCCTGATCCTCAAAACACTCTCCTTCAAAGTCCTCCACAGGTACAGGTGTCTCTTTTCCGTCAGAGCTGGTGGACTCTTCCTCCTCCTCCTCCTGTGATGAAAAAGGAGAGTCGTTAGTCCTTCGTAGGTTTTTGAAATGAGGATCGGGACTAGGGTTCCTACTGGCGCCAATAAACTGCCAGTACTCCTCTTCAAAATCTGATGTGGAAAACTCACAGCTTGAGCGATCTGGCTTGGATTCATCGGTCTGTGTGAAATAGTCTGAGTCGGCGGCGTCTGACGCATCCATCAGACCACCATCCGGCGAGTTGTCCTTTGCCGTGTGAATCAGAGCGCCCTGACTCACCGGAGAATCATCTCTGCTCGCCGTTCCTGTCTCTTGCGTCTCCCAGGGAGGCGTGCTTTTACCCATTCTCAGCTGCAGGATGTCATTTATCGTCAGTTTTTCCATTTCGTCCCAGAAGGCGGAAATGGCGTAGACGGGCTGAGCGCGGCCTGAGGCTTTGGCGTACGCCTCTGGGTCGTCGGCCACAGAGCGAGGTGTCGAGGTTGAATCGGGGACGGGGTCGAGATGACCGAGCTGATCTCCTGAAGAGCCACCGGAGGCTAGAATATTCGGTGTGTCTTCTTGAAGTCCAGGTGTGTGTGTTTGCAGGTGGAGGGCCACGTTATGTGTGTTATAATCGCATGCGGAGTCGTCGTCATCATCTGGCATCTTGTTTGCTCTTGGACCAGCAGATGGAAACTCAGCGTCCAGAGCTACAGGTTGGTAGTTCTCCACCAGAAGGTGCTGAGTCTCCTCCAGGGATTCAGCAGCAGATAAATAGTTTTCAGAGTCGTAACTGTGACTGGAGAAGAACTCCGCGCCTTCATCCGCCTCCTCTGACTCGGCACCTTCCACCTGCTTGGACTTTGGTGTGAAGCTGGCGTGGTACGTGGAAGCTGGTTCCTCTCTGTGTTTGTCCTTTGTGGGCTCGGTGGTGTTTCCTTTGGGGGAATGAGAGATCACCGTGACTTCGGACACATTGTCCTCTTCACCAGAATCTGTGTTTATTATTTGCCCTCCTGACTTTTGAATCTCCATGTCATGGTTTGTTTGGACGAACCCCTCGGCGCCCCTCCCTCCCCTGGATTCCCGTTTCTCTTTGTTTATCTTCATGTGGCTGTGACTGTCTTTACAGGCTTTTTTTTGCCTCCTTTTTTTTTTCACGGAGCTGGCCTTGGCCCGCTGCCGTGCAGGACTCTCATTCACTGTGACGAACCAGCGCTCCTTTTCCGCTCTTGGAGCAACACTGCTCACAGCCCCGTCCGTCCTGAGGGTCTCATTCACATTTAGACCTGTTTGGGGGCTTGGTGGATCAGGTTCATTTCTGGAATCATCTACTAGTGTTTGCAGATCTCCCTCCTCCTCTCTCTGCTCTTTAGAAACTCCTGAACACTCTGTACCAGTTTGCTCTGTGTTTCTAATGTCACCCGTCTCCTCTTCATCGTCTTCAGCCGTCTTCTCATGCGGTGAGAGTGTGTCCACCTGTGTGACACTGTCTTCTCCTCCCTCAGTCAGCTTCATGTAGCTCTCTTCTGCTCCATCACTCGTCACCTCGGGGCTCTGCTGGTTCTCCTGCTGCTCCTGACCTGGTGTTTCTGATTCTTCTGCGTCGCTGAGGCTCAGGTTGTCCGGGCAGGCCAGCGACGCCTGCAGCAGACAGCACTCTTCACTCTCATCATAGAAGCTGCTCCAGTCGAACTCCGCAATGTGCATGCTGTGATCTAAATCATCCATTTTGATATGTCACATGCTCTTCAACCTGAAGACAAGCAGACGAAATATAAAGGTGAGTGACCACAGATTCAGGTGTGTAGAGCGCCACATTATGTAATAACATCACATTTTGTAAAATATGCCACATTTTGTAATAAAATTCTTGAACGCAATATGTAATAAACTTTGCAGCATTTTATAAGCTGTTACATAATGCACCAAATTATTATGTTTTCTATATAAAATAAAAAGGTGCAACACTCACATTTTGTAATAACTAATGCAATATATAACAACTTATTACAGAATGCAGCAAAGTTTATTACCTATTGGGTTTAAGAATTTTATCACAAAATGTGGTAGATTATTACAAAATATGGTGTTAATACATCATCAGGGGGAAATGTATTACATTATTACAAGATGCAACTTTACATAATGTGGAGCTACAAGGTGTTTTATGCTTATACAATGAGGTCAGCAGTCTTCTCCATGATGGTGTGACTACTGAACCAGACTAAGAGATAGGACACAGACAAAGAAGACAACATTTAAATACCTGTCTGCACAGGCAAAATTAGGGATATCATATCACCATTATCAAATATTATTATTATTAGCATTAAATAAGTGTGTGATTAGTAGATCTGACATAACACCACAAGGCTCCTATGACCTTAAAGCCAACCACCTGCTGTCTGTGGCTGGGAGGAGCACTGGGTGCTTCACAAGGGGAGTCCCTCCTCCCACCTTGTTCACTTTGCTGAAGTGTGATTGGCTAAGGGCCACCTAAACAAAACAACATGTCAGCTGTGAGGAACGTTTACAACTTAACTGAGACCAACATCACACACAGCACAGGTGCATCTGAATAAAGTAGAATATGATGGAGGTCAGCAGTCTTCTCCATGATAGTGGAGCTACTGAACCAGACTAAGAGACCATTTAAAGGCTCAGGAAACCTTTGCAGGCGTTAATCAGCTGATGAGAGTGTGACACAATACAATAGTGAACTTTTTACAACATTCTAATGTTTTTAGATATTGAATTTTGTCTTTTCATTAATTGTAAGCAATCATTACAATTAAAAGAAATAAAGACATGAAATATTTCAGTCTGTGTTGAGTCTGTAGGTTTGTTGCAGTTTGTAAACAACATTGAAATTGGGCCCCTTCACTCGCGCTCAACTGCTCACTCACGCCCTACCCCTGACAGCAGTTGCCATGTTCTACTGCTGTTCTCATTGAACCCTTCTCCACTTCGTCCTTCACAGTTCTCGTTTGAATATTTACTCCAACCAAAGACAGAGACTGGATGCCATCAAGCCGGGAAAAATGGTGGTTAAACACTTAGCAGTGAGGAAAAGGACTTATATCATTTGCTCCAGTCACTATGTTTTATGCAAGTTCACAGCGCCACACACCCGACTTAACCGGCGCTCTGTCATTGGCTGGGGAAACCTCAGCGACTCCCCGCCCAGAAAAGTCCTGACTACACCAAAACATCAAAATACAGCAGGCTCTGCAGACACAGTCACCGCCACACATGAGTAGAAGCCCATAGGTGATGATGAAGCAGGAAATTTAGTTTTTTAGGAAAATCCTCCGCACTCTACCTTTAACTTTTCCATGATATTCTGATTTATTGTGATGCACCTGTAGTTGAAGTTGCATCAACAGATTGGAGTTAAATATAGAGCGCCAGAAGCTTAACATTGCTGAAACAACTGTGGAGAAAACAAACAGTGTCTGTATTAGTTTGAAAGCGTTCATAGGGACGATCTCAGAGAGCAGCAGCAGCAGCAGCAGCAGCAGCAGCAGCAGCAGCAGCAGCAGTACTAATGCACCTCGCTCACAGGCTCCATAACAGGCCCCAAAATACTCCTCAGGCCTGCTCTTAGAAAACATGTCATATGACCTGATATGAAAGATTCAGATGTCCAGTGTCAGGGAACAACTCAGCGTATTGGCTCAACAGACACACTCGAAGTAAACAGAATGAAACCGATGTCAGACTCAGATTACATAAACACAGGAACATGATCGTATTGCAAACTGTGCCACCTGTAATAATTCCACAATGCTTATGTTTTATTTTCATATTTTGCTCTATTGTTTTAGCTTTATGGTCAAATGTATATTTACATTTCATTAAGTTTCATCTTAATGAATGTTGTTGTGATTAAATTATTTCTCTCTCTCTCTCTGCCCTGCTTCAAAGTCATTTAAGGTCTTGTACTTTCTACTGTATCAAGACACAGAACAAAAAGCACATCCCGCTCAGTGGATCACTGTGACTGTGTTCCTGTCGTAAACAGGCACCTACCTGCTGCACAGGGACCAGACGTCCAGGAGGAAGGTGTCAGTGCTTCTTCCCCAGCAGCAGCATTTCAGCTCTGATGTGACTCTGTCCTTGCATAAGTCAGAATGGGGCATTGCACTCAGCTGTTATAAATAGAGGAGTATGTCCAGTCACATGGAGATCCTGGTCAAACGTCCTTCCCTACACCAGCAGAGGTGTGACATTTCAGCAACCTAAAGTACAAGCCCTCTAACATTCATCAGAGGTAGGATCATTTATCAGACAACAGGTACTCACACACCTGTTGATAGTTTAAATTTAGCCTATATTGTATTCTATTTTTAAAGTCACGTTTTTCAATGCAGTCCTTCATAGTTTACTGCTCGAGTTTAACAAATTACATTTTAAACATTAAACATTTTAATTAGAAATTGTGATAAATCTATTATCACAAATATTTAAAGGGTAATAATCATTTTAAATACTTAGTAGTAGTTTCAAAACATACCTGTCCTAGTTTATATACAGTACATTTTACTGTTTATGTCGGTCTATGTAGGAAGGTTTTAGTTTGTTAAATCCATCATTAAGCAAAAACAGTCTTGTGATCTTGGACTGCAGCATCAGTTTCTACATAAACACATGCTCCTTAGCTGACAACTGCAGCATCAAGACTTACTGTGGTGTATTACTGGTAGTTTCTCTTTAATATACCATACCATACCAACTTTATTTATAAAGCACTTTAAAAACCCAGTGGACCAAAGTGCTGTACAAAATTACACATAAAATATACAATCGGCATAAGACACAAAAGGTCCTACATAAAACGAAACAGAATAAAACCAATACAAATAAAATGCATTAAAATAACACTATACAAAACCAATAAAACAATTTAAAACATAGCGCATAAGTAAAAATTAGTCAAAAATAAATAAATAATAGCAAATTAAAAGACATCAATTTAAACGTAATCAAAGGCCATGGAGAACATGGCCTTTACTTTTGTTAAAATTTAAAAAATTGAGTGCCATCCAGGCCTTTAGGTCATTAAGACATTTAAAAAGTGATTTCAAAGAAGACGCATTTTTCTTTTTGAGGGGCAAGTAAATCTGGCAATCATCTGCATAGCAGTGGAAGGATATACCATGTTTGCGTAAGATGGACCCCAGTGGGAGCAGATATAATGAGAACAGAAGAGGGCCTAGGACCGAACCTTGTGGTACGCCACATAGGAGGGTCGCACAAGAAGACATGAAGTCGCCAATGTTGACACAGAAGGTTTGGTCTGCTAAGTACGATCGGAACCACTCCAGTGCAGAACCCCTAATACCCACCCAGTGATATTAAAATTTTGTGGTCCACTGTATCAAACACTGCCGTTAAATCTAAAAGCACAAGAATGACACCAGAGTCGGTAGCTAAAAATATATCATTAAAAACTCTCAGTAGGGCTGATTCTGTGCTGTGGAGATTTTTAAAACCAGATTGGAATATTTTGAGAATGTTGTGTTCTTCCAGAAAGGCCATTAATTGACTATACACTATCTTCTCAAGGATTTTTGAAAGAAATGGCAGTTTAGAGAATAGCAGAGCAGGGGACCAAGATGGAGGGGTTTAATATGGATAAAGATATTCTTGGGTGGTGGTGAAAATAAAGGCATGTATTAACTTCATTTCTGATGATGTGAACAATCAAGATAAATTTATTTCCTTTTTATTATAGAATTTTCACTGATATGAGCTAATCAGTCCACCTACTAGAGCATCTGTCAAAATGAGTGAAATTTGTGTTGGTTAAGAAATGTAATTCATGTTAACTTGTGGCATTTAAAGAGGAAATAACAATGTGACAGTTCATCCAGCTGCACAGACGGTGACAGTGATTATGGAAAGGTGCTTTATTCCTGAAAACAATACATACATCCTCAGAACATTCTTCATGGCATTGAAACTAGAATATGTCCATCATTACAAAAACAAAACATCATTTGTATTAAAACAATATGTACATGTATTCACCTTGTCCTCACAACAACAGACATGAAGCGAAGAGGGGAACATATATGGAATGATCACTGCCTCGTTTATGGTTCATTTCATTTGGAGATGGAAATAACATTTTACAGACTTAGTGTTTTCAAGATATAAAAATATATGAAGTAACATACGACGAAGCAAATAAAACTTGGGTAACTAGCCTTGGTTTCAAATTGTGCACAGTAAAGGCCACTGGATATTCTCCAAATACCCAATTACTCATCATCTCCACGTTCAAATGTTGCACAGCTGCATTTAAAGCTCATAATGGCACAGTAATCACAGTAATGGCAAAGAGTAAAAGCCATTTTCTTCAGACAACATTTGGCAAAGGTAATAGTAGTCAAGTAATGTTAACAATGCAACAACACTGTTGCCAGTTATACAAGAGAATGATCTCAATCACACTTGATGGCAACAAGTTATGTATCATGAGCATTCGTAAAGTCAGGTCAGACATTAGCTGTTGACCTCAGATGAATAAAGTGCAGGAGGAATCGAAAATCAAATTGAACTTCGTAGAACAAATCGAGCATTTTAAAAGGTTTAGAACGTCCAGGGAGAAACCATGATGGTTTGTCGAATGTTACCTCTGTCAGTGTGAGTGGCTCTGCTGTGGAATGTAATAAATAATGCTTTCAACTGTTATACTTGATTTGTTGTGAAATACATTCACCTTCGTTGAGCTCACAGAAATAATAAATACAAACGCAACAATAAAAATACAAAGTGAAACAAACAGTCATCAACACAACACCTATAGAAACTCATTATGTCCCGGTCCACCAGAGGAAATCTGATGCTATCAAACACATTATTTATTCTGTTGGCCCAACTTTAAACCACTAAAATTCAGTGCACTGTTACAAAATACAAAATAAATACCACACATGTAAAAAAAAAAAAAAAAAAGCTTGGTCGCTAGTTTGATTCCTTATGATGCCGTGGACCTGCTGCTAATAAGATCAGCCAACATGAGACGACTGATACCAGTCTAATGTCTGTCAGTTAAAAAGCCAGAGGGCGTTAGCTTAGCTTAACTTAGCATAATATCAGCTAAGTAGCAGGAAACACGGTCACAATCCCCCCTTCCTGTGTTTTGGCAGAGCATTATGATGTCACAGTCAAGTTTGACTTTGACCATTGGGGCATAAAGCATCATCACCTCATCTTTGGGTCCAATTAGACCTCTGATTAAAGGGATATATTTCAACATTTTGGGCAGATTCGAATTGTGTCATAATTAGTGTTTCACACGAGGCAATCGTAGGGTTTCACATTCAAGAGGCCGGTAATGTGTTTTGTGTCGTCACCTTGACCTGAGTATTGATGAGCTGTGACGTCAGCAGGTCTGCTCTCAGTCAAATCAAAACTTAAGAAAAACTACTTCCTGTTAGATGTTGTGAGTGTGACTAATTGGATCTTCATTTTTTAAAATATTTTTTCTGTTCCCAATGCAGTGGCTCTGTCTAAATCTGTGTGTGTGGGGGATGAACACACACAACAGACCCTACTCTTTACCACGACAGCAGAGAGAACCACACATTCAAAATCAGAGTGAGATTTTTTTTCTACCTAAGGGAAGAGACAGGAGCCGTCTAAGAAAACTTCCGGTGACAGTCAAAGAAATCTAAAGGTCACAACAGACCAGCTTATAAATCAGTGCAGGGGAATGTTGGTGGTGCAAGCTGTAGCATCGAGTGGTATCAGTCTTCTCATCTAACTCGTGGCCTCCAGAGCCAACATTTCCCTAAATGTCAAACTATTCCTTCAACAGACAGATCCACACGCTCATTAAAACACAACACACACACACACACAGTCATACAGCTGATAAAAACTTCATCCTGACAGTGCTTAAACTTAAAAAAGAAAAGAAAAAAAAGAAGTGACCTTGACTGCTGAATATTTTCACCACAACAGGGTCACAGGGTGAAGACACACACACACACCGACCTCTGATGTTTCAAATATTAGAGAAATACTGATGATATTTTCCTGGAACATTTTAGTCGTCAAGAGTCTGCGTACTCTGCGTAAGAAAAAAACAAACTAATAAACAAAGTTGAAGTTACAGTTACATTTGGCCACATCTGTACAAGTCAACTGGTCTTTCTTCACAGTAGATAATAAGACAATAATCTACTATCATTCCTGAGCTTTCTCTCCTACCTGCCCCCACCCGTCCTCCTACACATTATACACTTGAGTGGTGGATGTGGTGAGAACGGTGGCACTGTTGTTCGCTGTCGATGTCGCCGACGGCCGCTCCCTTCTGACGTATCTTGGCTTCCTCACTTTAAAAGAAAGACACAAAACACAAAACATATTATATGTGAGAAAGACACGAAGAGACCGGCGCTGTAGAGCTAACTTCTAATATGTTTATTGCTTTACAAACTTTTTAAAACAGCTGCAAATATCCAGGAGATTTTTTTTTTCATACAGTCTTGTTATAACTGCAGCAGTTGCCGAAGATGTAAGAGAATAAAATGACATCAGAGCACTGGGTCATGTTTTGACTGCGTAGCATTACTCAATGGCTGCACAGCTCTATAACCGGTTCTGCAAGGTCAGAGAGGTAGCTGACAAACAGAGACAGTGTTGTCGTATTACCTGATGAAGACGGGATCATGACAGCCTGAAAAAAAACAAAAACAGAGAAGTTATGAGAAACATTTAGAAATTAAGGTTTTTTTCTTTCCTAAAGTATTTGACTACTCTAAATTTAGATTTTCTGATTTATTTTTACACATATAAACAAACTAATGCTGATTGTTTGTGTACTAAGACCACTTGTAAAATGATAATGGTTGTTGAATTACTCCTGTTGTAAAAGTGGATGCAAGGAAATAAATAAATAAATAAATAAATACTGTTTTCAATTATTGTTACAGTGGACAGAATCACAGCCTCTACACGAGTCTCTGAATGTACTGTAGTGTTCCATTAGTAATAAACAAACAATAAAATGACTTACCGTCTCACTTGGTTGGAAAATGAAGGCTGTAAAAGCACAAACAAAATGTTACATGTGAGTTTACTGACATAATACTCCATGTTCTTTGTCCAATGTTCACGTGCATGCTTTATTAAGCAGGGTTAAAGCAGAAGTAAGTGATCCGGTCGTTTTCGCTAATGCTGCGTTCCAGGCAGGCTTTTGAAATCGTAAATTACAGCTTCAAGTCACAACTTACGACTTTGTAGCGTTCCAGGCAACCCACTCATGTTTTTCCGACCTGTTTTACCTGTGAAAAGTCACTATAACAGCCACTCGTAACTTCCGACCCGTGAACTCGCACCAGATCAAACTGGTACGACTTCACAGGTCGGAAAAACAGGAGTTACGAGTTTCCTTGAACGCACCATAACAGTCCTCGTCCCTACGTCGCCACATTCACGGCGTCCCTTGGCTGCACACACAGCCCTGCATGCCGTTCTCTCTCCTCATTGGATAAAAACTGTAGGATACGATAAATGTTTTCTCCTCGGCTCAGAGCAGAGCAGAGTGACTGACAGACCCGTGTTTCGGTTCAAACACTCTATGTAAGTGATTGCTGTCGGAAGATATAAATATTTAAGACTTATATTAACACAAATATATCACTTACTTCTGCTTTAAGTGGGTGTGGTGGGTGAGCAGGAGCTGTACAGCCTCATACTTCAGGTGCATATTTCAGTGCTTACCCTTGTTGCGGCGGTAGAAGATGCCCGGCAGCCTGTTGGAGCGTTTGAGGTAGAAAAAGGAGGCGACAGAGAGGATCAGGAACAGGCTGATCAACAGTGTTCCCAGAAGAAGGGAGGCTGCCACACCTGGCCCTCCTGCTCAAAAGTACAAGACAAAACAGTTAAGGATAATGTCCACGTCACACATTCTGCTCTCTTTATCTAATATTTCAAACTACTCACAGTAAGTGAAGGCTACACTAGACTTTCAAACTGGCTCAGTGATCTTTAAAGGGATATTTCAACATTTTGGCAAATTCGCCTATTGCCATAATCCCTATAGTCTTAGGAGTAGGTTCATTACCCTTAATTGTGGTGCAAGCCATTTTTAGATCAGCGGGGCAGAGACGTGAGCTCTGCACGGCGCACTGTACTTTCGCATTTCCCTCATCAAATACACAAATTTGAAATAACACAAATGAAATAATCATGTAACTTTACGAGACAGAGTTGTTTTGGAGGCAAATGCATAGCCAGAACTACATCCCAGGCATGGCTGCTGGGTGGAGTGACTTCAAAAGCGCAAGTAGTTCTGAGTATTTGCTTCATGCGTCGTAATGTTAATGTGGCGAATGTGCAGGTCACAACTTGTCCACGAGAGCATTTTGGAGCTGTTGGATTGTGAATTTAGTTTGATGAGGGAAACGTGGAAATACCATGAGTCTTAGTTGCGTTAGCGGAGCAGCTCGCGTCTCTGCCCTGACGTTTTAAAAACAATGACAATTAAAGGTAATGAACCTACTCCTAAAACTATAGGGATCATGGCAATAGGCACATTTGCCAAAATGTTGAAATATCCCTTTAAACCTAGTACTACTAGTTTTTCTAATAATTTCAACATATGACAGTAAAGGTAAAACATAACTAGTAAATCAGTGGCTGTAGATATATCTTACCAATTTTAGGAATAACAGTAGTTACAGTTGTATGATTCTTCCGCTCCACTGTATCATCTAATGTGGACAGAAAAAAACATGCAAATTCAAAAAAAATTGAAAATAAAAACAACATACACATGCCCAAAATATTGAGATTTTAATTTCTACAGAACAGTGAGTGAGCAGCTCCTCCTTACTGTAGGTGCAGACTGTTATGTTCTCCTCAGATGCTGAGTCACAGACTATACAAACAGTATTGCCGTTCTCAAGGACGCGTAAGAAGCAGCCTGAAAGATTCAAAAGAAGAATATATTCCACATCATTTCATTAAATTTTCGATGTACCGTAATGTGTTCATCACTTTAAGTACAGCTTGAAAAAATTAACAAACCAATGGCGACAGCAGCTGTTTATTTTCCAAAACCTATCTGTCATACTTTCTCTTTAATTTTGAGGAGTACAGATCAAAAGAAACTGACCAGACAATGCTTGAACTGCATCACTTATAATCTGTCCTTGGCTCTTCCATGTAGATTTTTTATTTTTATTTTTTACAATGCATCAGCGTTGTTCTGTTTTTCATTGGTTCATGGATGGATGTCCTTTATAGTTCTCCGATATGGTTAGTGGTAAAAACGCCCAGAAACTGGTCAACAGTGACCAGAATATTCTTTCACTTCCACAAATCTCAAAGTGGTGATAAGTTAATTAATTTAAAAACTCTCAGTGATGTTCTGCATATATAGCTGATGACCTCAACGACAGTCATTCAGTGATTCATTAACACCCGCATTACCTGGTTCACAGCGAGTGTCGTTTGAACATGAACTGTTGACTCTCTGTTTGTCACCGCAGCACTCCAGGGGGGTTGGATGTAAGGCCTGTGAACGCAACAGCACAGACTGTCAAATCAGCGTAGCCACACACACACACACACACACACACACACACACACACACACACACACACACACACACACACACACACACACACACACACACACACACACACACACACACACCGTTAGCATTCATGCTCTTACCTTAGTTACAGGTGTCTCAGGTCTGATCAGAATCACAACAGCAGCCAAGACCAGCAGGAATGACAGAGCCATAATCGAACCCTTGGAGATCAAACAGACTAGAATTACCCATAATGGCCAAACACCGTTATGACGCGGCACATGGTGGAACACATAGATATATAGCTAGCTATGGTGGAACAGACCTTCAGCCATTAATACCACAGCAAACAGGATATAATCAAACAAGATTCAAACTGACAGCTGGTCAGATGCAATCATACTCTTTTATCAAATGTGTACAGTTCAATGAGAACTTATTCATAGGCTATAATTTAATTTAGTGGACACTGTCCCTTGTTGAAATGACAGGTATTATATTAACTTAATAATAATACATTTATTTATCAAGTGCTTTACATCAAAGTGCTGTATAAATTGATGTAAACAAAGACAAAAAACATAAAAAACTGCAAGCAGCTCACAAGCAGAAACATACACTACACCAAAAAACACAAGGCACACTTGAAACAGGACATCACTGATGAAAAAGACTCACATACAACAGTGAATAGATGGGTCTTAAGCTTTGATTTAAAAACCTCAATCAAACAGGCCTGCTGCTGCCAGTTTGTCTTATTCTGCTAATATAATAAAAAGGGTTTTTTGGTACCAAAAAATACAATAAACATGTCTATTGTCTACACTAAAAATTAGGTAATCAAAGGGACAGTTTGTTCATGTTATCAACTCTTGAACATTGTATTAACATATTTTACAAAGTCTTAAAGGGTACTAAGACATATTAAGAGTTTAGACAAGTACTGCAAGGCTATGTCACTTGTGAATTACTTCTATAAAGTCCACATAAAAGGTTTACCTCCAAATATGTTACAAAACAAACTGCACCCTAACTTAGCTGGTATCACACAATACATCTGACAAGTCCAGTCCTCTCTGAGGCTGGGGCCAGTAACAAGAACAAAGACTGTTTGCTTTGCTGAAGGGTCCGTCCAGTGTCACCCACAATCACGAGAACTTCCATATTCATGAAGAGGCAGTGTTCAATAAGAGTGATTGTACTGGGGTTCACAGATTTTACACTTTGTTTTTGTTTTTCCACTGCGGAGAAACTCGTTCAGGGGGCAGAAGCAGCAACACGCAGCTCCTCAACACGTTCATACCTTTTCACATAACGTTACCGACTATAATGGTCCAGAGACTAGTGACACAGCCGAGGTGTTTAGCTAGCTAGCACCTGTCACCGGGATGAAGTTGAACCGTGAGTGTGGCCGCAGTCAGTCAGCGTTTAAATGACCATGTCAGCGTTAGAGAGACACATGCACTAAGCTGTCTGGATCTGTTTCACATTATCGCACACGTTTACAACCACAGACCGAGGCACCTGCACAGCGCTGAACGTAGAGACACAAAAAGTTCACTCACCAGCCAAACACCAGGCTGTGGCCCTGTCCAGACTCCTAGGTGTGGTGTGTTTTCAACGTCAGCTCCGTCCTCCGCCGAGATATCACAAGACAGTCACTTATATTTGTTGGCAGATTTGTCATCAGCACAGCACACACCCCTGGAGGACAGACACAGATAATCATGCAGCCCCGTAGCTCGCAGCTACTGCTACTCATTAGGAATATATACTTCCGGGTACGATTTTCAAAATAAAACCCCGACTGTTTCACATGTGTTTTCTCTCTCTTTACAATACAAATAATGCAGGCAAGTAGGCTACAACACACCTGCAAAAACCATCGCTTTCATAAAGGTTGATGAAGAATGTTTTTTTGTTTGTTTTATGGAAATAGTTTTGGAGGAGTGGGACCACTGACTATATACTTTACTTTACACATTAGTGGGGTGGAGATCCAAAAGTTATTTGTCCATATCTCTTTTGCTGTCAATAAATATTATAGGCAGATAAATGTAAATACATGTTAATAACTAGACTATGTTACTTGCAGCTATAAGTGCAAAATGAGTATGAATAAAAAAACATTATAATTAAATTGCATACAAGGATAACAACTATTCAATTCGTCAAAAAAAAATCAATTCGTCAAAAAAACTATTCAAACTAAACTAAACTAAACTAAACTATTCAATTCGTCAAAAAAAAATTCTGGGACGTCAAAAATATCAGAAGACTGAAGAGAAAATAGGCATGTTGACAATGACAGTGTTGTTTATGCACAACAGAGTGGCATTGAATATGCTTCCTACATTAATGCCATTGCAATGTGAATGAAAATGGCTTGAATTAAAAAGGGTTAGGTTTGGGTTTTCAAATTAAGAATATTAATATTCTTTGGCCCAGATGGCTAAATATGCAGGTACTATTGACCTTATTGCTTGTTTTGAATAAACATACAAAATATTGTATTGTTGTCCTAAAAATAAGAAATAATACTCCTGCAATACTTGACTTCATCTACAATAGGAGGAGCACAGGAACTGCCAATAAGGAGGAATGTAGGGTAGCCTACAACTGAAGATACTGGATTTACTTCACCCCACGACCCTGCATGGGTACAGTCACCCGGGTCCGTGTACGAAGTATAATTCAATTGCGTTGTTCACTTTGAACCATGAGAAATGTCATTTTTAGGGGTATTTCCTATTTCATTGACGTAAGACGTACAACGCAATTCAGCGCACCGAAGTGCCCCCTTGTTCCTTTCTCCAACTTGTACAATGAAAATTGAAAAAGGAAGTCGAGAGCCGGAACCAGCCTTCAAAATAAAAGTTCCGCGTTTTGAAGCATGTTGGCTACAGCGCCGGACAATTTAAAAGAAAAAAAAAAAACCCCGAAACGAATTAAATACAAACTCACAACAAATCGCCTAAACGATTATCATTTCATAAATGATATAAAGTGATATTTCGGCTACTTCCCCCACAACTATCAGATCCCTGGGGATTTTCACAATAAGGGCACTGGATCGCACTGAGATGCTGTCAACGACGTGAGGTGAGTGAGTCAAACTTTGTTGTGGTTGATGACTTCATCACTGCTTCACTCATGAAGTAGGTCACACGTTATGTTGTTTTTAATTTTTTCGACCTAACTTCTCCAACCAGTGTTTAAGTTGTTGACCTGTAGCTAACGGTTAGCTCCAGAAGATAATCAACGCTAGCAATGCTAATTGTTTACAGGTAAACTAGCTAGCGGTTGTAGCTACGGTAAGTAACAGCTGTTGGATGCTAACGTTACGTCTTTTGTTATTATCAGCTCTTTAACGCCACCTCATTTGAATATTTTCTTCTCTAAGTCTGTGAGAAATGTCCTCATTTATGGTAGAAGTGAATAAATACGCGTTTTTGATTTATTAAATGCTAGTTGTGTTCACAACTGTGTAACATAACTTATTACCAGCATCATGTTTGTCCACGCAGACTACTAAGCAGTCTAAACTAAGTCTAAATGAAATATGAAATGTCATGTTTGTCTCTATTTGGCAGATGTGGGTCCACCGTGAGCTGATGCATGAACTCATCCTATGACAGCACCAGGATCAGCTTGAAAACAGCTTGTAAGTTGAGAGTAACCAGTGAGTAGAGTCCATCATTTAGACACATTTTTAGGGCATTTTGATCATCACATTTCCACGGACATGACTCCCTGTCATCATTTCATCAATTTATAATGTTTAAAGTTTGAATTCAGTGGGGAAGCTTTTAGTCTTCTTCTTTGATGTGGTGCATTTGTGTGGCAGCGTTATAGCGCCACGCCAGCTCCACACAGGCCTGGCACAATACTACAGTGTTTTGAGTCGTGTATACACAGTCTGAAAGACCTCATCATTCCTTACTGTCCTACCAGAGCACTCCGCTCCCAGAATACAGGTCTGTTAGTGACTTCCAGTATCTCTAAAACAGACTGGGAGGTAGAGCCTTCAGTGACCGGGCTCCTTTACTGTGGAACCAGCTCTCTCCATGGGTCAAAGAGGCAGTCAGACACTCTAGCTACATTTAAGTCTAGACTTAAGACCCTCCTCTATGACAGAGCTTGTAGTTAGAGCTGGTTCGGGTAGCTCTGAACCATTTTATAGCTACACAGCTACAGTATAGGCTTAGACTGCTGGGGGACACATCATGTTACAGGAAGCCCTCTCCTCTCCTCTCTTTTTGTGTTGTCATTATCTGTTGTACTTTGGCCTTGGTCTTACACCCTCTCTGTGTTTTCCACAGATTTCTCTAGAGCTCCACCTGCAGCGCCTGCTTTCCTCTGCCCCTACACCAACCAGCCTGCCCATCAGTACTCCTGCTCTCCTGTGGATGGAGTGTCACTCACCTCAGATGCTTTTGAAGGAGCTTCAACATGTCTGCTTTCTGAGTCCCAAACTGTACCTACTAAGAATGGCTTTCACAGCGAAACACAGCCTGCTTTCTAGTGCAAAGGATAGTACTAAGACACAGACATGCTGGGTGCTAGGATTTTACAAATGTTGAACAATTAATAAATTAATTTTGAATTTATATTACCTCCAGAACTTCCATTGGCTCACAACTCCTAATCACATTCAGTTCAAAGTCCTTCTCCTCACCTTCAAAGCCCTCCAGAACCAGGCCCCATCCTACCTCACTGACCTTGTTGGACCATCACACCCCTCCCACTGCCTCCGCTCCTCCTCCCAGTACCAAGCACAAAACCTGGGGTTACAAAGCCTTCTCCATCGCTGCCCCCTCCCTTTTGAACTCTCTCCCCAACACATCCGTGACTGTACAGACTGAAATGCTCTCAAATATTTGCTCAAAACCCACCTTTTCAAACTTGCTTTTTATTTTTAAGTGTAATAAGCTTCTGTGTTTCATTGTTCATGTATTGATCATCTTCTTTGTTGTATTTATTTCATGTATTCTTTTATCTTGTTTGTTTTACTATGTAAAGGTGACTTTGAGTAAATAAATAAATAAATAGAATGTTTTTATTATTTTTATTAATCAGTGATTGACACAGTGCTTCAGACAAGAGGCTCATGAGGTCAGCAGAAACAATCATAGGGTCACACTACCCATCTACTTCAGAGTTGGCACAACAATGCTGTTTGTCAAGTGCAGAAGCATCATTAGAGACTCCTCTCACCTTTTGAACAGCCTCTCCCAACTCCTTCCATCTGATCAGAGATATTGCAGTTGGAGACGCAGTACTTTAAGACTCAAGTTATAGTATGTAAAGTGTCTGATGACAATAAAGAGAACCTTCACTTTAACCATAACACATCATAACTTAATTCTTCTGTAGCAAAAGAGTTCGAGACAGGCACCACACAGTTTAAAGCATGACAAGATATCTCATATGTGTGAACAATTGTAAAAAAAAAAGAAGTAAGAAATCCAATGCATTTTGAGTGTACAGCAATATGAACAAAGGCTCCCGCACACTGTCTTTACTTGCATAGGTTTATTAAACAACGTTTCGGTCCCGAGACCTTTGTCAGGTTCACAAGGACGGTCTCAGGACCAAATGTTGTTTAATGAACCTATGCAAGTGAAGACAGTGTGCGGGAGCCTTTGTTCATGTTTCTCAACCACACAGGTCTTCTCCGACGCACCTGTCCGTCTGTGCCGGTGTGCATGAGTTTCAGCTCAGCTTTGAGTGTACAGCAATAGAAGTTATAGTTGTAGTAGGGTACATTGATTCATTTTCATATGTAAACACTGCCTTTTAATTTACTGGATGATGATAAGAGAAGATATGGTTATTCTTTGTCCAGTGCCCAGATGAAACATGCACAGTAGCTCATACGGGTCAAAATCAAACAAAAATCAAAGTCATCATAAATCATTGTGGTATTTTTGTTGTTTGTATTCATCAGTGATGGTGTACACAACATGGCCTAATTCTGTCAGTAAAGCAATGCAACAGTTCTTGAAGATGAGATCATTTTACTTGTGCAATTGTCCCCTTTCTTGCCACACTGAAAAGCCTATCATAATGCTAAATGTCTCCAATAATTGGAGGGTGCTATAAAATATCCACTAACCTAAAGAAATGGTGTGTTGTAGGATGGGTACATACTGTTATGAATCATGGGTGGTAATTAAATGAAATACATTTACAGTAAATTGATGTATAAATGTATTACAATAAGTGACAAGATGCTAAGAAATCTGAATAATAAGTCTGTTATACAGCCTCTCCAGTGCAGGTCAGTGAGGTTAGGACTGAGCAAAGTTTCATGCTTCATACTGTAGTTGTAAAAAATAAAATGTCAGTACAATGCAGTTAACAAACACATCAGAGTCAGGTTGTGAGTTCCAACTTACAACATTTAATTCATGAACACAATGCATCAAAACAATAGAAAGTAACTCATTTCCAAAAACAAGAAGAAGAAGAAAAAAAAAAAAAAAGATTCAGTAAGTTCCCCTGATGACTTGCATGCTTCTGACTGGATGGGGCCTGGTTCTGGAGGGCTTTGAAGGTGAGGAGAAGGACTTTGAACTGAATGTGATAAGGAGTTGTGAGCCAATGGAAGTTCTGGAGGTAATATAAATTCAAAATTAATTTATTAATTGTTCAACATTTGTAAAATCCTAGCACCCAGCATGTCTGTGTCTTAGTACTATCCTTTGCACTAGAAAGCAGGCTGTGTTTCGCTGTGAAAGCCATTCTTAGTAGGTACAGTTTGGGACTCAGAAAGCAGACATGTTGAAGCTCCTTCAAAAGCATCTGAGGTGAGTGACACTCCATCCACAGGAGAGCAGGAGTACTGATGGGCAGGCTGGTTGGTGTAGGGGCAGAGGAAAGCAGGCGCTGCAGGTGGAGCTCTAGAGAAATCTGTGGAAAACACAGAGAGGGTGTAAGACCAAGGCCAAAGTACAACAGATAATGACAACACAAAAAGAGAGGAGAGGAGAGGGCTTCCTGTAACATGATGTGTCCCCCAGCAGTCTAAGCCTATACTGTAGCTGTGTAGCTATAAAATGGTTCAGAGCTACCCGAACCAGCTCTAACTACAAGCTCTGTCATAGAGGAGGGTCTTAAGTCTAGACTTAAATGTAGCTAGAGTGTCTGACTGCCTCTTTGACCCATGGAGAGAGCTGGTTCCACAGTAAAGGAGCCCGGTCACTGAAGGCTCTACCTCCCAGTCTGTTTTAGAGATACTGGAAGTCACTAACAGACCTGTATTCTGGGAGCGGAGTGCTCTGGTAGGACAGTAAGGAATGATGAGGTCTTTCAGACTGTGTATACACGACTCAAAACACTGTAGTATTGTGCCAGGCCTGTGTGGAGCTGGCGTGGCGCTATAACGCTGCCACACAAATGCACCACATCAAAGAAGAAGACTAAAAGCTTCCCCACTGAATTCAAACTTTAAACATTATAAATTGATGAAATGATGACAGGGAGTCATGTCCGTGGAAATGTGATGATCAAAATGCCCTAAAAATGTGTCTAAATGATGGACTCTACTCACTGGTTACTCTCAACTTACCAGCTGTTTTCAAGCTGATCCTGGTGCTGTCATAGGATGAGTTCATGCATCAGCTCACGGTGGACCCACATCTGCCAAATAGAGACAAACATGACATTTCATATTTCATTTAGACTTAGTTTAGACTGCTCTGTAGTCTGCGTGGACAAACATGATGCTGGTAATAAGTTATGTTACACAGTTGTGAACACAACTAGCATTTAATAAATCAAAAACGCGTATTTATTCACTTCTACCATAAATGAGGACATTTCTCACAGACTTAGAGAAGAAAATATTCAAATGAGGTGGCGTTAAAGAGCTGATAATAACAAAAGACGTAACGTTAGCATCCAACAACTGTTACTTACCGTAGCTACAACCGCTAGCTAGTTTACCTGTAAACAATTAGCATTGCTAGCGTTGATTATCTTCTGGAGCTAACCGTTAGCTACAGGTCAACAACTTAAACACTGGTTGGAGAAGTTAGGTCGAAAAAATTAAAAACAACATAACGTGTGACCTACTTCATGAGTGAAGCAGTGATGAAGTCATCAACCACAACAAAGTTTGACTCACTCACCTCACGTCGTTGACAGCATCTCAGTGCGATCCAGTGCCCTTATTGTGAAAATCCCCAGGGATCTGATAGTTGTGGGGGAAGTAGCCGAAATATCACTTTATATCATTTATGAAATGATAATCGTTTAGGCGATTTGTTGTGAGTTTGTATTTAATTCGTTTCGGGGTTTTTTTTTTCTTTTAAATTGTCCGGCGCTGTAGCCAACATGCTTCAAAACGCGGAACTTTTATTTTGAAGGCTGGTTCCGGCTCTCGACTTCCTTTTTCAATTTTCATTGTACAAGTTGGAGAAAGGAACAAGGGGGCACTTCGGTGCGCTGAATTGCGTTGTACGTCTTACGTCAATGAAATAGGAAATACCCCTAAAAATGACATTTCTCATGGTTCAAAGTGAACAACGCAATTGAATTATACTTCGTACACGGACCGTCAAAGTCCTTCGTCTCTGGTACAGTTCAATTTCCTTACCAGGTGTGTTTAAAACGTCACGGTGTTTGAGATTACAGCTACCATAGCTGGGTTAACCTGTTTGAAGGCCCCACAGCGGTTGCCCTTTTTAGTAATCCAGTCAGACTCGATATATAGGTATGTAGGCCTGTGTCCTTATCATATATCTCCGCTAAATGCCACCAACAGGTGTGGTATGCATTCAAAGACAATCAGAAACTGATGGATTCGTACTTGGATATACAAACGTCAAATAACGGGAATGCGGAAATGTTAATTTATCCGTATAACACACGAATAAATAAATAATAGTTACAATGTCCTCCTAAAATAGACCAATTCTCATGTTTGTTTGGCGTTTGGTTTGATACTATGAGGGTATCCCATGGACTTTCCGACGGTACCTGAATGCAGCTCTGGAAGGACGTACGGCGGGAGATTTAAACCGTTAATATAATACATCCATGATTTAAACCCTCGCTACGCTACTAGCTGCCTGTTGAACTGTGAGTCTGATATAAAAGAAAATATTTAAACTAAGTTAACCATTGTACACGACAAAATTTAACACGATACGCTTTGACACGACAACGTGTGGTCAAATTCCTGACCTAACTGTTAATGGTAACTCAATTTAAGTTGACTGTGCTACTGACGAGGCCTTGTCTGTATCAGGTCAGTGCTAACCAGGCTAATTTTCATGACCTCATAACGTCTGTCAGCTGCTGTTTTGATTATGTTGAGACAAATGTGGCTAAAACGGCTGATAAATGTTATCTTTTCATACAGGAAACAAAAAACAATGAATCATTTGAAGAACATAAAAAAAATTCTGAGCATCCCAACTGGGAAGAGGTAGGCTAGTTATTTACTTACTGTACACTATGACTGCTGTGCTGTATTAGAGTCACGTAATCGTTACATAATTTTACTCAATTAGCTGATGAACATGTAACGAATTGCCAGCTAAACTGATAATTAGTTAGTCGTTTTATTTAATTTTGATTACTGCCTTCTAAAATTGTTAGATTGTTTGATTCATCATGTGGGACTTTGGACTGAAGGTTGAGCAAGTCAAAATAAGAAATTGGAGGGGGATTGTTATGTGTTGTCATAGAGTACACTCATCTGACATTGTATAGGCAACATAAATGTATAAATATGTGGTAGATTAGTAGATAATAAAATAAGTGTCCTGCAGCCATAAGGAACAAGATTTCGCTTACAAAATTTTTGCACAAATTATGTGTTTGTGTTTTCTTCACTTATTCAACTTTATGGGGACAAAATAATCATCAGGAATCCAGCTACCTGTGGCTACAACAGCTTGACAGACAGTCAGCTTTTCATTGGGACTCAGTTTTGGCCTGAAAACTCACTAAGTGCATCTCAGGAGATGAGTTTGTCATCCAGAACCTCCTTGCAAAGTTCACAAGAGGTGAGATGTATCAGCTTCTTCTTGTAGGTGATTCTCAGTATACTGTAGGACCTGAGTAACAGGCCTAAAGCTCTAGAAATTTGCATGGGTGTTAAGAATCAAATTATGTAAATGAGTGTTAGTGAGGAGGGTTGCCATACTTTTGTTTCTGTAGTAAGTTTATCCTTAACATGATGCAAACCTAAATTTGACTATTTGTCCTATGAGATTTTGCCATGTATGTTATACAGATTTATCCCTATAATGTCTTTGTTTTCTGGGCCATTGTGTGTAATTTTGCAAATCTGTTAGCGTGTGTACTACATGCAACAATTTGTTGTTGCTATTGTTGTTTTGAAGCTCAGATGTTTTAATATTGATAATTTCACAATACAGCGCATGACATTTAATGGGAAAATGCAACCTTAACATGTGTGTTTTTTGTGTATAATTGTCTCTGTATAGGGGAGTGACCCAAAGTTTTCGAACAATTATCAAACTAAGCCTCTCCTGTTCGGGGAATTGAAGGACAAAACCAGAGGTTTTGGAGTACTAGGGAAATTTGACGAGGACAGGAAAAAGGCCAAAGAAAAGATTGACAGGTTCTTCATAATGTCCATATATTCATAATATAAAGCTTTGTATATTTTATATAAACACAAATCCCAAAGTGCTTCACATCACAGCATATATAATACATACTGTTTATAAACACATTTAAATAAATGGAATTATTTGTATACAGTTAAAAGTTTGATGAAAAGAAACTGAAAAAGACAATATGGAAAAGACTACATTAATTTTTTTTTAACAATGTGTCTTCTTTCTTTTACAGCAATATATTTGCCAAAGAATATCAACACACTAGAGAAACTCTCAACAACGTAAGTAATGAAGCATTTCTTCATTTATATAGCTCATACAGCTTCTTTCTCTAGATAATTTAATGTATAATATAATATATAATATAAAAATACATTTTCAGATCCAACAACTGCTTGCTGGTGCAGACAGAAATATGGCTGTGTGTCAAGCTGTCCTTGAAAAATTTGACAATTTTGCATCAACATGTAAGTTTACTAAAGAAGAGGTGTCTCAGTTATAGTTAGAATAGTGTGGACACATAGTTGCAGCTAATTTCAAAAAGCCAGTGAGCAAGCTAATTCCTTTCACCAGTAGATGGTGCACTTTGTCCAGTGAGAAAACACTGGTTCACTCATCACATCCAATTTTGTAAGAAGTGCAATATGGTTCCATAAGCTTCTTTGTTTATTGATTGCATTTTTTCATTGATCAAACCCAGTGCAAAATAATCTGAGTGATCTTCAGAATGACATATCCCAGAGGCTTGAGACTTTGGAAAATAAAGTGAATTTGCAAAAAGATGTGATGACAACAGTGGAGGGAAAACTAAAAAAGGTGAAAAGCATGTCACTCGCAATGACAAAAATACATTTTTGATATTTCTTGATTGGTGATGATGACAATTGCTCCTCTTTTCATCTGAAAGAATGGAGACACTACAGCAGAACTTGCTTCAAATCTGCAAAGCTTTAAGAGTAATCTTGTGAGTGTGAGAGAAGAGCAGGAGAGAGAGCACCACATACTTGAGGAGGTCCTCGGACTGCTCATTACCTTGGTCTCAGAGCATTCAGCCAAAGCCAGTCCTCAGAGACTGATGGACAGCGCCATCCAGACATCACCAGTGGAACAGTCAAGCTCTGACATTCTACTGGACAAAAAACTTGAAGGCACACCAGTTCTGTGTAGATCATGCAACTGTGAGCCCAAGCAGGTTAAAGTTCCCTCTCAGGAGCCCAGCCGCAGCATCAGGAAGAAGAAACTCACTCTCAAAGGCCACAGGAGGTGCAGGAGGAGGCTGATGCCGTCACAGAGGAAAGGGTGTCACGTGCCAGATGAAAACACTCAACCTCTGATGAACTGTAACAAACAGATGTTTGTTTCAAACGTTTCAGCACCTCACCATGAGCGCAACAATGTAACTGGCCAAGGTGGTCTTAACCTAGTCTGCCTGAAGCCACTGAACAGGGAGAAAAGATCCAGTGAACCTGTGAAGAGCTTCATCACCCCTCTCACCTGCTGGTCTCCAGACAGCAGCAGCTCTCTGAGCATGACAGGGATTGAATCCATCTTAGACAAGATGTCACCTGAGTCCAAGACAAGCACTCCAGTCAAGCCTGATGGTTTCTGGCAGCTGTTTGACATGGATTGCACCTCTGGGTTTGACTTGTAGACGATGTGTAGGATTCAGAACAGTTCAGTGTTTGTAATTTTAGGGCGATGTAGGCCAAAGATGTTCATAATTATATTTATAAATTTTGACCAATGTTCTGTTAGTTGTACATTCAGTTTTACAAAGAATTAAATACATTTTGACCAATAAGTGGAAAAGCTACGAAAGGTTGTAAAAAGTCACTAATGACAAGTAAGTAAAGGAGTGACCCACAAAGAAATGTACATATTTAAAGTGTTTAATCTTGTTAATTTTTTCTGCTGACATTACAGATATTACAGTCATCAGTAAAGTGACTCTGCTGATCTTTTCAAATGAACTCCATTACTTTCAAATGAACTGCATTACATGTACTGCTGACTTTACTCTGAAAATAAGGTTTTGCACACAAGTAAAAATTCTTTTAGATGGTATAAATGGTAATGTATCCTATCATTTCTGTGACTCCTGAATTTTGATCTTTTAAAGACAGAATTTTGTAATAGGTGATCAAGTAGTCAATACAATATCATAGGGATATTGTTTTCAGATGGTCTGTACATATATCTGTTTGACCATTGTTGATGAAATGATTATGTATTTGGGTCAAGGGTCAAGGGCATTGTGACCTCACAAATCATTTTCAGCCTTCAACGATATCTCAGTAACAGCCCGTAGGAACATCTGCAAACTTGGAAATTATATCAAGCTGGGCCTCACAAAATACTGCTTACCCTGCACGAGGGTCGAGGGGAGGCTGGAGCTGCTCAGCTGACTTACAGTAGGGCGAAATGCAGGGTACACCCTGGCCTGACAGGTTGCCAGTCTATCGGAGGGCTAATACAGACAGACAACCATTCACACTCTCATTCACACCTAGGGGCAATTTAGAGTCACCAATTTACCTAACCTGCGTGTACAATATCTCCATTATCATCCAATTTCCCCAAATCTGGTAAAATGGAGTCAAGGACAAGCCATTACTTAGGTCTTCACACAGTAGCTATGTGATAATTATAGCGTATGAACTATTGAAACTCCTTTGGCTTAAAAACAAACTAAACAAACACTATAACCTTCATGAAAATAGGTTTTGAGAACTGTTGTGTAAGACTGCAGTACTCAAGTAAGCAAGGTGAACCTAAAAACTAAACCTAAAAAAGTGCACATTTAAATTATAAATGGACAAGGATAGTCTCTGTGCTCAAAACATAACCGTGCCATAATGTCACTAAAGTGCTTGTTTATTAGCACAAAAACAGTTAGACTGGGCTTTTCCAAAAGCAAACCTACAGTAAAATAACATAACATAACATGCCAATTTACAACACACACATACATAC
This sequence comes from Trachurus trachurus, assembly GCF_905171665.1. Lineage (NCBI taxonomy): Eukaryota > Metazoa > Chordata > Actinopteri > Carangiformes > Carangidae > Trachurus > Trachurus trachurus. Next base: position 28,679,454 of record NC_139896.1, read on the forward strand.
ATATACTGTTATATTTATATGTATGAGTGTGTGGTTGCAACAAAAAGACTATTTACAAATGATCATTCTATCTATTCTTGTTAAAGAATGTGCAAACCATTAACTGCAGGTCTTCTCTCATGCAGAGCACTAAGACCTTTTCTGCTTGAAAGAGTTAATGCCTTTGGCCCAGCGATAAGTGCATTAATAATTAATATTTAATTTGCTTCACTAATTCTCCCAAACAGACTTTGATCTGATCTGACAGGGGTGTCACAGTTTCACTAAGTCTGCAGGTGGGGACATGAGTCCCTTTGGGTTGAGATTTGCCACCAAGCAGACATCATAGTTGTCATGCATCAGAGCGCGACGAGCCACCACTGTCCACCGGTTCTCCCAAGGGTCCAGCTCTAAAATGTCCTTTGTTATGTCATCATTACGACCTGAGGGTTAAGAGGAAGTATTGAGGAGTATTACTCTCACACTCACTCAAAACAACATCTTCATTTTATATGGGTATATTTCATATGCTTATGCTTCGTTACCTGCTCCTTTGTAATATCCACACACATAAATCTTGCCCCCCACTGCTCCTGCATTAGAGGCGTTGGTGTGCAGTGAGAGTTGAGCACACGGGAGGGGAGGGCCATCCCTCCAGTAATCACCATCTGCATTGTAGATCTCCACAGCATTGAGACAGTGACGCGATTGCCCACGGTCAACACCTTCACAACCAATGCCTCCTGTAGGTGCAAAAACTAAGTGTTACCAAAGTAAGTGTAATCCAAATAATTCAGCAGAATCCTGACAACACTGCATCTGTGCATGTACTAGAACTAGGAGCAACAAATGAGTCTTACCCATCACATAAATTTCACCATTAAGTACCACAGCACTGCAGCGATACTTCGAGTACTTCATCGGACCTAGTTCTGTCCACTTGTTTGTATTTGGATCATACTCCAGAAGGCGGTTACTAAGACGGTCAGGCTCATCATCCATCCTGTATGACTGAATGTTTGAAGGGGAGGGAGGGTGTGACAGTACATCAGGTACAATCAGAGAAGGGTCAAATATTTATACTGTAAGATTTATCATAAAACGTGTTATTATATTATTAATTACACAAGAGCTAAAGGGTTCTGAATAATTCCTAAAATGTAAGCACGTGTGTAGGTTTTATGACATCACCTGTGGGGTTCGACCACCCATCACATAAAGACGATCTTTCATCCTGACCACGCTGTGATAGGCCAAGGGTATGGGCAAGGGTGCTGCACTCCGCCAGGGCCCGCCCTGCAGAGACCACCTCTCCACACAGTTAGTGATGAGAAACTGGTCCTTCAACTTCATCTGCCCACCCAGCAGGTACAAGGTGTCCCCTACTGACCCCAGGGCATAAGAATCACGGTACTCTGCTGAAGACAGGCGCTCCCAGCTTCCCTGGGCCTCTACTTTGTACCTGCACAATAGGACAAGGATCAGTACCATCCCCTGTATGTGGGGCAAGCAATTGTTCCAGTTTCATCTCACCTGTAAATCTCAACATTCATGACTTTCTGTCGGGCCATTCGACGTACACCCGTCTCTCCTGCCACAATAATGTCATTTCTCTCAGTTACAAGCCCACTGCCCACATAACCCAGGGCTTCTCCATAGCGAGGTGAAGTGATGTAGTAGGTTCGGCCTGTGGATGGGGCATAGCAAAAACTGCGCTCAGTGTAGTTCCCATATCTTGACCGAATTCCTCCACCGTCGTTACCAACGCAGAGTAGCATTTCTGTCGTCTCCATGCCATAGCGCAGTTTCAGTTTACGTGGTGCAGCTGAAGGATGCATTGCTGTGGCTTCCAGCGCTTCATTCATCATCTCTAAACACTCAGCATCGGCAAGCAGGGCTGTGTTTCTCTTCATTGCCTCACTTAAATAGTCCGGATTTATCAGTGGCAAACGGACCTTCCTCAGGAGCTCTGGAAGATGCCGAATACGAATCTCTCCATCCAGCAGAGGATTGTGTTTGACCCAGCGAAGGACCACATCCAGGATGGTCTCCTCTCTGGAAACATTGAGGTCATCAGAACTTAGGAGCTTCCCGAGCTGATGAGCCTCCAGCTCCAGGACCTCCTCATTCTGGCAGACTTGGACGAAGTGCTGCCTCAAGACGCGCTGAGCACGGTCAGCCAGATCCTCTGCACCGAGGTCACGGCAAAAGTAGTACACACCAAGGCAGTTGGAGGCATCCATGTTTTCAGTCATGTGCAGTTGACAGCGAGCAAAGACATCATCCATCTGTAGGAGAAAAGCTGCAATGGAGATGCCTTGAACATTTGCATTTGTTAGGGGAAGCTCAGAACAGTACATGTAGTTCAAGAGGAGAGCCAGACTGTCTGCAGGGGTGTCACGCAGAAATATCTCTCTATTGTTGCACTCACGAAGCCCACATGTGAACATAACACGGAAGTAAGGACTGAAGGCGGATAGAATAAGTCTGTGACAGGGAAAGCTGATGCCCTCAGCCACCAGTACCACATCTGTCAGATGCTCTGTCTCTCTCATCCTCTTCAGCTGTTCGAGCAGCACCAGCCCATGTTTGGCTGTCAGATCCATTTTATTTCAGCTTTTTAGGAGTAACGATAAAACTATTCACAAAGTTACACAGGTTTTTAAACTCGACTACTGCGGAGATTGTGTCTGGGGGAAAAAAAAGGAAAACATAATCAGAAAGTTGAGCTGCCATCAGCACCAAATAAAACCTTAAGTGTACACAAATGTGTAATTTGTTTGTAGTCCTTAAACTGTTTAAACATAACAACTCTTATGATTTTGGTCTTTTAAACCATACAACATTCTCGCCCTAAGATTATGACTTCCAAGCATTATTAGGGTATTTATGAAAAATCAGATAAAATATACGTAAACTTTAATGAACATATATTTCAGCAGCCTAATTACTAATTTACTTTCTAATGTACTGTAACCTTATTAGCTTTATATATTTAGCAAAGTGAGACCATTGTCTATAACATGTGCTCTCTTACAAATTACCATATCTGGCTTTATCATGCAATACACAGACCTCTTATAAAGAAGACTTACCAACGTCACCAGTGCCTCCTGTCTGCTGTTGTCTTTTGTCTAACAAGACCCATAAATATCCATGTTTTTCATCAGGCTGCAAGTATTGTTGACGTTGCTGACTGTGTCAGTCAGTGGGGTTACTGAGTGTCTGAGCGATTGCGAGAGGAAAAGATATGTACCCCCTTCACTGCCATGGCCCTCTGAGCCATTAACCCAAAAATAGACAGTGTTGTGTTGTGACAAACAGTAACTGGGTCAAAAAGGTCCTAGTGATCTGGACTGTGTAGGTTTTAAAGTAGCGAGTGTGAAAAATACTGACATATTTTGTCATTCATAATTCCACTGTTGTACATGTTATTGTACTTTGTTTTGGACAATACTTTGTTGCAGTTTTTTTTCCTGAGTCACGTGCATGCAGCCCTGGTATGACTGAAATGAACCAGGCAGCTGAGCTTCAGATTTCATGACAGCACCCCTCTTAAAGGCCCAGTATATGGTTTGCCCACATGTTCTGATAGTCAGACCTCGGTTATGTTAGGATTAGGGTTAGGGCTCTTTAACATCTATATTCTTGAGATGACTGTGCACAACAAATAGGGTTAGGAAATGTATTTTGTATACAGTATCTAACTTTTATTTTTACTTGACTTTGATATTAACAAATCACTGGTGAGTTCCCAAGACACCAAAAAAACTCTAAATCTGACAAACCCATTTGTCTTGCTCACTTGACCAAGAAGCTGACATTTTGTGGTCCATTAGGTTTTCTTTTGCTAGAAAATGGAAAAACGGAAAGGATGGAAATAAACCTGTCAAACATAATTTGGAATTCCGTACACGTAATCTTTTTCCTCTTCAAGACCACACAATCATTGGTGTCTTCCGGTCACCTGTTGTAATCATTAAGAAGCTCTGCCCACAACATCCTGACTATAGTTAATTATTCTACAAAATGATGTGTATATATTTAGATTCAGTTGGTCTAGTGACATCAGCACTGAAGCATCTTCTCGTGGAGAACAGTTTGATGGACAGTTTGTAGTTAACGAAAGTCAGTTTCAGTCCAATGGACTCCACACGCAGGTTTGGGAGGTACAGAGTGGAGAGGGAAGTGCTGGATGAGCAGAGACTGGAAGAGGTAACACAGAGAAAAACACACTCTGACACTCACCCCTCTCAAACTGAATGGCTGAAACAGTCTTTAAGGTAATGTATATTTCATGATTTTGTGAATTTGATTCTCACTGTAAGACTGCTAATACTGTTGATGTAGATGCTCTCATCTTCTTGTCAAGGATGACCCATCTTTATTAAATTTAGACTTTAAGATAACCACCAATGTTAAGACTTTAACTTGTGATTTTGTCTTCTTTAAATCCCTTACAGATGTACGGTACCCAAGCTCAAAAGAAGTGTGTTGAGCACTTTTCCAGTATTATACTGGCTGCCAAAGTACTCAATTTGGGATTATGGCATGCCAGACCTAATTTCTGGTATCAGTGTGGGTATAATTCACCTGCCTCAAGGTATGACATAGTCCGTCATGGTCAAGTAAATATAATCAAAATTTAAGAAACGAGATAAGGATATTGCAGAGACCTTTTTGTCATGCACAAAGGCTTTTGTGAAAGCATTCACTGTCCTTCTGGAGAATATTACATTTTTCAAGAAAATAGCTCAGCATCAAATGTTTGTGTTCACTCCTGTTTCCACAGGTATGGCGTACGCGTTGTTGGCTTCCTTACCACCTGTGTTTGGGCTCTACACGTCTCTTTATCCAGCTTTAATCTACTTCTTTTTTGGAACATCGCGTCACATATCCATAGGTAAGTAGAGGGCCTGTCATTGTAAAATGTCCATCATTACCTTTAATAATGTTTTTTCTTTTATTATGTCCAGGTACATTCACTGTGCTCAGCATCATGGTAGGCAGTTGCTCCAGATACAGATTTTCTCATAACAAATGGGACAAACATCACATCAGGAGAGGTGGACATAACTGCCCGGGACTCATACAGAGTACAGGTGGCGGCTGCTACTACTGTCTTAGGAGGACTTATTCAGGTATGATAACAACATCCCGCAAGAATAATAATGTTTGTTGGTATAGCTGCCAAACTTACGTATGCATTCATGGTTGTTTGTATAGGTGGTATTGGGTTTGGTAAAGTTTGGATTTGTGGGAACGTACTTGTCTGAGCCTCTGGTACGGGCTTATACAACAGCTGCTGCAGCCCATGCTGTGGTGGCCCAACTGAAGTACATTTTTGGCGTCTCACCCACACGGTTTAGTGGTCCGCTGTCACTGGTGTATGTGAGTACTGACAGGTATTTTGTTTTTGTTGATACCACAATACTGATCTGATTGCATTAGCAGTTTAATGTGATAAAAATCTTAAATTGTTAAACTGCAACATCCAAGTGCAATATCTCCACTACAGTAGGTAAGAAGTTTACTACATAATGTAAGAAAGGGCCGCAAGTGCTTTAGCAATCCTAATAGTTTTTGAAGCCCTTTGCACACACTTATTCTAATTCTCCAAACATTAAGTATTTCATTTATCCTACCAACTTTCATTTATCAAAGTCTGTTTACATTTCTTATGAAGTTATCACTTCATATTTGAGAAAATTTTCATTCACAGATGCAATGAGAGAAATCTACAAGACAGGTGCATCTCAATAAATGAGAATATCATGTCAAAGTTAATTTATTTCAGTAGTTAAGTTCGAATAGTGAAACCCATATATTATATAGATTCATTACACAGACTGAAAGTCTTTAATGTCCTTATTTATTTTAATTGTAACGATTATGGCTTACATTTAATGAAAACCAAATTCTCAAAGAATTAGAATATAGTGAAAAAGTTCACTATTGTAACCTAATTATGTCACATAAGAGACCTTAGTCTACTGAACTGACTGCTGATTGATTTTGTAATAACTATTATTGTAAGTGTACAGAATATCCTAAAGAATAAACCAACAAGGTGAGAAACATTATGGATTCAGCAAAGCATGATTGTTTTTATGAATAGCTGAACTGACTTGCTGTTGTGTCTTTATTTTCAGACTCTTGTGGATGTTTGCTCCCTGCTGCCACAGACTCATCTTCCCACCCTCGTGGTCAGTGCCGTGTCTATGGTGTTCCTAATTGCAGCAAAGGAACTCAACTCCTTCCTCAGTCCAAAGCTGCCAGTTCCTATCCCAGTGGAGCTCATCACAGTCAGTTGACACGAGGACACACTCTCTGGACTCACTTTGTGTTTTCACCTCTTTGCTCAGTGCTCTGTTGCTAATGCTGCTGTTGCAGCACTAAAAAGCAGTGGGACCAAGCAGCTGAGTCAGCAGCAGTGTCAGGGTCTCTTTATTTTTGCACTTCACAGCAAAAATTAGATGGTTAATAATTAGGTCCACATCTACAATATGATTTACCAGATTTTTAATGATTAAAGGTTTGAAGTGTTTGTGAAATTTGGATTTTTTTTTTGTAAATGTTTGTGTATATGTTCTATGTGTTGTCTGTGATTCTTTAGATTGTTGGCGTAACACTGATATCAAACTATGCCTACTTGAACAGCAACTACACTGTTTCAGTTGTGGGAGAAATTCCTTGTGGGTAAGCATTTGTACTGATGTTATACTTCTGTTAATTACATATATGTCATGTTAAGTGCTAATTGACCCTCTCGTCCTCTATGCACCAGTTTAAGTCCTCCCAGTGTCCCAGATGTGAGCATTTTTGGAGATGTTATCAGTGATGCTTTTGCACTGGCTATTGTTGGATATGCTATTTCAATTTCTCTTGGAAAAACATTTGCTCTGAAACATGGATACAAGGTGGACAGTAACCAGGTGAGCTAGAATTCACATCGGATCCCTCATTAACGTTTGCTGTTACCATCCTTTTCACGGTTTGTAATTCTTTCTCTGCATTCTCTGTCTCTGTCCTCACTCTGCTGCAGGAGCTGGTGGCACTGGGTCTCAGTAATGTAGTGGGAGGCTTCTTTCAGTGCTACTCTGTCTGCCCTTCAATGTCTCGAAGTCTCATCCAAGAGACCACAGGGGGAAAAACACAAGTGAGTGAACGATTCATTACAAGTAGCTATCAGTCCACATCATTTTACAGTGCAAACATTGTGCAATAGTTGTACTGTAAATATGTTGTGAATAAGACATACTTAAGGACAATTGATAAACTGAAATAATGTTTAATTACATCAGGAATGATATAACACGCTGGCCTCAACAACCTGACCTAACAAATATAACCACCTTATGTAAGACCCATGTTGAAATTCAAAACCCAAAGAAAGCAACAACTTACCTTACAGCAATTCACCAAATGTGTTTATGATCTGCCTAAACAACACACAAAATCAATTCCTAAACACCAGACATAACAGTTGCTAGGCTACCACTAAATGTTAGAGATATGCGCCGTTACATAATTCATCTCTGCTGATGTAATCACACCCGCTGAACACAAACAAACAAACAACCTTTGTGTAACTCTTGCAGATGGCTGGAGTGGCCTCGGGTATAATTGTGTTGGTGACCATACTGAGACTCGGACCACTGTTCCAGGAGCTGCCCAAGGTTCTGCTAACTGTTCACTGATAAACAATGTTTGTGACACATGATAGATTATGTGTGATTTGATTTTTTTTCTTTTCTTGGTGCACTGTGCATCATGTTAAAGTGTGGGTGCTCTTTTCTAGGCTGTACTCGCAGTGATTGTCTTTGTAAATCTGAAGGGCATGTTCAAGCAGTACTCTGACATTGTTACACTGTGGAGGCGCAACAAGATTGATCTGGTGAGAAAGAAGTTACATTATGTTTATTATGCAATTTAAGGGATTGGCAATGACTGTAACAGAATCTGCCTAGGTGATTTTCCTTATCATTGTTCGGTAACACTTTATTTGACGCCTATCTCTATAATGCATTATAACCATACTTATAATGAGTTATAATGCAGTTATAGCACTGTATAACTATAGTTATAAACACTCATAAATGATCATAATGATTTGTAACAATAATCATAACACACTATAAAGCATTTTATCATAACTTATAAGGTCAGGTAATATAATACGTTATGTTAGTACCTCGCTGACAATGCCCAAATCGATAATGCATTATAAATATAGTTATAATGTGTTAATAATTGGCTTATAAACGTGTATAACTATCATTATAAACACTCGTAAATTATTATAAGGTTTTATAACAATATGTATAACACATTACAGAGCATTATAACTCTATTATAATACTTGAACTCATAAGCCATTATAAAATGCTTAAAAATTATGTTACGCGTTTTGTTAAAAGCCTTGTGATAATTTATGAATGTTTATAATGATAGTTATACACGTTTATAAGCCAATTATAACACATAACTATATTTATAATGCATTATCGAAGTGGGCATTGTCAGCAAGTTACTAACAATTATAACGTATTATAATACCTGACCTTATAAAAGTCATGATAAAATGCTTTATAGTGTGTTTTGATTATTGTTATAAAGCATTATGATCATTTATGAGTGTTTATAACTATAGTTATACAGTGCTATAACTGCTATATAACTCATAAGTATGGTTATAATGCGTTATAGAGATAGGCGTCAAATAAAGTGTTACCCATTGTTCTGCTAAACAATGTGTGATGTCATGGTGTCTCCCCAGGTGGTGTGGTTGGTCACTTGGGTGTCAACGCTGCTCCTCAACCTGGATCTGGGTCTTGCAGCATCAATCATGTTTGCTCTCCTTACTGTTATTTTCAGGACTCAGTTGTAAGTCTCAGCTGCACCTCAGTATTGTATTTCTGTCTCAATATTAGTAACTAATATTTGGCTGCAAAATCAGCTGGATAAGATAAAACAATGAACACATCATGAGATTTCATCTATTCTTTTATTCATTTCTTAGGCCAACATACTCTGTTCTGGGAAATGTTCCTGGTACAGAATTGTACTTGGATATAGAGACACACAGAGAAGTAAAACACAATGGAGAGTCTTATATGCAACATTAATCATGCTGACTGCAGCACCAGCTAAGAGAGTTTCTTTATTTGGCAGGCAAAAGAGATTCCAGGTGTTACTATATTCCGCTCCTCTGCTACTGTATATTTTGCTAATGCTGAGCTCTACCTCGAGGCCCTGAAAGAAAAGGTTTGTTGGATAACTTTCATTTTTGAGTCATTTTGTTATTTTTTATAAATTAATTTATAATTTAGTCCATAAAATGTAAGAACATAGAAAAAAACTGTACAAAGTGGTTACTTCAAATTCCAGGGCGAACCCGGAAAATGTATGTTGACTGAAATGATTTATTATCAAAATGGTTTTCTGTCTGTAAGTGAATTAAATACATTTCCTTCTCTTGGTCCCTTTTGCTATATTTTTGCATAATGGTGATTTGTCTTTCTCCATTGCCTTTCTTCAGAGTGGGCTGGACATCAGTAAAATGATTATCTATAAGAGGAGGCAGGAGGCCAAACAGAAACGTAGAGAAAGGAGAGCTGAGAGACGAGCAAAGAGGCAGGCAAAGAGAGAGGTAATATGGAGGAAATGTTCAACATCACTGAGGTGACATTCATTATTTATAGCACAAACACATTAGAAGGACCACAGTAACTTCTCTGTAGCTGTTTGGCCCTTTAGTCTTTTTATCAAAATGTGATTCTACAAACCAATCTACATTAGTGTTATTGTATATTCTTTTTCTGACTATTCCTCAGAGACGAGCACAGAAGGCAGTTACACAGCTGTCTGCTGCACCAGTGTTCTCTGTGGAGGAAGCCGGCTGGAAGGACACATGCATAGATGGGGACGTGACAGACAATGAAGAACAAGACTGGACCGAGCGAGAGAACGGGACAGTGTTTGTCATTCCCACCTCACCCCGAGCACCAGACAGCCACTGTAGATGGGAATACCTGAAAGGAGGAGATCCATACTGCACAAGCTTAGAGTGGATGTCTGAACTGCAAGATGGGGACACCACCACCCTGGGCTCCAGCAGTGAGGACACACTGAGTCAGGACCTGGAGAGAGTTTCTCTAGGTTCTCTGGGCAAGTGGACCTGGGACATTCACTCCATCATTCTTGACTTCTCCACAGCTAACTTCATTGACACAGTGGCAATCAAGACTATGAAAAATGTAAGTTGTAAAGGTACAGAGAATATAAGACATGACTGAAGTGAACACGTCCTACTTTCACATCACCCAGTGTCAAATCCCTTTACTAAATGATGCAAGTGTGACTTTATTACAAGATAGACAGCCCAAACATAAAGTTTGGTGCACTGGTAACTTTTGATGATGATGATGATGATAATGATGATTATTATACTGACAGGTTTTCCAGGACTTCAGTGAGATTGATGTGGATATCTACATGGCTGGTTGTCAGGGTAAGTACAGACCTTCTCACCTCACTGAGGTTATGAAAAGGTTGTATTATGTTTGTAATACACATTATCTGTTCTTCAGCCTCTGTGGTGGAGCAGCTGGAGCTGGGTGAATTCTTCTCCGATTCAATAACTAAGAGACATCTTTTTGCCTCCGTTCATGATGCCGTGCTCTATTGTCTGAACCACAGAGGAGCAACTTCCTTCAACAGATGTGAGCCATCAGTGGTGAGTGTGATCATCAGATGACATTTTCTTTGCACAGTCCATAGCCTACAGTAAGTAACTACAGTGACAAGGACCTGTTTTATCATGTCAAATTAACCTCACAATTTGTTCTCATTTCAGGACATGCACAGCAGCACAAGACTTTAAGGACTGAAGCCAAACAGGAAATCCAGCCCAGACTATGGAAAACCATCAGCTGAACATAACACAAGCTAAGAACTTGTATTTGTAAATCAGTTTATGCACTGAGTGAATTGCAAAACAAATCACTCACATTGATATTTATACATGTTATCTTCAAAGTATGTAAGAGACAACTAAGTGAATTGTGACACAAGCTTAATTTAACTTTATTCCATGAAGGAGAGTCTTACAATAATAAATTAAATGAATAATAAATGAATACAATGAAAGATCCAAACAACTGTGCATTTTAATCTAAGAATCTGGTGTAAAATAAGGATGAATTCAAGGAACAAAAACAAGGCAACATGCATCACACTGAGAACGTGTGAGCCTTTTTTGGTAATGGCAGCAGTAACAAGGTAGGACATTGAAATGTTCACAGCAGCCATTTCAATCTTCAAGTGCAATTTTTTGCTCATAGCAACAGCAAAACCTGTGAAGCTAACACATGCAAAGGAATGTTTTTTTTTTGTCTCAACTCCTTTAAAGAGTTCCTAGTGCAACATTCCTAAAATGGGAAATAATAATTAGTCAAAAAATAACAGGATAACAATATCCTAGCAACATTTTACCAAAAGCATCTCTTTACAGTTGCATAAACCCACTGTGACCTCATTCCCTGAATAAATCTTTTGCTCTACATACTGGTCACAGTGGGTGTTACCAAAATCTTTGTGCACAGGACCGAGGAAGGCTAGGTAGATTGTTTTTTTGTTTTTTTTAATTTTGGTGTATGAGCTACAAGTCTTGATGGATATCGCGACTCTGTATGTCAGGGTTCAGAGTCAGACCTTCATCCTCCTCCTCCTCTGGCTGCTGTGACACCAGCTGCTGGTAGCGAACCTGCCTCTGGTAATCCGGATCAATGTTTATCCATTTATTGGCGACCCACTTAGTGCCATGGGTGACCACACAGCCTCCATGTAGGGCATATTCATCCTGCTCCCCCACCCAACCTAGTGAGGTGAAAAACAACTCATTTAACTGAAGTTAGCAACATCCTTGATGAGATTTTCGTTTTTAAAGGACATTGTGGCTTTCAAACACTGAGTGGTCCAGATGAGTTAATTGAATAGTTCCACACACACCCCCCCCCCTCCCACAATTAACATGTAGGTAACTGTTGCTTTACATGAGCCACAAATCAATCTTAAACACATTATATATCTGCTGCTACCCATGGTAGTTTGAACCATGTTGTGTTTATGCATTGCGCCTGCAAAACATGAATATTTAACTTTAAATGACAAGTTGAATTGAACTGAAATGCTATTCCATTGCTATTTTAGATGTAGTTTTTCTATTTTCATTACAGTTCATTACTGTGATAAATTAGCACTTGAATAATGAGAAAATAATCATTAAAACGGAAATTGCATTGGCATTCTTGAAGGGATATTCCGGCATAAATTTAACCAATGGTCTAACACACTGTGACAGCGAGTAAGTCCCCCCCCCTCCCCGAGAGACAAAGTTTACCGACCGCTAGCTTCTCTATTGGAGCAACTCAGCAAAGACTACATGATAGCAATACACTGCTGTTGATTCCTACACCAGCAAACCGCCATTAAAAAAGCCACTCATAGCTACAAATAATGCTCAGAACAGCACCAAACTTCATCAACAGTACAAACAGGGTCCTAGCCCATAATACGAGACATCAAACATCTGTTAGCTTTGCCTGGACAAAAACACAACTCACCCACTCTCCTCCTGTAATACGTTATGCAGCAACTTTCTGCGTCCACTGACAAAACACATCCGACTCCTGGCAGCACAAACATTCAGTTGCAGTGGCCGTGGGCAGGCATAGCCCACAGCCACACCACCAAATCCCCCCAGCACCGAGACTCATGTGGCTATGAGTGGCTTTTTGATGGTGATTTGCTGGTGGCGGAATAGACAGCAGTCTTTGCTATCGTGCAGTCTTTGCTGAGGATGCTACAGCTAGAGAAGCTAGCGGTCGGCAAACTTCATCTCACGAGGGGGGGGGGTCTTTCTCGTGTCACGGTGTGTTAGACCATGGATTAAATTCACACCTGAATACCCCTTTAAAGGAGAAGTTTAACGTCTACACTATTCACTCTCATGCAGAGAGTTGAGAAGACTCTTCCTTGTGTGGCTATGGCTTTCTTCCTTTTTCCAATTTTCATGCTAAGCTAAGCTAACCAGCAGCCATATTATAGCTATATTTTGTCATATTTCCTGTATGGACAGAGACTGGCATCAATAAAACTTTAAAATGTACTTTTAAAAAAACAGTAGTATAGTAATTTTCTGTGTAATTGCATAATTGTAATTTTTCACTTGAATCCTACCTCTTCCATCAGAAAGGTAGTTGTACCAGAAAACAGCTGTCCCTTTGGTGGGCTTCACCCTCAGGTTGCTCTTGTCACAATTCCTTCTGGTGTCCAAAAGATCTACGTCGTTCTGTATGAGAGACTAGAGCACACACACACACACTCAGCAACACGGTTTGCTTAGCGTCAGGCCCATGCACGTACTGACAAACAAGTGAGCTAACACAGATGTGAGAGACATGCACAGTATGTACACACTACTTTTACAGGGCTCCCTGAAACTTTCCAGACCAATACACAATTACGCACCACTTCATCATAGGTCCTGTTGTCTGCCACAGGGAATGCGGTCTCCCCACCCCCCTCAACAGAGTTCAGGTAGAAGAGAACTGTGATGTACCTAAGTGTGCAACACAAATTTCAATTGACACTCACATGTATGATGCAAACAAACCCTACACATACACTTTGCAAAAAAGTGGCAAGCACACACATTTTTTCCATACTGACAATGTAGAATCACACAAACGTGCCAGTAGTCACAATGGAACACCAATACACAGTTTAGTAATCACAACAGACAGATGAATTTTTCACAGATTTTTTTTGTCAACATCATGCACCTCAGTCATCTTACCTACAAGACGTCTCAAAAGGAGTGGAAGTATTGGCTGCAGGCCGTGTGTGCGTGCAGGCGGTTTCAGGATAGACAGGGCCGCTGTCGTGGTGGGCGTGGTAGTGCCCTCCTTCCTCATAGCGAACCACCTGGAGCGGCTCACTGAGGTCCACTAAGGTGGGTGGGAGCTGGGTGAGACGAGTCACTCTTTGGTGGTGAGAGAGATAAATTAGAAGATCAAACGGATTGGAAAGCCTGAGAGAAATATTGATCGTTTGTCATGCTCAGAGATGACCAAACTTACTTATAGAACCTACACTTCTAATTCATAGGGCAAGAAAAGGCAGGAGCACAAAAATAAAACACAATGAATCATTAGCACTGGTGTGGCCTCCTCACCTCGCCTTGATGTCTTGGAGGACCTGGTGTGCTCCTTTGCCCTGGTAGAGCCAGGTGTGTCTGCTGTTCCTCACCAGCTGACTCCTTTTCACCCCTTGCTGAAGCAGGAAGCGCTGAAAGGCGTCATTGCTCAGAAGCCTGAACTCTTCCAGACTCAACAAATCTGCCCAGGTTACAAAAAATCACCATAAATCCCACTGCCTTTCAGCATAACTAACATGAATGGCTCAATTAAAACAAATGAAATCATTAGAAGGATATTTCAACATTTCGGAAAATGTGCCTATTGCCATAATCCCTATAGTCATAGCAGTAGGTTCATTACCTTTAATTGTCTGTGCATGCTGTTTTGAGATCGGCGGGGCAGAGACGGAGGCTCACGGTATTTCCACGTTTCTCTCATCAAACTAAATACACAATCCAACAACTCAAAATCGCCCTCGTGGACAAGTTGTGACCTGCACATTCACCACGCTATGAAATAATAATGGAACGTTAGCAAATGCATAACCGAAACTACATTTCAGACACGGCTGCTGGGCGGAGTGATTTCAAAAGCTCAAGTAGTTCTGAGTATTTGCTTCATGTGTCGTAATGTTACATAAATATATGATATTATTTCATAGTGTGTGGTGAATGTGCAGGTCACAACTTGTCCACAGGAGTGTTTTGGAGTTGTTGGATTGTGTATTTAGTTTTGATGAGGGAAACGTAGAAATACCATGAGCCTCCGTCTCTGCCCCGCCGATCTCAAAACATCTTGCACAGACAATTAAAGGTAATGAACCTAGCCTCAGTATGTAGTATTGGGGCTAAACTGTACCATCAGATTCTAGATTGCAGCGCTCACTCGCTCACCCCTCCCGTCGGCAAAGTGACGGTGGCCGCCGAGGACAAACACGTTCGCAAACTAGCCGCTAACTGATAACAATATCTTTGACCAATTACTGCCGTTTTTTTTTTATCATTCTTATTTTTTTTTAACACACGTGCAGACTTCCACTCGTGCCTTCAGTCATATTTCACAGCAAAAAGTTACACAGGAGGACAGGATGTGCCATAATCTCTTGTTTATGACAGATAAGACTACAAAAATATACACATCGTAACATTGTATATGATATAAAACTCTATGTACCACTGTATTAATTGCTTTCTCACTGGCTTTGTTGTAAACAAATGCACATGGCTAGGAGGAGGGTTAGCAAAACAGCAGAAAAGCAATTGGAATAGCATAGTTCCTCTTTAATACTGTGTATAAAGTTTTCCAACAAATTATACTCACAGTTTGTGATTATATGTTATATTGTAATGGTATACCACAATTTCTTAAGTATAATTGTGAATAAAGTTGCTCAAGTTTTGCACATCTGCAACTTTTATAATATAACTTTAAGACAGTGTGCAAAAAAAATAGATAGCTATTTATTTGACACCAATAGGCACTGTTGAATAGTCTTGGTTGAAACTATAAGTGGTGAAGGAATGAAGTTGCTTTCTTACCATTCCCATCCTTGTCAGCTTTGAGCCCAGCGTAGATTTCTCGCAGGTTCTCCGGTGTGAGCCAGATGCCGTCCCTCACTCGTGAATGTGTCAGTATCTGTCGGATGTACAGCAGGAGGAGAGGGTGAGTTGCAAGTACCACGGCTTCACTGTGGCTCACAATCCACCAAAACTGACATACACCTCTTGGAGCTGCAACTGTCCATCCTGGTTGAGATCGAGAAGGTTGAAGATCTCCTCTGGGCTGAGATTGAGCTCCTTGGCCAGCTCTTCCTGACCATCCTGCACCATTAACTGACTTTCCATTAGACCCTTAAGCTGGGCCAGCTGCATCACAACACGACACTCATCCTCCGTCAGAAATCCAGGGATCTCTGCAGAAACATATACAAACTCTTGACTCTAGCCTTAAAGACAATTACTTCATCAGTGGCAGCTTTTATGGACCTGCTGAAGCCTATATTATGGATTTTCTTTCTAAAATGTTTGCACAGCATCATTACCCCAGTACAAGTAATGACTGCACACTGTATTTTGATTCATGTTTGGCTGGGTTTTTGGTATTTCTGCTCATTAACCCCTTAGTTGAGTGGTTCCGAACCTTTTTTGGCTCGTGACCCCATTTTGATATTACAAATTTCTGGCGACCCCAGAGACACTTGTGCAGTCACGTGACTGCGGCCGTCAATTAAAGCAGAAGTAAGCGATCCGGTCGTTTTGGCTAACTTCTTGTCAGCCGATGGAGTTAGCAGTCCCCGCCCTCGTCCCTACGTCACCACATTCACGCGCATCCCTTGGCTGCACACACAGAGAGGGCCGCCCCTTTATGCCGTTCTCTCTCCTCATTGGATAAAGGTTGTAGGATACAAGGAAAGTTTTCTCCTCGGCTTACAGCAGAGCAGAGTGACTGACAGACCCGTGTTTCAGACCAAACACTCTATGTAAGTGATTGCCGTCGGAAGATATAACAATTCAAGACTTATATTAACACAAACATTCTGCTTACTTGTGCTTTAAGATGCACCAGCTCAGATATTTATTTTATTGATTATAGATACAGTTGTTTAAGATTGTGTTTGGTGTTTTTAATCCTAATTTTAAAAAGAATAATTAGTTAAAGAGGAACTATCCGGTCTCTTCTCCTCTGTGTTGCTA
The DNA here is from genome assembly GCF_905171665.1 of Trachurus trachurus. Classification (NCBI taxonomy): domain Eukaryota; kingdom Metazoa; phylum Chordata; class Actinopteri; order Carangiformes; family Carangidae; genus Trachurus; species Trachurus trachurus. The sequence continues at coordinate 28,696,330 of NC_139896.1, forward strand.
ACCCTCCTCTCCTCCATGTTGTTGGTACAACATGTTGTTTTCAACAAAACCGTCGAGAAATTCATCCATGGAGCGGTGGATAACGTTATTTATCACATACGATGTGTATATTTGTGTAGTCTTATCTGTCATGAACAAGAGATTACGGGTTACGGGGCACGTTTGTGTCGCGGTGAAGGAGAGCCTCCATTCTCCCTGGAACAAGTTAGAAGTCATTTATTTAACCAGCACTATTACTCTGAAGCTGCTTCATTAAGGTACAAATGGAGCTGGAGTTACGCAAGATAGGGTAAGGGTTAGTTAAGATAAGAGTTAAGATACAAGTCCTGCATAGTTCCTCTTTAAAAAAAAATTATCAGAATTTTTTTTTTTAATCAATTACTAGACATTTCAGGCGACCCCATTTGAATTCCAGGCGACCGCACGTGGGGTGGCAACCCCAAGGTTGAAAAACACTGCTTTAGTTGGACCAGAAGTGCAGAGCTGAGAGCAGTTACCTCAGGACATCTTCTTCCTTTCTGATCAATCTCAGCACACATGCTTTATATTTGGGGGATGCTGGAGCTGAGGATCTAACACTGATGTGTATGGTGATGGTGAATGTAACATATGTTTGTTTTCACCAAATGAAAAAACCTTTTTGGCCACTAGAGGCTTCTGCGGGTGTGGTGTACATTTGTTTTGCTCCACGGGTGTTTTGGTTCTTACCAAACAGCAGAGGTTTCAGACTCAGAGTCCTCATTTCATGCACTTTGCCTGGCACTAGTGACACCCTCTGGACATGTCCCACCTGGTGGAGTGATGGTGTGGTTACAAACAGAGGTTGTAAATGGGAAAAAAAAGTGCCACTGATTCATCGTCACGTCACTCACCCGTATTCCCTCGATCCTTGTGAGGAAAAGCTCGCGCTGAAACTCAGGTTTCGATGGCGGACGTCGCGGTTCGGGGCGCTGGTGGTTCCCGCTGGGAGCATCACGACTCTGGCTCGCATCCTCCTGCCCACCACTGATGTAGTGCACGTAAAACAGCAGTGCTATAACATTAATGATGTAAACGTGAAAGAACACCATTACTACCACGAAGTAGGAGCGAGAACACACGCTGCCCTTGTGAGAGAGGCGCTCGCACGGTGGCTGGAGCGGCAAGGTCGCGCTCCCGGACGGTGTCGTGTCCTCAGAATCTGGGGTTTCCTGCTTGTCACTCATAATCCTGGGAGATTCAACAAGGAGCTGAGGCTTTCCTCAGCCGCAAAGTCCATCTGATCTAATCAAACCACAAGATGAACGTCTGCTGGATGTTCATTAGTGTCAGATGTGCTGACTGACTGATGTCCGGTTTGATTAAAAAAGAAGGAAAAAAGAGAGAGAAATCCTCACAGATCACTCAGGCCAGCTTCTTTGCGGCAGAAATGACACTGAGGTCGTTGCGCATTGAAAAAAGACAACTGATGATGCATAGTGAGACTGTCCTCGTTTAAGATGTGAAGTTAGATCGCAGCCGTATCACTCTCCTTTCACCCACAGACCGCAGCAGCGCTGCAGCCTCGGTCGGGGTTGTTTACACTGCAGCAGCACCAGTGAGCGGCAGCAGCGAAGCGCACTGCGCATCACAAACCACCGCGAGCGGAACCACTTTCAGAGGAAAAAACTGGACCACAAACCTGATGCAGTGTCTACTAAAACTATGAGCATTTAAAATGAGCGATGCATTTGTGGACATATTAACAGTGCTGATGTGTGCGCTTTATCCGTCTGTTTAAAAACGCCATTCCCAGTTGACAGTCAACAGCCTGCCTGCTGTGCAATGCTGACCTCTGGTGACCTGCACCAATAACACATCCCATTCCCTAGGTTAACATCAGACCTTCACTATTGGCCGGGATACGCCAGGAAAAATCGAAACTGAATCAATGCACTAATATCCGGATTTCATCATGTAAAAGTTCTTATGTTTATTTTACAAAGTGTACCATGCTCGTCTGATTTCTCTGTTCTCTAAGTTGTTTATCCTTTATTATGGAATAACAGAGAAGCTGGGAGAAATTCTGCCTCTTGATCCTCAATCTCAGTAGGCATACTGCCTGTGTGACTGTGTGTGTGTGTGTGTGTGTGTGTGTGTGTGTGTGTGTGTGTGTGTGTGTGTGTGTGTGTGTGTGTGTGTGTGTGTAAAACTATTGTCAATCTTTGTAATCTTAATAAATACAGTAGTTTTATTTATTTGTTTGTTTTTACTCACTGAATAAACAGTAATCACTTCTAGATTAGTGTTATAAACTCGGGTTAATATAACCTTAAAGGGAAAATGGACCACTATGGATCAGAAAGAGCTTTTTGACCAGGCAAAGAACATTTTGACTGACAGGTCTCATGTCCTAAGTATTGTTGAACTCAGGGAGGAGGTATGGGGTTCCCCTGTGTAAACACAACAGGTTCAAAAACAGTCATTTGTAGCATTAAAGCAGATATCAGTGGAATGTTTTTGTTAATATAAGTCCTAAATAGTCCTATTTTCCGTCAGCAATCACTTACATGAAGTATTTCAGCCTAAACACGAGTCTCTCCGTCACTCTGCTCTGCTGTAACCCGAGGAGAAAATTTTCCTTGTGGGATACAAGTGTTATCCAATGAGGAGAGAGAACGGCATGAAGGGCTGTGTGTGCAGCCAAGGGATGCGCGTGAATGTGGTGACGTAGCACGAGGACCAATTGATGCCTGACAAGGGCGGGGGCTGCTAACTCATGGTGCGTTCAAAGAAACTCGTACTTTGTGTTTTTCCTTCCTGTGAAGTCATACCAGTTCGATCTGGTACGAGTTCACGGGTCGGAAGTTACGAGTGGCCGTTATAGGGAACTTTCACAGACAACAGGATGGTAAAAACACGAGCTACGGGTTACCTGGAACGCTACCAAGTCGTAGTTGTGACTTGAAGCTGTAACTTACGGTTTCAAAAGCCTGCCTTGAACGCAGCATTAGCCGAAACGGCCGTGAAGCTGATATCTGCTTTAAGTGCACGAGCACTTTATGAATGTATAGCTACTTTTTTGCACAGCCTCTTAGCATTCTCTTTGCACATTGATTTAAAAAAAAATATATTTAGGTTGAGTTTACATTGTTTCTTATTGTTTCAATGTTTTTCCTGTCTCAAATGTTTCTGTTGTGTTTTAATGTTAATGTTTTTTTTTTTTTTGTCTTTTGTACAGTGCTGTGTTTCTAGATTTCTGTGATCATATTGTTTTTTTGTTGTCGTCGTTTTTTTTTTATGTTTCTCGTCCATGCAGTGGTTCCCTTGTTTAACTAAGCAAAATCTCTCCCATGGGAAACAATTAAAAGTACTTTGGCTTGACTTTGGATCACAATTTTTCTTCACGAAGGCCTGTTTATTTCAAGTGAATGTGGACCTGAATTTGATATTGACAAGTGTCTTAGCCAATCATATTTCGTTAAATTGTGGGCGGAATAATTTTGCGGAGCCAGGTAAGCGGAAAAACAACCTGCGAAAGTCAGTGAGATAGAGTGTGAGCTAGGATTTAAAAAAAAAAAAAAATAGACCAAATTAAACGACATGGTGAAGTGGTGGACGTTAGTGAAGAAACCCGTGTGGTTGCTTATCCTACCTTTTCGGGAGACACTTGAAATCACCTGGTCCAAGCTAACTTGAGCTACCAGGCGCATTTCAAGCTAGCAGCTACAGCCGCTATCCGTGGCTAGAGGGCAGCCCGCGCTGCTTTTCAGTCTGGATAGCCCTGGTCCAGCCACAACTCTCGGTCCAGCAGGGATCCACGACGTGCTTAAAGGTCCAGTGTGTAAAACGGGAGGAAACCGTGACATCCGGCGTTCAGATTCTACATTGCAGCGCTGCTCTCGTCGGCAAAGTGACGGTGGTCTCCGAGGACAAAAAACTTGAGGTGAAGATCTAAACCATTTTACAACATGTCTGCTTCCTACTCCTTCCAATTTCCTTCTGTCATTTCTTTGGTTTATTTATGAACACGAAACGTGCTCTCTATTTTTTTCTGTTGGTCACAAAAAAATATTGCCTTTCTTCCTAAAAACCCAAACACATTTCATTGGAATGATAAGAGAAACTTGCATGAGCTCTACATAACAGTATTCAAATTAATATAGGCTATTTTTTGTGCAGTCAGATGAGTGCCAGGCAAGTTCCAATATGAGGTGGACTACACAATGTTGTTCTTGTGTTATCTAACTTGTAGACAAAAATATTTATTGACAAAGATCAAAATACTTAAGACAATTGTTTTATAGCTTCTGGTTGTTACAAGATTTGATGTTTGAATTAAGAAAGAGCATTTGATGGAGAGTTCATTTCATTGCATTTTGTAGATATATGAACATTAGGCTATAAGGGCAACACTGCCACCTACTGACTCTTTTTGGTGCAGCAGGTAATGTTTTGTGGCAGCTTTTTGTTGTTATTAGCCGGTCCTGCATCATCTGCCAGGAAAAATTGCAATCAGTGTTTTGATGAGAGTGAAGTGTTGAGCTGTCTGTCAATACATCCACAGCACATGCATCAAGGACACAAGAACAATATTACAAAAATGTACCAGTACATGCAGTGTGTGCAGTGGCCACGGGCATATATTCACTGAAGTCAAAAATGCCGAAATGTCTCAACGCCTTCTGAAGATTTATCAGTTTGAAGTGCCCAAGCACATTTTAACTGATCAGGAGAAGGAGTTTGTGAACGAGGTATAAAGTATCAAACTATTGAAATGCAAAAGTTCTATTCAGCATTCAAACTATACGTTTGGTCAGTTGCCTATAACTATAATAAAACTTATTGACTAGCACAGTACCTGTGACAGTATTTAAATGTTTTGTTTACTTTTTCATCACTAATGTCTGCAAAGTCCTACAAATTGAAAGAAGTCAACCAAAAAAAACAATCGCTCAGCTCTATAGGTGCAGCGGGATCAGTTTGATATACAGGTACACCTTCACGTGCGTCACAGCGGGTTGGGGCTTGCTTCTGCGCTCTGATCCTCCACCCGTCTAGTTAAACTGCCCCAGAAGAAAGAGCCCTATAGACACAGTCGGCAAGCAAGGAAACGTCACTTCCGGTTAGGGCCGTGGGGGAAAACAAACCGTTTTCCCCATACACACTCATGCAAAAAGGCGGCATTTTAAACCTTTGTCAAACGCTTGTTCGCCGTCCTGTCTTAGTTTTAATCACATGTATATGCTGACAAAGAGCTATATATTAGAAAACTCATCACGATCTGGGTCGATTGCTGTCCGTACATCTTAAAATATAAAGTTTTCACAGCCATAGCCTACACCGAGTCAGCAGGGTCGGCAACCTTCACTTCCGGTCAGAGCGTTACACGTTTGGAGAAGATGAACGAAGTTCCGATATAAAAGTTCAGGTTGTGGTTTTTGAATTTATTTGCGGTGCAAAATAATACACAATAACTCAGGCAGTGTCTACGAGTGTCTAGAGCCGGCCGGCGGCGACTAAGAGAGCGTCAGAGCCGTGGGGGAAGACAAATATGACTGACTGTGAAATACCTAATATTTTTAAATGTACGGACAACAATCGACCCAGATCGTGATGAGTTTCTAAAAATATAGCTCTCTGTCAGCATATACATGTGATTAAAACTAAGACAGGACGGCGAAAAAGCCTTTGACAAAGGTTTAAAATGCCGCGTTTTTGCATGAGTGTGTATGGGGGACACGGTTTGTTTTCCCCCACGGCCCTAACCGGAAGTGACGTTTCCTTGCTTGCCGACTGTGTCTATGCTAACATTTTATTGGTTAAAAGGGAGAGCGCTTACATACACGATTTCAGACTGAGGCAGCAACGGTTGGAGGAGAAGTGAAGCGATGTGGCTGAAAATCGTAAGTCATCAATTCGTAATTCGTAATTCACTGCACAGCACACAACGTAACCTTGTGCATAACTTGTCGGTATATTTTCCACGTAATGTAGATATGCTGTAAAATGCCACCAAAAAGGGCAAAGGAGTCAGTGCACATAAGAAGTTTCTTCACTGCCCAGAGAGTAGGTGAATAGGTAGCTGCTAGTGAACTAACAAGCCAGTATAGCCAATTAGATTGAATATGAAAAGGTACTGTGGAGAGTAATGTTAACTGATGTTGGTTAACAATGTAATTGTAATTTATCTTGCATTTACAAGCTAACCGCTGTAGGCTTGGAATAAAATGAATGGATTATATAGTTTTAGTTTAGTTAAGCCTTTTTTTTTCATTTTGCTTAGGTGGTGTGTGGAAATACTTCGGTGTTGCACCTAAGTCTTATATGATAGAAAAAAACCTGATAATTGATAATGACTTTATTTTGGGGTAAAAATATTATAGCAGAACAAGTTGGTTTCATAATTCTGTTTACTCATCAGCCCTCAAAAATAACCTCAGGTTTAACGAAACATTTATATGTATATTTTTCATCCATGAATCATTTATCACCAAAAGGAAAATCAGAAGAAATCCAGAGAAGATGTGCCAGGGCAGGTTGACGGAGAAGCAGCTGGAAACTCAGGGCTTCAGGTGAGGTCTTAAAATTCTACTACAATTAAACAATTATGCTCTGGTGGATTAATTGTAAATTAGCAACTCACATGTTCACTTAGTTGTAAGTTATTATAACATGATGAAAAAAAAATACGTTCTGAAATTGCTAATATTGATTAGGAGACAGTGAGTGGAATCTGACCCGAAAACAAGTCGCTGTAGCAGCACCATGGGGGGTAAGCCATACCAGCATAATCCAAAATTCAGAAGTAGCCTACTGTACAGCATCTCCCAAACAAGGTGTTGTGGTTTCAGACGAGCTGGTACAGTCAGTACTGGCTTCACTACAGTCCAGCCTTGAAAAAGGTTCTGTGTTTTGAATGTGTTAAAGCCTACACCATAAAAAAACAGTGACCCTGACCCTGACAGTGAGAATGACCCTGCCTTCTGTATGAAAGGTTTCAATAACTGGAAGAATGTTACAGTTTGCTTTAGTCGTCACCAAGCCAGTAAAGCACACCATCATGCATATCACAATCAATGCGCAGGGGCAAACTCCAATTCACACACAAATATCAAGTGCATTGGCTAAACAGCAGAAAGAAGCACAGTATTGTCTGGAGAAAATAATGGGTGCTTTCAGGTATCTTCCTAGGCAGGGAGTAGCATTTCAAGGACACAAGGCAAATGAAGGGAATATGTTCCACCGTGTAAAGTTACTTGCAAAGGATGACCCTGTTCTTTCCTCTTGGCTCACCTGTTGCCATGATTATGCCAGTCCACAGTGCCAATATGAATACTTAATCTTGCTTGCTAACACAATTGTCAGAGGCATCGCAGCAACAATCAGGTCCTTAACAGTGGTTCAATATTCAGTCATAATGGATGTTATTTTATATATATAGCACTTCGCCGACATATTAGCAATGCCATCATATGTCTGACCTTGTAAGCCTGAAATTGAAAACTGAAATTGTTATTGCCAACTCATACGAGGTCAGACATATGATGGCATTGCTAATATGTCGGGGGAGTGCTCAGGGGCACAGGCAATATTGAAGAGGGAGCAGCCATTGGCTCTATATGTGCATTGTGGTGCACATTGTGTAAAGCTCATAACACAAAGTGCTTGCAGTGCTTCTCCTTTGGTACGTGACTCATTGCAGTGGGTCCATGAACTTGGAACTCTTAGCAACTTGAAGGGGCTGTTGGCCGGACAGACAACATCAGAGGGATGTACAAAAGCTGTGAAACCTCTGTGTCTGTGGACAAGCTGTTGATACAGTCCTTAGTCAGTATGAGGCTGTCTTGTCCACTTTGGAGGAAATGGCCTCAGTAGGTTCTGACACTGGCACAAGGGCCAAAGGTTTCCTAGATCGCTCCCAGAAGGGTTAAACATCTTCGACTGCTGGTAGCATCAGAGGTTTCGCGAGAGCTTGATTGCCTAAACAAGTCACTACAAAAGCAGTCCCAAACAACTCCAGGCATGCAGACTGCTGTTGAATATGTTAGCTCAACTCTTCAAAAAAAGAGGAATGAGAAACATTTTGTGGAAGTTTTTGAGAAAGCAGTGTCAATGTCAGACTCCCTGGGTATTGAGCCAATTCAAACCCCTCACCGAAGAAATCCCCCTGATAGTTACACCGGTAGAGCTAGTTAGTCAGCACAGGCCAAAAACACTGCTGGAATATTACAGTACAGGATAGAATTTTGTTGTTTACTGAATGTAGTAAGTAGTGTTTTGCTGTTCGTGAATGTGTCGTTTTGTTGGTGAAGGTCTGTGCCCACTTCACAGTGAACCTTAGGGCTGCAGGGCGGAGTCATGAACTGAATTATGATCGGCTGGGAGTCAGACTATGCAGTCAGGGCTCCCGCCAAGCACTGAGCGATTCGGTGAACGGATTTTTTGAACAAATCTTTTTAATGAACTGATATTAGTGATTTACTACTTCAAAAGAACTGCTGTTGCCATCACTATGTTGTTGGGCGTTCCTGTGTCCTCAGCTGAAGCTGAACGAAGCTTTAGTACATTCAAAAGACTGAACACCTGGTTAAGATCAACCATGTCTGCGGTGGTTTATAGCTCAGTTGGTAGAGCACCTGCCCCATGTGTTGAGGCTAATAGTCCTCACTGCAGGCGGCCCCGGTTCGAATCCTGTGTCGAGCGGCCCTATCCTGTGTGTCATTCTCCCCCTCTCTGCCTCCCATTTCCTGTCTCTCTCCCAACTCTCCTGTCCATTAAAGGCCCCAAAAAATATACTTAAAAAAAGATCAACCATGTCACAGCAGCGCCTTAATAATGTAGCTGTGTGCCATGTACATCATGAAGCCCTTGACCAAATAGACACCACAGGAAAAAAAAACACAAAAAATAGCACTGCAGAACAGAAAATGAAATGAACTTGAGCTGATAATAGTGTATACTGAAAATAAGAATGTTGATGTTGGATGCAAAATCAATCAATCAATCAGGTATTCAAAAATGATGAGACAGAATCAAAGCAACGCAACAAACTGTCAACCTTTTTATTGACTTTTGGATTTCACAGCATACTTAACATGCCATAGTGAACAAGTAACAAGATACTCATATTTTATGATTTCTTGTTACTGGAGAACCTTGATTTCCACCTCACTCCTCTGCTTCCTTAGTCTGAAATGAAAAAACAAACATAATACAGTATATATATATTATAAGACAAACAAACAATTCTGCTAACTGAATGGGACACGGATAATTATTTTTACCCTGACGATCTCCCGGCTCTTTGCCCTCAGCTTGTTGACCTGGGACTCAGCGATGTCGGCGCGCTCCTGAGCCTCCTCCATCTCATGCTGAACCTTCCTGTACCTGGACAGGTGAGTGTTGGCCTGCTCCTCCTGTATAATAAACCACAGTGAAGTCAAAACCTGTCGACTGACATTTTTATTACGTGCCTGATAATGAGAAGGTTACTCACAGCCTCCTCAGACTGTCTCTTGTAAGATTTCACTTTGAGCTGCAGCTTGTCAACCAGGTCCTGAAGTCTAGTAATGTTCTTCTTGTCCTCCTCATACTGTAGTAATCAGGAAATGGTTAAACATTGTGGTGGAAACATGCCTCTACTCTTTTCAATACAGCACATCATTATGATTATAAGTAGTTGTAGCAATTTTGATAGTGACTGACCTGATAGGTTAGTTCCTTCACTCTCCTCTCATATTTCCGCACCCCCTTGATAGCCTCAGCACTACGCCTCTGCTCAGCATCAACTTCAGCCTCCAATTCGCGGACCTGGAATGAAAAAAGTGTAGTGATTTTAAAATGAAAAACAGATTGTCCTGGTGCACAATGAATATAAAATGGTAGGTCCACATGGCATTTACCCTGGCCTCCAGTTTCTGGAGTTGCTTCTTGCCGCCCTTCATGGCCAGATTCTCAGCTTCGTCCAGACGGTGCTGCAGGTCCTTCACTGTCACCTCCAGGTTCTTCTTCATCCTCTCCAAATGAGCACTGGTGTCCTGCTCCTTCTTCAGCTCCTCTGCCATCATGGCAGCCTATAAAACAGCAACCATGACTACAGACATTCCTCCAGTGAGAGAAACAAGGAGCAACATCTGGAATATTTGGCTCACATCAGTGATGGCCTTCTTGGCCTTTTCTTCAGCGTTTCTTGCTTCCTGAACAGCATCCTCTACTTCACCCTGGATCTGGACAAGATCAGCCTCCAGCTTCTTCTTGGTGTTGATGAGACTGGTATTCTGTACAAATATCAGTTTTAATTATGTTCTGCCATTTCCAACAGTTAGGTGTTACACATTGAATCTTTATCTACCTGAGAGTGCAGTAGTCCCACACGCTCGCTGGCATCAACCAGCTCCTGTTCAGCCACTTTGCGGCCTCTCTCTGTCTGCTCCAGTGCAACTCTCAGCTCCTCGATCTCGGCCAACATCAGGTTATTCCTGCGCTCCACCATGGCAACCTGCTCCTTCATGTCTTCCTGACTCCTGATAGCTTCATCAAGGTGCAGCTGGGCATCCTAGATTGTGAAACATTGATCGCTATATCACCCAAAAAAATTCTGTGACCTTTTTATAAAGAGAAAATGCTCTGCAACAGATCCTCCGGTGGAGATACCTTTAGCTGTCCCTGCACGTTTCTCAGATGTTTCTGGGCTTCAGCTGCCTGGCGGTTGGCATGGCTCAGCTGAATCTCCATCTCATTCAGGTCTCCCTCCATCTTCTTCTTGATTCTCAGGGCATCATTCCTGCTCCTGACCTCAGCGTCCAAAGTGCTCTGCATCGACTCAATTACTCTCTGGCTGTTCCTCTTGATCTGCTCCATCTCCTCATCCTTCTCCGCAAGTTTCCTGTCAATTTCACCCTTGACCTGGGTGAGCTCCAGCTGAATACGGAGAATCTTGGATTCCTCATGCTCAAGGGTAGCCTTGACAAAAATAAATACATGTTATGTAGCTTCAGTATTACTCAATATTATCTTTATGAAAATATATTTTGTCTGACTGTACCTCTGCCTCTTCAAGTGAAGTCTGGAGTTCAGACTTCTCTGTCTCTGCGATCTTTTTCGCTTTCTCCAATTCATGGATGGTTTTTCCACTCTCACCAATTTGCTCAGTTAAATCAGAGATCTCCTCTTTAAGAAACAAAATGAAAAGGGAATTTAGGATGTCTGGTATGAATTAAGACTGCAACACATAAAATGAGATTACACTACCGATGTTAGTTTAAAATAATAGACCATGCACATTAAACCTGTTGACTGGCCATATTCTTCATAACCTCTTCTTATACATATAGCACATGAAACAGTTTCTGAAAAGGTGTTAGCCTCAATGTACAAAGGAAAGTCAGCTGCAAAATCTTAAACTGCAAATCAGACCACTGTTAATTCTTTGGCTTATACGAGTATTGAGTATTTTTAAACTTTTCATACGTTGCAGGTTTTTGTTCTCCCTCTTTAAGGTCTCCAGGTGATCCAAAGTTTCTTCATATGAATTTTTCAGCTTGAACATCTCAGTACTGAGAGAACGAGCTTCTTTCTGAGCTCCCTCCAGCTCTGCCTGGCTCTCCTCATACTTCTGCTTCCACTCAGCGAGAACCTGAAACCATAAAGAAGAACCAAATGTTTCAGTGACACACAGTTCTGTAGTCTTCATTCAAAAGCACAAAGCAAAAATTAAAATCTAACCTTGTCAAAGTTCCTCTGCTTCTTGTCGAGGTTAGCAGCCAGAGCATTAGCTCTCTCCACATCAATCATCAGGTCCTCCACTTCCCCAAGCAGTCTCTGCTTTGTCTTTTCCAGAGAGGCACATTTTGCATTCACAGCCTCAATGGACTCCTCAGCATCCTGAAGACGCTGGGCAAGCTTTTTCCTGTTAAGACATACAGTAAACAGGTTGAATGGTCAATGATCATATACAGAATCAGTGCATGTGAACATAGTATGACTTCAGGACGGTCCATTACTTAGCCTCCTCCAGCTCCTCAGTACGCTGAATAGCATCAGTCTCATATTTGGTTCTCCACTGAGCCACCTCGCTGTTGGCCTTGGACATGGCACGCTGCAGCTCAGCCTTGGCCTCCTGCTCCTCCTCATACTGCTCTCTGAGCAGGTCACAGTCATGACGGGCTGACTGAACTCCATGAGCCAGGGCGTTCTTAGCCTGAGAAAACAATAAAGCCATTTATTATATACTCATTTAATTTTGTTCATTGAACTTTCTCCCACTTCACACTTCATCTCAGTTCTGTTATGGTCTGTATTTTTAATGCACACGTACTTTAACTTCCTCTTCAATGTGCCTCTTGAGCTCCTCCGTTTGCTGGGTGTAAGCCTGCTTGCTACGTGTCAGCTGAGAGATCAGGGCTTCTTTCTCCTCCAGCTGGCGACTCATTTCACCTAAGGCACAACAAGGATGGACGTTGAATTAGATTTTTAACTGGTTGGAATCAGTAAAAAAATGCAAACAATATATTTTTTCTCACCGTTTTCTGTTTGCAGTCTTGCCCTTTGAACCCCAATGTCATTCAGTTGTCGCACACATTCCTCACTTTTAGATTTCATCTCACTGAATTGATCCTCAAGAGTACGACACATTTTCTCCAGATTGGTCTTAAATCAACAAAGGTTATGTTGGTATAAAGCAGTGCAACATATTATTATAAGAGAGAACATATCTTATTATAAGAGAGACCAGAGGCAGACCTGAAATGTTTTGTTTTACCTTTGCTTTGGCGACAGCCTCCATATTGCTTGAGAGGTCATCAATCTCCATCTTGTATTCACTTTTCTCTTTCTCCAGCTTCTGCTTGACTCTCTGCAGGTTGTCAATCTGTTCTCCCAACTCTGCCACACTGTCAGCCTGCTTCTTGCGCAAAGCTGCGGCGGTGGCTTCGTGCTGCAGGGTGGACTCTTCAAGATCACGACGCAGCTTCTGGAACTCAGCCTCGCGCTTCTTGTTCATCTCAATCTGAACAGATGTTGCTCCACCAGCCTCTTCAAGCCTCTCGCTGATCTCCTCAAGTTCCCTGGAGAGATCAGACCTCTGCTTCTCCACCTTGGCCCGAGCAGCCCTCTCAGCCTCAATCTCCTCCTCCAGCTCCTCAATACGAGCCTGATATTTATATGTTCACAAAAGGAATGAACACATCCACATTCTAATACCTTGCTGTCAACAAGTCAAGCGTATCTGGGTCCTTAAAAAATTAATGCTGTACCAACCTGAAGTTCTTTGATCTTTTTCTGAAGCTGAGCACCAAGTGTTTGCTCATCCTCAATCTTGCTAATAAGCTGGCTTGTTTCAAAGTCCTTCCTGTATTGGACAATTTATCGAAATCAATTTTCAACATTCATTTATCTTGTAAATGCAGTTTCAGTTCAAAACTGAATTTGAACTGTACGGCAGGTTTGTTGAAAAGTTTTCAATGATCTTTGGCTATTGTATGTCCTGATCAATGCAGTTAGACCAAACATGACTACACTGTTAAAAAAAAACGGATTAATATAATTTCACTCACTTCTTTATTTTCTCATCAGACTGCTGCTTGTCATTCTCAAGATCCATGATGGTTTCATGGGCCAACTTGAGATCTCCCTCAAGCTTTCTTTTAGCTCGCTCCAGGTCCATGCGAATCTTCTTTTCTTGCTCCAGAGAACCTTCAAGCTGTTTTTACCAAGACAAGGCATTATTTTTGTGTTTTCAATTTTCTCAGGGACTGAAAGCCCTGTCAATCATTTTTACTCACATCATCCACTTGTTGCTCCAGCTTGGTCTTGGCCTTTGTCAGAGTGTTGACTTTGTCTTCCTCTGCCTGCAGATCATCAAGGACCTGCTGATGGGCCTCTTGGAGGGCTTTCTTCTCCTTGGTCAGCTTGGCAATGGTCTCATCGAGAGAAGTCATTTCCTCTGTAAGGTTTTTAACCTAGAGAGTTCAAACAAGTGAAATTATTAAATTAATGAAATCAAATAATGTAATATCAAAGCATATTTAAAATGCACACAATTCAATAAACTGATTGTCACCTTGTTCTCAGTGGCATGTTTCTCCTTTTCCACCTTCGCCAGGGTGAGCTCCAAATCATCAATGTCCTTCTTCAACTCGGAGCACTCATCCTCCAGCTTCCTCTTCTTTGCAGTCAACTCAGCATTCATCTCCTCCTCATCCTCTAGCCTCTCACTTGTCTCTTTGAGTTTGGCCTCAAGTTGGATTTTTGCTTTTATCAGCCCCTCACACCTTTCCTCAGCATCAGAAAGGTTTTCACCCTCCTACAAGTCAAAATGAGCATGTTCATGTCATCAAAGCTGGAAATTGATGAAGGATATTAAGTGGAAATACACATCAAGCAGGATGGTGCAACTTACAGACTGCACTTGCAACAGGAGATCATTCTTCTCCTGTAGGAGAGAAACCATCTTCTCCTCCAGTTCTTTCTTCTTGGCCAGGGCCTTTGCAAGCTCTTCTTTAGTCTTTTCAAAGTCCTCTTTCATTTGGGCCATCTCTTTCTCAGTCTCTGCACTCTTCAGCAGAGGCTTAATCTTGAAGTATAACTTCATCCATGGCCAAGTTTTGACATTCATGAATGAGCGGATGTTGTACTGAATAGAGTAGATTGCCTCCCTGGGGATAATGGGTAAGAAGCAGAATGCACAGATTCATTTAGCTACTGAAAACTGAATTGATAAGAAGTATGGATTAAGTTTTCAAAATAAATATGTGGTCTGATAAATCGATGAATGCACGGTTTTTGAAATGTCTACGGTACCTGCGCTCCATCATCTTGACAAACTCTCTCCTCATGAGGAAACCTCTGCACAGAGCCTGAGTCATTGTGACCAGATAAGCCAGTTTCTCATCTCTCATCTCCTCCAGAGTTCCCAGCAGACCAGCTTTGAAGAACACCTAAAAGAAAGTGTTAGTTGTGTAACTTTAAATGAAGTTGTACTCACTTACAGAATCAGGGTTTGTATTCCTATAAATACCTACAATTCGCAACAGAATGACTGATTACCTTTGTGTGTCCAAATTTGTACTGAGTATGGTCTACATCAATAGAGCCCAAAAGTTTCTCTGAGGCCTTCTTGTTGTCAATAAACTGCCCCTCTGGGATGACACTGGCATTCAATACTTTGTATCTGATTGGAGGGAAATTGATCAGATCAGGGAAAAATATTTGATCATAAGATGGTGAAGAAAAAACTGGTAAATCTTGGTTAATCAGTAGGTACCTCTGCTTAAAGTCACCGTAGAGGATTCTGCTGGGGAAACCTTTCCTGCAGATCCTGATACCTTCCAGCACACCGTTACATCTCAGCTGGTGGATAACCAGGAAGTTCTCCATCAGACCTTAAAGAAATGCTAAATTCAGTTCAATGTTGCCTGAATACAGTATTGTCTTGTCAACATCAATACTAATACTAGATTTACCTGGGGTCTTTGATTCATTGGGAATCAAGCAACGTACAAAGTGAGGGTGAGTGCTCCTCAAGTTGGTCATCAGCTTGCCCAAATTCTCCTGCAATGTTAAAAGAAGTGAATTACTAGCACAGTTAATAATAAATTACACAATCCATTTGCTATTTCTTGTACCACTAGCATCTTTGGGGGGTGTCCATCCATCCCTCCAGTCACTATACTGCTTTACTGTTGTTAGACAGTTATTTGTGATACTTACCCTGAACAGGGCAGACACAGTCTGAAAAGATCCACCCTTCTTCTTGCCAGCTTTTTTTCCACCACCCTCGGCTGTGACAAGAACATTACATTTGAATTGTTTACATAAACTAATACTTTTTTTTTTTTTCATGGTGACCTGTTTTTACCACAAACTAATACACTTTACAAAATAAAATATGATCCTTACCTTCTGCTCCAGCATGTGATGCATAGAGGAGAGCCAGCAGTTTGACTGAGGACTTCTGGTAAAGCTGAACCACTGAGTCGTTCAGGGGATCCTTGTTCTTGTCCAGCCAGCCTATTACATTGTAATCAACAGTGCCAGCATAGTGAACCAAGGAGAAATGTGCCTCAGCTTTGCCTTTGACAGGTTTTGGTTTCTGGAAGGAGGCGGTCTTCCCCAGATGCTGGTCGTACAATTTGCTCTTGAAGGTCATGTCTGTTGCCTTGGGGAACATGCACTCCTCTTCAAGGATGGAGAAGATACCCATGGGCTGTCATTCATGAGGAAATTATTATTTAACACAAAACCAGAGTCAGAAAAAGAGTCACCAGATAGTTTTCTGTATTTGTGAATATGTAGCATCTCCCCACCTTCTCAATAAGCTCAATGCAGGCAGCCAAATCCATACCAAAGTCAATGAACTCCCATTCAATTCCCTCTTTCTTGTACTCTTCTTGTTCCAGGACAAACATGTGGTGGTTGAAAAACTGTTGCAGTTTTTCATTCGTGAAGTTGATACAGAGCTGCTCCAAGCTGTTCATCTTGAAGAGATGAAAGTATGAAATGATATCAAATGTAAGCACAGGGCCTCAGCAACACTAACTTTACCCCCCACCCCCCCACCCCCCATCATCATCATCATTATCATCAGCCAGGCATACTTACATCAAAGATTTCAAAGCCAGCAATGTCTAAGACACCGATGAAAAAGCTTCTGGGCTGCCTGGTATCCAGCATCTCATTGATTCTGACGACCATCCATAAGAACATTTTCTCATAGACAGACTTGCAGAGAGCCATGACGGCATTGTTGACCTGGATTTACAAATGAAAGGTGCACACATATTAATTGTAAAATGTAGTCAATGTTATTTCTGTGTTTTTGTGTTGAAACATGTTTAAGAGCATATAGAGCTGAGATAAGAAGTTGGTATGAGAGGCCCTTTGAGAGATAATCCATACTTACTTCCTTAAGTAACATCATACTGACATTACCATTCTCTTACACTTACACTAACATACTCTCTCACATATACTACAACACTATCACATACACTACTATACTCTCTCACATACAGAGAATAGTAGTGTATGGTGTTACTGTACATGTGAAAGCAAATGGCCTCTCATAACTGTGAGAGCCTTTCTAAACCATTAGTACAGAAAGTATTCCGTATGTGAAAACAGAGAACAGACTGTGTTGTTTGTCTTTTGTCCTCTGTACCTGAGGGACAGTTTGACCTTTGGTCACAAACTCGTTCCCGACCTTCACTCTGGGGTAGCAAAGTGCTTTCAGCAAATCAGCAGAGTTCAGACCCATGAGGTAGGCGATTTTATCTGCCACTGAAGAAAAGAACACAAGTTGCCATCTTTAAAACACACATTACCAGAGCGAAGCTATTAGTGCAGTTCTAAATCACAAGTCAGAACATGTGCTCCTCCATTCAAGCTGATGGTGTGTGAGTTTCATACCCTCAGTGCCATCAGGCTCAGCCTGCTCTTCACGCTGCTTCTGCTTAAACTTCATGTTTCCATGATGCATCACAGCTCCAGTCAGCTTGAACATGGCAGCCTTCTCTTCAGCAGTGAAGCCCAAGATGTCAATAGCAGTCTGCAATTAAAAGGTAATACAGCTTACTCAGATTCAACAGTCAACAGGTCTAATCACTGTTCCACTGAGCTGCCCAAAATTTTAAAAGTGTATTTTTCCTTTTTTTTTAACCTAAATGGAGGGCATTAGAAACCTTATTTCATATGATTGATGTCCAGTCAAGCTTCATGAAAATAGGATTTATCTCATGAATTGCTGAAGTAGTGTTACCAATAGTAACAAAACCAGGTATCACAAAAGTACATGAGCCTGATTTCTTATAGAAATGAATGCAAAATATCAAACTTAAGTAGTCCTTACATCAGTGGCGACGAATTCTTCAACGTCATCGATACTCTTGACAGTGATCTCACCGTGACTGACCATTGGATAGTCATATGGATTTGTGGTGATCAGCAGAGCCTCTGAAGAAAAGGACACCAAAGGCATTAAAGTACAGCATGAGAGGGACATCCGTTTCTTTAGAATAATTGACATTCCACATTATTGACCAATCACACACCTATGAGCTCAGGCTTGTGTCCTGTTGTGAGCTGATAGAAGATGTGGTAGCTCCTCTCAGCAGACAGCTGGAACGTCACTCGAGACTTCTCCAGCAGATCTGTATTGGTTGAAGTTGTTAAAAAAATGTTCAGGGCAATCTCATGAGTTACAGCTGAAAGATTTGGCAATGCAGTAGATATATAATGTGCAATGAGTTTCACAAAAAGTCTTACATGTCTCAATATCAGCTGAAGCTAGTTTTCCCGTTGTTGCAAAGTGAATTCTGATAAATTTACCCTGCAGAAAAAGGTTAACATTTTTATTAGAATAATTTTTTGTTGAATAATCACTGTCACAATTTCCAAAACAATTACAAAATCCAAAAGAAATTTGAAAAGAACTTACAAAACGAGAAGAGTTGTCATTCCTCACAGTCTTGGCATTACCATAGGCCTCCAACAGTGGGTTAGCTGCAATGATTTGATCCTCCAGCGACCCCTAAACAACATAACATTGCATTTTGTCATTCTGACAGTCCTAAGCTTCTTTTGATTTTTGGATTTCATGTTTATGTTCAACTTATCTCACCTGCATTTTTCCAGCAACTGGCTCAGCAGCCTTTTTTCCTGAAGCCACTGCGATTGTCGCAAAGTACTGGATGACACGTTTGGTGTTGACAGTCTTTCCTGCACCAGATTCTCCGCTGCAGTTTAGTTGTATGTAAGAAATAATGAAATTATTGTAGAGAGAGGGAGACAGACAGATGGATAGATAGATAGATAGATAGATAGATAGATAGATAGATAGATAGATAGATAGATAGATAGATAGATAGATAGATAGATAGATAGATAGATAGATAGATAGATATTAAAAATGTGCAAAATGACATTATTACTGTTCACACAAATAGAAAAATGGTGGTTCTTACGTAATCAGGATTGACTGGTTCTCCCTGTCTGTAAGATATCAAAATGGCATATAACATTTAAAACATACTTTTCCTGAAGTGCAGCAGCTACATTTAGGGACTGTTAACACATTGATACCTTGGAGCATGAACTGATACGCGTTGTCTGAGATGGAGAAGATGTGGGGTGGAGCTTCAACTCTCTTCTTTCCTCTGTATCCTGACACAACCTTTGAATCATACACTGGGAGCCACTTGTAGGGGTTCACAGTGACGCAGAACAGCCCTGAGTAGGTCTACAAAAATGGATAATATTGAAGAATGGTACATTTTTCTACAGACTTCAGTTGTATGCAAAGGTTTAGGCATGTCTGGGATGATTAGTTAATATTGAGATGGTAGTCCATCAGTCCAGTGTATAGCATTGATGCACATGGAACAGTTACCAGTGTATAAAAGCCTGATCTAGAACCTCAATGCAAACATGAATGTCTGATGATCTGCAAGGGATCATCTGGATATGGCAGGGTCAATTTGATGTGGGCAGATGAAGCTCAAATTGAACTCCCAGGGAGGATTTGGAGAGAAAAAAAAGAGCAGCATTTGATCAGAAGTTTGTCTTGCCAACTGTTACTGTAAACAGAGCTTAAATATTTTGTGTAATCAGCAGCAGTCTGGATTAGAAAAGGTTTGGCTTCTACACTAGGATAAAGATCCAAAGCACACCTCAAAATGCATCATGAACTATTTGATGGAAGGGGCTGAAGCCTATGGAGCAGCTCCTCATGGTCATGACCAGAAACATCAATCAGAATCTGTGGGCAGAGCTTAAATATGAGCTGTGTGTACATGTTTGCGTGCGTGCATGTGTGTGCAGCATGGCTTAAAAAGATATCAGAACCTGGTGTGATCTGCAAGGAAGAGTGGTCGAAAAATCCCAAAATTAAAAATAGAGAGAGTCAGTCAGCTGCCCATGTGTGACCAGACTGTAATGATGTGCATGTACACTATATGCAATGAAAGTAATTCCAATTGCACAATACTCACATAGATCATCCATGCTGCATAGCGCTCTTTGAGGTTATACAGCACAGAGGGCTCACTGAGGTGGGTCATCATGGCCATGTCCTCAATCTTATCGTACTTTGGAGGGTTCATGGGGAAGACTTCATCATCCTTTACAGTTAGAGTCTGTTACAGAGACAGAAAAGACACAGTTACCATTAAGTAGTAATCTGTTGTTGAATTTATAGTCAGATTTTAAAATGTGTCTTATCTGCTATAGTCACATTTTTCAACTTCCTTTTATTTTTGTCAAAAATGTTACATGTTGCAGTAGTCTAGATCTCAATTAGAAAAGTAAAGCTCTGTAAAACAAAAGGCGGCTGTTCTTACCTTTCCACAGAGCGTGTCCACAATGGCTTTGCCGCCCTCCCTCTTCGTAAGTTTCCCCTTGAGGTACATCTCTTTGGGCTCGGTCACAAAGTAAGCTGTTTTAGCATCAAATGGAGTGTTTTGAGCTTCAATTCTCTCTCTTTCTGGCTTGCGGAGGAAAGGGGCCGCCGGCCCAAAACACTCCATTTCTGCGTCCCCCATGGTGACCTTTTACTGCAAGTGAGGAAACACAACAATAGCCATTCATTTGAAGTAACAAAAAATCAGATACAGTAGATGGAGGAACAAATGGTGACCTATGGTATCTGTTAATAGTCTCAAATGGTCTTTCATTAAATTTGGTGAAATACAGATACAATAGCCACCACCATACTAGAGCCTAAAGTAAGTTATTATGATCATTGGGAATAACTGTTACAAACAACTGGGTATGAAATTAACTATATAAATAAAGATGCCTTGCCTTGTAATTCAGTATATATTAACTAATGATTAAATCACATCTCACTCTGAGTTATTCTACAAGACATGTCATGTTACCCAATTTACCTTGGAGCACAGCAGGTGAAGAAGGTGTTTCTAGCAGATTTCAGTGCAGACTGAAAATAAGATCAAAGATGTAAGGTTCACACAGTTTACTTTTGGTGTTACTATCATACTCTATTTGAATTATGTTGAGCGAAAACGTATACTTATAAACAAAGACATATACTGTATATCTTTACACATACCAATAGACTGAAGTAACTGCATTTTCAATAATACTTACTCAATACAAAATTGTATGATAAGTTGTAATGGAGCAGTTGAATAACTCTACCTAAATATGTTCCAATAAGAGACCTACCTTTGCTGGGGGCTCTGTCCATGGTGGAGGTTTGCTGCTCCGTTTATAAAGAGTGATCAGAGAGTGATCACATGTGTCTTGCTGTATTTGGTCATGTTGCCTGGCACAATGCTTGTGGTGTGCAGTGGTTATTACCTCTGGCTGTAATATTACACTATTTATTAGATGTCTTCCGTGTCACTTCATTGACTAACTTGGAATCTATTTGGAATGGAGGTTTTTATAGATATGTGTATATACACAGCGATTACTCTTGAATAATTAAACTACTGTTGTTGTCTTTTGCTTTGTCTTCAGTGATACAGTAATTGTTTGAAAGTGTGAGGAACAGAGCAACATTTTTCAAGAGAGAGATTATGAGTATAATGCATGCTCAAGAAGCATGTCAACGTGAAGTTATTCCTGCTCATGGATTGTGCTGTGTGCAAACAAGGTACAGATGTGAAGTTTTTTTTAAACTTTGTGCTCAAGGGCAAGTCAGTAGTTACACACAGTCCAAAGGTGTGACTCGCACATCTTTATAATGCTCTGGCACAACAGTAACCTCTTTGCTATGCTTTGGAGAACCTTTAAAAAGTCACTGATATAGTGTTTCAAAGTCCTTACAAGTCAAGAATAATTAAAAAACAAAGCCAGTGCCATGATTTCTTACATCAGTGCCAGCTTATTCTATTCTTGTTCATAATAGGTACACAGGAGAGACTGAGACAATCCCTAAATGTAGAGCAGCTCAGTGATGGATTCACTATCACTTTTTCACAAATTTTCATATCTGTAAAGATTCAGCATGTGTTTTGTTCATTAAATGTCAACAGCATGAGATGAGACAGAGAATATTGTCAAAGATGACAAGTGCACCAAGCATCCTTGACAAGAACGTGGACACAGCCGGTGGGGTTTAAAGTGTGGGTAGAGTGCCATTAGGCACTGTTTCCATTAGAAAGAGGATCTTCTCATGGCAGTGAATAAGAAGAAATTCTAAAGTGGTTACCAACAAGATATAATGAGCCACTGTCTTCAGTTAGCGTGTGTTACACGATTCCTGCCATGAAATCTTCTGTCTTATTAGGGCAAAACTCAAATATAGCTCAGGGCTTGAGTTGATTCTCCAGCCAGATGCCACATGCTCAAGAGGCTTATTGTGTTTTTATGGCCTTTGATCTCAGCCTGTCAGTTTCTTCATTTGTCAAATAGCAACTGTGCTTAGCATAACAAACCAAGGTTGGTGTTGAGTAACATTCCAGTTCACTAACTGGCTACAGAGAGCATGGATAAACATTTACGTATGGTAGCATCCATGTTCAACAATGTAAGTATACATATTCTTAGTTTATTTCAAACCTTTTGTAAATGTGTGATTCTGCATTAATGTAGGTAAATCTCTATCTCAGTGTACCCGTGTTTAACTTGCACTTGTAGTTAGGTGTAAACAGTAATTGCCAATGGGTTAACTCATATCATCTAGTATTGACTATATGTTGTCGTATGGTAGTGATTTAAAATATTTGTGATTGTTCAGGAAGGATGTGCATGTGAAGCTCATTGACTCTGTAGCCGGAGCCGTAAGGTCATGAACAATCTCCTGAATGTCATGTCTTTATAGAAGTGTCTCTCTTCATGTGTCCTTTTATTGTATTATGGTCTTATAATCTTCCACTGCATGTTAACATGAATCTGTTCTATCAACAAGTGAACAGTGCAATTGTTGTCATCTGAGAGAAAGTCAAAGCATTTTATTTTTGAAAAGGTTTGGCGTTTGTTGGTTAAAATTAGCTCAGTGTTGAATTTTGGCTCTAGCTGCTTGTCCATCTTACAGTAGAGCTCCTGAGATCATGTTGAGAAGAGGAGATGACTGATCTTTCTCCAGCAGTCCACCAACCATGAGCTTCATGTAGAAGAACTGGCAGAATCATACCAATGATAGAACAATGTATGTTTAAAATAAGCTGCAAGTGGCCTCTTGGCACAATAATAGATTCAAAATTCAAAACATTTGTGGTGTAACATGAAACAGCTTTTCTATATACCTTAATCTACTGATGACATATGTGCATAGTCGCAACCTGAGCCAAAGCTCTGTTTACCATTCCACACTCTCTGAAGACTGAGTCACTGAGGCTTCTTAGGATCCCCACTCTTTAGAACAAACTCCCTGAGGAGATCCGACTATCGACCTCCTCACCCTCTTAAAGACGCATTTCCAACTTCCTCAATCTATCATTATATTAATATACAGTAGGATGACCTAAGATATGATTTTTACTAGTAACTTCTGCCCAGTAAATAGCACAGGGTGAAAACTGAACTGCTCTGGGTAATTTATGGTCAATTCTTTATTTATACCGGTATCTGTTACATCTGTGTTTAGTGTGTTCAGTGTCCTTGTTTGTTTAGTGTTCTCATCTGATGTGTTGAATGCTCTTATGTTCCTCACCCCTGCACAACAAATAGCCTCATTGGGGACAAATAAAGTTATTGAAGTTGATAGGAGCTATTTCCCATGATTCTTATTCGATAAATTGATTAAATTTTTTTTAGAATGTTCTGTTTTTATATTTATTGTAGAAGTTTATTTATTTTATTTTTAAAAAATCTATTTATTCTCATAATTTATATTTCATTGTTTCTCAGGTTTTTTTTCTTGTCATGGCATTTGGTAACTGTTTTGAAAGGTGTTATATAGATAAGGGTTATTATACTGTATGATCATATATCATGGTGCTCAGCACCGTTGTCAACTCCTGATGGTGTCAATGACTGTCACAAGAAGGTGGTGGTGAGGGTCATTGACATCATATAAACACCAGAGGGAGCCTCAAGTTGCAAACATGTGAGCACGCCGCTTGTGTTATCAGCTTCTTTATCATCATCACACTCAACACCTCAACCGTTTTTTTTATGTTTTGTCTTTTCCAGTCTGTTTCTACAGTATACAGGGTCACAGAGGCACTGTGGAGGCTATCCCACCGTGAATCGCCATGGAAATCGCCATGGAAATATGGTACGATGCATTTCGATTTCTTACATTTATTGATTGTTATTCATATTTGTCATAGTTTCAGTACAAACATGTCAGTGCCTACCTGAGTGCCTTGGCCTGCTCTTTCACTGTATGTGTGTGGAAAGTTTCAGTGCTTACATACACATCGTTGCCTTAGACAAAGTGTTATCATCACCATTATTATTATTATTTTGTTGTTGTTGTTGTTGTTGTTGTTTTGTTTGTGTGTTTTGTTTTGTCCATGTTGTCCTATATATTGTCTGCCTATGTTGCTCCTCTTGTTCCTACTGTCCTGCGTCATATGTGTTGTTTGTTAATCACTGAACTTACTCAATAAAAAGTAAAAAAAAAAAAGAAAAAAGAAAGAAATAGACAATAGACATAAAAGATGAAATGCAGTTCATTGCTTTGCAGTATAAACTCTTGCTGACTGTAATGTTTAATTGAATACTTCACTACTGCATTACTGTATGTCTGTGTCCTTTGCCATCTTCTTTACCAAGTGCCCCAGTTAAAGATGTGAGAATTTAAAACTGAATTTTGAATTACACAATAAAAATGAATTAAAACGCAATGTAAAAACTATCAACTAAATAAATACAGTATATACAGTAAAAAAAAAAAAAAAAAAAAAAGTGTATATTAAACTTATTTTCCTATTTTGGCCTTTTATGCCTCTGTCCTGGCTGTAGCTGTACTGTATATCCATCCCATTTTTGTGAACGGGATACCTCACTTATGCCTTGACATTGTGTTTTTGGTCAAATTGAGCTTATACATAGTTTGAGTGAATAAAATCTGCACTTTGTATTGTTCTGTATGTGATTTCATATGTCATTAAGTACTGTAGTTCACAAAGAACTGAAATTTAAGCTAATTTAAATATTGAACAGCTTTTCCATTGCCTGTCATCGCCCGAGTATGGTTTGAAAAGTGCAACTGAAATGAAACCAGCAGAGATTGCAGAGTTCAATTTGTCAGCTACTTTAAGCAGCTGATGCACTGCATCATTTGCAGAGATTAAAATATTCATTCACAGTCACTCAGCCACCAGTAACTAATCTGTCCCAAGGGGGCAATACTGAGCATTGCAAGTTTTTGTTTAAGCTCTGATTTAGTGCTGTAGCTAGTAGCTACTTGAAGAACTCATAATGGTAAAAGAAGTATAGGAAGAAAAAAAATAAAGCAGCAATTCCCAAGACATCTTGACATAAAGTCCATTTTATGGTCCTATACTACATTTCCCATCATGCAACTCCAAAGTATATCTAAATAGACTGTGCTTGCCTTCTAAATGACAAATGCTTTGAAACCTTATAACTCCATTTTGAGTGGGCTTCCCTTTGAAAAAAAAACTGGCTATAACAAAACCTGAGCTAACTTAAGTTATTCTTTCAAACTTTTGAATCACCCAGGGAAAAATAACTTGTTACACTTTTTCACAGACATGTGTTTCACTTATTTTAGATCAAATGTATTGTGTTCTATATTATTAGCTGATACTACAACTATTACTGTACTTTCACTTAATTAAACCAATTGATCCTGTATTATTTCTCATCTACACAGGAAGTGGAAGAAGATGAAGGAGAAAAAGAGAGAAGCTACCTACCACATGCTGACAGACATGTTTAGCAGCACTGTAGGTATGAAAGAACTACTATTCTAAAAAAAAAAAAAAATCATCCAAATACCCTAATTCACTATGGTGTGAATAACTCAAAGAGTGAACACGTGAAGTGGTGCTCTGTGTAATTAAAAGTATGCCTGGACAAAAATGATCTGGGAATACAAATATGCTAAAGGCGTATTAAGAAATAAAGAAGCATGCAGAGTTAAGTGAAGGACTGGACTGGACTGTCTGACAGTGTGAAGAACCATCTACCTGTGGGGAACATAAATGATTAGAATAACACTCATGCCAATATATGAATGAAAATATTACTAAATATAAATATTGAAATGAACAGAGTACTGTACATAGAAAAACAGTAGGCATTGTGATGATGATGACTGTCACACTTTTCAGAGGTGTAGACTGAGCTGGTCATTTGCAGAAACAATCTGAAATTCATGATTCTCAATACAGCAAACTAAACCAAACATTTACAACATTGACATTATCATTGACATTTACAAAAGAGACAGTGTTTACATTTTAAGTCATCATGAAGATTTCATGAGACATTATGTTACCACCACATCCACCTTCTTACCTTCACCTCCTCTCCACACTTACCTGAGTACATTCCTATGAAAGTGACCCACAAAAGTCCATCATCCATGCATCAATTATGCATTAAGCAATGTAGCTAACTATCAGAGGCTACTTTTTATGATGCCTCTGTGCCAGCGGTGGGCACAGCCAGGAGATTTATCTTTTCAGGTTGTCCATCCATCTGTATGTCTCATACCATATAAAGGAACTCACAGTTCCACCTTGAGGGAATTTCTTCAAATTTGATCCAACTGTCCATCTGACTCAAGGATGAATTTAGGTTTTCAGAGTTAAAGGTTGTGGACAGGGTCACCCCACAATATACATTTTCTTATCTTAATCATGTTATTAAGAATAACATGCCAGAGTTTTAACTTTTACAAGGAACAAATGCAATAGATTGCCAAACCTTCAAACAATGAAAGTGAAAATAAACTGCAATGCAATAAGTAAAGTACATTTCTCAGGTGTAAACAGAAACCATGAAGGCCCACAAGGTCTTTCACTTACCTGCTTGCTGCTCTCAGTCTGCTTTTCAGGCACAGTTACAAACCTTTCTTCTGGGGAGTAAATAACAAAGAAAAGCACCATACAAAGAACCAAGACTATCTTTTCCTCCCTCTCCTTCAGTCCTTACTAATTCAGATTTCTCTCTCACACAAGAGTAAATGGTAACACAAACATAGACGCACGCATATGCACATGCACACACACACACACACACAGACAAAATTGTCAGTGTGCTGCGTAACACCTCCACAGAAATGTCTTCTCTATCACACTCAAGGGGCTCTTGGTTGGCTAAAGCCAGAAATGTCTTGGCCACCCAGAAGACCTGACAGGTTTTACAGAAAACCAACAGGTGGTGTATTATGAGCAAAAATTATAAAATTGTTACATATAGACAATATATGCTAAGACCTATATATGATGATATTCAGTAAAAGGCGCCTACTATAAGCGCTTACATGGATAATTATATAGGCACATATGTTTTGATATATGTGGGCCATGTGGAGTCACAGCAGCTGCACTGACCAGCTAACTCTGTCAATCTCATATGCACATATGAGCGTCCCAGGATTTCAAATTGTTATTTGCCTTAAGTTAGACACTTTCCCCTGCTCACAGTGCAGAATGTTAATCATGTAGTGTCAAAAGCAATTCACCATTGTATGCATGTACTAGATGCCCCTGCCTCATCTCCTCTAGGCTGCTCAATAGATACATTAATTGCACACTATCTCTCACAGTACTGGTGCAGAACAACATGACCCTTACAACTCAATTAAACTTGAAAGATGCAGAATCCAGTTGAATTTTTGTTGACGAAGCATATCAAGATCTTTTAAAAGAATACTGCCATAACTTAGAAGCTAATTGTTTAATTGTTTTAACCATATAAACTTTGGATGCAAAAAAACACACATTTACATATCCCTCAATTACTAGGATACTTAAAAAGCGTTTGTAGCATCAGAAGCTCCTACAGGAACCAAACTATGATCAGTGCCCCACAAAACTGAGAGGAAAGAGGAAGAGAACAAACAACAAACATCTCTACTCACCACAACACAAAACTAAGTGAAACTGTAAAATATTATGAGCTAGTCTCAAGACTGATAGTGTGAAGTTGGAAAAAGGGGCTTCATAGCATGCACATTTTTCTGGTGTGCTTAGTAACTGGATGCTGAAATACATCTGACATGTAATTAACAGAAGCATTCAATGCATTTGTAAACAAATGTGATCGTAAGGCTTGGATATTCCTGAGCTGGAGGCTATATTTGCTTTAAGTCCTAATAAGACTGGAAAGAAAGGCCAGACATATTAAATATCACCTTTTATTGCAACTGAATCACACCACAAGAGAGTACTTTTCAGTGCATCTGAGGTGTAGGCTTTCTTTGGATGAATGCACAACAGGATAATGGACCATAATGGATCTTAAATTAGCTTCAGCCAAACACTTGGTCCCCTCTGCTCAAGAGATGTTTGAAACAATGTCAAATGTGTGTTGATGGATGCGGATGGAGACCATAACCTGTAAAAAAAAAAAAAAAAAAGACTTTCTGGTTCACATGCACAAACATTCTAAGCCACAGCCTGATTCTTCATTTTCATTCATATAAAAATGCCCTATATGAATAAATTAATTATATTCAAATGGAGTATATAATATTTGTTAGTCTAAGTAGAACAACTGTGTGTAAAACATGAAATACTTAGACATTACAATGCATGGTCAAAGCCCGCTTGTTTTTGGACAAGAATTTACCATTTTAATCCGGGGTTTATTTTCTGTTTGTTTTTGTATTATATGGGATAAGGTTACACCAGTGGTGATGATGAGATTGGGGGGCCATCTGATACCACTCGTCTTAGACAAGCTCAGTGACCTAAACAGGAGGGCTGCCCCTGCTTGGTGGCCAGATATTTCAGTATAAAAGAGGCACTCACAGGCTCCAACCAAGTGTTGGACTGGTAGGCTGCCAAGCAAGGTAAGTCCTCTATACAGCTTTGACTGCCATCTGTGCTTTAGCTTCATTAGTCTTGTTACTTTTTTTTTTGTTTATTTTGTGTTTACCTCCAATTTGACTTTTGCAGCTTCCACACAGTGACTGCATCACTTGGCATCATAAAGGTAAATGGCATTTAGCTTTAGTGACTTGACTGATTAATACAAAATGTAATCTAATTAAAAATGTATTTGTAAGCTCTGCAGTTTTTCATTTTGTATAAAGCTAATCTTAAATTAACTTTTTTGGTTGAAAATATTAAAGTGGTAACTATTCTTTTTAACAGAGGCACCATGAGTGGGGATCCAGAAATGGAGTGCTTTGGCCCGGCGGCCATTTATCTCCGGAAACCTGAGAGGGAGAGAATAGAGGCTCAGAACACTCCTTTTGATGCCAAGACAGCTTACTTTGTGACTGAGCCTGCTGAGATGTACTTGAAGGGAAAACTAGTGAAGAAGGAGGGTGGCAAAGCCAGCGTGGAAATTGCGGGTGGGAAGGTATGTTGATGCCATGGGACAAGTAAAAGTAATGACTATATCCTAGATGTTGCATACGCGTCCAGTACTAATCTTATACTTCTACATTTGGTGCAGACTCTAACTGTAAAGGATGATGAAATCTTCCCCATGAACCCTCCAAAGTACGATAAGATTGAGGACATGGCCATGATGACCCACCTCAGTGAGCCTTCTGTGCTGTATAACCTCAAAGAGCGCTATGCAGCATGGATGATCTACGTGAGTATTGTCTAAGGGCGATTACTTTCATAGCATATAGTGTACATGCAGATGTTTACAATAGTCCGGTCACACTTGGGCAGCAATGACCGACAATCTCTATTTTTGATTTTGGGTTTTTTTAACCACTCTTCCTTGCGGATCACACCAGGTTCTGATATGTTTTTAAGCCATGCTGCACGCACACACAGCTCATATTTAAGCTCTGCCCACAGATTATGAATGATGTTCATGGTCATGACTGTGACGGACTGTGCCATAGGCTTCAGCCCCTTTCATCAAATAGTTCATGGTGCATTTTGAGGTGTGTTTGGACCATTATCCTAGTGTAGAAGCCAACCCCTTTCTAGTCCAAACTGCTGATATTTAGTGGAATACATTCTTCCACATTTCCTGTGACACTGGCTCTCCCACAAACCCTCCTCAAAATATTTAAAGAAGATTTCAACAGTCAGCAAGAAGAACTTGAAATTTTTTTCTCAAAATTCTCTCTGGGAGCTCAGTTTGAGCTTCATCTGCCCAAATCAAATTGACCCTGGCGTATCCAGATGATCCCTTGCAATCATCAGACATAGATGGTTAAAGTTTCAGGTCAGATTGTATACCCTGGTGGCTGTTCCATGTGCATTATCTAATAATCCAAGGCTTGAATAAACTTTTGCATACGAAAATAACCATTCTTCAATATTTTTCACTGTTGTAGACCTACTCAGGGCTGTTCTGCGTCACCGTGAACCCCTACAAGTGGCTCCCAGTGTATGATGCAAAGGTTGTGTCAGGATACAGAGGAAAAAAGAGGATTGAAGCTCCACCCCACATCTTCTCCATCTCAGACAACGCCTATCAGTTCATGCTCCAAGGTATCAATTATTTCAGAGAAGCCAGCTTTTAAAAATCATACAGTATTATATTGTCTTTCTATAGTATTTATGATAAATGGATGCAATAATAAAACATGATTGTTCAAACCGCGTTCTCTCAACAGATCGTGAGAACCAGTCAATCCTGATTACGTAAGTCAACACAACACAGACCTTAAAGGGATAGTTCAACATTTTGGCAAATTGGCCCATTGCCATAATCCCTATAGTTTTAGGAGTAGGTTTGTTACCTTTAATTGCCGGTGCAATCTATTTTTAGAATGGCGGAGCAGACTCATCAAATACACAATCCAAGAGCTCCAAAACGCTGTCGTGGTCAAGTTGTGACCTGCATATTCACCACACTATGAGATAATAACGGAACTTTATGAGACTGAGTTGTTTTTGAGGCAAATGCAGAGACTGCTTGCCAAAAAACTGCCCTGATGGGAACGCGCATCAGTGGTTTTGCATACATTTGCCTAGAAAACAACTCTGTCTCATAACGTTCCATTAATACTGTATCTCATAGCGTGGTGAATTTTGGAGTTGTTGGATTGTGTATTTGATGTGTTTGATGAGGGAAACCAAGAAATTCCTTCTTAAGACTATAGGGATTACGGCAATGGGCCAATTTGCCAAAATGTTGAACTATCCGTGGTTTGATACAACTCACACTGATCATTTCTGTGCTGTATTATGTCTGACTTACACCAATAAACATATCATATCATTTTGTCACATGAATGACTGTAGTGGAGAATCTGGTGCAGGAAAGACTGTCAACACCAAACGTGTCATCCAGTACTTTGCGACAATCGCAGTGGCTTCAGGAAAAAAAGCTGCTGAGCCAGTTGCTGGAAAAATGCAGGTAAATAATGTCAGATACTGTACATACAATGATATTGATGAACATTAATATAGGGGAATACTAAGCTACACCATGATATATCATTTTCAGGGGTCACTGGAGGATCAAATCATTGCAGCTAACCCACTGCTGGAGGCTTATGGAAATGCCAAAACTGTGAGGAATGACAACTCATCCCGTTTTGTAAGTTCTTCTCCTGCTGTCTTAAAAAAAAGTGTGTGTTGGTGGTCTCCTAGTCCTCTTACCTCTGCCAAGTATAAATATTTCACAGTGAGTCACTGATATGCCCTCACTGATGAGTTGATTCTTCTGTAGGGAAAATTCATCAGAATCCACTTTGGAACAACTGGAAAGCTGGCTTCAGCTGATATTGAAACATGTAAGTTTCCAACCTTTAATTGTCCAGAAGGTTTGATGAAAGACAAAGTGTTAATCATCCTCCTGCCTTGTCATTAGATCTGCTGGAGAAGTCTCGAGTGACGTTCCAGCTGTCTGCTGAGAGGAGCTACCACATCTTCTATCAGCTCGCTACAGGACACAAGCCTGAGCTCATAGGTAAGCAGTTTATTCATGCAGCATATCATTGTTAAAACAAATCCATTTCACACCTGAGTATGTATAATGAAATATTAATGTCTGTTTTCAGAGGGTCTTCTCATCACCACCAACCCTTATGACTTTCCCATGATCAGTCACGGTGAGATCACAGTCAAGAGTATCGATGACGTTGAAGAATTCATTGCCACTGATGTGAGTAGACATGCTGCAAAATCACAGTGCACAGTAACCCTGAAGACATTAAACACACCGGATCCAAACATTTCTCAGATCATCTCAGTAACATGAACAAGCAAAACTTTCCTTAATAATGATGGTTCCTTATAGAACAACCATAAATACTGGAGATAACCAGAGGGGAACACTTTTAAACCTGTATTTGATTATTCATTTCACAGACTGCCATCGACATCCTGGGCTTCACAGCAGAGGAGAAGATGGGTATTTACAAGCTGACTGGAGCTGTGATGCATCATGGAAACATGAAGTTCAAGCAGAAGCAGCGTGAAGAGCAGGCTGAGCCTGATGGCACTGAGGGTAAATAAATAGTAACTTTTCCTAATATCATAGGTAGACAGTTTATTTTTACCAATATACTGTATTCTTCTTTATTGTGTTCATTTAATCAGAGGGCCAGTTCTATAGCTACTGTATGGGTTATTTATTTATTTATTTATTTTTAATATGTTTATTGATTTTCAATATAGGAAAAGTAAAGAAAAAAGAGAGAGAAAATACATAGAAGAAAAAGAGGCAAGGCAAGGCAATTTTATTTGTATAGCCCATTTTTACAAAAGGGCTTTACATGGCATCATAACAACATCCTCTGCCCTTAGACCCTCAAATCGACTGAGGAAAAACTCCATAGAGAACCCTTTTAACACGGAAAAATCTGAGAAACCTCAGGGTGAGCAACAGAGGAGGGATCCCTCACCCAGGATGGGCAGACGTGCAATAGATGTTGTATACAGACAAGAAAACAGTTTCTAACAAAGAATGTGAGAAACATGGAAATGTTAACAAGAGCTGAAGGAGGAAGCTTCTGGTGGGTAAGGGAGGCAGGGAGAGCAGGCCAGCTTACTGTAATGGGAGGACTGGATGGCAGACTGGTTCATGGGATGGGAGGGCAGGCCGGTTTAACAGCAGGGGAAAGGGGGGGGGGTAGGCAGGTATGACGGGTATGATAGTTCAAAATGTGCGGAGAGGAGAGGAGAGGGCTCCATGTAACCAAATGTGTCCCCAGCAGTCTCAGCCTATAGCAGCGTAGCTATAAAATGGTTCAGAGCTACCTGAACCAGCCCTAACTAAAAGCCCTGTCATAAAGGAAGGTCTTAAGTCTAGACTTAAATGTAGTTAGAGTGTCTGCCTCTTTGACCCATGGAGAGAGCTGGTTCCACAGTAAAGGAGCCCGGTAACTGAAGGCTCTACCTCCCAGTCTGTTTTTAGAGATACTGGGAGTCACTAACAGACCTGCATTCTGGGAGCGGAGTGCTCTGGTAGGACAGTAGGGAATAATGAGTTCTTTCAGATAGGATGGAAGAGAAGAAAAGAAAAAGAACACAACATGTAGAACACAGCACATCTAGCATTACAACTTTATTTCATGGGCATTATAAGATGAGTATCTACTATACAGTAGATAGAAAACATAAGAGCAGAGATAATAAATTAAGTTGGTAGACAATACACAGAATCATATACTTGTTTGCACTGTGAGGTTTTATACAATAGCCAGTGTCTATGAGCTCACATTTTTAAGATAATTCAGTACCAGGTCCCTCCCATGTTTTATCAAACTTCTAATCTCCTCTATCTTAATTGTAGAGTCTCAGTTTCTCCAGATGTAAAGTGTTTGACAAATTATATGTAGGCACAGAATCCATTTTCCACACACGTAAAATCAGCTTTTTTGCGATCACCATCCCAAATTGAATTGCTCTTCTTTCAAATTTATTAACAGAAAAAAGACACTTGTGGCCCATACAGTATAATGGCAACCAGAGGGTCGGGTGCCAGATTCTTACCCTCTGCTATGGGCTATTTCTTATATTAAATGATGATTCTACAATTGAGAAGTGCGTTGTGAGGAGGTCTGGTAACTTCAGGGGAATCAGAGCATACCTGCTGGTAGAAGCCAGTTAAAGATATCTTCAAGATGTTTTCTAAGTGTCTTCTGATCACATCCAACTGGCAGTAGATCCTAAGGGAGACCTAGAACATGCTGGCTGCCTGGAAGCAGCTGGAGGATTTTTGGCAGTGTCAGTCATATCTGGGCTACTCTCCTTCAGTCGATGTCACCGGTGCCTTGATCCAGGAAGGATAAATGTGTGAACTTAGTATGCATTATCTCTGTGGTTTCTGTTTCTGTTATCAGTGGCTGATAAAATCGCCTACCTCCTGGGTCTGAACTCTGCTGATATGCTGAAGGCATTGTGTTACCCAAGGGTCAAGGTTGGAAATGAGATGGTAGTTAAAGGACAGACTGTGCCACAGGTAATTTACATTGAGATACTAGTCTGTGAACATGAATGCATTGATAAATATGAAACTGCCACTTGACTTCCATGAATAGAACTTCAACCCTTTCAATCTATAGGTACATAATGCCGTCATGGCTCTCTGCAAGTCTGTCTATGAGAAAATGTTCTTATGGATGGTCGTCAGAATCAATGAGATGCTGGATACCAGGCAGCCCAGAAACTTTTTCATCGGTGTCTTAGACATTGCTGGGTTTGAAATCTTTGATGTAAGTTAACTACACACATTCATACACACATAAACTCATTTGTTCAGAGTGAAGCAGCGCAATTAAAAACAAAGTTTGGTTCTTTCTGTTTTATTTCAAGATGAACAGCTTGGAGCAGCTCTGTATCAACTTCACCAATGAAAAACTGCAACAGTTTTTCAACCACCACATGTTTGTCCTGGAACAAGAAGAGTACAAGAAAGAGGGAATTGAATGGGAGTTCATTGACTTTGGTATGGATTTGGCTGCCTGCATTGAGCTTATTGAGAAGGTACAGTAGGAAACTTTTTTTTCTTTTTTAAAAATATTTACTTCACAAGAATATGGCAGAGCAAAACTGATTTTGTTTTATTATCAACAGCCCATGGGAATCTTCTCCATCCTTGAAGAGGAGTGCATGTTCCCCAAGGCATCTGACTTGACCTTCAAGAGCAAACTGTACGACCAGCATCTGGGGAAGACCGCCTCCTTCCAGAAACCAAAACCTGCCAAAGGCAAAGCTGAGGCACATTTCTCCTTGGTTCACTATGCTGGCACTGTTGATTACAATGTAGTGGGCTGGCTGGACAAGAACAAGGATCCCCTGAACGACTCAGTGGTTCAGCTCTACCAGAAGTCCTCAGTCAAACTGCTGGCTCTCCTCTATGCGTCACATGCATCAGATGGTACTGTTTCTTTCTGCTCACATACACAATATTTGAATACAGCTGGATTCCTAACAAACTGTTCTTTTTGTATGTTTTTTTCTGTATCTATTGCTAAACAACAAAGTATGAATTAGTGACTGAAGTGGTTTTATGGGGTTTTGTAATTGCATTTACAGTGTTGGGGCTGTTGTATTCAAGCCAAAAAGGATTAAAAAGCAACACAGAAATCATCAGACTAATCAAAGTGCTAAATGAGGATATTAAATAAAATAAAACTGTAAATTCTTTTTTACAGATGCTAAAGGTGGAAAGAAGGCTGGCAAGAAGAAGGGTGGTTCCTTCCAAACTGTATCAGCTCTCTTCAGGGTAAATTGCTCTTACTCATATATTTTACACTCACTTTTCAATACTAACACACTGTCAGTCAGTAGTGCGCAGGATTGTTCACACACCAGAATTGCTAACACAAGTATCTGTGATGTGAAGACTTTGAACATGGGTAGATGCCAGGATTTAGTCAAATTTACAGAAACAGAACGAAAAAAAAAGAAAAAGTTAAGTTCAGATAGACCACAAAACGCCCCTCTTTTAACCTTTACAAATGAAGACTTTGGTGTCTGCCAACATTTGTGTTTTCATCTGATGTCATGTTTATATTATAATGAAAAGAAAGGAGTCCGCACACTGGACTATAGCTCCCGACTGAATTTAATAGTCACACAACATGTAACGTTTCGGGCGTCTGCCCTTCATCAGACAAGTTTATATTATAAGAAATGATTTGTGAAATAAATAGAAACTATAAATGTTGTCTGTCACCAGGAAAACTTGGGCAAGTTAATGACCAACCTGAGGAGCACTCATCCTCACTTTGTGCGCTGTTTGATTCCCAATGAATCAAAAACACCAGGTAGGTCCTAAAAAAAGTCACAGCTACTAACAAAAGTGTAGACCGTACATAAAAACAGTTGACAGACACTATCATTCACTCATCACTTAAACTGTGCTGTTGCTATTTAAGGTCTGATGGAGAACTTCCTGGTCATCCACCAGCTGAGGTGTAACGGTGTGCTGGAAGGTATCAGGATCTGCAGGAAAGGTTTCCCCAGCAGAATCCTCTACGCTGACTTCAAGCAGAGGTACAGTAACTATGGTTCCTGTCAGCTGATACCGAACTGGACTGATGGTGACTGCTTTTTTCGAGATTATCTCACCCAAGTTAATTCTTTCAGATACAAAGTATTGAATGCCAGTGTCATCCCCGAGGGACAATTCATCGACAACAAAAAGGCCTCAGAGAAATTGCTAGAGTCCATCGATGTGGACAGATCACAGTACAGATTTGGCCATACCAAGGTAAATAAAGAAACGTAATAATGATCATTAAATATAAAAAAATACAGTGTAGACGGACATCTTGCCAAGAATGTTTTCATTCACCCAGCATTTCCACCGCTAATAATAATAACAAAATAACGATAAAGACAAAACGATATATTTATCGAAAATGGACCCATTAACAAGTGTGGGTAACACTTAATATGAGACTTTTTTATAACGAAATACAAACTCCTCTTTGTCCCTTTAAATAAATCCATGTTATTACATCAATGAACAGGTGTTCTTCAAGGCTGGACTCCTGGGAACTCTGGAGGAGATGAGAGATGAGAAACTAGTGGCGCTGGTCACAATGACTCAGGCTCTCTGCAGAGGTTATGTCATGAGAAGAGAATTTGTCAAGATGATGGCAAGAAGGTAGGTTCATGATTTTTGCAAAGTCTAAATAAACTGGCACTTTTGAAAGAAAAAAATATATATAAAAATATCACTACACATGTTGAGTTTAAGCTCTTAGTGGAGTGAGTTAACTCCAGACAGGTGTGTGTGAGGATGTGGAATATCAGAAACTCAGCACAACTCTTGTCTATTTGGGGATCCATCAGACAAGGGAAGTTTATTTATTTATCATCATTCAGACACTGCAGTTCATGTAGAAGACAGAGCTCAGAGTCTGTTTGATGTCTCCTCCTTTATTGACCCAGAGCTTCTCAGCTAAGACTTGGTTCCTGACATCAATAACACAGTGACATGTTTAATATATGCTGTATTGTTAAGCCCATGAAACTATGTCTCTAGCCACAATAATGAATGTAGATAAGAAACAGTCTCACACAGCTGTCTTGAATAATGCATACAAAACTATTTTCTGTGTCTTGTATCCCCAGGGAGGCAATTTACTCCATCCAGTACAACATCCGCTCATTCATGAATGTCAAAACCTGGCCATGGATGAAGCTGTACTTCAGAATAAAACCTCTGCTGAAGAGTGCAGAGACTGAGAAAGAGATGGCCCAAATGAAAGAGGACTTTGAAAAGACCAAAGAAGAGCTCGCAAAGGCCCTGGCCAAGAAGAAAGAACTGGAGGAGAAGATGGTTTCTATCCTGCAGGAGAAGAATGACTTGCAGCTGCAGATTCAGTCTGTATGTTTAAAAGAAAGAGGATGTCTGCTACCTCCAAGATCCTGGTTTTACACTTGACTAAATATTATTTGATTGTATGCCATTGTTAATCTAGGAAGGTGATACCCTTGCCGACGCTGAGGAAAGGTGCGAGGGGCTGATAAAAGCAAAAATCCAGCTTGAGGCCAAAGTCAAAGAGGCAAGTGAGAGACTGGAGGATGAGGAGGAGATGAATGCTGAGTTGACTGCAAAGAAGAGGAAGCTGGAGGATGAGTGCTCCGAGTTGAAGAAGGACATTGATGATTTGGAGCTCACCCTGGCGAAGGTGGAAAAGGAGAAACATGCCACTGAGAACAAGGTGACAATCAGTTTATTGTAGTTGATTTGGGGTGCATTTTCGATATGCTTTCATCAATTATTTAATCACTTCATTCATTTAAACTCTTTAGGTCAAAAACCTTACAGAGGAAATGACTTCTCAAGATGAGACCATTGCCAAGTTGAGCAAAGAAAAGAAAGCCCTCCAAGAGGCCCATCAGCAGGTCCTTGATGATCTGCAGGCAGAGGAAGACAAAGTCAACACTCTGACAAAGGCCAAGACCAAGCTGGAGCAGCAAGTGGATGATGTGAGTCTCTCTGAGTGTTTGAAGAAAAGGCAGCCACATTATTGCAGATTTTACACATGCTGCACCTCTTCAAAATATTCCCACTGATACTCACCACAGTGCTTTGAATCTGAATGCCTAGGTTGAAGGCTCCCTGGAACAGGAGAGGAAACTCCGTATGGATCTTGAGAGATCAAAAAGGAAGCTGGAGGGAGACTTGAAACTGGCCCACGAATCCATTATGGATCTGGAGAACGACAAGCAGCAGTCTGAGGAGAAACTGAAGAAGTATGAGCATAAGATGGATGAACTTAAAGGAGAATTCCAGTCATTTTCTTAATAACACTCTACAGCTCTACAGTAGGTCCCCGAGTGCTACCATAGGAAAAGACCCGAGAAAAACATGTGCAGACCGGACCTAGCACTCCTCCTGCTAGCTGCGCTACACTGCAGTTAAACAGCGAAGTAATGGGGGCAGAACTTTAAAACCATGACTATGGCCTCTATTATGCTCAAAATATCACTACAAATGCTTTGCAACATCCACCAGTGCCTTACCACACAACACTGACTGTGCATAAACTCTGTTAATATGAGAGAGCAGTGCTACATATGTGTTTTTGTCACATAGCTCTGTTCACGCTGGCTTCCTTGGTAGACCTTACTAGTCGACTGTCGAGCTCAGGACTGTTTCCATATCAATGAAGACTGCTCCTCATCTGTATTCTGATTCGAATAAACACACACGACCATCAAATTTAAAATGTTCCTCCATCTCTTCAACATCGGAACCAGACATATTCTCCTTCTTCCACTTTCTGCACCCATGCAGACTGGGCATGCGCTCGACAGTCGACTATAAGGTCTACCAAGGAAGCCAGTGTGAACAGAGCTACATGACAAAATCGCACATGTAGCACTGCTCTCTCACAGTAGTAATGGAGTTTATGCACAGTGTTGTGTGGTAAAGCACTGTTGGATGTTGCAAAGCATGTGTAGTGATATTTTGATAATATAGAGGCCAGCGTCATGTCAAGTTCTGTCCCCATTACTTTGTTGTTTAACTGCAATGTTGCGCAGCTAGCAGGAGAGCTAGGTCCTGGCTGCACATATTTTTCTCGGGGCTTTTCCTATGGTACGTAGCACTCGGGGACCTAGAGCTGTAGAGCATTATTTAGAAAATGACCGGAATTCTCCCTTAATTTATGACCCACCACAAATTCCTAAAATGGCATTGCACAGTTACGTAACTTTCTTTTTTTTTTTTGCTATCAAAGGAGGGACTTTGAAACGAGCCAGCTTCTCAGCAGGATAGAAGATGAACAGGCACTTGGTTTTCAGCTTCAGAAGAAAATCAAGGAACTGCAGGTGATGTTTAAATATGTGTTTGGACTTCGGGGAGGTACATTTTGTTGAATGTGATCAGTCGATCAGGCAGTTTATGTTTTTATTTCGTTATTCTGTATTATGGAATGGCCTGATAGCTGTGTGGTTCAGATGCTTACCATATGGGCACAAATGCTATATGGCCTGACTCTTTACTGCATGACATCCCTCTCTCCACTTCCTCTCACTCTTCTCTGTCTTATCAACTAACAAAAACATAAAATGGCAAAAAAAAAAAATCTGTATCATTAGAAATAATCATATTCTTAATGATAATTTCCACAATTGCAATTTCCAGTTTGGTCAGCTGCTTTCTATATGCATCACAGGCTCGTATTGAGGAGCTGGAGGAGGAGATTGAGGCTGAGAGGGCTGCTCGGGCCAAGGTGGAGAAGCAGAGGTCTGATCTCTCCAGGGAACTTGAGGAGATCAGCGAGAGGCTGGAAGAGGCTGGTGGAGCAACATCTGTTCAGATTGAGATGAGCAAGAAGCGCGAGGCTGAGTTCCAGAAGCTGCGTCGTGATCTCGAAGAGTCGACCCTGCAGCACGAAGCCACCGCCGCAGCTTTGCGCAAGAAGCAGGCTGACAGTGTGGCAGAGCTGGGAGAACAGATTGACAACCTGCAGAGAGTCAAGCAGAAGCTGGAGAAAGAGAAGAGTGAATTCAAGATGGAGGTCGATGACCTCACAGGCAATATGGAGTCTCTGGCCAAATCCAAAGTAATTTTTACAAATGATAACTTCAATTAAAGAATAGTACTACAGCAATCCACGTTTTATCGTCTACAGGAGAATGATGACTATGGTGGACTTCACTACACATTCTTAATTTCTGTCTGTAGGGAAACCTGGAGAAAATGTGCCGCTCTCTTGAGGATCAACTGTGTGAGTTCAAGGCCAAGAGTGAAGAGCAAGCTCGTCAGCTAAACGACATGAATGTCCAGAGATCGAGACTGACGACTGAAAATGGTGAGCGCAACATCTGGGATTATAGTTAAAAGCAGAAGCTGTAATGTTTGACAAAACTCAAATCATAAATCAAAGATGTTTTAAGAAATTAATTTTGATTTTGACTCCAATCAGGGGAGATTGGCCGTCAGTTGGAAGAGAAGGAGTCTCTTGTTTCACAGCTCACCAGGGGCAAACAGGCTTATATTCATCAGATCGAGGAGCTCAAAAAGCACCTTGAGGAAGAAGTCAAGGTATCCTATTACACTTTAGCTGAATGTACAAACAAATATTTGTTTCCTAGTAATGACAAATGTAAAAATCTATGTGATTAATGTGCATCATGCATTGTATCATCAGGCTAAGAACGCCCTGGCTCATGGAGTTCAGTCAGCCCGTCATGACTGTGACCTGCTCAGAGAGCAGTATGAGGAGGAGCAGGAGGCCAAGGCTGAGCTGCAGCGTGCCCTGTCCAAGGCCAACAGCGAGGTGGCTCAGTGGAGAACCAAATATGAGACTGATGCTATTCAGCGTACTGAGGAGCTGGAGGAGGCTAAGTAATGGACCGTCCTGAAGTCATACTGTGTTCACATGCACTGATTCTGTATATGATCATTGACCATTCAACCTGTTTACTGTATGTCTTAACAGGAAAAAGCTTGCCCAGCGTCTTCAGGATGCTGAGGAGTCCATTGAGGCTGTGAATGCAAAATGTGCCTCTCTGGAAAAGACAAAGCAGAGACTGCAGGGTGAAGTGGAGGACCTGATGATTGATGTGGAGAGAGCTAACGCTCTGGCTGCTAACCTCGACAAGAAGCAGAGGAACTTTGACAAGGTTTGATATTTTTTAGATGCACATCTTCAACTGGTGAATATGACGTGACAAAAACCACTAATTAGTGTCTTTTCTGCTCAGGTTCTTGCTGAGTGGAAGCAGAAGTACGAGGAGAGCCAGGCAGAGCTGGAGGGAGCTCAGAAAGAAGCTCGGTCAATGAGTACTGAGCTGTTCAAGATGAAAAACTCATATGAAGAAGCTCTGGACCACTTAGAGACTCTGAAGAGGGAGAACAAGAACCTGCAACGTAAGACAACAAATCCTGCACGTGATCATCGTTATTTAACACTCTAGACATTGCCTGGGCTTCAAAGGCAGTCCTGATCTCACCGCAGAAAATTTAATAAATAATTGAGGAAGTTCAACATTAAACTTTGTTGATAAATACATGTTAACTTTTTAATATTAATGCATTATATATGATTTTTTGTTTGATATTTTTGTCTTTCTTTGTCATTTTTATTCCAACAGAGGAAATCACTGACTTGACCGAACATATTGGTGAATCAGGAAAGACGATTCATGAGCTGGAGAAGGGGAAGAAGACAGCGGAGAGCGAGAAAGCTGAAATCCAAACTGCCTTAGAGGAGGCAGAGGTATTTAAAGCAATCGCATAAAGAATACAGTATAAACTCAAACAAGGAACTCAGAAACTAAGAACCAAATTGCAAACCCATACCTAATCATGACTGAAAATGTAATCTAATTTTTCAGGCTACCCTAGAGCATGAGGAATCCAAGATTCTCCGTATTCAGCTGGAGCTCACCCAGGTCAAGGGTGAAATTGACAGGAAACTTGCAGAGAAGGACGAGGAGATGGAGCAGATCAAGAGGAACAGCCAGAGAGTAATTGAGTCGATGCAGAGCACTTTGGACGCTGAGGTCAGGAGCAGGAATGATGCCCTGAGAGTCAAGAAGAAGATGGAGGGAGACCTGAATGAGATGGAGATTCAGCTGAGCCATGCCAACCGCCAGGCAGCTGAAGCCCAGAAACATCTGAGAAACGTGCAGGGACAGCTAAAGGTATCTCCACCGGAGGATCTGCTGCAGAGCATTTTCTCTTTATAAAAAGGTCACTGAATGTTTTTTGTAATATAGCGCAGTGGTTCTCAAAGTGGGGTCTGGGGACCACCAGGGGTCCTTGAGAGTGTTCAAAGGGGTCCCCAACTTTTTCTTGAAATTGTACCACTTTTTTCTAGAATTTTTAAACCTTTTTTTTTTTTGAGAAATTTTACCACTTTTTCTAGATTTAAAAAAAAACTTTTTTGAGAAATATTACCACTTTTTTCCAGAATTTTTTTTTTTTACTTTATTTTTTATTTTTATTTTTTTTTTGAGAAATGAATCACTTTTTTCTAGTATTTTTTTTTTGTTTAAACGTTTTTGGAGAAATTGTACCACTTTTTTCCAGAAATTTCTCTACAAATTCAACAACAACAAATTCACGCCATTGGCCCTAATTTGAACATATACATTGACTAAAAATGTTCTTCAGTCTCAGTCTTTGTGTATTTCTGGTGTTTCTGATGTAAAAAAGTTTGAGAACCACTGATATAGCGATCAATGTTTCACAATCTAGGATGCTCAGCTGCACCTTGATGAAGCTATCAGGAGTCAGGAAGACATGAAGGAGCAGGTTGCCATTGTGGAGCGCAGGAACAACCTGATGTTGGCCGAGATCGAGGAGCTGAGAGTTGCACTGGAGCAGACGGAGAGAGGCCGCAAAGTGGCTGAACAGGAGCTGGTTGATGCCAGCGAGCGTGTGGGACTACTGCACTCTCAGGTACCATAGCTTTGCTTTACAGGTAATGTTCAAATATTCAACGCTTTTGTAAATGCAAAGACTGAAACTGAAACCTCCACTGTTTGTACTGTCTACTTAGAACACAAATCTCATCAACACCAAGAAGAAGCTGGAGGCTGACCTTGTCCAGATCCAGGGTGAAGTAGAGGATGCTGTTCAGGAAGCAAGAAACGCTGAAGAAAAGGCCAAGAAGGCCATCACTGATGTGAGCAGTGTTTGACGCCTCAACATGCACTTCCTTCAAAACCCAGCTGCTTATACCATCACTAGTTTATTTGAGACGTTCTAATGGTTCCTTTGGATCAGCAGTAATACCCGGGTTTTAAATGGCAGCTAAATGAAATGGATGACTAATGCAGTGAGTTGAAGCAGACTAACTGAACTTAAGTAGACTATATGAGGTCATGACGGATCAGTTTTATCTTTCATTCAGCCAGGGGCCAAAACACTGTTAATAAAAATAGACATGTATAGATCCTAGCAGTGGTCAGTGGAGTTTGGTCACACACTGATGAGAGGAGAAATAAAATACAACAATAACCTTAAGGGACAAAATGTACAGTACAACATCGCTTGTTTTTTGACTTACAGGTTATGTTTGTGTGTTTTCTATTATTGATCATACTGCTTGCTCTTCATTTAACCCTTAGGCTGCCATGATGGCAGAAGAGCTGAAGAAAGAGCAGGACACCAGTGCTCATCTGGAGAGGATGAAGAAGAACCTGGAGGTGACAGTGAAGGACCTGCAGCACCGTCTGGACGAAGCTGAGAATCTGGCCATGAAGGGCGGCAAGAAGCAACTCCAGAAACTGGAGGCCAGGGTATGTGTGGGGCACAAATTAATAAATAAATGTGAGGTAATAAATTAAGTATCGGGTATCGATAAAAAAGTGCTAAATAAATGTACACCATTATTATTATTTTTATTATTATCAAAGAGCTATACATTTCATGCTTTTCACCTTATGGGGGTGAAGGTCCACCAATAACTGAGAGTTGCCACTGTATGTCCTCATTCATATTGTCTGTGTCTGAAAATGTCTTTCTCAACTTGTTGTTGATCAGGTTCGAGAGCTGGAGGGGGAAATGGAGGCTGAGCAGAGGCGTGGAGCTGAAGCTGTGAAAGGAGTCCGCAAATATGAACGCAGAGTGAAGGAGCTGACCTACCAGGTACAGACACACACACACACACACACGCACACATGCACACATGCACACAAACAGGAATCTGTGCTTCTAAAGACCAACTGGCTGTAAATTGTGTTTCATACCCCTAGAGGGCATGCATTGCCAGCATAAGTCTGAAGCTCCAACAGAGCTTGACATAGTGAGTCGATTATAGAAGACCACAGCTGAAAATACCAACTGTTCTTCTGTCAGGTTGCTACATGTGTGGCATTTATAGAGATGTTTA
Organism: Trachurus trachurus; assembly: GCF_905171665.1. Classification (NCBI taxonomy): domain Eukaryota; kingdom Metazoa; phylum Chordata; class Actinopteri; order Carangiformes; family Carangidae; genus Trachurus; species Trachurus trachurus. The sequence goes on from NC_139896.1 coordinate 28,741,079, forward strand.
ACAGATTTTCACTATGGAAAACTGGAAAGAGGAGGAACTGTTGAATGTTCACTCACAGACAGCTTGATTGACAGAAATGACTGTGTGTGTGCAGCACTGAGGGAGGATCACATTTTCACATTCTTCAAGTTCTGACAGTGACAATATGCAGATCTCTGTGTTGTATCCACGGTGTGTGTACTGTGGTCTGTGTGGTTGTGCTGATATTCCTTTGCTGTGGAAGATGTACATAGAAATAGGCCGAGTGCTCTCGAGTGGTTTAAAGATATTTCTACAACAAGACAGGATGATGGAGCTCCCTGTAGCTGTAGTCTCAATCAGATTATACTGTGCATGGCCTCTAGACTGAGGAGGACAAGAAGAACATCGCCCGTCTTCAGGACCTGGTGGACAAGCTGCAGCTCAAAGTGAAATCCTACAAGAGGCAGTCTGAGGAAGCTGTGAGTGTGAAATACATTTGAGTTACTCCACTAACACCAACTTGGTTCAGGATATCACCATGCTGTAAATGTTTGCTTTCCAGGAGGAGCAGGCCAACACTCACCTGTCCAGGTACAGGAAGGTTCAGCATGAGCTTGAGGAGGCTCAGGAGCGCGCCGACATCGCTGAGTCCCAGGTCAACAAGCTGAGGGCCAAGAGCCGTGAGATCGTCAGGGTATGTTGATTCATTCAGTCCTGATTACAAAATAATTATGATGAAGGAAACTTCAGTATATCTCACTATCTTTGATATCGCTTTCCTTGACCAGTAACTTCACTCTCTTTCTATTGATTTTAAAGGGAAAGGAGGCTGAAGAATGAGCAACAGTTTACATGAGACACAGCACAAGAAGTCATACAATAAGATGTTTTTGTGAAGTGTGGAACAAGAAAATAAACTTGCAAGCAAGTCAGTGTCTTTGTTTCCATTTTTCATTCCCCTGTTTGTGTGGTTAAACTTATATCTCACTTAATTCTGAAGCTGAATGAGTTCTTACATGAGTGCTGATCTCAACTATGGCAATTAAACTGTCTAGAATAGATGATCAACATTATTCATTATTCACATTATTCATTAACATCATCATTATTGACACAATGTAACAATAGAAAACACTTTTGTTATTTTAAAGAACTGCAAACTGAGATACTTTTATCAAAGTTGTATTCTACTCCTTAAGTACACAAAAGTATTGTGCACTGTAAAATACATTACAAATACATTTAGAATCAGAATCTGAAAAAACTTGATTGTCCATTGCAAGAGCAGTGAAATTTCATCTTTGTTGTGGCTCTCTGATGAATGAAGACCACATGGTTAAAAAAACACAGTTAAAACAACATATATATATATATATATATATATGAATGTAAAATTAATGAATCAAGAAGTGCTTCCAAAGCAAAAAATAAAAATCTGATTTATTTTTTTCATTTTCATAAGAATATAAATCTACAAACCAGTCATAGCACCGGACTTGAACTCTAATCCTACGTGTTGTGTTTTGTGTCTAAATGTGGACAGTGTTGCCGCCCATCCATCATTCAGAGTAACATGGCTGTCAACTGTCGTCTGTTACCACATAAAAGTCTTCTGGGTCACGATAACTGCAAATCTTTGCAAGTGGTGATAATGTTCCCGGCACTCTGGTGACCTTGTAGTTTTTCTATGTGCTTCAACACAAATGTTGCACCATGTCGGGTTGGGGGTGTTATGATGAAAATAAACCTATTAGTTAACCTGAATGCACACTGATACTCCATCTGAGCAGTGACACCTCTGCTTAGGTTAATATGATGTAAGTCAACACTGCTGCTGAATCAGTTAATGAGAGATTTATCTTCTCAGATTATGCGAGAAGGTGTTACAGTACTGTACAGATAGTAGCACAAACAAATTACAACACTTGACTTGAATTCTGACTCTGATTAAAAACTAATCAGAGTTGGTGCATCAGGAGTTACAGGAGGGGTTAAGAAAAAGTGAATGTTTGTAAAAGAAAAAAAAAGTAAACAAAAATCCCTCTGTTGTTGTATTTAGATAGCTCACCTTTATTGCCTCTGATTGTACTGTATGTCTAATTTGTACGTATTATATCCAGAACTGAACCTTTGCAGCAATATAAAGTATTTAGATTTATCTGGTATTCAGATCACTTCTGTCAAAAACAGTTTTTCCAGTTGTGTCATTTTGTCTTTAAACTATTCTTTAATGCAATTTCCAAAAATACATACAGAGTGTTTATTCATACTACAATGCAAGAGTATAATGACATGAGTTTTTATTCATATTCCCAGCTTCACTTAACAACTTAATGTAGAGGTTCCCAACCTTTTTTGGCTCGTGACCCCATTTTTACATCATACATTTGCCAGCTCAGATATTTTTGTATGCTGCATTTTATTTGAACTCGATTTATATTCGGGAAAGTGAAAGTATAGAATACAGTTGTTTAAGATTGTGTGTGATGTTTTTAATCACAATTTTAAAAAGAATAATAATTAGTTAAAAAAATGTTTTTGTCAGTCATTTTTTTAAATCAATTACTAGACATTCCAGGCGACCCCACATGGGGTCCCAACCCCAAGGTTGAAAAACACTGACTTAATGGCTGTGCACTGTGTCATCATCTGTATTCTTACATAGGTTGTCATCATTACTTTAATCTGAACAATGATTCAATAGAATCGAACAAATCTGAAATCACTAGCATTGAAATCATATAAGCATCATTAACCTATTGATGAGTTATGTATTTTTCAGATGAAACTGGACTCGCATCTTAGAGTTGTAGAGCAACAGTGCCCCTTTGTCAACCAGGAGATTTGAGACCCACCAAGGAATCGAGTAATTTATATCAAAGGTTGTTCCACAATAAGACTTGGAAGTAGTGACAAATGGCTGAGCATTGAGGACATTGCTGAGGAGAGGGCTATATTTGTATTTCTTCCAAATAAGAGCATCCAGGAGCATAAGAGATCAAGTATCACATTTTTATTGAATATATAGGCCTATTCTGTCAGGTGTCAAGTCCTCAGTATTTAGCTCTTAATGCCCTCTGCCCATCTTCGCCAGTTCGGTGTCATCTTTCAACAAGGAAAGAATGCCAACTACTACACATCATATAACATGATCCCCTTCTTTCCTCGTATGGGGAACAAACACTTGACTTAGAGAAAGGTCAAGCAGCAAGCCTGGCCTTGTCTTCAGTCCATCTGTCAGGACACACAGTGCAACAAGACCATTTAAAGAAAGGGTTTAAAAATACATCTGCACCCTCGAGACAAAACAAGCGCCCGTCTCGAAAAACCTGGAGACACACATCTAATCACCTGTTCCCCGTCGGACAATGGAGCTGTAACCAACAGTTTTAGGGTTTACTGTCCCACCGACAAAGAAACCCGGGACACTATGGAGCTCTGTTGTTGACACACAACAATTCACAAGGAGAGCTAGAGTAGGAGGTGTAGGGTCAGAAACATCAAACAGCTGACTTGTCAACAGCAGCGATTGGACACGAGGATAAAGCTGTCTGTGACTTTCAGCAGATCAGAGGTGAGATGAGCAGGTCAGCGTCTGAGCCCCCCCAACCTCAACCTTCCTGACCAGAAATGCAGAGATGCAATCTGAGAGGTTGGAAAGTATGAGGGGTGAAAGTGACAAAAGGTTTGTTCAAACTAATGTGGAGTAAATTGGGATAAAAAAAAAAGACGATTCTCTTTAGGGATTTAAGTGTTATTATTATTCAACAAAGCTGCAGTCAACTGGAAGTGTTGAGGTTTTTTACAAAAGGTCCAGGAACATAAACACATTATAATAGACCAAAGAGAGAGAGAGAGAGAGAGAGAGAGAGAGAGAGAGAGAGAGAGAGAGAGAGAGAGTGGTTCACTGTATAGTCATTTGGGTGTCATCATTATTTTTGTTGCCACTGTTAAAACAAAACGGGATGATTATAACTGAATATCCATTAATAAAGCAAGACACTGAAGCTCATTACAGTAACTATGTCAAGTTTCAGGTGTTGTATAGGTTTGTCTATGTTGGTACAAAATGTATGTGCTGTAACTACTGCTATAGAACAGACTTTTCATTTACTGTACAAAGTCCAAAAAGTTACAAATGCCCTATGATATTTAAATGTGTTCCTGGCAGTTCAACGTATCAGATTTCAGAAGTGGTCCCTCGAAAGCTGAAGCCCTTTGACCTGGGCTGGCCCCAGACAGACAACCTTATTAAGACGGACACGCCTGTCACCAGTCTGAGCTCCAGGATTATCACACCTTCAGAAAGCACAACAAAAATGAAACCCAACCCAGTGAATTACTACATATTTGGCACTGTAGGTTTATAGTGGTGTGAGCTCAGAGCCAAATGTGGGTCAAAAATGATGAAACTGATCCTCAAACTGTGTTTGGTACTGTCAGAGTGAAATGAAGGGAAACCTGACCCCCCCCCCCCCCCCCCCCCCCCCCCGGATGCTCAAAGTCATGTACACTCAGAGTATAAACATGGTTACCATTTACTTTCATAAAGCACTTTCTTACCAGGTCATTGATGGTATAGTCTTCATGAGTGATTTACTGTTCCACTAAAAGTAGGTTTATTTAGATTTATTTAGAATGACTGGGTTGACTCTCAGACACACTTTTATGAGAGCATCACATGGCACAAGTCACAAGAAGGAGCACATGCTTCATATACTTTTCCTGTTTAAGTTTATTTGCACAGAACACCTACAAAGAAAGTTCAAAATTACATGGTATGAATAGATTAAAACAAAGTAGCAACATAGTGAAGAAACAGTTGAACACAAGAGCAGAGGTAAAGTAAACGAAGACTTGGGAACAGTACAGTGTAAGATAGTGTTAAAAGAGGGAGGAACCCTGCAATCATCACCTATCTATTCCTTTATGCAGTTTAATCAGCCCACTATGGCTGCAGAGCCTGAAGTATTCCACTGTAATTGCAGAAATTCTTGAGGATAATGTGTCATTAGTCTAAAAACAGGACTGTGTTTCTGAGACCCATTGGTAAATTCTGCTGTTTAAAAAATATGAAATAACTTTTAACATCACTCTCCACCATTAGTCAGTGTTCTATAATGTATTAAGATATGTGACAATAACATATTGTAACATCATGAACAATGTCAAAATTATACACATTCAGGTACAGTAACACCTTACTGTTTCCTTATGCATGAGAAAGTGAACACCTTATTCTTTCACCTTATATATTGTTAATTAACAGACAGCATTTTCCAAACCTCACTTCTTCATTACTACAATTGCAATAGTTATCATGCTTCCATAGGAAGAGTTTAAGTACATTCTACATTCATATTTAACCTAGACATATAACTTATCAACATATAATGCCATGTGTCATGAACAGTTTATTAAATGTTTCCATATCTCCTTATTATGACTGCTGAATGTTGTCTGGAGTTGTAACGATATAAAGCACATGTGTTTTTCCAGCTTGAAGTGTGTCTCGGTGATGTTATCACATTTGTAATTTCATCACATTAACTCAAACGCAGGCTCCGCTCCAAGATCTTCACTCTCGGCTGACATAATGAGATGACTGTTCATTTTAACAGTTGTTTTTATCACTCCACACTCAGCTTTTATGTCAAAATAAAGTATTTGGATGGAAAATACTCACTTATACACACATTAGAGCTTTGAAATGGACCTTTCCATCAAGAGGGGCAGCAGAGGGCATCAAAGCAAATACCACCACCATTTGTTTGACAAGTGTTTTCTCAGAGGACGCAGGCTGTGGTTCACATTTTAGTGGACAGAGGAAATTAAAGCACTATAAATATGATTATTGTTCTACTATCTATTGTCCTTCCTCCACACAGAACAAATCTAATTAGGTTTGGGATTTCATTAAACTCAGACCTCAGCGTGGGTTTCTGTTATCATGAGGTATCATCATTCTCACAGGTTCTTAGATTAGCAACTGTTCGGTCCAATTCTGCTCCTTTGTCACAGGAAAGACTTGCAAGGCTTCTGCAACAGAATACCAGTGACATATGAGAGCTTCTCCACGGCTAAACTCAGAGCCTCTGCAGTGCCAAGGTGCATTAAAGAGATTATTGTAAAGACCAAAACAATGTCTGAACTTCAGTAACTGGCACAGCTGCCAGAACAATATTTATACAAGGTTAAAAAAAAAAAGCTACATTGTTAAGTCTTGATCTATTTTTACACTTTTATATTCTGCTTGCATTTTAACCTCATCTGGCAAAAATAGTTAACAATAACACAAATATGTTATGTGCTTTGTCTTACCATACATGTCAGCCCCTATGAAACATATTGTTTCTATGTAAAACATATCAATTACACTAAACAATATTCATATGCATAACTGGAGAAAACAATAGTTTGTTTATGTATGTTGAAGGTTATATTTCTTATCTAATCTGGTGATGACACCAATAAGGGGCTTTTGTCATTTATACACACTAATTAACCACAATCATTTAGACAAGTCTTTGTAGTATTTCCTAATTAAATCCTTGCCATTGTCCAAAACTTGCCTCCGTAGCCTCAGTGACTGTGAAAGTAAAAGTGACAGGAGTTTCATCAGTGATGAACTGCCTGATGGTCAGTGACGAAAGATGCCAGAGATCAGATTAGTGGCAAAAAAAATACTCAAGCAAAGAGCGTAAAACTACATGACCAAATAAAGCCAGTCACTTCTGCTGAGTGTACACTGATCTCACTATATAAGAAGGAAGGCTGGACCCCCTCAAGGACTGTTAGGCGACCAGTCAAGGTGAGTGAGTTACAGTCTTTTATTAGCAGGAGGAAAGCCAACAGCTTAATGAACAATGCAGGGCATGACCACTCATTGCCAGGCAAAGTGAATACAGAGCTGCTTTGTGTTTATGCCAGCCCTGCTGTGTACAGTAAGTTTGCTTTAATTTGAAATATCTTAATTGCAGTTATTCATTTACAGTCTTTGTTTCTGCCTTCCTTCATCAGACCATCACAATCTGTTCTTCTAAGTGGGAGGGAAAAAGGTATGTTACTTCTTTCACTGTCTAATGATGATGTCTTCACCATCTTAAGACATTTCAATCAACATTTGTGATGTTACTGTCTTGTCTGTAACAGTTCACTGTAATCATGTTTAACAACCTAAGATAAATACTTCCTGTGTAATTAATTTAGCATCATTAATACATATCTAAAACACAGCCCTGTTAGTTTTTCTTAATTCTTCCAGTGAAACATGTCTTGAAGAAGAGTTGAAGAAGATCGAAGAACTGAAATAACTGAGTGCTGTCTCTCTTTTTTTTTTTTTTTTACCCACTGACAGTGAAGGATCACCATGGGAGACGCAGAAATGGAGTGTTTTGGCCCGGCGTCCGTTTACCTCCGGAAGCCAGAAAGAGAGAGAATTGAAGCTCAAAACACTCCCTTTGATGCTAAAACAGCTTACTTTGTGACCGAGCCCAAAGAGATGTACCTCAAGGGGAAACTTACGAAGAGGGAGGGCGGCAAAGCCACGGTGGACACGCTCTGTGGAAAGGTAAGAGGAAGAAGACAGACAAGAATGTTTACATAGTTCATATGAAAAAAAAGAAAGAATTAAGACCACATCAGTTTTGATATCACACTGGTGTGGAGAGCTTTATAATATCTACACTGATCCTGATGTGGTTTTAAAGAATGTTGGATGCAGAACTTTTTAAAGTACAAGTTAACAGTTATCAGTATATATCTATCATTTTTTCCTACTAAAGAGATTTTTGAGTGCCAGGCAAATCTGTTTTCATTATTTAAGCTCTGGACTGTAGTATGTACAGTATAGTCATGAATTGTATTTGCCTCAGTTGTTCCATTGCTGTAAATGAATACTGTCTTTTCTGTCTCTGTAACAGACTATAACTGTAAAGGATGACGAAGTCTTCCCCATGAACCCTCCAAAGTACGATAAAATTGAGGACATGGCCATGATGACCCACCTCAGTGAGCCCTCTGTGCTGTATAACCTCAAAGAGCGCTATGCAGCATGGATGATCTACGTAAGACCACTTTAGACCACTAATACTGTAGTTGGGTAGAGAGTTAGAGTTATAGATACTTACGGTTCATGTCCTCTTCTTAACACAGACCTACTCAGGGCTGTTCTGCGTCACTGTGAACCCCTACAAGTGGCTCCCAGTGTATGATGCAAAGGTTGTGTCAGGATACAGAGGAAAAAAGAGGATTGAAGCTCCACCCCACATCTTCTCCATCTCAGACAACGCCTATCAGTTCATGCTCCAAGGTATCAATTATTTCAGAGAAGCCAACTTTTAAAAATGTCTTTCCATAGTCCTACTATTAATGTTAAACGGATGCAATAATAAAACATGATTGTTCAAACTGCGTTCTCTCAACAGATCGTGAGAACCAGTCAATCCTGATTACGTAAGTCAACACAACACAGACCTTAAGTGGTTTGATACAACTCACACTGATCATTTCTGCGCTGTATTATGTCGGACTTACACCAATAAACGTATCATATCATTTTGTCACATGAATGACTGTAGTGGAGAATCTGGTGCAGGAAAGACTGTCAACACCAAACGTGTCATCCAGTACTTTGCGACAATCGCAGTAGCTTCAGGAAAGAAGGCTGTTGAGCCAGTTGCTGGAAAAATGCAGGTAAATAATGTCAGATACTGTACATACAATGATATTGATGAACATTAATATAGGGGAATACTAAGCTACACCATGAAATTTTCAGGGGTCACTGGAGGATCAAATCATTGCAGCTAACCCACTGCTGGAGGCTTATGGAAATGCCAAAACTGTGAGGAATGACAACTCATCCCGTTTTGTAAGTTCTTCTCCTGCTGTCTTAAAAAAAAGTGTGTGTTGGTGGTGGTCTCCTAGTCCTCTTACCTCTGCCAAGTATAAATAATTCACAGTGAGTCACTGATATGCCCTCACTGATGAGTTGATTCTGTTCTGATTCTGATTCATGCTAACCTTTTTCTGCAGGGTAAATTTATCAGAATTCACTTTGCAACATCGGGAAAACTAGCTTCAGCTGATATTGAGACATGTAAGACTTTTTGTGAAACTCATTGCACATTATATATCTACTGCATTGCCAAATCCTTCAGCTGTAACTCATGAGATTGCCCTGAACATTTTTTTTAACAACTTCAACCAATACAGATCTGCTGGAGAAGTCTCGAGTGACGTTCCAGCTGTCTGCTGAGAGGAGCTACCACATCTTCTATCAGCTCGCAACAGGACACAAGCCTGAGCTCATAGGTGTGTGATTGGTCAATAATGTGGAATGTCAATTATTCTAAAGAAACGGATGTCCCCCTGATGCTGTACTTTAATGCCTTTGGTGTCCTTTTCTTCAGAGGCTCTGCTGATCACCACCAACCCTTATGATTTCCCCATGATCAGTCACGGTGAGATCACTGTCAAGAGTATCGATGACATTGAAGAATTTGTCGCAACTGATGTAAGAACAACTTTAGTTTGATGGTTGCACTTATTTCTATAACAAATCAGGCTCATGTAAACTTTTGTTAACGTTTTTTTTTTTTACACCATGCCAATTCATTAGAGCAATAAATTGAATTTTTATGAAGCCTTTAAGTGTTATTTTGGTGGTAGTGTTGTAGTGCTGTAATCGAATTACCCAGATAGGTTACTAATGTATTCCTCCATTTACACATAAAGAGCATGCTGCTCATTACATCATGGATTGATATGCTGTGTGACAGGTGTGTGTTGGATGCTGAACATTTGCAGAGGAGGTAGGGTGTAGTGACACCTGTTATTTCCAAGAAGTGTCATACAATCTTCTCTTTTAATTGCAGACTGCTATTGACATCTTGGGCTTCACTGCTGAAGAGAAGGCTAGCATGTTCAAGCTGACTGGAGCTGTGATGCATCATGGAAACATGAAATTCAAGCAGAAGCAGCGTGAAGAGCAGGCTGAGCCTGATGGCAATGAGGGTATGAAACTCACACACCATCAGCTTGAATGGAGGAGCACATGTTCTGACTTGTGATTTAGAACTGCACTCATGGCTTTACCCTGATATTGTGTGTTTTAAAGATGGCAACTTGTGTTCTTTTCTTCAGTGGCAGATAAAATCGCCTACCTCATGGGTCTGAACTCTGCTGATTTGCTGAAAGCACTTTGCTACCCCAGAGTGAAGGTCGGGAACGAGTTTGTGACCAAAGGTCAAACTGTCCCTCAGGTACAGAAGACAAAAGACAAATATAATCTAATCTGTTCTGTTTTCACATATCAAGATGGTTTTACTTGTAGATAACATCACATGGCTCTCACATGTAACATCATACACTGTCTGTACATGTGAACGAATATAGTAATGTGTGTGATAGAGTGTAGAAGTGTATGTGACAGAGTATTTTAGTCAAAAAGTGAGAGAATGGTAATGGTAAAGTGTATGTTACAGTACATGTGGAAGTATGGATTATCTCTCAAAGGGCCTCTCATACCAACTTCTTATCTCAGCTCTATATGCTCTTAAACATGTTTCAACACGAAAACATAGAAATAACTTTGATTACATTTTACAATCAATATGTGTGCACCTTTCATTTGTTAATCCAGGTCAACAACTCCGTCATGGCTCTCTGCAAGTCTGTCTATGAGAAAATGTTCTTATGGATGGTCGTCAGAATCAATGAGATGCTGGATACCAAGCAGCCCAGAAGCTTTTTCATCGGTGTCTTAGACATTGCTGGGTTTGAAATCTTTGATGTAAGTATACCTGGCTGTTGATGATGATTAGGGGTGGTGGTGGTGGTGGGGGGGGGTCGGCTGAGGCCCTGTGCTTACAGTACATTTCATATCATTTCATATATTCATCTCTTCAAGATGAACAGCTTGGAGCAGCTCTGTATCAACTTCACCAATGAAAAACTACAACAGTTTTTCAACCACCACATGTTTGTCCTGGAACAAGAAGAGTACAAGAAAGAGGGAATTGAATGGGAGTTCATTGACTTTGGTATGGATTTGGCTGCCTGCATTGAGCTTATTGAGAAGGTGAGGAGATGCTGTATATTCACAAATACAAAAAACTATCTGATGACTCTAAGGTTTTGTGTTAAATAATAATTTCCTTATGACAGCCCATGGGTATCTTCTCCATCCTTGAAGAGGAGTGCATGTTCCCCAAGGCAACAGACATGACCTTCAAGAGCAAATTGTACGACCAGCATCTGGGGAAGACCGCCTCCTTCCAGAAACCAAAACCTGTCAAAGGCAAAGCTGAGGCACATTTCTCCTTGGTTCACTATGCTGGCACTGTTGATTACAATATTATTGGCTGGCTGGACAAGAACAAGGATCCCCTGAACGACTCAGTGGTTCAGCTCTACCAGAAGTCCTCAGTCAAACTGCTGGCCTATCTGTATGCATCACATGCTGGAGCAGAAGGTACATGCTAACATCCATCTCTATTATCACTCTGAACATTTTCCAATATAACTCATCACTGGAATTGAATTTAACCATTTTCATGTGATTGTTGTTCCACTGACAGCTGAGGGTGGGGGCAGCAAGAAAGCTGGCAAGAAGAAGGGCGGCTCCTTCCAGACTGTGTCTGCTTTGTTCAGGGTATGTTGTGAGAGAATCACTTTCACACTTCACTGTAGTTATGGATTTTTAGCGCCGTTTGCAATCATGTTTAAATGTCCTCTCAATTCTTTAGGAGAATTTGGGCAAGCTGATGACCAACTTGAGGAGCACTCACCCTCACTTTGTACGTTGCTTGATTCCCAATGAATCAAAGACTCCAGGTAATTCTACTGTTAGTGTTACATGTATGTTAACAAAGACAAATACTGTATTCATGCAACACAGAACTGAATTTAGCATGTCTTTAAGGTCTGATGGAGAACTTCCTGGTCATCCACCAGCTGAGGTGTAACGGTGTGCTGGAAGGTATCAGGATCTGCAGGAAAGGTTTCCCCAGCAGAATCCTCTATGGTGACTTCAAGCAGAGGTAGCAGAAATAATGTTTTTGCAGCTACTTAAACATGTTTATCATCAAACCAGTGCTTTCTAACTTAATGGAATGTTTACTTGTAGATACAAAGTATTAAATGCCAGTGTCATTCCTGAGGGACAGTTTATCGACAACAAGAAGGCCTCAGAGAAACTGCTGGGATCCATTAATGTGGACCATACTCAGTACAAGTTTGGACACACCAAGGTAGAGTCAAAGCCTTCTAGAAAAGAGGTGTAACATCATCTGCTCACTCACCCTGAGATGCTATTTTTCCACTCTTAGGTGTTCTTCAAAGCTGGTCTGCTGGGAACTCTGGAGGAGATGAGAGATGAGAAACTGGCTTATCTGGTCACAATGACTCAGGGTCTGTGCAGAGGTTTCCTCATGAGGACAGAGTTTGTCAAAATGATGGAAAGAAGGTACAGTAATGTGTCTGTTATCACTGTCTAAATGTTGACAACTGTGTTTACAAAACTTAACGTTGCTAACTACTTTTTCTGGGGTTTTTTCTCATAACAGAGAGGCAATTTACGCTATTCAGTACAACATCCGCTCATTCATGAATGTCAAAACTTGGCCATGGATGAAGTTATACTTCAAGATTAAGCCTCTGCTGAAGAGTGCAGAGACTGAGAAAGAGATGGCCCAAATGAAAGAGGACTTTGAAAAGACCAAAGATGACCTAACAAAGGCCCTGGCCAAGAAGAAAGAACTGGAGGAGAAGATGGTTTCTCTCCTACAGGAGAAGAATGATCTCCTGCTGCAAGTGCAGTCTGTAAGTTGCACCATCCTGCTCGATGTGTATTTCCACTTAATATCCTTCATCAATTTCCAGCTTTGATGACATGAACATGCTCATTTTGACTTGTAGGAGGGTGAAAACCTTTCTGATGCTGAGGAAAGGTGTGAGGGGCTGATTAAAGCCAAAATCCAGCTTGAGGCCAAAGTCAAAGAGACAACTGAGAGACTGGAGGATGAGGAGGAGATGAATGCTGAGTTGACTGCAAAGAAGAGGAAGCTGGAGGATGAGTGCTCCGAGTTGAAGAAGGACATTGATGATTTGGAGCTCACTCTAGCAAAGGTGGAAAAGGAGAAACATGCCACTGAGAACAAGGTGACAAGATTATTTTCTTCTTTTTTTCCACATCTATGTAGATAATATTCTTTGTTAATTCAGATTTATGTTCGTAGGTCAAAAACCTTACAGAGGAAATGACTTCTCAAGATGAGACCATTGCCAAGTTGAGCAAAGAAAAGAAAGCCCTCCAAGAGGCCCATCAGCAGGTCCTTGATGATCTGCAGGCAGAGGAAGACAAAGTCAACACTCTGACAAAGGCCAAGACCAAGCTGGAGCAGCAAGTGGATGATGTATGTCATCTATCTAACACAGGAACAAATGGTGAACATAACAATCATTTCTCAATCTTGATTTCATGGGGCAATTCTTTCTTTGATAGCTTGAAGGCTCCCTGGAGCAAGAGAAGAAGCTCCGTATGGATCTTGAGCGGGCAAAGAGGAAGCTGGAGGGAGACTTGAAACTGGCCCAGGAATCCATAATGGATCTGGAGAACGACAAGCAGCAGTCTGACGAGAAGAATAAGAAGTCAGAATCATATTTCATCCATCCACTTACAAAGATTCCATGAGAGATTCTAGTAGAACACAATTATAATACATGATATTGTTTTCCTCCCTCTCCAGGAAGGACTTTGAGATAAGTCAACTCCTGGGTAAGATCGAGGACGAGCAGTCTCTCGGAATCCAGCTACAGAAAAAGATCAAAGAACTTCAGGTGTGTTTTGAAAAGTGTCAGCCTAAAGCATGATAAGAGTCAAATACCTTGAATGATTTTCAAACACTTTGTGTGTTTCAGGCTCGTATTGAGGAGCTGGAGGAGGAGATTGAGGCTGAGAGGGCTGCTCGGGCCAAGGTGGAGAAGCAGAGGTCTGATCTCTCCAGGGAACTTGAGGAGATCAGCGAGAGGCTGGAAGAGGCTGGTGGAGCAACTGCAGCTCAGATTGAGATGAACAAGAAGCGCGAGGCTGAGTTCCAGAAGCTGCGTCGTGATCTTGAAGAGTCCACCCTGCAGCACGAAGCCACCGCCGCAGCTTTGCGCAAGAAGCAGGCTGACAGTGTGGCAGAGCTGGGAGAACAGATTGACAACCTGCAGAGAGTCAAGCAGAAGCTAGAGAAAGAGAAGAGTGAATTCAAGATGGAGATCGATGACCTCTCAAGCAATATGGAGTCTCTGGCCAAATCGAAGGTGAGGCCACTGCATTTTCACACAGAGAGCCAAATGTAACAGTAAACACAGTAACTTTACACTGACACATGCTTTGTTCTATCAGGTAAACCTTGAAAAGTTGTGCAGGACATTAGAGGATCAACTGAGTGAACTCAAGTCCAAAAATGATGAGAACGTCCGTCAGCTGAATGACTTCAGTGCACAAAAAGCAAGACTTCAAACTGAAAATGGTATGGTTTGATCAGTTTGATTTTAGCTAGATCAAACTGAGTCAGGTTGAAGGTTCTTTCTCTGTTGTTGCAGTAATGCTAATGCAATGTCTAGAAAAATCCTTCCTTGTATACGAGAATCAAACTTTATTTCCCATTGTTTATTCCCCAATGTTCACAGTCCTATTACACTGCCTTCACTCTTTACCCTACATTTTAATGTACTCTTAAACATTAGCATAACACAAGCTGCAAACCTGCACAATACTATGGTGCATTGCACTTAACACATTTTCCTTACCGTAGTATAATGTTCTGTCATTCTCTTGCGGTTTTATTCTGAATCTAAGTTGACCTGGAATCTTTGATTAGGTGAAATTATTCGTCAGCTGGAGGAGAAAGAAGCTCTTGTTTCTCAGCTGACAAGAGGCAAGCAGGCGTACACCCAGCAGATTGAGGAGCTGAAGAGGCACATAGAGGAGGAAGTGAAGGTAACTGTCTATGAAAACAGACAGAGGAGAAAGGCACCAGGTAATTGGTAACAAATGCTAATCAGGTTTTTCATCTGGATCATCAGGCTAAGAACGCCCTGGCTCATGCTATTCAGTCAGCCCGTCATGACTGTGACCTGCTCAGAGAGCAGTATGAGGAGGAGCAGGAGGCCAAGGCTGAGCTGCAGCGTGCCATGTCCAAGGCCAACAGCGAGGTGGCTCAATGGAGAACCAAATATGAGACTGATGCTATTCAGCGTACTGAGGAGCTGGAGGAGGCTAAGTAATGGACCATCCTGAAGTCATACTGTGTTCACATGCACTGATTCTGTAGACCATTCAACCTGTTTACTGTATGTCTTAACAGGAAAAAGCTTGCCCAGCGTCTTCAGGATGCTGAGGAGTCCATTGAGGCTGTGAATGCAAAATGTGCCTCTCTGGAAAAGACAAAGCAGAGACTGCAGGGTGAAGTGGAGGACCTGATGATTGATGTGGAGAGAGCTAACGCTCTGGCTGCTAACCTCGACAAGAAGCAGAGGAACTTTGACAAGGTTTGATATTTTTTAGATGCACATCTTAAACTGGTGAATATGACGTGACAAAAACCACTAATTAGTGTCTTTTCTGCTCAGGTTCTTGCTGAGTGGAAGCAGAAGTACGAGGAGAGCCAGGCAGAGCTGGAGGGAGCTCAGAAAGAAGCTCGGTCAATGAGTACTGAGCTGTTCAAGATGAAAAACTCATATGAAGAAGCTCTGGACCACTTAGAGACTCTGAAGAGGGAGAACAAGAACCTGCAACGTAAGACAACAAATCCCAAAGGGATACTGTCAGATCACACACTCAGTTCAAATTATCAGAAATACATTATTTAATGTTTTGTGCTGCCTAATATCATACAATTCATGTTTTACAAACCTGCTCCAACAGAGGAGATCTCAGACCTGAGTGAACAACTGGGTGAGACTGGTAAGACAATCCATGAGCTCGAGAAGGGAAAGAAGACGGTGGAAAGTGAGAAAACGGAGATCCAGACTGCTCTAGAGGAGGCAGAGGTAAAACTGAATCATCAGTCATTATAGCTTGAGTTGTTCAAATCATTCAGCCATTGCAGGGGAGAAATCAAAAGTGTAGCAACAAATAAAAATCAAGTTGTATTTCTCTTATACTATGTTATACTATAGTGTGTAAATTCTGTCAACCTACATAATTCGTAGGTGTACACAGCCGGACCGCCTCCCCTTAGTTTACCGGCTAACGATGTTACTCTGTCAGCTGATCGACTGCAGCGCTCGCGGTTCTCTGGGGGAGCGTTTCTATATTCCCCTCTTACCCCTGCAAAAAAGGTTCTATGTTCCCCAGTTACCCAAAAAAGGTACTATGTTCCCCCGGGTTCTATGTTTCCCCCTCACCCGAAAAAAGGTTCTATGTTCCCTACAAAAAAAGGTTTTCCATAGAAACATAGCAGTAGCATTAATATGTTGTTTAAACATCTCTAAACACACACGGAACATACAGTAATGCGGAAAAATTACAATTAATCAGAAACTTACCCTCTGGACGATCTGTGGTGGGCAATCTGGACAATAATATCCTTTCCAGAAGGTTTTCAATCCAGCAAGTGCAACGTTTTTTTTCGGGAATTTTGTTCAGTAAATCCACCATGATTATTTATTAGGACATTTGAAAGTTACTGTATGCACTACAGTTCTAAGCTGCAGGACAGTTTAGTAATATTAGCATACGGCAGTGTTATTCAACCTTGGGGTCAGGACCCTAAGTGGGGTCGCCTGGAATTCAAATGGGGTCGCCTGAAATGTCTAGTAATTGATATGATTATGATTAAAAACACAACACACAATCTTAAACAACTATATTCGATACATTCACTTTCTCGAATATAAATCGAGTTCAAATAAAATGCAGCATATAAAAATATCTGAGCTTGCACATCTTGATTGACCGGTCTGGGTTCGCCAGAAATTTGTGATGTCAAAATGGGGTCATGAGCCAAAAAAGGTTGGGAACCACTGGCATACGGTCTCAGTTTCTGTATTTTTAATGAAGGAGCTGTTCTGTGCTCCAGTTGATAAAGGTTGCACTTGTTCACAGGCTACCCTAGAGCATGAGGAATCCAAGATTCTCCGTATTCAGCTGGAGCTCACCCAAGTCAAGAGTGAAATTGACAGGAAACTTGCAGAGAAGGATGAGGAGATGGAGCAGATCAAGAGGAACAGCCAGAGAGTGATTGAGTCGATGCAGAGCACTTTGGACGCTGAGGTCAGGAGCAGGAATGATGCCCTGAGAATCAAGAAGAAGATGGAGGGAGACCTGAATGAGATGGAGATTCAGCTGAGCCATGCCAACCGCCAGGCAGCTGAAGCCCAGAAACATCTGAGAAACGTGCAGGGACAGCTAAAGGTATCTCCACCGGAGGATCTGCTGCAGAGCATTTTCTCTTTATAAAAAGGTCGCTGAATGTTTTTGCTGATATAGCAATCAATGTTTCACAATCTAGGATGCCCAGCTGCACCTTGATGAAGCTATCAGGAGTCAGGAAGACATGAAGGAGCAAGTTGCCATTGTGGAGCGCAGGAATAACCTGATGTTGGCCGAGATCGAGGAGCTGAGAGTTGCACTGGAGCAGACGGAGAGAGGCCGCAAAGTGGCTGAACAGGAGCTGGTTGATGCCAGCGAGCGTGTGGGACTACTGCACTCTCAGGTACCATCAAAGACTGACAAAGAAAAATGTAAACTTTTTTCTTTTCTAGCTAAATACATGAGATTTCAATGTTGCTTATCTTATAATAGAATACCAGTCTCATCAACACCAAGAAGAAGCTGGAGGCTGACCTTGTCCAGATCCAGGGTGAAGTAGAGGATGCTGTTCAGGAAGCAAGAAACGCTGAAGAAAAGGCCAAGAAGGCCATCACTGATGTGAGCCAAATATTCCAGATGTTGCTCCTTATTTCTCTCACTGGAGGAATGTCTGTAGTCATGGTTGGTGTTTTATAGGCTGCCATGATGGCAGAGGAGCTGAAGAAGGAGCAGGACACCAGTGCTCATTTGGAGAGGATGAAGAAGAACCTGGAGGTGACAGTGAAGGACCTGCAGCACCGTCTGGACGAAGCTGAGAATCTGGCCATGAAGGGCGGCAAGAAGCAACTCCAGAAACTGGAGTCCAGGGTATAGATGAATTTGCTGGCTAACAAAATCTCAGTTGTAGTTATGTTTAGTTAAGTCTGATTTATTTTCCTCTAAGTAACAGCAGACACTGTTTCATATTCCAGGTGCGTGAGCTTGAGACTGAAGTGGAATCTGAGCAGAGACGTGGAGCAGAGGCTGTCAAAGGTGTGAGAAAATATGAGAGAAGAGTGAAGGAGCTCACCTATCAGGTATTTTTTTTTATTTTACCATCATTATCATTATTTATTGCTCCAGTCAGGATGCATTTGAATTCATTTTAACCATGAATTCATGTGACCACAGACTGAGGAGGACAAGAAGAACATCATCAGACTTCAGGACCTGGTTGACAAGCTGCAGCTGAAAGTGAAGGCCTACAAGAGACAGTCTGAGGAAGCTGTGAGTCAGACACTTATCATGCAGTGTATTGCCTGAAAAAAGCCACACGCAATAGAACAGAATTCTTCTATTTTGTCAGTAAAAACATGATTAGAATAATTCAACTCTGGATCTCCGGTCTCCATGAGTGTTGATGTCATTGTTGACTATCTCTAACAGGAGGAGCAGGCCAACACTCACCTGTCCAGGTACAGGAAGGTTCAGCATGAGCTGGAGGAGGCTCAGGAGCGCGCCGACATCGCCGAGTCCCAGGTCAACAAGCTGAGGGCCAAGAGTCGGGAGATTGGAAAAGTAAGTATGACATGAAACTCAACAGTAAGAGTTTAAACCGTCATTGATTGTGTTAGAGAGCAGCATACGTGGATGTTGTAATGTGTGACAGAATAGTTTTCCTGTTTCTGGATCATTCACTGTGTTCATTTCTTTTCATTTTAGGCAAAGGAGGCAGAAGAATAATCTGCAACATCTTTGAGAGAAACAAATGAGAATCATAAAATATGATTTTTTCATTTCACTGCTCTCGCTCAATACTGTAGATGTAAATTCAATAAATACATGTCGCTGTTATGTTGTGTTACTGTGAATGTTTATTTGCACTACAAACAAAAAGCACCCTCACCCTGAGAGAATGGCTGCATCTTATTTGTCTGGTCTCCACACGTCAGGGCGGACAAACACTCTGGGGAAGACCAGGAAGGGAGAGACAGTAGCCTACTGATGTCCAAGCACACATCCAGGACTGATTCCAGTGTGTTAGTGTGATTTTGACATATAGCAAGACCCTTGCTGCTGGCGATGGATAAAGTTATGAAAGAAAAGAGGAACGCTGCACACTCAGCTCCAGTTGCAAGAGATTTATTGACAACGTTTCAGCTAGACAAGGCCTTTGTCAAGTCATGATATACTATATATCAACAGTATATTCAGATTTTGCCAATAAACCTTGACAAATATTACACACTGGACCTTTAATACAAAAGCAAAATTCCTTAAACATGTTCTTTAAAAAAAACACCAGATAGAGAACTGGGGGATGCAACAACTGGGTGTTACCCAGTGCCAACCGTTACATAGGCTATTATGTAGATATTTTTTGTGTTCATCTTCAATACACCACTTGTCACGTATTTTGCTTTAAATATGAAACAACACACGTTTGTCACTGTCTGACACATAACTGCAGTCTGTGGGGCTCCTCTGCACTGAAGTGTTCATGCTGCACAGCAGAGCTCCCATATATCAGCTCTTGGTATACTACTTTTTTTTCCACAAAATCAATCATTTAATCAATATTTTGGGGTGGCAAGGAGTAAGGATGAACTGTGTTTGGCTTGTTACATCACCTGACAGTAGAGAACCATAAATGCAAACATTAAATCCACGCCACGGTCCTCTGCAAGCCAGAGCAGCCGCTCAGTACCATGTGTTTCCTCTTCGGGGAGCCATTTCATTTACACTGTGACAAATGCCAGCTGCCTCTCTCCAGCCACAGATCTTATTGCACCTGTTTGCCCCTGGAACTCTGGCTCAGAGTGAGTCAGACATGACTTTGTACAAGTGTAGTTATTGTTAGAGGACTCTCTCTAGGCAGCTGTGCAGTTTAACTCTGTCCTGTGCATCAATATCAACAGGCAGGCAGCCGCAGAGGTGGTACAATACAGTTCAAAGAAGCAAAACACATGAACACAACAGGGAAGTGCATGAAGTCTTCACACCACAAGCTTTTGGACTAATTGTTAAAAGATTCTGAAAAAAATAGTGTGTAGGCTAATTGTAAATATTTAATTGATCTTAGCTTTACAGCACACTGACCATTTTTTCATAGGCTAATTACATTATATATTTTTTAGAGAAATAATTAAAGGTAAATAAATAAAGGTGTTAGCTACAAGTTTAATTCCTCCCGGCCAGTAAGTGTCGCACTCACACTCGCCTGTTTGCCAGGTACGCCTATGGGAAGCGGCTAGTAGCTAAAGCTAAGCTAACTCTAACCGTATTTAACGAGCAGCAGTGTTGATAGCAGACTGGAAACACATCCTGAATCATTTCACACTAACTCACCTGCTGATGAACCTGACAAACCCGCAGAATCACGCCTGCACCGGAAACGTTACAGTTAGCTTTAGCACGATGCTATCTTGTATCTTGTCCACAGAGCTATATTGAATATCTTTGCTATCACGATCTGGCAACCCCTGAGCTCCGCCTCACAAGTGACACCAACGTACTTAGCTGTTGGTGCAGAGATCAATTCATGTCGGTGTTGCCAACGTAACGAGATGTAAATAATTATATATTTTGGACCCCTCAAAATTCATTAAATAAATAAATAAATACAAATAAAATGTGGATGTATTATTTTAGAAAAATGTATCGTTTTGATGAAAAAATTGTAGCTTTCACGCAGGCCCCCTAGTGGTTGGGACGCCGGCGTCCCAAATCAATAACACACGAACGGCGTCCTTAATATAACGAAAAGTAGGCATGCTGTAATGAAAACTCCACCACAGACCTTTTAAGGACACTTTCAGCAACAGGTAGAAAAAAAAATGAAGCTTCTAGGTGCTACGGTTTTTTCACAGTCACTGAAAATGTCTCAAACAATATCAGACTACGGCAGCCCGCAAGCGACGTCACGTCAACAACGAAGGTGATTAAAACATATATGTACCATCTGTACACCTCTTCTTTCACCACCAAAAAATCATAAACTGTCATATAAACAAAAGCAAAGCACAAAAATGCAGTTTTTACCCCATCAAAGGTTTAAACCAGCCTGCTCACTCAGCACACACAAACCCGGAAGTCATTTTCGAGTGCCGAAAAAGACGGACAATAATCAATAATAGACCCACTAAAACACTGAATAAAATTACAAGCTTACCCTTTTTTAAAAGCTGAACATGTGCTCGAAAATAATCCATTGATTGATTTTATCCATCGTGACCAGATATTCCTCGGCGTTTTACGTAACTCCGCAGTTCTAATACTACTCGCATTCTCCGGCAGACTGCGCACCCGGTTTTGCGAGTCTCTCGTCGCCTGTCAATCAAAGTCACGGGGGTGAAAACTTTTTGGTCCAATAGCAGAGACTCTAAGGTGTGACCTGATATATAATGATCCCTGATTGGGCAAAGCTTAAGCCTGCACCCAGCTGGTTCATGTGGTTCCCTCTCCCCCTAGTGTCAACATGTAAGCAATACAAGTCGACACAAAAAGTGTGTTTTTACTGCCCCAAGTTTAATTAAAAATAATAATAAAAGACAAAATGAACTATTTCAAATGTCCTTGTTAATTTAAGCCATCACTGATGGTTGTGGGATGTTTACTTCTGGAGTTTTAAAGGAAAATAACAATATAATACAGGCGAAAATAGGTAAATTCATGTTTGGATGGGTTTTGGACACTAAATATTCATCCCCAGAAATAAAATTTTCAAATGGCATTTTACTTATGTAACTGGTGTTCCTAAAACCCATCAAGTGTGTGATTGGCCCCAATAGGTTATCTGTTGGAAAAAAAAAAATCTCACTAAAATCTTGCAGTGTGCATTTTAGCCAAATTGGACAATTTTGGACAGGTTTTGCACACTGTACATCGCCAAGGGACACTGTTTGGAAAAACTCTATAGTGCCTCAGTAGTTTTACATATCAACCTAAAATTTGGTACACATGTGGACAGGGAGTGTGTGAACCATATATGTAAAATTCAACCTGTTTTATAATTAGGATTTTGATATATCACCTTTTCACCAAAAATTTCAAACTCGTTTTTTTTTTTTTCAAAAAAAAATAGCAATTCCAGAAGCCCATTTTTTTATGGAATGACTCAATTCAATATTTTATACATATAGATGTAAAGGGACAAAGGTTGTCTTTCATTTAAGCCATAAACCATAGTTGTGGGATTAGCACTTCTGTGGCTATTAAGCTTTAATTGCAGTGATACAAAAACAGGCGGAAATTGCCAAAAATGGCCTCTGCATGAAGAGGTTAATATGCAGTGCATCATCATGTAAGATTTGAAACTAGGGTTCACGTTACATCTCGTACTGAAACTAGTTCTTCCATCTACCTGGTTGTTATTCTTGATAAAAAAAAAATGTAACTAGAAGCAGTTTTACCATGAGGGAGGTCACACTGCAGCACCAAGCCTCGTCCCTCCTGAAAGCTTCACCTCTTCATCGGCTCTTACGTTCAGCCTGTGACTGTGAGACAGGAGCCTCTGAGCTTTGCTGGTTTATAGCCTACCTCACATGATGCACTAAAATGAATTTTAGATTTAAACACCTTTGCCAAACTCTGATGCCCTGATATCATGGCTAAATCAGACAGTGTAGGCCACATAATGATGCCAATATGGCTGCTCGAGGGAAGCTGTCATTCATCCTTGAAGCAAAGTCAGTTGGCGAGCAGCAGTGTTTATTGAGCCAAAGAAGCCGAAACATCCCACAACCCCACACCCAGGACTGTGGAATTGTCTGTGGAAGTGGTCAGTGACCTATCGTCTTTCATCTGAAGACCCCAGCCCACTGCTTAATCTCCTTACTGACTGACATTGGGAGCAAATGCACACAATGCTTGACACTTGGGGTTTCTTTTCTGGTCCTCACCAGGCCGCACAAAATTCATGTTTTAATCCTCAGCAGCTGACACACACACACACACGTCTCTCTGCATCAGATGATGGAGGGACTGCCAGCTGGAGTAAACATGAGTGATGAGACCTTCAGGAACTTCACTTCACGCCAGAGCGCTCCATCGTAACTCTACTGAGAGAGTCTGACCAACCACACCTGAATTAACCGTAGAAAGGTTATAGAGACCTGATATTTTAGCCACATAACAACCAAGTTATTCCAGGTATTTACTTCTCCTCAGCATTGGAGCAGCAGCACACTTTCATTTAGCAGTAAAATGATTGATCAGTTAATTTGTACCAGTGCAAGTCGAAGCGCAGCAGGTGGGCCTTCCTATAACAGCTGCAATAAACCTTTTTAATGAGCATTTATAATTGCAAGGTCTTCAAGTGATTGAATGTTTCCCTAACTGTAATTATATGGGGCTGCTGTGACAACATCATTTCTGTTTAAGATCAATAAAGTACTCATTGTAACTTACCAAAAAATAATAATAAGTAATTTCCTTTAGATAATCAATTTTGAAATTCATTCATTCAGAAGAAATAAGATTCCTACTTCAACTCAAACTTAACCCCTCCTGTTGTCAGATTCGTTCAAGGAAGAAGAAGGAAGGAAGAAGGGAAAGAAGGCCTCCCTTCTTTCCCTTCTTCCTTCCTTGAAGAAGAAGGGAGGAGGGAAAGATGGAGGGAGGGAACAGACCAGGTCAATTGGATCAAGATGAAGGAAGAAGTAAGAACGAAGGGAAGGAGGGAAGGAAAAAAGGATTGTGGAAAGAAGGAAGGATGGAGGAAGGGAACAGATTGGTCAATTTGACAGGAGGGTTTAAAAAGACAATTTTCTGCCACTTCAAGTTTGAGAACTATCAATTTCGTACCATAGTTCATGTTTTGTTGATGTCCTCCTGACCTTAGAAATAAATCTCAGTCTTATAGTGGCCTAAACCCACAGGAGGTCATACATAGGTTAATGATGGTTTTCTACTTTTCTTTGTAAAATCATGTCAGTAATCCAGAGACACAAACTATTCTATTCTTCACTTTTTACCTTACATTCTAACTTTCTGTCTATTTTGTTTCATTTAGATTTCATGGCATATTTGATGATGCAGAGATATGACTCTGAAGTTATGTACTTGAGCCTTAGTGTATGAAATGTATGAGGTGTGTGTGACCACCTGCAGGCCTCTGTCATATAATATAAAAATAATCAGTGATGAACAATAACAATCCAGAGCTGAAGTGAAAAATATCAATAGCATTTAATCACCAAAGATATAAACATTTAAATATCTATTTTGTAATGTGACTGACAAAATCTTTACAAAGTTAACCTTCATCTTCTGCAGACTGTTTCACATCGTCTGTACAAAAATGAGGTGGCGTTGGAGACTGGCACAAAGAGAGGAAACTGTCCCGAGAAAACGACAATGTCAGCGAAACGAAAAGCAAAAAGTTACAGCAGAAACATTTACATTCTTATCTTTTGATACTCGGCAAATAAAACGACACAGACGTACAGTAAATATAGATATTTTTGTCTGTTTTGCAGATTTTCTTGTAAACTGCTTATTGTGCCCACACAAGCTTCAATCACATTCAGTTCCTTTCTGCTCAATACAAATATTACTCACAATTACGAAATCAAATCAACATGGAACTTAAAGAATACAGAAAGAAATTTAATAAGCAACATTTAAGTCTATTTCATAAACAAAGTTCATTAGTAAAGGGGCATCCCCACACATGCCACTGCCTTGTTTGGTTGCTATACAGCCTTTAAATGCATAAACCATTATCAGCATTTTATGTCACTTGGAGACATTTTTCATAAACAAATGACAAAAGTTTGATCAGGCAGTATGTTGCTCATAACTCCAAACGTCTCTGTGCTTTCTACTTGCGGCAAAACACCTAAGTTGCAAACACTGACAGTTATTCTAGGCTTCACTGAAGTCAAACTTCCAGCTTCGTTTGTTTACACACAGCACAGAGCTCCGATGCCTCCACATCAGCCTAAGTATCCAGACAATGCCCTCATGTCTCCCCACGGTGACTAGAGAGCTGGGTGTGGACAGGAATGTAAAATATCCATCAGGCTATGTACACAAATCCAGAAATCGTCCAAAATATCATGCAAATAAATACTAGTAATTTAAAACAAAACTACAACACTGACCTCAACAGTAGTAATATATTGTAGGCTATAAAGAGTTCCAAAAAATGTCTTTGCCTCAACATACAACAGTGTTGTTTGAATAATGCAACACGACCCTACTGCAGGTCTCAGAGTAAAAGCCTTTTTGTTGTTGGTCGTTTTTTGTAAGCAGTGTTTTTTTTTGTTTTTTTTACTGAGGTCTCCAAACAGTGTTGAGCTTTAACCGGCTTCTCCAGGTCCCCACCATGCTGGGGTCCGGCAGAGAAGCACAACAGTAGGTAACAGCTGTACATAAACATTCACTCGTTTCAGTCAGTCCTGCTGGAAAAAAGTACAAGTTTCCAACAGGCTTCAGATACAGAATATACAGTGTGCAGATGAGACAGAGTAGAAATCTATGAAAATGGACAGTGTCTGTGCTTTGATTCAAGGCTGAACCACAGTGTAGAGAGAGAGACGACACGGAGCGGGAGGGCAGCGGGGTTATCGACAAACATCTGTCCATGAGAAGGCAGGAGGGGAGGCGTCTGTTGTGCTCCTTCAAAATGTTTCGCCAGTTCATGAAGAGCATCTTTATCTCAACACTCTCTCACAGAGGAGTCCATTTAGAGTTGAACCACGGCAACCCTTGAAAGCCAAGTGTGTCTTCCTCGTGGCCTGCAGGATGAACGTCCACAGCTAGAGGACCAAATGTTCCTGCCATCTAAAAACAAGTGCAACAAGGCACTGCGGGGTGGAGCACCCCGGCAGACGGGCGTTTTTACAAATACGTTTCAGAAAAGCTTTTTAAAAATATCCCGTTGACTCTGAGCAGAGTCGGGGGTTGATAGGTCACTGTGGGAAAATGTTTTCAGGTTTTTATCATGCATAACTCCTTACGGGTACACCGGGGTTACACGTCTCTACCACTGTCAGTCTGCCTCGTCTCTTTATGTCCAGTAGTCAAACTTTTGAAAGAAAAAAAAAGAGAAAGATTTGCAAGCAGAATTTTTAACAAGAAAAGAAAGAGCGGATGCAATTTTAACCTGCTGGGACACCGTAGAAAAATTATATTGAACTAGTCATTATCTATGCAAAGCATTTCTGCATTTCTGGAAGTCTTACAGTACATCCTAGGCTTGTTTGTTCAATAAATTAATGGGGTTTGGTGAAAAAAAGAAGACGAAACACACACACACACACACACACACACACACACACACTATACTGACCATCCCTTGCACTGACTGAAAAGATTTCTCAGAAAATTTACCATCAATTACTGTAATAATCAATGAACTGTTGAGGCATTTCAAGCAAAAACACCAAATACTGGCTCAGCCTCGTGTGAGAATTTGATGCATCTCAGTGGTTTATATCCATTTGAATTAAATAAATCTATGAAGGATATTATTTGGGCTCTAGGAAACTGATTGGGTTTAATGGTTGACTAAGTTGGAATAAATAATGAGCAGATTGACAGTTGAGAATGAAAACCACTAAGTTGCAGCGCTAATTACTGTTGAGTTATTTTTGTGTTATAGGGTCAATACTGAACGTAACATACATACATCAAATTATACAGAACAAAAAGATTAGTGGTGCGTAGGGCAACATTTCTCGCTCCAGCAATAATTAGGCCTCACATTCAGCTCTGGGTAGACAGCTGCATGTCCTGCAGCCTCACCACTGTGTAAGAAGTTGAATCAGATATCACTGTGAAGACAAGGTATGCATGATAAAGTGAAAATATTCTGCCACAGAGAGCATATCTTTCAATGAGACATCAGGGGAATCGTTGAGTCGACCCTGAGCTGACCAGGGTCAAAAAGCATCACATACTGATAATATATTGATAACACTGAAAGCTGTTCAGAAGCTACATTCCCCATACAGAAGCATACAGAAGTGCATAAAGTCAGATTTGACAAATATTGATGACACGAGATACAAAAACGGGGACAAAGAGCTTCCCATCAATCAAACAACAAGTACATTTAAAAACATGGCAGCCGCGCACAGATATCAGTACAGTTTGTGCTATAAGACTACACAGATACCACTGCATTTAAATTACTCATTACTCATTTGATTGTAAACCAATATAACTGCTAAATAAGGGATCCAATTTTAATAGAATTATTGCATCTAACGCTGTGTAGTGTCACCTGTTCTCAAATATTACAGTCAATTCAGGATGAACTTCTACTCAAAGTCAGTGAATGTTTGATGAGTTTGTCGTCTGTTTGTTTTTCTTTTTTTCTTTTCTTTTTTTAAATACATATTTTGACAACTTCTTACTGGAACTGACTGGAAGCACTTCAAGATCCTACCCAGTATCTGTGGAAGCAGTTCAACAACAAAAACCATGACTTCAACAATCCATGTACTGTACTACTACACAGATTCTACACAGATTACTGTAATTTCATCATCACACTGGTGTTTACTCATCATACTGGCTTTTCCCATCTGTTGTCCCATATGTCAAAGTGCTCTGAAAACAATGATAGGGTGAAAATCCCCTCTAAATACTGTCTGATGGAGTTAAAGATTTAAGAGATGGCATCAGGGAATCATTCTGGGTCATATGTGGTACAATTTATAAAACTGAAATTGTCTGCAAAAGGTCAGAGGTGGATTGAAAGACACTGAAGTGAATGTGAGGTTCAGGCTCAGATCTACTATCAAGTAAGAACAAGTACCGCACCTTCTTCATGTGCAGAGACATTTTCCGGGACCGATCATGCAAAAGAAAACAGATAAGCTGATAAGCTGAAGTCAAAGAAAGCAAAAGTTGCCACAAGCAGCATTTCAGCAAAACTGCAGGTTGGAGTTTGAACCCTAAAGATCAACCAGCACCCGACTATCTATTTACATGCTCATGCTGTAGCAGTTGTTTGAATGTGTGGTGTGCACAATGTGTGTGGTTTCTTCACCCAGCACTTGTACTTTATGGAAACTGTAAATCAAAACCGACAAAAAACTTTAATGAATTAGAGAATATTCAGAGTTTTTTTTAACAATCTGATACAAAGATCTAAAAACTCAGACATGTCTTATCAGAGTAGTTGTATCACTCAGCTGTGGAGCCCTGTCAGTAAAAACCAGGGTGTCTCCAGCTTTGTGTTTAGTGCTTTTTAGTTTGTTGCATTTACAGTAGGTATTGTGCTTGTTTGTACTTTACTGAACTATTTAAGATTGATGCTATTTAAAGAGACCCTGTGGAGTTTTTGACCACTGCTAGAGCCATGCTTCTCTAAGTGGGTTCTTATTTCTGAAGTCTGCGTATTATGCATGTTAACACAAGCTTTGTTAAGGGAACTTTAATACTTCAGCTTCACTAGAAAAATATTGCACTTTTTGTTCCTCTTTATCATTTAACTTTATTACAGGCATAATACTATGAAAACTAATAATGACTGCAGCTGAGGTTTTAGGTCTTCTCTGACCCAACTTCAGGATCCAAAACTGTGATTGACATCTGTTCCAGCAGGTTGTTTATTTATTTTCCTATTAAAACTATATTTTGGTTGCCTCCCTGACTTCTTCATCCTTGTTTATGTGGCTGAGCCGGTGTGCAAAGCATTTCAAACATGCTTGTCCTAATGTAAGTAGCATGCACACTCAACACATTCTTTGCCTATATTTTGCACTGAAGCCATCAAACACCAGCAAATGCGTAAGGCAAAAAAAACAAAGAGCTGGTCCAGGTATTTTTTTTTTTTTTTTTTTTTACCTCTAGCACAATGATCCATGTGCTATTTGTAGATTTTAAAAAAAAAGAAGGTATTTTGCAGTTGCTGTTTGATCTGACTTTCAGTAGATCCAAGCCTTAACCCAAACAGATGAAAGATGTTTGCACATGTCAGAGATGAAAGAGAGGCAGAATAAGCTGAATAGAGAGGAGGGCTCCTATGGACGACTGCAGAGAGTGACCCCGTCCACACTCTGATGTGTTTTCCTGTAAAGACAGTGAACAATATTTTTTCTTTTTTTCTCAAGAGCAGATGCAGCAGTAGCAGGTTGAACACTACAGTATGAAATCCTTGTGGTTGTTTGCACTTCATATAGAACTGACTCAGAGCTGAGCATGCTATGGGATATTCTGATTATTTTTAAAGCATACAAATTGCAACAGTGATTATAATCACACAAATAATAGTTATTGTGTTACCCATCAATATTCTTGTAACTTCATAAATTCAGTTTATGTCACTCTGCTATGTCACTCAGCCCTTATGCCTCTTTGGCTGACAGCTAACTCCTTCCCTACTGTAACAGGGGTCATCACTATGTTCCCTGGGTCCCATGTTCCCTGCTTTGTACAGTATGTGACTGGGGAACATAGGACCCTTTTTTAGAATAAGGGTTCTTTGTTCCCCGATTTTCCCCAAAAGGATCCGGGGAACATACAATTTTTGGTCTCATACCTGGAAGTGGAGTTGTGACTTTGAGTGAGAAGTGGAATTCTATGTTCTATGTTCCCCAGTATGTATTGCGACCGGGGAACATACAACCCTTTTTGGGAAAAACAGGGACAATAGGACGGACCCGGGGAACATAGACGCTCCCCCTACAAATTAGCTAACTAAGCTAAGCTTATTGATGTAGTTCTTTTAAAAAAACTTAATTACTGCACGTTTATCAACGCACTGACATTTATTTAAATTTAGACTAACAAAGTTTTTTTTAGGTTAGCTAGTTTGCTTTGCTACAGTAGTAGCCTACTTGTGCTTGTGGCTAAAGTTTGCTAGCTTCTTGAAAGTCAGGATGCGCTGGTGTAGACAACAGTAAACACATAAGATTTTTTGTTTGGTAAAAGCAAGTTATTCTTTCTGATATTTCTTTAAATAATATGTAAAATATATGTTTCTATGGGATTTTGTTAAATACAACACATCTCTGTAGTGCAACAGTTCAAGAACACCAGACATTAGGCTACATCTTCCTCCAAACCGATTATATAGTTGAAACAACATGTCTCATTAAGCCTAAAACAAAAACTGAACATTATAACTTTCATGAAGCAGGATTTACAGCAGGGTAGTAGCAATACACTCCCTTAGCTTTAGCATAGTGTTCCTAATAAAATGCCAACCAAGTATATGCTTTAGTGTGTCTACTTACTAAGGCACTGTAGTCAAAGCAGGAAGTCGGGCCTTTACGATATCGTGCGCTGCTCAGAACTTCACATGGATTCTCTTCCTGAACTGTTGGTTTTTAGTTAAGGTAACAATGACAATGGATGTTGGACCTGTCACACATGATGGACAAACTGTCCACCCTCAGCACAAATGAAGACATCACAGAGTGTGAGCACAAAGAGGATACACTCCGTCCTGACCTGGGTCAACCTCTCGATCTCACAGGAGCTGCAGGGCAGCGTCTCAGCAACAACAAAGAGCAGGTTGGTGTTCTCTATCCGCTTCGCATGGAACAGCCTGCAAGAGACAGTGATGGATAATCAGCCGACTCCACATGTACAGTGCAGGTCTGAGAGCAGAAAACACACTACGAGCAAATTCTGCTGACGCTCCAGAAAACACACCGTGAGCAGTTTCCACAGTCCTGCAGCACATTGTAGGAGTTGGTGGTGTTTGTGAAGTAGAACTGGCTCTGGATGGTCACACAGCTGCTTTCCTTTGTCTCAAAACCTTCAACTAGAAGATTATCTAAAAGGCAAGCACACAATAATTCAGCATTTTATGAGGCATTTGTCAAACATCATTTTACTTAAGGGAGTAATTGTTGCATTTTTTTTTTTTTTTACTGATTTTCACACAGATTTGATGTTCTTATTCTCCCAAAACTTGTTGTTGCCTGGTGTAAGAAGACTGTTTGCCCTTTTTAACGAGGACAGTTCTGGAAATGTAATAGAATTTTAAAGAGGAAGTAGGACAGAAATGCAAATAGATGCAGTAAATATTAAGTAGAAATAAAAATAGTTTTCACAGTTATTATCAATCAAAACAGAGAGTAATGAATCCATCACACAGATGGAGTTGATGCTTAACCTTGTTGGAGCCAGCTGTTGTAGACCAGTCCATACAGTAGCTGCTGGATCACAGACCTGAAAGAGTTGTCACATTGCACCTTGTTAAAGGATGAACGACAGCTCCGAGAGTTCTGGAAGTGTCAATAAATAACAGCGTAACATGTGTCATGGCTATACAGTGACACCGAGCTGGAAATAGCCGAGCACAGAGGAGCAGCTGCCAACCGTGACAAAACATTCCTCCCTGGTTTCATGTGCAAACGTCTGGACACAGTTGAGATTGCTGGCGGCCCACATGCCCTGGGTGTAATTTTATGTGCAGTAAACAGAGTCTCACCATGCCACTGTGGACGTCCACCAGGCCAGGCTGAGGATGTCAGCGATGGACGGCTGCAGAGACAAAGTGTAGGTAGAGATTAAAGCAGATGTTATGAACTCACGCTCACATATACTGGTAATCCATAATCTGCAGAATGTCTCTTACCACAAAGATGCCTCTGGGTGCTGCACCGGTGTGGCTGCTGCTGACAGGCTCACATGCAGACTGGTAGTGAAAAGACTGACGCCGCGCGAAAATGGAGTTGTTGTAGAGCGCGTGCATCAGGTAAGGGTCCACGTCACCAAAGAACACACCGATCTGTGATGGAATAAGATGGAAAATATATATAGAGAGAACTAAAATGTCTAGGTTGATCACAATCTTGTGAATATTGATGCCTTTGTCTGGCATTACCAAACTGAGATAGGTGGACTGTGTAGGTTTTGATATCTATCTACACACACACATACCTTCCTCCAGTGATCTCTCTGATTGGACATAACCAGGAACCCTCCATCATCAATGAGATAGCAGTGGAGGTCCTACAGACAGCAAAGCAGCACAGACAGCAACCGTTCAGTAGTCAGTAGTTACTGTAGTTCAGTGTCTTTGAACTGCAGCAGATTTCAGAATAAAAGTCAATCTGATCTTACTGGAAAGAAAGAAAAATACTGTAATGACACAACACACAACTTATTAGATATAGGTATTTCATACAGCAAAAAAACTATCTATAATTGCTGTCATGGTTGGTCTCTGGTTTCCTGTTTGTCATGTCTTATTGTCAAATGTCCTGTGTCTTGTCTTCCTGTGCTCATCCTCTTGTGATTACCTTGTGTGTACTGTATGTGTTGATTACATCACCTGTGTCACACTTTTGCTGGCTTTTCTCTCCATAAGTTTGAATAAATTATTTTCTGTTGCGCCATACCAATTTCTGTATAATAAAGAGTGTTCATTTCTGTGCACTTGCTCTGGATTTTTATTCTTTGGGTTTTACAGCAGAAAAATCTCACTGATCTAGTGCCAAGGTTGACGGAAAATTCATTCATGTTGCTTTGTCTTTACGAAAACAGAATTAAAGGCCTTGATAAAACTAACTAAAAGACTCAATAGGGGTTTTTCACAATGTCATACTGTAGTGACTGAAACATCTCAGCCTTTTCATCTTCCACACATTCAGGCAGCACTGGGGATTTTGTTATCTCAAACTGGAGATGTGAGCATTTCTAAGTGCTGTTTTATCTGTGAGTTAGCTGCCTGAATCAGACATGTAGCTGTAATGGCTGCTCTGCTCCAGTCTAGTGGCTGTGTTCACACTGGACTTAGATAAATAATAAAGAAAAGCTTCTTACATCAGTGTTCACTTCACAGTCCATTTCACAGCTTCTGGATGGTCCACACTATTTAACAAAATGTGAATATGACATAAAAATGATGTACATTCACTTTTTTATTTGTGTGATTATTGCTAATTAGAGAAAACAGAGAGATTTGACTGAACCTTTTGTGAGCCCGGTCGACTGTCTGACACGTTGCTGGCCAGGATCTTGAACTTGTCGACCCAAGCTTCCATGTCCAGCTTGACTCCAACCACTGGGTGGTGAGATGCAGGGCAGCAGAACAAAACAGTGACGAGGAGACAAGAAGCAGCGTTTTAATCAGAGAAAGCCAAAGCAGAGGGAGCTGAAATATATCCTGGATGATACCAGGAACCCTACATCACGCTGAGATCTTCCTCTTTAAAACGTTTTTTCTTACCTGCAGGTTTCAGCAGTTTTCCTCCTAAATTAACCTCGACAGCAGAACTGACCAGAATACCAACGGTGCCGTTCTCTGCACCTGCAGGGTCGTCCAGGGCTGTGGATCAAAGATGTCCCGTTAGCTGTTAAAAATACTTCAACAATGGATGATACATATTGACCTTGACGTGAGTAAACTGCACAAAGTAATTTCAAAACTCAAGGTCTACTAACTAACTGAAACTAACTTTCAACCACATCTACTGTAATGGTTTTCATCAACAAAGAGACGAGTTTCCACTTATGTGTCTGCAGAGATTGTGATTGTGGATCTTCTCAAAGACTGAGACAGACATTGTAGACATGTATTTCCTCTTGCTCGTAAATACAGTCAGATGTGGTCAAAAGCTCAGATAAATCTAGAAGGTGGTCAGGATTTAACATTATACTGAAGTATAAAAGCAACATGGTGTAGTTTTTTCATGGAGTTCTGTGCTGGACTGTGTCTCAGCCAGGTGAAGTCTCTGCAGTCAAAACAATAACACTGTCTTTACACGACATGGCCCAAGTGGCCCAATTCTTTTTTCCTCTCAAGTGGCACAGATCGGATCTGTCACATTAGCGTGTAAACAGGAAAAAAACGCATGGAATCAGATATTGTCAGATCAGATTCAGGCCCCTGTGGAAA
Organism: Trachurus trachurus; assembly: GCF_905171665.1. Taxonomy (NCBI): domain Eukaryota; kingdom Metazoa; phylum Chordata; class Actinopteri; order Carangiformes; family Carangidae; genus Trachurus; species Trachurus trachurus. The sequence continues at coordinate 28,775,140 of NC_139896.1, forward strand.
TAAATGAGATACAAATCAGAGTGTGTCTGTAGTCTAAACAGACAGATCAAATCTTTCCTGGCAATGCCTGTCGTACGTCATCACAACAGGTCCACTCCACGCTGCCTCTTCATTGACTTTATTTCATAAGGACAGACTAGATGTTCAATTTGTAAACAGTGACATGAGCACCAGACTCACCCTTGTTGATAATTATTAAGGAATTTCACACAGGCCAAGCAGGTGTAAATGCAGACATCCAATTGGATATAGGCAAAAAATCGGAATTGGGTATCAAGGCCTGTAGTGTAAAGACGGCACTAGCACCAAATCTGCACATTACGGATGAGAGTAGAATTGATCTTCTGATCTTTCCTGGTTCAGCGGGGCACCAGAGAGCTTCATCTGTTCTGAAGTTTTGAGGTTATCAAAATAATATTTGTGCTTATTAACATTTAAAAATCCCTATTGGATAATGAATCGAACCACTGTTCTAATCTGTCTCTCAAAAGGAAAAAAAAATATTAGCATTTGCCCAAATGTGTAAAAACAAGTAGTCTTCTCATGTGATAAACTGAGGTCTGTTACAGTGAAGTGCATCTGCTCAGTTACTCACCGGATCTGGAAGGAGCTCTGAACATGTACCCTCTGTTGTCCAGGCTCCTTCTGTAGTAATTTGAATTAAAGGGTTCAGGATCTTCATCCCACAACTCAGCAGCTCTGTACAAACACAACAGAAATCATTCAGTGTTTTCTGGAAAATATCAAACAGATTTTCCAAAAATTGCTGTGTGGGGAGCCAAGCATGTCAGTTTTACTCACATGTTGGGGAAAACCCGTGTTATTCCTCCATCTGTGGACGCAAACACAGCCAGGAAGCCGTACCTGAAGGGATCGGTTTTGTTTGAGCGATGATTGTGTCTCTTCCTCACAGATATACTTTTTGTGCGAGTACACTGCAGAGCAACAAAACAAGCTGACTCACGAATTCAGGTCCTTGTTCTTCCAGACGCGAGAGGCCAGCTGCCCAATGATCCTAGAATCCAAAATCAGGTTGTGGATGAGGCCCTGGTCACCTGAGACAGGAAGACAAGCAGATGATGTCATTGCTGTATCTGCAGCGGGGCAGATGAACTACTACTAGAGCCTGTGTGACTCACACTCATCAGATTCTGGAGAAATATCCAGCATGAGTGACAGGAAGTTCTGCAGAAACTGTGTGTTGTTGTCAGAGAGGTGCAGACGCTTGCAGTATTCCCTGCAGAGAGAGAGAGAGAGAGAGAGAGAGCATAAATAAATAATGATGTTCCCTTTACTAGCAGACAGAAGAAAGAGGGATATGAAGAGAGGGAAGGAAAGATCAGAGTCACCGTGGAGCCAGAAACACATGTCCGGATGACTCAAAGGAGCTGGGCAGCAACGACTGCATATCTGTAACACAAAGACGACATCTTTCCCCTCAGTCTCATCTACTGTGTGTCTTATGAAAACAACAGAACAAATAACTTACACTGGAGCTGCAGCATCACATCACTCAGGTCCGCCTGGATGTAGAAATCGTTGTAGGGGGGTAGTACCAACCCGAGGCTGCAGGTGGCAGCATCCCGACAGGAAAGTACATGGGTAAGGGGAGGGGGCAGAGAGGGAAAGGTCATACAGGTTGTCACTAAGCCACAGCTGGTTGGGTAGTACAGTACTGTATGTGCAGTGACCACTCACCTGTAATCTGTACCGTTGATAGGAGTCCAGGTGTAACTCCTGTACACCTCATCAATGTATTGCTACAGTGAAGGAGATAATAGGAAAACTCAGTCAAGGCAATCAAAGTAACCAGACTACAGCTTAGACACTTGTTTGAGCGTAATTCACAGCCTGATCTATACAACATGGCAAAATTTGATTTTTTTTTTTAGGGCTGGTGACAGTATTTTCTCATTTACAGAGTGATAAAAAGAGATATCCAAAATCCCCTCTGTAAAGACTTCTGACTCTAATATGTCAACAAAATAAAACAAGACTTTTGAAAGGGGCTTATCCATTGCTCAGATTTCAGTTCTGGAGATGTATGCAAATTAGTGCATATTTAATTAGATGCATCATTTACATATTTAAACAACACAAAACTTGTATTTGTCTTAATGTCAGTAATAAACTTCGGAAGTTCCATGGTGATATCTGCTAATTTTTACCTATTCACCTATAGTGTCTCACTTTAACAACAGACAGCAGCTAAAATAATTCACCTGCAGTTATTGATGTTGTTCTGACACTGATGCAAGGTTGTTTATATATATATATATCACACTTGTAAACAAGAAGACAAATTCAAGCAGTGGAAAGGAACTGATGGTTACAATATGCTTTAACAACACAGACAGCTGCTTAGTGGATCAAGACTAGTCTGCTCAAATCTATTCTATGAAATTGTCATCTGTGGGGAATTGGGTCATTTAACAGTTACTTTACTTGTTGTTACAGTTAAAAGCCCAGTTTTAAGTTTTATGGCCTGTCACTGTTATAAGCCAACTGATTTCAGACTTTTTACTTTCTCAAAAAAATTGAGAATTCAAAGTGATATCTGGTTTGCAACAACAAGAGTTTGACAACGACAAGAAACACTGAGCTCCTTACGTGCACATTAAAGTGGGTCATAAATTGAAACAGATACACAAAGTGAAAAAAAAAACGACGACGAAAAGAAATGACGTGCCTCGTCAATGGACTTGATCAGTGTTTTGATCTGCATTTCCCCCGGTCTTCCATCAATCATTTGTCGGCGGATCTAAAGTGTGAAAACAGTGTTATGAATCACAAGCACCTTACAAGAACATGTTGCACGGGCCTTCACTTACCTGTAGGACACCACAGATTGTCCAGAGACAGGTGACACCAGACACTTTACGGTTCCACTCACCTCCTCTTTATTGTTGTCCTCCACCTCTGCATCCAGGAAGTCCAGAGTCACAGGCTCAGGGAGGTTCACAGGCTGAGGAGTCCAGTGGGAAAAGACAATTACAATGCAGAGACATCAGATGTAAAACAGATCAAGTATGATACTGATTATCTCCACTGATCATCATATCATCATTCTTTTTTTCCAGGGTAAGCACAGATCACCTTTGGCTGGAGGTTTGGGTGTAGGAGCAGATATCCATTTGGATCAATGGCAAATATGTATCCATTGGCTCCCAGCTGTTTAGGAAACAAAAAGTGAGTCAGAATGTGTGACAGTGTGTTTGTCTGTATTGTCCATTACAAATATATGTAACTGATAGTGGTGCTAATGGGATGTTCATACATTGTAGCGTGGTGTGAGTCGCTTTATCTCATCAAGATGCACATCGACTCCCATGACGCCTAATATCAGCTGATTCTGGAGAGACAACAGCAGCAATACAAATAAACAGTTCAAGATGCTTCACATCTCTGTGGTAAACATGTAGAATGAGAATGAATGCAAGTGTAGTTCAGCTGACATAGCCCATGTTTCTTATACTTCAGATAACTCCTCCACTAAGGATTTTCATAATCAAATCTGATTCGTCAGATTTTGCCTTTAGTCGACTAATCGTTAAATCAGGTTGTTTTTTCCCTCATTGATTCATGATCTCATGTGTCAAGAGAAAAGAGCTGAAAAACCTGAATAAACAAATGTAACTCTTCAGTTGGCATCAGATAACGACAGGACATTCTCCATCCATCCATCCTTTTCCTGATCGGCTGCAAGCACGACATCATCGTCTCTCTTTCGGGGACGGTGTGGTGATGACGAGTATGAGTTTGTGCTGTGAATTAATGAGTGTGTACTGTATGGAGAATGAAAACGTGAAGTCCCATCGTTGTGTGGACATGATATGTGCATCAGTGCTTGTAGCAGGTTCAGGGGTCGAGTGTCACAGCATCATGGACAGCGCTGATTTGTGTGTGCGCATATGTGTGCGTGTGTGTGTGTAGGTGCTGCGTGATCAATAGACAGAGAATGCGTCCCTTAGTTAAATCTTGTAAATAAAACTTTAGGCCCGAATTTAATTTTCCCTCCATTGAAGGGAAACAACATCAAAGAGAGAGAGACGGATGCGCTAGTGCTGGAGCACTCACTGTGTATCTCAACAGTCTCACCTACAGTATATTATAAGAAAACAAAGAAATTCTATGTAAAATCAGATGCTCAGCAGCAGAGAGCACCCCTATATATTCAGAATGGTACAATCTTTTTTTCATAACCACATTTTGCAGTGATTTGACCACAAGGATGATAGTCGAATCCGACCTCTCTGAATCGAATCGTCAAGGTAACCCCTACTTCAGATGTTTCTGTTTCTTTTTTTGGTTGTCTGTTTTACAGGTTAAATAAAAAAAGATATAATGTCTTAAAAGGACCCACAGGCCAGTGGGCTTTAAGGGGTTAAGTGAAGATTAGGCTCAGGCTCACTGTTTATTATTTACTGTACAGACATGAATAGTATCAATCTTTATACCTAATTGTCAGAAAATAGTAAGAGGTATTCAGTGATATTTACCCTTTACAGGACACTCATTCAAATACTTGAAATTCAAAATTTTAGAAGATTAAAAAGAAGAGTTTTAACTTCTTCTTTTTTTTAAAGCAAGGTCAATTAACCATTTGGTTCTACAACCTTTGAAGGTTATATTCCTTTCCAAAACAACAACAGATAAACTTAGAGTATGTATTAATACACAGAAATGTGTAAAAAAAAATATATATATATACACTGTATATATGGTCACTTGCCCCATAAAAGGTTAAACAACAGTATAAAATTCAGCTTGATAGGATGTATTACGTAAAGCAAAGAGATATAGTGACTGAACCTAAAACATATTTACATCAAAACACTAAACCTAACTAGTTCAGTTACCTGTGAGTTTCCGTCCATGGTGAGGTTAAACACAGGCAGAGTGCCCGTCACCACCATGCCAAGACCCTGCAAAAACAAACCCCAATAATATAAACCATGAGCTTGTCAGTGTGTGTACCATGTATCTGAATGCCTTCACTGTGTTTGATAAAATCCACTGCAATCTCACCAAAGCATCCTGATACACATTGGTCCACTGAACCTGTTTGGCATCGCTGCCTGCCAGAACCATGGGACGTCCCAGCACGTCGAGGTACTCCTGACACAACGAGAAAGATACAGTACGTGACCGACTTGAGCTTCAAAACAACCAACCACATCTGCAGGGTGTGTGAAGGGGGGGGGGGGGGGGTATAAGTAGATGGAAATAGATGTCTACAGAGTGAGAGAGCGCCACAAGGAGAACTAGGGAACAGTGAACGGGGATCAGCTGTGTCAGAGGCACTAGACAAACCCACCTGGGTGTTAATCCTTATAGCACAGATGGAACGGATCTCAAAATAGTAACCTGGCAAGCAGCAGAGAAAAACGACAAACAGAGAGAGAAAAGGAACGTGTGAGCAATGTTATTAGGAGGAAAGAAAAAAAAACACAGGAGTGGTGCTCATAAATATTCCAAATTTTACTAGATGCTACTAGACCCAGTGACTCAGCCACTTAAATCCCACAGATAGGAAGCTTAAAGAGGAATAACACTCAGCTTTAACACTGAGGAATCTGTGCGTGTACTGTACAGCTCAGTGAAGACCATCAGATCACATGACCTCAAAATCTGGATCTGCCCCATGTAAGAGGTCGTTTTTAAATGTTTTTAATGTAAGATCTTAGTGAGTATGTGTACATCCCCTCAGATGACAGTGTTGGTATTCCTACAGCTAAAAAGAAGCACTCAATATTTTATTTAACCTTTATTTAACCAGGAATAATCCCATTGAGATTCAGAATCTTTTTTACAAGGGGGTCCTGGTAATAGTCCCAAAAATGAAGAGTTGGTGTCCCCTAAGATCCTCCTGTTAGAAATGACTATTTATGGGCTGGTGTTTAGCTCAGTTGGTAGAGCACTCGCCCCATGTGTTGAGGCTAATAGTCCTCACTGCAGGCGACCCCGGTTCGAATCCCACACCTGCGTGTCACCCCCCCCCTCCCTCTGCCTCCTATTTCCTGTCTCTCTCTGAACTATCCTGTCAATAAAAAAGCCCCTAAAAATATTTAAAAAAGAAAAAAAAAGAAACTATTACTATTTATTTACAGAAAGTATTATTGGTTAATTGTGCTATTCAGTTTTAGGGAAATATTTGTCTCATTTGAAAAATCCCCAACAATTAATTATCTTTCAAGTTTTATACAGACATTTTATACATGACCTGCACAGACAATGTTCAGCTGTGTCCCTTCTTTGTGATGTTTATGAATACTATAATAATAAATGACATATCTGACACTGTCAACAACTTCCTTCTTGCAGATTTATCTTGATGTGGTGCAGCCAGGGCATTTTGGGAAGTCATGATTGTAGTTCTTCATTTACAACACTGCGCCACTGCAGCCTGCACTGAAGAATCATGGACTCAGACAAGGCTAAAATTAATTTCCCCCTCCTTATAAAAAGCATCTTGTCTGATCTGCAAATTAACTCAAATTTAGGAGCATTTTAACAACCATTTTCAGAGGTTTTATATCCAGCAATAAAATGTTTATCATCATTATTAATTAACATAAATAGTCTTCCAAGATGCTGAAATGAAACTTAAATCCACCATTTGAGTCAGAATAATGCAAATCCAGAACAGCTCTGTATGAACAGAGTGCAGCTCCTTCAGGATTGGCTCTGTCAGTACAGTAGGTCACTGCCAAACAATCCTCACCACAATCCTGACAAATACAACAAAGTTCTTCTGTAAAGATACAGCAAATCTGATGCACACAACCACAACTGAGCTCTGTGCACACAAACAGAACCATCACTGGACCCACAGGCTCACGGGCCCATTATCAGGACAGCTGTATGTACATTTGTGATGTTTTTTTTCATTATGCCTTCCATTAATCAATATAAAACAATAAAGCTATATAGTCTTCCATCGTATGGACTGACAGAGTGAGCCTGTGATGGGCAGTTTACCAGCTGAGATAAAAGCAGATGTGCTCAAGTTACTGCTGATACTTCACATGCGGCAGGAAAGGAAGTAGGGATTTAGAATCCAACTTATTACAACAATCTGGGTTGTACTGACACAAAAGTAATGACTCTTTTGATCTCTTTGTTGTTTGTCTTTGTTGTTTTTTTTTTTACTGTTGCAAATGAATTGCAGCCCCTGCAACTCCAGTGAAAACCAGTGAGAATCTCCTTTTCATGTTATAAAAGGGGCATTTCCAGTTTCCAGATGGTGAGTGAAAACATCAACTAATTATCTAAACGCTACAGAAAACAGTAAAGGAGGAAATTAAGCAGATAAACTGGATTAAGTAAAGTAAAAACAATAAGCACTGAAATGTCAGTCAATCATAGGGTGTGAACAGATTGCAGATACTGTATGTCAGCAACAAGAAAAACACAAAACTGGGTAACGCTTTATATTAAGGTCCTTGTAATAAGCATTAGTAAATAGGTAATAAGGCCCTTATAAGTGATTACAAGATGCTTATTAACATTATTATGCGTTTATAAGACTATATATGTATTAATAGACTCATTATAATATAGTTAATAGCAGACTATAAGAGATTTATAATAACTTATAATAAACTTAGTTAACTGTTTGTTGATGCTTATGAACATTAATAAAATCCTTATGAGTATCTTATAATTGTTCATAATAACATTACAAACACATATTGACTCAACTAGCCCAATCATTATGTCTTTGTTATGCCTTTATTAATCTTAAGGTCTGTGTAATAAGCATTAGTTAATAGGTAACAAGGCTCTTATAAGTGCTTACAAGTATTAATAGTCTCATTATAATATAGTTAATAGCAGACTATAAGAGATTTATAATAACTTATAAACTGTTTGTTGATGCTTAAGAACATTAATAAAATCTTCATGAGTATCAATCTAGCCCAACCATGATGTCTTTGTCATGCCTTTATTAATCTTTTTTTTTTGTTTGATTTATTAACATTATACTTTATTGCTCATCCATTATAAGTTTACTTGTTTACAGTAAACTGTGCTTTTTACAGGTACTGGATCTAAAGCGAGAACAATGTCTTTTATTATGCATTTGATTTTGGTTTTCAGACAGGTGCGTCGGAGGAGAAGAGCAGACTTGTAGAGTTTCTTCTCACTTGAAACATTTATTAAGCGATTGTTTCGTTCAGACCTTTCCCAAGGCATTGTCTCTGACCCTCTTCTTTGTCATCTTCATCTGGTGACAGATTTGATTTTTTTCAGGGGTTTTTTTTCCCCCCCTGAAGGTAGGCTATTTAATTAGGATTTAAAGTTTTTTTGGTCGAACTACCTTCAAAAATCAGTTTTCTGAGTTTGTTTTGTGTACCTGGCAAAGTCACTTTTTTTTTTCTTCCTCCTCCTTCCAGTGTTTTTGAGGGACTGCTTCTTTTCTGCTTTTTCTCAGTCTGTACTAGAGTCTATGGCTATGCTGTTGAGTGATTCTTTACCCCTTTCGCTTTTATTTTGAAAGCAAACAGCAAAACCGGAAGTTCCGGTTTAAGCTAGCCGCTGATAGCTTAACACATGCCCATGTGTAAAATGGAGGTAGTTGCCCAACATTTTTGCCCCCGAGTAGAATTCAAACCCATTCTGTGCCTCGAAAAGAAGCAGCTGACAAGAGGAAGCGTTGTGAGACGGAGGATGACTCTTTTGGTAAGTTTAACTGCTGCTAACTAGTTAGTACAAACTCAAACATGCATAGCTAACGTTAGCCGAAGCTAGTGTAGACCTAGCCGCCTCATGACTGTTGCTGCCCTACGGAAGCGCTCCTCTGTGTATCAGTGAGAACGTTTTTATATTAAAATGTAGTTTATTTTGTCTCCAGCTAGGCTTATATACATACAGTGTACATTGTCGAAATATATAACTTCTCTCTTTCGTTGTGCACCGTCTGATATGTTCTTGACACTTTCTGTACATGATAGCCTGCTTACTGCTGTGTACATTCAGCACAGTCATTTGAGTTTGAGTTTAATGAAATGTGCTACTATTGACTCTATTTAAAATGCTTGAAAATTCAACTGTAAAGTGTTATTGCAGGATATATCGAGACTTTTATTTTTATGTTTTTACATAAAAAGAAAATGTCATTATGAAAACTCAGATGTAAATTTCCTCTATCCTCATTCTCTACCGACCCCTCCTCAGACTCCTCAAGCTCCTCAACCTCAGATGATGGCAAGAAGAAGAGGAAGAGGGAATTGCTTTTGATGCAAACAAGAGTGCAAAAGAGCAGCTGCGTTAAATGTTCAATGGAATTAAAAATTAAAAAAAATAAAAGTGTAGGCCTACTTTTTTTTCAAAGATCTGTTTTAGGTTATTTTTATTTCTATACATTTTAAGTATAAAAATCATGTTGCACTTAGCAAAATTGCACTTTTTTGAGTTAAATTTTGTTTTGTATAATATGCCTAAATGTTTTAAAGGTGCTTTCTACCTGTTTTAGGTGATTTTGATTTTTATACATTTTCATTAAAATGTCTCTTTACTTGACAGCAATGAATAAAACAATGTTGGGCTTCACTGTTGAAACATTTGTATTAGCCTACTATGCAATCTTTTCTTTACATTTTATCAACCTTGACCACATGTATTGTTCATTAAAGATGTGGAAGTTGTGAAAATCATTGTTTGTTAACCATTAATGAATGCATTACAAAAGATTTATTAGACTTAATAAGGCATTGTTCTCGCTTTAGATCCAGTACCTGCAAAAAGCATAGTTAACTGTTAACAAGTGCATAGTTAACTGATAATAAGGGCATAATAATGCACAATTAAAGATTTATCAGCCTTAATAAGACATTGTTCTCGCTTTAGATCCAGTACCTGCAAAAAGCATAGTTAACTGTTAAAAAGTGCATAGTTAATTTATAATAGATGAGCAATAAAGTATATATTAACGTTAATAAATCAAACAAAAAAGATTAATAAAGGCATGACAAAGACATCATGGTTGGGCTACACTCAATGTGTTTGTAAAGTTATTATGAACAATTATAAGATACTCATGAAGATTTTATTAATGTTCTTAAGCATCAACAAACAATTAACAAGTTTCTTATAAGTTATTATAAATCTCTTATAGTCTGCTATTAACTATTATAATGAGACTATTAATACTTGTTAGCACTTATAAGAGCCTTATTACCTATTAACTAACGCTTATTACACAGACCTTAAGATTAATAAAGGCATAACAAAGACATAATGATTGGGCTAGTTGAGTCAATATATGTGTTTGTAATGTTATTATGAACAATTATAAGATACTCATAAGGATTTTATTAATGTTCATAAGCATCAACAAACAGTTAACTAAGTTTATTATAAGTTATTATAAATCTCTTATAGTCTGCTATTAACTATATTATAATGAGTCTATTAATACATATATAGTCTTATAAACGCATAATAATGTTAATAAGCATCTTGTAATCACTTATAAGGGCCTTATTACCTATTTACTAATGCTTATTACAAGGACCTTAATATAAAGCGTTACCCAAAACTGCTACATTAAAACATAAAATCCCTCATACTGTACATTTAGGCTGTATGAGGGATTTTTTTTTCAATATTGTCAAATAAAATCCAGTTTATGATATGAACATGTCTGGAAGCTGACAGGGAGAGTTGATGACAGAGTGTATGAGCCCATTGCTGCTCTACTGTAGTGACAAGTGGTATGAGGAAGTCAAGAATGACAAAGAAAATCCAGCTCACCTTTATTGGTGCATGCAATCCACTGTAAGGGTGTGACATCATAGTTGTGCTGACCAACAGAAAAGGTGAATACTCGAACCTTAGGGGTGACAAACAGAGCAAGTCAAACATGAGTTGTCAGTAGGGAGGGGTATCGTTTAGGTTTTACCCGATATCGGTGCCAAACCGGTAAAACTTGTCCAAAAACTGTGTCTTTTCATTTTTAAGGTATTTTGTGACGTGCAAGTTGAGCAGAATATTAATTTAAACAATATAAATATAAATACAACCAAGACTAAGGAAAAAAACAACCAATATAAAAAACAACAACAACAAACTGTCATAATTATTATAATAAAAACAGCAGTGTATCAACACCAGCAGCTTGTGTCGATCACTTTTTTCCTGCTGATTTTATAAAACACATACAGTACACATGCTACAGCTGTGCAGCGCCGCATCCACTGTGCTGTGGTTCAGCTGATCGACGCCAGAGCATGTGAGCGGAGCAGAGGAATGGACAGGTAGTGGTGCAACGGATCGTTGTTGATCCGTGATCCATTCGTATTACTTTCCACGGATCAGCTGATGAAAAAAAAGTTGTGCGTGTACTGTGATAACACTAGGCCAGTGTTTTTCAACCTTGGGGTCGGTACCCCACGTGGGGTCGCCTGGTATTCAAAAGGGGTCGCCTGAAATGTCTAGTAATTGATTAAAAAAATACTGATAAAAAATGTTTTTTTAACTAATTATTATTACTTGCGAAATTTTAATCACACAATCTTAAACAACTGTATTCTATACTTTCACTTTCTCGAATATAAATCGAGTTCAAATCAAATGCAGCATATAGAAATATCTGAGCTGGCGCATCTTGATTGACAGTCGCCAGAAATTTATGATGTAAAAATGGGGGAACCAGCGCACTAGGCGCACCGCCACAGCCAAATAAACAGGCAATTTAAAAAAAAAACTCTGCTCGTATCGGCAGCTCTGTGTGACACACAACAAAAACTGACAATAACGCGTGTACCTGTAGGTCTAATTAAAAATACAGTGGCAGTGGCTATCGGTACCCATCCCTAATGGGCAACACTACTCCAATCAGAAGAATCAGGAGAAACCCACCGTCTTGTTGGGCCAGTTGTATTGCATGAAGATGTCCTGAGCTCGGTCCTCCCCTCCATCAGTAAACAGCATGATTATTTTATTGCAGTTGGCCCGGGGGACGTTTGTCTTCTGAAAGGACAAAAGGATTTGAGAGAACACAGGTAAACAGTGTGTGCAGACACTGGTATCAACATGATCTCGATCAATACGACATAATGTTACATTTAGCAGCTGGTTGAAGGCAAAATGAAATCCAGATTTGTAGTCGGTGGTGCCTTTAGCCTGCATCTGCTGGACTGCATCTTTGAAGATCTTCTTGTTGCGCACATTGGCCTGGACTAGATGTTTGAAGCAGGGAACCACGGCCTCGGCCTTCTCGTTGAACTGAAACACGGTGATATGGAAAGACAACGTAAAGAAAGGCTTCAAAATGAAGGAAACACGTAGGACAGAGCAAGAACAATCAGACTGTAGATACTAACCCTGGCCACGTTGACATAGTCGTCGTCAGACAAAGTGTCCAGCATCTCCATCACTGACGCTTTGATCAGTTTTAGGGTGAGTCCACTGACACTGCCGCTCCTGAGGACACACATCACACACACCCTTAGACACAATGATACAATGATGATTAATGATACAAGAGAAAAAGGTTTAGATATGCATGGTGAAATGACAGCAGCACATGTTCCAGATGAGCAGAGGTTGTGCAGTACATGAGTCTGGAACACAGAACCAAATGCTATGCTGTTGGATATACATTCAGGCTGTACCTATTTAAAGTACAGCAACTTCTTCTATTACAATGCACACTCTCTCTCTCTCTCCCCCAAAGTGGCTGACTACATCCTCGCTGGTGCTGAAAACGTTACTGTGCTACCTCCAGATGTTCAGTCAGACACAGTTTCCCCTGCAGCAGCGATTAACCAGTTGTGATACGTCCTTTTCAGCAGACATGTGTTTGTATTTCCACTCCCTCCTGCTGTATTTCACAGTCCACAGAGAAAGGCACTGATGTGAAGTTTGCATAAATGGAAACACTATTTTCAACAGCGTAGTTAAAATGATAAGAACAAAACCCCGGTGAGAATGAATTCATATGGATTCTGTTTTTGGCCTGCACTTTACTCAGCAGCATCCGTTCAGTGTTGGTGAAACACAATCCAGAGAGACCACAGTAAAAACAACATGTAGGGTTAGAACATGTTTATTGTTCCTAGTTGTTGTTTCCTATTTGTACTTGACTACGTGGCTGGTTGTTTCATGCTGATGAAAGTTCATTTGTGAGGGTTTCTCTCCTGTGGTGCTCATCCGCCTCAATAATAGGATTAACCCGTGAAAGGGAGCCAATGAAAAACCCTTCATCAACACAGTGAATTGTAAACCTGGGGCCAGAACAGAACAGTGACAACAACATACGGCTGCACTTGAACATTGTCAATGGTCTGAACACACTCACTAAGGTCGACTCCACTCTGATATTTAATGCTACAGTAGAGAGTTGTGAATGAGCTGAGAATAAATAGAAAACTCATGTCACATCAAATTGTGTTTCCACTAAATGCTGGGATGTTTCATCAGATCAAACTACAACATTCTTTTGTTCTTGTGTCTGAATGATAACAGGATGAGCAGCAGAGTTGGTTCTTGGTGCACAGCTGTGTTTCCACTACAACTATAGTAAAGCATCTCTCTCCAGTGCTGAAGGACCCAAAGACGTCGCTCATGTGTGTGATACTGTAACATGAATCACCTGTCCAATAAGGGAGGACGGATCGATCTAACTATCGATACTATTGATTTGTTGTAAAAACAGCAAAACTGGGTAACAATACAATACAGTAAGTACACACTATTAAGCATTAGTTAAAGCAGAAGTAAGCGGAAATTTTTGTGTTAATATAAGTCTTAAATAGTTCTATCTTCCGACAGCAATCACTTACATAGAGTGTTTGGTCTGAAACACGGGTCTGTCAGTCACTCTGCTCTGCTGTAAGCCGATGAGAAAACTTTCCTTGTATCCTACAACCTTATCCAATGAGGAGAGAGAACGGCATAAAGGGGCGGTCCTCTCTGTGTGTGCAGCCAAGGGATGCGCGTGAATGTGGTGACGTAGGGACGAGGGCGGGGACTGCTAACTCCATCGGCTGACAGGAAGTTAGCCAAAACCACCGGATCGCTTACTTCTGCTTTAAGCATTAAATACTGAATTCATCATTTATAACACATGAATACTCATTAGTATGTAGTTTATAAACACAGTGTGTTTTACTCATCATTGATGAGCACTAACTTTATAATTAACTACATACTAATGAGAATTCATGAGTTATAAATGAAGAATTCAGTATTTATTCATGCTTAACTAATGCTTAATAGTGTATACTTATTATAAAGTGTTACCCAGAACTATGTGTACAAACAACGTGCTGTTGTCATAAATCTGCATACTACTTCTCCCTTCACTGCTGCTGCTGTCAGTGCTGTGACCCGTGTCACACGAACAAACATGTCGTGTGTGTATGCACAGCTACGCACACCCTGACAACAGGCGCCAACCAATCAGACAGAACAACACTAATTATGTCAGAGAGTAAGAGAAGCATCATGTGGACCTATTTTACAAATGTCAGTGAAAATGTTGTGGACATCAATATTTGCAAGAATATGAGCAAGAAAGCTGTTCGCTATTGTGGAAACATCACAAATGTATTCAAACACATGAAAAATCACCACAAAGAGAAACAAAACTTTAAAAAAAACAAAGCCCAGAGACAAAGCAGCCTAGCAGAGTCGAAAAAGTATCAGCAGCAGAATACTGGCCCTGAATTTAGTTGGTATTGGATGAATTCCAGATTATGAAGTATCGCACAACCCTATGTCCAACATCAAAGGAGACTATCTGCACACTTGGATCAGTATACTGCAACTTGCATCTGATCCAAGTGTGCAGATACTCTCCTTTCTTGTACACTTATTCATTGTTTTCTGGCACCTTGGCATATGCTGGTCGTGGGTGTGGTGATCTACTCCAAATAATCAGTATATCCACATGTAAGGAAATTACTAAGGACAATTGCCAACTTCTAGTTCTGAAACATTGACTACTTACACGTCCACAAGAATGACCATATCTTTAGGGGATGAGGCTCCCTGGATGTACCTGTGACAAAGAGAAAGAGGAGAGACGGTGTCAGCCCAGAGAATGTACTGCAGAAGTGAAAAGACAAAATAAAGACTCAGAGCAGCGGCTCACTGTACCAGGGTCTCCTCCTGACATCATACAGGTCGATCTTATCAGGGGCTTTCCACGGTGTCGCTGCGAGAGAGAAGAAAATGTTTCCCTCATGCCATTTATATCAATTTGAATTAGATTTCACGTAGACACTTAGGTCACTCTTCATAGTATCTCTCCTTTGAAACCTGCCTGGATAGTAGCGGGTCACTCCCGTCGCACTACCAAACGCCTGCCACAGCAGTGACGGAT
Organism: Trachurus trachurus; assembly: GCF_905171665.1. Lineage (NCBI taxonomy): Eukaryota > Metazoa > Chordata > Actinopteri > Carangiformes > Carangidae > Trachurus > Trachurus trachurus. The sequence continues at coordinate 28,790,474 of NC_139896.1, forward strand.
CCTCCCGGCTGTTTTCCATGAAGACTTTCTCCAGCGCCTGTGTCCAGTTCAGCTCATTCAGGATGACTGGAGCTGAAGGGACATACATGACAGACATTAACAATAAAAAACATATCATCACAGGCTGCAGTGAGATATATAAGGACACATGAAGAGATCCACTTGCCTCCTTTGTAAATATCTGTAGGGATCTGAACAGCTGTGTATGAATAGTTGACGTTGTTTTTGAAGTTTGCATCATAAACAAACTCCAGCTTGATATGTGAAGGGTTTTCCACTTCTCCTTCTCCATCCATGGAATACTGCTGGATAACAAGAGAGACCAGCTCACATTGATTCCATTGCCTTAAAATACCATTTGCCTATTAAAAATACATTTCAATCAAACCCTTTAATAACATTTAAAAAATCTTCCTTCTGCTGGAAAACCTAAATGAGCATAAAGAAGCAGAGGAATCAGGTTATTTGTCCCTTACTCACATAATCCAGCTCAGCCTTGGAGTCATAATAAGCCATGTCCAGCTCCTGGAGGAAAACACACACAGATATGGCAACCATGAAACAATATGAGGACATATATTCACTCGTATGTAGGTCACTTCACCTACTAGTCACACAAGTTTATTTGGATTAATTATAACAGTCTTCTCTATCAATCCCCAAATCTACATTTGTTTTACTTGTTTCATTTCCAATGTGGACATACTGCACATTTTAACCAGGCTTAATACATATGAAGATGTATTGAAATGAATTGTTGTTAGTCTATGATGGATTAAAGGAATGTGGAGGTTTTGCCTGGAAAAATCCAATTACGAAATGCATTTTATATTGATTTTTACGGATGTCAAATGTGACAGTTCATCAAAGGACAGTGATCCAATCAGTCAAATCTGTAACCAGGAAGTAGTGGATTAAAACAGCATCAAGTCCAGAAATAACAGCAGAAAATTGCTGCAGTGTGGAAACAAACCTTTGCTCAAACCTTTCTGACTTTATATTACAATATGAAAGACTGACACAAGACCCGAAACAACCAGTGACCCCAAGATGCAACTTAGAGCATCCATAAATAAAAAATGCTAATAGAATAGAAATTTTGCCATATAATTTTAACCTGACTCATATGTAAATTCATGCTTCTAGAATGAGCAATTAGCTTATTCAATTTTTCACAACAAAATGTTTTATTTTACAGACCACATATTGCTCATCAGCTTCAAGTGCTGCAGCAATTTCATGCTGTCTTAAAGGGATAGTTCAGTTTTTTTGAAGTGTGGCTGTATAAGGTACATAAGGAGTTTATAAGGAGATAAACGGCTGTGAATGGAACCAAACTAACAGTATGTTTTGCTGCCTAGTAGCCTACAAGAACTCCCAAGAAAGTCCCAAGAAAATAATACACCAGTTTAAAGCAGAAGTAAGCGATTTGGTCGTTTTGGCTAACTTCTTGTCAGCCAATGGAGTTAGTAGTCCCCGCCCTCGTCCCTACGTCACTACATTCACGCGCATCCCTTGGCTGCACACAGAGAGGACCGCCCCTTTATGCCGTTCTCTCTCCTCATTGGATGAAGGTTGGACAAGGAAAGTTTTCTCCTCGGCTTACAGCAGAGCAGAGTGACTGACAGACCCGTGTTTCAGACCAAACACTCTATATAAGTGATTGCTGTCGGAAGATATAACTATTTAAGACTTATATTAACACAAACATTTCGCTTACTTCTGCTTTAAGTGTACGCTATATGCAAATGTATTAAGGTGCATCCACTGGTTGGAAAAATACCATTTTATCTGGAACTAACCAACTTCTTCAGTATTCCTCTGCGCAGACAGGCTGCACAACGCACTCTACCACTCTGCTTATCAGGTGTTCGGTTCAGACTCTTGTGGAAGAGGTGGAGTGATGCTAGCCTGGCTCTCGCCAGACCCTTGTAGTTCCGCAAAGCTCCACCAGAGGCGCTACGCTCAGCTTCACACAAGGGTCTGGACTCGAGGCCAATGCAAACTTCTTCCCCGGAGCAAAAAATAATGAACCAATCAGGATCGCCGGGCGGGACTTTCTGAGGTGTGACGTAGCGCTGAAGCGACTGTTTGAGTCAAACAACAATGGCGGCTCGCAGTGAGGAGTCGTGCGTTGGCATTGATTCTGCTATTTCAACTGTTTTGTCGAATCTATCGTATATTAATTCTTTGAAAGATGAACAGAGAACGATTTTGAAGGCATTTATTGGTGGCAAGGATGTTTTCAAGATAACGGACAAGTGGTTTATCCAATCACATACAAGATTTTTTTTACAAGGCCCCGCCTTCTGAAATGAATCGCCTATGGAGCAGTCCCAGACCCTTGTGTGGAGCTCAGCGTAGCTTTGCGGAACTACAAGGGTCTGGCGAGAGTCAGGCTAGAGTGATGCCAGCTGATGCACTGTTTTTGATTGATTGATCATATTTATTTCAAACCAAACAAAAATGATATCTCACATACAACAACAAAAACATCCACGGGACACCATATAACCAAATATCGAACAGGACAAACAACAACAACAATAACAACAACTAACACTGTTTGAAATGGGGATGGAAGAAGCAGACTGTAAATAATTTGTATATAGCGTACACTTAAACTAGTGTATTATTTTGAAATGGGACTTCTTGTAGGCAGCAAACATACGCTGTTAGTTTGGGGCTGTTCACAGCTGTTTATCTCCTGTACCTCTGTCCAGCACCATGAGCTGGTATGGCTAACAGGAGGAGAGTAGAGAGCTATACAGCATAATAGTATTATACTGAGGAGTCATTTGTACTGTAGCTCATACGACCTCACTTCAACTATCCCTTTAATATGCTAATTGATAGAAAAAGGTGCTCCAAAGTCTAATCATCCACCCGTCACTGCAAGTCTGAAGTTTCTACTGTGAGGAGTAACAGATGCCAGTGTGATGACATAATGTCCCGTGTGCAATGTACCATGGTGACATAAGAACATAATGATTCAAAATAGCAGAAAGCAGCAAATCGCCCCATTTGCAAAGCTGTAAGCACCAAATGTTTGCCATTGTTTTCTACTCCACACTGTCACATTATGATTCAGTAGACAGGCTGCAGGGCGCAGGCAGAGCAGCGCCATCTGTTAGTCTTAGTTTTTGTAAAGATTCAACATACTTCAGAACAAGCGTGACATCTATTCAAAGGCTGATATGTTTCTATTTCTGGCCCGGTCTGATTATAAAATCATATCTCCAAAGAGGACCTTAACCTACATTACAATTCAAACAAACATGACAACTCTCCCCTCTGTCTGCTGTTTGACTTTTTGCCGTTACTTAAACAGATCTGGGTCCTGGCTCTCAGCAGACTACAGCTCCGACACATGCAGACATTATCAGCCAATGCTCCGTATCAGTCAGTCCAGAGACGTGACATTTCTAATCCTGCCTGAGAATTTCTCTTGAGAACTCACGTTTCTTTAGATCTGAGCCCGTGAGAACTGCTCCAGTCTTCTGACAAACAACTGTTTTAATATGATGACATGTATTGCTTTATTCTGCAAGAGATGTTTTAACTGAGAGTTCATTCTTACCCTGAGAAACAGCAATTGACCAAACAATCTAATTGTAATCATCATGTTCTGATTTGGTTTCTAATTGAGGTACGTCATGTGGAGACACATTGAAAAAGTACATTTTCATAAACAGAAAAGAATTAAAACCAACAGATCACAGCATGATCAACAGTGAGATGAAGAAAGAATATGATAAAACATGAAAAACCACAAGTGTACTCCTCTAAAATGAGAGAGAGGGGAGTGGTGGGGGGGCTTCAGTGCCTTAGAGAGGGATGTGAGAGGCCGTGTGAGAGGATGAGGTTAACCTTGTCTCATTTTGTCGGGTGTGTGAGGTAGACCGAGTGGAAAAGTGGAATGCCAGTGTGCGTAGGACTCAAACGGAACCGCAAGGCTGAGTGCACTCAGTCATCTGTTACACCCTGTCCGTCGCTGAGGGGGCTGCTCAGCTGACTGCTGGAAATGTTCCGTCAGTCTCAGGTCGTCGCCCTCACAGCCACAGCGCTCACAGACAACGCCATCTGCTCTGAATGTGCATCCGAAGTTACAGAATATGATCTGCGTCTTTATTCTAAAATTATTCTACTACAGAATTTGGTAAGAAAATTAAAGTGGACATATTATGGAAATATCACATTTGAAGGCTCTTTAACATATATTTGGGTGTTTGTCTTGCCTTCTCGCCCCCAAAATGTAAGAATTGACAAAAAAATCTGTAATTTTCAGGCTCCTAGATTGAAATCCAGTGTTGCTTTTAACTACTTTCAGTGTTAATTCTATCCTGTCTATCTATCTATTTCTTTTGGCTTCTAGCTCAGTGTTTTCCTCATGGGGTGCCCTCCACAGCGGGAGCTGAGTCTGGACTGCCAAGAGGGGCACTGCACCTTGGCTTAACGGCCGCGGTGTGGTCTCCACTGTCTGTTCTGGTCAGGGTGCTCCCTGTGGCACCACCCCTTGTGGTCTTGTGGCCTGGGATATTTCCCGGTGAGGACCGCTCTGCTTTCCTCACCCTGATCCTCAGTGCCCAGCCAGATTTCAAAAAGCTTGTGTTCACAGCTGTGTGTGCATGCCTGAGTGATTGTGTGTATATGTGCACGTGCGATGGGAGGGGTCAGGTAAATGTTGTATATATGTATGAAGTGCTATATATATAAATAAAGTTTGAAGTTTGACGTCTATGCACAGTTCTCAGGTCTTACCTTGATCCCATCCTGCCACAGATGCTCTCTCTGGAGCCGCTCTGCTTCACTGGCTAACCTCTAAATGTTCAACAGAGAGAATCATTAGAGGAGACAGATTACTGAGAGGAACCCACAGAGTATTACAGTGTCACTACTGGGACAGACCTGGGTTTACTTACTGCTATTTACATTTCACATTCTCTGCATTTAATCTGATTTTTTTGTAGTGCTGCTCTGACAACATGAGGAGAGCTGTCCTCCTGACACTATCAAGCTGTTGCTTCTGTACTGCAGACCCTGTATCCACTCAGTTTAGAACTGAGTGGAGTTGCATCTGTTTGTGTGAGGAAACAACAATTGCTGTAAATGGATGTTTAAATTCACCAAACTTTAAATGTGAGTATTGCAAGAAAGTTGAAAGTTGCTTTGTCGGCAAACTCACCCAGAGCTTCCCAAAGACCAAACTATTCAAATTCTGATCATCACTGAATAGATCTCCTACAGAGCAGAAGCTCTTTCCCAATGTTTTTGTGCCAAAAAATAAAATAATGTATATAAATGTAATTTGTCACTCTTATTGAATGGAATTATTTAAACTTTATCACTCCATGCTACAATTCAGTCGAGAGAAATCCCCTCACTTGCATAAAAGAAGCATTATAAAATAAGCAGCACATCCAGTAGAACAGCACAGTCACATTAATACAACACAGTTTCATATTCATCAGGAAAAAAATACAGTATATATACTTACATCAAGGGCTTTGCGCTTCTTAGCCAGCAGCTTCTCTATATCTGAGGCCACCTTCTCCACAATCTTCCGGGGCTGATTCTTCACCAGACTGAATCGTCTTCTTTCTTCATTGTATATCTGAACATTTTTAATGGACAGTGTCATAAGAAGCATAAGAGCAATAACAGCTGCACAGGCATTCTGTTTCTGCTGACCTCATGTTTTTCTATTGATAAATTGTAACCTATGACTTTTATTGTCTAAGCTGACTTGGCACAAAGCTGCGTGGCCATTAATGCTGCTGAACGTTACGGGCAGTGGTTGAACGATGTTATTTGGTAGGTCTGCGTTTTGTAAAAAATGAAAGCAAGAGGCACTTGAGTGGAAGATGTGATGAATTGCAGCCTCTCAGAGAGCGCTCCTGAATTAGACACAGACCTTGTTATTCCAGGCTCATGAATTTGCAAAAGCAAATCCTTTTTATATTTAAATACCAACACAGGGGAACAGTGGGTTGTTGTGTTTGTATGTTCAAATCTAAATATGGCTCCTTTCATGAAACCTATCCACACACAATGTCAGTTGTCTTTGGATTTGTCGTCACTGAGTTTTATTCCTAAATGACACTGACACCGTGTGGCAGATATTCTTCTGGCCATAATGTAAAAGTATTGAAGTGAAGGTAATCTTCTTTAACTCATTAACAAAAAAGGATAAACTGGTCAAAAAGATGAGATAATGATGCCGGAATGTGGTCCAACTAAAAATCTTGTTGCTGCCTGGTTGAAGTGCAGAACCCTGTGACATTATTTAATATGAGGAGGTTAATTGCACTTTAGATTGAGCTCTATTCAATGTTCCAATGAAGGTAAAAACTGAATAGATGACTATTTTTTCTGTCTATATTAAAACCCATTTGAATGTATTCATCCGACTACACTCCATGGCTGCGACAAAACACTCCATGTCCTTGGTTCTAAAGCTTCCTGCAAACTGAAAGAGTCAGATTCACCCAGATGATGTTGTTACTGCGCTTCTCCAGACAGCCTGGAGTTCAATTAGACCACACATGGAAACACATCACAGTTAGCTTCAGAGGACCTGAAATATGGCTAATCAAATTATTCCTCATGATGCCTTACACCAGAGAGCTTTAGATGATCAGGAGACATCTGGGATAGACACCACAGTGAAAGCAGATAAAGCTGCATGAGGTAAATGTCTGTAAGATTTTGGTTACAGACCTGTTTTTCTCATTCCAACTTCAAAACGCAGAATAAATAACATAAGTATACAATCCAAGAAGCAGAAGAACTACAAGAACATCATTGAGTACTTAGGAATCTGAACAATATTTGACTTGTGCATTAAAACACGATATGTGGCTCTAAATGGCTTTTAATAGATGGTCCTCTCTGAGAATAAGGACAACTCCATGTTACTGCATCATTATCATTATAACAGTGTATATTGAACAGCTCTGTCAAATACTGAAGAGCTCTGTCAGAGTTCACACTTTTATCTAACTGTGTAGTATATACAGTAAATATACAGTCAAAATATTGACTGAATTTTCTGGAGGTGCAAATTATGTGTTTGACAGATCATGTACTTTTTTTCCCGGGCACCATTTATCACAATCAGGAGCACAAAGCAATAATTAAAAAAAAAATTCTCAGTATGAAATGTGAGATAAATAAATAAATGAAAGGCTGTGTATCTTGTGTGTTTTAGCCCATCGTGTCAGAGAGAAGATGAAGACAGGACAGGAGTGGAGACAGTGACCTGGATAAATACATTTGGCAAACCTGCATGTGCAAGTATACTGTAGCATGTGACAGCCCTCAACCTAAAAATGGGCTTCACATATTGAACTTGAACACATCCCTCAAGTCGTGTACTGACCAGATGCTTTCCTGGCCCACGCTGCACAGATGGGAACATGCAGTAATGAACAGTGTGTTTCTGTGAACTGTGCATGAAGGACAAAAAAATGGCACATGAATAGATAAATGGAAAAATAAATACATACACAAATAAAAAGGATGAAAATGAATGTATGTCTCTGAATGCATGATTTTGTTGTATTTGCATCCTGTCTGTTTCAGTCCTGTATTTGTTTGTGTCTCTCCAGCTGTCTGTGCTCACATAGACAGTTTTAATACAGCTGAATTCCCATTAAAGCAGGGCAGCGGCAGTAGCTTCATCAAGTTGATCGCACTGTTAGAACAAGTCTGTCTTTACAACGAGCTCTAAGTTAGCAAACACATACAGATAAATACAAATATTTAGTGAGGAAATGTAACAACCTAGAATAAATACTGTTATGTCGAGATACAGTACAGAAGGTGATTCATACATTTAACAATGCTTAAATAAATACCTGAAAGTACCTTTTTAATGCCAAACTGTTTTTGTTTTGCTTTTTTAATAATTTTGTGTTTATTTCTGTGTCTATTTATTTGCTCATTTATACTTGTGCCATTTTTGTCAAACGATCTTTACGATAAAGATCTTTTCACAGAATTAGGAAATGTGATAAGGAAATGTCCTTGTATTTTGTTATTTGTTATTTTAGTTGTTTCAACAACTGTTAAATTGTTATTAAATGTGGTCCTTATACATTTATGTCACCTTCAGGAGCTGTAATATTGTTCAACAGCCCTTCACTTTTCTTCCAGCAAAACCTTTAGGTCAAAAACATTTTGCCCAGTCTCAGGATTATGACTGAGGGGCTGAAGTCCTGATGTTCCCACAGCACACACTGGGATCCTGGACAGGATGTTCCTGCTCTGTATTCACTTACTATGACATGGACTGTGTGAACTGTCATGTAGCTCAGGTTAGGGTCAGAGGTCAAGGCTATCATCACAAAATTAAAAACAGGATGATGTTCATGAAATATTTTCACTTTAAACTGGTCAAACTTGCCCCAAACACAAGAGGTAGTTTGATGTTACACAACACCAACGCACACTCTTGCTGACAGATTAAACATCCACCTGATTGGGGGCATGGATGGATTTCAGTAGCACTCACATGGGCAGCCTGAGTGCTAACAAATTGACATTTCATTAAAAATTCCAGGTGCTTCCTGGTCAAGAGAAGATTGCTCCGAGCGCTGCAGGCTGGGAAGAACAATTTCTTACCAGAACCTGAGTGGTTTTAGGAGCACAGACGGATTAATGAGGATAGAATGAACAAGTGAGTCGCACATCAAGGCATTACTGCAGGTTGCAGGCCGACCATCTGCTCAGCTGTGACACAAACAGAGAGGACACGTGCTGCCGCTCTCTGCTGAGGGAACGCCCCCACACATCTTTTCCAGAGCACGGCTCTCTTGCCCCCTGCAGACCATCTTTGCTCCTGATTTTTGGCATTTGCCTTTTCAGGGACAACCCTTACTCCAGGGCAGGCCACCTGTTACAGTGAAGATGTGAAATAACCCTGATCATTTGTTGGATTCTTATAGTTAATGCATTATTCCCATTTATTACTGTGAGAGAAAGCAGGAACTGCACTTGGAGTTGGATGAATCTATATGTTCTCAGTACATTTGGTGGAAAGGTTTTATTTTGCGGTTAAACTTTTCTGTTTCTTCAACAAATATCAGTTCGGTTCAGACTTTGGAGTTTAATTATTTTAGAGATGTAACTTATTTAATTAATTATTTTGTTATTTCTATTTTAATCAACAGTATTTTTGTCGATTAAAGAAATGCAGTCAAAAAAGTCAAACACTTTGTTTGATTAAAGTGCAGTCAACAGTCACACAATTTTTCCTAAAATTTCAGTTGATTTTTGTTGATTCAGATTTCTCTTCCCTCTCCTCTTTTACTGAAACAAATCAAAAACAGAATATTTTATTATTTCTGTCCAGCTTTGAGTTGTAAATTCCTCTAATAAAGGTAAACTGAATTTCTTTTGTGTAACAGTATTAAAACGTGGTTGAAAATAGTCACTTGAATGCATTATTTTTAAATGCATTTTGCCTTGTGAAAACAACAGTGTGCAGCTGTTTTGACCTGTGACCTGATTTGAAAGATTTACACCCTCAGTTGGAACTGGAGAACTGAGAGCCGAGAGCCACAGACAGGCTGAGGAGACACAGACCAACAAGTTTGTGCTGGTTTTTCTCTTATTGTTAGGTTTATTGACAATTTGAAAAATAGAGAACATAAAAAGCCTTATCCTTCTAATACTTTCAACAGAAACATCTCTTTGTAAGCATGCGCTGTTAGAAATCCAGTAACTGAGACTGTGTAACCACAAAAGGAACCATGGTTCTTATATATGAGGAATGACAGTTTTGAAATCAGGTTACTTCAGAGCATTGGGAGTTAGATTATCTTACTGTATGTAATGTAAAACTTAACACATAAATGCATCAGATGTGGATATGTAATGACTGACTGAGAGCTCCCTGACAGATACCTGCTCTGTGACAGATGACCTGTTCTACCATTAACACATAACTCTGGTATCACATGATCAGCTTCCAAAGAATCAATATTGATGAATGTTCGAGTTATTAAACGCACAACTTCATGCAACATAACACCAGATATTCTAAATCAGCCAGTGCTGGCGTGTGTTCAGGCATCTTTCTTCAAAGGAATCCTACAATGTTTTCAAGATTGATAATTACTGCAAACAATAGGAGTGCCAGCAAAATCTGGCAACAACACCTAAAAAGCAGAGCACACATTCTGCTAATCTGCATAATACAAAAGGTATAAGGAAGAGTTTTATGTCTGTCCTGGGAAAACAACAACATGATGTTACCGGCTCTTCACTACTCTGCAGCGTGTCCCAGAAAATCGAGGAAGAAGAAACAAAGTGTTTTCTGAAAGACAGACTCTGATTGTTTTCTTGTTGTTTGAACCTGTTTATCCTTAAACTTAATGGATTTACAGCTACTTTGCCTATTGACCTCTCTGCTCAGTGCATTTGTAATTAAGCTTTTGCAGCACCATGATGAGAAAGACCTGTATTCTATTTCTAAAAGAGATAGAATACAGAGAGAGAGAACTACACACTCACCCCTTTCAACTGCTGAGCTCCAGTGATTTGCTGAAAGACTCTCTCAATCTCCTGCTCGATGCGTCTGGCCCAGTGCATTATCCTGTGGATAAACATCACAGGCTGATTGTCACACAACATTCACAAATGAAAAAGATGTGTGTCAGTGTGTGTGTGTGTGTGTTCACATAAGTAAATATGCAGTGATGGTTTAGGTAAAAAAGCTTTTAGCAGTGTAAGGATCACAACAATAACAAATTATGAAAATGTGCTTTGTAACTAAAAACTCATTATTGGCTTCAAAGAGACAACAATACTCTGCAAATGACTTCTTTTGGTTCTCATTAAAATACACTAAATAAATAAATATTGTTTTTAAATGTACTGAATGAATGCAGGTGTGCTTCTACAGTGAAACCTACACCATACAAAAGGCTCCAGTAATCCTTTAACCGTCAACAGAATCAGCCCACAACCTTCTTCGATATCACACATTCTAATTGTATAGTACAGTACAATATCAAACCCTGTATCCATCCATAGGTTTCTGCTTTGTTTCTAATCACCGGGTTATCTACATTAGGACAAAGTTACTGTTTTTTTTTTTAAACATCCTGATCTCCCGGTGCATGGAAATTAACAGAAGACATCCAAACTAAATTTCTGTTTCCAGCGGATCATTTCACAGTAAACACACATGCACAATCCGACGGAAAGGTGCCACATAGCCTGCTCCCTCCTCGTCGTGACTCGCAAAAGTGAAAGTGAAACTTAAGTGAGAGCCGGTGTCCTACCATGCTCCTCAAAGCTGCTTAGTGCCAGTGAAGGCCATACAGACTCCCTCAGGCCATGACAGAGGTGTCATTCAACCTGTTGTAAGTCGATGTACCATCACAAAAGTTATGAAAATATTATATGAAGGTTGAAAAGTTCCTTAGTGTTGGCTTAACATATACAGTATCTGGGTGTTTGTCTTGCCTTCCGGCCCCCAAAATGTGAGAATTGACCAAAAAAATCTGTAATGTGCACGCTCCCTATGTTGAAATCCATGTGGTTTTACGAGCTGTTCCCTCAGTTGTCTTCCAGTGATGTAACTAGGATTCGAATTTGCACAATCCCACCCCTACCTGGGACAGGTAGAAGGGGGTGGGGCAAGCAGTGGTTCATTTGCATTTAAAGGGACAGGCACTGAAACCAGCCGTTCTGAACAGGGCTGTTTTGAGAGGATGAAAAGGGCTGTGATGTTTGATCCTTGGGGTATTTGACCAAAGCATGTCAGAGACATGTCTTTAAGACACCTGGAACTATTTTAAATTGTGGAAAGGAGGCATAATATGTCTCCTTTTAGATGCTTTTGATGGCAGGACAAGGCAAGTTTATTTACAAAACAGTCATCATAGCAACATCCTCTGCCCTTAGACCCTCACATCAACCGAGGAAAAAACCCCAAGAGGAGGAATTCCTCATCCAGGACGGGCAGACAGGCAATAGATGTTGTAGACAGTTGTAAAACAGTTTACAACATGGAATATGGAATAATGGGGATTGTTCAGTCAAGAAGAGTTGATGAAGGCAGCTTCTGGTGAGCAGGCTGGGCCATATCTACAAATAAATTATGACATACAGGGAGAACAGGGAGAGCAGGCCAGCTTAATAGGAGCACTGGATGGGAGGCTGGGTCATGAGCAGGGAGGGCCGGCTGGGGGAGAATTTAATATATTCAATCAAAGGACATGATATCGATCACGCTGCTCTGAGAGAAGTATTACGCACATATGAGCTAAGACAGCAGAATAAAACCACTTGTTGAAGTCACTCGTTTCCAGAGTATGAAGTAGGAAGACAGAGCAGCCTGTTCTCCAGCCAGCTGGATGATCCTCCTCTACACATCTACATGTCTGTTCCTTCGTCACTTTCATCCCAGTAATTCTGTTTACACTGGGTGGCTTCCACACAAACACTCACAACATGAGCTGGATTAGTTAGAGGGTCCCCACACGGAGACAGTGTGTTGCACACGCATCAAAGGCAGCAGCAGAATCACCATCAAACACGACAACCAGTGCACCTGATGATGGAGTGGGCCGGGGTGGGGTGGGGGGGCTTTTTGACCAACAAAAGCTTTTGGCTTATCTGGATAATTGAATTGAATAAGATTTCCACAGCAGCACCACTCCTACTAATCTCTCTGTTAAATGTCAGATCCGACACATTAATCACACCCACCAGCAAATACACACCACACAGAAACACCAGAACCTCAGAGCAGCAGAGCAGCAGCACATGTGGCCCCGGCAGCTAATTCCACCCCAGCCCACACAGACATCCTCCTGGATGCTGAAGAGGCTTCAACAAAGAACTGAGGACGCACAGACTAATAAAAAGCTCCTGATGCACAGAACATAACAGAAAACGTACTGTAAGTACAGAAAGCTTCGAGAGACCTTTACTCTCTGACTTACTAAGAAACATGTCCAGAAATCCACTGTGGACATGGAGTGATTTCTCCTTCAGAAACACCATCTTCTCTTACCCTCTCGATCAATATCATTATTTTTAGAGCATAAACTAACAGTGAGAATCGCCGAGCACAGAGGTGGCAGAAGAGGAAAGTCAAGATGCATCTTCAGAGGCCAGCTGCTTTCTTGCCAGTGTCGGGAAAATTGAAAATTGCAGTTTCTGTTTCTTTCTCCTTTCAAGAAAAACGCAGATATGAATCTTTTCTGTGAGTAAAATCTCACTGTATCTGGAGCTGTTTACTGATCTTACTGTACTGTACTGTACTGTACTGCCTGCCCGTAACCAGAGCCTCAGGTGCGGAAATTATCACTGGTTAGTTGAGCTGTCACAATCATGAAATTTTAGTTGCCAATAAATAATTGCAACTTTTTTAATTGTCTTTTTCTGATCATTTTTATTCCACTTTTATAGTATAAGCCTAAACATAGTTTAAAGGGATATTTCAACATTTTGGCAAATCTGCCCATTGCCATAATCCCTATAGTCATAGCACACAGTAGGTTCGTTACCTTTAATTGTTGGTGCAAGCTGTTTTTAGATGGTGGGGCAGAGACATGAGCTGCTCAGCTAACGCTACGGAGACATATGGTATTTCCAGGTTTCCATCATCAAATACACAATCCAACAACTCCAAAACACTCTTGTGAACAAGTTGAGACCTGCACATTCGCCAAGCCATCGGGTTTTGCAACAAATGCATGATGCTAATGTCAATAGATGCTCATCAAAATGCAATCGTCAATTATTAGAAATGAAGTGCCTTGAGATAAACAGTTTGTGCCGCTTTAATCATGTGCAATTACACCATAGTAGAAGGGAGTGCAACATGATGATGTCATTAAAAGAGGACGAGTCAAACCTCAAACGGTAGAAAATGACAATGAAACTGTGATGAAAATATGACATTTCTTTCATCCAGCTGATTATACAGATGAATAGAAACCATTTTAGACATTATGCAAAATAATTGTGATCTGGCAATTGTGACAGGCCTCCTGGTTAGACGGGTTCAGATGGTCAAAGCTGGACAAAGACAGGAGGCATAAAGGCTCAAAGAATATGGCCATGTCATACAAAACAAAAACAGAACACAACAAAAAAAAGGCTGTTAGCATTAGTGTTGAACTGCTTTTACAGTTTACAGTGCTTTTTTACCGACTGCAACTATGATACGTTCTTCATTAACTTACTGAATTTCCCTCAACATACAGTTTATTGTATAGTTCTCTCAATATGCAGAAACAGGATACAAGTAAACAAAATGTTTTTTCTTCCATGAGATATGCATCTGATCAAACAAGTACAAAGACCCATGACTAAAGGCTCATGGATATTGTAGTAGTTGACACCAAAATGACAAAGCTTCATTTCTCAAAGATGAAACAAAGCCGGTGGCTACAACATGAACTTTGGGAACTCTACAGTTGACACTACCCACGTTCCTGTGAAGCAGTTTTTGATAAATACAGTGTGTGTGATGATTTTAAAACAATAACTGAATCAGTATCACACTGCCTCCAGTGCAGCACATAGTGTTCAGTCTGTCTTATTCCAAAATGTGCTTTCAGCAACACGTACTACAGCATAATCATTTCCCACTCTGCAACTTCAAACAAGCACACACAACCCTACACAACATGTCAGAACACAAGCAGCACACTGCAGCATGAGAACTAGTGGCTTTTATAGATTCACTGCTTTAAAGCCACAGGGAATAGAACTGCTTCAGATGCTAAATGTGCTCCAAAGATTAGTGAGGACTATAGTATTTATGTCAGACTGCCTGCATGTCCAGATGTTGCCAGTTGCCACCCTGACCATCACAGCATGGTCCCAGCCTCACAGCTCCCTCCGTTCACTGGTTCAACCTTCAGTTAGTGGCTGAGCAGGTGGGCCTACACTTCAGCCCACATGGCCAAATGCAAAAAGAGAAGTGGTTTTTTTTTTTAGCTAAATTAGTTTGAATAAGAAATAAATGTCAAAACCCAGAAAGTTCAGTAGTGTCCAGAGACTCAGTCCAGCAGAGTTACCAGACAACAGCACAGATAAAGTGATAGTTCTGTTTTTTTGAAGTGGGGTTCTATGAGGTGCAAATGGCCATTAAGTATAATATCTGCAGTAGGTCTCTGCCCCTCCTCCCTCCACTGAGAAACACCGGCGCATCGCAGAGCGCTGTAAAGTCTTGTGGAGCTTATTTCCAGTGGTAGACGAGCCACAAATCTCAACCCAGCTGCCCAGATCCACTGACAGACACACATTTCTTTGGATGTTGCAGAGCTTTTCTTTTCTCTTTTGATGCTAGTGAGAGCTCAGACACTTCCAGCTCTTGGTCCACTGCTAGACTTTTTTACATTGAGGTAGAAATTCACTTCTGGGTTTTCTGGAAAGTGCCAAGTTAATGGAACGCTGTGGAAAAACTAAGATGTAAGCTATCCAGCAACATCAAGACTCTCCCTCTAAGGGCCATTTAAGATGTGATTGAATGCCTGATGAAGAGCCTTTGACAACCACAGCTCTATTTAAAAGTGAAATTATTTTCAGTTTGGGGCAGCGGGCACCTTTCCATGCTGACAACCAGGAAGATAATAACAGTCAGGAAATAGGCTTCACCTGAAAAACTATGTCAAAAACATACTTCAACTGTCAGTTGACTTAATTTCCAATTAAGCTGTCATAGGCCAGTGCATTAATGTTCTGACTGCAGCCCTGGAACCAAGGCCACCTTGGCTGATCTAATGAATATGGTGATGAAATGATAACTGAACAGTTCCTGCTACAGAGACACTTTTCCAAATATAAAACACTGCATGGCACAACGGTGAGTCACTATCTTTGTGATTTTCACACAATTCTTAACATGTTTGCCTCATCTCAAATAAAAATATCCTTGAAACTTTCACAAGCAACCTTGGGATTATTCTCTGAGCAGTGGTTTTACCAAAGTCGGTTCTCATGTAAGGTATATAGTCAGTGAGTACAAGTACTTACATACAGACATAAAGATTGATTAATTGTCACTGAATCTCACTCTCAAACTTAGCCACACTGTGCAATATTAATTCTGAAGTCTGTCAGATACAACAAATGCTTCATGAATCAACACCAATTTTCTGTCACGTACAGTAGCATAAAGAGCAATGAAAACATGGAATTCTTTACCACTGCTACCAACTAAATTGACACAGAAATCAATAAGCAAAGCAAATAAAGAAACACCTTGGAACATCATATTTGTTGATATATGCGCACACACTGGACAGGCTTAGAAGTATTTTGATCTGATTTTCATGGCCTGATATCCTCGTTACTCTACACTGAAATGTTTCATGTATGTTTTTTGCTTTAGAATAATGATCTATGTGTACTGTTAAGTTTAAAGGGACAACGAGGAGTTTGTATTTGGTTATAAAAAAGTCTCATATTAATGTGGATGAATCTACGTTACCCACACTTGTTAATGAGTCCATTTTCGATAAATATAAAGTTTATATATAATATAGGGTTAGTTTTTTTTATTGTTATTTTGTTATTATTATTTAGTGGTCGACTCGCCCAGCATTTCCTATTTTAAGTTTCGCAGACGCTGCCAGGCGGGTCATGGGAATAACACCGCCGAATCGCCGTTTATGGTCAGAACTACGACGATATCTGATCGTCTTCGAACCTCCGACTTTCGTTCTTGATCAATGAAAACATTTTTGGCAAATGTTTTTTCGCTTTCGTCCGTCTTGCCTGGCAAAAGATGGACCAAGACTCCAAGAATTTCACTGTGCGCGCGGAGGCTCATGGGAAATGTAGTGTGAAAAAACACTTTGCTTTCCAAAACTCCTCGTTGTCCCTTTAAGAAGGTTTTTGGTTTTTGCTTTGTCTTTCTTTGTGTCTTGTTTTTAAATGTGTGTTTTAAATGTATTGCTTTCATGTGGACCCAATTAAGACTAGCAGTGCTTTAAGGGCACAGCAAATGGGGATCCTTACAATAAACAATATGTTCTGAATCATCTCACACCAGAACAGTACAGAACAGATATTAACATATGGCATGTTCTGAGTGTTATCAGTGTCTTTCTCTACATTAAGGGAAACATTATGCTTCCATTTTCTGTGTCATCTTAAATCCTTGAATTAGGTTTTTACGTTATGTATATTCGTTTTCTTACAGGATGTAGCCCACAGAGCTGCAGAGCACCTTTAACTGAAAAGAGCATTTTCAGTTTGGAATGCTTTACCCCTCCACATCAGAGCAGCTGAAACTCTGGAGCATTTTAAATCACTTTTAAAGACCCACCTCTTCTCACTGGCCTTCAACTCACCCTGACACCCTGACTGTTATTTTCATCTTTTAGTATAGCTTGTATTTCTTTTACCTTATCTAATTGTTCTTATTTCCCTATCTTATTGTTAATGTTGATGATTCATGCTGTTTTATCTATATTGCTAGCACTTGACTCTATGTATGTTGTGCAGCACTTTGGGCAACTAAGGTTGTTTTTTAAATGTGCTATATAAATAAAATTTGAGTTGAGTTGAGTTAACTGTGTGAGTCAGTGCAGCTAAAGCACAAATCCAAGTTTTTTATTGTGTGCTCCACTTGCTCTCCTCTAGAGAGGGATGTCAGGAAACTGTATCGCAGTGCTGCAATGAGGCGGCTGAGTAGCACAGCGTACTTGTGCCTCTACTCTGTTACCTGCCATACTCACAGACCCCTGGGACACAAGCGAGAGGAGCTCAGCGTGATGTGACCCATATTCGCTTACAGCAGAGAGAGCGAGGGGTTGAGAGGGTGGAGCAGCAGAGCGATAGGTGGAGGCACAGAGAGGAGACGCTTATAGGAGCCTTTTGTGTATGTGTTCCATGTGTTCTATCCATTGTACAAAACCATCCATTCATCTAGCACAACAGAACCCCAAAATTAAGACATTTAGACATTTGGAGCAATAAATATATTTTGTAGAAAACATAGCCTACCATTGTCCCAGCTACAGTTGTAGCCATAGTTGTCCTGACTAAAGTGTCTGTCAGTCAGACTGAAATATTTCATCAGTTACTTTTGTTGTCATATGAGGATGAATTCTACTTTGACCTTGACTCCACTGATCCCTTCACTTTTCTTTTTGTGAAGTTAAGCTTTTAGAATGAAATGTTTCCTCTGTTGTTAGTAGGGATGCACAATAACCTTTTTTTCCACCATACTGATAACTTCCTGCCCCTCATAACCGCTAACATTTTTAATAGTTTATACCCACAGCTGAGGTTAGGAAAGGCTGAAGATGTAGTGAGGAAAGATGAATTTAAAGTCTGGAGGTTTGTTCATTGCAGTTTGTAAACAAAACATTCAAACTGGGCCTGACAACAGCAACAGCAACAGCAGCAGCAGCAGCAGTTGTCAGGACCGCAAAGAACAGGAAATACAGTCCAAGTGAAGCACTGGAGCGGGGGGGCGATACCTGGCCGTCCCCAACAACGGGAGCCTCGAGTAAATGCTGTAATGAGCAGGAGGGCCGCCGTCATGAGCTGATACGTGGGTGCTAGCGGCGGATGCTAGCTGCTCGAGCTACTGGGTGTTAGCGGTTGCAGACAGCATCGCTAGCCTCGCTTGCATCCGTGACAGCTGGTGGAGCTAGCAGCCCTTCTACTGTAGGCTACTCATGCTGCACAGAACTTCACCTGAGCGCTGTCATTGGCTGGAGAGAAAACATGACTCTCCACCCTGAAGCGTACCCGTGCACAACAAAACAAAGCAAAAGACCAAAATACAGGCAGGGGGAGGGGGCTCTGCAGACACAGTCACCACCACACAGGACTAGAAGCCCACAGGTGATGATTAAGCCGGATTTCATTTGTATAAGTCTAGCGTTTATTTTTGGGCAAAAACCTCTAGTAATTGGCAAAAAAATTAATAATCGGACTGTGTGTGAATTTTTTCCAATATCAGGCTGATAGGCTAATTATCTTTACCGAAAGTTATTGTGCATCCTAGTTGTTAGATGGATTGTCAAGAATTTGTTTCATATCCCTCTCAGGATGGTCATACAACTGGTATGACTCATCATCATCTTTTTTATTAGTTCAGGAGCTTTTCTCCTATAAGCATCCAAACACACTAAACTAAAAAGGCTATGACGGTATCAGCCAATTTAGATGTTTGTCCTATTTTATTGATCTTATTTATCTATTTATTTGTTTCTATTTTAAGTATAACTATTATTATTATTATTATTATTATTTATTTTAGCTATTCTTTTATTAATTTATTTACTTTAGATTAGATTAGATAAACTTTATTGTCCCCAAAAGGGGAAATTTGTCTTGGGCAAAAGTGCGCATAGAGCCGTAAAGCAACAATACAATAAGTACAGTGACAGACAAACGAGCAATAGACATAAGTACAATGACAGACATACAAGCGAAAAGACATACGTACAGTGGCAGACATACGGGCAATAGACATACAGACAAAGCAGCATTGCACAGCATCAGAACCATAGCAGTCGGCATTATCGGTTCTACAAGAGAGGTGTAAAGTAAAAAAGGACAGACTTGTTTGTTTATTTATTTATCCTTTTTCTCTCTTCCTCTCAACCAATCTTTTTATTTGCATTTTCTTTACTTTTCAACATTATGTGTCCATCTGTTAGGGCTAGGTGCCGGAGGGAGGGGGGTGGGGGGTAAACAAAATTAACATCAGCATGTCAATGTTGTCATTGTGAACATGTTGACATTAGATTTAGCTGAAAGCACCACTGCCGGCTCACAGAGCTGCTAGCATGGCTGCAAACTGTCTGTCCCGCTATGAAGTTATTGGCAGCAGTCCCCTACACAAACAGACGTTTGGGCTCTGCCTCCCTCAGCAGGTTAACCAGGTGCCTGGACATTTCAATTATATCCCCACAGCTACACTGTAAGGAACATTTTTATGACCGTGCTCAGGGCAGCTCAAAGCACTGGGCACAGATGAGGGAAACATACAGTGGCCCTGAGAGTGGCTCTTCAACTTCAAACACATGCAAACAGACGGAATGTAACCAGATTCAGAAAATGTGTGCACAAGACATTTCTATATTGTTGCGTTTATGTGCAGCCCACGTGTGGTCAAATTGATGATGTTCCCTCACTTTGCTGATGTTTTTGTGTGTGTTTTCTTACTATAGCGCATTGAGCTGTCAAAGCCACCATAGAAAAGCTCTACATTGAATCCTAATCAACAAGGGAACACGAGAAAAGGAAGAACATCTGTCGGGTCAGTTATGAGACACTAATGGCACAATGTGAAGAGCTGCAGCTGATTAGATCGCTGTAAATTAATTACATTTGGGTTATGGTCATGTTTTCATGTGTTCATCGCCAGTTAAGCACCACCAGTTTTGTTTTCTTCTTTCATCCAGCTTGGACTGTCAAATTGTTTCTAGAGAATAAATCTTACGATCTGAAAAGCTGAAAGCCTGGGGCACTGTTGTTTGTTTATTGTTCACACGAGTCCATTTCCTCCAGCTCTACGTTTATTCCACATATTCCCACTGATGGTCATGCATTTCCCACACTATGACGATCACTCACTGGTTAATCAACCAAAACCTTTAAAACCATGATTTTCATCATCACCTAAAAACTAAGTGCTTTTTGTAGTAAGATGCAAATCCCTGTATCTTGTTCTGTGCAGCATGACTGTGCTACACTTCCTAAACCGAAAGAAAAAATCCCACATACTATACTATCCATTCATTTATCCATCTATATATCTATCCATCCATCCATCTATAAGCAGAGACAGAGAGCAGGAGGCAGTGTCAAGACAGGAGGGGAGGGAGTGGAAAGGGCTAAGTGAGAGGGGGAGAAGAGGGATAAATCCTCACTGCTGCAGTATTAATTCTTAATTGGAATGAGATGCTGTTCTTCAGCATCGTGATTCTGCTTCACTTAGCTTACATGAAGAGACCCAGGGCAGAGGGCTGTGTAGCTGTTTCGGAGCACTCAGCAGAAAATCCGTGTAAAGGAGGAGGAGGAGAAAGCAGCAGCTATACCCTGTCTGAAATAACCCAATTCATCATAAAATGCACACATACACACACCTCCCAGATTTATAGACCCCTATTCCTACTTGGTAAATACATCCCTGTTCTCCAGTTGTGATTGGCCAGAAATCCCTCACTGTGTGCCCGGAAGATGAGTGGACCATCTGGCCTGTTCCTCCCTCCAGAGCATCCTGATTGCAGAGCCTGGAGGTGGACCCGGATAACTGCAGTCTCAAGTTGAATGCCAGCTGTACTTAACAGTAATGGGTGAAAGGTTAAGATTGAAGAGCTAAGCACGCCATTGATTAAATTAAAAAAAAAAGAAAAAGGAGGAATGAGGAAATGTTCATTCCAATGCAGGAATTCAGCCAGCATTCACAATAAAAACCACACCTTTATTATTGTATGCAATGTAGGCTAGCTATTACAGTAGGCTACCGTTGGTTGACTCAATAGGCTGTAGGAAAGGCGGCTGTTTTCACAAAATGAAAGAAAGCTTTTGTTCTTTACTTGAAAGCTTGCATGGAAAAATCTAGTAGTGGCGCACAAGAACAGCAGGGGGAAGACTGAGAGGAAGAAGAAAAAAAAAGAAAAAGCTCCTCTCAGTTTTGCAACAATTGCACAGACTTGATGATCCCTGTCCTATGTAGTCTCTGACTGTTTCAACTAAAATCAAAGCCGTCGTCAAGCTCATCTGTCACTTCACCGCTGGTCATTTACTCAAAGTCAAGTCTGACTTCTTATCACTGCTCACCATCTCTGTCACTATCTCTGTAAACTAATGACCCCCAGATTTAACATTAAGGGAAAATCATCCATGTAATTTTGACTTATATAAACACATCTCATTTGAGGAAAATGTGCCCATTATTCTAAAGCATTCACTTTTTAAGGAATAACCAACAAAGGCTGCAACTAATTATATAGTAGTTGCTTCTTGATGAGTATAAATTATTGTCAAAGTCCTATTAGCTAATGATACCAGATATTCAGGTTAATCTGAGGAATCAACATTAATGAGCTTCTGTGTTTGACTGAAATAATACATGAACAGCCTTCTCCTGTGTGCCCAGTCATAGTGAGGACTACACCTTCCACAGCCCGGAGCTTTAAATACACAGCCTTTACATTGATGTAATAGCCAACACTGTCAAATTATATAACGGCAAAAAAAAAAAAAATCCCAAACAGGCTGACTGAAGTATCTCCTGGCAACAGAGGAGAGTGGACAAGCCCAAAGTTGTCTCCCATCAGAGCCCCGTTATGTTTTCAATCAGAGAGCCCGTTCACTTACGTGTACTGCTGTGGGAATGTGAGAGCCGCTGCTCCAGGCCACGATGCGCTGAAAATCAAGATAATCTGGATAGATACCAAGCAGACGATGCTGCAAGACCTTTTGCCTATCGCCATTTTCCATTAAAAAAATATATTCTCGTCGCGAGGTTTCGGTGCGTGAATGAAGTGCTCCGGGACCGTCTCCGGGGGTGTTATAATAATAAAAAATAAATAAAAAATAAAAAACGAGTAGCTGTGGTTGAGAACCTCCGAGCTCAGTTTCCTCAAGAGTTCATGTCGGTTGCTATTGTCAAGTGGACGCGGAGGAGGCAGGCATTGGCCGTGGAGGCATCGCGGACGGTGGGAGATGCACGAATGCAGCTGCCAAGACACTGCAGAGTCTCTCCTCCTCCTGCTCCCACATACACCAGCAGCACCGCCGCCACCACGAGCTCACAGGCCGGCGCGTGCACGACAGCTCCCTCGCTCCCTCTCCCTCGCTCTCTCCAGCAGCACCGTGGATCCAGGGCGCGTTCACGCTCACCAGGCAACAGAGGAGCAGTCGGAGAGCCTAGTTTGGCTTTATTTATCTCTGCAGAGCCACGTGGGATTTGTCATCGGCATAAATTTAGTTTTTATTCAACAGAGAGCGGGGGCCAGCCCGGCAGGATGCTGGAGTTAAAGCCCTATAGGGTCAATGACTGCAAAAAAAAAAAACATAAATTAATAAATAAAATTGTCCTCTCTGGTTTGTGTCACCAACTGGGCCAAACCCCCAAGGGCCCTCACATTTACAACAAGTCACCTGGTTTTGGACATTTGAATATATAACCTACGGCTGTTGTCACACAATTTATTAAATAAATAAATAGCCTAAAGCTTTGACTCATCAGAAGCCCCCGACACATTTCAGATGACCATGAGCCGGTATCAATCACTGAGCAGGCCTGTCGGGCACAGCGCAGGCCCGGGAGCTTCAGGGATGGAGGAGCCCCTCTGTCACAGCCGCTGTGTGAAGTTGGCATTGACATTTCTTGATGGAAAGTCAAAGAGGTCAATTAAAAATAGGGAGTTTTTGTGCTCCTGATCTTTTGTGTAATATCCTGGAGGAGCGTCGGTGTGGATGTTTTGCTTGGAGGAGGCTATAGACGAAGGTCAGTCCGTTAGGCTATTTGATCCATTGAAATTGGCACCGCTAGAGTGCACTTGGTATGCAAATCTGTACTACAAATTCATTCTATTAATTATTGAGCATGCAGTGACTTCTCATTGAAAAAGTGTCAAAATAAAGAATTCTCAGAGCAGACTGCATGCATACTAAATACAGCTGTAACAGTCCACATCAATTATGGCTGCATTACACTACGGTATGACAGTACATTGGAGTAACCTGTGTGAAATTAGTCTGTTACCCTTTTCCCATTTTGCCTGCACATTTCTTTTTTTTCCCCTCACTGGATCTGTTATAATAAGAGGTGTCTAAGTCTTTCATGGAGGAGATCAAACATTAGCTGTGAATAAAGATTAGAGCGAGTGCAGGAGTGATGAAGGAGGCAGACAGCATTCAGTTAAATATTTATATCAAATTATAATATCACTGAAATCTATAGGGTTACACCATGATATGACTGTAATACACAGAGGCCCAGATGATAATATGATCTTTCTGCTTCTGAGCAGGAACACTGATATAAACTGTAGTGAAAACATCCAGCCAAAGAAGATGTTGAAAACATTTCTTTAAATGTATTATATCAACGGTTGGAAGGAAAAGTAGAAATTTGATTTAAATTTTTCCAAACCCATTGGTTCAAGATAGCGGTCAAGGATGAAGCTTTGTTAACAACTATATGCAATCATGAGGGCTGGGAAGATGTAGTCAGTGTGACAGAATGCTCCTTGATGGGATTTGATCAACAGAAACCTCATGAACAAACCTGTGTTGAGGAGGATTTATCACAAACATTTTGTCTTACATTCCTACTCATTAGGAATTCATGTTAAAATTCTACAAAAATCTGCACAACATGAAATATCAGGAAAAACAGGGTCAACAGAATGCACTGACCACTGCATTGTGATCACTGAAGTGCTATCTCTAGCAGACTGCAATTAATACCCACTTAACAGGGAGTCACGTGGCCATTACAAGGGGCTATGACTGTAATTACCAGAAGAGGACTGTTGTAGCAGCATGCACTGCTGGAGAGCACGCTACAGAAACATGGTGTTCAGAACAGATTTACGGTATGTTCCTTCATACACTGCAGCATCTGTGAATAACAAACAGCTCTCCCCAGAAAACCACAGAGCAAAGACTTGACTGTGTCTGAATTTTGTCTGAAGATCAACAATGACATGGAGAGTGATTTATATTTTGTCGATATACAGCAGGTGTATTTAACGATGCTTCATTTTATGGCTCACAAGCATACAGTAGATGGCTGAAGACATACCTCTATAGTTGCAATGGGTCTTTGGGAAAAACAATTTATTACATGGTGAGATCACAGCATTGAGGGACACTACAGGAGCCAGACTAAATGGGCTACACTTCCTGTTCAGGTGTCCTAGTCTGAGACCTGAATCCCCTCCTCACCAAGCCTGTAAGATTTGATGCCACTGAATCTGACCCTTAGAGAATTTTGTATTTCCTGAGAATTATCATTATTGGTTTCAGGAAAAGACTGATAGAAAGTATAATACAGAGATCTTTTAGACAGTTTTTAACTTTTAGACTTTTTTTTCTATTCTGTTACAAGTTTCCATGTGTCTGCTTTTTCATATTTATATTTATTTTCATTTATCTTTACCTTTCCTTCTTTTCTTCCAAGTTTAGTTTGGTGTATTGTTTGTATTTTGTGTTGCTTTATTAATGCATGACCCAGTTAACTTGCTTGATTCAGTATAATTACCATTGTTGAATACTTAAACATGCATGCAATTATTTGTATATTTATATGAATATGTTCAGATTGACCCCAGAAAGAATAGTCACTGCTGAGGCAGTAACTAATGGGGATCTATAATAAACTAATAAACTAATCACACTGGCCACAATATAGAAAATCCAGGCTCTAATGTAATGGTGGAAATGGTTGCATTATAAATATGTAATTCCATGAAAAGCTTTTCTGAAATAAGAGGAAACTTGTCTCTGATAAACTTTTGAACACTACTCACGGTCTTTCTGCAGCCGTACATTTCGATGCTCGACAGCTGACCTAACAGGATGACTGCACCTATTCCTGCCCCCTCTGGGAGGAAGGATGTGGGCTCAGCTTTTAGTCGTCTCCCTGACGGCCCCATGTGTTAATACTGCTGTCATGTCCTGGGGAGAGAGAAGACTAATTACTGGCTGCTCATTCTTCCTGCCAGTCCCCCTTGGAGAGCCATACACTGTTAATTGGACGACAAATCCGAAGGGAGCTGAGCTGCAGAGGAGCCCGACCTTTAGCTCATGTAAACAGCATTGCAAATCAAAAGACATTTTTTATTTCTTGCCTCCATTTCATTGCATCCTTGTTTATTCTCCATTTTATTTTCAACAATCCAGAGCTACAGTACTTCCCCTGAATAAAAATAAAAAGAGATATAGCACAGCAAAGCTATGGCCTCTCTGAAGTGATGATACAATCTTCCCTGCACAGCTGGCCCATATTTGATTAAATGTTTTTTTCCTCCCTATGTTGTAGGTGATGTATAACTGTGAGTAACAACTCCTAGAAATAAAAAAAATATTTAAAGTGATGAAAATGGCCCAATAACACTAGAATAGGTCACCATCAAATGCCATTGTTTGTTTGTGGTAAAATAGTTGACATTTGCTATTGGACAAGAATTGTGGTGATTATACAGTACTGTGCAAAAGTTTTAGGCAGACATGAAAAATGCTGTTAAGTCAGAATGCTTATCCATCATGCAATACCATCATCCAGTCTGTCTGGGATTACATGTAGAGACAGAAGGATCGGAGGAGCTCCAAAATATTTGGGGAAAAAACACCGGCCCAGGTCCTTCAAAAACTGTGTGCAGGTGTACCTACCTAGAAGAATTGATGCTGTTTTTAAGGGAAAGGGTTGTCACACCAAATGTTGATTTGATTTAGGATTGTTGTCTCTTCATTCACTGCATTTTGTTAATTGATGAAAAAAAATAACACTTCCATCTTTGAAAGCATTCAGCTTTTTTTCCACACCTGCCTAAAACTTTTGCACAGTACTGTATATAGTATAGTCTTTTCATGATTCCACAGTCCACACATTGCATGTGTCATCATGTAATGTGTGGTATCAACACACCTGGATTCCAGATAGATTGAAGCCAATGCACATTATACTGGTCATGTGTCACTACAGTTGAGTCTGTGAAAACATTCTGAGATTCAGGCTTGAGTAGCTGAATCAGATTTGGTTGCAGGCTACATTACTTGTAACTGTGTAAAGTTTGGTTCATCACGTAGATATCATCACACTTCTGAGTCCTGGTCCAAAGATGGGGTTTTCTCTAATTTGCCTCTGGGTTGAATCCAAGTCTAGTTTTAGTTTACATCCCTTGCTCACATAAGAACTCCTCCAATTTGCCTTCCAGCACAGAAGTCTTGCAGCAGCCGTGGCTATTTGTGTATCAAGCTCCAGTTGCTTCTTGTTCCTTGCCTGTCAGAATTTCTCCTCCCGTGCCTCTAGTTCCTATCTCTTTTGCAGAGCAACAGCTTGCACCATCAAAGCTCCTTTTTCTGCCTTTGCTTTCAGATGAAATTCAATTCGATTCGATGCTGTCATGTAGATATTTCTTCAGTAAATGTGCCATTGCCTTTCTTTTTGGAGCAAAAATCCTGCTTCCTGCTTTCTCTGCTTCTTTTCAGATAGAAGAAATTCAATGAGTAATGTCTTCTGGAGTTCAGAAGCGATTTGACACAAGCTTTTGAACCTTTTTAGATTTTGTTGCATGTCTTCCTTAGAAGCCAAGTGAGGTGATTTTTATATTTCCTTTTTCAAAAGTTGCCATTGCTTTTGCTTGGAAGTCTCAGTGTTTGTGTTGTTGTTGTTTGTGTTTTTAGTGCGTAGCTATTATTGTTTATTGTGTCTGAAATAAAGCTTATCGTCATCCTCATCATCTTTCAGTTGTCTTAATGTAGCCAATAGAAAATCCACAATGGACAGTGCAAGCGACGACATCATCCATACGGTGTTAGCTAGCTATAGACTCACCTGTGGTCGATGTTAGGACGGAATTGTTTTCTTCTGGAAAGAGTGGGCTACGCCATTTTCCTGTCGCCAGACTTTGCCGCGCTGTGGCCTTAAAGCCCTTAATGTGTTTTAGTTGTGTGCTTTTAAAAAATACTTGTGTTTAACGTTGGCTAAATAACTTCTAGGTTGTAAACAAAGTCTGCTTATGTGATTCTTGTGTGTCCGCTGTGCGCGCGCTATTTGCTGATGGATTTATCTAACATGCGTCATCAACGGTCTGCTGCACTTGCCCCATATTTTAGGCTCCGCCCTCCTCCACACTACTGCCACAGGTAAACTAGAAGAAGAAAAACAGCCATGAATACATGGACACAGAGCGATAGATATAACATCTATCTATCTATCTATCTATCTATCTATCTATCTATCTATCTATCTATCTATCTATCTATCTATCTATCTATCTATCTATCTATCTATCTATCTATCTATCGCTCTGCATGGACATAATAGCTGGCAACATAGTGACACACTGACTGCAGAACATAGGCCTACATTGAGTTTTAAAATGCCACCTGCTAAAGTGCTAGTTAGAGACAGGACAGAAAGCCTTGTTACCAGCTGTAGCCTACACTGCTCTTCTGGGGTAGCCTACATTTATAACAATGTCAAACAAAGCTAATGTTGGGTATGTTGATGTGTGGCCTGATGATGGTGCACAGTTTTATAGGCTAATTCAAGATATTATCTGTAGCTACTAATATGATGATAGGCCATTCATTATATGTATGTTTTTCTTTAACCCACATCTTGATTAAATTCAAAGTTATTTTGAACATGTAAAACAAAATAAGGCACAATTTCAGTTTGTTCCAACAAGCTGAAGAACAAAAATTGGAAACAAAAACACAAAAGCATTATCGTACATATTTGAAAAGGAGTGAGAATGATCATCTATCAGCCTAATGGCAGCGCTGGAGGAACCTGTCTGTCTGTGGACCATGAACGTTACCAGTCTAAGGTTTAGAGACTGTGTCCAAATGTTTGACTGGTATTATTAAATGTGATGACAATCCACCTATTTGCTGATATATCTTAATCTGGATCAAAGGGCTTGACCATTTGATTTTACCATCCCTTTAAGCCATGTATGACTTGAAGTGTAAATTATTTTATAAATCAGAAAATCTTTATTGACATCACACAAATGCAACGAAATTGAGGCGGAGACTCTCAATGTGGTGCTAAATATATTAAAAAGTGCAACGCACAAACACCAGTAAAAATAAAAAAATATTAACAATAGGCAGATTCACACTGATTTAAAAAAAAAAAAAAAAAAAAAAAGGATATTGCACATCAAATATTGTATTTCTCTGAGCTAATTTTATAGTACATAGCGTAATTCTATCTGGAATTCCATCAAGCTCAGTGTTTTCAGTCCATTATTTAACTGTGTTAAACTGTGTGTAGGCTGGACAGTCTATCAGATGATATAATGGGCTGCACTTCGAAGCACTTACAGGGTTAACTGTTTTAGATGATGTTTAGAAATTTCATTACCTGTCCTTCAGGTAAATGGTTGGTTAGAGCAGCATGGCTAGAAAATCTCAGAAATATTGGTGAAATAGGACTGAGCTGGAAGAAGGGGAAACATGTAGGGGGCTAATTTCGCTTTTTTCCTTCATTGGGGAACATATCACCTATTTATTCGTCATCCATCTGCTCTTTAATGTAATGTTTTAGCACACAGAGTGAGATGGCATATGAATACAGTATACTACATTGAAGTTCCTCTCATTGGCTTATCACAGGCTTTACTTCAAGGAGAAAAAGAAAATAAAACAATGAACAACAATGACAACAGTTGTTGAAAATTTTAATGTTAACATTTTAATTCTAATTTTGTTTTAAACATTTAAAAACTATATATACAGTATATATATATATGTATACTGTATATATAGGTTAAATGCCTTAGACATTTAGAGAAGTTGCTCCATAGCTCTTTCATAGGTCTTTTTAATTGCATGTCAGTGTGGCATCATACACATCACTAGCCCATGTAAAAGAGAATATGATCATTTAAGTAATTACCAAATATATTTATTCAGTACTAGTCTTATTAAATAAAAATCTATCTCTGGAATAATCATTTTAAAATCGAGCTAAATTTAAAAAGGGTTAAGTGCCATTTGATCGAAGTATTTATCGGTCAAAGTCATCTTCACATTTCACATGTCAGCTGACACTTTCTAATGGAAAAACATGGTTTACACAACAAGTGATATTTCTTTAAGACTGCAAACACACAGGCACGCTCAATCAACAATGTTTACATGTTGTTAAAAAACTGCTGCAATACTGAGTAATGCAAAGATTACTGCGCCTATATCCTGAGAATCATAAAAACAAGAGAAAATAAATCAATAATACAAGTTTGGCTTGATGATATCATTAATCTTTGGTAATCTCTGCAATCTTTTCAAGTCAAATATTCAGCTCATCAGTAATATATGTTTTAGAGAGGGCTTAAAACCAGCGCTTATCTAAGCTTCATCAGGAAAGGCAGGAACAGCAGCTAGAGCCGGGATGAGCCTCTCGTACACACTGATGCCTTTCAGGAAGACTTGCTCATTCAGGAACTCGTTGTGGTCGTGCAGCAGGATCGGTGTCCGGTTCATTGGTGAAAATCCGATAGCAGGGAAGCCCATCTAGATTTATTCATCAATATAAATATCCAACAATGTCAGATTTCATGATAGATGAATAAAAAGACAAGTAAATCAACACTCATAGAAGGTGCTTTCGTTCTTGCTGTGAACTCTTCCAGCACTTATACTCACCGCACGGATAAAACGGCTGTCTGTGGCAGCTGGAAATATCTCTTTCTCCAGAGTCATACTCCTGCAATGAAGGTGAACATCAAACTTGACTTAATGCAATCAAAGGAAACTCTTACAGATTTATAGTCACTTTCCAAAAACATCTTTTGACTGCTGTAGTCTGTGTCAGATACGACCAACAGATGAAAATCTGCTTTTCCTCAGATCACTAACAGGAGCCAGGCTAGTCAGAACACCTCCTTGGTGGGAGCTGTGAGAAAATGTGCAGCAAAGGTGTGAAGATTCATGCAATGAATATATTAAAAGGGTTGTATGAGAGGAAATAAAGACTACAAAAACCATGCAGCATACTCAGTGATACACTTGTATTACTGGGAAATCAGAGTAGGACTAGTCAGCATGGCTCAACTGATCAAATAAACTGCACCTGTGTTAACTTGTGTCGCGTTTCCACTACGTGGTACCAGCTCGACTCCACTCAGCTTTGGTACCAGGTAATATTCTGAAGGTCGTTTTCCATTGCAAGATAGTACTGCCTTTGTCTGCAGTGTTTTCACGTTACCTTTTAGTATCTCTTTACCCGTTTTGGAACCTTGGCCGAGGTGGTACCAAAAAGTAGTACCAGGTACCAGGTACCAGATTCCAGGCACCTTTACATAATGGAAAACCAAAAAGGGCGAGTAGAGTCGAGTAGGGATGTGAATCTTTGGGTGTCTCACGATTCGATTCAATTCCGATTCTTAGGGTCACGGTTCGATTCAGTATCGATTCTCGATCGATGTGCATCACCTGTAAAAACGGGGCTGCTAAAAAAAGTTCTCCTGCAGCTCCACAGAGGAGCATCTGCTGTTCCTCTCTCTGTAGCTGCCCTCTCTCTGTAGCTGCACTTTGTAGGGCATTGACGAATACTGCATTTTAGTATTCGTCGAATACTTCCCAAAAGTCGACTAATAGTCGAATATTCGCCTGTTTTTTTTTATTTATTGTTTTTAATCCATGCGGCACCGCTGCTGCCAGACCTAACCCTCCTCACGGAGTTTGCCTCTCTTAATGACCATGAAAACACAATGTAGGCCTATTTAAGATCAACATTGCATGTAAATTGTGAAACAAATGTAGCAATCTCGCTATTAAACGTAAAAATGTCCACAGGTTGCATAACGTTTACAGACGTTGTTTATTGAAATAACACATTTTATCCAAATTGTTATTCAGAATTAATAGAAAATATAGGCTTTAAATGTGTTAAACAAAACGTAGCCTACTCACCACCACAGTGCAACATCATAACGAAAAGTGCAAAAAGAAAAGCAACATACTGTAATCCAGCAGCCTGTGCCTGCTTAACAGTTATTCGCTCTCGTCAAAGTCCTCCTCTTTAATAATCCTATTCTTGCGCTCCTGGTTTGCGTTCAAGAAAACAAGGGCATCCACGTGAGCTGGGTGCAAACTTGCTCTCTGACGGGTAATCGTGTTCCCAGCCAGGGAGAAAACTCTCTCACTCGGGGTGCTTGTAGCGGGGACCGCCAGGTAGACTCTGGCCAGCTTTGCCAGGCGGGGGAACTGCTTCTCCTTGCGGGCCCACCACTCCAGGGGGTTGCTCGTGGTGGAGATGCGGGGCAGATGGAAATATTCTTCAACCTCCTCTGGACAGGTGATGCCAGCCCTTTTTTTCCCACTGGTGTAGTGAGGCCCAAACAGTTCGTCGTAATCACTTTGCAGTCTTGTTTTTTTACTCCCGGGCTCCTCTCCGATTTTGCCCACGTCACTGTCTGCTGTGGCGTCATCGGCACCTGCAAATAAAATCACAGCCAGAGTGCCGGTCGTGTTTGAGTCCAGGGTTTCAGTGAATTTAAGTTTAGCTATTTTCAATTTTGCAAATATATTAAAGCACGGACGTGACCTCACATACGCAAGCACACCACAGTCTCTCTCTCTCTCTCTCTCCCACTCCCTCTCTCTCTCACACACACTCACTCTCTCAAATTAATGAATAATATTTACCTGTAGCTACAGGCTGCTCCGTCTCTCCATCTCGCAGTAGCTGAATCAGGTGGCTTTTAACCTCCGCTCTGGTGTTCTCTGGAAGGAATCGGAGATCTTTAAATCTGGGATCCAGGATGCAGGCAATGATGGGAACAGATCCCGCCAAGTCGTCATCAGTGTCCAACTTGAACCTGGTTTTCAGCTGTTTTAGTACCGTGTTCTTAAAGTTGCGAGTTGCTGTTACATCCGACTCTTCAACTTTCAGCACCACATTCACCAGATTGAGGATAACGGGGTAGATAAATGAGAGCCCGACGTGCATTTCCCCACACATGATCGTAGTTGCCTTTGCCAGCGGTCTCAGCACAGGCAGTAGCTGCTGGATTAGTTCCCATTGCGAGGCTCTCATTGACAGGGCTTTTCTGGCGGTGGATTTGGTAATAGTCTCATCTTCGAGTACGGCTTGGACAGGGATGCGCTGCTCGTTAAATCGCTCCAGCATTGTAAAGGTTGAATTCCAGCGCGTGGGACAGTCGTTCTGGAGCCTTTTCTCTTTCATATTTAGCTGGGCCTGTCGCTGCGTCAGAGCACTGGTTGCTACAGACGAGTGGCGAAAGTGGCTGACCACGCGCCTCGCCGCATCTGTGGTTTTTGCCACTTCAGTTAAATCCAGCCCCGCCTTTATCGCCAACTGTAATGTGTGTCCAGTGCAGCCGAGGTCGTGGTTGAAATCTTCACACAGACTCATCGCCAGTGTCATGCTGCTAGCATTGTCATGTAGAACGCAGAACACCGTCAGGCCCCACTCACTTATTGTGTCCGTCAGTCTCTGAGCAATGTTAACAGCGGTGTGTCGCTCTGGCATGGCGCAGGTGCGGAGGACTTTTGCCTTCACCTCCCAGGTGTCGGTGAGATAATGCGCTGTCACCGTGATGTATGCCTCCATAGTTGGAGATGTCCATAGGTCCGTGGTGAGTGAAACACTCTGATCTTTCATTTCAGTTGCTAATTGCGCTCGCAATTCATCATACTGGTGTGTGATGTTGTTCCACAGTGTCCTATGGGACGGGATAACGTAACCCGGCTCGAAAAAATGGATAATGTCCTTAAAGCCATTTCCAGACACCGCAGCAAGCGGTCGCATATCCTTCACGATGAAATTCACCAACAGACCTGTTATTTTCCTTTTTCTTTGGTCGGATATCTGGCGTGTGGAGAAGTCTCTCATTGTTGTCTGTTGTTGGTGCTTCTCTCCTCTAAAGTCGCCGCTGCTGCCGCTAACGTCGCCGCTGCTGCCGCTAGCCCCGGCCGGGTGTAGCTTCAAATGGTTATGCATTGTAGTCGTACTGCCATGGTACTTTAGAGTAGCCTTACATATATTGCAGCTAACGGTTTTATCTGTTTTGGTAAAGTATTTCCAGACCTTGGATACTTGCAGGCGAGTATCGAGAGCCGCCTCAGCCATTTTACTTTCAGTCTCCTTTCTCTTTTTTTCAGTCTCCTCTCTCCTGCTGCTGCTTGGCGCCCCTTGCGTGCTGACGTCACACGCACGCACGCACACGCACGCACACACACTGCACTAGTCTCACATGCCCCCAGCTGCATATCTGCGGTACCGCTTTATTACAGCACCGGGCTTTTGAAAAAAAGAAAAAGACGAATATTCGACTATCACGCACAGCGTCGAATAGTGGTTTTGATAGTCGAATATTCGAATATTCGATTATTCGGTTAAACCCCTAGCACTTTGTATAAAAAAAGTTCAAAATGTGAAGATCTAACACCTCCATCTGAGCCCAGATCAGCTGCACAGCCTGCGTGTGTTTTATAACGGCAAAAAAACAACAACAAAAAAACCACTAATCGTCTTCTCAATTGACAATAGAGGATCGGGTTGCTGATCAGCACAAGCCTAGTCACAGACACTCACTAGAGCATTCTTGCCCTCTTAGCAGTTAAAGGGATAGTTCAACATTTTGGCAATGCTGATGCACGTTCCTGTTAGGGGCAGTTTTCCAGCAAGCAGTCTCTTCATTTGCCTTGAAAACAACTCCGTCTCGTAACGTTCCGTTATTATCTCATTGTTGTTGGATTGTGTATTTGATGAGGAAAACCAAGAAATCCCATTAGCCTCTGTAGCGTAGCTCTGAGCAGCTTGCGGCTCTGCTCCGCCGTTCTAAAAATAGCTTGGACCGACAATTAAAGGTAGCGAACCTACTCCTACTATAGGGATTATGGCAATGGGCCAATTTGCCAAAATGTTGAACTTTCCCTTTAACAGCCAGAGTTGTTTGCAGCAACATAACTAGCTAAACAACAACGCTTTGTACGGAAGCCTGTGAGGGCGCGCAGAGATGGAGGAAGAGTTAATAAAACTTTTTTTTTTGAAGTTTGCGGATTGATTCAGAATAAGAATCGCGATTCTTACATGAATCAGTTTTCCCCCACCCCTGGTGTCGAGTGGAGTCGAGCTGGTGCGGCATTAGACACAATGTGGATGATTCTAGATGTCACAGTATACTTTGGTTTACTCCACTTCTTTTTTCAGTTTGCTGTGTCCATAGTATTTGTAAATACTTTATACAGCATCTGTTGTACTCACATTGCCTTGCAGGCTGAATTGAAGGCGTTCCACCAAGGATCATTCTCCTCTGTCGATGTCACGTTTTGATTCATGTGTTTCTGCAAACAACGGAGCTAAGTTAGTCAACCTGACAACAGCAACCAAGCGACAGCAGCTACACAACAGAGTACTGAGTCAGCACTGACCTGAGCAAACTCGTAAGTGACATCTTCTCCTGCTTCCTTACACCACTGTTTGATCTGTCTCTCAAACTCCTGACAGGGAAACAACACTTTAGACGTTAGTGTTAGTTACTGTAGAGCTTACATTGAGCTGGAGGCTATTTAACACTGACACGTCTGTCGATAGATGAGACGGCTGCACCGACTCCATCTACAGATACAGACATCCACAGCTGCACACCTGGAGATTTACTGTAGGTGGTATTCTCAGGTCAAAGCTGACGTCCATCTCAGCTGGGATGACGTTGTAGGCCACGCCTCCTTTGACCATGGTCATGTTCACTGTGGTGACATCACCAAGCGTGAAACACTCAGTCGTGTTTAACCTGAAATTCACACACAAAGTGTAAATTATTGCGATTCCAGTTAAACCATTACCCCTTTTTTTGACCCCTAAATCGTTTTCCTGATGGTCACCCAGTGTTGGGGGGGAGCAAAAACCGTGACTACAATTGATGGTGCCATGGTGTAACTCCGGTTTGCCTGCATCAATTTTAGTCAAGTTTTTTTGCTTCCCCCCCCCCCCCCCCCCCCCCCCCCCCCCCCCCCAACACTGGGTGACCATTAGGACAACGATTTAGGGGTCAAAAATGACTGGAATTCTCCTTTAATTAGTAGGTAGGCCAGTTAAAGAGTTAAAGGGATACTTCAACATTTTGGTAAATTGGCTCATTGCCATAATCCCTATAGTTTTAGGAGTAGGATCGTTACCTTTAATTGTCGGTGCAAGCTATTTTTAGAATGGCGGAGCAGAGCTGTGAGCTGCTCAGAGCTACGCTATGGAGGCTAATGGGATTTCTTGGTTTCCCTCATCAAATACACAATCCAACAACTGCAAAATGCACTCATGGACAAGTTGTGACCTGCACATTCACCACGCTATGAGATAATAACGGAACGTTACAAGACAAGAGTTGTTTTCGAGGCAAATGCAGAGACTGCTTGCCGAAAATATGCCCCTAACGAGAACGCGCATCAGCTGCTCCGCCATTCTAAAAACAGCTTACACCGACAATTAAAGGTAACGAACCTACTGCTATGACTACAGGGATTATGGCAATGGGCCAATTTGCCAAAATGTTGAACTATCCCTTTAAACTAGTTAAAACCCCAGATCTCACAAGATTTTTTTGCAATAACAGACTCTGTCACATAGTGTCATCTACAGTACAACCTGCATAATAATGGCACTGTTTTAATATCCCAATATGTGTTTGAGCACAGGTGGCACATTTTTGTCACAACAGGGGTAGTCCATAAATCAGTGCTGCTTACACTCGGCTTTGAACATAAACGTGGCATTGTTACTCTAACAGTGGCTCATGAAATCACATTAGTATCACGAAGCAGCCACAAACACACAAAGAAGGGGAATAGTCATACTGGGAGTTAATGGAGGGAATCAAATGTTTAGATTTTATATTTGAAAAGAAATAAATGCAAAAAGCAGATAATCAACCGGAATGTCAAACTCTCCTATAATCTTCTTCATAATACGATACAGAGTACATGGCCTATATGTGCATTTACCTGTGTCTCTCCTTCTCTCTGAAGTCCAGGAATGAGTTTATGATTTGGCGCTACAAAGGAAAAGACAGTGTGGCCATTGACACAACACTCTGTATTAATACTGTTTTATTAACTGTTTACACGACACCGACTCTTACCAGCTTTTCAGCAGCTGTGTTCTCCACAAACCTAGACCCATGGCCTGGACTTCCTGGGCAGTGGACAGTGATCCCTAGAGAGGTAGAAAAGACTGAAGTTACTATCCTTTACAGTTTAAAGAGGAACTAAGATGAAACGTGGAAATCCTGGAATCTGATGAGATGTGTGGTTGTCTTGCATTGTGTGTGTATTTTTAACTCACACCAGGGGTTCCTTTCTCCATAAAACACAGTGAACGCTTCGCCAGGGTTGGCCAGACCTACAGAACACACGCAGAGAAAACTCACCGAAAGAGAACTGTAAAAAGGACAAACCATGGGCCAAAGAACAGAGGTTCATCATATGCGACTAACACCAGGATCAGACTACACCATTTTTTGTCTTTTACAATGGTCATCATGTCAGATTAAACACTCAGTGGCATAAATTCTTGCAGTGTCTTGTTCGGGAGACTGGCAACACTACCCCGAATAATCATCGTCCACGACCCTGCGCAAGTTTCTAGGTCGTCAGAGAGGCATGACAAGAAACTGTCAATTATGGCGAGTGTAGTGCTGTGTGATGCAAGCGGTCTTTTGCTCAAATATTTAAAAGAAAAGCAAGAAAAAACGACTGGGGCCGTTCCTGGGTGTGCTGAAGAGGACAGCATGGAGAACTTGAGGTAGGTAAACAAATGCACCTCAAAACCATTAACTGTGTACATAAAGCGAGCTAATGTACCTTCACTGTGTGTGAGCAATGCGTCAGAGCGCTCTGTCAAGTACAGACTCTGCACCACAACAAGTGTGCAGGCAGAATCACTTTAGAAACTGCAAAAAAAAAAATAACCTAGACATGGACAATAATTCAAATGATTTACAGATCTTAATTTAGATCATACAAATTCCAATAACCCAATAACCAATAAGCCAAATCTTTTCACCCCTCCTGTCCTGTGGTTCAGGAACAACTGGTAATGGTGGGATTCATTACAATAGATTTCACAGGTGGCCTCACACAACAACACAAATATTGACATTGCTGTTATAAAAGGTGATTATGAAGGAAGCAATGTCTCTCCCCCTCATTTCCTGTTGTTCCTGTCTTCCCACTTTTCTAATAAATGCTGAAATAAATAAATAAAAACCATTTATTATATTTTTCAGCATCAAACCAAACATGACAAATGATCATTGTTAGATGAAGTCATAGTCTGAAGGAATAACCACTAAGACCGTGGAGGTATAAAGATTTGAGAATTTGAGGTTTAGATATGATTTGCATGGCTTGTGTGGCCATAGTTCACACTCCCTGTTAGTGAGGGAGTGAGTGTTCAGGTCTTTATTGAGTAACTTTTGGTTATTTATTTACCTTCATCAAGGGCGAAGCCAATGTTTAATTTTTGGAACTCTGGATGCTTAACAAATGTTTCCATTCCCTTGTGACCTCCAACTTCTTCATCTAGACAGAGAGGGGAAAAAAACATGCATTTATCATTGGTCAAAGCTGCCAATTTCCTCTCAAATACAAAGCACTTTTGCCAAACAAAATTGAGGTTTGAATTACAGTATAACGGCAATAAGTCACCAATCTTCATCTACCAGTAGTTACATTTCAACACCTGACTGGTACTGCACTGGTTTGTGCCAGGGTGTTGATGTTTCCATTTAAGTTTAGCAGAAAAAACAGCACATGCATCTTATGCAAACTCAAAGACTTAGTCTTTGATAAGCTGGGAAACCACTACACGAGTTGGGCCCAGTCGGTACAGTCGACATGGCAAGTTGGGGCAGAGATTTGTTGTGCTGAAGCCAGTGGGTTAGTGTGTACTCCAAATCTTTTCTAAATCGTAAACTGTGAAAATCATGTAGTGTGTCCCCAGCTTTAGGTAATACACAAAATATGGGCATGTAGTAAGCTTCATTCATTTTGGAAGTGTATTTTTCAGCATT
This sequence comes from Trachurus trachurus, assembly GCF_905171665.1. NCBI lineage: Eukaryota > Metazoa > Chordata > Actinopteri > Carangiformes > Carangidae > Trachurus > Trachurus trachurus. The sequence goes on from NC_139896.1 coordinate 28,829,200, forward strand.
TTTCTGAGGCTTTTGGTAAGAATCTGGTACCCAACCCTCTGGTTGCCATACTGGGGGCCACAAGTGTCTTTTCTTCTGTCAATAAATTTGAAATAAGAGCAATTCAATTTGGGATGGTGATCGCAAAAAAGCTGATTTTACGTGTGTGGAAAATTTACTTTGTGCCTACATATAATTTATGGTTGTAGAGAATTGTCAAACATCTGGAGAAACTGAGATTCTACAATGAAGATAGAGGAGATTAGAAGTTTGATAAAACATGGAACCCAGTACTGAATTACCTTAAAATGTGAGCCCATAGACACTGGCTATTGTATACAACCTCACAGTGCAAACGAGGATATGATTCTGTATATGTCTACCTACTTAATTTCTTTTTTCTGCTTTCTGTTTTTGTTTATAGTATACTATTTTGTTTATAATACTCATCTTATAATGACCATGAAATATTCTAATCCAAGATGTGCTGTGTTCTGCATGTTGTGTGTTCTTTCTTTCTATGTATTTTTTTTGTGTGTGTGTGTGTGTCTCTCTCTCTCTCTCTCTCTCTCTCTCTTTTTTCTTTATTTTATTTTTCTCTGTGGTAAAAAATGACCACCTGTTAACAGCATCATAAACAATGCAGACTAATAAAGACATGTAAATGCCTGTGTGGGTGCATCCGTGTAGTGTTGAGGCTACACATTAGGGATGGATGAGGGAAGCGACGAAATATCTCACCAGGAACAAACATCAAGTGGACAGTACGCATCAGTTTCCGTCCCTCTGCCTTCAGTCGTCTGACTGCCTGGATGTACCTACAGAGAACAGAGGGAGATGCAGCACAGCTGTGATGGAAATAAAAGAAAAATGGCACCTGAACTGACAGTATACAGGTGGGATGAGTGGGTTTAAAATCAGGTGTTTCTCATTGCACATGATTAGAAGTGAAGATCACTACAGAACTAGAGCACAAATCCTGTTTAATAGAAGTTGTCAAGGCAGTTTATACCCACTGTATAGTTACACATTTCATGTCCTGTGTTCCCCGGGCAAAAATGTTGCCCTCAGCATCTTTGAAAGCACTGAAAGCATCGTATTTCCAATGTTCCTGGAGAAGAGATTGATATCAAATCTATTTTTTTCATGTGTATCACAGGTAATAACAGGTGTTTGACGCTGCGAGCACAGACAGGCGCCATACCTGGAAAACAGGTACAACATCTGTGTGGGAATTGAGCAAGACGGATTTCAATCTTGGGTTGGTCCCCTCCCATGTCATGATGGACACAACTCTGCCTGGACAAACCTACAGATGGGAACACATGAACACTGTCTCATTTCAGAACAGGTATTATACCGTAGAGTTTCTGTACTCTGCTTATATAGCATGCAATCATGTGTGTGCTGTGTACCTCAATCTTTTTCATGGGTAACCCAAGCTCCTCTGCTATTCTGTCCAGGAACCGGAGAGCAGCATCTACAAATGATTAAACAATATATCACATGGTCATAACCCCGCTGTTGTTTGTTGTCATGGTTCTGTTGGACTTTGGAAAAAGTCAACAAACCAGGGCACAAATCCAAGGAATCTGTTTCAACCTATTTTTCAGCCTCTTGTTCAAGTCAGTGTATCAAGGTGACCAGGTGATCAGAGGAGCTTTATTCATATAGGTGCATCTCCATGAAGTAGAATACGATAGTGGAGCTACTGAACCAGACTAAGGGTGAATTCCAATTCCTATCTTAACCCCTCAATCTCAACCCTTAAACTTAGCGTAGCCCCTCAAAACCAAGTGTTAAGGGCTATTTTGTGACTTAGAAATGGGACACCCCTTAAATGCAGATACGTCTTCAGACTGTGGGGGGTTTGGCATTAGTTTATTATTTTTTTATATTTGCACTGTTAAGCCTGCCAGTTTAATTATAAACCACAAACGCAAATCATCGACAGGTCCATCAGGTCCATGTTTTAAAATAAAAAATAAATGTTATGCAACAATGAGGTAAATAATCCATTTAATAGGCCTAAACTAAGATAATACAATGGTTTTCGTAATATTTATATCTCTATTAACAAAGAAAATACTGCATTCTGGGTAGCCCTTGCTCCCAAGGGTGGTGTCAGAGAATCTCAAAATCGAGGGCTATTACAGCCCTTAAATGTGTCCCTCTCGCTCATTTTTGAGATTGAGGGTTAAAATAGGAATTGGAATTCACCCTAAGACCATTTAAAGGCTCAGGAAACCTTTGCGGGTGTTAAGAGTTAATCAGCTAATTAAAGTGTGACACCATTTGGTTACAATAGTGAACTTTTTCACTATATTCTATTTTTCTGAATTTGGGGTTTTCATTAAATGTAAGCCATAATCATTGCAATTAAAATAAATAAAGATATAAAATATTTCATTCTGTGTGTAATGAATCAACATAATATATGAGTTTCACAATTGAACTCCTAAAATAGACAGATGCTAACTGATGCAGATAAGAATTGGACTTTGGTAAATAAGATGATCAAATTGATACGAGCGGATAAATGTCACACTGGCTGGCTGACTAGAGGTCAGTTTAAAACGTATTGGCATAACATTTTACTATTGTCTTGCAAGATATTATCACAAAAGGTGAAACAGCAGTTGCATTAAACACTGTGTATTATGCAATCTAAAGTCATCAAGGTGTAAACTTATCCATAAAGATAATTGCCACAGCTCCATTAGTGATATTTTAACATGGTGTTGCTTGCACTTTATTTTTTTTAAAACATCTGCTGGTATTCTCATATGTTATTTGTCCTTTTATTATCTAATTTGTCTTTTATTGATTGTCTGTCTGATTGATTGCCTGAGAAGTGCCAAACTGAATTTCGTTGTTAGAATAAAGTCTTCTAAGTTCTAAGACAAGTGTCTCACCGTAGTCAGGCTCTGGGTGGACAGTCCTGAGACGGAGGTAGTCTCTGAACAGGCTCACGGAGGCGTCCTCTCCCCCGGGACGGCTCTGTCCTCCTCCTGCACCTGGACCGTCTTTGTCAGGCAGCATGGTGTTGTGATGTGTGTGTATTCCTCTGAGGACACGAGGACAGGGCCAGTAAATACACTCAGCCGTTCACACTGTCCCAGTGTCCGGACAACATGGACATGAATGTGACTTTTACTGGTCAGACGCGTCTCGTTTTACACCACAGCTCCTGTAAACAGCTTTGTCCTAACAACCATTAGGTAACAGCGCGGTCAGCTGTCGGCAGCGTCACCTGCTAACGCACCTAGAGCTGCTGCTGGGAACACTTCATGCTAAACTAGCCAGCTAGCCTTTAGCTTAGTTGACGCTACGGCTACGGCTACAGCTACAGCGGCTAGAGCTGAGGCTGATTAGTAAACAGACATGAGCAACACTGATTTATTCCTGAATTATTTTTAGCTGGAGTTGTGACAGTACTCACCCTGTGTGATCAACTCGCTGGTCAGGTAACGGTGTCAGCTGACTGATGCCTGCTGACGGCCCTTCCTGCCCTTCAAAATAAAAGTACGGACGCTGGATTTTAATGCCTTTCTTTTAATTTATAATACATTTATTTATATGTTGAATTATTTTATTTTTTTATCATTATGTATTTATTTCACTGCACAGACAAATTTTCAATGACTGCCATTATCTTTTTGTAGTCTGACAAGCAAACTACAAGACCCTCTTTGGATTATAAAACACAAATAACAATAGAAAAAAAAAAAAAAAAAGATTGTATGGGTTGCTCAGAAGGAGATGACAGCCAAATTTGTATGCCCAAGCCAGGATGACTTTCATTTAAAACAAATAAAAATTATAATAAAAAAGAATAAAACATTTTTTTTTCAGTTTTGTTCAAGCCTCATATATAGCCTACCCCATGTTAAAAATAACAGTTCAGTTCAACATCCTCAGCATTGACATCACTTAAGTCTTCAGAAGAACATAGTGTAAAGAGAAGAAAGTGATAGCATATTTTCCTACATTTCATTGTTACTGTGAGATTGACATCGTCAAGCTCAACTTTTTGACTCCATTATATAAACAAAAAACAAAAAAACGCTGTTAAGGGATTGAGTCATTGTTACAGGGTTGAAAGTTTTTTTTTTGAATCAGACAAACCAAAGTGCACCGAATTCAGAGAATCATCCAAGAGATTTAACTTGATCTATAAACCCATAGACGATTGATTGTGAAGTTTCATAGTTATGAAGCTTATTCTTCAAAACAGCCAGTATCAGTAGTGGTCTCTTTCCTATTCTGACAGTTATTCAACACCTACTTTGTCGGTAGTGGTGGGAGTATTGAGATAATTTTCCTGGCAAACATAGCAGGAGTGTAAATTCACCTGATGAAAGCAAGGGTCTGAACAAGGCATCATATTGTAAGAGCCAGTCTTGCTAATTTACATTTTCAAAGCCAACAGTGGTTGAGTGTCAAAATTGTGTTGGTGATTCTCATGCTCAACACGTCAGAGAAAGCTATGAGACGAGAAGGGAGATTCATTACATTCTGAATGGAAAACCACATCCATCCCAACATGGCATTTTATCAACTGAAACATACAAAACACAGAATTCAATGTTTTTATTTTAAGCTATGCACATATCTTAATTTAGGTTTTTTTCGTTGTATGATTGTCAAAATTATTGCAAATATATTACATATAACTTCATCATCATTATCAAATAAATGTGACATTTTTCTTTCTCATTTTTAAATGCTCCATGTTCTTTAATACATTTTTGTATTTCGATGTGTATCAGTTCTTTTTGCTTTTGATGAGAACAGCATGTTTGCCTGGAAGCAGGAATGGTTACCAGATGGATACCAGATAATATACAAATTTGTCAAATGTAAAGAGAACAGAAGCTATTTAAACATGGGGACCTGCTACATTTGCATATTTACAATAACCTACATGTCACCTACAAAAATGGTAACTGTAAAGCAAACACATTCCATGTTTTTACATGCAAAGAGAGACATGAAACACATGAAACTAAACTCACCACTATACACATCTGATGCTATTTTTAAAACAAGCTGAGCTGAACTAGTGTTGTGTTTGGGGTGAAAAATTGAAAAAAAAATAGTTTTATAGTGGCAACAACTGAAATTAATTTCATAAATATTATAATGTTAAAGTTCACTACACAATTTTACATGCCATTTTCAATGTAACAAAGCCTACTCCCATGCCAGTTATTTACACGTGATGATAATATGTGAAGGGTGTTGATCTTAGTACCTTTTAACAGAACTGTCAGACTTCACTGAATATAGGACTGTCAATCCTCTTCTTATTTTTCCTCATCTTCATTTTTGTTTCTATCTTTCTACCCCATCTTCCCCTGCTGTGCATTTCATTTCAGTTGGCTGAGGAACTCGATCAATCCCTGGTGAAACTCTCGGGGTTTGTCCATGTAGCAGGCATGACGAGCTCCTTCTAGCTTGAGCACGAAGTGATTTGGAAGTTGTATGAGGTTCTTGTGGGACTGGGCACCCAGATTTGTGTCCAGGGCTCCAAACACAATCAGAGTGGGAGTCTGGAATCAGAAGCAGACATGAGTGAGAAGTTAAAAAAAAAAAAAGGGGGGGGGGGGGGGGGGGGGGGGGGGGGGGGGTGCTATTCAGCATTAAAAAAACATTGTCACACATCAGCTTTGTGAGGAGACACAACACACTTTTCACTTCTTTTGAAACTGGCTGCTTCATGATGATGCAACACAAATGCACTATTGGGCAAAAGTTTCATACAGTGCTGCCACTGATGTAACTCTTAGCTGATCTCTGAATGGTTTTTTTTGTCTATCCTTCGGTCCCACTCTTTCAGTAATTCCTTGAAGGCATGGGCCATGCATTGGTTATGCCTTGTTATTAAGGTGGACAATTGCCCCCATGGTAAGAAATGCTTTGGGTTTGTCTCCCCTGGCTGGAAATTAATTTGATCCTAATATACTTGACCTTTATTACTGTATAAGTGTAACAATAACCAGGTTTCACTATATCACTGTTGTGGAAGTGAAGAGATTCAAAAGATTTTGGAGCTCAGTGTTAAAATATATCTCTCAGATCACATCTTCCCTTGTACCTTCATGTCCTAAGTTATGTATTTTAGGCATTTATTCAGATGAATGTTCTTTATATTGTAAGGAAAAAAAACTGGTTGACCTTTTAGTCTGTTGGAGGGGGGGGTACAGATTTTTTTTCCTAACCTATCTTTCTGGATTTTTCAACATTTTGGCAAATTCGCCTAGTGCTATAATCCCTATAGTTTTAGGTAGGTTCATTACCTTTAATTGTCGGTGTAAGCGCACCGATATTTCCGGGCTTTCCCTCATCGAACTCATCAAATACACAATCCAACATACTCCAAAACACTCTTATGGACAATTTGGGAGATGCACATTCACCACGCTATGAATGATGAGGGAAACGTAGAAATAGCATGAGCCTCCTTTGCATTAGCTGAGCAGCTCACGTCTCTGCCCCGCCGACCTAAAAACAGTTTGCACCGACTAGGACCACTGACTGACAGCTCCTCTGTGGAGCTGCAGGAGAGCTGCAGGTAAACCGGCTGGAGAGCAGCAACGTCCTCTTTTTTTCTTTCTTTTTTTTGCAGCACGGTTATCACAGGTGATGCACATGTATGTCTGTATAGGCTACATTTATTGTCTGATCTTCCTTCATGGGGGCTGTGCTGCACATACTGTAAGTCCTCCTGTGTAACTTTTTGCTGCGAAATATGACTGAAGGCACGTGGAAGTCTGCACGCCCCCATGGGTTGACGACATAAAGAGCTAACAAAAAAAAAAAATTAACCAATTATTCGGTCAAAGTTCTTGTTATCGGTTAAACGGTTAATCATGTGCATCCCTAGCACTGACAATTAAAGGTAATGAACCTACTGCTATGACTATAGGGATTATGGCAATAGGCAAATTTGCCAAAATGTTGAAATATCCCTTTAATGTCTCTAGTAAATTACTTTTACTTTAAACATGTCAAGATGGACTTCAAAGTTGCAATGAAAATAATCATCATTTGTAGTCCCACTGTTTTCAGCAATACCTTAAAGCCATCGACCATGAATTGGTTATACCTCGTTATAGGTGGTTTACTGATGACACAAAATGGACTACTGCCCATGGTAAAAAATTATTTGGGACCCCAGAGCAGTATCACAAAAGCTGTGTGGTAATATGATTTGGGTTTGACTGAACTTAATGGATATTTACATGTTCACATTTAGGTGCAAAGGCCTCAGTTTCTTTATGTCACAGGGCCCCCTAGTGGGTTCATTTGGTCATGTCTCACTGGTATGGACTCCCCACACATGGGCAGTTATCCCTGATGTTTACACACATGAGATGCTTCTGGGGCCATTCCCTTCTACCTTTTGTTTCTGTTCTAACACGTCACTCATCACCGGCACATCAACACAATGTTTCTCCCACTCACCTGAATATTTTGGTACTGCTGTGGAGTGTAACTTCGGGTCCCAACTGGTGCTATGGGAATGAAGCCGTGTAGCTGATCGCTGTTCTTCATGAAGTAGGGGATGGAGTAATGTCCGCTCATGGAGGGGCTCAAAAGCACTGGGGCCCTGACACCCAAAGACTCCATGAATCTTGCAAGGAGGTCCACTCGACTCTGGTCTGTCTTCAGAGCTTCTGAGTCGGGGGATTTTCCATAGCCTCCAGGAAGAGGAAAAAATGTTCAGGAAAAGAGATGGAAATTTCTTAATGATTCTAAATATAAATACAAAATGCTTGTTCAGGTTCTAAAACATCACACAAAGAAACTATTTACACTAATGTCTGTACTGTATGCGGTGATGTATTATACGATACATTAACTGTGCTGGTTATATTATTATCAAACAAAAATTAACAAAAATGGGGTGGTGCGTGGCGCAGTGGTTAAAGCGGCCGCCCCATGTAGAGGCTACAGTCCTCAACGCAGGCGTCCCCGGTTCGAATCCCACGTCGGGCAGACCTTTCCTGCATGTCATTCCCCCTCTCTCTGCCTCCCCCTTTCCTGTCTATCTCACTGTGCTATCAAATAAAATAAAAAATATATAAAAATAAATAAATATATATAAATAAATAATTTATTTATAAATATATGAATACAAATAAATAAATAAATATTATACTCTGCAAAATACTTGCAAGCAAGGCTGGATGCTAAAATTCTTGTTTTTTATTTTGTTTTTGTATTAATCTGATCTATAAATCGATTGTTATCTATTTTATATAATAAATCTGTTTATCAAAAAATCTATAAGAAAACAATTCATTTTAATAGAGATATGACTGCAGTCAGCAGGATTAGTGTTGATCATTTAGAAGAAGAGGTTCAGTCCTACCAGGCAGGTCCATCGCTAACGCCTGATATCCATTAGTTGCCAGCAGGGCCATGGTGCCAAGTTCTTCCCAGGTTTTGGATGTGAAGGCCTGGCCGTGGAGAAGGACAACTTGCAGCCTGAACAAAAGAACAATTCAGAAAATAAGTGAGTCAGTCCAGAAAAAGAATACACACACACGGCCACACACACAGCTACCATCACCTACCATGTTTTTCTTAGCCTTCACTGTCTCTTTTAGCCACATGGGGCTTGCAATTTTAATTTTTACCACTGGTATAAATGACAATAAAGGCATTCAATTCAATTCAGTATTCAGTGTTTAAACTTTATACACAGTACTGTACAAAGGTTTTAGGCACTTCAGATGTTTAGATTCTTATCCATTATGCAGTACCATCCAAGAGGCTTCTGATTGGTCCTACATTTATTCTGCAACCTGACAATGACCCTGAGTCCCGCAACAGATGGTAGAGCCCCCCCCCACCATAGAGTCCTTAGTCTGGGATTACATGACGAGACAGAAGACTGAGACAGCCTCAATCCACACAAGAACTATGGCGAGCACTATGTTCTCCGAGACGCTTCAACAAGCTGCCAGTCCAGAAGCTTGAAGAACTGTGTGCAAGTGTCTGGAGGAGAACTGGAGCTGTGGTCACACCAAGTGATGATCTGATTTAGGTTTCTTCTGTTGACGGACCGTTGGATGAAGTTAATCCATAAATAAAGACTATTTGTGGCATTTTCACTTTACTTACAGTGCCTTTTGTACAGTACTATACTGTATACTAAGTGGTCATGCTGTGCTGTGTTCTCTTTCTTAGATAATTGTATTGGATTTAAAGGGATATTTCAACATTTTGGCAAATTCACCCATTGCCATAAACCCCCTCTTAGTGGTAGGTTAATTACCTTTAATTGTCGGTGCAAGCTGTTTTTCGAACAGCGGGGCAGAGATACAAGCAGCTCAGCTAACGCTACAGAGGCATATGCTATTTCCGGCTTTCCCTCATCAAACTCAAAAAAAAAAAAAATCCAACAACCCCAAAACGCTCTGGTGGACAAGTTGTGGCCTGCACATTCACCACGCTATGAGATGATAATGTAAGATTACGAGATTTTTCAAGGCAAATGCGTAGCTGGAACTACATTCATGACACGGCTGTTGGGTGAAATGATTTCAAAAGCAAGTAGTTCTGAGTATTTGCTTCATGTGTCGTAATGTTACATAATTAAACATAATTATTTCATAGCGTGGTGAATGTGCAGGTCACAACTTGACCACAAGAGTGTTTTGGAGTTGTTGGATTGTGTATTTAGTTTGATGAGGGAAACGAGATACCGTGCAGCTCGCAGCTCTGCCCCACCGATCAGAGAACAGCTTGCACCGACAATTTAAGATAATGAACCTATTCCTAAAACTATAGGGATTATGGCAATAGGCAAACTTTCCAAAATGTTGAAATATCCCTTTCATAGTTGAAAGAACAAAACATATCGTCACCTAAAATGCACTAAGCAGGTCTCTGCTTGTGTTATCTCACCTGGGCAGTATCTGCCGTCCTGCCCCATCAATGGGTAGGGCTTCTCTGAAGAACAGCGGCGGGTCCCCGGGCAGCTGTCCTGTGCGGACAGACACGTTGATGGTTGGAAGTGGAGGCGGAGGAGTGGTCAGCAGCCCCATCCTTTGAGCTTCCAGGGACGGTTCCATGCTGCCTTGACGTATGGATGGCAGCAGCAGGTACAGCAGCAATGTGGCCAGCAACACCAGGCCCAAAACCACCAGACGATTACGCAGGAAATTCATTTCACCAAGATGAACAACCTGAGGAGAGAAGGCAAACAGTGGCATGGTGTCAGATCCACTCATACAGCGTTTGTTTGTTTGTTTGACAGTGGGCTAACGTTAAAGCAGACTCCCCATCCATCCAATGACAGCTGTGGTTCAGCTCAGGAAACTTTCTTTACAATATTTGCGTTTGTAAAGAAACATTCAAGTGAAATCTGGCTCTTGTTTACAATCATTCCTATAGGCTACAAAAAAAAGCAACACAAGCCTCAGGCAAACTGATGTGGCCACATTTCCATGGACGTCATGGATTAACTTGTATTCTACACTCCAGAGTGACTGACTGGTATAGTTTTCTATTGTGGCATAATGTGAGTGTTTGCAGCTTAGAAAGGACACGCTGGCAGGTGAAGGCTGCACCTTGGTAAAATAAAATAAAAAATACCACAAGTCGCTCATGCAAACCCCAGCAGCTGCAGTGACTCCAGTGAACGGGAACAACAGAGCCGTGTATGAAGTTAAAGGAAATGTGTGGCTCACTAGCGCAGGGAAGCAGTTAACGTTAGCCAATGGTCGTCATTTAGTCAGACCATGTAAAAGAGCCAGTGTTAGCTCAACGTGTCGCTCCTGTTCCGTCTGCAGCTCTGTTAACGCGGACGCAGACTGTTTGGTGAAGCTGTGCAGCAGCGGGGAAACATACCGACACACCGGAGACAGCTGAGACCGATCACTGACACAGGGACGAGGCTGCCTGCTCTGGCGTCATGTCTGCACTGCTGCTTTCCTCTGGTGGGAAATGTTGCTGGAAGGGTCGATACTGCTGCTGGTAGCTAGCTTTCACGCTACATCTTACTACAAATAAAAAACTACAAGCACGTTCCGTAATTTATGGAAGGCACGAGGACTGATAAACCGGCAGAAAAGACTGGATATACACTGTCGCACGAGAAACGAACAAGTGCCTGCTGTATTAAATCTACCACGGACCAAAGCATCGATTGTAAATAGGGTCTTGGAGTGTCTGTTCCCCGTCGGACCACATTAAGTGCTGCACACAGTCCCAACTATTTCCTGTCAACAAATAAGTTCATGTAGGATAGATAATTTCATTTATAAATTGAAACAAATTTGTGCTGAAAATGTTGTGTAATTTTCTACACTTTGAACGAGTCGAATTATTAACCCCTTCAGACCCTGCGTCCATTGGAATGGACATGACATATTTCAGTCTCTAAACAAATAAATACTCTGTAGGCTAATTCAATGATGTCAGCAATGGGTCCTGATTATCCAACCACAATCATGTTATGACTTTGAGCACACTCTGAGAGAGTGACAGACATCGGACAAGACAAGCATGGTGGGCCGACTGCAGAGAGGGAGGAGGAAGCGCCCATTTTCAGTCAAAAATATAAATTTATGTTCATGCTGGCCAAAGCAATTTGCTGTCAGTATACTTTTAACTGTTACAAGTCATAATATTTGAAGTTATTTTAAACAAATATCATATCATTAATTTGTAGGATTTTTTCAAAGTCCAATGTCCATTGCAGTGGACATCAGGAGTTAGGCGAGGTAAGCCAACACTCAAATGCTTAGTGTCAGTATATAAAGAAACAAAATACCTGTAAGCTTTTCATAGGTAAAGCATGGTGTAACAGTTTATTTATTCATGATTATAACATTTTTAATATATATTTTTTGTTCATAATGTTCTCATAATCATAATAATGAGTGTCAAAGACTCCCTTAAACGTCTCGTAAATCTGAACTTGACTCCTTGAATTCAGGCAATGAGGAGGATGTTACCAGGAGTGAGATAGGTGGTAGGCCTAAGTTTAGAAATTAAGACAGTTTTTAATTCTTAGTATGTGGTTTTCATCAATTTAATGTCTTATCTAAATGGAATGGATAAGTATTCGAGAGTGAGAATACATAAAATGAGTTCAAATGTGATTGTTTTGTTATTAGATTCAGAGAGGGACAGTGGAGAGGTTACAGTACATGCATGCCAGAAGAACTTATGTGGCAGATGAGATTGAGATAGAGGAGACAGACAGTATAGTGAAAGAGGAGGACAGGAGGAGATGACAGTAGCAAGGAAGGAAGAAATCAAGTGGCGTCACAGGCCATTCACTACAATCATGGGCACATCCTTTTTAGAATGCTCCAATTGATGAGGATCATCCCATAGACCCTATGAAGACATCAAACAATATACTGTATACAGTGGCAAGAAAAAATATGGAATTTCTTAGTTTTCTGCATTAATTAGCCATTCAATGTGATCCGATCTACATCTAAGTCACAAGTATAAACAAACACGATGTGCTTAACCTAATTCCACACAATTATAATATGTCATGTCTTCATTGAACATGTCCAATAAACATTCACAGTGCAGGTGGAAGAAGTAAGTGAACCCTTGGATTTAATAAGTGGTTGAACCTCCTTTGGCAGCAAAAACCTCAACCAAACGTTTCATGTAGCTGCAGATCAGAACTGCACAACACCATTGGTCCTTACAGAACTGCTTCAGCTCAGCCATGTTCTTAGGATGTCTGGTGTGAATGGAGGTCATTCCATAGCATACCTATTGGATTCAGGTCTGGGCTCTGACTGGGCCATTCCCAAAGGTGGATTTTCTTTTTTTTAAGCTACTCTAGATTATCTAGGTAGTAGATTTACTTAAATGTTTAGGCTCATTGTCCTGCTGCATCACGCTATTCTACTGAATTCAGCTAGTGGACAGCCACCCTGACATTATCCTGTAGGAAGTCTTGATAAACTTTTACTTAAAAAAATAAATACAAAAAATAAAATCTTAGTTTCAACAGTGGACAAAATATTTTCCCATTAGTGTTGTGGAGTGGCAAACGTCAGGCCTGCAATGGAAAGCAAAGCAATTAATGCAGAAAACTAGGAAATTCCAAAGGGTTCATACTATTTCTTGCCACTGTACCTATATTCTACCTAAGGTACAGTATGACATGGTTGACATGCCAGATTATGATGAAAACAACGAGGCTACCAGATGAAGACTACATGAAAAAACACATCTTTTGTGACAGGTGTGACATCCTCCTCTCTTCTTGCAGGCTTCTATCAAGTTGATGTACATGTTTAGAACTGCACACAAACTCAAAACCATGCAAACATCCAGTTCCAGATGTTTAGGTCATACCTCATTGATTACTATGTGGAAAAACACAACCTTATTTTTCTTAAGTTTTTCTGACATTTTATAGCCTTTTAGTCCTGGCGTCCATTGGAATGGACATGAAAAAATACTATTAAAAACATGAGTTAGCAAAAATGTTTTTTTTCCACTTTGTTTTTATGTTTGAGAGGAGTCAGAATACATAAAAAAAATTTTTTTTTGCTCAGCCAAAAAAATGCGGGTCTGAAGGGGTTAAACCAAATGCGAAATTTCACTGTATTTAATTTAGCTTTTGGTATCTATCTGAATTCCTTCAAATTTCAGACACCACTGCCATAAAACATGTCAAAGACGGTTTATAAATAAATGTATCTTTGATACTGTCTCATATAGCCTACAAATTGAACCATCAAACAAAGATTAGGCTACTTGGGCCTGAGCACACGTAGGGTAGCCTAGGGAAGACCATGTAGCCTAGTAATTGATAATTTTATTATTACTCTGAATCCAAAATATTTCTGCTGCTTTACAAGTTGATGAACCTAGCATAACAACTGTGAAGTGTAAAGGTCTCCCCCAGTGGTGGCAGCACTGCAAATGTTGATCCTTTGCCATGAAACCTTTGATGCCTTTATCACGTTCAGAATTGATTGAAAATTGACACGTGTAAAATTATTATTTCTTCCATCTGATAGTGGTCTCGCACACGGAAGGGTGCAAAACGCCTCAGAAGCACTTTGAAATTTCAATCCATAGCATAGGCTAGGGGTTACAAACTGGGAGTGCACTGCTTGACCAACTGGAGTGATTGAAAGACAGCCAAGTAGCCCTCCCCTCAGTTATGAAACTTAAAACATAAAAGTGGCATGTTTGTTAATGATCAAATTGAAAAGGACAAAATAAAATACCTTTTCATTATGGCAAGGCAAGGCAAGGCAATTTTATTTGTATAGCCCGTTTTTACAAACAGTTTGTCTCAAAGGGCTTCACATGGCATCATAACAACATCCTCTGTCCTTAGACCCTCGAGATACCAAGGCCAAACTACAAAGTACAACAGAAAATGACAGTTCAAAAATATACTGAGAAGAAGAGAGGAGAGGAGAGGAGAGGAGAGGAGAGGAGAGGAGAGGAGAGGAGAGGAGAGGAGAGGAGAGGGCTCTGTGTAGCCAGATGTGTCCCCCAGCAGTCTAAGCCTATAGCAGCGTAGCTAGAGCTACCTGAACCAGCCCTAACTAAAAGCCCTGTCATCAAGGAAGGTCTTAAGTCTAGACTTAAATGTAGTTAGAGTGTCTGCCTCTTTGACCCATGGAGAGAGCTGGTTCCACAGTAAAGGAGCCCGGTAACTGAAGGCTCTACCTCCCAGTCTGTTTTTAGAGATACTGGGAGTCACTAACAGACCTGCATTCTGGGGGCGGAGTGCTCTGGTAGGACAGTAAAGAATGATTAGTTCTTTCAGATAGGATGTTATCATTAAAAGCCTTATTAGTCAGCAGAAGGATTTTGAAGTCTATTCTATCCTAATCCTAAAATTATGCAACTGGATAATTTGGTGAGAGAGGTCAATGCTAATCTATTCCTATTCCTGTTGGCATTTTGAATGTAAACATGCAACACAAATTTCGAATGAAAAACTATAGTCTCGCTTGCCAGACCCTCCTCCAGAGAAGGCGGAAAAACTAACTCTATTGTGACATCATCAGTGATAGTAGGCTATAGCAGAAGAGAACCTTGAGCTCATTACACAAACATCTATATCTGTATGTTCAGATATTACAGATCTAGCACAATGACAAAAAATGAGACAACAATCCAGAGACCAGATCCAGGCCCAGGTAAGAGCGTCCAGGGATCTTAAAAATAAGTTGTCACTTTGAATATCCTCCTGGGCAATGAGAAAGCCAGCAAGATTGGAGGCGTTGGAGCAGACCAAAGAGCAGCTGGCCAGACAGGAATCCCTGAAGCAGTTCTACATTAACAGAGAGAAAGACACCTGGAGAGAACTGGAATGGCTCCAGATGGACCTCAACACCACAAAAATCACCACTCAGGTGTGAATGGACCAAAAGAAGAAACTGCTGCAAAAAGACAACAGGGAGCAGCAAGTGGCACATTCAAGTATTTTATTTTATTTTTTGGCTTTTTCATGCCTTTATTTGACAGTAGGCTACAGTCGAGAGAGACAGGAAATGGGGAGGCAGAGAGAGGGAATGACACGCAGGAAAAGGCTGTCCAATGCGGGATGCGAACCGGGGCCGCCTGCACAAGGACTATAGCCTCAACACATGGGGCGCCTGGTTAACCCACTGCACCACTCGGCACATTCAGTCAGCCAAGATGAGTTGATGGCTGAGCTGCAGACGGAGGGTATGAAAAACACAAACCTCAGAGTAGACCTACACAGAAACTGACGACTTAAGTCTGAATGTGCAGGTCACAACCTGAATTCAGATCAAGACATCCAGAGGTATGAAGGTGAGCTCCTCAGTGCCAGGCAGCAGGTCAAGGAGCAGGAGCTGGTTCTCAAGAAAGAGCTGCTGAAGCTGAAAACTCAGCTCAACAGTCAGCTCTTATTAAACCATGAGCTCACTTCAAACCTCGAGCCAGAGGAGAATGAGAAAAAGCCAGCCTCCTCAAGAAGACATTGTAGGCCAGGAAAAGCCTGAAGAGAAACCTGAGGACCATCCAGCCCAACAACAGCTTGCCGATCAATCAGAGAACAAACAAGGACAAGCAGGAGGGGGAGGAGCTGGTCTCTCTGATTCCGACCCTGACCCTAAACCCACTGACACTGACGAATACATAGAGATCGGAGCCACAAAACCAAAATTTTCTTTGGTTTTTTCACTCTGGAAGAGGATCTGCCACTTTCAGGGGCTGAGGAAACCAAAGAGATGGAGGACCAGAGAGCCTTCATTCAACATCAGTCAGTACGTTTACATGACACTTGAAAAAAACGAATTATTGCCTTAATCCGACTATAACTGGACAACTGAAGTGCATGTAAACACCTTAGTCCGACTGAAATCGGAGTTGGAGAACTCCGATTAAGACACCCAGATAATGCGATTGGAATTCGATTTTCTCCGTCATGTAAACACCTTAGTCGGAGTATAACTGGACAATGCATGTGCGCATGCTCCACAACCGTAGAGACGGCACCAAGTGGAGCAGAGAAGCCGCCCAAACCCGGCAAAGTAAAGAAAAAAACCGAACAACAGCGCTGATTCAATGCATTTCACACAGCGCGACCAGCAAGAGTTTTATAAAAAATAAAATAAGAGAGAGAGAGAGAGAGAGAGAGAGGGGAAAAAAGAAGCGCGCATCCAGCCCAGACTGGCGCGTCTGGTCGGGAACTGCAGTTGAGAATTTATTATTAAGCTTACTAAGTTGTTTATATTCAGTTTTTTACGAGTTGACAGAAACGTCAACAGGACAGGGGGGGGTATTAACCCACTGAAATGACGGGTGACGCCGCATGAGGGGGCGGACCCCGTCAGTTATTCGGTTTTCTCAGTTGCATATTGAGACAAGGACAGAAGTCCGACTTGACGCCAAAATCGAATTTTGAGCATAGCTCGATTAAGCTCTGCATGTAAACGTACTGAGTGTGACTGACTCCTCCACTGCTGAAACAGCAGACATGAAAACAGTCTGTGCAGATCTATATCTTGCATATTGTCATATTTAGTAGCTTGTGATTGTGTCAAGTACATCAAGAACCTGTGTCAGATAAATCGGGAGTTTTGGGGACTATTCTAAAATGCAGATTCAATAATATATAATGAGTACTATTATATTTGCATTCAAAATAATCTCCTTGATAACAATTTAGTGTAGCTCTAGCACAGGTGACTACATTGGGTCAATTTTCTATTCAGAAGTGGGGCAGAGGCACCATCTAGTGGCCATTTCACTTTATTAAAAAATAATTTGGCAAGAAAAAACACAACTCACTATCATCATCATCATCATCATCTGGAAAAACAACTCCAAAATCACTTTTATATTTATATTTTGGGATTGTAGTTGTCTTGTCTTTCTACTCAGTGCCTCTTTACATAGTGCATCAATATAGTGTGTTGCTTTTTACTCAATTTGTATTTTTCCTTCTCTCTCCTGACTTGGAATGTGTTTGACTTATACTTCTCCCCTGAATGTAGCGTTTTTCAACATTAGAGACTTGAATTTAAATATTTAGTATTCATAACTTGAAAAGCAGCAGCAGATTTAAAGCAGAAGTAAGTGGTCCGGTCGTTTTCGCTAATGCTGCGTTCCAGGCAGGCTTTTGAAATCGTAAATTACAGCTTCAAGTCACAACTTACGACTTTGTAGCGTTCCAGGCAACCCACTCGTGTTTTTCCGACCTGTTTTACCGGTGAAAGTCACTATAACGGCCACTCGTAACTTCCGACCGGTGAACTCGTACCAGATCGAACTGGTACGACTTCACGGTCGGAAAAATACGAGTTTCCTTGAACGCACCATAACAGTCCTCGTCCCTACGTCGCCACATTCACGGCGTTCCTTGGCTGCACACACAGCCCTGCATGCCGTTCTCTCTCCTCATTGGTTAAAAACTGTAGGATACGATAAATGTTTTCTCCTCGGCTCAGAGCAGAGCAGAGGGACTGGGAGACCCGTGTTTCGGTCCAAACACTCTATGTAAGTGATTGCTGTCGGAAGATATAACTATTTAAGACTTATATTAACACAAATATATCACTTACTTCTGCTTTAAGATACCTCATTGCAAATATTTATGCTGGTTTGATTTTAAATATGGGACATTAAAAAAATGTATGATTTCACTATATTTTAACAGTTTCACAGGATTGGAAGCATAGCTACAAAGAATACGCGTAACGCACCGCACGCCTCATCCATCCCTGCACAATCCACGCAGGCCACGCATGAGCGCAGAGCTGGATGCACGGGGGTCCGATTTCAACCAAACCTTCTGCGTTGGACTCCCCTCGGACCCCCAGATGATATATCTGAGTTTGGAGAAATTTAAATTTTTGGTCAAAAAAAAAAAAAAATGTTGGTCAAAAAAAAAACATTAACCCGCGGAGTGGCTCTTTTTTTCAAAATGGCCTGTGCGGTTTTTGACCAAAAATTTAAATTTCTCCAAACTCGGATATATCATCTGGGGGTCCGAGGGGAGTCCAACGCAGAAGGTTTGGTTGAAATCGGGCCGGTGGTTTTGGAGAAAATGACCCAAAACCGCTCAGGCCATTTTGAAAAAAAGAGCCACTCCGCGGGTTAAAGTTTTTTTTTTGACCAAATTTTTTTTTTTCTTTTGACCAAAAATTAAAATTTCTCCAAACTCGGATATATCATCTGGGGGTCCGAGGGGAGTCCAACGCAGAAGGTTTGGTTGAAATCGGGCCGGTGGTTTTGGAGAAAATGACCAAAAACCGCTCAAGCCATTTAGAAAAAAAGAGCCACTCCGCGGGTTAAAGTTTTTTTTTTGACCAAAAATTAAAATTTCTCCAAACTCGGATATATCATCTGGGGGTCCGAGGGGAGTCCAACGCAGAAGGTTTGGTTGAAATCGGGCCGGTGGTTTTGGAGAAAGTGACCAAAAACCGCTCAGGCCATTTTGAAAAAAAGAGCCACTCCGCGGGTTAAAGTTTTTTTTTTGACCAATTTTTTTTTTTTTTTTTGACCAAAAATTAAAATTTCTCCAAACTCGGATATATCATCTGGGGGTCCGAGGGGAGTCCAACGCAGAAGGTTTGGTTGAAATCGGGCCGGTGGTTTTGGAGAAAATGACCAAAAACCGCTCAGGCCATTTTGAAAAAAAGAGCCACTCCGCGGGTTAAAGTTTTTTTTTGGACCAAAAATTAAAATTTCTCCAAACTCGGATATATCATCTGGGGGTCCGAGGGGAGTCCAACGCAGAAGGTTTGGTTGAAATCGGGCCGGTGGTTTTGGAGAAAATGACCCAAAACCGCTCAGGCCATTTTGAAAAAAAGAGCCACTCCGCGGGTTAAAGGTCTTTTTTTGACCAAATTTTTTTTTTTTTTTGACCAAAAATTAAAATTTCTCCAAACTCGGATATATCATCTGGGGGTCCGAGGGGAGTCCAACGCAGAAGGTTTGCTTGAAATCGGGCCGGTGGTTTTGGAGAAAATGACCCAAAACCGCTCAGGCCATTTTGAAAAAAAGAGCCACTCCGCGGGTTAAAGTTTTTTTTTTGACCAAAAATTAAAATTTCTCCAAACTCGGATATATCATCTGGGGGTCCGAGGGGAGTCCAACGCAGAAGGTTTGGTTGAAGTCGGGCCGGTGGTTTTGGAGAAAATGACCAAAAACCGCTCAGGCCATTTTGAAAAAAAGAGCCACTCCGCGGGTTAAAGTTTTTTATTTGACCAATTTTTTTTTTTTTTTTTACCAAAAATTAAAATTTCTCCAAACTCGGATATATCATCTGGGGGTCCGAGGGGAGTCCAACGCAGAATGTTTGGTTGAAATCGGGCCGGTGGTTTTGGAGAAAATGACCAAAAACCGCTCAGGCCATTTTGAAAAAAAGAGCCACTCCGCGGGTTAAAGTTTTTTTTTTGACCAAATTTTTTTTTTTTTTTGACCAAAAATTAAAATTTCTCCAAACTCGGATATATCATCTGGGGGTCCGAGGGGAGTCCAACGCAGAAGGTTTGCTTGAAATCGGGCCGGTGGTTTTGGAGAAAATGACCCAAAACCGCTCAGGCCATTTAGAAAAAAAGAGCCACTCCGCGGGTTAAAGTTTTTTTTTTTGACCAAAAATTAAAATTTCTCCAAACTCGGATATATCATCTGGGGGTCCGAGGGGAGTCCAACGCAGAATGTTTGGTTGAAATCGGGCCGGTGGTTTTGGAGAAAATGACCAAAAACCGCTCAGGCCATTTTGAAAAAAAGAGCCACTCCGCGGGTTAAAGTTTTTTTTTTGACCAAATTTTTTTTTTTTTTTGACCAAAAATTAAAATTTCTCCAAACTCGGATATATCATCTGGGGGTCCGAGGGGAGTCCAACGCAGAAGGTTTGGTTGAAATCGGGCCGGTGGTTTTGGAGAAAATGACCCAAAACCGCTCAGGCCATTTAGAAAAAAAGAGCCACTCCGCGGGTTAAAGTTTTTTTTTTGACCAAAAATTTAAATTTCTCCAAACTCGGATATATCATCTGGGGGTCCGAGGGGAGTCCAACGCAGAATGTTTGGTTGAAATCGGGCCGGTGGTTTTGGAGAAAATGACCAAAAACCGCTCAGGCCATTTTGAAAAAAAGAGCCACTCCGCGGGTTAAAGTTTTTTTTTTGACCAAATTTTTTTTTTTTTTTGACCAAAAATTAAAATTTCTCCAAACTCGGATATATCATCTGGGGGTCCGAGGGGAGTCCAACGCAGAAGGTTTGCTTGAAATCGGGCCGGTGGTTTTGGAGAAAATGACCCAAAACCGCTCAGGCCATTTTGAAAAAAAGAGCCACTCCGCGGGTTAAAGTTTTTTTTTTGACCAAAAATTAAAATTTCTCCAAACTCGGATATATCATCTGGGGGTCCGAGGGGAGTCCAACGCAGAAGGTTTGGTTGAAATCGGGCCGGTGGTTTTGGAGAAAATGACCAAAAACCGCTCAGGCCATTTTGAAAAAAAGAGCCACTCCGCGGGTTAAAGTTTTTTTTTTTGACCAATTTTTTTTTTTTTTTTTGACCAAAAATTAAAATTTCTCCAAACTCGGATATATAATCTGGGGGTCCGAGGGGAGTCCAACGCAGAAGGTTTGGTTGAAGTCGGGCCGGTGGTTTTGGAGAAAATGACCAAAAACCGCTCAGGCCATTTTGAAAAAAAGAGCCACTCCGCGGGTTAAAGTTTTTTTTATGACCATTTTTTTTTTTTTTTTTTACCAAAAATTAAAATTTCTCCAAACTCGGATATATCATCTGGGGGTCCGAGGGGAGTCCAACGCAGAATGTTTGGTTGAAATCGGGCCGGTGGTTTTGGAGAAAATGACCAAAAACCGCTCAGGCCATTTTGAAAAAAAGAGCCACTCCGCGGGTTAAAGTTTTTTTTTTGACCAAATTTTTTTTTTTTTTGACCAAAAATTAAAATTTCTCCAAACTCGGATATATCATCTGGGGGTCCGAGGGGAGTCCAACGCAGAAGGTTTGCTTGAAATCGGGCCGGTGGTTTTGGAGAAAATGACCCAAAACCGCTCAGGCCATTTAGAAAAAAAGAGCCACTCCGCGGGTTAAAGTTTTTTTTTTGACCAAAAATTAAAATTTCTCCAAACTCGGATATATCATCTGGGGGTCCGAGGGGAGTCCAACGCAGAATGTTTGGTTGAAATCGGGCCGGTGGTTTTGGAGAAAATGACCAAAAACCGCTCAGGCCATTTTGAAAAAAAGAGCCACTCCGCGGGTTAAAGTTTTTTTTTTGACCAATTTTTTTTTTTTTTTTGACCAAAAATTAAAATTTCTCCAAACTCGGATATATCATCTGGGGGTCCGAGGGGAGTCCAACGCAGAAGGTTTGCTTGAAATCGGGCCGGTGGTTTTGGAGAAAATGACCCAAAACCGCTCAGGCCATTTTGAAAAAAAGAGCCACTCCGCGGGTTAAAGTTTTTTTTTTGACCAAAAATTAAAATTTCTCCAAACTCGGATATATCATCTGGGGGTCCGAGGGGAGTCCAACGCAGAAGGTTTGCTTGAAATCGGGCCGGTGGTTTTGGAGAAAATGACCAAAAACCGCTCAGGCCATTTTGAAAAAAAGAGCCACTCCGCGGGTTAAAGTTTTTTTTTTGACCAAAAATTAAAATTTCTCCAAACTCGGATATATCATCTGGGGGTCCGAGGGGAGTCCAACGCAGAAGGTTTGGTTGAAATCGGGCCGGTGGTTTTGGAGAAAATGACCAAAAACCGCTCAGGCCATTTTGAAAAAAAGAGCCACTCCGCGGGTTAAAGTTTTTTTTTTTGACCAAATTTTTTTTTTTTTTTGACCAAAAATTAAAATTTCTCCAAACTCGGATATATCATCTGGGGGTCCGAGGGGAGTCCAACGCAGAAGGTTTGGTTGAAATCGGGCCGGTGGTTTTGGAGAAAGTGACCAAAAACCGCTCATGCCATTTTGAAAAAAAGAGCCACTCCGCGGGTTAAAGTTTTTTTTTTTGACCAAATTTTTTTTTTTTTTTGACCAAAAATTAAAATTTCTCCAAACTCGGATATATCATCTGGGGGTCCGAGGGGAGTCCAACGCAGAATGTTTGGTTGAAATCGGGCCGGTGGATTTGGAGAAAATGACCAAAAACCGCTCAGGCCATTTTGAAAAAAAGAGCCACTCCGCGGGTTAAAGTTTTTTTTTTTTGACCAAATTTTTTTTTTTTTTCTACCAAAAATTAAAATTTCTCCAAACTCGGATATATCATCTGGGGGTCCGAGGGGAGTCCAACGCAGAAGGTTTGGTTGAAATCGGGCCGGTGGTTTTGGAGAAAATGACCAAAAACCGCTCAAGCCATTTAGAAAAAAAGAGCCACTCCGCGGGTTAAAGTTTTTTTTTTGACCAAAAATTAAAATTTCTCCAAACTCGGATATATCATCTGGGGGTCCGAGGGGAGTCCAACGCAGAAGGTTTGCTTGAAATCGGGCCGGTGGTTTTGGAGAAAATGACCCAAAACCGCTCAGGCCATTTTGAAAAAAAGAGCCACTCCGCGGGTTAAAGTTTTTTTTTTGACCAAAAATTAAAATTTCTCCAAACTCGGATATATCATCTGGGGGTCCGAGGGGAGTCCAACGCAGAAGGTTTGCTTGAAATCGGGCCGGTGGTTTTGGAGAAAATGACCAAAAACTGCTCAGGCCATTTTGAAAAAAAGAGCCACTCCGCGGGTTAAAGTTTTTTTTTTGACCAAAAATTAAAATTTCTCCAAACTCGGATATATCATCTGGGGGTCCGAGGGGAGTCCAACGCAGAATGTTTGGTTGAAATCGGGCCGGTGGTTTTGGAGAAAATGACCAAAAACCGCTCAGGCCATTTTGAAAAAAAGAGCCACTCCTCGGGTTAAAGTTTTTTTTTTGACCAATTTTTTTTTTTTTTTTTTGACCAAAAATTAAAATTTCTCCAAACTCGGATATATCATCTGGGGGTCCGAGGGGAGTCCAACGCAGAAGGTTTGCTTGAAATCGGGCCGGTGGTTTTGGAGAAAATGACCCAAAACCGCTCAGGCCATTTTGAAAAAAAGAGCCACTCCGCGGGTTAAAGTTTTTTTTTTGACCAAAAATTAAAATTTCTCCAAACTCGGATATATCATCTGGGGGTCCGAGGGGAGTCCAACGCAGAAGGTTTGCTTGAAATCGGGCCGGTGGTTTTGGAGAAAATGACCAAAAACCGCTCAGGCCATTTTGAAAAAAAGAGCCACTCCGCGGGTTAAAGTTTTTTTTTTGACCAAAAATTAAAATTTCTCCAAACTCGGATATATCATCTGGGGGTCCGAGGGGAGTCCAACGCAGAATGTTTGGTTGAAATCGGGCCGGTGGTTTTGGAGAAAATGACCAAAAACCGCTCAGGCCATTTTGAAAAAAAGAGCCACTCCGCGGGTTAAAGTTTTTTTTTTTGACCAATTTTTTTTTTTTTTTTTGACCAAAAATTAAAATTTCTCCAAACTCGGATATATCATCTGGGGGTCCGAGGGGAGTCCAACGCAGAAGGTTTGGTTGAAATCGGGCCGGTGGTTTTGGAGAAAATGACCAAAAACCGCTCAGGCCATTTTGAAAAAAAGAGCCACTCCGCGGGTTAAAGTTTTTTTTTTGACCAAAAATTAAAATTTCTCCAAACTCGGATATATCATCTGGGGGTCCGAGGGGAGTCCAACGCAGAATGTTTAGTTGAAATCGGGCCGGTGGTTTTGGAGAAAGTGACCAAAAACCGCTCATGCCATTTTGAAAAAAAGAGCCACTCCGCGGGTTAAAGTTTTTTTTTTTGACCAAATTTTTTTTTTTTTTTGACCAAAAATTAAAATTTCTCCAAACTCGGATATATCATCTGGGGGTCCGAGGGGAGTCCAACGCAGAATGTTTGGTTGAAATCGGGCCGGTGGTTTTGGAGAAAATGACCAAAAACCGCTCAGGCCATTTTGAAAAAAAGAGCCACTCCTCGGGTTAAAGTTTTTTTTTTGACCAATTTTTTTTTTTTTTTTTTGACCAAAAATTAAAATTTCTCCAAACTCGGATATATCATCTGGGGGTCCGAGGGGAGTCCAACGCAGAAGGTTTGCTTGAAATCGGGCCGGTGGTTTTGGAGAAAATGACCAAAAACTGCTCAGGCCATTTTGAAAAAAAGAGCCACTCCGCGGGTTAAAGTTTTTTTTTTTGACCAATTTTTTTTTTTTTTTTTGACCAAAAATTAAAATTTCTCCAAACTCGGATATATCATCTGGGGGTCCGAGGGGAGTCCAACGCAGAAGGTTTGGTTGAAATCGGGCCGGTGGTTTTGGAGAAAATGACCAAAAACCGCTCAGGCCATTTTGAAAAAAAGAGCCACTCCGCGGGTTAAAGTTTTTTTTTTGACCAAAAATTAAAATTTCTCCAAACTCGGATATATCATCTGGGGGTCCGAGGGGAGTCCAACGCAGAATGTTTAGTTGAAATCGGGCCGGTGGTTTTGGAGAAAGTGACCAAAAACCGCTCATGCCATTTTGAAAAAAAGAGCCACTCCGCGGGTTAAAGTTTTTTTTTTTGACCAAATTTTTTTTTTTTTTTGACCAAAAATTAAAATTTCTCCAAACTCGGATATATCATCTGGGGGTCCGAGGGGAGTCCAACGCAGAAGGTTTGCTTGAAATCGGGCCGGTGGTTTTGGAGAAAATGACCCAAAACCGCTCAGGCCATTTTGAAAAAAAGAGCCACTCCGCGGGTTAAAGTTTTTTTTTTGACCAAAAATTAAAATTTCTCCAAACTCGGATATATCATCTGGGGGTCCGAGGGGAGTCCAACGCAGAATGTTTGGTTGAAATCGGGCCGGTGGTTTTGGAGAAAATGACCCAAAACCGCTCAGGCCATTTTGAAAAAAAGAGCAACTCCGCGCGTTAAAGTTTTTTTTTTGACCAAATTTTTTTTTTTTTTTTGACCAAAAATTAAAATTTCTCCAAACTCGGATATATCATCTGGGGGTCCGAGGGGAGTCCAACGCAGAAGGTTTGCTTGAAATCGGGCCGGTGGTTTTGGAGAAAATGACCCAAAACCGCTCAGGCCATTTTGAAAAAAAGAGCCACTCCGCGGGTTAAAGTTTTTTTTTTGACCAAAAATTAAAATTTCTCCAAACTCGGATATATCATCTGGGGGTCCGAGGGGAGTCCAACGCAGAAGGTTTGGTTGAAATCGGGCCGGTGGTTTTGGAGAAAGTGACCAAAAACCGCTCATGCCATTTTGAAAAAAAGAGCCACTCCGCGGGTTAAAGTCTTTTTTTTTTGACCAAATTTTTTTTTTTTTTTGACCAAAAATTAAAATTTCTCCAAACTCGGATATATCATCTGGGGGTCCGAGGGGAGTCCAACGCAGAATGTTTGGTTGAAATCGGGCCGGTGGTTTTGGAGAAAATGACCAAAAACTGCTCAGGCCATTTTGAAAAAAAGAGCCACTCCGCGGGTTAAAGTTTTTTTTTTTGACCAATTTTTTTTTTTTTTTTTGACCAAAAATTAAAATTTCTCCAAACTCGGATATATCATCTGGGGGTCCGAGGGGAGTCCAACGCAGAAGGTTTGGTTGAAATCGGGCCGGTGGTTTTGGAGAAAATGACCAAAAACCGCTCAGGCCATTTTGAAAAAAAGAGCCACTCCGCGGGTTAAAGTTTTTTTTTTGACCAAAAATTAAAATTTCTCCAAACTCGGATATATCATCTGGGGGTCCGAGGGGAGTCCAACGCAGAATGTTTAGTTGAAATCGGGCCGGTGGTTTTGGAGAAAGTGACCAAAAACCGCTCATGCCATTTTGAAAAAAAGAGCCACTCCGCGGGTTAAAGTTTTTTTTTTTGACCAATTTTTTTTTTTTTTTTGACCAAAAATTAAAATTTCTCCAAACTCGGATATATCATCTGGGGGTCCGAGGGGAGTCCAACGCAGAATGTTTGGTTGAAATCGGGCCGGTGGTTTTGGAGAAAATGACCAAAAACCGCTCAGGCCATTTTGAAAAAAAGAGCCACTCCGCGGGTTAAAGTTTTTTTTTTGACCAAAAATTAAAATTTCTCCAAACTCGGATATATCATCTGGGGGTCCGAGGGGAGTCCAACGCAGAATGTTTGGTTGAAATCGGGCCGGTGGTTTTGGAGAAAGTGACCAAAAACCGCTCATGCCATTTTGAAAAAAAGAGCCACTCCGCGGGTTAAAGTTTTTTTTTTGACCAAATTTTTTTTTTTTTTTGACCAAAAATTAAAATTTCTCCAAACTCGGATATATCATCTGGGGGTCCGAGGGGAGTCCAACGCAGAATGTTTGGTTGAAATCGGGCCGGTGGTTTTGGAGAAAATGACCAAAAACCGCTCAGGCCATTTTGAAAAAAAGAGCCACTCCGCGGGTTAAAGTTTTTTTTTTGAACAAATTTTTTTTTTTTTTTTGACCAAAAATTAAAATTTCTCCAAACTCGGATATATCATCTGGGGGTCCGAGGGGAGTCCAACGCAGAATGTTTGGTTGAAATCGGGCCGGTGGTTTTGGAGAAAATGACCAAAAACCGCTCAGGCCATTTTGAAAAAAAGAGCCACTCCGCGGGTTAAAGTTTTTTTTTTGACCAAATTTTTTTTTTTTTTGACCAAAAATTAAAATTTCTCCAAACTCGGATATATCATCTGGGGGTCCGAGGGGAGTCCAACGCAGAAGGTTTGGTTGAAATCGGGCCGGTGGTTTTGGAGAAAATGACCCAAAACCGCTCAGGCCATTTTGCAAAAAAGAGCCACTCCGCGGGTTAAAGTTTTTTTTTTGACCAAAAATTAAAATTTCTCCAAACTCGGATATATCATCTGGGGGTCCGAGGGGAGTCCAACGCAGAAGGTTTGGTTGAAATTGGGCCGGTGGTTTTGGAGAAAATGACCAAAAACCGCTCAGGCCATTTTGAAAAAAAGAGCCACTCCGCGGGTTAAAGTTTTTTTTTTTGACCAAAAATTTAAATTTCTCCAAACTCGGATATATCATCTGGGGGTCCGAGGGGAGTCCAACGCAGAATGTTTGGTTGAAATCGGGCCGGTGGTTTTGGAGAAAATGACCAAAAACCGCTCAGGCCATTTTGAAAAAAAGAGCCACTCCGCGGGTTAAAGTTTTTTTATTGACCAAATTTTTTTTTTTTTTTTGACCAAAAATTAAAATTTCTCCAAACTCGGATATTACATCTGGGGGTCCGAGGGGAGTCCAACGCAGAATGTTTGGTTGAAATCGGGCCGGTGGTTTTGGAGAAAATGACCAAAAACCGCTCAGGCCATTTTGAAAAAAAGAGCAACTCCGCGGGTTAAAGTTTTTTTTTTGACCAAATTTTTTTTTTTTTTTTGACCAAAAATTAAAATTTCTCCAAACTCGGATATATCATCTGGGGGTCCGAGGGGAGTCCAACGCAGAATGTGTGGTTGAAATCGGGCCGGTGGTTTTGGAGAAAATGACCAAAAACCGCTCAGGCCATTTTGAAAAAAAGAGCCACTCCGCGGGTTAAAGTTTTTTTTTTGACCAATTTTTTTTTTTTTTTTTGACCAAAAATTAAAATTTCTCCAAACTCGGATATATCATCTGGGGGTCCGAGGGGAGTCCAACGCAGAATGTGTGGTTGAAATCGGGCCGGTGGTTTTGGAGAAAATGACCCAAAACCGCTCAGGCCATTTTGAAAAAAAGAGCCACTCCGCGGGTTAAAGTTTTTTTTTTGACCAAAAATTAAAATTTCTCCAAACTCGGATATATCATCTGGGGGTCCGAGGGGAGTCCAACGCAGAAGGTTTGGTTGAAATCGGGCCGGTGGTTTTGGAGAAAATGACCAAAAACCGCTCAGGCCATTTTGAAAAAAAGAGCCACTCCGCGGGTTAAAGTTCTTTTTTGGACCAAAAATTAAAATTTCTCCAAACTCGGATATATCATCTGGGGGTCCGAGGGGAGTCCAACGCAGAAGGTTTGGTTGAAATCGGGCCGGTGGTTTTGGAGAAAATGACCAAAAACCGCTCAGGCCATTTTGAAAAAAAGAGCAACTCCGCGGGTTAAAGTTTTTTTTTGACCAAATTTTTTTTTTTTTTTTGACCAAAAATTAAAATTTCTCCAAACTCGGATATATCATCTGGGGGTCCGAGGGGAGTCCAACGCAGAAGGTTTGCTTGAAATCGGGCCGGTGGTTTTGGAGAAAATGACCCAAAACCGCTCAGGCCATTTTGAAAAAAAGAGCCACTCCGCGGGTTAAAGTTTTTTTTTTGACCAAATTTTTTTTTTATTTTGACCAAAAATTAAAATTTCTCCAAACTCGGATATATCATCTGGGGGTCCGAGGGGAGTCCAACGCAGAAGGTTTGGTTGAAATCGGGCCGGTGGTTTTGGAGAAAATGACCAAAAACCGCTCATGCCATTTTTAAAAAAAGAGCCACTCCGCGGGTTAAAGTTTTTTTTTTTGACCAAATTTTTTTTTTTTTTTGACCAAAAATTAAAATTTCTCCAAACTCGGATATATCATCTGGGGGTCCGAGGGGAGTCCAACGCAGAAGGTTTGGTTGAAATCGGGCCGGTGGTTTTGGAGAAAATGACCAAAAACCGCTCAGGCCATTTTGAAAAAAAGAGCCACTCCGCGGGTTAAAGTTTTTTTTTGGACCAAAAATTAAAATTTCTCCAAACTCGGATATATCATCTGGGGGTCCGAGGGGAGTCCAACGCAGAATGTTTGGTTGAAATCGGGCCGGTGGTTTTGGAGAAAATGACCAAAAACCGCTCAGGCCATTTTGAAAAAAAGAGCAACTCCGCGGGTTAAAGTTTTTTTTTTGACCAAATTTTTTTTTTTTTTTTGACCAAAAATTAAAATTTCTCCAAACTCGGATATATCATCTGGGGGTCCGAGGGGAGTCCAACGCAGAAGGTTTGGTTGAAATTGGGCCGGTGGTTTTGGAGAAAATGACCAAAAACCGCTCAGGCCATTTTGAAAAAAAGAGCCACTCCGCGGGTTAAAGTTTTTTTTTTTGACCAAAAATTTAAATTTCTCCAAACTCGGATATATCATCTGGGGGTCCGAGGGGAGTCCAACGCAGAATGTTTGGTTGAAATCGGGCCGGTGGTTTTGGAGAAAATGACCAAAAACCGCTCAGGCCATTTTGAAAAAAAGAGCCACTCCGCGGGTTAAAGTTTTTTTATTGACCAAATTTTTTTTTTTTTTTGACCAAAAATTAAAATTTCTCCAAACTCGGATATTACATCTGGGGGTCCGAGGGGAGTCCAACGCAGAATGTTTGGTTGAAATCGGGCCGGTGGTTTTGGAGAAAATGACCAAAAACCGCTCAGGCCATTTTGAAAAAAAGAGCAACTCCGCGGGTTAAAGTTTTTTTTTTGACCAAATTTTTTTTTTTTTTTTGACCAAAAATTAAAATTTCTCCAAACTCGGATATATCATCTGGGGGTCCGAGGGGAGTCCAACGCAGAATGTGTGGTTGAAATCGGGCCGGTGGTTTTGGAGAAAATGACCAAAAACCGCTCAGGCCATTTTGAAAAAAAGAGCCACTCCGCGGGTTAAAGTTTTTTTTTTGACCAAATTTTTTTTTTTTTTTTGACCAAAAATTAAAATTTCTCCAAACTCGGATATATCATCTGGGGGTCCGAGGGGAGTCCAACGCAGAATGTGTGGTTGAAATCGGGCCGGTGGTTTTGGAGAAAATGACCAAAAACCGCTCAGGCCATTTTGAAAAAAAGAGCCACTCCGCGGGTTAAAGTTTTTTTTTTGACCAAAAATTAAAATTTCTCCAAACTCGGATATATCATCTGGGGGTCCGAGGGGAGTCCAACGCAGAAGGTTTGGTTGAAATCGGGCCGGTGGTTTTGGAGAAAATGACCAAAAACCGCTCAGGCCATTTTGAAAAAAAGAGCCACTCCGCGGGTTAAAGTTTTTTTTTGGACCAAAAATTAAAATTTCTCCAAACTCGGATATATCATCTGGGGGTCCGAGGGGAGTCCAACGCAGAATGTTTGGTTGAAATCGGGCCGGTGGTTTTGGAGAAAATGACCAAAAACCGCTCAGGCCATTTTGAAAAAAAGAGCAACTCCGCGGGTTAAAGTTTTTTTTTGACCAAATTTTTTTTTTTTTTTTGACCAAAAATTAAAATTTCTCCAAACTCGGATATATCATCTGGGGGTCCGAGGGGAGTCCAACGCAGAAGGTTTGCTTGAAATCGGGCCGGTGGTTTTGGAGAAAATGACCCAAAACCGCTCAGGCCATTTTGAAAAAAAGAGCCACTCCGCGGGTTAAAGTTTTTTTTTTGACCAAATTTTTTTTTTATTTTGACCAAAAATTAAAATTTCTCCAAACTCGGATATATCATCTGGGGGTCCGAGGGGAGTCCAACGCAGAAGGTTTGGTTGAAATCGGGCCGGTGGTTTTGGAGAAAGTGACCAAAAACCGCTCATGCCATTTTTAAAAAAAGAGCCACTCCGCGGGTTAAAGTTTTTTTTTTTGACCAAATTTTTTTTTTTTTTTGACCAAAAATTAAAATTTCTCCAAACTCGGATATATCATCTGGGGGTCCGAGGGGAGTCCAACGCAGAAGGTTTGGTTGAAATCGGGCCGGTGGTTTTGGAGAAAATGACCAAAAACCGCTCAGGCCATTTTGAAAAAAAGAGCCACTCCGCGGGTTAAAGTTTTTTTTTGGACCAAAAATTAAAATTTCTCCAAACTCGGATATATCATCTGGGGGTCCGAGGGGAGTCCAACGCAGAAGGTTTGGTTGAAATCGGGCCGGTGGTTTTGGAGAAAATGACCAAAAACCGCTCAGGCCATTTTGAAAAAAAGAGCAACTCCGCGGGTTAAAGTTTTTTTTTGACCAAATTTTTTTTTTTTTTTTGACCAAAAATTAAAATTTCTCCAAACTCGGATATATCATCTGGGGGTCCGAGGGGAGTCCAACGCAGAAGGTTTGGTTGAAATCGGGCCGGTGGTTTTGGAGAAAGTGACCAAAAACCGCTCATGCCATTTTTAAAAAAAGAGCCACTCCGCGGGTTAAAGTTTTTTTTTTTGACCAAATTTTTTTTTTTTTTTGACCAAAAATTAAAATTTCTCCAAACTCGGATATATCATCTGGGGGTCCGAGGGGAGTCCAACGCAGAAGGTTTGGTTGAAATCGGGCCGGTGGTTTTGGAGAAAATGACCAAAAACCGCTCAGGCCATTTTGAAAAAAAGAGCCACTCCGCGGGTTAAAGTTTTTTTTTTGGACCAAAAATTAAAATTTCTCCAAACTCGGATATATCATCTGGGGGTCCGAGGGGAGTCCAACGCAGAATGTTTGGTTGAAATCGGGCCGGTGGTTTTGGAGAAAATGACCAAAAACCGCTCAGGCCATTTTGAAAAAAAGAGCAACTCCGCGGGTTAAAGTTTTTTTTTGACCAAATTTTTTTTTTTTTTTTGACCAAAAATTAAAATTTCTCCAAACTCGGATATATCATCTGGGGGTCCGAGGGGAGTCCAACGCAGAATGTGTGGTTGAAATCGGGCCGGTGGTTTTGGAGAAAATGACCAAAAACCGCTCAGGCCATTTTGAAAAAAAGAGCCACTCCGCGGGTTAAAGTTTTTTTTTTGACCAAAAATTAAAATTTCTCCAAACTCGGATATATCATCTGGGGGTCCGAGGGGAGTCCAACGCAGAAGGTTTGGTTGAAATCGGGCCGGTGGTTTTGGAGAAAATGACCAAAAACCGCTCAGGCCATTTTGAAAAAAAGAGCCACTCCGCGGGTTAAAGTTTTTTTTTGGACCAAAAATTAAAATTTCTCCAAACTCGGATATATCATCTGGGGGTCCGAGGGGAGTCCAACGCAGAATGTTTGGTTGAAATCGGGCCGGTGGTTTTGGAGAAAATGACCAAAAACCGCTCAGGCCATTTTGAAAAAAAGAGCAACTCCGCGGGTTAAAGTTTTTTTTTGACCAAATTTTTTTTTTTTTTTTGACCAAAAATTAAAATTTCTCCAAACTCGGATATATCATCTGGGGGTCCGAGGGGAGTCCAACGCAGAAGGTTTGCTTGAAATCGGGCCGGTGGTTTTGGAGAAAATGACCCAAAACCGCTCAGGCCATTTTGAAAAAAAGAGCCACTCCGCGGGTTAAAGTTTTTTTTTTGACCAAATTTTTTTTTTATTTTGACCAAAAATTAAAATTTCTCCAAACTCGGATATATCATCTGGGGGTCCGAGGGGAGTCCAACGCAGAAGGTTTGGTTGAAATCGGGCCGGTGGTTTTGGAGAAAGTGACCAAAAACCGCTCAGGCCATTTTGAAAAAAAGAGCCACTCCGCGGGTTAAAGTTTTTTTTTTGACCAAATTTTTTTTTTTTTTTGACCAAAAATTAAAATTTCTCCAAACTCGGATATATCATCTGGGGGTCCGAGGGGAGTCCAACGCAGAAGGTTTGGTTGAAATCGGGCCGGTGGTTTTGGAGAAAATGACCAAAAACCGCTCAGGCCATTTTGAAAAAAAGAGCCACTCCGCGGGTTAAAGTTTTTTTTTGGACCAAAAATTAAAATTTCTCCAAACTCGGATATATCATCTGGGGGTCCGAGGGGAGTCCAACGCAGAATGTTTGGTTGAAATCGGGCCGGTGGTTTTGGAGAAAATGACCAAAAACCGCTCAGGCCATTTTGAAAAAAAGAGCAACTCCGCGGGTTAAAGTTTTTTTTTGACCAAATTTTTTTTTTTTTTTTGACCAAAAATTAAAATTTCTCCAAACTCGGATATATCATCTGGGGGTCCGAGGGGAGTCCAACGCAGAAGGTTTGGTTGAAATCGGGCCGGTGGTTTTGGAGAAAGTGACCAAAAACCGCTCATGCCATTTTTAAAAAAAGAGCCACTCCGCGGGTTAAAGTTTTTTTTTTTGACCAAATTTTTTTTTTTTTTTGACCAAAAATTAAAATTTCTCCAAACTCGGATATATCATCTGGGGGTCCGAGGGGAGTCCAACGCAGAAGGTTTGGTTGAAATCGGGCCGGTGGTTTTGGAGAAAATGACCAAAAACCGCTCAGGCCATTTTGAAAAAAAGAGCCACTCCGCGGGTTAAAGTTTTTTTTTGGACCAAAAATTAAAATTTCTCCAAACTCGGATATATCATCTGGGGGTCCGAGGGGAGTCCAACGCAGAATGTTTGGTTGAAATCGGGCCGGTGGTTTTGGAGAAAATGACCAAAAACCGCTCAGGCCATTTTGAAAAAAAGAGCAACTCCGCGGGTTAAAGTTTTTTTTTGACCAAATTTTTTTTTTTTTTTTGACCAAAAATTAAAATTTCTCCAAACTCGGATATATCATCTGGGGGTCCGAGGGGAGTCCAACGCAGAAGGTTTGGTTGAAATCGGGCCGGTGGTTTTGGAGAAAGTGACCAAAAACCGCTCATGCCATTTTGAAAAAAAGAGCCACTCCGCGGGTTAAAGTTTTTTTTTTTGACCAAATTTTTTTTTTTTTTTTGACCAAAAATTAAAATTTCTCCAAACTCGGATATATCATCTGGGGGTCCGAGGGGAGTCCAACGCAGAAGGTTTGGTTGAAATCGGGCCGGTGGTTTTGGAGAAAATGACCAAAAACCGCTCAGGCCATTTTGAAAAAAAGAGCCACTCCGCGGGTTAAAGTTTTTTTTTGGACCAAAAATTAAAATTTCTCCAAACTCGGATATATCATCTGGGGGTCCGAGGGGAGTCCAACGCAGAATGTTTGGTTGAAATCGGGCCGGTGGTTTTGGAGAAAATGACCAAAAACCGCTCAGGCCATTTTGAAAAAAAGAGCAACTCCGCGGGTTAAAGTTTTTTTTTGACCAAATTTTTTTTTTTTTTTTTGACCAAAAATTAAA
Organism: Trachurus trachurus; assembly: GCF_905171665.1. Taxonomy (NCBI): domain Eukaryota; kingdom Metazoa; phylum Chordata; class Actinopteri; order Carangiformes; family Carangidae; genus Trachurus; species Trachurus trachurus. The sequence continues at coordinate 28,863,497 of NC_139896.1, forward strand.
ATTTCTCCAAACTCGGATATATCATCTGGGGGTCCGAGGGGAGTCCAACGCAGAAGGTTTGCTTGAAATCGGGCCGGTGGTTTTGGAGAAAATGACCCAAAACCGCTCAAGCCATTTTGAAAAAAAGAGCCACTCCGCGGGTTAAAGTTTTTTTTTTGACCAAATTTTTTTTTTATTTTGACCAAAAATTAAAATTTCTCCAAACTCGGATATATCATCTGGGGGTCCGAGGGGAGTCCAACGCAGAAGGTTTGCTTGAAATCGGGCCGGTGGTTTTGGAGAAAATGACCCAAAACCGCTCAGGCCATTTTGAAAAAAAGAGCCACTCCGCGGGTTAAAGTTTTTTTTTTGACCAAATTTTTTTTTTATTTTGACCAAAAATTAAAATTTCTCCAAACTCGGATATATCATCTGGGGGTCCGAGGGGAGTCCAACGCAGAAGGTTTGGTTGAAATCGGGCCGGTGGTTTTGGAGAAAGTGACCAAAAACCGCTCATGCCATTTTTAAAAAAAGAGCCACTCCGCGGGTTAAAGTTTTTTTTTTTGACCAAATTTTTTTTTTTTTTTGACCAAAAATTAAAATTTCTCCAAACTCGGATATATCATCTGGGGGTCCGAGGGGAGTCCAACGCAGAAGGTTTGGTTGAAATCGGGCCGGTGGTTTTGGAGAAAATGACCAAAAACCGCTCAGGCCATTTTGAAAAAAAGAGCCACTCCGCGGGTTAAAGTTTTTTTTTTGACCAAAAATTAAAATTTCTCCAAACTCGGATATATCATCTGGGGGTCCGAGGGGAGTCCAACGCAGAATGTTTGGTTGAAATCGGGCCGGTGGTTTTGGAGAAAATGACCAAAAACCGCTCAGGCCATTTTGAAAAAAAGAGCAACTCCGCGGGTTAAAGTTTTTTTTTGACCAAATTTTTTTTTTTTTTTTGACCAAAAATTAAAATTTCTCCAAACTCGGATATATCATCTGGGGGTCCGAGGGGAGTCCAACGCAGAAGGTTTGCTTGAAATCGGGCCGGTGGTTTTGGAGAAAATGACCAAAAACCGCTCAGGCCATTTTGAAAAAAAGAGCCACTCCCGGGGTTAAAGTTTTTTTTTTGACCAAATTTTTTTTTTTTTTTTGACCAAAAATTAAAATTTCTCCAAACTCGGATATATCATCTGGGGGTCCGAGGGGAGTCCAACGCAGAAGGTTTGCTTGAAATCGGGCCGGTGGTTTTGGAGAAAATGACCCAAAACCGCTCAGGCCATTTTGAAAAAAAGAGCCACTCCGCGGGTTAAAGTTTTTTTTTTGACCAAATTTTTTTTTTATTTTGACCAAAAATTAAAATTTCTCCAAACTCGGATATATCATCTGGGGGTCCGAGGGGAGTCCAACGCAGAAGGTTTGCTTGAAATCGGGCCGGTGGTTTTGGAGAAAATGACCCAAAACCGCTCAGGCCATTTTGAAAAAAAGAGCCACTCCGCGGGTTAAAGTTTTTTTTTTGACCAAATTTTTTTTTTATTTTGACCAAAAATTAAAATTTCTCCAAACTCGGATATATCATCTGGGGGTCCGAGGGGAGTCCAACGCAGAAGGTTTGGTTGAAATCGGGCCGGTGGTTTTGGAGAAAATGACCAAAAACCGCTCAGGCCATTTTGAAAAAAAGAGCCACTCCGCGGGTTAAAGTTTTTTTTTTTGACCAAAAATTTAAATTTCTCCAAACTCGGATATATCATCTGGGGGTCCGAGGGGAGTCCAACGCAGAATGTTTGGTTGAAATCGGGCCGGTGGTTTTGGAGAAAATGACCAAAAACCGCTCAGGCCATTTTGAAAAAAAGAGCCACTCCGCGGGTTAAAGTTTTTTTATTGACCAAATTTTTTTTTTTTTTTGACCAAAAATTAAAATTTCTCCAAACTCGGATATTACATCTGGGGGTCCGAGGGGAGTCCAACGCAGAATGTTTGGTTGAAATCGGGCCGGTGGTTTTGGAGAAAATGACCAAAAACCGCTCAGGCCATTTTGAAAAAAAGAGCAACTCCGCGGGTTAAAGTTTTTTTTTTGACCAATTTTTTTTTTTTTTTTTGACCAAAAATTAAAATTTCTCCAAACTCGGATATATCATCTGGGGGTCCGAGGGGAGTCCAACGCAGAATGTGTGGTTGAAATCGGGCCGGTGGTTTTGGAGAAAATGACCAAAAACCGCTCAGGCCATTTTGAAAAAAAGAGCCACTCCGCGGGTTAAAGTTTTTTTTTTGACCAAATTTTTTTTTTTTTTTTGACCAAAAATTAAAATTTCTCCAAACTCGGATATATCATCTGGGGGTCCGAGGGGAGTCCAACGCAGAATGTGTGGTTGAAATCGGGCCGGTGGTTTTGGAGAAAATGACCAAAAACCGCTCAGGCCATTTTGAAAAAAAGAGCCACTCCGCGGGTTAAAGTTTTTTTTTTGACCAAAAATTAAAATTTCTCCAAACTCGGATATATCATCTGGGGGTCCGAGGGGAGTCCAACGCAGAAGGTTTGGTTGAAATCGGGCCGGTGGTTTTGGAGAAAATGACCAAAAACCGCTCAGGCCATTTTGAAAAAAAGAGCCACTCCGCGGGTTAAAGTTTTTTTTTTGACCAAAAATTAAAATTTCTCCAAACTCGGATATATCATCTGGGGGTCCGAGGGGAGTCCAACGCAGAATGTTTGGTTGAAATCGGGCCGGTGGTTTTGGAGAAAATGACCAAAAACCGCTCAGGCCATTTTGAAAAAAAGAGCCACTCCGCGGGTTAAAGTTTTTTTTTGACCAAATTTTTTTTTTTTTTTGACCAAAAATTAAAATTTCTCCAAACTCGGATATATCATCTGGGGGTCCGAGGGGAGTCCAACGCAGAAGGTTTGCTTGAAATCGGGCCGGTGGTTTTGGAGAAAATGACCAAAACCGCTCAGGCCATTTTGAAAAAAAGAGCCACTCCGCGGGTTAAAGTTTTTTTTTTGACCAAATTTTTTTTTTATTTTGACCAAAAATTAAAATTTCTCCAAACTCGGATATATCATCTGGGGGTCCGAGGGGAGTCCAACGCAGAAGGTTTGGTTGAAATCGGGCCGGTGGTTTTGGAGAAAATGACCAAAAACCGCTCAGGCCATTTTGAAAAAAAGAGCCACTCCGCGGGTTAAAGTTTTTTTTTTGACCAATTTTTTTTTTTTTTTGACCAAAAATTAAAATTTCTCCAAACTCGGATATATCATCTGGGGGTCCGAGGGAGTCCAACGCAGAAGGTTTGGTTGAAATCGGGCCGGTGGTTTTGGAGAAAATGACCAAAACCGCTCAGGCCATTTTGAAAAAAAGAGCCACTCCGCGGGTTAAAGTTTTTTTTGACCAAAAATTTTTTTTTTGACCAAAAATTTCTCCAAACTCGGATATATCATCTGGGGGTCCGAGGGGAGTCCAACGCAGAAGGTTTGGTTGAAATCGGGCCGGTGGTTTTGGAGAAAATGACCAAAAACCGCTCAGGCCATTTTGAAAAAAAGAGCCACTCCGCGGGTTAAAGTTTTTTTTTTGACCAAAAATTAAAATTTCTCCAAACTCGGATATATCATCTGGGGGTCCGAGGGGAGTCCAACGCAGAAGGTTTGGTTGAAATCGGGCCGGTGGTTTTGGAGAAAATGACCAAAAACCGCTCAGGCCATTTTGAAAAAAAGAGCCACTCCGCGGGTTAAAGTTTTTTTTTGACCAAATTTTTTTTTTTTTTTTGACCAAAAATTAAAATTTCTCCAAACTCGGATATATCATCTGGGGGTCCGAGGGGAGTCCAACGCAGAAGGTTTGGTTGAAATCGGGCCGGTGGTTTTGGAGAAAATGACCAAAAACCGCTCAGGCCATTTTGAAAAAAAGAGCCACTCCGCGGGTTAAAGTTTTTTTTTTTGACCAAAAATTAAAATTTCTCCAAACTCGGATATATCATCTGGGGGTCCGAGGGGAGTCCAACGCAGAAGGTTTGGTTGAAATCGGGCCGGTGGTTTTGGAGAAAATGACCAAAAACCGCTCAGGCCATTTTGAAAAAAAGAGCCACTCCGCGGGTTAAAGTTTTTTTTTTGACCAAATTTTTTTTTTTTTTGACCAAAAATTAAAATTTCTCCAAACTCGGATATATCATCTGGGGGTCCGAGGGGAGTCCAACGCAGAAGGTTTGGTTGAAATCGGGCCGGTGGTTTTGGAGAAAATGACCAAAAACCGCTCAGGCCATTTTGAAAAAAAGAGCCACTCCGCGGGTTAAAGTTTTTTTTTGACCAATTTTTTTTTTTTTTTTGACCAAAAATTAAAATTTCTCCAAACTCGGATATATCATCTGGGGGTCCGAGGGGAGTCCAACGCAGAAGGTTTGGTTGAAATCGGGCCGGTGGTTTTGGAGAAAATGACCAAAAACCGCTCAGGCCATTTTGAAAAAAAGAGCCACTCCGCGGGTTAAAGTTTTTTTTTTGACCAAAAATTAAAATTTCTCCAAACTCGGATATATCATCTGGGGGTCCGAGGGGAGTCCAACGCAGAAGGTTTGGTTGAAATCGGGCCGGTGGTTTTGGAGAAAATGACCAAAAACCGCTCAGGCCATTTTGAAAAAAAGAGCCACTCCGCGGGTTAAAGTTTTTTTTTGACCAAATTTTTTTTTTTTTTTGACCAAAAATTAAAATTTCTCCAAACTCGGATATATCATCTGGGGGTCCGAGGGGAGTCCAACGCAGAAGGTTTGCTTGAAATCGGGCCGGTGGTTTTGGAGAAAATGACCAAAAACCGCTCAGGCCATTTTGAAAAAAAGAGCCACTCCGCGGGTTAAAGTTTTTTTTTTGACCAAATTTTTTTTTTTTTTTTGACCAAAAATTAAAATTTCTCCAAACTCGGATATATCATCTGGGGGTCCGAGGGGAGTCCAACGCAGAAGGTTTGGTTGAAATCGGGCCGGTGGTTTTGGAGAAAATGACCAAAAACCGCTCAGGCCATTTTGAAAAAAAGAGCCACTCCGCGGGTTAAAGTTTAAAATTTTTTTTTTTTGACCAAAAATTAAAATTTCTCCAAACTCGGATATATCATCTGGGGGTCCGAGGGGAGTCCAACGCAGAAGGTTTGGTTGAAATCGGGCCGGTGGTTTTGGAGAAAATGACCAAAAACCGCTCAGGCCATTTTGAAAAAAAGAGCCACTCCGCGGGTTAAAGTTTTTTTTTTGACCAAATTTTTTTTTTTTTTTGACCAAAAATTAAAATTTCTCCAAACTCGGATATATCATCTGGGGGTCCGAGGGGAGTCCAACGCAGAAGGTTTGGTTGAAATCGGGCCGGTGGTTTTGGAGAAAATGACCAAAAACCGCTCAGGCCATTTTGAAAAAAAGAGCCACTCCGCGGGTTAAAGTTTTTTTTTGACCAAATTTTTTTTTTTTTTTTGACCAAAAATTAAAATTTCTCCAAACTCGGATATATCATCTGGGGGTCCGAGGGGAGTCCAACGCAGAAGGTTTGGTTGAAATCGGGCCGGTGGTTTTGGAGAAAATGACCAAAAACCGCTCAGGCCATTTTGAAAAAAAGAGCCACTCCGCGGGTTAAAGTTTTTTTTTTGACCAAAAATTAAAATTTCTCCAAACTCGGATATATCATCTGGGGGTCCGAGGGGAGTCCAACGCAGAAGGTTTGGTTGAAATCGGGCCGGTGGTTTTGGAGAAAATGACCAAAAACCGCTCAGGCCATTTTGAAAAAAAGAGCCACTCCGCGGGTTAAAGTTTTTTTTTGACCAAATTTTTTTTTTTTTTTTGACCAAAAATTAAAATTTCTCCAAACTCGGATATATCATCTGGGGGTCCGAGGGGAGTCCAACGCAGAAGGTTTGCTTGAAATCGGGCCGGTGGTTTTGGAGAAAATGACCAAAAACCGCTCAGGCCATTTTGAAAAAAAGAGCCACTCCGCGGGTTAAAGTTTTTTTTTTGACCAAAAATTAAAATTTCTCCAAACTCGGATATATCATCTGGGGGTCCGAGGGGAGTCCAACGCAGAATGTTTGGTTGAAATCGGGCCGGTGGTTTTGGAGAAAATGACCAAAAACCGCTCAGGCCATTTTGAAAAAAAGAGCCACTCCGCGGGTTAAAGTTTTTTTTTTGACCAAATTTTTTTTTTTTTTTGACCAAAAATTAAAATTTCTCCAAACTCGGATATATCATCTGGGGGTCCGAGGGGAGTCCAACGCAGAAGGTTTGCTTGAAATCGGGCCGGTGGTTTTGGAGAAAATGACCCAAAACCGCTCAGGCCATTTTGAAAAAAAGAGCCACTCCGCGGGTTAAAGTTTTTTTTTTGACCAAAAATTAAAATTTCTCCAAACTCGGATATATCATCTGGGGGTCCGAGGGGAGTCCAACGCAGAAGGTTTGGTTGAAATCGGGCCGGTGGTTTTGGAGAAAATGACCAAAAACCGCTCAGGCCATTTTGAAAAAAAGAGCCACTCCGCGGGTTAAAGTTTTTTTTTGACCAAATTTTTTTTTTTTTTGACCAAAAATTAAAATTTCTCCAAACTCGGATATATCATCTGGGGGTCCGAGGGGAGTCCAACGCAGAAGGTTTGCTTGAAATCGGGCCGGTGGTTTTGGAGAAAATGACCAAAAACCGCTCAGGCCATTTTGAAAAAAAGAGCCACTCCGCGGGTTAAAGTTTTTATTTTTTTTGACCAAAAATTAAAATTTCTCCAAACTCGGATATATCATCTGGGGGTCCGAGGGGAGTCCAACGCAGAAGGTTTGCTTGAAATCGGGCCGGTGGTTTTGGAGAAAATGACCAAAAACCGCTCAGGCCATTTTGAAAAAAAGAGCCACTCCGCGGGTTAAAGTTTTTTTTTTGACCAAATTTTTTTTTTTTTTTTGACCAAAAATTAAAATTTCTCCAAACTCGGATATATCATCTGGGGGTCCGAGGGGAGTCCAACGCAGAAGGTTTGCTTGAAATCGGGCCGGTGGTTTTGGAGAAAATGACCCAAAACCGCTCAGGCCATTTTGAAAAAAAGAGCCACTCCGCGGGTTAAAGTACCAATTTTTTTTTTTTTGACCAAAAATTAAAATTTCTCCAAACTCGGATATATCATCTGGGGGTCCGAGGGGAGTCCAACGCAGAAGGTTTGGTTGAAATCGGGCCGGTGGTTTTGGAGAAAATGACCAAAAACCGCTCAGGCCATTTTGAAAAAAAGAGCCACTCCGCGGGTTAAAGTTTTTTTTTTGACCAAATTTTTTTTTTTTTTTGACCAAAAATTAAAATTTCTCCAAACTCGGATATATCATCTGGGGGTCCGAGGGGAGTCCAACGCAGAAGGTTTGCTTGAAATCGGGCCGGTGGTTTTGGAGAAAATGACCCAAAACCGCTCAGGCCATTTTGAAAAAAAGAGCCACTCCGCGGGTTAAAGTTTTTTTTTTGACCAAAAATTAAAATTTCTCCAAACTCGGATATATCATCTGGGGGTCCGAGGGGAGTCCAACGCAGAAGGTTTGGTTGAAATCGGGCCGGTGGTTTTGGAGAAAATGACCAAAAACCGCTCAGGCCATTTTGAAAAAAAGAGCCACTCCGCGGGTTAAAGTTTTTTTTTTGACCAAATTTTTTTTTTTTTTTTGACCAAAAATTAAAATTTCTCCAAACTCGGATATATCATCTGGGGGTCCGAGGGGAGTCCAACGCAGAAGGTTTGCTTGAAATCGGGCCGGTGGTTTTGGAGAAAATGACCAAAAACCGCTCAGGCCATTTTGAAAAAAAGAGCCACTCCGCGGGTTAAAGTTTTTTTTTTGACCAAAAATTAAAATTTCTCCAAACTCGGATATATCATCTGGGGGTCCGAGGGGAGTCCAACGCAGAAGGTTTGCTTGAAATCGGGCCGGTGGTTTTGGAGAAAATGACCAAAAACCGCTCAGGCCATTTTGAAAAAAAGAGCCACTCCGCGGGTTAAAGTTTTTTTTTTTGACCAAAAATTAAAATTTCTCCAAACTCGGATATATCATCTGGGGGTCCGAGGGGAGTCCAACGCAGAAGGTTTGCTTGAAATCGGGCCGGTGGTTTTGGAGAAAATGACCAAAAACCGCTCAGGCCATTTTGAAAAAAAGAGCCACTCCGCGGGTTAAAGTTTTTTTTTGACCAAATTTTTTTTTTTTTTTGACCAAAAATTAAAATTTCTCCAAACTCGGATATATCATCTGGGGGTCCGAGGGGAGTCCAACGCAGAAGGTTTGCTTGAAATCGGGCCGGTGGTTTTGGAGAAAATGACCAAAAACCGCTCAGGCCATTTTGAAAAAAAGAGCCACTCCGCGGGTTAAAGTTTTTTTTTTGACCAAATTTTTTTTTTTTTTTGACCAAAAATTAAAATTTCTCCAAACTCGGATATATCATCTGGGGGTCCGAGGGGAGTCCAACGCAGAAGGTTTGGTTGAAATCGGGCCGGTGGTTTTGGAGAAAATGACCCAAAACCGCTCAGGCCATTTTGAAAAAAAGAGCCACTCCGCGGGTTAAAGTTTTTTTTTTGACCAGATTTTTTTTTTATTTTGACCAAAAATTAAAATTTCTCCAAACTCGGATATATCATCTGGGGGTCCGAGGGGAGTCCAACGCAGAAGGTTTGGTTGAAATCGGGCCGGTGGTTTTGGAGAAAACCGCGCAGGCCATTTTGAAAAAAAGAGCCACTCCGCGGGTTAAAGCAGAACTATGCAGGATTTCGGCTGTAATTATTGTGGCTCAGAGTCACTGTGATGGTAGAGTGACCTATTATGAGGTGGATGGGGTCTAGGCCAATGCGCTCACCCCCCCCACTGGCTGAAAACCGCACTTGCAAGATCAGTCCTCCATCTCGGTGTAAATCTCATCAATGGATAGAACTATCGCGAGAAACTGCCTTACGGCAGTACGAGATAAGAACGCAGATGACGTCATGCATGTCATGAATCGTGATTGGTTTGAGTTCGGAAAGTCGGAGGAAACCATGGAAACATGTTTGTACTGATGAAGTTCGGCTTGTGGCTAACACGGAGCTAATGCTAACAGACACACACACACCATGGATCTTTTATAAGATAATGTAATACATCATGACACACACACACACCTTCGCGTTTTGGAACCTTTATTCATGTGTGTGTGTATGTCTGTGTCTTTGTGTCTTTGTCTGTGTGTGGCCGTATTAGCGTTAGCTCCGTGTTAGCATTAGCTCCGTGTTAGCATTAGCTCCCTGTTAGCGTTAGCTCCGTGTTAGCATTAGCTCCGTGCTTAGCAAACACCGCTCTCTACCTTCAGCAGTAAACACAAGCACGTGTAGGGAGGGGGTGGAGGAGGTGGGGCGGCGAGTTTTTTTTTTACGACAGTGACATGTGCCTCCCAGAACTGTGGGGGAGCCCCGGAGAGGGAAAAAAAGAGAAACCAACGAAGGAGCGAGCTATTTCCGGCCAAGTTGCATAGTTCTGCTTTAAAGTTTTCTTTTTGACCAAATTTTTTTTTTTATTTGACCAAAAATTAAAATTTCTCCAAACTCGGATATATCATCTGGGGGTCCGAGGGGAGTCCAACGCTGAAGGTTTGGTTGAAATCGGGCCGGTGGTTTTGGAGAAAGTGACCAAAAACCGCTCAGGCCATTTTGAAAAAAAGAGCCACTCCGCGGGTTAAAGTTTTTTTTTTTACCAAATTTTTTTTTTTTTTTTGACCAAAAATTAAAATTTCTCCAAACTCGGATATATCATCTGGGGGTCCGAGGGGAGTCCAACGCAGAAGGTTTGGTTGAAATCGGGCCGGTGGTTTTGGAGAAAATGACCAAAAACCGCTCAGGCCATTTTGAAAAAAAGAGCCGCTCCGCGGGTTAAAGTTTTTTTTTTGACCAATTTTTTTTTTTTTTTTTTACCAAAAATTAAAATTTCTCCAAACTCGGATATATCATCTGGGGGTCCGAGGGGAGTCCAACGCAGAAGGTTTGGTTGAAATCGGGCCGGTGGTTTTGGAGAAAATGACCCAAAACCGCTCAGGCCATTTTGCAAAAAAGAGCCACTCCGCGGGTTAAAGTTTTTTTTTTGACCAAAAATTAAAATTTCTCCAAACTCGGATATATCATCTGGGGGTCCGAGGGGAGTCCAACGCAGAAGGTTTAGTTGAAATCGGGCCGGTGGTTTTGGAGAAAATGACCAAAAACCGCTCAGGCCATTTTGAAAAAAAGAGCCACTCCGCGGGTTAAAGTTTTTTTTTTTACCAATTTTTTTTTTTTTTTTTGACCAAAAATTAAAATTTCTCCAAACTCGGATATATCATCTGGGGGTCCGAGGGGAGTCCAACGCAGAAGGTTTGGTTGAAATCGGGCCTGTGGTTTTGGAGAAAATGACCAAAAACCGCTCAGGCCATTTTGAAAAAAAGAGCCACTCCGCGGGTTAAAGTTTTTTTTTTGACCAAATTTTTTTTTTTTTTTTGACCAAAAATTAAAATTTCTCCAAACTCAGATATATCATCTGCAGGTCCGAGGGGAGTCCAACGCAGAAGGTTTGGTTGAAATCGGGCCGGTGGTTTTGGAGAAAATGACCCAAAACCGCTCAGGCCATTTTGAAAAAAAGAGCAACTCCGCGGGTTAAAGGTTTTTTTTTGACCAAATTTTTTTTTTTTTTTTGACCAAAAATTAAAATTTCTCCAAACTCGGATATATCATCTGGGGGTCCGAGGGGAGTCCAACGCAGAAGGTTTGGTTGAAATCGGGCCGGTGGTTTTGGAGAAAATGACCCAAAACCGCTCAGGCCATTTTGCAAAAAAGAGCCACTCCGCGGGTTAAAGTTTTTTTTTTGACCAAAAATTAAAATTTCTCCAAACTCGGATATATCATCTGGGGGTCCGAGGGGAGTCCAACGCAGAAGGTTTAGTTGAAATCGGGCCGGTGGTTTTGGAGAAAATGACCAAAAACCGCTCAGGCCATTTTGAAAAAAAGAGCCACTCCGCGGGTTAAAGTTTTTTTTTTTACCAATTTTTTTTTTTTTTTTTGACCAAAAATTAAAATTTCTCCAAACTCGGATATATCATCTGGGGGTCCGAGGGGAGTCCAACGCAGAAGGTTTGGTTGAAATCGGGCCTGTGGTTTTGGAGAAAATGACCAAAAACCGCTCAGGCCATTTTGAAAAAAAGAGCCACTCCGCGGGTTAAAGTTTTTTTTTTGACCAAATTTTTTTTTTTTTTTTGACCAAAAATTAAAATGTCTCCAAACTCAGATATATCATCTGCAGGTCCGAGGGGAGTCCAACGCAGAAGGTTTGGTTGAAATCGGGCCGGTGGTTTTGGAGAAAATGACCCAAAACCGCTCAGGCCATTTTGAAAAAAAGAGCCACTCCGCGGGTTAAAGTTTTTTTTTTGACCAAAAATTAAAATTTCTCCAAACTCGGATATATCATCTGGGGGTCCGAGGGGAGTCCAACGCAGAAGGTTTGGTTGAAATCGGGCCGGTGGTTTTGGAGAAAATGACCAAAAACCGCTCAGGCCATTTTGAAAAAAAGAGCCACTCCGCGGGTTAAAGTTTTTTTTTTGACCAATTTTTTTTTTTTTTTTTTGACCAAAAATTAAAATTTCTCCAAACTTGGATATATCATCTGGGGGTCCGAGGGGAGTCCAACGCAGAAGGTTTGGTTGAAATCGGGCCGGTGGTTTTGGAGAAAACCGCTCAGGCCATTTTGAAAAAAAGAGCCACTCCGCGGGTTAAAGTTTTTTTTTTGACCAAAATTTTTTTTTTTTTTTGACCAAAAATTAAAATTTCTCCAAACTCGGATATATCATCTGGGGGTCCGAGGGGAGTCCAACGCAGAAGGTTTGGTTGAAATCGGGCCTGTGGTTTTGGAGAAAATGACCAAAAACCGCTCAGGCCATTTTGAAAAAAAGAGCCACTCCGCGGGTTAAAGGTTTTTTTTTGACCAAATTTTTTTTTTTTTTTTGACCAAAAATTAAAATTTCTCCAAACTCGGATATATCATCTGGGGGTCCGAGGGGAGTCCAACGCAGAAGGTTTGGTTGAAATCGGGCCGGTGGTTTTGGAGAAAATGACCCAAAACCGCTCAGGCCATTTTGCAAAAAAGAGCCACTCCGCGGGTTAAAGTTTTTTTTTTGACCAAAAATTAAAATTTCTCCAAACTCGGATATATCATCTGGGGGTCCGAGGGGAGTCCAACGCAGAAGGTTTAGTTGAAATCGGGCCGGTGGTTTTGGAGAAAATGACCAAAAACCGCTCAGGCCATTTTGAAAAAAAGAGCCACTCCGCGGGTTAAAGTTTTTTTTTTTACCAATTTTTTTTTTTTTTTTTGACCAAAAATTAAAATTTCTCCAAACTCGGATATATCATCTGGGGGTCCGAGGGGAGTCCAACGCAGAAGGTTTGGTTGAAATCGGGCCTGTGGTTTTGGAGAAAATGACCAAAAACCGCTCAGGCCATTTTGAAAAAAAGAGCCACTCCGCGGGTTAAAGTTTTTTTTTTGACCAAATTTTTTTTTTTTTTTTGACCAAAAATTAAAATGTCTCCAAACTCAGATATATCATCTGCAGGTCCGAGGGGAGTCCAACGCAGAAGGTTTGGTTGAAATCGGGCCGGTGGTTTTGGAGAAAATGACCCAAAACCGCTCAGGCCATTTTGAAAAAAAGAGCCACTCCGCGGGTTAAAGTTTTTTTTTTGACCAAAAATTAAAATTTCTCCAAACTCGGATATATCATCTGGGGGTCCGAGGGGAGTCCAACGCAGAAGGCTTGGTTGAAATCGGGCCGGTGGTTTTGGAGAAAATGACCAAAAACCGCTCAGGCCATTTTGAAAAAAAGAGCCACTCCGCGGGTTAAAGTTTTTTTTTTGACCAATTTTTTTTTTTTTTTTTTGACCAAAAATTAAAATTTCTCCAAACTTGGATATATCATCTGGGGGTCCGAGGGGAGTCCAACGCAGAAGGTTTGGTTGAAATCGGGCCGGTGGTTTTGGAGAAAACCGCTCAGGCCATTTTGAAAAAAAGAGCCACTCCGCGGGTTAAAGTTTTTTTTTTGACCAAATTTTTTTTTTTTTTTTGACCAAAAATTAAAATTTCTCCAAACTCGGATATATCATCTGGGGGTCCGAGGGGAGTCCAACGCAGAAGGTTTGGTTGAAATCGGGCCGGTGGTTTTGGAGAAAATGACCAAAAACCGCTCAGGCCATTTTGAAAAAAAGAGCCACTCCGCGGGTTAAAGCAGAACTATGCAGGATTTCGGCTGTAATTATTGTGGCTCAGAGTCACTGTGATGGTAGAGTGACCTATTATGAGGTGAATGGGGTCTAGGCCAATGCGCTCACCCCCCCCACTGGCTGAAAACCGCACTTGCAAGATCAGTCCTCCGTCTCGGTGTAAATCTCATCAATGGATAGAACTATCGCGAGAAACTGCCTTACGGCAGTACGAGATAAGAACGCAGATGACGTCATGCATGTCATGAATCGTGATTGGTTTGAGTTCGGAAAGTCGGAGGAAACCATGGAAACATGTTTGTACTGATGAAGTTCGGCTTGTGGCTAACACGGAGCTAATGCTAACAGACACACACACACCATGGATCTTTTATAAGATAATGTAATACATCATGACACACACACACACCTTCGCGTTTTGGAACCTTTATTCATGTGTGTGTGTATGTCTGTGTCTTTGTGTCTTTGTCTGTGTGTGGCCGTATTAGCGTTAGCTCCGTGTTAGCATTAGCTCCCTGTTAGCGTTAGCTCCGTGTTAGCATTAGCTCCCTGTTAGCGTTAGCTCCGTGTTAGCATTAGCTCCGTGCTTAGCAAACACCGCTCTCTACCTTCAGCAGTAAACACAAGCACGTGTAGGGAGGGGGTGGAGGAGGTGGGGCGGCGAGTTTTTTTTTTACGACAGTGACATGTGCCTCCCAGAACTGTGGGGGAGCCCCGGAGAGGGAAAAAAAGAGAAACCAACGAAGGAGCGAGCTATTTCCGGCCAAGTTGCATAGTTCTGCTTTAAAGTTTTCTTTTTGACCAAATTTTTTTTTTTATTTGACCAAAAATTAAAATTTCTCCAAACTCGGATATATCATCTGGGGGTCCGAGGGGAGTCCAACGCTGAAGGTTTGGCTGAAATCGGGCCGGTGGTTTTGGAGAAAATGACCAAAAACCACACAGGCCATTTTGAAAAAAACGACAACCCCGCGTGTAGAACCCGATAATGTAATAAATCCCCGATAATGTAATAAAAAAATTCACTTGAGTGGATTGAAAATGTAATAAAACCTGATAAGGTAATAACTTCCCAATAATGTAATAAAGTGCATTTCCCAATAATGTAATACACTCTTAACCACTAATAAAGTATTACATTTAACGGGAGGTTATTACATTATCAGGTTAGCCTTCCATTTCAATGGACCTGATAATGTAATAATACTCCAATAATGTAATTATGTAATTGTAATTTTGTCTAATCTTCTTGAAACGTCGCCCAGATGATATTCAGACCGTGACACACATTCAGCATCTTCTTCAAATTCAAAGGCGCTTAGCCGTGACAGCCAATCAAACTTGACATTGAGGTCGCCAAACAGGAAGTAAGTCCATTACTCAGCAACCCTTTAACTTATCTCAACCAAACTTGGTATATAGACTCATGACATCATCCTGGGGACACCCAAAACATCTGGTGACCTTTGACCTCTAGGGGGACACATATTCTGTCCAATTTTAAAGCAGAAGTAAGCAATCCGGTCGTTTTGGCTACCTTCTTGTTGGATGGAGTTAGCAGTTCCCGCCCTCGTCCCTACGTCACCACATTCACGCGCATCACTTGGCTGCACACACAGAGAGGACCGCCCCTTTATGCCGTTCTCTCTCCTCATTGGATAAAGGTTGTAGGATACAAGGAAAGTTTTCTCCTCGGTTTACAGCAGAGCAGAGTGTTTCAGACCAAACACTCTATATAAGTCATTCCTGTCGGAAGATATAACTATTTAAGACTTATATTAACACAAACATTCCGCTTACTTCTGCTTTATACACCAGAATTCACTGATCCCAGCAATAAGCATATAAACTGAAAAAAAAAGACTTACAGCAAAATACAGTACACAAGAGAGAAAGAAAGACAGCACAAAATGCGTTTCTTTTTTAATATTGAAAATCTTTGTAAAAGGTGAATATGAAATATTTTTTATACAAATCCATTGATTTTTCTCAAGTTTGGTTTCAAGCAATATTATCAATACACTTTGGCAAAGTAAGGCTTTTAAAATAAGGTAATTTTCTCCATACACTAAGACACAGCTGCTTCTACAATGGACAGGAGAATGGTACACAGGTAATGTTCAATCTGAATCTATGGAATGAACAAGAAGGCATCATGTTAAACATAAATACATGCACAATGCTACCAGTGCTTTTATTCACAATATATTAAATGTCTTAAAGGACCAGGCTGTTTTGCATGTTTAACTATATGTTATAATTATTTCTAACGGGTCTGGATTTGATTATACAGTTACCAAAACATTACAATGTGGCAGACACAAGATTCAAAGATGAAAGAAAGAAACATGGTGCCAGCAAGTTGACGGTATGTGTAAACTAAAAAGGGTTAAAACACGCAAAAACATTATGGCTCCTTACAATACGTCCTTTACCATTATCTTGACAGTTGAGTATGGTTGGGAACAATCAGCATTATAGCCTTCTTATGTCTTGATACTACGCTATTGTGTTTAATTGAATTGTTACTCAAACAAAGATAATGATAAATTAAATATTCAATGATATTAAAATACAAATGTGTTCAAAGTCAAGAATGGATTAACAATCAAGCACATACTTCTATTCAGATAAGATTCACAGTGAACGCATCTTTAACATGACACATTACATGTAAAACACCATAAAATGCTGTACTGTTTTAGAGGCCTCTATATCCAGCAAAATAACAATTTCATCTTATGTATGAGTTAAAGCCAGAGCCTTCTTAACAGAAAATATGTTAAAGTGCAGAATTTCAAAAGTAAAATGTTCTACTGCAACACTGCTTGTGATTCTTCATTTTCCAGTTAATTACAAAAAACAAAATGGTGCCCTCCACTCGCTCATTTCAGGTATCAAACACCTTTTCAGCACATCCATACAGAATAAATTCAGACACTACTGTATAAATACGAAATGGTTCAGCTACCTTTGGTCTACAAAAACATAATATATTCACTCTACAAGTCTGAAGATGTACCTACAGTAGTACTATCAGCTGAGTTACTGGCAGGAATCCAGCACAAGCTGCAACACAAGTCAAACTACATTGTAAAAAAAAAAATCTAACTGGTTATAATGTAAAGCCCCCACCAAGACTGGATAACTGAGGCTGATATCTCTATCTGCCTCTGCTATCCACTGTTTAAAACCATCTGATAACAGTACCTTTTTTTTTTTACATCAACACAAATATTTTCAACAGAATCCCTTACTTCGGTTACCTACAAATTGTGACCAAGACATTTGATGATGGAACATCAATACCAATAGTGTGTGGAACAAGCTTTTTTGTCTTCAAGAGCATTAACAAAAAATCGACAAAAAATACTTTTATGAAATTCTCATACTTTCATAGTGACATCCACACAGGTTAGAGCAGTGGTTCCCAAACTGTTGTACTTGTACCCCAAGGGGCACGCAAATTGATGTAGGGGGCGAGTGGCGCAGAGAAATAAGCGTCTGATGTGAACAGGAGGGCCGCGGCTTGCGCACGATTTTCGTGGGCGCATCGCTTCCGCCTCCGATCTGAACCTGGCGTAACAAGTCATTAAACCATCACAATTGCCCCAAAGCTGTTCAATGGGCTTTATGCACAGCTCCACTACTTCCTGAAATAAGCCAGCTCGTCTATTTCCTGTTTTACATTATTGGACAAACTGATTAATCCAGGTGTGTCTGACCTCACAACTAGGGATGGGCATGATTAATCGATGATCGATTATTGATCGTTAAGAATTTTATCGATCAGGTTAATTTTTTATCGATTTATTATAAGGGATCATGTAGAGGGCAGATGTTGTTATGTAGAAATAATTTTTTTCATAACCAATAAACTCTATATTATTATTATTACATGGTTTAAGAGTGAAATCATTCAATAAATATGACGGGACGCGCTTGTGTCGCGGACATAAGCTGTGACACCGCGGCTCCGCCCGCTCTGATCAGCAGGTTTGGTTTTCGGCAGCGGTGTGGAAGGAGCCTCCACTCTCTCTGTAAGTTACAAGCTACAAGTCATTTATCTAACATTACAATTAGTCCGAAGCTGTTTAACTACGGTTAAAACGAAACTTAAGGTAAATATCGTGCATAGTTAGTTTCTCTTTTCTGTGCTCCTGTGATCAGAGCGCCGCTCCGCCATGTGTTGGCTACAGAAATAACAATAAAACACACGCTTTCACATTTTGAAAGTGCTTGCGATTTCTTTCGTACAAGTGCAGCCAAACACAAGGCTGAAGAGAGAGGGACAGCAGAGCTGCTCTGACGGCTCAGCTGCAGGTGAGCCAGGCAACGCAACTGTGCTTTTCTTTTTTTTTTTTTAAATGCCGGTGTCGGCACCGTCCCTACAGGTGAAGCACAAGCACACAGACGTCCGTGTACGTTGTTGTCTGACCTTCCTTCACGGGGACTGCCCTGGATTACTGGCACACGCCATAGCCGCACGCATTCTGTTATTAAATTAAAAATTAATATGCATATTAATATGAATATTAATATTAACGATTAAATCGATAATTGATCGTTAATTTCCCCGATGATCGATCAAAAAGATTTCTTCAAATGCCAATCCCTACTCACAACAATGGTCAGGCACACCTCGATTAATCAGTAGTGGAGCTGTGCATAAAACTCATTGAGGTAAAACTCTTGCATAGTTCCTCTTTACCTTTGGATTACAGGGGGTTTCCACAACCTTATTCAATATGCAAGAAAAGCTTGAGGCCATCACAAAGAAATTAAACGTCTGGTTAAACTGCTTGGAAACATAATGTAACTGCACACACAGACGGTACAGGACTGTGAAAAGTTTGGGAACCACTAGGTTAGAAGATACCATTTGTATTAAACAAATAGTAACATTTATCTTCTCTGCTTGTCTTTACTGATCCCTTGCAGCCTGTTGGACATTGGAGTTAACAACGCTGCGCTGTGCCTAGAAGAAGGCTGAGATGAACACTGGTGAAAATCCCCAAATCCCTGTACACAAAAGAAAAACAAGAGCACTTTATAGGCCATTTAAGGCACATTTCTAAACTGAAACCAGAGGACCAGTCATGTTGTCTCTGGAAGTCAGATAACCCACCAGATTTAAGACCGCATTTAACACAACTCATCACTTCTGTCATAAACTAATTCTGTTAGTCATGAGGTTATATCATCACACTTATCAACTCGGTTTATGAACGGGTACAAATTATTAAGCAGCAACATCAACAAGTACCACTTTGTTGCATTACACCAACAACTTTTCAATACCATGTTGATCAATGGGCATCAACAGGTCTTGGCTTTAGTGTCATTTTGCTCCATGGTTGTGGCCATCATAAAAACAAACAGATAAACTAGAGTCAATCTCACGATAGGAGAACTCTGACAGCAGCACCCACCAACATGTTTTTTTCCAATCCAATCACACACCTGCCCAATGTTGTGATGTTATATCTGACAGAATCTGTCGACAGACATTAATACCTGCCACCTGTACTTAGGAATGCCTCTGTGGATGCTCCTGCAGGTGTCTCCAGGTCCACATTTGACCATGGACAAACATACAGTACATACACAGCCAACCATGCCGTGATGGCTGGTAAGAAAATTATAGTTTAAAAAATCTTTTTCATAAGGCATTTCTCTGTGGAGTGGGACAGACCAATCTTGATACCATGGCAATGGTCTTGGAGTATGACAAAGGTGTTTAAAGGATTGCTCTGAATTTTAGGCCAGTTCACAATCAGTTGCAATATTTATATTTGGATATTTGTTCATAGAGGCAGCTCTGTGGTTGGAGATCTCCCTGTGCAGCTTTAGACAAAACTAGACCTGTGTGCTACGATAAAAATGTACCATTATATTTGGAGGTGTTTGATGACATGTCATTGCATGACTATAACTGGTGCATGGTAACCTACCACCTTTACATCGAAAAGTCTTGAGTTGTCCTTTTCAGGGCTGGCAGAAGGAGTGAATAGTTTGGGCTTCTCAGTTTCCTTAGTGTAGGAGAGAGAGGAGTCCTAGTGGGAGTAAAAGGCAAAGAGGCCAGGTCCCTAAGACAGAGGAGCCTCTATTCTGCCCTTTTTCTTTCTGAGCACAAGCCTCACCCCTGTACCCTTGGTAGCACTGGCACTGGAAGTGTGTGCGGAAAAGAGTCAGCTCGGCTTGGCCAGGCACTCCCGTAACTTTGAGCTGGCCACCCTGACTGGTGATGCTGTGTGTTGCGGGGCTGAGATGCAGGTACACATCGCTGTCGGCTTCTCTGCGAAGACAGCGGCCGTGGGATTTGCACACCACCTGACTGCACTGCTCTGCTGCTGTAGACACATTGAGCAGATACCGGCCCAGCGGTCCTCGAAGATAATCATTTAGGATGGAGCAGCTGGTCTGGAAGATTAACAAAAAAAAAGAAAAGAAAAAAGACTGATATTGACCCGATATAACTGAATATTCAGCATCATAAAAACAGAGATGGTAAACCACTTACATCACTGCTTGCATAGGAGGTGTCCCCCCAGAAGATTACACCTGCAGCTCCAAGTGCAACACTCTCACCAATGGTGGAGACCAGATCTTTCTGAAAAACATTCACACACCCAGATTTTTAGAAGCTGATTAGCATCTGATGATAAAAATAAAAAAAGTAAACATAAGCAGTGATCATTACATAATTTCAATTTCTGGGCTGTTTCTCAAACCAGTCATTAAAGGGATACTTCACCCAAAATTGACAATTCACCAATATTCTACTCAACATCATGCCAAGAAAGGGCTTGGAGAATTTACGTCATCAAAACGCTTTTGGAGTTCCAGGGGGGGTCCGGCTGGCAACAGATTTTCATATAATGGCGGTGGATAGAGTTCACTTTTGAATCATCCAAAAACACACACTATGAAACATCCAAATACCTCCATACTGCTTGTTGTTGGAAAAAAAATATTTGATCTCTGTTTTTAGCCTTGTTGTAGTAGTAGCTCCCGGTGGCTCTGTTGATATTTGTGCGCATGCACAAGATTTGCTGCGAGATGTTGGAGTATGGAGGTATGGAGGTATTTGGATGTTTCATAGTGTGTGTTTTGGACAATTCAGAAGTGAGCTCTATCCGCCGCCATTATATGAAAATCCGTTGCCAGCCGGACCCCCCCCTGGAACTCCAAAAGCGTTTTGACAACTCCAAACCCTTCCTTGGCATGATGGTGAGTAAAAAATTGGTGAATTATCGATTTTGGGTGAAGTATCCATTTAAGGTGCTTTTTTTTGGGGCATTTCAAAATGATCCATTGATATAGGAAAAAATATATCAATAGTTTAATCATTGGTGAAAATAGTGACTAATCTTTTCTACATAACACATAATGGATGGTGCTCAATGGATAGTTGCTTTAGGTAACTAACCTCAGTTAGGAGGGTTATCTTATTGATGTAAGTAGGTCGGGTATAAACAAAAACAGGACGCGCTAATCCGTCTCCAACAGATGCCAGGCGCATCGCCTCTTTCACCCTGTTTCGGACAAAGAGACGTCCATAGTTTGTGGACTTCAGAATAATATCCATGTATATCGATGGGAAGAATGCCGTACATTCCATCCACAACCAATTGAGTTGATCATTGCGGGACACCTCCACCGCAGGGCAGCGGCCTGTGTAGTTCTTCAGGTTACCCCGGTAATCATGGTTGTAACAGTCTGGAAATAGGTAGAAGCCCCACAGCTGATTGGGCCTCAGATTCTTGGCATGTTTTAGAGTCTCCAACATAAATTTGCGAGCCGATAGCTCAAATTCCTGCTGCGCAACTTTTCCCACTTGCTCTTGGGTCCAGGTTGGATTCTTTTTAGCCACCATTTCACGAGATTTATTTCTATAGATATCTTTATTATTCCAATTCCGGATCCACAGTGGACGCCACTCCTCCCAGTCAATAACAGCCAAACCTTTTGCCTCTGCGTCACGTATGTATTTCTGCACACCTTCAGGCATTTTATCATAGTGCTGAGTGAGGCTTGAAACCTGAGGAAGACCTCCATTCACTGCAGTCCCATCACGTTCATAATAAGGATACAGCCCGAGACGCTCCTTATAGAAAAGGGTGAGATTCTGCCGGACAAAGCCCTCATTGGGGGATGCCACAATGTCAAACTGGTCCAGAGTTAGAGTTACACCGTGTCGCGGGACACAATCCTGTGTTGGGGCATTCCATGTCAGAAGAACTGGCTTCTGGGAGTATAATGGCCGTCTTGTCTGCTTTACATGTGCTGAACACAAGACTGTCCACAATGTAAACAGAGTCAAAAGCAGCCAAGGCAGCTGGCCAGCTGTGGTGAAGGCACAGCGAAATACAGTTTCCATGGTCACTGCTCACCTTCTCCCCTCTTTCTCTAGAAAAGAAAAACAAAGTAGAAATAAGAGTACTCTCCATAAAAAAAAAAGCTTATATGTGGCACAAAACTTGTACCACATATCAGCACAGATAAATCAAAGACTTAAATACTTTTCCAATGATGTCACAAATATTATATCTTTAAAATTCAACCAGTCTTTACGTCGAATTGGAAATAAATTCTAATGACTAAAAATATACATAGGCTAGGTAAAAGTCTTTGTGAGCACTTCTGACACAGCGTAATAAATTAAAGTGGTTAAGATAAACAGTGCCAGGATAATATGGGCAGATACAGTAAATAAGAGGAACTGCTGGTGTTTTATCATCAGTGTTACAACATAAGCTAGGACTCAAAGCTCAGCTTCCTTTTTGACTGACGTGACATTTGTCTTTTAAACTCCGCTCTGAACAGTCAATTTAAGTTAGAGTGAAGAGTGAGACAAAAAAAGGCTGACTGTTAATTTATCTACTTCCCTCTCAGATTACTTTGAGCAGCTTCTTCTTTGAACTAGACTAGAACGTAACTTCGCAAATTAGCTGAAAGTTTCAATGAAACTAGAGAACGTGCTAAGTTAGCTCCTGGGTTGTTACTCCCTCCTGTCCTGTCCAGTCTGACCTGTTCTGACGAAGCCGACCACACTGGTTTATTCCGTTCCTGTAACCGACAGATAAGTTCGTTTTCCACAGCCCTGCCATGTGAAACACATCACTCATAATCCCCTCAGTCCATGTTATTAACTGTCAGCTCCGTCAGCCAGAGGCTAACAGATGCTACAGCCGCAGCGACGATGACGGCGTGAGCGTTCACCAACAACAGCTCAGACCACTGACATGTGGCGGGGGGGTGAATCATTGATTTATGAAAAACATAACTTGTCCCGTTTTCCTTGATATTCATATAACTTTAGGTTGTGGTATAAGATAAACAGTCATTAACAGTCTATTATGATTTGAAAAATATTTCGCAGAAGTTTGACGGTAAATGACATTACGGTGCCCCTCCACCCCCCTAAATACAGATCAAAGTAGACTGCTCCGCAGACAAGGGTCCCATCCATCACACTGCTACATTACTGACTTATGCTTAGGCAAAAGTTAAGTTGCTGTGGTGTTAATGATTAGGCCTAATTTTACAGTCTATGCCTACAGCTCAAGTGGGGATAAAGTTAAGATTTCAACAGAGGCATATATGGAGGATACTCTGAACCATTATATAAGTTTCAAATTTTAGGGGGAAAAACAAATACGTTCTTATTTGAGTTATTTTCTCTTACACATATTGCATAATGTGGGATTATAATAACTGATACATTAATGTGTAAGTAGGCCTACTATTTTACTGGTCGGGGCAGTGTAAATTTCAAGTAGCTATTCTGTACATTAATTCTAGGGAAGCCTATGTTTGTATTTTAACATGTACTACACTTTCATGTTAACAAAGCAAACAATTTTTAAATCTAACTCTAAATCAACATGTGCCCAGATAGTGTCTCTTACCCAGCAGCCTCTTTCTCAATACTCCCCAGATGAAAGTCAATAATTCGAGCTGTTCCAGATGTTCAGGAGGATGCATGCATGTCAAGCTTGGTACTCTGCTCCATTATCATAGTCTGAGTTGTTGATGAGAAAAGGCAGTTTTCATTCTCTGTTGAAATTCACCACTGACTTGTATTTAAATAGCCAGGACACTCCCACTCTGCTCTGTTTTGCCAACATGTATGGAAACCACCTCAACATACTGCCCACTTCCTTTTAAGAACAGAGGTAGTTGCAAAGAGCAGCGCTTTTTCCTGTTTCCCTAACATAGTCAGAAATATTTAAAACTTATACTGTTTATATATGTGACTTCTCAGAACCATTTGAAACAAATTCAAATATCGAAACTAAACTCCTACATCTGGTCCTCAGGTGCTTGCTATTGTAAAGACACACACTGGGATATGCTCTAGCTTTTGAATCCATCCTGAAGATTCCCTGAATATCAAATAATTTATGTTTTTCTTAAAGGTTACTTTGTGTTGGGCATTTTAAAAACTGCTGTGACCATCATGGTGAACAAAATGGGCGATGCAATGGATACACTGTTTCGACACTCAGAATTAGCAACTGAAAGAAGCTAAAATGTGATAGGCTAATTATTGGTAGCTATGTTAGATAAAAGACTGTAATGGTCCTTGTGAATACTTACTTTGGAATTCTTTATTTTGTTGTTTTAAATTAAATGTGCCCAGACTTCTGTCAGCAAAGACAGACCGTGGGTGGTTTGCTGAGTCAAGTCTGTTCATGTAACACAAATACCGCAATTCACCTCATGGCATTGCATATTATTAAAGCGTTGTGAAGGTAAACAAAAGGTACAGCCATGTCTCCCTCAGACTCAGCTGAACAAGACGACATGTGTAGAGTGAAATCATTTCATGGAAGCAATAAAGTGGAGTGGATTATGGCACAGCCCTCTTGATCCTCCAAAGAGAACAATATCACAGACAGCTTTATGGAAAATCTCTTTCCCATGGAGACGACACTGATGGCCTTCACTTCTCTCTGAACTTCGTCCATACCTCATTAACAGACACATACATACACACACAAACACACACACTTCACCTCCAAACAATGGTTTGTCTTTGCAATTTCCTCTGTCTGTGGCTAATCTGATCACAGCTGGAGGTCAGGGGCATCATTTCCACCACATGGACGAACAGGTCCTGTTGGTTCGCAACCTTTGATGAAAGGCTGGGTTATCTTTTGTTACAAAAGACTATTTGACAAATGAGATTCTTATATAAAAGGCTCGGGCTGGAAAATTACATCAACTCTGATGAAAAAAGACTTCCTGCAGAAACTTCACTCTCCTTGCACTCCAGTTAGGACCACAAACTTGACCTACTTGACTTCACAGTGATAAAACTCCAAGAAGTACCATTAATATAGGCTAGAGAAGTCATTTTATCAGAAACGTTAGCCCATACCCTTAAAAGAAACCTTTAAAATACAGCTCGAAAAAAACGCATCTCTAGACATTCCAGTGTCTGTTGTAACACCCCATTCTACCTAATGGGGCACTGATTAGATGATCACCTGAATCAAATCATATATAATGAGGAAGCGTATAAAAACCAGTGCTGTGATTAAAAATCATTACAGTTATTACACCAATGTTGCTTCCGTTCTCCTCATAAGTTAAAAAAATTAGTTGTGTTGTTTAAAAATGAATATGAACTTGTTTTCTTTGCATTATGGTCTGAAAACACTGCATCTCTGTTATTTTAACCAGTTGTCATATTCTGCAAACAAGTGCTAAATTACATTTTTATGTCGAATTTTGTAAAAAAAAAAAAGTTGTTGTCAGTAGTTAATAGAATAAAACAAAAGTGTTCATTTTTCTCACATACCTATAAATAGTAAAACAAGAGATGATCATTTTGAAGTGGTCTCTTGATTTTTGCATTAATCCATTTCAATAAATTGGAATACAACTGTCAGGTCAGCAGTCTTCTTCATGATAGTGGAGCTACTCAACCAGAAGAGACCATTTAAAGGCTCAGGAAACCGGTGTTTGGGGTTAATCAGCTCATTAGAGTGAGACATCATTAGGTTACAATAATGAACTCTTTCACTATTCTAATTTTTTGAGATACTGAATTTTAGATTTTCATAAAATGTAACCCATAATCATTACAACATGCTGTGCAAGGATAATGTATGAATATAAAAGAGGACAATGACACAGTTGAGCATTTCAAATTGTAATTAAAAAACAGTTATAATAAATTAAAAGTGAAACATAGTATGCCGAAGCAGCAAAGAAACAAACAGGATCTCTCATCAGACTCGTTGCTGCAGTGTACATGTGTGGCTCTGGGGTCACTGAAGCAAGTCCATCCAAAGTTATAATATGACATTAATACACTTTAGACTTTGTGGGCCACTGATTGTCAACTCCCTCGTCTGTTACCAATAAGCAGATCCTGTTCCATGCATAATAAAGCAAGTCATTGTGGTGTCAAAAAAAAAAAAAAAAAAGATAGTGTGCACTGAAACTTTCCTGCTCTACATAATATGACTGTGACAGGAGAAACATCTGGGTACATTCTCCTTGAACTCCTAGAGTTCAGTGAAATACACCAGAAGACAATCTGCGGCAACAAATTCAGTCACATTTCAATCTGTGTGCACACACATTCACACATACATGCACACAGACCATGATCTATAAACTGAGTAGCTTTTGCCGACTTGGCACCCTTCTAGATCCACACTGGTGACCTATCCTGTGTCTGCACACAAGCCAAAAACAGATCACATGCAGAGGCTCAGCACACATTGCATTGGCCTGTTCACATAAGGGCATCAACTATGTCGAGAGATCATGTCATTTTGAGAGGTGGTTGGAGCTTCCAGCTGTAGAGGAAGCCACAGGACGGAGTTGACACAGTGGCTAGTCTGAGACACTCCTCAGACATTGTCAGGCTTCACAGAGGACAACTGGGAAATCTACATGGATGCATGGGTAGTCGAGCTTTATAATTCCCTGGAAGGACACAAAAGAGAAATTCAATTAGTCTGAACTATTAATAGAGAGAATTGGTGTTAGTGAGTCACGGCTTTGTTTAGCTTTGATTTCCTCACCTGAGGTGTTAGGTTTTTGTTAATCCTCTTCAGTTTGGCCTTTTTACGTCCATTTTTTGTCACAATTGTTTCTTCATAGAACTCGTGGGCCAAGTCACCGTCTTCATCAAAGAACAGAGAGCTGCAGCACAGGGAGAAATGTCATTTCTCCATGCATATGTAATATGCATGTAACTGTATATGAATCTTCAGTAAATGCAAAAACTACAGGTTGTTAAATAAATTAAACTTAATTTGAGGCTTGGGGCTATTTCAAGACAGAGGTATCTCATACAACATTAATAATTTTTGGTGCCTGTACTGTATTTGGTATAAATAGACTCAGAGCACCAATATCCAAACCCACAACAAAACAATGTGACTTCAGCAGGTCCAGCCCACAAGCCTCTGACTGAAAACAAACACAACCATCTGCTAGGTTAGCTCAAGCCTATGGCCCTGTCAGTCAGTCAGCTGTCTTCCTGTTACTAAAACCAACTGGTTTTTGAAAGTTAGGATGTACAGTTAAAGGGATAGTTCAACATTTTGGCAAATTTGCCTATTGCCATATAGTCTTAGGAGTAGGTTCATTACCTTTAATTGTCGATGCAAGCTATTTTTAGATCGGCGGGGCAGAGACGATACACAATCCAACATTTCCAAAACGCTCTTGTGGACAAGTTGTAACCTGCACATTCACCCCGCTACGAAATAATAATGGGACGTTACAAGACAGAGTTGTTTTCGAGGCAAATGCGTAGCCAGAACTACATCCCAGACACGGCTCCTCGGCAGAGTGACTACAAAAGCGCAATTAGTTCCGTCTATTTGCTTCATGTGTCGTAATGTTGCACAATTATACATTATTATTTCATAGCATGGTGAATGTGCAGGTCACAACTTGTCCATGAGAGTGGTTTGAAGTTGAAAACTGAGGAAGAACAGGATCCAAGGCAACTCTTTGCCAATACAAAAATATATAAAAAGGCTTTATTAAGCGGCTAAATCATGGTGGAACAATAAAAGACCTAGTGTTTTGGAATTGTTGAATTGTGTATTTAGTTTGATGAGGGAAACGTTGAAATACCACAAGCCTCTGTTGTGTTAGCTGAGCAGCTCACGTCTCCACCCCACCGATCTAAAAACAGCTTGCACCAACAATGAACCTAATGAACCTACTGCTAAGACTATAGGGATTATGGCCATAGGTTAATTTGGCAAAATGTTGAAATATCCCTTTAACTAAAAGGTTAGCCAGTATGATCAACTCTGTACAACAGAGCTGTAAAAGAGGGCAGCTATAGAAAGACCCCTGCAGATAGGCACACAGTGTGACTGTGTGCACTCACAATGAAAGGGGATAGTGTGTGGACATATCATCATGGAAACCTGATGATTCAACAGATATCACTAATGTGAGAAATTCTGGATTCTGTTATAATGTGCTAAAGGATGGATCAGAATCGTCATGTGGTAAAACAGTCAAAATTTGGGGTCCCATCTGAATGTGAAACTGTGATGTGAATATTAACTGCAACAACATAGCTCAATGTTTTGATAGCAGGTTCTTTAAGAATGTCCTTAATTTCTAATGAGCGGATCACACCATCTTGAGCCTTCAGCTCTGTAAAGAAAGCATACCCATCATCAGTCTTCTTGATATTGTTATCTCAGCCTGATATTGCTCCTTTTCAGATAATATTCTTTGGGGTGTGTGCTGTAAGTATTTAATGCCACATCTGCAGGAACTGAGCAAAGCCATCACATCAAACAGGAGCTATTCTGAGGAACATTTCAGACTCAGAGGTGACAGGGAAGAAAAAATCTCAGCCTTTAATCTCATGAGATGAGCAGCAATATTTGTGTTCGAAACTGATGAGAAGAACATTGTGTTAAGATGTGGGGGAGGGTACATGATGTTTAGGGCTTTATTTACCTTCGTCTTGTAAACACAAAAGGTGTTGCACCTGGGAAACTTCGAACTCTTGCCAGCGACTGCTCGTTTCCATCTTTGGTTGGATCATCCACACTACCTGAGCCAGAAAAAGGCCAAAATCCTTTGGATTTGGAGCCACTACCACCCATCTTCAGCTGCAGCACATTATTTTCTTGGGTCACAGGACTGCCAGTGGTGTTACAGTGTTACTGTACCAGATGAAATGTGACCTTCGGAATATAGAATCTGATAATAAAAAAATTAATTAAAAAAAAGACACATGGTTTACAAGGTTAATTTTCTGCAACATATCATAATAAAGTTGTTTTCACAAGTGGCTCTCTAATATGGATTCTGTAATGCAGATAAAGGGCTGTTCCAGAACATATTTATGCATGATTTTTCTTTTTATGGACTTCAAAAATGGTACAAGAAAATAAATGGGCTATTACACCACTTTTCATCAATGTAAAAAAAAAAAAAAAAAAAAAAAAGCAACTGAGTGTATCTTTAGCCCTTTTCTAAATGTTGCCTTGCTAATATGATAAACCACAGAGGTCACACCACAGACTCACAGGTTGGATTACATACAACATAATATACATCTATATGTCTTCTGTCTCTCCGTAGCAGGCCAGTGACATGTCAGCACAACCAGACAATGTAGCCTTATTTGACACAGACGTGCCAACGTCTCGTACCTGACCACCCCTCGATAAACACGATGAATTAATGTCTAATAACTGTGAAAGCCCTGACAAACATTACTCAGCTCTTCTTCAGTCTGCAGGGCTCGTCAACAGCAGGTTATCTGGAGAGGGGCAGCAAATGTAGCTAGCTAACCTTGAACGGAGAGACATGTCCCCACATTAGTCGCTGTTGTGTCACTTTATGTCCTGGCTGCTAACATTAACCATTGGATAAAGATAATTAGCCTCTTGTTACTAGCATTAGCCAGTTCAATATGTTTCTCTCTGCTTTACCAAATACCGTGTGACGTTGCCAGCAGCTAACGTTAACTATTTCAATAACCCGCGTTTATCGCCGCAGCCTGGCTGGAAACATACCTACAGTGGTCCTGTCACAGTCCAGTATTTCTCTTTGATGAATTTGTCTTGGTTGGTTTGCTAAATGTGGTCTAGCTAAGACCCCATAACACACTCGAGGCTACGCTAGCTGTTTGTGCTAAGTGACGCTGCTCGGTAGTCTTCCTCTGCTCGTCCCCGTCGGTTTGTAAGGAAACATCAGAGTCAGCTGTCGCCACCTGAAGGACGGGAGTGTCCAACAGGATCAGTATAAAATGAAGGTCAGCTAGAACTGGGGTGCCAGAGGGCCCATTTATTAAAATAAAAGAATATAAGAATTATTAACAATAGTGCATCAGCATAAATTGGCATGCCACAGTGTTGATATGGTTTACTTTTCTTCCATAGCTTACACAGGAGGCTAATTGCCTGCTTATGGCAATGGTGGTGATATCCAAGAATTTCAAATTGTAGAACAATTACACACACACACACACACACACACACACACACACACACTGGTTTGAAGTTAAGTGTCCCCTATGATGATGATGTTTGCATGCTCTAGACAAGCACTATCTTCTTCATTTCACATATTGAAACCTTAAATAATATCTCTGTTAGTTCTGTGACAGATCTATTGCACACAACTATGTGAAACATTTGTGCATCTGTCAATAACGAGGCCATTGTACTGTAAACTTCCTTCTGTAGGGGCCTAGGCCTACTTATTCTCGCAGAGGCCTGATTTATGCTCTTGATGATGACAGCGACTTCGTGACCATTGCTTTGGGGGTGGATCCTTCAGTCTTATTGCCCAAGGGCACAGGAAAAGTGTTAATCCGGCCCTCCTAATGTTGCAACACTGTATCTCTGATTGGCTTTTTGTCTCTGAATCAAATTAGGTCTTTACATTGTATTAATGACAAGGTGTGGTGTAGCCTACTATAATGCCTCTTCTGCAGGCTAGCTGTTAGTCTTGTCATTAGTTCATCTGCCTGGTAAGAAATAGCTACACAATGGCAAGTGGTGATATTATAACCAAAATTAATAATAAGCATTAGTCCTGTCAGAATAAACGTTGTGTTAATCACCACAACGGATTAACAACTAAATAAAATAATAATATTGAGATGAGGTACTGTAACAAATATAGAAATTGATTGCTGTAATTTTGCTGTACTTCTGTATAGTGCGATAAAGGCTGATTCTGATTCTGATAGGAATGCCAAAATAAAGAGGTAAATGAGCTTTCTCCTTTTATCATTTTGCACTTTCCCCCGCATTAGGACACGTATGTATATGTATACAATGACTTGTATGGACACAATGTTTAACTCAAAGTTACACCCTTGGTTCCAACTGCACATGCAGGTCCATAAAGACCTAACTTTCAAGTGAATTGCTCATTCAAAGATAATGTAGAGTCCCGAGTCAACATACTCTTGGTCATACTGATCCAAATTTGTACTAAAATGTAAAATGATAACAACAACAACAACAACAAATGGCCCATGATTTATTATTAGGCTATCATCATCAGTTCATTGATAATTATAATAAAACACAGTGTTTCACATTTGTATTTATCCAGACCCATTTCACAGATTCATTAAAGTGCCAACATTTTTAAAACAGTTTCAAAAAAGATGAGTGAAACTAAATGTCACATAAAATGACCTGAAGATAAACCAGATAAATTATTGGAGAAAAACAAATGTTTTATATATCTATAAATAAACTAAACAAGCAGCATGTTTTTTTAAAGAAATAACTACAATGAATAAAGATCATGGTAATGTTTTTTTTTTTAATCCATTCATAATAACGGCCAAAATAGCAGGCCGTGCCTTTTATATTAAAAATAGCAGCTGCTTCTTAAACAACCATTATTTACAATAATGCCATCGTCTGAACACTTTACTTCCCTTATACACTGCTGTGAACTTGACTCATATTGACCCATGATTCTTCATTATGTTTAAGATAAGGTGCATCATTGATGGTCAACCAGGTGTAGTAATCCTCGCCATGGCCTGCTTCATCTTGTCCCTGGCAACAGCATAGCGTTTCACAATCTGCCGGACGTGCTCCTCCTCCTCACGCTGCAGGATTCGCAAAAAGTTGCACAACTCAGGAAAGCTAAATGCATCCCACTGTGGAGGAGAGGTGTTTCACATTAAGATCAATTATGTGTATATCACAGAATACAGTATAAGGATTATCATATAATCATTCAAAGAGGGAAATGGAAACTTACATTGACCTCTCCAGTTTCATTTTCCTTCAGAACCAGACTCAGGACTTTTTCACTGGGGCCAGCACACAAGCGTAAGTAGAGTGGACATTCATCATCAGACAGTTTACGCATGTACACTAAGTAAAAGAAGAAAAATAAGCAGTGTTAAACACCTTACAGCACTGTTTTGTTTGACTGTACACACACAATATTAGGAATGCTACCTTGACTTTGTCTCTCGGTGCGTTCGAACAGGGCAAACTTGGCCGGGTTGTCCACCACAGTGAACTTGTTGAGCAGCGCCTGGATGACCTCCCGTACCCGTGTTTGGGAGCTTATGTGCAGGTGTTTTGCGGTATCTTTAGGGAGGTAGAAAGATGTCCGCCGCTTCATCCGTCTGCCCGGCTGACCTTCCTCTGGTGTCGAGGAAAGGCTCTGAGGGGGAGGTAGGGAAATCGGTCGAACTAACTGAAAGTGGACCTTGATGAAACCAGTATAGAACCCGTCTTTATTCTGCAAAGTTAACAGACATGCAGCATTAAAAAGGGGGTTAAGTGCATTTCATTTCATGCATTATAACCATAGATTGTAAACTATTACAACATCAGTTAAAGCTATAGTTCAACAATTTTGGCAAATTGCCCCATTGCCATAATCCCTATAGTTTTAGGAGTAGGTTCAGAGCCGAGCTGCGAGCTGCTCAGAGTTACGCTAGGCTAATGGGATTTCTTGGTTTCTCTCATCAAACTCCCCAACAACTCCAAAATGCTCTCGTGGACAAGGCTTCACCATGCTATGAGATAATAACGGAACATTACGAGACAGAGTTGTTTTCGAGGCAAATGCAGAGACTGCTTGCCAAAATACTGCCCCTGACGGGAACGCGCATCAGCGGTTTTGCATGAATTTACCTTGAAAAAACTCTGTCTCGTAACGTTCCGTTATTATCGCATAACGTGGTGAATGTGCAGGGAAACCTAGAAATTCCATGAGCCTCCATAGCGTAGCTCTGAGCACCTCGCGGCTCTGCTCTGCCGTTCTAAAAATAGCTTGCACCGACAATTAAAGGTAACAAACCTACTCCTGAAACTATAGGGATTATGGCAATGGGCCAATTTGAAAAACTGTTGAACTATCCCTTTAAAATATACACATTTTTAGCCACTCACAACCATCATGTAGAGATTGCTGTTGATCCGAGCGTTATACTCCTTAACCTTCTGTTGAATCTCTCCAACACTTAGCTTCTGTTTTCCCAAATCTGTCTGTTCATCCTGGAAAGTAAAGAAAAGGAGCAGTGCAGCAGACAGCTAGGCTTTACTAATGAGCTTTAAGCATGAAGAGAAAATGACAGAACGGAAATAAAAATAAAGATAAAACCAAGCTCTTCATACATAATATCAATATTATGCTTTGTAGGATATAGTGACACCAAACAGAAGATAATAACTCCCAGGTTGAGCCTCACCGCTGACCCTCTGACCTTGTGAAAGAATGATGTAGATGCAGTAAAGTACAGTTCCAGCTCTGAACCACTGTCCTCCTGACTGCAGAGCCAGTCACTTCTTGTGCTTCCCCAGGTCATCTCCAGGTTTCAGGTCAGCAAATAGGCGACTTTCAGAGTTTCTGTCATCCCCACTGTTTTAGAATAATCTACAGAAATGTCTCAGCCTGCAGCAGACTGATTCTACTGACAGCTCTCTGACCTCAGCTCCCCATCCAGACATTTGCTCCTCCCTCACAATAAAACTTCACAAAGACATCTAATGGACCAGCCCACTCCCACTGACATCTGCTTGAATTATCCTAGCAGTAAAATGTTATGGTGTATAGTGCTGATGTGCTGCTGATTCTCCTCACTGATACCGTATTTAATATAGACAGGACAGGTTAGCTACTGTTATTATTCATTCATATCATTTATCAATGTCCACATCAAGACCTTTCTGTTATGGCCTCCCTGAGAGCTTAAACACATCCAGCAATTTAAGAACTTAATCCTTACACATGTGGCAGTCTGACTGGCTCTCCACTCTCACATTTATCCTGATTTTGTAAGACTACACAAAGGCATTTCTAACCAGAAAGGTGCACGAGGATGATTCAAAAACCATGATTAATAACAATTTGCATTCACCAATGCATATTAAAACATTTAAAAAAACACACACACACAGTAATGCAAACGTTAAATGAGATAAGTTGTCCATCAACAGTCAGTTTTTAGTTGTTCTATAACAAGGGCAGCTGTTATATTATGAAGTTGTTAAGTTGCCGCCTCCCCTCGGCTCTCTCCTGAATGACTCTCTGTATAGATGCCTTGACAATGAAGAGGTAATAAAACCAGTATCTTTGAGGACATATGCTACCCTGACACCCACAGGACTAGTATCCATCTGTTCTGACCTGCCCAGCTGCACATGGATACAGACAATCTGAATGATTTCTTTCTGAAATATATATTTTTTGTGTTGTTGGGTGGTTCAAACTACATGACTGAGGTGGCCTAATATCACTGAGCACTTATATTTTTCTAGACTTGACTTTCTATTTCTCTTTTTCTTCTTTTGAAAACATACGTATAAAGTTCAGAAAAAGCTCCCGCACACTGTCTCACTCTCAATTAACAACTGTGACCTTCATCAGGCATATGCCAGGCATATGCCTGATGAAGGTCACAGTTGTGACCGAAACGTTGCTTTAATAAATTAATTGAGAGTGAGACAGTGTGCGGGAGCTTTTTCTGAACTTTGTACTTTGGGTTATGCCCTCCTCCTACGCACCTGCATCTTCAGGTGTGCTGAGACCCTTCACTTGTTTTTGAAAACATACGTATACAAATGAGAAATATATATATGACCATATGTGGCTAATATTGCTCCATATTATCATATATATACAGTAATATATAATTATTTATTATATTATCATTATTATATTTATGATAGTAAGGTGTATCTACATACAAATGTATATCTATAACATAAATATATCTCTCATAAAGTATCAGCCATAAATTATTTCAGTTGCGTTAAATGGATACATGTATGTACATAAATGTAAGTATAACTTTGATGTTTCTGTCTTTAGGGAACCTGCATAATTTATTAATGATTAATGGAGTGGGATTGAATAAGCATTGCTTCTTCTAACTTCTTTTCAAAAATGAACAACATTCTACGTACGAACTTGTGCCTTATTTTGCTTACATTTTTTAAATACTCAATTCAATAAAAAAAACAGCAACTTCAATTTCAATGCATTTTTCTTGCTTTTTTTTTTCAATGTGAAACAATAAAGACAGTTACTGCTTAAAAAGGACAATAGATAGAAAATCTGACTGTAGTTGTGTTCCTCACCACATTTGTGTCTGTTTCAATGGAGTCGACAGACAAATCAGCCTGGTTTGTTAACAAAGTTACATCTGTGCTGCAGTCCAGCTGGATGAACGGTCGACAGCGGTGGTGACAAGTGTAACTGCAGACTGAGAGAGAGAGAGAGAGAGAGATCATTAGAGGGTGCACATTTTGCAGGCTCAGTTATGCTTTGGCTGGTGGTCAACTCTTGTGGTGTTGAACCCTCTGCTCAGGATTTGGTTCAGTAATCTGTCTCTGTGCAGAAGTGTCAGCCAAATCACACTAACCTAGATCCATTATGTTATGTAAGCAACAGACCAACATCTTTACCATAAGTTTCTTATCACCTGTTTCATTTGCCACAAAAGTCAATTCTTTTGTTGAACTGGTTCCTCAATATGCCTAAAGTCATACAGAGAAACAAAGACATCCCCAGGTGCTATCTGTACCAGCACACAGTTAAAACATGAAGTCTGCCAGACCTTCCTTTCCTTAGATAAAGGTTCTCATGACTGGAAAACATAACATGAGCATCCTGCATTCTGGTGAGACTGGGAATTGGAAAGTGAAGACTATCTCAGAGCTTTGGAAGGACATGGGGTTACAAAGCTGATATATACTTTAATGTAAAGATATGTCTCACTATTTCTCATAAGGTTAATGCTCTTGTCTCCATTTCAGCTACTTCTTAAAAGGTTAATGACTTAATAGATATTTTCTTTACTAAACAACGGACGATTCACACTGTCTGTTATTAGTTGCATCGGCAAGAATGGCTTGACACTATGTAGGTTGTCATCCCATCTCATGCAATGCAGATTTAGTGGCTGGTTGCCTGATTTTTCTTTTTAGGTCAATGCCTGCAGTCAAAAACATGTTTATCATGTACACACCAAACTAAATAAGGTTTGTGTTATTCTATAGTCTTCATATCAAAATGATATGGAGACTATCAAATGAAAAAGGCCCAAAACAATAAGGTGTTAGTCCACCTATCAGTGTTTTCCAGCTTCCCCACCCTGTGTGTGGCTTTGATTTTTGGATGGAGCTCTGTGGCACAAAGTAACATGCTATCTCAGGATTTGGTTACACAAACAATACTCTTAAAGGGATAGTTCAACATTTTGGCAAATTTGCATGGCCATAATCCCTATAGTCACAAGGGTAGGTTTATTACCTTTAATTGTCGGTGCAT
Source organism: Trachurus trachurus (assembly GCF_905171665.1). NCBI lineage: Eukaryota > Metazoa > Chordata > Actinopteri > Carangiformes > Carangidae > Trachurus > Trachurus trachurus. The sequence continues at coordinate 28,899,457 of NC_139896.1, forward strand.
GTTGTTTTGACATCCGCAGGACAGAGACGTGAGCTGCTCAGGTAATGGTACATACAATAGTCCCCTGTCCCTCATCAAACTCATCAAATACACAATCGAACAACTCCAAAACGCTCTCGTCACCTTAACATTCACCACGCTATGAAATAATAACGGAAAGTTACGAGACAGAGTTGTTTTCAAGGCAATTTCAGAGACTGCTTGCTGAAAAACTGCCCCTGATGGAAAGGCACATCAGCGGTTTTGTATGAATTTACCTTGAAAACAACTCCGTCTCGTAATGTTCCATTATTATCTCATAGTGTGGTGAATGTGCAGTTGCTGGATTGTGTATTAGATGAGTTTGATGAGGGAAACCAAGAAATTCCATTAGCCTCCGTAGCGTAGAGTTGAGCAGCTCACAAACGGCTCTGCTCCACCGTTCTAAAAATAGCTTGCACCGACAGTTAAAGGTAACAAACCTACTCCTAAAACTATAGGGATTATGGCAATGGGCCAATTTGCCAAAATGTTGAACTATCCCTTTAATGATGACAAAAATATAGAATATCTCATCCTTTAAAAAAGTTCAAATAGATTCATACGCAAAGGGTACTCACTGGTGCAGCGTAAACTTTGCTTATAAAGACCCCAGATGAATTCTCCACACAGGTCACACCAGGTGAGATGAGTGTATCCATAGGGTCGGAAGTCATGACCCAGCCCGGCCTCTCCTGTCTGACAGACAGGTGCCTCGATGCTGACGCTGTCTCCAACCAGACGGACGATGTGGAAGGAGCAGGGCACGCCGGGGTTCACAGGTGGAGGGGCGGTGCGGCCTGCGGTGGGGGGAGCCAGCTCGATGGGATCATTCACACTGAGGTCCTGCAGCTCGATCAGCTCACATTTAGACATCCTGACTTTGATACAGACACTGACATGTCAAGTCAGAACCTGCTGTCCGTGAGTGAGCATGGGGTGTACATCCAACTCTGAGAGGAAACAGCATTAATCTTCACACCTTTGTATTCCTATAGCGGATGTTGTGATTGTTAGGTGGGTTTAATTCAGTCCATTTCCAGCTTTGTGTGCTCCGCAGCAGAACAGGCAGCCACACAATCCTGCAAGACAGTGAAATCACAATAAACTCAAAATCTCAACCACTTCAGTTCAGTATCGACTCATGCAATATAAATTCATTCAAAACCAAAGTCTGTACTGTATAATGCCGTCTGGCTTTACAAATGGAAAAACAAAAGATTATCCTTTGTTATCTGATACCAGGATTCATATGATTATGTTAAAATGTAGGGCAAGATGACAGATGACAGATGACATCCCCGGACAGCTCATAGCCTACAGTAATATTGACAGAAAAAATAAAACTGTCCATTTTAGATCAAACTCTGTCAGCAAAAAGTGGGTCACTACCATTTCATTCATAAAACTCAGAAAGCAGTAAACTAACTTCAATGAGAAACATACAGCATAGTCTACAGGTGGTGGAATGGTACTGTATGGTGCTGTACAGGTTTATTTTAGTATTTCCATTTTATGCTACACATTTCCTCCTTTATACACCTATATATAATATAATGACAATAGTTGTTGGTATAATACTTTCATGTCTGATACTTTGTTTGCTAATATATCAACATAAGAAAAATGATTAGGAAAAGTCTTTTCATAAACTAATATTGACAACGGCATTTAAAAATTAACTGTGATAATTATGATCATATTATAAGTGATGGCAGTTTCCAGGACTTGTGGATCTTATGTTTATCTAGTTGCCCATTCTCTAACCATCCAAATCAACCTTATGTGCATGTCTTTGGACTCCATCCAGGATCAAACCCAGAGCCCTAACCACTACACCACCGTGTCGCCCCCGTTAAGGAAATTTTTCATTATGTAGGGGGCAGACCAGGGATGTTTGTAACAAAGGGACGGTTGTAACAGCATCACTTTCACCAACAAGGGATAACATTAGAGTTATGTGATCAATATCATGTGTACCCACTTACTCCCTGACATTGCATGTGAATTTGCATGGCTGTATGAAGAAGTGTGTAAGTTTTACAGCCAAAAACAATGGCTGACAGGGTTGGGGAGGTTGTAACACATTTTATCTTTGTTGTTTTATTAACCATAAGATGTTTTAGTGTTGAAACATGCACAATAAACTTACAGATGCATGTTTTGTGGTGTGTCTCAGTTTTTAGTTTTCAGTCTCACTGTTACAATTGACCCCAGGTCGTGTTACAACCTACCCTTGGAACTCCTTTCATTTGACATCAAATAGTGAATTCTGTGAAATAGCTGGAGAAGTTTATGGCACTGCTGTTTGTAGTGGACAAGTGAGGGGACTTTGTGTCATTTAGAGCCCAACATGAACTCTCTCCTCCACCCTACCCTCACTGACAACATATTAGTTTGCCAAATTAACAAAGTCAGAGATGTTTGATTGACTGAAATATTGTTACATTAACATTTTCTATTGTGATTATGGCCACAGGAATCTTACAGTGTACATTTGAAATGTGACGTGACAGCCGTAACTGATCTTTGCCATAAGTAAATCAAGTAGCTAAATCCTGTTTCCAGCACAGGGAGCACAGGGCTGATAGACTCACTGTCTATGTCAACTCAACTCAGTTTATCTGGGGCGTCCAGAATAAGACCGAAATATCCACAGGTGCATGTGAAACTTAGTTTCATTAGTTTTCTATAGAACTGCATTGTGACTTGAATATGAACAACCCGCCGCTCTTCCTGCCAAGTGGGTCACCGCACGGTGCAGTTGTTCCCACAGGGCAACAAGAGCACATTGTACTGAGGACCATCCATGCATATTCTGCCGGTCCTGTCATTTCCGTGCTAAACTTGACTTTTATGCTTTGAGAAGAGTTGAAATGAGTCTTTATGCGGTGCAATCAGCAGCTCCACTCTGGGACGGGACGGTCCGGTTTAATCCAGCGGTCCGACACTGGGCGACAAACTCGTTTGACAGTGACACGAACCCGAAGCTTCGCGTTAGTGACGAACAAGCCGTTAAAATGATCTTACCTCGTTCAGTGGAGCAGCGGTGTGTGAGGGAGAGAATCTGTTTGCAGAGGGGCCGCAGGTTGACGCTGAGTTTACATCGAACCATCTCTCGCCAGACGCACGCACTTGTGTTTGCGCATGCACAATGAGAGTGCGGGATTACCGTAATCCCCTACGAGTATTAAACCATCCTGAGAGGCACCATGGGAGGAATCCCTGCTTTTACACATACGAAACACACTGCATGAGACTGCCATGGAAACTGTGATGACACATGATAACTGTATAGCTTTGTTCTAACAAATGATGCCCTGCAATGCTTTGCAGAGCATTAGTAAAAATAAAAAATAAAGATTATTATTAAAAAAAATAATCATGCAGGTTGTAAACATTGATGTTTCATCTTTGATTAATGGGTCGTTTTGTATATTGCATTCTTTTGTTTGACCTGTCTGCAGGACAAACATAAATTATTAATTTATAACAACAACAACAACAACAACAACAACAACAACAACAACAACAACAACAATAATAATAATAATAATAATAATAAATTGTAATTCAATAAAGGTAGAGAATAGTTTATAGGGTTTCAGACATTTGTATAAAAAAAAAAAAGAAAAGAAAAAAAGAGTTAAATATATAGCAAATACACAGTGGTCACCCTATACAACAGGTGGGGAAGAACTTCTTTTAACCTCTTAAGACCCGAGCTCTGGTTTGGTGTGCAGACGCTCGGTCTGAACTTCCATAGAATAACTACTATGTCCCTATTGTGTAATAAGGTGCAAAACTCTATATTTACAATCTGCACACACCAGTGTTTTTCCTGACTGCTTTTGCATTTATTCAGACTGCAATGCAGAAATAAACATGTTTTGGAACATATTTTGATTAAAAGACTGCATAAACTTGCAAAAACACGGTGATATTCAGAGTGCCCCTTTCAGCACAGTTGCATCCACAATATGGCTCATTTGGAGCACTGCAAACAGTTGCAGGAAGACAACGTATGTCTGTAACAGAGTATAAAGCATTTAAAACATTTTACATTTGTCACTGTTCCATCTAAAACTTTTAATTTCAATTTTTGAACATGACTACACTCACACACTACACTCAAGTTTTCCCAGAGCAGTTTGTCGCTGTGCAGCACGCTGCATTCTTCAGGTTTACCACCTCTGGAAGATGTGCATTAGCCCTCCTGCAGATTATGACATCTTTCCCCTTGTTCTGAAAGGTCTGTGCCGTCTGCCTGTTCTGCAAGGCCTGCGTCGTCTGCTGGTACACCACTGTCACCCTAGACCAAGAAGGTCTTACAGCATAATGCACTTCTATACTGTACCATGTAGGTCTTTGTGGTACAGTAGCCAACTGTTGGCTAAAACCAGATCCATGAAGTGCATCATCTGCAGTGTCCACTTCATGCAGTAATAGCCCATCATTCTGTCCACCAAGTCCATGGAGACTTGGACACTGGACAGTGGAATGGGGTCCTCATCCCTACTGTTCTCAATGCTGCTCAGCTCATGTGGTGGGGGGTGATAATTAGCATCCCCCACAGGATAATCAATGCCAAACAAATCTTCCACCTCTAAATTGTCTACAACAATTGTCCCCAATATGCACTTTTCTCTTGATAGAGAAATACACTCCAGAAATATAATTATGAGGAAAAATATAAGCAGTGGCTAAATGTAAGAATTTTAGTAGAATATTGCAACATGACGTTAAACACACATCATAGGTGGTCCACATTACAGATCTTGGCTCTGTAGCTCTATAGGAGATGGAATAACCTGGAGAAATTACAGAAGGAGATAGGGGGGGGAAGGAAAGGAAGAGACAGAGAGAGGCAGTTCATGTGCTTGGGAGAGGGAAACAAAAGGTTAGGATGATGCAGTGATTTACAGAGTCTCTTGATAGTAATCCCATCAGCAGTACAATCTGACCTATCAACGACGAGGCAAACTGCCCACTCACCGGAGGTAGCATGATAACAACAGGTACTAAGCCTGAGCTGCAGAAACTTTGGGCTAATTAAAGGATCAGGCATAAAAATGTGTTTCAAGTTTGGATTTGAAGGACTGAATGGAGTGAGCAGGAAGGCTGCTCTGGAGTAAAGGAGCCTGGTAGCAAAATGCTCTGATGCTTTTTTTTAACTCAAGGACAAGGAACAGACAAGAGACCTAAATACTGAGAGTGAAGAGCATGAGATGGAATATCAGGTTTAATCTGATCAGCCAGGTAGGAGGGAGCATGTCCATTTTTTATTCTGTAAACATCTATGTCCCGTCTGGCTGTCCTGGGTGAGGGATCCCTCCTCTGTCTCTCACCCTGAGGTTTTCCTGTTTTTTCTTGAGAGTTTTTCCTCAGTGGATGTGAGGGTCTGAGGGCAGAGGATGTTGTTGTGAGGGCTATGGGTTATGCAAGTAAACTTGCCCTATTTTGCCATCAAAAGCACCTTAAAGTCTGATCTGATATGAACAGGACAAGGGGAGAGATATATAAAAAGAAAATTAGGAAGAGAGAGAGTACCACCTCTCAGATAAGTAGGACTTAATCCCATTGAGGGCCAAGCCAGAGACACCAAATTTGTATTTCAGTCAGCTAGGAGGATACCTGTACAGTGATCTACGGGATCGAAAGCTGCACGGTCCAATAAGAGGAGCACAGAGGAGTTTGTATCCACAGACAGCAGAAGATCGGGGCAGTCTCAGTGGAGTGACAGGCCCTGAAGGCAAATGGGACGGTTCAAAAAGATTGTTAGAGAATAAATGAGATGGAAGCTCACGACACACGACTCTTTCCAATACTTTAGGGAAAAAAGGAAGAGACTGGCCACAATTACTGAGGGACCCCGGATCAAGATCAGGTTTCTTTATGTTTGGGTGTATGTGTGTGTATATATATATGACACTCCATACGATCTTATACTATGTTATTATATATTATATTATGCTATATTAGACTATGCTATATTATATTATAATGTCTTGTATTGCCCCATATTATATTGCTATGGCTCACACTACCCAGGCTGTCACATTATGTTAGGTTAAATCATAATGCACATTATATTAGGTAAACCATATCGCACATCATATAATATTATAATTAAGCAATATCACACGAGAGGGAGTGCTGTTGTACTGTATATCAGCACGGCTGTGATTCGGTCGTAGGCACGAGGCCGCAGGCCCGCAGATAATCACACCGTGCTGATATACAGTACAACAGCACGACCTCGAGTGTGATATTGCTTTTATACAACAGTGCTACGAGCGCATTTTAGAACAGTAATAAACTACAAGAGATTATGACTTGTTTGTTTATTTAATCATTTATTTAGCTCCGCCAACAGAAATAGTTCCGCAACTGGAAGGGAGACAAGGCTGTTGCCAGGCAACACATAAACATTTCATACTAGCTTGCTACGAGCTACAAGCTTTTCCACCGAGCTGCTTCCAGTGCTGGTTCTGGTTCTGAGCCCGTGTCTGATTAGCACCGGAGCAACAGGACCAGCGTGAAGACATACAGAGACGTTATCGATACCGTATTACATTTGTTTATCATCTATGTAATCACACAGTTGAAGCTAAGTAGCTGAGCTACGTGGCTAAAAACAGCTAATGCTAATATCAAAACACATCACCGTTAAAACGTAGTTGCCCCGCGGCGATTTTTTTCCCAGCCGGGTTTAGTAGAGATTTATCTCCAATTAGACAGACCAGGTCAGGTCCAGGTTTTAATGTTCAGGTCCGTTTATAACTGTAGCAGCAGCAGAGAGATGGGGCAGCTCCTGTATGGGGAGCCTGGCTCTGACTTAGCTCCTGTCCAGCTGAACAGCGGAGTGATTATGTCTGTGAAAAGTCCCAGTGCTGTTATACTGTATATCAGCACTATGGAATGTCTCGTTGTCCAATCAAATTGCTCGGTTGGGACCGGTCGGAACTAACTGTTGTATAATGTCTTGTATTCCCCTGTATTACCTTATCTTATCTCGCATTATCTTGTCACATTCCATTATTGCTTGCACCGCATTCCATTATTATTCCATCTTAAATTATATGGCACAATAGTATGTGAATACATATCATATCTTATTGCAGATTAATGCAAACTATTATCATTTATTCCTTTCTTTCTTTACATTTTATACTTTATACCTATTTTTATTGTAACATCTATACCATATTATATATGAATATAATACCACTCCACCTGCCTCTCATCTACACACAAACACTTATACTACCTAAATATAGGCTATCATTGTAACTTCACAATGTTTCCCGTTGTTGTTTGTACTTATGTTGATGAATAATATTCAGCACAGGTCAAATGAGAGAGAGTTCATGGGACAATTCTTCCGTCTTTGTTACGAAAACTGGAAACTTTTTTGGGTACACTTGTATTTTAAAATAAACATGTTTAAATCTTTAAATTCAGAGTAAAACTATATTGTCTTTCCTCACTACAGCAGTTATGTCAGAAAAGTTGTAGTACAATAGTGTGAAACTGATCTCTGTACTTACATTCCAGCGCTGGACTGCTTTTAAAGATGTATGATTTGGCTCTTGTAGTCTATTTTAGTGGCATCATCTGGGCAACACAATCGATTAGATTTACCAAAACTCATTTCTCAAGTCTAACTCCTCTGGGGTAAATAAAACACACAGGAAACACACAACCAAAATAAACAGTGGCAGTTGATGTAAAGTGAGAGAGAGGAAGAGAAATGCCCTGAATGAGTGTGTTGTTGTTGTGTGCCCAGTGTGTGGTGGCCAGAGTCACAAGCTGATTAGAGAGTAACTGGAGCACAATAACCAGAGAGCAGCTGACAGTGAATGTCCATTGAGTTGCTGGATGTGGAATGGTTGGTATTAGTCTGAGACATAGACGAGCCAACCCACACATCCTCAACATGCACCAAAGCTTATTCTTCTTCTAATACTGTGCTACTACTACTAATAATATTGATGATAATAATGAGAGAGAGAGACTTTATTGTCATCAGGGGTGGGGCTACCATAGTGGCACGGGGAGGGGCAATCTGATTGGCCACCTTGCCTGCCCCCCCCTATTGTCATTGACTTGTGGTAATGTCAGTCATTGTGTAAAGCTGTTTACCACTCCTAGTTCACTGTACAGAGTTACGAGCACTGACTTCTGACTAAGGCTCTTAATCAACTCTGTACAGCAAACATCCTAGTGTTCCCTATAGTAAATAAAGAAAATGGTTTAAGTTTGTTATAAGCCGGTGCATATTCTCATTTGTCCAGGTCATAGTATTTCAAAGGAGGTTAAATCGAAAGCAACTGGACTTAGTTATTTGTCTAGGAAGTTTGTTGTTTAAGTTTGTTGTTATTGTTCTCAATTTCACCATTTGAGTCATGCTTGTTCTGGTTATTCTGCATACAATGACAAAATACAATATACAAAATACTGAGATGTTTATTGTACAAAGCTGAGCTCTAACTGTAAGAATGTAAGATATTTCTGTTCACTGTGAGAATGTATTGTGTTGCTTATTCTGCTAAGACTTCTTGTTTACAACATAGAGTTGATTATTGATTGATTATAATTTTAATGTTGACACTGACAGTGGAAAATGAAAAGGTCATAGGCATCTTCCTTACAAGGTGAAAGATTTAATGTGGCCAATAAAAGCAAGATGAAGACATAGCCTACTATGAACAGTGTGTAACCCCCCAAGATTCTCTGCTGTTGCCCCCTGTGCCCCCCACCAGAAAATAGTCTGGACGCACCCCTATTGTCATTGTATATTTCTGTACAATAAAATCAGGTTTGGCAACAATCCTCACATCTTAGCAACATCACAATATAAAATATGAAAAACAATAAATAGCTACAAAACACCAAAACACTATAGACATTAGATCAATAAAGGAGAAGCAGATAATGATTATAATAAATAACCGCTGAAATAAGATTTCTCTCTGGAGTTTAACTTAACTAGACTTGTTATGCGGTTATGACTGGACCACAGACACCTCTTTTTTCTTTTCTTTTTTTCCTATTTGGGGATTTTTTTTTCAAGAACCCTCCACGTCAGCCAGAACTAGGGGTGGTAATTTTGCCCAGAAAAGTAAACAGACTCGACTTCCGGGTTTTTTCCGATTTCAGAATAAAAGCATAATACATTTGCATTGGAATGAATAGGCTATTTGGTTAAATTTGGTTCCAGAAGGTGTACAGAAATTTGACAAGACAATGTAGAAGATTGAGTATAGTTGCAGACACTGTTCCCTCTAAGGTGTTTTACTGTGCAATTGCACACTGCTCCCCACCTCTTTGCTCAGAAGACAAAAAAAGTTGCACACTCAAATATCCCCGACTAGTTTACTGTTTATTTCTCCCTAGTGTGCGCTTCGATTTGTGAAATCTTTGACCTTAACCGTGGTCTGTAGTGCAAATACGATTTAAGTTTTTGCTTGAGAATTGTTATTACTGTTCATATCAAGAATGCTTCTGTGCCAAGAGTTGATGACACCAACTTGATGTTAGTTATTTTTTGACATAATTGTTCATATGGTAATAAATGCAAAATCTATTTTGCCAAAACAATATTGTATTTTGTTACTGACCTAGATATGGAGCAGCCTAGGTAATGTTGTCAAAACAATCTGTTATTAATCATATAGTAATAGCCAATTGTATTGATATTTGGAGTTGGAGAGGTGAGGCCATAGCACCAGCATGTGGACGTAGGCCTACTGTGTACGCTTAAGCTGTCTCTCACAGTCGCTCAAACATGTCATCAGGGGAGTTGAATTTCTGCTCAGGAGTTTTGAAAATTAGAGGGAACGTTGGTTGCAGATCTGGTGTCTTGTTAAGGGGCTATGAAAAAAACACCCACGCAAGTGGATGATTCTCTGAATTCGGTTCACTTTGGGTTGTCTGATTTTGAGTTAAAAGACTGAGCTTCACAATTAAATTTTTACAGTAGGCCGATGTTCTTCAAAAGGCTTCAGTGATGTCACTTCCTCAATGCTGAGGATGTTGAACTGAAAAAGTATTTTTAAAACGAGGAATTTGTTTGTTATGGTGTTGAACAAAACTGAGAGACATTATAAAATATTGCAATTTCATTAAAATAACTGAATATTTTTTTCAGATTTTTGTATCTTTGGTTGAAGTAACAAACACATAGGTTAATTGCACATTTTATTTGTTTTAAATTCAATGAAAAAGTGATTCTGGTTAACAGGGACAAACACATTTGGCTGTCATCTACTCCTTAGCAATCCTTTTCATTTATTTATTTATTTTTTAGGTTTCTATAGTTGTTTGTGTTTTATAATCCAAAAACACATGGATTCATCAATTTATGGCTTTAAAATGCAAAAAAGTTTACTTTCTTTGAAAATCTTACCCAAGGGACGCCAAGTGCACCGAATTCAGAGAATCACCCAGGTGTCTTCACTTCACAGTAGTAGCCTACTCACGCTTATGCCTACTCGTCTACTGTGGACTGGAGGCGGATTGGTGAAACTACGCTTTATATTGAAAATTTTAACCGGAAGTGACTTTTCGGACCCGGCGGCGCCCAGTGTCGAGTGTATGTCGGACTGATATCTGGAGAGACTTCTCACTGGTTTGTGTAGGTAGTAGGTACAGCTGTGTGACAGCAGCTGTGTGAACAACTCAGCCCGTCGTGTTTAGTGGAGCGGAGCTGGTAGACAGAGGAGGAGGTCCCGCTCAGTGTGAGGTCGCTTCAGGAGCCAGCTCGGGGGGCTCGAGCCGCGAGCCGCTGTAGTGAGTGAGTCCACCGGACCGGACCGGACCGGACACGTCCACCTGAACATGGTTCATCACAGCACCGGGTCTGACCGGGAGCCTGGACTCTACGGCCTGAGCAGAACAGCGTCCGCGCTGCTCACCCATCTCGTCTGCGTCGTCTTCAGCGTGTTCATTGCAGTTCTGTCTCGACCCGGTTCAAGTGAGTTCTCCTACTGTTTATATCAACTGTGACGTCAATTTGTGGTTATAATTAAAATAGATAGGCTAATACAGTAAGTGGTAACTTCCTTTTCAACGTGGTCACTTTCAAATTTCTGTTGAAAACAGTCACCTGGAAAGACTGAGAATCCCTTTATCAGTTTTAGTCTAGTACGAAGAGGGGGGTATCATGCACCCCCCGGAAATATACTTCTAACCAGTGTTTCTAGATTGGGAAAAATGTGTAGAAAATGATGAGCTATGTTAAAAAGTTGTCAGAATGTCCCATGTATCATTTTTATGCAAATTAGTGCCGCCATTATCGAAAAAACCTAATTTCACTATATCTCAGCCAATACTGCAGATATCTGAACAAATAAGGTGTTTAGACCCATGTTTTGAGGGTCAGAGATCACAATAAAACTATTCATAAAGTGATCACATGTTGGTGGCATGCTAGTAAGCAAACCTAACCCTTTTACCAATTACAAGACGCCAATATTGGAGATACCAAATAAGGTGTCTAGACAGAGGTTGTTGTTTGTTTAACCAAGGTTTATTTGGATCAAACATCATAATAGAACTCTTGTTGATGTGACCACTCTTCTCTTTCCCATGCCAGATTAACAGTCAAGTAAATGGTTCTCCACTATGCATCACTCATCATCGTTTTCACTGAAATCATCAGAGTTAAACTCATCCTCTCCTTCCTCTTTCTCCTCCTCTTCCTGTTCATGCTCTCCAGTGTCATGGGGATCAACCAGTGAAGTTGGTAGGATAGGACCACAGGACCACACCGGTTTCAACACTCCTTCAACACGATTTCATCCATCCCTGCCCCTCATCGTAGGGTTTTGGTTTTTCCAGAATAGGTTCATCAGCTCGCTTGTACAAGGCGACACGGTAGTTCACACGTCAGGCATGTGGCTTCAGAGCAGAGTGGCATGGAGGAAGGCCAGCCAGGTCAACCTTAGACTTGCAAGTGAGTTTCTTGTCCTCCCCCACCATGTTGCGTAGCAACTTGGCACGGACAACATCCACTGAAGACTCACAACTCTGTCCAGGCGTCAGACAGGTGAATTGCTCCAACTGCCTCAGCATCTCAGGCTTGACACTCTAGCAGTCACTGAGTTGTCTGAATACGTGAAATTGGGGATTCTTCTTCAAGGGCCCCACCTTCCGGGGCGTCGAGTGGCGCAGTGGGTTAAGCAGGCGCCCCATATATTGAGGCTATAGTCCTCGTGCAGGCGGCCCTGGTTTGAATCCCACATCGGACGGCCCTTTCCTGCGTGTCATTCCCCCCCTCTCTGCCTCCCTATTTCCTGTCTCTCTCAACTGTACTGTCAAATAAAGGCATGAAAAAGCCAAAAATATATACATGGCACTGGTACAGTCTTCTCCACTGATATGAACACATAGAACCCAAGAAGAGTGGTGTGGTGGTCTTCTCCCAGGGATTCTGCAAGCTCAGAGATGTTGAGAAGCTTCCTGGATCTTCACACTGTAGGGGTCTGATGAAGTCAGCTTTAGCATCCTTGCCCACAGCTTCTGCTCGTACTGTAACACATCCATCTCAACATCAGTGGGGACAGATGCACCGGAAGCCAGGCAGTAGTAGTATTGCAGAATCCCTGGGAGAAGACCACCGCACCACTCTTCTTGGGTTCTTTGTGTTCAGTGGAGAAGACTGTACCAGTGCCATCAAAGGGAGAAGGAAGGCGGGGCCCTTGAAGAAGAATCCCCAATTTCACGTATTCAGACAACTCAGTGACTGCTAGAGTGTCAAGCCTGAGATGCTGAGGCAGTTGGAGCAATTCACCTGTCTGATGTCTGGACAGAGTTGTGAGTCTTCAGTGGATGTTGTCCGTGCCAAGTTGCTACGCAACATGGTGGGGGAGGACAAGAAACTCACTTGCAAGTCTAAGGTTGACCTGGCTGGCCTTCCTCCATGCCACTCTGCTCTGAAGCCACATGCCTGACGTGTGAACTACCGTGTCGCCTTGTACAAGTGAGCTGATGAACCTATTCTGGAAAAACCAAAACCCTATGATGAGGGGCAGGGATGGATGAAGACTGATGAAGGAGTGTTGAAACCGGTGTGGTCCTGTGGTCCTGTCCTACCAACTTCACTGGTTGATCCCCATGACACTGGGGAGCATGAAGAGGAAGAGGAGGAGAAAGAGGAAGGAGAGGATGAGTTTAACTCTGAAGATTTCAGTGAAAACGATGATGAGTGATGCATAGTGGAGAACCATTTACTTGACTGTTTATCTGGCATGGGAAAGAGAAGAGTGGTCACATCAAGAAGAGTTCTATTATGATGTTTGATCCAAATAAACCTTAAACACACAACAGCCTCTGTCTAGACACCTTATTTGGTATCTCCAATATTGGCGTCTTGTAATTGGTAAAGGGTTAGGTTTGCTTACTAGCATGCCACCAACATGTGATCACTTTATGAATAGTTTTATTGTGATCTCTGACCCTCAAAACATGGGTCTAGACACCTTATTTGTTCAGATATCTGCAGTATTGGCTGAGATATAGTGAAATTAGGTTTTTTCGATAATGGCGGCACTAATTTGCATAAAAATGATACATGGGACATTCTGACAACTTTTTAACATAGCTCATCATTTTCTACACATTTTTTCCAATCTAGAAACACTGGTTAGAAGTATATTTCCGGGGGGTGCATGATACCCCCCTCTTCGTACTAGACTATTTACTGTCCCTCTGTGGTCACTGTTGGTTCGAGTCACTTCCCTCCTGTCGTTTCAGGTTTGTTTTCCTGGCATCCCTTCTTCATGACGCTGTCTGTAAGTTCAAACTCCAGCTGTCAATAAAGTTCATTTGCATGTTTTTTTTTTAGAACTTAACCAGTTCATTGGTTAAGTGGTCTAGGGCTGCAAATTATGGTCTTTATCGATTAATCATGAACTATTAATTGGTCAAATTGCATTCACAAGGTAGTTTTAGTTCTGCATAATATACAATAGAAACAAGAAAGGCTTTAGGAACCATTATGCAGTATGACCCAAGAGGCGTCTGATAAGTCCTACATTTATTCTGCAGCATGACAATGACCCAAACATTACAGCTAGTGTCAAAAATAACTATTTCAATTTACAAGAAGAAGACTGAGTACTGCAACAGATGGTAGAGCCCACAACAGAGCCTGATCCCAACATGATGGAGTTAGTCTGGGAACACACGAAGAGACGATACAGAAGAACTAGGGCAAGTTCTCCAAGATGCTGAAGAACTGTGTGCTAGCAGAGAGAACTGGACTGTCCACTGTCACACCAAGTGATGATCTGATTTAGGTTTCTTCTGTTGCAAACTTTGGTTAAAGTTAATCCATAAATAAAAACTATTCATGACATTATTTTTGAAAGCACCTTCACTTTACTTACAGTAAAGTAGCACTATCGCAACTTCTTATACTTTGTTCAGTCACTAGATGGGGCCGGTGGTGCAGCGTATCAGATATAAACATCCTTGTCCTCTTACATAGCGTGCTGTTCAGGAGGTGGAGCTGAGCGCCGGGCCGGCTTGTCTCATAACAAAAAGGAATTCTGCATTTGCTACACAGGCACTACACCATTGGCTATATTTTGTGTACAGATAGTTATGGCTCCCCTGGAGCCTGGACCTATTTATTGTATATTTTAGTTTATTTATAGCTATTACTGCTGTATTTGCGATAGTGCTACTTTAAAGCGCCTACAACTTTTGCACAGTGCTGTAGTAATTAATCAAAGAATCAAGAAATTAAAGGACAGATCAGATGTACAGATTTAACAGAGGGTCTGGGTGCACTCACTCACCCTTAAAGGTCCTGCAAACCTGACTGCTAAGCGGTCATTGACCTCTTGGCACAATGGTTTGCATCGTCGCCCGCGTGGGAGACCAGGGTTCAAACCCCACCTGGGGCAGTCTGTACCGAAACACAATGCGGAGGGCCAGATAACATCGGCTACACAGACATAATTATTAGTTGTTTTTTTTATGATCAATTTTTTATTGTTCTTTTCCATGTTAATATAGGCAGATATTATGTGTTCAGGGTGTCCAAGTACAGAAAACAATGGCAACTGTATCTGCCCCAACCCTTGCCCCAACCCCGGTGGTATGCCCAAGGCAAGGCACAAATATCTACAAAACGGTAACCGCCATTACAGCAACAGATGTAATGATAATAAACAAAACAAACAAAAAACAAAGCAAAAATTACTCCATGATCATTAGTTAATTTCTGCATCGCAATTGATGCTCACTGCTGCTCTGCACTTCCTATTAGGCCTGTACGGCCCATGTCATGAAGCCATACTGAATTAAAATCCCCACCTCTCAAAAGTTGGTATTCTGGGAGATCTAGTAATACAGAGGCCAGCGAATCATAAAAATTCTGGTCAAAAGAATTAGGGGCATAAACACATATTAAAGCTATTTTAATGCCATCTAAGGGAATAAAGAAAAAAAGAAATTATGAAATCAAAAATTGAAACCAAAATACTAATACATTTTTCGATCCTGCCCCCACTCTTCATTCAGAGGGAGAGCAGTCCCATGACCCCAAAACAAAAAAAACACACCAGTGTCCATGAAGGAGCAGACTTGTTGTTATTAGTTGACCGATCTCACTTTCTTCTGTTCCCTTTAGTTCTCCTTCTTCATGACTGAGGCTATACTGCTCTTCTCCCCCCACGGCTCCCCCATCAAAAGGTTTCCACACAAGACCAAGGGTCGTGTTCACTGGATCCTGCAGTGCCTCTGTCTCTCCTGTGCAGCTCTGGGTCTGGCAGCCATCTCCTACAACAAACACTTGAATGGCAAACCCCACTTCAGCTCGTGGCACGGCCTGCTGGGCCTGCTCACCGTGTGCGTGGTGGCGCTGCAGTCCTTGGCAGCTGTGCCGCTCATCTACCACTCTCTGGCCAAAGGCTGGTCACTCGCCAAACTCAAACGCTACCACGCAGCGTCCGGATTGGTCACCTACCTGCTGGGCAGCGTGAGCCTGATGCTGGGCCTCTGCTCCTCCTGGTTCACCGCCTCTGTGAGGGAACACACCTGGTACCTGGCGGCCCTCTGCCCCGCCCTCAGTGCCCTCGTCATCATGAACCAGGTCACCAGTGCTTACATGGCTAAGAAACGGTTCCAGTCCTGACAGAGGACACAGGATTAACACAATGTTACTGACTACGCACGCTGATGATTCCTTTTTTCAGTCATACTTTGACAGTCTGTCCAAGAGGCACCAGCACTAAATGTGGATTACTCCTTTTCTTGTGTACTCAGGACTGCAGCTGGATCCTTCGTCAGCTACACACAGGTTTCTGTTTTAGACGTGCTGGTTTTAGTTTTGGATGAAATACCTGCAGAATTATTGACCAGCCCCAGCTCTGCTTCACATTTACTGCTAATTACTGCTGTAGTGAGAGTTAGCATGCTAACAAGTTAAAGTAATACATTTAAAGGGATAGTTCAACATTTTGGCAAATGTGCCTATTGCCATAATCCCTATAGTAACAGCAGTAGGTTCATTACCTTACATTATTGGTGCATGTTGTTTTGAGATCCACAGGGCAGAGACGCAAGCTGCTCAGTGAACACAATGGAGGTGAATGGTACAGGTCCCCTGTACCTTATCAAACTCATCAAATACACAATCCAACAACTCCAAAACGCTCTCATGGAGAAGTTGTGACCTGCACATTCACCACCCTATGAAATGATAAGTATGTATGTATCATTATGACACATAAAGCAAATACTTGGAACTACTTGCACGCCGTGTCTGGAGTGTAGCCTTATGAATCTCAAAACAACATGTACTGATAATTAAAGGTAGTGAACCTACTCCTATGACTATAAGGATTATGGCAATAGGTGAATTTGCCAAAATGTTGAACTATCCCTTTAAACATGGAAATTATGTTATCTGCTGAACATCAGCCTGTTGGCATGCTAGCAAAGCATTCCTGTGTGTACTGCCTGCATGGCTGTATTCTCCAACATCTGACTGATATGTAGTATGCATAATTTTAATATTAAGATTGCATCCTGAAAGGTGTGAGTGTTTTTTTAAGTGTTTACAGATCAATAATAAAATTGACCAAAAGGATGAATCTGGTTGTCAAATGTGCTACTGGAGATTTCAGATTCATGACCTCTGTCAGACTGAAATCTTGGCTACAGCCCTAAATATATATTGAACTCAGGTTGAACTTTGATTATTTCTGATTTGCCATGTTTGATTAAATGAGATGATAATGTATGGTATGTCCTAAATTAATCAATGTAATTAAATTTGTAAGAAATTCACAATAGAAGAGTGTTTTATTGTTAAAATAACATTGATAACACAGTCATATTCTGCTTTGATCTAGGCTGCATGTACGAAATTCTTACTGGATCAGCCGTCAATGGGTCAAAGTGAACAAAAAGGTTAAAAAACATAATTACAAAAAAAGCAATATATTTTCCATCATAAATAAATTTCAGACACTTACATGGAAATAAGGGGAAACAACTGCCAGGTGAGTGAACACCAATAAGAAGTTATAAAAACATTTAAAAAAAAGAAATATCCCCATGAAACATAAAAATTCACGTAACTGACAAGAATGGCAAACAGTTTCATTAATATACTAATGATTCCCAAGATTTTAAACACATTGAGAAGACTGAGAGTAAAGACATGGGTCATTATTATACTGTACCTCGTACAGTTCACAAGCAGATATGATCCAAAGTGCCAGCTCCTACTTCAAATATGAAATGAAATAAATCACAAGTTCCAAAGACATGGCGGGTGACTGTAATGAAAGCGTACAGAATGACAGAAATGGAGCCAGGAGCGAAAAAAAAAACCAGGAAGTGAACAGTACTCAGACTGTGAGGGCAAAACAAGACCCCACAAGAAAACATGAGTTGATAGGGAATGCTTTGTTGTCTCAGGTTATCCAGTGTCTTCTAAAGGCTAACCGCTGTATCAGGCCTATTCCACCGACGGAGGGAAGGGACTTTCCTACATCTACTGTACATACCTTGCGGTGTCTTCACAGCACAGGAACACGAGGCTACAGAGAACAGCAAGACCTACGCTCCCCTACGCACTGCAGATACACACTGACCGACACTAGTGAAGCTACGCACACTGCACCGCACTCAAAACGACCAAATAATGGCACAGTCAGTTTGATAAGGCCACCTTGTAATGTAATGTAACGTGTGTGTGTATTCATATATGTATAAATATACATATATACACGTGCATGATTTGATGGTTGGTGGCTACATTGACTGAAGCTGCATGATTGCAATGGTTTCTACAGTCTGGAAAATATTAACTCTCATGTTTCTGAAAATAAATCATGAGTAAACGATAAATGGGTCCAAACTACTGCAGCATGCAGGCTGAGTGGAGGATATAGAACAAATGACGGGGACTCTAAAGTAAAGACTGCAACTAAAGAGCTGTGACCAGCTTTTGTGAATGAGCTATAGCAACATTGTATCTTCGCTTTCGCTCCTCCCGCTCGGTGCTTGTAATCGTGACAGCGAAACCTGCCCTGCACTTGTGTTTTGGAGACACAGGCCGTCTAAATGCTCAGTAGTTCTTCCAACAGACTTGTAGAAAGGATGTACTAAGATAAATGCACAGACTCAAGACCCCTTTGTGTTATTTAAGGCTAAAAATGAAAGAACACAGTCTGAATCCATGTCCCAGCCCATGTTATCAAAGGCTTACATGAAAGTACATTCATTTTAGTTTCAAGAAAAAGAAAAAACAACAAAAACTGAGGACATGAACGAAGAACGTAAATTTGTTTCCCAGCACAAAGGCAGGGGTGTGTATCTCGTCATGATAGTCACGGTAATAATAAACCATCTCCCTATGACCAAAATCTACACACTGCACAGTATTAACTTGCAATATAAACAATGATAATGACTGCTATTTACAAAGTATCAACATGTTCGGTTTATAGTATCACATGTAATATCCTTTCAACAGGGGGTGCTACGCTGTCTATCAAATTGCTAAAGACTAAAATATGCTCTGAAAGCCTAAAACTCCTGTTGTTAAAGCCTTGGAGGATTTTCTCAAAATACATCAAGTGTTTTCGTTAAGATTACGTCAAATATTAACACCCTGTTCTGTCGCTGCTAGGACTCCATTTGTTTGGAAACGAAAACAAGTAAATGAGTGTTCAGCAGGTGAGTACGGCTGCCACGGTTACCAGTAAGTCACATTATAATGCACTTTAAGGGATAGTTCAACATTTTGGCAAATTTGCCCATTGCCATAATCCCTATAGTTTTAGGAGTAGGTTCGTTACCTTTAATTGTCGGTGCAAGCTGTTTTTAGAACGGCGGAGCAGAGCCGAGAGCTGCCCAGAGCTACGCTACGGAGGGTCATGGAATTTCTTGGTTTCCCCCATCAAACTCATCAAATACACAATCCAACAACTCCAAAACACTCTGGTGGACAAGCTGTGACCTGCACATTCACCACGAGACAGAGTTGTTTTCGAGGCAAACAGGCATCAGCGGTTTTGCATGAATTTACCTCTAAAACAACTCTGTCTGGTAACGTTCTGTTATTATCTCATAGTGTGGTGAATGTGCAGGTCACAACTTGTCCACCAGAGCGTTTTGGAGTTGTTGAATTGTGTATTTGATGAGTTTGATGAGGGAAACCAAGAAATTCCATGAGCCTCGGTTGCGTAGCTGAGCAGCTCGCGGCTCTGCTCCGCCAATCTAAAAATAGCTTGCACCGTTACCATTAAAGGTAACGAACCTACTCCCAAGTATAGAGGGATTATGGCCAATTTGCCAAAATGTTGAACTATCCCTTTAACTGTTTCACAGCAATATATCATGAGAAAATCCAACAACGTTGTAGTCACATCGCTCCATCCAAGTTCAGTGGGAATTAAACTAACGGCGAGGTGAGGTCTCCCTTACAAATGTATGTGGGAGGCTGTGTCCAGAACCGCCAACCCCCCCGCCTTCACCTGGTCCCCAGAGGACACCCGTCCTCTACAAACGGCTCTGACGCTCCAGCTGAACACGTCTCACATCTCTTCAGCATTAGGATTTGTTACTCTGACTTTGTAAAGTCATTAAGGTACACATGTTTATTCTCTCATTTGTGGGTGAAAGTCAGTGTGTGTGTGTGTGTGTGAAGTGTGTGAAGAGACAATTAGGAATTTCAGTTCACTGATGTACACAGTTCAAATGGCTACTCTAACAACAAGGCTGAACCACATATAACAAAGCCTTCGCCGACATCAGTGTGTCACTGTTTAGGGTTAACATGGATTTCTTTTTGTTTCACTTTTTTTTCTCTCTCGCGTTCTGGCGTTCTCACGCGTTGAGAATCCAACTCTGTGTCTGGCCGTCATTCATGGGTTCTGTAACAAAAACTCTGATGGTCCGTTCCGTCATGTAAACATGTAAACATTCCCGTCCCTAATGTCTGTGACACAAAGAGTGTGTGTGAACCTGCCTCTCCGTGAGTCTCTACTGTCCCGTCACCTCTATGACGTCGTCGTCAGAGCTACTGGCGCCGTTCTCTGTGCTCGGGTATCTGTCGGGTTGGCTCAGAGCTGCCCCCAACAGGCTGGAGGTGGGATTGTTGTAATGCGAGACAAAGCTGGACGCGGCGGAGGTGGAGTTCGGCGCGGGGAACCCACCTGACCCGGAGAGGAGGGGGTTGGAGAACATCCTCTGGTCAGAGAGCAGCGACTGGCTGTAGTTGAGAGGGAAGCCTGGCGAGAGCAGGCCGGCCATGTTGGGGTTCATCAAGTACGGAGGCAGAGAACCCTGAGCCAGCGATGAAGACGTCGCCGCCGAGGGGGTCGATGACATGGGAATCGTGGTGGAGGCGGAGGAGAAAACAGGGGGCAGGGAGGAGGAGGAGGAGGAGGAGGAGGTGGAGAGGTGACCGTTCCCCGTGGTGGACGGTCTCAGCAGGTCCGAGCCTGCGGACGGGAACATGGTCTGTAGGTCGGCCAGGGTCTGTCCCGGCGTCTGAAGGAATGATGCTCCGCTGCCGCCGCCGCCCATCAGCATCGGGTGACTCATGGGCCCTAGGTTTCCTAGAAGGGAGGAAGAGTTCAAACCCACAGGAGGAAAACTGAGTCCGCCGGAGCTCATGGACAGTCCGGGGAAACTTGTCGCAGCCGGGGTGCGTTTTCCTCCCATCTGTGCGCCGCTCTGACCTTCGGTGCTCTTGCGTTTGGTGCCGCGCATCTCCAACGCCGAGCCGAGGAGGCTTTCGCTCAGCTGAGCCGTCTGACTGTTCTGTGGAGCGCCGCCGTCTCCTGCTGGGACGGCCGACATGTCTGGGGGCGACGGCAGTTCGTTCCCCATGCCGACGGCTGCGTCTGTGGATGAGGTGTAGCGGCTGAGCTCTCGGAGAATCTCGGAGCTCAGGGGGGAGGAGGGACGCTGCTCCCTGCTGGGGGAGCACTGCTGTTGATCCACGGGGGATGAGCAGCCGTTACTGACCGAGTGGATCAGGGAACCATGCGTGTCTGTGGAAGGGGAGAGAAAAACAACTGTCAAGAAATATGCAGAAGCAGAATCAAGTTTTCAGCATCAAGGGAATTTGCTTTAATGTTTCGATGCTTGACAACTATGCTTGTAACAATACACCAAAGTCACGTTTTGATTCAGATTTCGATTTCTGACCCGCGGTTCGATACGCCAATGGTTCTCAAAGTGGGGTCCGGCGACCCCCAGGGGTCCTTGAGAGGGTTAAAGCTTCAGTTGGTAACAATTATTCAGTCATATTTGCTTGAACTGTGACTATATTCTGATATTCGGACATTAAATGAGTAATTTAGGACAAAATCCAACTCCTCTGGCTCCACCTACAGCCTGTAATCGTGTTTGCCGAAATCCACCGCGACCGACGATTCTCCACCAGTCAGGTAGAGGGAGCAGGAGGAGCAGCCAATCGCAGCTTGTACATGTCGGACGAAAGTGAAAGTAAAGTCCGTGACTTGGTCGGAAATTTCAAGACAACAGACCCTCAGCTCCCTCTTTTCACCTCTGTCAAGCCCCCTCCCTCCCTCCACACACAGTGTTTTTCATGGTGAGAGAGACGTGCGATCGTTGTGGAGTCTCCGGTTGCTATGGAAACGGTACGTCTTTTGTGGGTGCCTTTATGGCTACTTTGTGTGCGTGCACTGTGTGTGTGTATGGGGGGGGGGGGGTGTATTGCCTTGTAATTTCCAACCAAGTCGCGGAGTTTACTTTCACTTTCATCAACTTACCAACTGGGGGGTCCCCAACTCTTCTTGAAATTTTACCTAGCTAAATCTTACCTACCCTTTTTTTCTAGAATTTTTAAACTTTCCTTTTTTTTGGGAGAATTAATTTAGAACATTTTACCACTTCTTTTAAAACCTTTTTAACACTTTTTTCTAGAATGGTTTTTGAGAAATTTTACCTTTTTTTTTTTTTTTTTTTTTAACAGTTATCTTATTACTTTTTTTCAAACATTTTGGGAGAAATTGTACCAATAACATTTAATATTTCTAAAATTCACGCCATTGGCTCTAATTTGAACGTACATTGACTAAAGTCTCAGAACAAATACCAGTAATTGTGTATTTGTGGTGTTTGCTTCAAAATTTTGTCCAGTGGGGGTCCGTGGTCTAATTTGTGTCATTTTAGGGGTCCTTGATGTGAAAAAGTGCGATACATGGTTCGATTTGGTGGGTGGGGGACATCCTGACAGCTGAGAATATTACTGTCAGGTAGTGTCCCTCCTTTTTTAATATGAAAGGAGGCTGGAAATCACAGGGCATGTCTGTTCTGATGCGCTCCTGTAGTGTGTTATAACGGCTGGTTTGTAATGTGTGCGGGAATTTTCTGCATTATGAGTGCTAGATATGCGTGAATTGGTTAAATTTTGCACAAAACCTGGGGCGGTGTTTAGCTCAGTTGGTAGAGCATCGCCCCATGTGTTGAGGCTATAGTCCTCACTGCAGGCAGCCCCGGTTCGAATCCCAACTATCCTGTCATTAAAGGCGAAAAAGCCCCCAAAAATATATATAAAAAATAAAAATGAAAATTTATGCGCAATACCTGCGATACCCTGCAGGCCTGCTCATAGGGTTGTATCTGGATTGGAGGCACAAGGGGCATGTCGCAGTTCTGCCAGTTAGAGTGTATTTTGGTTTTGATATGTGTATCGTTACAGGCTTAATGACAACAAAGGAAGAGGAAAGGTGACATATGTACGTCACCTCTGCCTCTGAATTATTTATCACTACACTAGGAACCACGAATAATAAATGTGATTTTTGTACCTCTTGAAAGAGCTGTGGCCCCAACTGCTGGTCGACTGATCTTTCCAGATCGAATAGCAAAAATCCTTCCATCATTAGTCCTGATGTATGTTCCTGTGTTGGAGAAAGAAGTGTGTCAGAATTGTGCAACTGAAATATTTTGTAAAGCAGGAACAGTGTTTGGTTTAGTTACTTTGGAAAGTACCTTATTACATTACAACATTACTGTCAATTAAAAGTAATTTGTTACGTTACGATTTTCTTTTCCTTACGTGGAGAACTTCTTAAAGTAACAGAGTAATTGATCCTGAACAAAAGCGGCTAATATCTAGAACTTACAGCCTGATCCGTTCTACTATTGACAGCCCAGCATCCGGCCCCCAGGATTCTTGGTAGCAAGAGCTCAGAGCCACGCTGTCTTGTAAATAAGAACTTGTTTTTAATTGATTCTGCCTGGTTAAATAAAGGTTAAATAAAAAATAAATAAAAGTCTGATAATTAAGCAACAACTTTTACGGTTGGTTCACTACACTACAGTGTAAAGTTGTGCATAAAGCTCACTACACTAATTTTAAGAATTTACCCCAATGTAACTGACTCTATGTAAAAGGTGCAAACAATCTCCTGCCGACCATTTCCATATGTTTTGGTTCTGTCCCAGGGCTTGCCACATTCTGGTCAAAAATCTTCAAAACTCAGCACAGCATATAACACTACTATCTCTCCTGAATCTTTGGTGCCCCCTGCAGCCTGTTACTTGAAAAACTTAGATTTCTTGAGAAACTTAGATTTTAAAAGACTTTAATCGAACAGAATCTTTTTCTTTGACATCTCTACCTGATTGTGATGACTGAGCCCAAAGGTCCCATATTATGCTGTTTTTCTACCATTTCACACAGGTCTAAGTGGTCCATATTGTATTGAATAGCCTAGTTTATGAGACTATTGTCTTGCCCGAAAAAATTTAAATGTTCCCTTTTTACTGGCGCAGGAGAAACAAGAAAACTCCTACAGCCATCAGAAAGTTACTCTGTCAAATAAAAATCAAGTGAAACTGAGGCGCAGCGCACACTGTGCACGGTGCTGATTTTGATGAGAAGAATATTGACGTGGTTTTATGCCGGGAGAGGAGACTTCGTCCTCCTTCAGATGTGCTCTCATTCTGTGATGAGGACTGAACGGGACCGCTGTGATGAGAAGTGGTACCGTTACAATATTCTCATGTACCGATTGTCATATCACAGTTTGCAATTTCATTTTTAAATGATGGATGGCTGTTTTTCAGTCGGTGATTTAAAACGATCGGCTTCTCATGTCAAATGACGGACGAGAGAGAGAGAGGGAGAGAGAGAGAGTGTGTGTGTGTGTGTGTGTGTGTGTGTGTGTGTGTGTTTGTGTGTGTGTGTGTGTGTCGAATATTTGAAGAAGTCCAGAGTAAACTCCAGCCACTGTCTCTTGCGAGTCTCGGATGAAGGGAGGGGAAAATAAATGATCATGTTGCAGCCGATAACTTCGCACTTGGCCTGCTTGACTGTTGCTGTTCTGGAAAAGTCTCAGAGGGCGCAGCTCTCGGTTTTCTAGACTGGCCCATGGGGAGTATAAGGAAGTACCAGGAGGTGGAGCCACTCCGAATCAGCTGCCTCTTGACATCAAGTGGAGCTGCACTTCCAACTGACACGTTTGGGCACACGATCTCAAAAAAGTGATCAATTAAATCAATCCATTAAAAGAGCGAACAGACTTTTTTCAGCTCCAGGCGTCAGAGAAAGGCCACGGGAACACATAGAACTGCTACAAACGGGAACACATAGAACTGCTACAAAACCAGTATAAAGTGGATTTTGCATAATATGGACCCTTTAAAAAAACATTTATATTTTAAAGGGACAACAAGGAGTTTGTATTTGGTTATAAAAGAGTCTCATATTAATGTGGATGAATCTACATTACCCACACTTGTTAATGGATCCATTTTCAAATATATCATTTGTCTTTCTCGTCATTTTGATATTATTATTTAGTGGTTGGCTCGCCCAGTATTTCCTACTTTCGGTGCCCAGCGGGTCATGGGAATAAAGCTGCCGAATCGCCAACTAGTGATCCAGGCAGCGTCCAGGAAACCAGGAAACCAGGAAACCAGGAAATGCTGGGCGAGTCGACCACTAAATAATAATATCAAAATAACTATTAACTACTACTATTAACTACTACTAACATTCTTTATTGCTTCCAATAAAGAAAGTTCATTAAAAAAAAGAAACAGAGTACTGTTTTATAAACATAACTAAGTTACAGATTTCTTGACTTGCAGAACTAATGTGTTACAACCAAAAAGTCATCTCTAGAGTACTCTAAAGATTTACACTGATGCAAAGAGTAATCACTGTGCTGCTGCAGCTACCTTTGGATCCTCTGATGACATGGATGCTCTCTCCTGCACTGATCCGAGCTTGAACATCAGTTGTGCTGTTGGCTCCTGGGATCACAATATCTGGAGACCCAGACAAATGGCTCATGTTAATGCCTGCTCATTACATTTAACTATTAAATGTCACATAAAACAATCCAATATTGTGATTCGGGTTACTTCCAGGTAAAGAAACAACACATTACCAGTTGTGGTGACGATCCTCTGCACGTACACTCCGGCTTTCTGCAGGAAGTTGACTGGCAGGCTGCCTGCAGAGCTGGAGCCAGCCATGCCCATGCCAACCTGGCGAGGCATCATGGGGATTGGGGTCGACTGGATGGGCCTGACGCTCGCCACGGGCTTCTCATCCGGCCTCACCATAGCACGCCTGGATGGGTGAGGCGAGAACTCATGAGATGAGCAAACACATACTCTTAGCAGCAACACTGGAAATCCATCAGAACATATAAATGAAACTAATCTGCACAGCTGAAACCTCTAACAAACCAACTAACCCCATGTTGTTCTGGGTTTCAAAGGGATTTTCTGATAGTTCACTATTTCATTCACCCTTCCAATGGCCTGTTTTCCCTCCTGCCATCTGAGAACAACAGGTATCAGAGCCTCCGTTCCAGATCCAGCAGGATGCTCAACAGTATTTTTCCCTCAGGCCATCAGAATTATTAATGGTCTGCACTAATAAATGTTGGGCTGGAGATCCTATTCTGCAACATTTTTTACTAAATTGTTTGAAATCCTCTTCGCACTTCGATTGCATCCAATTAATTGAATGCTTTTTCACAAAAATTAAAAAAGTCAGAAAACAGCATCCAATCATCAATAACGTCACATAAAAATCACTTGGATCATGATGTGTCAATCAAGCTGCCATCTCTCTCCCTCTCTCCCTCCTCTCGCTTGTGCGATCAGAGTCTTCAGGTTTTCAGAATGTGGCCTGCTAGAACCGTTTTTCCAGGATCTCCAACCCTACCTTTAATATTAATATTTAATATTATATTGAATAATTCCTAACAATCACTGTGGTATTGACACTCGTTGGGGGAACCATATTTAAGTTATTTCTTGCCTTAATTCCAACAGAGAGAGACAGAAAGTCAGGTAGAGAGAAAGAGAGAGAGGACGGTGCAGCAGCATGTATGTATGTATGTATGTAGTGGGGGGAGGGTGCATTTTAATGCATCCGACTCTATATCAAGAGGAAACCTCAGTTGGTTAGATTGTAGCTAATTATAGCTGAGGAAATGAGCCAGAAAGGAACGGAGCTAAGCTGCTAGCCACTGCCCTGGTAATTACAGCTAAGGAATGTGGGATAAAGCGTGTGCTGCTGAACCCACCAGCCCCGCTGGTTGAACGCTGGGATGTTGCTGAGCGTCTGGTCACTGGTGGGATAGTAGGGGGCGTACGACGGGCGGGAGTAGGGCACCGAGGCTCGTTTCTCATCCTC
This sequence comes from Trachurus trachurus, assembly GCF_905171665.1. Taxonomy (NCBI): domain Eukaryota; kingdom Metazoa; phylum Chordata; class Actinopteri; order Carangiformes; family Carangidae; genus Trachurus; species Trachurus trachurus. Next base: position 28,926,641 of record NC_139896.1, read on the forward strand.
GTAGCTCTTCTTGGCCGCTCTTTTCTCCGCTTTGGTCAGTTTTGACTCCTTACGGTCCACCAGCAAGGACTCGTGATGGAAAGGTTGCTATGGACACATGGGGGAATTCAACACACATCTGAGGTTCACTGAATTATAGACCAACTGAAAGATTTTCTGATCCCTGACATTCCAGAGGAAACCTGCTGCCTATGAAGGATTCATAATATTTCTGTGATAATGATCCACATTCCCTTCTGCTCTCCTGCTTACCACCACAGACAGAGGGGATTCTGGGAAATGTAAATATTATTTGATTTATTTTGCACAATCAATGTTTTTATTGTTTTCCTCATATCCAAACTGGCCATATCAGTATTTTTTTCAAGCAATATGATTCAAGCGTTATGATTTTCCTGTTGTTTCATAAATTCCCAATAAAAAAATAAAAAACGTATTTTACAACAGCATTTTCTTTCAATTCTTTAAAGGGATAGTTCAACATTTTAGCAAATTGGCCCTCCGTATCTTAGCTCTGAGCAGCTCGCAGCTCTGCTCCGCCGTTCTAAAAATAGCTTGCACCGACAATTAAAGGTAACAAACCTACTCCTAAAACTATAGGGATTATGGCAATGGGTCAGTTTGCCAAAATGTTGAACTATTCCTGTAAACATTTCAGATTCAACAACATTAGACACTTCTTATAAACCTTTCTGGTCTTTTATTGTGTTTTTATCTGCAAACCAAGGCTGGTACTTTCTGCCTCTGCGTACAGTGATCATATTATATATTTTTATATTAGTGTCTAGGCCCATGAGTAACATCTATGATCTACTGTACCTTAGTGATGAGATGAGGGTAAAACTGACAGGCTTGGTAAATCACTGACTCAAACTCCTCCCGGCATCCCAGAGGGATTTTGTCCGCGTCAGGCTCCTCCTCCACAAAGTGCAGCAGTGACTCCACTTCCTTACGGGTGAAGTTGAGGACTGGATTCAGGTCATCAACCACACGGTCTTTAAAACACACAAACAACATTTTAATGTTGGTGGATGAATTCACGAAGACATAAGCATTTAGGAAAATAAGGATACAGATAAAATAACAGTTAAATGACACAATAATTAACTATTCAAGTTAACTACTCAATATTATTAGATATTAGATTCAATATAAAAGAGACTTATCAAAATGAGAGTACAGTATTGAACAGTGTCCAACTGATCACAGAGCATTAGTAGCTCTGATTTATGTGTAGAAATTAGGGGTCAACCGATTATCGGCATAGCCAATAATATCGGCCGATATTGATTGGTTACATGGCATAAGTGATAGCCAATCAACACTGAAGCGTCTACATGGAGAGCCGCTGAGCAGCTCTGCTTTCTGCACCACAATCTGGTGCTACTGGACTGAGACTCAAATTTCAGTATTGGACTTTACAGTTCAGTTTTTACTAAATTTTATTTTATATATATAAAAAAAAACACAGGGAGCTATTTTATTTATTTATGTATTACAGTAGGGATGCATTAACTGTTTAACCGTTAACCGTTGCAGCGTGTGTGTGTTTTATAATGTGAAAAACCCCCCACAAAAAACTAAACAACAACAAAAAAGAACATCGTCGAACGCCCCCTTACTCAACAAAATAGGATTGGGTCGCTGATCAGCACAAGCCTAGCCACAGACACTTAATAAAGCGTTTTAATCTCATCGGTTAACGGTTAATGAGCGTTGGTTATCAGAATTTTTTTTCAAAATGTGCATCCCTATATTACAGTGAACTTTAAGAAGTACTGCTAGAGGACACCTGCAACTTTTGTCTGAAGATGATTAAACATATGGCTTGAAAGTGTTTCAACCATACAGAAGAGGATTAGGGCCACTGAAAAAATTAGTTGTGACTTTAAAGTCAGAATTCTGAGTTTAAAGTCGCTCACTCACCCACCCTAGCGGCAGCAAATATATTTGCTCCGTAGGTGGGTCTAGAAACGAGCCATAGGAACTTTTTGAGTCTCGAACACCGTTTGTGTTCACCAATCACAGCGCTCTATCTGTTTAGAGAGTCGTTGGGCGGGCTTAACGCGATGGCGACATATATTTTAATTGGCTTGTCAGGCTAACGTCGTCCTGCTCTTTGCTCTGATTAGTCGTAGCGCTATCCTATTACGTGCAGAGGCAGTTTGAAAGACAGCCTTCATCCCGCCCCCTGGATTGAGCCGAGGTCTACCGGTCATTTCCAGACTATACATTTTAGTGATATAGTCTGGCTTGTCAGGCTAGCCCTAATCCTCTTCTGTACAACAAAGATCTGATTTGGAGCTTGTGTTATTCTAGAAAAATGTAAGGTCTTTTTATCACAGATTTTCACAGTCTCCAAAGAAAAAAACTAACACTATCCTGTATTCAGTCTAATCCCATGTGTGATATTCTAATTTTTGACACAAATGAATATCCTTGATTACTAATAATCTGTATCAGTATCAGCCCTGAAAAAAACATATGGGTCGATCCCTTACCGGACATGCCCTGTTTGGAGACCTGTCTGTCATAGATCTTCTTCTCCAGGGTGTAATCACAGACAAGGCGGTAAATGTAGCAGGGTTTCCTCTGGCCGTACCGGTACACCCTACACACCGCCTGGGCATCATGACAGGGGTTCCAGGAGGCATCAAACACCACCACACGGTTGGCGCCGATCAGGTTTACGCCCAGGCAGCCCGCTCTGTGGGGAAAACAGAACAAGCGTGACGAACCTGCCGGTGTGAGGAGGACGTGTGAGGAACGACAATGGAACAGAGAGAAGAGACACAGACCTGGTGGAGAGCAGGAAGACCCAGGCTGCGGTGTTCTCTGGATCATTGAACTGATTGATAAGTCGCTCTCTCTCCGTGGCAGACGTACTCCCGTCCAGTCCTGCAGACACACACACACACACCGTGTCAAGTCTTTACACCAGAATATCATCACATTTTGATTTGCAGCTAAATGAAGGAGAGTGGATCCTGGTAACATTTTCTACAAAGGGCGGAGAATTCTTGTAGGAGTAGTGTTTTTATTAATACATACACCGATCTGCCCAAACATCATAAGCACCTGCCCAGTATTGTGTTGGTCCCTTTTGCTGCCAAATACACAACAAACTGCTGCACTGTGTGTTGTGACAGCTTTCTATCAGAAGCAGCATTAACTTGTTCAGCAGTCTGAGCAACAATAGCTGGTCTGTTGGATGGGAGCACACGGGCCAGCCTTCTCTCCCCACGTGTATCAATGAGCCTGTGGCCGCTTCACCACTATTCCTTCCTTGGACCAGATAGATCCTGACCACTGCAGACCGGGAACAGCCACAAGAGCTGCAGCTGCAGCACATGAGAGAGAGAGACCCAGTCGTCCGTGGAGAACTGGATCAGATCCTTACACTGAACATTTTTCCTGCTTCTAACACATCAACTCTGAGGACATGTTCACCTGCTGCCTAATATATCCCACCCACTAATAGAAGCCATGATGAAGTGGTATTCACTGCTATTCACTTCACCTGTCAGTGTCATAATGTTAGGCCTGATATACAGTATATATATATAGAGAAAAATAACTATTTCAAACATCTTTGTTGAACTGCAAATACTGGAGACGTACCGTAAATTCTCCAATAGAAGCCTGGGCTTTTGCTTCCCAGCTTATATTATAGACAGGCGTCTATATGGAACTGGCTTTTTGAACAAATGTTACGCTCAGCAAAGATGGAAAACACCATCAAATCGTTCTATTCTTACTGTTTAAAAGAGTAAGAATAGAAGGAAAGAGCCGGATCCATGGCATGCATTCATTTTAAAGTTTAATCGGCACCCATTAAACTTGATCTAAACAACAGCGTGTTCCGGCCATAGACTGTCAGTAGGCTCCAGCTCCTTCCTTCTGTCAGTCTCGACGGGCTGGGCCGGCCTGAACAACACAACCGGACGAGCCAGGTTCGAGTCGAAAACATAAAATAAAAATAACTCTGGTTGGGTCAGACCACAGGCTTCCTTTTTTTTTGGGCTTCATTAGGGCCGAGAATTAAGGTTTGTGAGTCCGGCCGTGTCAGATCCCAGCTTCAACAGATCGGACCGGGTCGGGTCTTCATTTTAAGACCCACTGAGAACTCTAGCACGAATTAAGATGCTTAGGAAGTGCTCAAACAGGTGATCGTGGGCTTTGAGAGGTTTTGGACATTCACAAGAGCTTGTAGAAATAGAAATAGATCCAGCTTCTAATGGAGACTGGCTTTTATGGTATGCTTGTTTCCAGGGCACCATATAAATCTGGTGACAACAGAAGATGAACTGAGAGAATGTCAAAGAAATCAAACAAGATGATGATGATCACAACTGAGGTTTCAGTACTGAAACCCACATGTTGTGCACAGTGGCTGGTCTGGGAGCAGAGCTGAATGACTCACTGTAGTAATTGAGGTTGCGAACCCAGTTCTGGCTCTGGGTGTCGGAGGAGTTGACGTCTACTGGTATGGGTCTCTTTGATAAGAAGTCCTCGATGACGGTCAGCGTGGACAAGCTTTGACTAGAGGGGACACAGCAGAGACACACGACACAGGGTGAGAAAAGCACTAGGTTTGATCCCTTTGAGTTGCAAACAAATAGCCAGTTGTGTTTTTATTACGTTCACACTACTGCTGTATGTACATCACCACAAACAATCATCAATTGTGAGAGGAAGCAGAAAACCTAAGGAGGATTAAAACACACATTTTTCACATAAATTGTTAACAGCAGAGGTGTCAGGATGAATTTGCCAAGTGTGAAAATTACATAGAGGAAAGAAGAGGCATAATACTGTTGAAATGTCGCATGTATTTCTTGATAAATTTCAGTTTGTTCATAATGTTTTGTAAAAGGATAGTTCATTAACTGTAAATAGGGATGGGTACCGAATTCTGTACTTTTTTTGGTACCGACCGAATTCCCACCAAAGAACCGAGTACTGATTCACCTGAAGTCAAACGGGTTAGGGTTAGGTACCTGGACGAACCTTTGCATCACGTGCGTCAGCGAGAGTGGATAAAGTCTACGGGAGACTCTGCCGCGTCACAAATATTAGAATCTTTTTTCCATTGAATGACTATTTGGTATTCAAAAATCATTTCCCATCCCTAAAACAAAAAAATACTCTTAAAGGCTGAGGAGTTGTGATGATGTTGAAAAATAAATATTCAAAATTCATTGTACTATTATACAGGACGTACGTTTAACAGTGGACTCACCTGAACACCAAAATCTTGTCTCCTCGCCTGACACTCTCATCAATCAGATAAAAGAGAAGAACCATCTTGGCAGAGTTGTGGAGGAGTCCTATTTGGTAGGTGGACATGATGTCCTTGGCCTGGAACAAACAGCAGCATTTTAACTCAAAAACTCAAAGGGATTAACACATGGTCACATGGCTTGACATCACATGTCATGTCCATGGTTACATGTTGGCAGAGTGGATGCATCAGTGAATGAGCTGACTTTGTAACCATTTACACTGCTCTTCAGAAAAAAATAACAACACACACTTGTATTGCACATCTTCACTACAGACTTCTACTGCATGTTCTGCCTTCAGCGTATAGAATCTCCTCAACATCAGGCAAAGTGGCTGCTGATTTTTCATACAGTTGCTGAAAACCAAATCATCAGCAGGGACTGTGTGTTTGCTGCTATAATACATACCCATTCATATGTAATAACTTGATTGGCTCGGTCTTGCGATGGATTGAGCGGCGGCAGGGTGTTGTTGACTTTGCTGTTGCTTGAATCTGCTACTTTGGCTTTGAGGCCAGCGCCGGGCGCCGGGCAGCGAGGGTTGCTAGCTGAGGTGATGTCATCCAGGTCCAGGTCCTGCTCGTTGGCCTGGTTCTCCTTCTGCAGGGCTTCGTACAGCACGTCTGGGTGATTCCAGATCTGAAGGGACCAAGAGACAAGAAGAGTTTCTCACTCATCAGTGACAGTCACCTATGAACATACAGTTATTTCAGTTACTTATGGTGGGAGGTGGCACATATGCTATCAGGGATTCCTAATATTGATCTTCACTTCTCTGCTTCCTCCTCTGCTCGCCTCTCCCCTCCTCCTATCCACTCCTCTTCTTCCCTTCCCTTCCCTTCCCTTCCCTATCCTCCTCTCCTCTCCTCTCCTCTCCTCTCCTCTCCTCTCCTCTCCTCTCCTCTCCTCTCCTCTCCACCCCTCCCCCCTCCCCTCCTCCTCTCTCCTCCTCTAGACAAACAAAGAGTTGCATGCCTCACAACAAAACAGATGATATTAATGAACTGCCGGCTTTGTTAAAAACAAATGCACATGGCCGAGAGGAGGGTTAGCAACACAGCGGAAAAGTGACCAGACTTGCATAGTTCCTCTTTAAAGCAAAAGAGCCACTTCCATCCTGAGGGTCTTAGACAAGGATACCAGTGAGCTCTGGAACAATATTAGACCCTTTCTTGAAATACAAACACACAGATACTTTTCCCTGTATAACCAGTGTCCAGTATATATAGATTAATGTCACTCGATGCAACATCTCTACATCGATGTGAGCTTTTCTTACCTACAGCATCTTTTTCAACCACCTGTCTGTCTACATATTCATCTACTTATCAAGAGTCACTTTATTAAATAAATGCACTGCTTCCCCTTTTTTTCCCCCCTCTCCCCTAAACTGGCGTTTTTGGCATGGCTGTGGTGTTTGTTGTTGTTTTTGTTGTCATTTGTTGTTGCTATTGTGGCTGTTTGGCCATGTGAAGCAGTCTCACCTTGCAGCACACACAGAAGGCTTTGAGCGGGTTGAGGCCCAGCCACCCACTGTTTCCTGCTTCTCTGAAGCGCTTCATGAACTCAGTGTACAGCGCCCGCTGAACGGGAGAGAGCCGCACTAAGATGACGTGCTCCTCTTTGGAGGGAAGCTGGTCCCGCAGCACATCGTGACCTCGTCTGCAAACCAGAAAAGCACCATACAGAACATTGAGTAAGTCCCAGGCACGCTTAAACTCTTTTGATGTGCTTCTGGTAAGACGGCTCACCTCTGGACGAAACCCTCCAGCAGGCTGTGCAGCACATGGCTGCGGTAGCGCATGAGGCGGACGTCCTGAGGCGTGCTGTCCATGCACTGTCCGTTCAGAATGGGCCGCTCAAACATGTTGCTGAACTCCTGCCGTGTGCCCAGGAAGTCGGGCCTGACAAAATCCACCATGCACCAGTACTCGATGAGGTTGTTCTGCAGCGGGTAGCCTGTCAGAACCACTCTGCGGCGGGAGCGGATGTTCTTCAGGGCCTGCGATGTGCTGGCGTGGTAGTTCTTAATGCGGTGGCCCTCGTCACAGATCACCACATCCGGGCCGGGCCGGGCAATGGCCTTTTCAATACCTAACAAGACAAAGTACGAGTCTGTAAATATGTTTTATTTGAATATTAATGGTGCAGAGATATCGCCACACGACTGGGGAGGTTATTGCTTCCTTTAACCTCCGTCTTGTTTCAACTTTCTGCTACCATCTCTTGTTTTGGGGTCGGTTTTAACCTGTGTCTTAAATCAGATGTAAAACACATTAAAACAATTATTTATCATCCTCTTTGTTTTTCATCTCTTGGTTCCGTTGTTAGGCTTCCTTATCCATGAAAATGCTGGTTTTGCACTTACGATTTCAGTTTTAACTCTCATTATTGTTCTTATCGTTATAACTGATTCAAAACCAACCCTAACAACATAAATGTCATTATTTTAACCAAAGCACGTTAAAATTTTGTGAAAAATGTTTTTTTTTAATTTGTTTTTTTTATTTCAGTAGAGCTTCCTGAATACTATAAACACATTTATGTGGTACTTTCATGCATTAAAGACCTAAAAACGGGTCAGTGCCGCTCCTAACACAAGAAAAAGGTGAACTGAAGACTTTCTCTGACCTTTCATGAGTTCCTGCTGTCTGTCTTCTTCATCCAGATCGATGATTATTGGTCCGGCAGGCTTCTTTGATTTCCTCTTCTTGCCCATTACAAAGCTCTTCTTCATGGACAGCAGGCGGTACATCTCATAGCCCATGAGCAACACGCCTCCATCTCTGGACCAGTCCTCCACAACCTTGGCCCTGGCCAGTGTCGTTCTGCAGGTTCACACAGTCAGTTTGATTAAAAGCTCAGATATTAGACCGAACGGTGCACAAATGTAGTGTCATGTTACATACTTGTGCTCATCGTTGAGGATGTGAACCTTGAAACTGCGGCCGGTGCAGAGCACAGGGTCGGTGTCGGGGGAGATGGCTTCTTGAGGCGGAAGCCAGATGTTGAACTCTGTCAGCCAGTTCTGAAGTGTGTTCACCTTGAACAGGGTAAAAAACAAAAGAGAATGATTATGCTGCGTTCAGGTAACTCGGAAGGAACTGAGGATTTTCCGACCTCCTGCTTGAAAAAGTGCATTGAAACACCACGTAACGTCGGAGCTCCCACTCAGGAAACTCAAACTACTTTGAGAATCAGTTGTCTGACGTTAAACATTGATGGTGGCAACAGTGCTGAACCACACCGTCAATGGTAAAACATCGATTAAAATGCATTTTAAACGCCAAAATAAGGAAAAATGTTGTGAAATATACAACATTTCCTTATGTTTACAGATTACCTATCGATGTTGTGGAACAGAGTAAATTTATTTTCAATTATCTGTTGTCGATGTTTTTAAAAAGCAGAGTTTCTCCCGGTCCGCCATGCCATGTTTCTGGTTATTCTGATGCGGTGCGTCTAAAACGCTTTGAAGACGTAAATCCAAGTTTTCAACTGGGAACTTCGGAGTTCCCAGTTATCTGGAACGCATTATTAGAACAGAGAACATGGATACGCACATATCTACATGTCTTCACTTTGATTACTCACAGGGACGATGGCCAGCACAGTGTGGGCCTCAGTGTTCCTCAGCAGGATGTCAATGAAGGAAATGACCTGCAGAGTCTTGCCCAGCCCCATGCTGTGAGCGAGGATGCAGCCAAAGCCGCTGCTGGTCTTGTACCGCTCCAGAGACTCAATGAGGTTATCGTAGAGAAACCGGATTCCTCCGATCTGTGAGAGGAAGAGGAGAAAACAGGCTGGACTGAGGCTGTCTGGTGCTGAGAGTTAAGAAGCTGAGAGTTGGAGAGGGATGGGACGGCAGGTGTACCCAGGGCTTAATTTGTGCCGGATCCTGCCGGAACAAGATCCGGCACCTCGCCGAGTGGATCCGGGACCTCCTCTGTCAATCAAATAGGCCTACGTGCAGTGGCGGCCTTAGACATCTCGGGGCCCGTTTCAATATTTCATATGAGGCCCTACCCTGTTAAACAAAATTATTTGCCAGCTATGTGCCCATGTGTCGCTGATGCTTTAAACCCTGAAAGGACGCAGTAACGCACTATCCATGCATCCCAGGTACGCACAACACATTAAGTGTTAAAATCACTATCAGGGCAAGAAACCAGGACTTCGCAGAAAAAACGAGGACTGAAGTTGGTTTTCATCAAAAAGCAAAATCATTATGTAGCCTACATTTTCAGACAAACTACAGGCTTTAACAATATTCTGAATTTAAATTGGCAACAAAAGTAATGAGAGCAAAGTGCTCCGCGTTATTTCAGCACCACGGACAAGGAAAGGACGAGACATGCGGACAGACAGACGTCTACAGGCGCTGATCCTGTCGGTGCTGCGGTGCTGGAGCAGCAGACAGACAGCTGTCTCCTCCATTATTACAATCTGTAAATAAGCTGCCAATAATATCACATTTTAGTTGTGCTCTCGCTGTGTTTTATTTCTCTGTGAAGTTGGGACGTACTCATAGATCGCCTGTTTGGAGGCATTTTAACCCGAGGAAAAAAAGGAAAGAGGAGGAAAGTGATTGACAGACGTCAATCATCAGGTTACGCAACTGGGCGCACGTCAGGAGAAAAGCAGGAAAAAAAAACACTAAGAGAAAAGGAATAATACTGGGAGAAGGAAAACGAGGGTCTATTGATAGTTTGCGGGCCGTTTTCAAAGGTAAGCCTACGTTGTTATTGATATTTCCTGCCGTATTATTAATTAGGAGCGATTAGTGTGCAAGAGAGAGAGGCCACTTTGGCATTTCTTATTACAAGTGTAACAAGGACCTGTAAGTACACCAAAATACACTATGTATTTACAATGTAAGTACATGTTATTACATACGGTTACATAGGTAATAATTAATTAGGTAGATACACAGGAACAAGGACCCCTTAAAATAAAGTGTTACCTTGCATTTTTATAATCTTTGTTCAAGTCTTTATTTTATATACCAAAGGTTTATTGCATTTTTATAATCTTTGTTCACGTCTTTATTCTATATAAGCAACAGTTTATTGCATTTTTATAATCTTTGTTCAATGTAGGTCAGAAGGAGGGTCTATTGCCTTTTGTCTTTATATAAGCACAGTATTGCCTTTTTAGTCTATTGTCTTTTTGTTTTATTCAATAGTTCACACTGAAGATTAAATGCATTTTAACAAAAACATGGTTGCTTATTTCAACTTCTTCAAAAAATAAGTTATTTTTCCTTAAATAGCCTAATAGCCGGTATTCAGTTATCTATACGAACAATTAAAAGCCGGCCGGGTCAAAACAAACAAACAAACAAACAAAACTCTTCCAACTTTGTGGACTGTCTGTGAAGACTGACGGGAGTGAAGCCGACCTCATCCTCTGCCTGCCGGTGGGACAAATTGCACTGTCGGATCTGGGTCTCCGTGTCCGGAACCCGTTCGGGATGACTTGAATGGTGCTGAAGCGCTATGGCGCAACGGACACAGAGACCCAGGTCGGACAGCGCAGCCAGGGGAACAGCACATGAGGAAGATGATGAACTCAGATAAAAGCCATAGCGACGTGAGCTCTTATACCTCTGAATTTCACCGCAACGGTGACCATCGGTCCGCATCATTTTTCAGGTGTGTTAAAAGTCATTTAAGCGCCGTTACGCACGCCGCACGTGTCGCCTCCTGTGCGCTCTTCCCCTCTGTCCCCCCCCCCCTCCGGAACAGCACCCTCTCAGTGTTCCGGGACCTACACATGGACAAATTAAGCACTGGGTGTACCTGGTGAGGTTTGACAGCCCTGGCCAGCTGCGGGGCCAGATAGATGTCTTTCTCCTCGGCGGGGTGATTAATGTTAACCAGCACTTGACCCTGGGCGTCGGGCAGATTCATAGCGTCGTTGATGTGCGCCCCGCTGCTCTCCTCGGAGCCCGCCGTGCCGTCAGCATCCTCATCGGCCGACTCGCTGCTTATCTGCAGGGCGTCCTCGTCCCCAGAACTGAGCTCAATGATATCTGGGTCATCAGTGGGTGAAGTGAACACTGTGTGAGAACCAGGGTTATTATAGTTAACTAAAACTGAGACTAAAACTAAAACTAGCAGTGACATTTTTTTTTTTTTCCAAAAACAATAACTAAATAAAAACTATAATGAACAATGCAAAACTAACTAAAACTAAACTGAATTACTGTTTAGGAGCGCTTCCTAGACTCAAAAATATTTTCTTTGAGGTGTTCTTTGGCAAATGCTAGTAGAAAAAGAAGAAATACCCAAGGCAATCTCTGTGAACAGTTAAAAAGCCTTTGTTGCTATGGCTTGGTCATGTTAACCTTTAAAAGACTCCTACGCGTTTCGGTTACACACCTTTGTCAGGGAGTCAAAGGCTGAAAAAGACGTGTAGCCGAAACACATAGGAGTCTTCGGGGGGAAGATTGATAATCACTTGGAAATATTAGCTACTATAGCTGCAGAGAATCTCTCTTATCACCTCTCTTACCGTCTCTAATGGCAAGTGCAGGCAACTTGGGCTCGTCTTTTTCATCCTCGTCCCCGCTGCTGTCCAGACAGATCACATCCTGCTTCAGGAGAGCGGGGACCAGGTGAGATACTTCTCCTAGAAGTGAAGCGGCATCCACTGCTGAAAGGATGGACAGGGTGTCGGGGGGGGGGGGGGGGGGGGGGGGGATTGAAGGCAAAGTGTTACATAGACGTAATAGAAAATATGACCATGTGCGGGAACGCTGACTGACGGAGTGACGGTCACCTAGCTGAGAGTCTGGCACAGCCGGGGCCGGAGTAGGAAAGTCCTTCCTCTGCTGCTCCAGACGTTTCCGCCTCTCCATCTCCTCCTGTTGAGCAGCCTTGGTTCCAGCCTCCAGCTGATCCTCCTTTAGCAGTTTTCTTTAAGCACATGAGAAAACAAGCCAGGCTACAGTATAGTACACCATCATGTATATCATTAATAAGTGACCTGACAGAAGATATCAAACAGAAAACAGCTGTACCTGATATTTTTCCTCATGTGTACAGGCTTAGATGGCTTGGAAGGTTTGGAGCCTTTTGAAGACTTGGAGGATTTGGATAATTTACAGGCTTTTTGTTTCTTGCTTTTGGGTGGTTTGCTCTGGCTGGAGTTCTCCGGGCTGTTGGGATGCTCAGAGCCGGAGTGGGGTCTGGAGGGAGGCGCGGAGGACGGGCGGGACGCAGGCCGGGATGGAGGCTCAGAGGAAGGCTCTCCGGAGGTAGGCGAGGTGGAGTCTCTGCCATCCTGGGCCGTCTCCGTCCTGCTCTGGGCACTGACTGGCCGATCTGGAGAGAAACAAGAAAGCATTTCAAGACCTGCCTTCAAAGGCAATATATGAAATATTACCAAATATGATCGTCTGATTTTCAATAAATTTTGTCTGGATTCTGGTTCCGGTCTAGAGAGCGGATCTGGAATTAAAATTAAAATTAAATTCTGGCGCACCATGGATTTCCATCTCCGGTTTTGAAACATTTTATTCATTTAAACATGGGCGTACAAAAGTCTGTTTTAGAAGAGGTTCTCCAAGAAACTTGTCGGGTACAGAAAATAACCTCTTTCAAGCCGCTACAGAAGCTTTGTCTTATGAACTTCATCAACGGAAGAGACGTCCTTGCATGTCCACCTCCCCAAACTTTATCAAAAAGATGCATTTACGGGGCGCCGTTTAGCTCAGTTGGTAGAGCACCTGCCCCATGTGTTGAGGCTATAGTCCTCTGCAGGCGACCCCGGTTCGAGTCCCGCACCGAGCGGCCCTATCCTGCGTGTCATTTCCCCTCTCTCTGCCTCCCATTTCCTGTCTCTCTCAACTGTCCTGTACATTAAAAGGCGAAAAAGCCCCTAATAATATCTTTAAAAAAACAAAAAACAGATGCATTTACAAACTACAGGTATAATGCACAAAACTAGGATCAAGTGTCTATCAAATAAAACATACAACTGAAATAGACAATAATTGTAATACGATTAAATACAATAAAAGAAAAAGGTTAACTTAAGGCCTAAGGGATTTTCTTGTAAATTATATTCTTTAAATTAAAAAGTTTCACCGTCACCGTCACCGGCCCCAGACGAACACAAGGGGAGTCCCTCCTCCCACCTGGTTCACTTTGCTGATGTGTGACTTTTACAACTTGCTTGAGACCAACATCACACACAGCACAGGTGCTGCTCAATGAATGAGAATGTAATAGAGGTCAGCAGTCTCCTCCATGATAGTGGAGCGACTGAACCAGGCCAAGGCTGTGTCCCAAATCACTCACTACTCACTATGTAGTGGACTATATAACGACTGCTGTCCGAATGTTTAGTGAGTATTAATATACCTTATATAGTGGGCTCATAGTATCCCACAATGCAGCGTGAAAAGTAGTGTACTACAACCGATAGTCACTAAGCAAGTACCATAATGCATTGCGGTCACGGATCGTGGTCGGCATTGATCTGCAACATTTTAATTATGCTACGTAATAATGTACTGCTGCGCGGCGGAGTAGTGTCATTTTACTAGGGGGGGAACCTTTGCAGGTGTTTTGAGTTGATCAGCTGATTAGAGTGTGGCAACATTAGGTTACAATAGTGAACTTTTTCACTATATTCTAATTCTTTGAGATACTGAATTTGGGGTTTTCATTAAAGGGATAGTTCACCCTAGAATGATATTTCGCTCATTATCTACTCACCCTCATGTTGACTAAGGGCTGGAAGAATTTTCAGAGTCCACCGTCCCTTCTCTGAGTTACAGGGGGTCTTGGCGTAGCAGTGCATTTCAATGCAACGGTTGCAAAGGGACACCAGAGCTCTTCGTAAAAAAACACACACAAAAAAACATCCAAATACCTCCATGATGCTCGTATGTAATGTCCGTCTTGTGCTGAAGCCCCAAATTGCGTAATTGTCCCGAAAAAAATTAAATAAGTCTATATTTTAAGCTTGTTTGTAGCGGAAGCTTCTCGAAGCTCCTCTTCCTGGTCCGTCCAAATATCGCGTGATCCGCAGTAACCGCACTGACACCGGCGCAAATCACGCGAGATTTGGACGGACCAGGAAGAGGAGCTTCGAGAAGCTTCCGCTACAAACAAGCTTAAAATATAGACTTATTTAATTTTTTTCGGGACAATTACGCAATTTGGGGCTTCAGCACAAGACGGACATTACATACGAGCATCATGGAGGTATTTGGATGTTTTTTTGTGTGTGTTTTTTTACGAAGAGCTCTGGTGTCCCTTTGCAACCGTTGCATTGAAATGCACTGCTACGCCAAGACCCCCTGTAACTCAGAGAAGGGACGGTGGACTCTGAAAATTCTTCCAGCCCTTAGTCAACATGAGGGTGAGTAGATAATGAGCGAAATATCATTCTAGGGTGAACTATCCCTTTAAATGTAAGCCATAATCATTACAATTAAGAAAATTAAAGACATGAAATCTGTCAGTCTGTGTGTAATGAATCTATATAATATTATATATTTCACTATTTGAATTGAACTACTGAAATAAATTAAAGGCCCAGTGTGTAATATTTGGCAAGGTTTATTGGCAAAATCTGAATATAGTACCCATGAATATATTTGAAAAAAAATTGTTTGGTTTTCGTAGCTTTATAATTATTCTTTCATATATACATATAGCAAGGGTCTTGCTTTAGAGAGTGTTGTCATCTTGCGCCACCATGTTTGTACGGCAGCCCGAACGGAAAATCCAGCCAGCCCGAGAGTGTTTTGTGACTTTTGCGTGCATAAATAAAACAACGAAGAAGAAGGCGGAAGAAAAGAAGGAGGAGGAGTCACTTTGCAGACGGGAAGGGTGACCACGAACGAGTGAGCGCTGCAATCTAGAATCTTAACGCTAGCTGTCACGGATTTCTCCCCATTTTACACACTGGACCTTTAACTTTTACATGAATATTATAATTTTATAACATGTACCTGCAATACAAGCCACAATATATTACCTTGTGGGGTTTGAACATTAAAAACTCAAACAGAACTGTTTGTTTGTTTGGAGAGTGCATGGCTGCAAATCATCTCCTATACTATCCTGAATTTGTCCCAATTTGAATGCAGCCTGTATCAGATTAAAAAAACAATCCTTCTTTAGTTTGCATATTGCAACTGAGCTCATGTTCTCAGATGCATTTTATTGTGACTGTCTAGTTACATTATTTATTAGACTATTATTTGCACTGCCCATTGAACAGGCTTAACATTTGTACAGTCTGTTAAGAATACAAATTATGTCATTCAGAATATATTAACATGTAAAATAATTAATTGTGTAATTCAGTTGTGCCCCTTGGTAGTTGCCCCTTAGTGTGTGTGTGGGTGTGAGTACTACTTCTACTACATCTCATCTGAAACATGAGGCACTGGAGTAGTAAGGTGATTTAATTTATCACTCACCAACACTGTCGTCTTCATCGTCTCCATCATTTTCATCCTCATCTTCCTCCAGCTCCTCATTGTCCTCCTCTTCCTCATTGTCAACATACTCCTCCTCGCTGTTAAGGCTGGGCTCCAGGTCACTTTCAGAAATCGCCTCTTCAGACATGGCGTCTTACAGGGCTCTCAAAGTATTACCTGCACACCTTCATCAGGAACTCTGAAATAATAAAGCACTCTGTAGTTAAAAATCTGGTATACCTAATTATATGTGAAAATCAGATTTTAGAACCAACTAATATTTGCTATCTTTCATGGATAAAATCCCTGCGCAGCTACTTGGTTAAAAACAGCGGAAGACTAATTTTGTGTCCATCTGCAAAATGATTAACAGACTAATCCTTTAACCACTTTCTACTGTTTTAGACTTAGACTTCAGGTTCAGGGAACAGTGTCACACTAAAGCAGGACATATAAGAGAAAACAGACACAGGTACACACTTGACCTTAAACACAGTAAGCTCTTTTGCTAGACTCTTGACTGGGAAAAACTCTATTTGGCCTGTTACAGTTCAAACGTATCTATATCCATTGTATATTGGTGGCAACGCTTTTCAGTGGATTGTAGACAGTGAGCAAAATCATTAAAGTTAGTTTTGTCACGATTTTCCCAACCCCAACCGGTCATCTCAGTGAGTAAAATCTATCTTTATTCTAAATAAAGCCCTAACAGCATGCTAAGAGCACAACGGAAATGAAAACACTATTCGTAGAGAAACAAGAACTGCTGTCTAGGTGTGTCAATAACGTAACTGACAGGATGATGAAATGTCACCCAAATAATGCTGTGCAAGACCAAGGTTAAGTGTCACTATTAACTGTTTGTAATGAGACTTGATGGTGGTGGTGTGGGAGTCCAGATGGGCAACGCTGTAAAATATTGTAACTCAACAGGAAACGACGATGATGAGGCTGATCTGATAAGAAGCTACAAAGACAGAGTTTAGGAGTTCATACACACACACTTGTGTCACCTTTGTTCTTTGCACTACTGTTTTTAGGCTCATAAAATACATTTAAATGAGAATGTATCACACACTGCATGCTAAACATCTAGGTGCATAGATTACGGACATAAACATCGATAAGTGTTGGGTCTAATCTCAAAATTAAGAGTAGATGTTGCACATGTCCTGACCCAGGGGGGCTCCCCCCCACCGATGACCGAGGATGGAGGCAGCTAGCAAGTAGCACAAAGCTACCGCTGCAGAAAAATAGCTCATGTTGTTGTTGTTAGTTAGTTAGCATTACAACACAGCCTCCGTTGGTTACCGACTTATGCTTCTTAACTGAATGCATGTGAATACTATTGTTTCTCGGGCTGAGTCAGCACATCAATATGCTAACTTAGCTACTTACACAATAAAACGCAATTTCAAACGCCAAAAGCACCCAACCCCCCTCCGTTCATCGGTGGTAGCTAGAACCGGACGGCTGGTTGTAACCGGAGCTGGGAGAAAATGCAGCTTTCCGCGACCAAGCGACCGTTTTGTCGGTCGTCGTATTGAGATAACAATCTAATACAGCGGAGGTGTAACATTCACAGTGCTAATGCTAGCCTGTGTTACGGTTAGCTCAGACGCGTCAGTTCAACAGTGTTGGGGCTCACCTTGTACGATGTGCGCTGTGCTCTTCAACGAGTCTGCCTGTTAGCGCGTACAATAATCACTCAGTAATTATCTATGATAAGTTCATGTAAATCAAGTGATGAACGCTGCTAATTTCCAATATTTTTTTTCCAAGCGTGACCGTAAATGTCTTCCCCGGAGTGGTTACTCCAACGAGGGTTCCGGGGCTGAAAAAGCGCGTCAAACACAAAAAAAATTCAAGAAAGCGAAAAAAGAAGAAGAAAGGACATTAGGGGTTCGCAGAAGTCTTATTTACTTATTGAGCCATGGTCTTTTAAAACAACAACAGACCTACTTACAAAATAAAATGGTTCACTATATCGTGGTTATAAAATAACAACACATGTAACTATCTTAAAAAGCAGGTAAATAAAATAAAATAAATATAAAGTTAAATTAAAATTAAATTTATAGTTACTCATCTGACTATTTATATGGGTGCAGGGGTGCACAAGACCAATACAGGTGTTGTACTGAATAGGCATTATTAAAATTCACTTTAATTTAAAATAATTGCTGCTTTCCTAAATAACTAAGCGAAAGTGTGGGGTCTATAATTTAGATATTAAATATGTGGAATTATTTAAATTTGTATTGTCAGTCTTTAATTTTATGTAAGTCACTTGGATTGCTTTGTATGTGCTTTGTTTGCACCTCTTATGAATCATGTTGTGTTGAAGTCATGTCTTGAATATTTGGACACATGTGTTAGAAAATATAACACCAAAACTTGTTTTAGTAAACAAGCTACATCCACATGATATAAAGTCAAGAAATAAGCCACACTTCATTTTCCCAAAACAGGATTCCCTATACTCCTTTAAATTCCCAAATTAACAACAATCATTAATTTACAACATGTTGCATGTCTTGGACAGTATTAGTAGTATTAGTTTGAAATTTTTGTTTGGCTTGCATTTATGTATGCAGGATGCAGCACAAATTTTGGATGGAATTGAGATGTTATTCTTTTAATTTCTTGACTTTATTATTTTTTTTAATCAACCATTACAAGCTATCTTGTTATAACTATTATCTGATTCCGTCTACCGTTTTATATTGTTACACCTAATAAAATGTGTGTTAATTAACTGAGTGTGTTTCATTCATGTTTTGCTCCTCTGGCTACAGGAAGTGGGGGAAGAACCGCCGTCGTTTCCTGATGACGCAGTTTGTAAGCGACAAGTTCTGTCTATTGTGTTTACGTTGAGCTCTTCACAGTTGTCTCGTGAATGGACGCAACGTTACTGTCAAACTTTCTCACGTCTCTGTACGACATGGACTGGAAGACATCCTAAGTATTAGTCAGCTGTGCTCAAATGCAAAGATGAACAAAGGCTGGCTGGAGCTCGAGAGCGACCCGGGTGAGAAATGTCGACATACAACACAGCTAACTAATGTTAGCATCCGCATAAAGCCAGAGGAAACAGTTGAGCTCCATAAGCAGCTCGACTTATTAAACCCATAAAGTAAACTTAGTGCGTAACAGGGTTAAAACATAGACATAAAAAAGTCAATGTTCACATGTATTATGTTGTGCAAGTAAATGGCGCGAATAACGAAAGTTCAAGTCGTACGTTTAGCTGCAGTAACAACACGCTACACTTTGATTTGGTTTCTGGTGTGTTTGATGGGAATCGGGAAATTCTAAATTCAGTCCTTTATCGTTTCAGGGCTTTTCACTCTGCTGGTGGAAGATTTTGGTGAGTAGCTCCCATACGGTCGCTAAACCTATCCAAGTCGAAACAACAACTCAACACACATGTGTATTTTTAAGTTTAAATGAAAAACGTTCCTTTGCATTTATGTCCCGCAGGTGTCAAAGGAGTCCAAGTAGAGGAAATCTATGATCTTCAAAGCAAGTGTCAAAGGTATGTAGAGCCTAGAGTCAGTCTTTTTGGTTTTCCAACATGTAGACTAAATCAGGAGCTTTCTATTTCTTGCTGCTTGCTGCACGTTTAGCAGCATCAAGTGAACAATGTTTGGTATGATTTTATTTTCCAGTCCTGTCTATGGCTTCATTTTCCTGTTCAAATGGATCGAGGAACGTCGATCCAGGAGGAAGGTTAACACGTTGGTGGACGAGACCTCTGTCATCGATGAGGAGATTGTTAATGATATGTTCTTTGCTCATCAGGTAAGTGTTAATGTGATGGTAGATGTTACTGTAGTTACTGCTGGGATATTCATTCTTCACAGTCTGTGATTCAAGAACAACTATAAAGCATACAGCAGACTTCTATGTGTTTATATTCACTAGTATGCTATACATTTCAGTGCTCTTTATAATGGAATGGAGTGCTCAATTTCATTCCTATAAAAACTGTACCTATGCATTAAAGAAACAGTACAGATAAAAAAAAATAGAGGGGAGGGTGAGTGCTGCAGAGGCCACAGGGGGAAAAAAGGAGTATGGAAATGTAGAGTGGCTCAAGGTGCTCTTCAAGGGAAAAATAATCGAAATAAATAGGAAAAAACTGACTGTCTGTAGAAGGATGGTGGTGCAGTCAAAAAAAGAAGAGCTCCCGAGGCACTGTTGAGGTGTAGCAGAGATTTTTTAAATAATAAATAAAAAAGGACCCAAAGCGTTTCGACGCTGTCTTCATCAGTACAGATAATTGTTTTAGTTTGAAAGCCATTGTTTATTCAGTCAAATCGTAAGAAATATGTCTAATAGCATTCATTATTTATCCGGGCTCAAAGTCTTTTAATTTTTTTTACTTTTAACCTTTATTTAACCAGGCGGAATCAATTAAAAACACGTTCTTATTTACAATGATGGCCTGACAAGAGCCATAAAATTGCTGACTTATCTTGACCAGTAGCCACAAAAATTAATTTAATGGTTGATAGTCAGCAGGTTTAGTTACTTATACGCCATAGCCAGAAGATGTTTGGCTCTCCATCACAGCTAAATATATAATATATGTTCACGTACACGACAATACCTACGATAAATTTAACTAAAACAACTATGAAAATCAATGTTTATTTTCTGTTGATCCTATAAACCTGTCAGTGTGTGCACAAACTACTGATTAATATTGTAACAAGTAGATTAATGAAATACGGTGCTGCCTCCAGCCCTTCCACAGTGTTCTCATCTTTCAATAATACAATAGGAAACACAATTAGTAAAATCCTAACTTGTCTTGTTTGGTTTGTGTTTGTCTTGTGTGTTTTTTTTTTCTTTCAATCTAGCTGATACCAAATTCATGTGCCACACACGCCTTGTTGAGTGTGCTTCTGAACTGCAGTGGTGTCGAGCTCGGCACCACTCTCAGTCGCATGAAGGCTTTCACAAAAGGCTTCAGTCCAGAGGTAAGATGTATGTTCATGAATTGTCTGCTATGTTTGGTGTAATTTGGTGAAGTGCTTTCATTCATCAGCTCTGAGATGTTTTTCTTTATTGCTGACATATGGAGGAATCGTAGTAAGTTGAGAAAATTAACAAAAGCACTTTTTCAAGGACGAAATTGGTAGTGAAATCAAATTAATCAAGTATATAACTGATAATGCTAAGATATCAAAAGTAAATTCCTACAGTTGGTGAATGTGTTAAAGTAATTCACTGTATTTCTCCATTCGTATCAGCAGTCACATCTTGGCATCACTTGCAGCTTGAAAGGCTCTCTCTGTTTTTCTCTCTAACTCTCTCTATCCTCCTTCACTCATGTTTCATTTTTTTTTTGAAATTTTCAGAGTAAAGGTTACGCAATAGGAAATGCCCCAGAGCTTGCCAGAGCACATAACAGCCATGCCAGGTAGGTTACAGTCGACGGTTCACTTCACTTCTTAAATGTTAAGGTTTCTCTGATTCTGTGTTTAAAAAAAAGAAGAAGAAGAATCTTCTGGGATTTGTCTGCCATGCTGTGAAAGATGGCAGGCTTTGTGCATTCATCAGTTTCTCAAGCTCTCTTTCCGTGTTTCTATGGAGACCGGAGCCGAGGCACCTGCCAGAGAAACAGAATGGGATCAGTGCAGTGCGGACTATGGAAGCTTTCCACTTTGTCAGCTACGTGCCCATCAAAGACCGCCTCTTCGAGCTGGATGGGCTCAAGGCCTACCCCATCGACCACGGTAACTCCTTTGTGAAGTGTATTAATCTAAAGTTTTTTAATGTGTTCATTATTTTATTATATTTATATTTTTATTATATTATTTATTGTATCAGTAAACAAAGACACACAAGACAGGACAAAACAAACTGGGAATAACAACACAAAAAACAAAAGATCAATTCCAAGTAAATGTGAGAGGTAATCTATGTAGGATGTATATCAATGGGAAATAAATTAAGAAAAAGAAGACAGTTTTTTACACGAATGCTCTTGTCATCATAGCAGAAATATTTACATTGATATAATCAAGGAATGGTTTCCACATTCTTTCAAACGCATTGGTTTTGTAGTACAAGGTCAGAGATTCCAGGGGTATATTCCCTATGTCATATGCCACCCCACAACTGAGGGGGCTTCATCCAAAATCCAGTACTGAGGAATATTTGTCCTGGCACAAAATGTCACAATATTATACAGTTTTTCTGATATTTATCAGTTACACGGCCACTAGGAAGACCCAGAAGAAGGGAAACCGTGTCAAGTACAAGTTCCTTCATCAGAACTTGATGTATTTTAAATAAGACATCATTCAAATATTTTTGTATTTTTACACAAGACCAGAAACAGTGAGTAAGATCACCAATTCCTGTCTTACATTTAAGGCAAAATGGAGAGACATCTTTCTTTATTTGTAGAGGCGGCTTGGAGCAGTATGTGCTCAGTGCAGTATCTTAAAGGGATAGTTCAACATTTTGGCAAATTTGCCCATTGCCCATAATAGTTTCAGGAGTAGGTTCGTTACTTTTAATTGTCGGTGCAAGCTATTTTTAGAACGGCGGAGCAGAGCCATGCTGCTCAGAGCTACGCTACGGAGGCTAATGAGATTTCTTGGTTTCTTTAAGTTGCAACGCTCCTGTTCGATAAAGACTTTTAATGACATTTCTTCGCTGTGTATTCTGTGAATGCATTTCATTGTTGTTTTCTAATGTGCAAAATGCCTACTTTAAATATAATACTCTGTGTTTTAGGGCCGTGGGGAGAGGAGGAAGAATGGACTGATAAAGCTCGACGAGTTATCATGGAAAGGATCGGACTGGCCACCGCTGGGTGAGTCCTCAATCATTTAGCTGGGCTAGTTGCAGTTCACCTCCTACACACACACACTCTAAAAGACTTCATCCTCCTGCTGCTGCTCTGCTCTTTTACAGTGAGCCATACCATGACATCCGCTTTAACCTGATGGCGGTGGTGCCCGATCGCAGAATGAAGTATGAGTCCAAACTGGAAATTCTGAAGAGGAATCGACAGACTGTTCTGGAGGGTCTTCAAAAGGTCAGGAACTTTAATTTTATCTTATTAATGAATTAATCAGTCAATCAAATCCTTTGTTTTTACTGCATGTCAGATCATGTGATGTACATCTGTGTGTTTCCAAGCGGGTTTTTGAGAGGGAAAATAGAAAGAAAGGACCAAGCAGGATCTCCTGCTGTCTGCTCACGTAGGAGTGTTTTTTCTGTTTTTTGGGGCGGGGGATTAAATTTGAATATTATTCTGTCTCGTCTTCAGATGATCAGACTCACCCAGCCAGAGCTTGTCCATGACAAGAAGCAGCAGGACTCCTCCCCTGATGATAGCAGCACAGCCGTCAAGAAAGAGACAGACGCGGAGCCAGTGACAGTCCAGGGAGCCAATCAGGCGTCTTCAGGTACTGGAGTTGGATCTGTTCCCACGGTCTCTCACTGAATTAAAATCTTGTAAATTGTCCAAGGGCTCATCACAGACATGAAACTGATGAATATACATATGCTGATACATAAAAGGAAACTCAAGACCTACCTTTTAGTCTGGCTTTTAACTGAGATTGGTTCATTTTCATTACGTTTAGATTTTTTAGCACCTTTTGTTGTTTTTTAATTGCTTTTATTGTCTTAATATATCTTTACTGAACTTTAATTTAATGCAATTCTGCCATTTCATTCCTTTGTATTATTTAATAGGGTTAGGGTATTTACTTATTTATTTTTATTTTATTCTGTGCCATTTACCCACTTAATCTTATTTTTATCCACTCTCTAGTGTTTTCCCCACTGCAAATTGCAAATTGTCGAGTGGAAGATAGCGTTTAATCAGTGTTTTTAATTCCTCTGTGTTTTTATTTTACTTGAAAAGTATGTGTGTGTGTGTGTGTGTGTGTGTGCGTGCGTGCGTGCGTGCGTGCCTAAAAGCCTTTTTTGTTTATTAGTTTATCATAAAGCACTTTGGGCTGCTTTATTTTGGAATGAAAAGCGCTCTATAAATGAAGTTTGGTTGATACGCTGATTCCTGTGTTAAATTCAGTGGATGAGCCAGGAGGTCAGTCCAAAGATGCACCCAGCGCAAAGGTCATGGGCAAACCAGCGGCCCCCACTGGAGGAGGCCCTCAGCAAGTCACCAGCCCCAATCCCATCGTTCAACGCCTGCCTGCTTTCCTGGACAACCACAACTACGCCAAGTCCCCGATGCAGGTGAATGATGAGATGTTTAATAGATAAATGTTAATGATTTGTTTTCTGTTACTCAGCCCATTGCATTGTTTCTGTGTGTGTGCTCAGGCCTTATAGTAGGGTGTATTCTGTATATCAGTGGATCTCAATCTTTTTTACATTAAGGACCCCTAAATTGACACAAATTAGACCACGGACCCCCATTGGACAAAAGTTTGAAGCAAACACCAGAAATACACACAATTTGTTCTGAGACTGAAGAACATAACTTTTTCAATTTGTCAATTTGTGTTCAAATTAGGGCCAATTAGGGCCAAAGGGCCAAAGAAATTAAGATTTCTTAAAAAAATAAAATAAAAAAATAAAATTAGAAAAGTGGTAAAAAATTTCTCAAAAAAAAAAAAAAAGTCTAGAAAAAAAGTGGTAACATTTCTTCTTCTTTCTCTCAAGCAGAATGCCTCTTTCGCCGTCTCTACTGTGAGACTTATTCAACAAGAGTTTCAACTGTCTTTTTATTTGCTGCCAGTTCTTGTTTGGCCCAAGTTTGTGATGTACCCTTAAATCACTTTCTTCAAACTGTCGTCAGGAGGAGGAGGATCTTGCTGCTGGAGTCGGTCGCTCTCGTGTGCCGGGGCCTCCACCCAAGCCCCCATACTCTGATGACGAAGACGACTATGAAGATGACGAGGAGGAAGTAACTGCTTCTACAGGCGCTTCAAGCAGGTTAGTGCTGCGTGTATGGATAAAAAAAAAAAATACAAGTCAACAATTTAGCCTCATGCTATTTCATACAAATGTCTCCACACTTCATGCTTTTATTCAACTGAGTGGAAGATAGTGACAATATGTCCTGCTGCTTGACTAGTTGGAGGCATACAACTGTGAGATGTGGCTCTAGTATAAGTATAGTTTAGTTTTTTAAAAACAGAAGACTATTTATTGATCCCACTCATGGGAAGTTTAGGTTTTACAGCAGCATACGACAAGATAAACAAAGTAAAAAAATGCAAAGAAGAGAGAGACATTCTGTAAAGTTTTTGTACAAAAAATATTTAAAGAGTATATACAGCTTTGTACAAGAAATAATTATATATATATATATATGGAGTGAAGACTGGAAATGCGTGACTAGTGTAAAACTAGTAGATCAATCAGTAGTGCAAGGTGATGAGAGTCCAGGGTGCAGGTTATTACAGAGACAAGTTTTTCTACATTCGTTTTATTTTTGCTTTTTTAAGGTTCAGACGGAAATCAAGCCTGCGTTCACGACCGGGACGGGTTGTGACAGGAATGGAAAGCCAGATCGCCCTGAGCGTCTTGGCCGAGAAGCTGAAGAAAGAAGTCCAGAGGAAAGACGCCCTCAACACCCCCCTCTCTGTACGCACGGAAGGCCGCACGGGGGGCATCTGCATCACGTCCGCCTCGCAGCCCTCCCCCACACCCAGCAACGAGAGCACCGACACGGCCTCCGAGATCGGCAGCGCCTTCAACTCCCCGCTGCGCTCGCCCGCTCGCTCCCAGGCCGCCACGCGCCCGTCCAGTCCGGTGGCGTCCCATCTGTCCCGCGTGCTGTTCGGAGAGGACGAGATGCTGAGGCTGGACTCCAGACACAATCGAGCTGTCAGGGAGCTGGGGCCGTCTGTCAGCGTGGCGCTGTTACGTCTGCAGGAGGACGGAGCCATCCACGCTCTGCCTTCATCCAGTGAGTCGATGCAGTCGTTGTTGTCACTAGGGATGTCACGATTACTTGTTTTCACAATCAATCGCAGTATTAAACGCCACGATTATTTTCCTAAATACCGTCACTTTCCAAAAAAGATGATGTCGGAACCATATCGGCAGATCAGCGCAACACGCACGGAACGATAACAAAGTTACTCAACAACCGCGTGTGTAGCTTTTGCAGACAGAGACGTGACCGAGTGGTAAAGTTTGGCAGAGGAAACTGATTCCCTCCAAACAGACGTATTAAGTCGACGACGGCTCGCCAGCCTGTCAAACATGCTGCAATGAAGTAGTGAGGAAATATGTCTGATATGAATCATCACCTGCAGGATAACCACCCAGCTTTGTACGCCAACGTAACGGTAAATACATAGTGACTGGGTTAAATTACGTTAATGTCAATTACCTGACGTAACACTGAATTGGTAGAAATGTAAATGTTAGCGCATCATTTGTAAGAAAAAAACGATAAAACGTAAACATTTGAAAATATTTTGTTGACATAATTGGTAATGTAATTATATTTTGACTATATTTAATTTTACATGTTTATAGTGTTGTACAATTATTTAATCTATATAATCGTGATTATTTCTCTGACAATCGTAGAAAATCTATAATCGTGACATCCTTAGTTGTCATCCATGCTATTTACAAAGGTGGTTTAATGTTAGAGTCAGAGCATTTTAATTAGGGGTGGCTCGAAAAATCGATATACGGATGCCAAGTATTGATCTGAACTGACTAAGACGTTTATCTCATTAGAAAAAACAGACGTCAACAAAGTTTTCATATGGAGACATCTATACAGTTGAAAAATGTGAATAAATGGCAATATACCGCATTTTATTGCAATATTTATCGCAATAAGCCGGTGCATATTCTCATTTGCCCAGGTCATAGTATTTCAAAGGAGGTTAAATCGAAAGCAACTGGACAACCACAAATAACTAAGTCCAGTTGCTTTTGATTTAACCTCCTTTGAAAAAATATTTATCGCAATAATATCGTATCAAGACACAGGTATCATAACTCCGTATTGTAGGGCCTCTCATATTATTGACTGTAATATGTACAACACTGAGTACTTTTGATAATTGTCTGTGTCAAGCCAATTTCAATTTATTGTTACTGTAAATTTTTGCCCATACAGTAGATTTGGCTGCCGACGGCACAAAGCGTCCCTCTACTCCGGACAAGACAAAAGACAAAGAGCAAGCAGGAGCCAGGGAGAAGGAAAGAGGGAACGAGGGAGGCGAGGGACCGTCTGTGGAGGTAAAAGAAGAAGATAGCAAAGATGGAGCAGATGTGAAACCCAGCAAGGAGAAGCTGAATGCTATGGAAACTGCTGCAGACAGCAAGCCTCCTGGGGATAAGTACTCCCCAAAGGTAAGTGGAGAAAACCCCCAGTGTTATAATGCACTGCAATATCTACCATTGTATGACCGATCCGTGTGGAACGCTTCATGTTATTCCGTCTCTTGCAGGAGCTGCTTGCGCTGCTTAAATGTGTAGAGGCTGACATCGCCAGTTATGAGGTGTATCTGAAGGAAGAAGTGGAAAAGAGAAAGAAATACAAAGTAGGTTTTGTTGACCTTTAACCAATGCAATACCTTCGACGTGAAAGTGGCTTTAAATCACAAACTCTTTTCTTTGCGTTTGTTCAGATTGATGATCAGAGGAGGACCCACAACTATGATGAGTTCATCTGCACTTTCATATCAATGCTGGCTCAAGAAGGTAAATCTGATCACAACCTGGCTCTGCCGCTTTCATTCTTAAAATTTGTTTTGCAAAAATAAAATCTGAACCTTTTTTTTGAAGTTGCATTTAACTTCCCAGGTTCTTAGTGGACGACTGATTTCCAAATGTTTCACATGTTATTGTATTTGTATGTACTCTCTGAGCTCAAGTGATTTAAAGGGATAGTTCAACATTTTGGCAAATTGGCCCATTGCCATAATCCCTATAGTCATAGCAGTAAGTTTGGTACCTAATTGTCGGTGCAAGCTGTTTTAGAACAGCAGAGCAGAGCCGCGAGCTGCTCAGAGATACGCTACGGAGGCCAATGGAATTTCTTGGTTTCCTTCATCAAACTCATCAAATATACAATCCAACTCGAAAACGCTGTCGTGGACAAGTTGTGACCTGCACATTCACCACGCTATGAGATAACGGAACGTTACGAGACAGAGTTGTTTTCCAGGCAAATGCAAAGACTGTTTGCTGAAAAACTGCTCCCAACGGGAACGCGCGTCAGCGGTTTTGCATGAATTTACCTCGACAACAACTCTTGTGAAGTTCCGTTATTATCTCATAGCGTGGTGAATGTGCGGTGTTGTTGGATTGTGTATGATGAGTTTGATGAGGGAAACCAAGAAATTCCCATTAGCCTCCGTAGCGTAGCTCTGCTCTGCCGTTCTAAAAACAGCTTGCACCAACAATTAAAGGTAACAAACCTACTCCTAATACTATAGGGATTATGGCAATGGGCCAATTTGCCAAAATGTTGAACTGTCCCTTTAACCTGCTGATTAAATACTATGTTGACATTCATCCTCTCCCCATACGTTGTCACCGTGTGTGTCTCCTGCAGGGATGCTGGCCAGCCTCGTGGAGCAGAACATTTCGGTGCGTCGTCGGCAGGGAGTGAGCATCGGCCGCTTACACAAACAGAGGAAGCCTGACCGCAGGAAACGCTCCCGACCTTATAAGGCCAAACGCCAGTAATTACAAATGATCACAACTTCTCTTACATAATAGGAAAAACAAGTTACTGCACTCCTGGAGCTCTCTCATGAAACGGTTTAGTGTTGTATTTTAGTCGGAGCCTCCTCCTCTACACTAAATCAGTCATGTATTTGGTCAGTTCTTTTATCTCCTGTTTATATATGTTCCTCCATTTTAGTCTCAATGTAAATTTCCTCCTTGTGCCAATGCTGACTACAGTTTGTAAATATGAAATATGTACCCAATGATGCACCTGAATGCTTTTTATTGAAGGGTCTTCTCTGCACTCTCGGGGTCAGTACACTTTGAGCAGCACACACTTTGCTATAGGTCAGAATTTCTTCGGCTGTTTCCCTCTTTGGTGGTTTTTCCAGGTGCCAATGAAGTATTGAATGTTTTGACAAAAAAGCCCTTGTATTTTAATCATCCACGGCATTTCATCTTCAGTATATTCAGTGTACTTATTTCACTGTATAATATAAAGAAGCACCTTTTAATCACATTCGTCATGGACAATTTTAATCTGAACGAGTCGTGGTGCATCAGGGTTTTTTTTCTTCCTTTCATTGGAGCATCTCCTCAGCTGAGTCTCTGGCTGTGTATGTATTTCTCTTGAGGTCTTTCAAATGATAAAGAAACTCTTCTGTTATTTTTGTACCTGAAATTGGATCTCAGAGTGAGTGAATATTCAATTGGATGTGTGCAGTTGTGTGTTTTGTACATATGTATCTGTTAATTGACTAGTGAGGTCAGTTTTTTGTTGTTTTTTTTTGCTTGCCAGTTCATACTACAATAAAGTCATAAGAAAAATGTGTTTTGATGTGTTTTTTAAGTGACCGGACCACAGCAGTTGATCCATGATTACATATTGGATTACGTTTATGTCAAGGCTCATTAGATAAAAGTGTTGTGCTGCAGTGGCCGCCGTTGTACACTAGGGAGAGCAGTGATTCAGGGACGCCTGGGACCATTTCAGATTTTCCTCAACATCATGCTGTAAGGAGATGCCATTCACAATAAAATGGACTTACGGTTTACTATAGTAGGAATGTGTTGACACAATGTGACTTCGGTAGCTATACACCATTATTCAGATGAAAGTATCCTGTGGTGTTTTTGTGCTGCTAACCTGTTTACAAGAGGAATCCCAAGTTTTCATGATTATCAGACCACAGCACAATTGTAGTTATGTGAGTTAATTTGATGAGTGAAATCATTTTGATCTTTTTTTTTTTATTGATTGATTAGATTAATTAGCTGAATCCCAAATTAGTAAATAGTCTTTATTCATTTACTGCACTGAGCTGAAAACCATCAGTCTTAACATGGCTCTAAGATTTTTACCAGATATTTGGGCACCACAGTTTAAGGATAAGTTTGAGTACTGGTATGATAATATTATAATAATGACACTTTCTCTCTGGCAGAGCTGCAAAGTATACACACAGTGGCCTATGTGGGAGTGGGAGCTAAAAACAATATCCCTCAGCCACACATCTTGAGTGGAGCAGATGTTTGAGTTAAATAAAGCCATGCTGTACTGTTATGTCACCACTGTTTGCCTGGAATTTGGTTGGCTTGCTCCACCATATAGCCCACCAGTGCCTTTGTAAAATATCCCACAGATGCTGCATTGTTCCAACATGGACATGTTGCTGATTTGAAATGGTTTTTATTATGATATTCCGATGAGTGCATTATGCATACCCACCATGTTAGAATAAGGAATAACTCCTATCCATGATGACTTTTCTTCATTTTGTCTAATGATAAAGTTTCTACTGTATAATTTCACAAAGTTTTATCAAACATTACATACATTAAATATCCCCACAACAAGAAAAGCAGTGATTCTTCCATTTGAGAAGCTGTAGCTATTCGCTCTTTTTGCTTTAACAGATACAGCCAAATTGATTATCAGAACTGTTGCTTATTACTTGTCTCTTGGTAAAGCTAATTCATTAATCTACTAATTCTTTCAGATCATGACTACTTACTTAACTTTATTTCTCCTCTAACATTGTGAGTATGGAATGAATATGCAGTGGAGTGAAATACTGTATATTGTTTTCAATGTATTATTCTTCAAATGTATAGTCTAATTTACATTAATAAATAATAAATAAAATGTATTGTTCATTTTATGACATGAAAATGAAAAAAAAAAAAAAACTAAGGTGGTGTCTTCTTCCATGTCTGATGTCTGAAAGGCTAGAGCCCCAACTATTCTCTGCTCAATTTACAAAAAAAACAAGGAAAAAAAAAACCTTTAATGAAATATGAAAATCTCAAATTTTCATAATTTTGCTTGATTACTTATTTAATTGTTTGCTAATTAATTGGGTGCAAATTCATTTTCCTGCCTGTAGGCCTAATTGATGAGCGTTACAGCTCTAAATCTATAGTAAGATTTCAGACATGCATCCCATAATGTTTGGTGTGTCTTGCCAAAAAAAAAAAAAATCGATATATATATATATCATTCAGGTTCCAACAGCAATGGTTTACGAAGCAGACAGACTAGAGTAGAAGTGGGGAGGCCCTCAGTGGCCCTCAATGTGCCCGGAGGTATCTGCGTGGTGACTTGAGATAACCGAGCCCCGTGAACGCGCACGTAAGAGCCACTCAAGTTCCCACCCATTGCGTCAGCGCGCTCCCTCTCCCTCTCCGTCAGCGCGCCTGCTCCGTGCGGGATGCTGAATTGTAGGTGATGATGGCGGAAGGGGAGCTACGTTGAGTTCCATCTGAGTTTTTGCCACAGCTGTAGAACCACCTACAACATCGTTTCTCTCCGTCGACACCTATCCCGAGGCGATGGGGAACGAGGCGAGTATGGAAGGGGAGGGACAGCCGGGACAGCCCGGCCCCGCTGTCCCTGCAGCAGGGGCTCCGGCTTCCATTTCAGCACCACCGGACTCTGGACAGCTCATCAAGCCCAGCAATGGAGCGCCCGCCGGAGGAAGTGGGGCTGGACCCGGGCCGGGGATTAACAGGTAGCCGCGATAGCTAGGACGCTTCACCGCCAAACTGTGGGGAGATATCTGGGGGGGAGGCGACACGGCAGCGTGGCGTGAACCGTACATCTGTCCGAAGTGGAGCGTAGATAGCTGTAGGATCAACCGACTGCGTGAAGATAGACTTGAATGGGTGCTTAATTATTTATTTCAATATCCTTGTCAACACAATTCACCACCCCCTTTTTTGAGACCCATTTCTGCTGTTTGCCAGCACCACCCTGTTCAGTCAACGTGAGTTTGGGTCGCGGTCAAATATAATACCTAACGCTTCCGATGTAGAATCAATAATACGTAAATAGGCTATAGCTTTCAGACGGTTCAATAGAAAATTTCTACGCCCGTTTTCACGGTGTCTGTCCCGAGGCATCACTAGCTAACTGTCATGAATGGAAGAGCGACGTTATTGCCCCTCGTAGTGAGAAATGCAGTGCCAAGTGAATATGGATACTACTTGGGAAAGGATCTCAGAAATAATAATGCCCCCATAGCTTCAGGTGATAAATAAATTAGAAATGTAAATGATGCGAGGTGCACCAAGTGTCTCGCTTCCATTACAGGCTGATTTCCTCAACATGTCCTGACGTGAATGTCAGTAAATAACCGACTCATTGTGAGCCATCACCTTTCCTCCTGATGCGGACACGTCTGTGTCCTGGTGACAGCGTGTGTAGGATGACAGTGCTACCATCAGATATCACCGGCGTCATTGTGAGCACAGGACCGGAACGTATATGCCACAGCTGTCTCACTGATCTGAGCTCAGATCTATATGGAGTTATATGGAAATGTGTTTTTCCATCACAGAGAAGGGTCATTTTTTTCTGGAAGAGTGGTGTTGCATCTCTCCATAAAGAAATGCATCCATCCAGCGTTATGGCAGACTATTATTTATGAAACACCCTGTATTGGCCTGAACTATATAAGGCAACGTATAGGCTGATAAAATATTTGCATATTCCAACAACTATCCCAGATCATTGGTGCGTAATCACACTTATTGTGAGCCCGTAGGTCTGTATTTTCTGTGTGGGTGTGTGGGAGGGATTACCCTCCCAACAAGATCTGATATTGCCTTAATTACACAGTTCAGCAGTTGTAGACCTGAAGAAGCACATGCAGAGAGACAGTCATCTTGGATTTACCACACCTGCTTACAGTCTCTGTACTGTAGGTCTATAGAGATATAGATTCTTGTCAGAGCTAATACAGGAGAACCTGCCTATCGCTTGGTTTGTTTTGTCCCACAAAGTGATTGAAAGACACAATATCGACGCCGCGTTCTTCAAATAGTCAAGTACCTTCAGTGTTTATAAAAGCACTCACTGCTCGTCCTGTATATTCGCTATGGGGAAGGTTTAAAGGCTCATAGCTCCTTTGTAACCTCATGATTCTTTAATATCTTGATTTCTCTCTGGTATCCAGCCCAAGGTGTCTCATAAAGTGACGGCGAGAGCTGAGAGACTGAGGGCACTGCTAAGGGATGAGAGATGAGAGTGAGAGAGAGTAGAGCTGTATCATATGGCCGGATGAAATGTTTTTCTTAAAGATCATTGCACAGTCAGTTTGGGCATTACCTTAAAATAGTCTTCCACAAAGAAGCCAGGAGAGGGAGAGCAACAATGAAACGGTGGCTGGGTTGAGACTGTAGATAGGAGACTTTAATCTTAATTAAAATGAGCTGCAGTATTTTATGAGTGGGGCCTATTAATATGAATGGGGGCATAATATGCTATATATAACCTTATTCACAAGTGCCTTCCATATAGGCATTTTTTTTGTTGTTGCTCTATCTAAGGTCGTATTATATTTTATTCATCGCAGTCAAAGAGCTAAATGTGAGCCCATGTAGAAGTCCATGAAGCTGAGGGAGTCGGCCTCTAACCTCCTGCTTCACAATAGCTGTTTTCTTCTCCAGTCATAACAGCTTAGACTAAGTGCACAGTCATCTTGACCTGATGACCACCACTGACAGGCATTCTGAGTACTACCTAGTGTTAAAGACAAGCTCCAGATATGCAACATGGTCAACAATGTGCCCATTGTGCCTGCGCTGTATTGTCTTCTCATTGTTTTCTGTTCTGAAAATGAGGTCGTGATGACCTCTTCCTCCATCATGCAACAACACATGTTACCATGCTAAGAGAACTACTTCATACAGTAAGCTAATGTTAGTTTGCTTTTTATATAATGTTAAAGGGGTAGTTTAAATTTGCCTATTGCCATAATCGCTACAGTTTTATCAGTAGGTTCATTACCTTTACTTGTCGGTGCAAGCTGTTTTTAGATCGGTGGGGCAGAGATGTGAGCTGCTCAGCTAACGCAACAGAGGCAGGTATTTTGGCGTTTCCCTCATCAAACTAAATACACAATCCAACAACTCCAAAATGCTCTCATGGAAAAGTTGACACATTTGCCACACTATTAAATAACGTATAATTATGTAACATTACGACACATGAAGCAAATACTGTGAACTATTTTCGCTTTTGAAGTCACTCCGCCCAGCAGCCATGTCGGGAATGTAGTTCCGACTTTGCATTTACCTCGAAAACAGCTCTGTCTTGTAACGTTCCATTATTATTTCATAGTGTGGTGAATGTGCAGGTCACAACTTTGTGTTGTTGGATTGTGTATTTGATGAGTTTGACGAGGGAAAGGCGAAAATACCGTGTGCCGTGCAGAGCTCACGTCTCTGCCCCGCCGATCTAAAAACAGCTTGCACCGAGAATTAAAGGTAATGAACCTACTCCTAAAACTACTGGGATTATGGCAATAGGCGCATTTGACAAAATGTTGAACCATCCCTTTAAGTATTAAGTAATGTAAATCAAAATGAATCTCATTTTCATTGCAAAACCAAACAAAACCACACTCCCATCAGAATTCATAGAAATAATGAATGCAGTCATGTTTTTAGACACAGTGTACAAACTGTATGTCTTCATAATTAATTTACCTTGAACGCACTGAACACTAGGCTGCACATAACAAATGGTCATCGCAACTCAAACAAACAATGCAAAAAGCTCATTATTTCTGACGCCATGACAGCTGTAGGACACGGAGAGTTACACAGACACCTCCGTCAAAAAGATACCAGGTTCCACAGCTTGTCAAAGTGTATTTTACAGCACTTTTTTGTTCTAAGCCTGCTAATGTGGGTCACGCCCACTTGAATTGCTTTAAATCATGCAAGAAATGTCTGTCCCACATATGTGCAAATTGTGACAAATACCTCCTCAATCTCAGACTGTTAGACGCCGGTCCATCTCAAAAAGACGAAGCTGTGACAAAGATGAACTCTGCTCAGGTTCCCCAGTGCCACTCTGTGTGTTCTGGCAGAACACACAGATTTGGCTGGTGTAGCTGGAAGCAGACAAACACTTGTGCCTCTTTGTGTATTATCGTTGCATTGGAGTCACAGCTATGCTTCTGATGTTCCAAGAAATATTCATCTGAAAAGTCTTTGAAAACCCCCCAAAGGTCGCACAACAACTCTTCCTGCTGGTCTGAAGGTTTTGCAGAATCCTCACATATTATTTGAATCATCTGGAGGGAAAAAAAAAAGTATTTATGAGCTGTTTCTCTGTGACTGTGTATTAATATACGTAGCTTCAACACATCAACATACTGTTTTGTAAAAAACAAAAATACAATATGAACCAATATAACTAACTAACTCTAACAGACTTAATAAGGACGTGTCATTTCCAGCTGCTATCTTTATTTTGAGTTGGGAGCTTGCAGCTTGAGAAACAGGTAAAAAAAAAATTTGATGGAATATTTTCTTCACCCAGATGATTTGAAGAGTCTTTGAGGATCCAGCTCAGCCACAGCAGCTGTTTAACAACTGTCTGGGTTTCTCAAAGCTCTTTGGGTATATACTTTTATGGAAACCAAAGTATGTGTAGCTCTGTGGCTTTAATGATTCGAGGATATTTAAATATAAACTGGGTGTTTCGGTGCAACCTGCTACTCATCTGAACCACCATAAAACAAAGTGTTGAAGGACCAGTTGTGGTTCTTTCCTTATGTGATGCACGGAAGGTTGTAAAGTTTCAGACACTCCTGCATTTTCATCCGTGGATAATATTTGTGTCTTTTTCGAGGATTCTGCGGAGACGGTCCAAAACGAAACGATGAAACAAGACGTGACGCTGTGGCCTATAACATCACCTCTGTCAGAGACACTGAAATAATTACTTCTGATGCATTTTGTAACAGTCTTGATGTGGGAATTTGTCAGAGCCTCTGTCACACGTCTGGCTAATTGAAAACTTAATTACATTCATTTTGTGTATGATTCCTTTTCATTTTGTGTGAATGCAGGGCACAGTGTAGTGTCTGTTTGCTCTTTGCTCTTTAAAAGCCAGCAAGGATGCATTTGTCATCACTTTTGAGAGACATTATTATTGAACATGTATCAAATCCCCTCGGTTCCATTTTAGCTATGGTAATGAGAAGTTATAAAAAGCAGTTGAAACCAGCAGAACAAGGTGTCCAGCAGCCACATAACAAATTAAATCGAAATTTAAAAGTTAAAACAACAACAATAGTCACAGTCCACTGTTGATGTAGAGACATCATATGGATTGTGTGCCTTTAACAGGCCTCAGATGAATCTGGTATGTGCGTTGACCTTTGAATTTAATTAAATGGACGAAACCAGATAGATTTCATTGGGCGGCCTCAGTTACCCAGGTTCATTTCCAATGGAGGTATAAATCAATGAGAAAACATATAGTATCTCAAGTGTAAAGATACAGATATAGACATACTACATCCGGCTCCTTCAGATAATTTCCCTTATACCAAGGGACATGTCTAAGAAGTCAGATTTCAGTGAAAAGCCATCTCTAATGGCAGAATATACACATTTATTGGTAATATGACTGTTAATGGTGTGTTAATTATTGACGTGGTAATGGTCCGTGTTGTTTAGTGGACTCTTTAAAACGAATGGGTTTGTCAGAACTTTGATTAATCCACTCAGAGTTAGTTCTGTCAGTTAAAGTTGTGTGGGCGCAGCGCTGCTGAGGGACAGCGGAGGAATTGGCACACTGGGCTGCTGGTGTTTCACTGAGCTTAGCTCTGATTAGATTTTGTAAGAATGGTCTCACATTAAAAATGAAAATGGATTTGACATTAGATTTTGATCAAAAACTGCTGAGGCTTCACATCAGCGGCACTTTACAAAGCTGGATACTTTGAGAAAGGGGGCAGGAATTGTTTTGTCTGTTGTTAATTGATAATTGATCAAATATTTAGTGTGTTTTAGAGTGTTAAAACACACAAGCTGCTGCCCCGTTGTTTGGAGACACTCTGTACTCTGAGAAATGTTGCTTGTCTTGTCAGGTCCCACTTGTCCTGGTTGACAGTGCAGATAGAGTCTGTTTAAAACATTATGTCCTCTGTATACTTATTAGTTTATTTATATATATTATATACTCATGCATGCATGCATGTTAGCATACAGTGGGGTAAGCTACCCTGGTTCCCACTCCATCCCCTCCGCCCAGTTGGGTGGTGGTGGTGGTTGGGGGGGGGGAGGGCCTCTTCCTTATAACATTAGTCATTGTTTTATGTACACTCATCTGTCTGCTGGCCCTGTGAGCTGGGCTGTGTCGGTGCTGCAGTCTTCTCAATTTATCATTAATTTTAATCATCGTCGCACATGTGACCCATTGTCTATCGTTGCGTATAATTCTACCCTTATTTATGCTCGAAATAAATACAGAAATTCATTCATTCATATACAGTACAGAAAAAAACAAACAAACAATATATATAATATAGTGCAGATAAAGTCTACCAGTATATATATTGTTTGTTTGTTTTTCTGTATATGAATGAATGAATTATTTATTTATTTCGAACATAAAAAAATAAAGTTTAGAAACAAAAAACAGAATACAAACAAAAGAACAGTGTCCGAAAAGGAGCAGGTGGAAGTAAAGCTTATATGACCCTACCCCTTTCTTACTTATCTATTAATAAAGGAGCACAAACAGATAATTTAGGGGCACAAATCGACTTGCAAAGCAAATATTCACCTTTCCTTTTCATTCATCATCCTCAACACCTGGGCCTGACACCTGTAATGACAGATTTCAGATTCTTTGAGTGTTAAAAAAAGCAAATTTACTGGTTGCACATGTGCCAAGTAGGTGAAAAATTGACTTGCACTGTCTCAAATTTCAGGAGCAAAATGCCTCCATAGGGGCAGTCTGGATCCCTGTTTTCATTTTTTTTTTCTCAAGTTGGGTACATTTTTTTTCTTTCAAACATGATGGGGTGCTGCCTATCTATGTTACTGTTATACTGCCGTTGGTTCTGCTTGTGTTAATGTGATTCTGCCTTGCAGTTATGTGGCACTACCTGCTAGAGATGCGCGGTTTGCGGGCACATCCGCGGAGTCCACAGATAAACCGCGGGTCAGGCGGATGACATGACGAAAAAATATATTTTAATTAGCTTCGGGCGGGTGGACCAATTAGGAAAAATATATACATATATTATATATACATGTATATATTAGATATACAACAACGGGCGGATGGCGGGCAGGCGTGGTTTTGGAAAAACGTTGGTACGAGTGGATGGTGGGTGGATGACGACTTTTGTGATGTGGTTGCAGATGAAATAATTGCCTATCCGCGCATCTCTACTACCTGCCCAACATGAATATCCCTCTGGGGACAAATGAAGTTGATCTGATCTCATGTGTAGCTGGACACAGGCTTGTTTGCTTTGAGACTCAGATGATTAAGTGAATACCACTCTTGTGTCTGTCCCAATATGAAGCCACAGCTAGCAGCTTAGCTTAGCATGAACTCTGTAAACAAGGGGGAACACGAAGCCTTGCTCTTTCCAAGAGTCACAAAATCTTCCTACCAGCACCTTTGAAAGTTATCAGTCAATAGCTGTTTCCAGCTACAGCTGTGTAGCTTTGTGTTTCCTAAACAGATATGACATGTGTATCAATTTCTCAGCAAGACAAGCAAATAGGAACATTTCCTAAAATGTTGATCCACTCCTCATTAGCGTGTGATACGTGTTTACATTTTAAACAGTAACACTGGGATACTGTCACTTGTATTATTGAGGCTGTGTAGAGAATTTGACTCTTTTTTTTCTCTTTGCCTCCAGTACAACGGAGAGTTTCACATGGAGCTCCGGTTACAAAAGATTGGCAGCTTGCAAACCCGTCACTATCCAGTTTGTGATACAGAGAGCAACTTGTACTGCTTTAGACACAAAACCACAAGTCGCTCTCAGCGGACTCCCGTTTGCCGATGGATGAGAATATCTACAGGAATCTTTTGAAAAGGTGTCTTCCTGTTTAAAGTCTTCTTCAGCGTCTCATTATGCCGAGCCCGAGGCGTTGCATAAATCA
This sequence comes from Trachurus trachurus, assembly GCF_905171665.1. NCBI lineage: Eukaryota > Metazoa > Chordata > Actinopteri > Carangiformes > Carangidae > Trachurus > Trachurus trachurus. Next base: position 28,965,449 of record NC_139896.1, read on the forward strand.
CAAGAGACTCCGCTTGGTGCCTTTGCTTTTCAAGTGATAATTATTATGTGAAACTACCTTCTATCTTGTGAAGACATTGGGTAGATTTAGACTTAAGATGTCTTTAGCATTATCCTCAAAAATCCAGTTTAGCATCAGACAGGAGCGGGAGCCTCTGCCAGCACACTGTCAAGACTGGGCTGAGATTCAAACATAAAGGATCGAGCGTCGGTTTGAAAAGTGCTGGATTTTCCCAATCGGTACGGCGAACACAGGACTCCTGTAGAAAGTGGAACAAGGTTAGGAGTTGTGCAGTGGCTCCAGTCGTCAGCAGTGACTCACAATTGTTAACGTGCTCCTTTATTTCCACCGATCTCTCACTGTGGATGTCTTTTTAAGATGATGTGCAGGACAAAACTAGCTCTAAGTGGTTATGACAGTGGAAATCCTCCACTCCTGTACAACTATTGGCATTTTTTTTTATTGGAGACCAGCATTTCACAGGTATCACAGATCTAAAGTTATTCAACAGCTGTTTTCCCCCTTTTTTTCTATATGGTACATTAGAACAAAGAACCAGAAAATGAACTTCCCCTAAGAACAAAGAGGGAGAGAAAAAAGAAAGAAAATAAGTTTAAAAAAAAAATACAAAAAGAATGAATTAGTAGGTGAAGATAAATAGGTACAGCAATAGAAAGAAGAAAACAAATAAATACAATAAAATAAAATATAATATAATATAAAGAGAGGCAAAAGATAAATATTAATAATTGTAATGATACAAATAAAAAGTAAATAAAGGATGCCCAGTGTGCTCACTAAAAAAATGATAAAATAAAAATTGGATGCAAATCGATTCAGCTGGCGTCCAGACAGGTGAGGGTGTTGATATATGTGATGAGGGGGGGTGGTGTTTAGCTCAGTTGGTAGAGCAGCCGCCCCATGTGTTGAGGCTATAGTCCTCACTGCAGGCGGCCCCGGTTTAAATCCCGCGTCGGACGGCCCTATCCTGCATGTCATTCCCCCCATCTCTGCCTCCCATTTCCTGTCACACTCTCAACTGTCCTATCGAATAAAGGCATGAAAAGCCAAAAAATATACTTAAAAAAAAAAAAATATATATATATATATGATGAGAGGTTGCCATCTTTTATAAAAATTGGCTGCTGAGCCTCTTAAGGAATATTTATTCCCATGACCCGCCGGGCAGTGTCCGGAAAACCAAAAGTGTGGGCAATGTAGACACATCCACATACGAGACTCTTTTATGACCAAATTCAAACTCCTCGTTGTCCCTTTAAATGATATGAGGTTAAATAACACTGAAATCTTCGTATGAGTCATTGGAAGAGAGAGCACCTCAGTGATAAGAGTTCCCATTGGAGATTGATAACTATTGGCACTTATGCCTAAGGGCCAGAATGAGCGTGAACCTAAAGTTAACAGTTGTTGTTTGAAACACAACCTTTAGCCGCCTCTAAGCACACAACTGAAGCCCAGAACAGAGGAGCTTCAAAGAGTGAAAAAAAGCCACAAGGAGCACTTCACAGAAAGTGATAGAGGCGATATAAAATATTCAACATCTGCCTCTCTGTTTGCCAGTGTTTTGAGTAGTCTGATATCACATCACGAACAACAATAAAATCTTATGATAGTATTTGGACCTAGAGCATCTCGGAGCTGAAGGGTTCCAAACGCACCACTCAAGAGCAAGTAGTGCTCTTTGTTGGAATTAAGTTATAAAAAGCTATTTAAGAAAACATCAAATCCAGCTCATTAAAACATAGGCTGCACTTCAAAAGGCTGTATTTTATTTTTCATGTGCATTGCTTAAAAATGTCACGAGGTCTACAACACTAGATGGCTTTCACAACAGCTTCCTGTGCCAGATTCATCTTACACTCAGTGACTCCATCCTTCCCTCACTCACTGTTACTCACTTACTCACCTTCTTTTCTCTCTTCAGTCCCCTTAGCGTTTCTCTCAATCATCCCAAAAGATTGCTGTGGCTACATTTTGCTCTCTGTATCACCGCTGATGTAAACGCAGCTTGACAAAAAGAACAATGAAGTTAGATGGAAACGAAACCACACTTGAAACTATTGTGTAAAATGTGCGGGTAAAAGCCAGTTTCAGTTTCAGGTACATCCATAAATGTAGTATGTGATTTTAATGTCACAGATAGATGGGAATGCAGCAGCAGCAATGTCCAAAGATGGACAGTTTGTGACCATAGCAATGAAATGTGCGTGTGTGTGTGTGTGTGTGTGTGTGTGTGTGTGTGTGTGTGTGTGTTTGTGATTAAGGGACTGCTGAGGGCAGAGGATTTTTCCACTCTTTGCATTTGTACATTTCTGTTTGTGTGAGAATAAGAAAAGAGTTCAAGGATTCAAAGGTTTTCTTTGTCACGTACACAAAGTGAAAAGTGCAGCATAATGCTGCGAGGCGTTTTGTGTGAGCAGACTGCCGTGGAAAATAAGAAGTGGAATGAAATGTAATAAGAAATGAAATGGGATAGAAATTGTAAAATAAGAAGGTATTAATATATGTAAAAATGATATGGTTGCACATGTCACAACCGTAGACAATCCGTGCACACAAATCCCAGAGTCATGCACAACTGCAGCTGATTCAGGAGATTCTGTGTTTGCAAATTTACTAGCTATGACAGCATGTGGCTGGTATAGTTTTCACCCAGTGTGGGTGTTTGTGTGTAATGTGTGTGTGCGGCAGAGAGACAGCCACTATAGCACGACCCGCCACAGAGGTGGTTTTGAGTATTTTGGCAGGTGTTTGTGTTTGTGTTTGTGTGTCTGTTTGTCAGCATCAGTGTCACGACCAGGAAAGAGATACACTCATGAAGCTTTAAAGGTTTGTAGTTGACCCTGAACACAGATGTGGCAAGATTTGAAACTTAAAGCAACACAATGTAAGTTAGTGGTATAGGGTTGTCACGAGAACCGATACTTTGGTACCAAGTCGATGCTGGCACGCAAAAAATACGTCGGTACGTGCCTTTTTTCGGTAACGTGAGTACCACTCGTACACTTGCCCGCTCTTGCTCCAACCTTCAATTGTACTGGTTGCCATGTACGCCTATAGGGAGCGGCTAGTAGCTAAAGTTAAGCTAACGCTAACTGTTGTTGACAGCGGCAGCAGCTCCGGTGTTGACAGCAGACTGGAAACACATCTGAAGCATTTCACACTAACTCACCTGCTGACGAACCCAACAAACCCGCAGCATCACGCCTGCACCGGAAACATTACAGTACCGGCTGACCGTTAGTTAGCATTAGCATTAGCATTAGCACAATGCCATTTTCTCCACAGAGCTATCAGGATCTGGCTCCCCCTGAGCTCCACCTCACGTGACGTCAACGTACTAATGCGGTTGGCACAGAGATCATTTCATGTCGACGTTGCCAACGTAACCAGGTGTAAATATTTATATGTTTTGGACCCGTCAAAATTGATAAAACAATTATTTCTATACTGTAATTTTTTCCCCAGTAAAATTAATACATTTATTCTGCACCCTTCTAGATGTTCTGTGGATGTATGATCTATAACGTCACCCATCTTGACAGACGTCTCTCCTTCTCGCCAGCGTCATGCACATGGCCTGGAGGAGGGTTAGCTGTTAGTTTTTACGACAGTGTTTTGAATTATGCTCTCAGAAACTGTCGGTGGAGCTCCGTAGAGGAAAAAGCAACCAAAACAGAGAAAAAGCACAGTTCCCCTTTAGAGCAGTGATGACTAATGAGCTCTCATGATTGGTGATGTTACATACAGTACAGATGGGCCTAGTGCCTGGTGTGATCCACTGTTGCTGAGTTTTATGATTCTTGTATGGAGCATAAAACATAATCTTGTACTAAATATTAATGCGATGAAATAACCTCAATTTTTAATTCCATTTTCAATACGTTTTTCTCGAGCAGCTGTAGGATTTCCATCCGTCCGCTAAACAAAGAGCACTGTCATGGTGTGCGTTTCGTCCCCTTTAGTTCCTGTTTTATTTTGGAAGTTCCTGTCGTCTTCCTGTGTGCTCCTTCCTTGGTTTCTGCATGTTTAGGTCCTGTTTAATCCATGTGGTTAAAGAGCTAACCACCAGAGTTTGACTTGAGCTTGTTTTGTTAAACTATTGTTTTATCGCTTTTTCAATGTACAGTGTATCAACCTTAATGGGATATTTCAACATTTTGGAAAATTCGCCCATTGCCATAATCCCCAGAGAGTCTTAGGAGTAGGTTTGTTACCTTTAATTGTCGGTGCAAGCTGTTTTTAGATCGGTAGGGCAGAGATACGAGCTGCTCAGCTGACGCTACGGAGTCATATGGTATTTCCACGTTTCCCTCATCAAATACACAATCCAACAACTCCAAAGCGCTCTCGTGGACAAGTTGTGACCTGCACATTCACCACGCTATGAGATAATAACGGAACATTACGAGACAGAGTTGTTTTCAAGGCAAATGCGTAGCCAGAACTACATTCCAGAAACGGCTGCTGGGCAGAGTGATTTCAGAAGCAAGTAGTTCTGAGTATTTGCTTCATGTGTTGTAATGTTACATAATTGTATGTTTATTTTTTTATAGCGTGGTGAATGTGCAGGTCACAACTTGTCCATGAGAATGTTTTGGAGTTGTTGGATTGTGTATTTAGTTTGATGAGGGAAACATGAAAATACCATGCAGCTCAAGTCTCTGCCCCGCCGATCTCAAAACAGCTTGCACCGACAAGTAAAGGTAACAAACCTACTCCTAAAACTACAGTATAGGGATTATGGCAATGGGCGAATTTGCCAAAATGTTGAAATATCCCTTTAAATTAGCTGTGTTAGATGGTTTTTGGCTAATATTAGCCAACCTTAAGACCTACGTCTAATGTCCACTCTAATGTCCATTGTCTTTTCCACCCCTGTTAGACCGCCGCTGTCAGACCCTGGACCTAAAGCCGGAGTCCAGAGTGGTCAAGGGACTGGGGACCGGCTCGCCTCCCATGATACCCCTCAGCATGCAGCACCTCCAGGAGAGCATGGCCAGGGTCACGTGGCCAGGAAGAGTCTGCAGGTGGACGTGGGTAGCAGCAGGACTGGGAGGTCCCCTTCTGCGTCCCCGGACCGAGGCAGCGTCCCCACCTCCCCTTACTCCGTGCCTCAGATTGCGCCCATGCCCAGCAGCAAACTGTGCCCCGTCTGCAAAACCGCCGACCTGACGGGCAACGGGGACGACAGGGCCAACTTCAACACCTGCACACAGTGTCGCTCCATGGTGTGCAACCAGTGCGGCTTCAACCCCAACCCTCACCTCACAGAGGTAGGCAGCGCTGCTCGACCCAGAGCCGCCGGGGCGAAACCAGCGATGCGCATTTTCCATTATCAGATTTTCTTCTACTCCTCTAGTTTTATAATGATTTACTCAACAGTCAACCTTCCACATAAACCCAGTAAATACTGTCACGCATCTGAGTTACAAACACAGTCAGCATCTGCCAAGGATGCATTCACATGAAAAACAAAAGCATCTAAAACACCGCTAAAAAAAAGCTTCTGTGAAATTGACTCCATCACAAACAGATTCAGAGTGAATTCAGGCATACGTTTTCACATACTGCACAAAGGCTAAAGGGAGACGAAGCAGCGGGGTGTCTATAATCAAGCACATGATTTTGTGAATGAAATACACAACTAAATATGAATAGTTCACCAGGATATCCTTCAAAGTCCTCAGGATTCTGTCCAGGCTGACAAACTGTACTAAAAATAGAACCAGGGACCAGAGACATGTGACTCATACATGTATTTCCAGTATCTGGTGCATCATATAGATTGGTGTTAATTCTGTCAGTCTTTCAATTTTCAAGAAATCCATGTTCTTACCTCCCAGCTGTATGACAGCTCTGACTATTCATAGCATCCACAGCGGGTGTTGGCAGAGACGAGCCGCTGTGAGGAACTGACGTCAGTGTGTACCTTACTCTGCGGTGTCTTTATCAAGTATATCCACAGGAAGTCCTGGTCCACGGGCCATACAGTATATGGCCCATTTGGCCATTTGAATTTAAGTTTTCTATTACTTGGAGGTAATGGCTTTTTCATGTAATTTATTTTAGTTTGCACAAACACTCTCCAGTCAAAAAGTTTGCCCACGTCTGGTGTCTAAAAATTAGAGCTGCAACAATGAATTGCACAATTATTGATTATTAAATTAATCGTCAACTATTTTGATAATGGACTAATCGTTTTGAGTAGTTTTTTTTTTTTTTTTTTAAGTCCAAATTTTCTGATTTCAGCTTCTTAAATGTGAATATTTTTGGTTTCTTTGTTCTTTTATGACAATTAACTGAGTCTCTCTTTGGTTTGTGGACAAAACAAGACATTTGAGGACGTCATCTTGTGGTTTGGGAAACACAAACTGGCATTTTTCAACATTTTTTAACATTTTATTGACCAAACAACTAATCGATAAATCGTTTAAATATATAAAGAATATATAAAAGAGTCTCATATTAAAGTGGATGAATCTACGTTACCCACACTTGTTAATGGGTCCATTTTCAATAAATATATTGTTTTGTCTTTATAGTTATTTTGATAGTATTATTTAGTGGTCGACTCGCCCAGCATTTCCTAGTTTCCTGGTTTCCCAGACGCTGCCCGGCGGGTCATAGGAATAACGCCACCCGATTGCTAGTAGTTGGCATCGTTTATCGGAACTACAACGGTAGCTGATCGTCTTCAAACCTCCGACTTTCATTCTTGATTAATGAAAACATTCTTGGCAAATGTTTTCGCTTTCGTCCGTCTTGTGCTGGTCCAAGAATTTCACAGTGCGCGGAGGCTCATGGGAAATGTAGTGTGAAAACACTTCGCTTTCCGAAACTCCTCGTATCCCTTTAAATAATCGTCAGATTAATCGATAATGAAACTAATAGTTAGTTGCAGCCCTAGTTTAAATTCTGACAAGAGCAGGTGCGACATTACGGTTTAATTTGCCCTGCTGGAATGATTTCTCATTGACATTTGTGAGTAATGTTAGTTGAGTGGTTCCTGAATGAAAGCGGCTCCTGGGCTGCACTGCACCAGCTGAACAGGAGTCAGGATGTAAATCAGTCGCAGACCGGTCCAGAGCTGAGAACTTCCAGTTTTAGCCATTGTTCACCTTGATTGATGAAGTGTTTAATGATCCTCTGGACTCATGATCTTTCATACTCTGAGACCTGGCCATCACTCAGTTCTTTTGCTGAAGTGCCCACTAATATATCGGTCACTTCCTATTAGCTGTAATGAATCATGGGCTCTTATCTCGAGCAAGTGCTGTGTTCTTTCGCAGCTAATGTTACACAGAAAATGTACACAGCACAAAGCTATATCCATCCTTTCTGACAGGAGCTAGTGAGGAGGATGTAAGTCCTGCCCAGAGCTTCTCCTAAACAAAGCTTTTTAGAACACCACCGGACGCGGCCCAACACGTTTTCCCTTCATTCACAATTATTCACATGCATCAAAACACTCATCACTGTTAACAGGTAGCTGAGAACGCCTATTGCCTTCTTCTTAAAATAAATCACTTGTATGATTTATTTTAAGCATAGCTTAATTTGAATTAGGCTACGCTTCACTGTTACTGTGAGTCAAGTGTGGCTGTGTCATCTGTCACAAAGTTTCACATCAACTCCACTGAGTCATGTTGCAAATTGCAGCCAAGATGCAACGTCAGTTATGCTGGCCTACAGGCTATCCACGTTACTGCAGGCTTAATAAATACAAAGATATATGGGGTAAATGTTTAGTTTTTGAACTGTTGATGCGTGCGACTAAAGGGTGTGTGGAAGCCAGAGCGGACGCATGCACGAGTGCACACTTGTGTGTAGAAGACAGGAGATTCCGCCGGAAAGAGGAAGATGTGGGAGATGGAAGGACTAGAAAGAAATGTGTGGACCAAAGCGGAGACAGACAGTAAAGAATAGATCATGGCAGCGAGTGACGGAGAGCATGGCAGTACAGAGAGCAGCGGAGGTGGATGCTGTGGGTATTTTTCAGCTCAGCCTTGGTGAGCTTGTCAAACGCTGACAGGGAGAGAGGCGCGGAGGGAAAACGCTCAGCCTCCGGAGACCTGAAGATTTACCCCCTTAACCTACTTAGCATGGATCGGGCCTCTGCCTCGCTACAGCATATCTAACTCAGCCTTATCACTCACCTTCCAAATTGTTGATGGGCACATTGTTGCCGATCAAGGTGATAATAAGGCTGAAGACAAGCGGAATTACGATTACATCGAGGGAGAGAACAGAGTGGGAGGGAAAGATAGATAGCCATGGCAAGGAGGCAAAAAGAGGAAGAGACAATGTTGTGTTGAGTTCAAGTTCAAAACAAGAACTGGTATTTCATGGAGACATAAAGCCTGGGAATATTTTTGACCTTTTAGAATAAAGTGGAGGCAGACTTCATGGATTTTAGGATTATAAAAGTTGTTTTCATTTGTACATCTGGTGTTTCGACAGGAAAAAAAAAATCACCTGTGGCGTTTTCTCATAAAAACAGTGTCTTTGGTTTATTGTGGCTCTGGGATTAGTCTCTTATTGGGTTCACGTCCCGCTTTGTGTAAGAGATATGTCTCTGTTTACAAATAGTTCACAGACACTGATTGATCCGTCCCAGATTACAGGGATAATATGAGAAAAACCTGTTATTGAAGAGGATTTCCCCTCACATTCCAGAAAGATGGCGGCGCTGATTAAAGTGTTGGTAACCGGGGGCGATTCCATATCTTTTAAATTATGCTTATTCACCAAGTCCCAAATGGCTTCTCCAACCCAGAATTAAAAGTATAAATTAGATCTTTTTTCCCCCCCTTTAATATTCAGCAAGAAATCTTATCAGTCCATTTTCTCATAATGATAATCCCTGTTCATGTAGGATTGTTTGAGGGATGATAATCATTCATGTTACTGCATTATATAATAATACAAGTCAGAACTGTGTTAAACAACCCAGTGATGTAAACACACTTTACACAGCCAGCAACAAATGGGTGTTATATGCCACAGTCTGTTACAGAGCTGCCAGTCAGGCTGAGGAGATGAGATTTATTGAAAGATTTAAACAGAGAATTGAGATGTGCTAGTTAAATCATACGTCTGGGTTCGTACATGAAGGTAACACCAAGTCAGGGGGAAAAAATCCTCAGCGTTTAAAAGAAATAATGTGGGAGGTGTTAAGATTAAGATTGTGCTGAAAGAGGGAGGAGAGAGCCAGACGGAGTCAGAGAGAAGCGAGACAGTCAAAGAGCGACTCTGAGGCAGAGAATGAAACAACAAAGAGCAGGGGCTCGGAGAGAGATAGTGAAAATACCACAGCCCCCCCCCCCCCCCCCCCCCCCCCCCCCCCCCCTCCGGTGACAATGTTTCTCCCACCATCATACAGGGGAACATCTGCTTTATAATTGGTTCACTTTCTATTTATAGATCCTACCCTCCTTCTGTCTGCAGTGATGGCCTGGTCCTGAGAAGCCACAGCTGAGAGAGAGAGAGGGAGAGGGAGGGAGAGAGGGAGAGAGAGAGAGAAGGAGGGGGAGACAGAACGGGAGAGAAAAGCATCATCATAAATTAACCATAACGCTCAGTGTTCATACCAACGCTGTGCAACATTGCGCTGATTCTGCACCTCAGTGAACAAACACAAAATAGAAACAAATCAAAAAGATAATTTTGGGGCCACTTTAAAAAACAAAATGTTCAATTTCTTCATGCAGTTTGGTTTGTTTCTCCGTGGTGAAGACTCTGCCTTTGATGTAGCCATGAAATAATGATGAAATGACTTTTTGTTTTAAAGATTTGTATGTAGAGTTTCTTGAAGGAGCTTCTTTTTTCCTTTGAACCAACAATCCCACAAGCTGAGGTACAGTTTTAGTGAGAACTCCCACACCAGTGCTCTCTGTGTTTCCTCCTCCTCGTCCAGAATACATCAAGTAGGTGGCCACATAGCTGACAGTTGCACAAAACAGATTTAGAAACCAAACCAAAAAAACTGTGATATCTATTTTGCCAATGATATTTTACCTTTTGAAAATCCCAACAAAGATTCAATGAATTAGTGTTTAATTAATATGGATGTTGTATTAATGCATGTCCTGATGTTTTAGCTGCACTATTCAGTGGTTTTATATTAGAAATGGATTACATGACTGTGAGTGACAGTGATACCACAGAAATGATCACTAGTCTCTACAGCTCCTTTCAGCTTTACAGAGGATATTCAGCATCATTTAGCAGCTTGAATGTTTTGGTCATCCTTCCTCTTTTTCTTTTTTTTTTTTTAACAATTATTATTTTAACAGTGTAACGGGGCATGGTATAACAGGATGATAGAGTCACAGCAGATTTTTAATGAATGACCATTAATGAAAATGAAAAAAGTAAATAGATGCAGAAAATAATTGTAGGCAAGATTACTACAAACAAATGAACATAAAAAAAGAGGCAGGAAAAGAGCAACAAATATAATGAGGTAAAAGCAAAGATGGTTTATAAACAAGACGCCCCACTATGAGTCAGTTTCCTGTATCTGTGTCACGTGGGTGTTGCCGCTACCCCGCCCCGTTAGGAGACCAGCAGCAGGTGTGGAGTCTATTGACTTCAATGGGAGAAGTGAACGTGAGCATCAGATTATGTTCGATTCTTTTGCTCCATAGTCACTGAAGTAAATATTGGATTCATTTTTAATCTTTTGCACATTCTGACACTAAAATGGACAAATTTCAGACGGAAGAATCAGGAGAAAAGGAACTGTCTCTGTCTCAACAACACACTCTCGCCAGATCTGGCACAGATCTCCTTGGTAACGCCAACTAACGTTCGCGAACACCTGTGTTTACTAATTTTTGTGATGCTAAATTGTTAGCTGTGTACATATATAATGTCATCATAAAAAATATAATTAGCTTACTTTCCCCTACAGACAACTTATCCACCCACACATTTACAACACAAGGTGAGGATACAGCCGACCACGCCCACTAAGGAGACAGGAAGTGTAGCTATATCTTTTCATGTCTTTGGCTTGTAATAAACAGTCTTATCATAGTTGAATATCTTGCCCCAAAGTTAGCGACTAGTTGATGAACATAGTTTAGCATTTGTGGTTCTCAAACTTCTTTACATCAAGGACCCCTAAATTGACACAAATTAGACCATGGACCCCCATTGGACAAAATTTTGAAGCAAACACCAGAAATACACAAATGTTTGAGACTGAAGAACATTACTTTTTTAGTCAATTTACGTTCAAATGAAGGCCAGTGGCGTGATTTTTTGGAAATATTGTAGAGAAATTTCTGGAAAAAATTGTAAGATTTAAAAAAAATAAAAATAAAAAAAAGTTACAAATTCTCTAGAAAAAAAGCAGTAAAATTTCTCAAAAACAATTCTTAAAAAAAAGTGAAAAAAGTAAAAAAAATTCTAGAAAAATAGGTACAATTTTAAGAAACAGTTGGGGACCCCCTTGAACCCTCTCAAGGACCCTGGGGGTCCCCGGACCCCACTTTGAGAACCATCAGTTTATATAGAGAGAGAGAAAACCGAGCTTCAAGGAAAAATGAATTCTGACCTCAACGTTTGCCAGGTGGCCAGCAACACGACCTTAATGAATATTTATAGTATTGCACATTGAGTTGCTAATAGCCAACAATTTGCTGTCACATTCACCAGAACAACTTTATAAGGTGATAATATGTTAATGTTGTGTTTGCAGCTTCCCCCACTGCCCCCAAGTGTTCAAAAAAAAAAGAAAAGGTTGTTCAGGTTGTTCTATGTGGGTAAATTTAGAACCTTAGTGTAGTCCAGAAATAGTATATTTGGTCTAAAAGGGTTTTTTAGCTGTGACTAGTAGATGAGTCACGTCAGTGGTCAGTCAGTTGAATAACGCTCCAGTTCTTTGCTGCAGAAACAGCACATGTGCAGCTGTGAGGTTAGGTTACCACACAGAGTCAGAGGTAGCTGCGTGTTTCTCAAACAGAGGGGGTGGAGGGTGGGGGGTGGGGGGTGATGTTGCCCAGGTTCTAATCCCAAAGCCAAAAATTGATTTTTACAAGCTGCTACAATAACACAATCTGACAGAACAGGCTTTCCATGGTGTTTAGGTAAACATTCTGTGACTTGAAGGCAGGTTTGTAGGGTTCATGAACTCTTTAGAACTGAGACCGCCCGACCACACTTCGGTTCCAAAATGATCCATGTTCCGATTTCTTCGTATCCGAAGCACAAATGATAGTTCGATGAAAAACAAATAAAACTTAAACTAAAATGATGCGGTCATATTAGTGAAGGATAAGTCCATTATACCTCAAGGGAGCCGGAGCCTACTCCCTAATCCTCCCAAATTAATTCAAATATTTAGCATCAGACATCTCTAATCCCCCTCTAACTTTGCATTATGTGGCACAAGAGATTCAGAGGCATTCAGATCTAAAGTGGAAGACAATGCGGTTATTTTATGGATCTGTCACTAATAGTTGAAGGATTTTCATGTGCTGAAGTAACAAAAGATGGCATATCTGTCACGAGTGATCTGAGGAAGATTTAAAGCAGAGAATGAGGATGTGACTACTCTCACACAAAGAGTTTTTATGTTTCATATTTGGAAATACTATTCTAGTTCAGGCCCCCCAAGTCCTTTTGTTTGTGATGCTTTCTTTTCTTATGCTTTTTTGATCTTGAATGATTATTGCTCTGAAGTGGCTTGGTTACCTTTCTGAGGTCAAACATCTGTCTGTCTATCTGTCTGTCCGTCTGTCCAGTGCGTGCCTGAAGATGATGAATGTCTGAAGGAAGGGAGGAAAATGAATGAATTAAAAAAAAACACATTCTGCACAGAAACATAACCATTTTGCTTATGAGACTGAGCTGCTAATTATCAAAGATTTTGCAGAGAGCAATGAGCTGTTTAATTATTTGTTAGGACAAATAAGAATTTCACTCTTGGCTTCCCATCAACAGCAACATTTGGTGAGTTTGTGACTGAGGCTGTACCATTTCAGGAAAAAAAAAGAGAATGCCCTCTGGCACAGCATGTACGGTTTATATCACTGTGATATACTGCAGCTATGATGTAAATATATTTGAATCAAGAGAGACTCATTTATGTTAAACTAATACACTTTTATTGCCATGTAGAAAACAAGAGAGGAAATGTAATTAGACCACACCATGATGTCATCATGTGAAAATGAGGCTGTGGCTGTGAGAAGTCACTGGTGGTGGTCGTGGAGATACGAAGAGCAGTAGTGGATGTGAATGTGGATGTGATAAGGAAGGATGACGGGCTTGGCCTGATTGGATATGAGGACCAGAGGTGGTAGAAGTGGAGAAGGCTCACAGCAGAGCAAACACACCCAAAACAGCTGACAGCAGGGGAGAGGAGAACAATTTATGAAGTGTGACACAGACAGATGAGAATAGTGAATGTACTGTAAGCAGGGCAAAGATACTAGTCCTGACTGAACTCATATCAATACCTGAGCAGTCTGACTTCATAGGCAACATCCAACCATTTAAAATGGAAAAGTATGTGAATCTATATGAAATATGACAGTGTTTGGATGCCAGTGTTGATGAGGCCGTGTTCACAAACTGGGACTTTAAGTGGACAAACGTTATGAACTGGGTCAGGAATCCAACTGAGACACTACATGCTGAATTTTGCATATACCAAAATATTTTCGCAATGAGAACTGCCAGCAACTAAATCTGGGACACCAGTGTAATTATTACTCCATAACTCACTGCATTTAAAGTCCCAGCTCACTATAGTCATTTTGGATCGGATCTCCAGCACGGACTCATTACATTTCGTCAGCCCGTGTCCACGTGAACGTCTGCAGTCCATTTCTCTAGGCCGGCTTCTGTAATACAGTAGGACAGAAGAGACACATTAAAAGCTCTCACTCTGCCACTTTTGACAGTTGTTTTGTCTGGGAACTTTAATTAGTTTAATTATCAACCTGACTGCAGTGTGTGTCAGCAGTGTATAGTACGGCTCCAGATCCCTGTGAGATAATGAGGTGATTTGTTTGTCTTCTTCCTCTCGGTGCTTCACATTGACAATGAGCTATTGCACGTTTCTGTACAAAGTCAATAGGCTAAATCTATACTGCTCTTTTTTTTTTTTTTTGCTTTTAACCCAGATTGTGCTTATTATTAGGTTTTGTGTTTTTCTTTTAAATCTACCAACATTTAGGACTGGTTTTCTTTACTTTTCTTTACATTGAGAATTTTTTGTCAAGTCATTGTACATTTTTCACATCAGATCACTTCATTTACACTTTGCCTTTGCTGTAGTTCTTCTGCAGGACCGAAACAGCTGTACAATCTAATCTTATCAAAAATACCTGTGTATACGTACATATTTTTGTGGTGTCTATATGTAACAGAGGTCCGCGGGTATAGCCACAGTCACGAGGTACCAGTAAGGAAAGCCGACAGTGTGTGGCGGTTAGCGGTACTGAAATTTATCTCACTCACCCATAAAAGACGTGCTACTCCACTTGCCAAGTGGTCATTGACCTCTCGGCGAAACGGTTAGCATCGTCGCCCGTGGTGTGGGAAACTCGAGTTCGAAACCTGCTCTGGGCAGACCAGAACAACATCGGTCACATATGATTATTATTATGCTGCATTCTATTATTCAGTAATAGCTAGTACCTTTACAGTAATTCACTCTAGTACAACAACAGCTGAGCACAGTCAACATCTCTGAGGCTCGGCCGCAACGAAAAATGAATATCAAAAGCTTTACATGTTTTGCAGGGATGAGGGATGGCAGCCCATTATACTGCTGTGGTGCTCATTATATTACGCCCATCTCCTGTACTGTATATCCAAATTTAATATTATGCACTACCACTCTGAGCTACTTTCCAGCCTCCTTTGTAACACCATGGCTCCCCTGCTGCGCCTGACGCTGCACCAGCACCTGCTAACAGACACACACACAGGAATTTGACAGCGATTTTGCCCCCAAATTAATTTCTACTAGTTTGATGAAGCTCACTCCCTTGTTGAACAGAGCTGAACGGAGGCAGAGAGAGAGAGAGAGTGACTGATGAGGGGAGGAAGAGATGTTTGGAGGAATTTTTGGGTGTTTTATTGGCCCAGTTTGCAAGGAATTGATAAACGGTTGCATCCTAAGCATCCTGATCCCCAAACTGCAGTGCTCAGCTGCTGTACGTACTGCATGGCGATACCGCATTGTGATCTCCGAGGCAGAGCTTCTGTCTCTGTCTGCATTCTCGTTCTGGCCTAAGTTGGACTCTCGTCTCGGAGCGTTTACTCCTCCTTACCCAGCGTTCCCGGGGAAAGATGGACAGCGTGATGTCTCACACCTGTCAACAAAGGCGAACCGGAGAAGAAAAAGTGGGACACTGCGCACCTGTGTGATGTATGCAGTGCAGTGTTACATCATCTCACGTGTGTGTATGTGTGTGTGTGTGTTTTTCCTCCTCCCTTCTTAGCTGTCATTGTTTTCCTTCACTTGTTGAATGTATAATTGAGAGGACCGTTCTGTGGCCACAGGGTTGTTGTTTAGGTCAGTCCGAAACATTACTTCATTTAAAGACATAATATATTATTAACTACAAACAGAGGTTTTGCCCCTCTACTACATACACTCAAGTACTATACCTTTAGAAATACTGGTACCATTAATGTTACTGTAGAGAGCTACTCCACCACATTTTGGAGATGAATATTGTATTCTCTGCTTTCTTCTGTTTATCTAACAGCTTTAGTGACTAGTTACTATAAATAAAATATCAGTAGCTTTTGAAGTATAATCAACTAATAACTTGGACGGTACATATAGTGGTAACAGATAAGGACCCAGATGGTGATGCATCTTGTAGCTCAGTATTTATACACTGTGGTATTGCTATTTTTTAACTTTAGATCTGAGCATAGTCACTGGGTCTTTCATTGTGGGCTAGTACAGTGAGTGCTACATCTGAGTTATTAATGTTTTCTGATGCTGTTATATGAGTTATATATTTGGAAGCACCCATAGTTTCACTTATAATCAGTTTAAAAAAAGTTAAACATGACAGATGATGTGACAGTACAAACAAGCTGGCTTACGGCCACTTGTCCAGTACCAGTATAAGCCAGTGAGGCAGTGAGCCGGTATGGAGAACACCACGAGTCTGAAACTTAATCAGTTGAATTAAATTCTCTCATTTATTACCCATATTGTTTATCCTTTTAGGGTGGTGGCCGGACACAGAACCATTCACGCTTACATGTACACCTACAGGCAGTTTTTTTAGTTGCCAGTTTAGCTAAGCTGCATGTCTTTTAGGGCTGCCCCTGACCAGTAGTCGTCATTTATGGTGATTAGTGCCACTGGCTTTCTTTTTCCTTTTTTTTTTTCAGCGGTCGGGTTGTGAATTAATGCTCTTGAGTCCGGCCGTGTTGGGTCCGAGATTCAACAAGCCGGTCTGGTTTTACAGTTATTACCGGTAGTATGCCTGTTTATCACCAATAAACACAGTAGTGCTTTGGGACGGGGCCCCCGCTAATTGTTGAAAACAGTGCTGATACGTACCTTTACGTCAGAGTCTCCAAACCAGAAACGTCTGTAACAGCATTTCAGTCAGACAACTCTGAAATGAGAAATCATTTATTGAGTATAAGCATGCAAGCTGAAGTACAGCATAGTTAGCATATTCTTGAGCATGGTTGCAGCAGGATTGATTGTAAGCATTGCAAGCTGAAGCACAGCATAGGTATCCTTGAGCATGGCTGCAGCAGGTTTGGCGTCAGGCTCTGTCTCAGTTATTCGTTCCCTGAATGATCTGGTTTGCCAGACATGACAGGGAATGAAGCAGACCCCCCCGGGGATCATAGAGACATAGCCCACAGGTGGATGCTAGGGAGGAGGTGGGTTTGCAAAACCTCATGGGCGGCAGCAACAGCAGCAGCAGCGAGATGTATACAAAAGCAGCAGCAAGGCAGCAGAGCAGGAAATAGCAGCGGCAGCAGCATAGCCAGGGGTGAGCAGGTAAACTGGGGGGTTTAAATAGCCCGCCCTATTTGGAGGAGGAGGGCATGTGACTGATCAGCTGATCAGGATTGTCAGAGTATTAGAGTGTTTACGGTACTCTGCTTTACGGCTGTCGTAACGTAGCTGTTGATGTTTACTCTAGTGGGTGTTACGGCAGTGGGAGGGGCTTTTACGTGAGTCTTCACCTGTATGCTGTGTACATGAACCCGAGAGCTCCTGGATAAAGTCAGAAGTAACAACTTACCTGTGTCTGGACATTCCGTGTTTTATTACAAGGATGGGCGCAGCTTGAGTTGTCTGCCTGAACTGGCTCCGCAGGCTTCGCATCATGATCGGTAAAAGTCGCTTTTGAAAAAAAAGAGAGAGACCTGCCGTGCCTTGTAAAAAAAACCCCGCAAAAAACACAAAACTGACAGCGAGTGAGTGTCACGACTTCCTGTATCTGGCCCTTCAAATTAAAGGCTATAGCCTTTCATATAGCCTACAATTCAGTCATATTGATTTTGACTTAATTTTGACAAGACACGGCTCCAAATTAGGGCGGATGAAAAGAGCTGTGATGTTTGATCCTTGGGGTATTTTGACCGAAGCATGTCACAGACATGTCTTTAAGACACCTGGGGACCATTTTAATAAAAAAAAAAGGCATAATATGTCTCCTTTAATGGTATTATTTACACACTAATACGTGTCAAAAATGCATTGAATTGTTTTGGCTGCTCAGTACATTTTAGTTGAACAGTCTTGCTTAATGAACTAATTCAGCAGCTGAGAAAACAGCATCATCACAGGGCTCATTTAATAGCTGTTCTGAAACATTCAGCTGTGTAGCATGATCTTCATTAGCAGATGGGATTATTTGTTTATTGGTCATACAGCTGTGGGCATCCAGGATTCTGTTTCTTTTTCAGCCCTTTAGTTTTTTTTTTTTTTTTTTTTTTTTTGCTTTCAAGTCAGTACAGACAAGAAATAATCCAGTTCTTATCCAAATCAGCATAAATTCAAAATGTAAACATGTATGTGAGTGTTGCGGAAGATGCTTTGCTCTCATTGTTTGATCCATATCCAAGTCTCAGTGGGTCCCTGCTTCTAAAACGATCTATTTCTGGCAGCAGGGCGTTCTTAGTGAAACCACAGCGCTCAGGCGTTCTGTTGGCAAACGCTGAGTTCTCGCAGAACTGTGGGATCCGGTCCCAGATCATGACCTCTGACGTGTATCATACCACTGTACACAAACACACACACACACACATGCATCTAGCAAGCTAAAAGAGGATTTAGATCCATGTATGAAAGACTGGCTGGATGAGAGCCATCAAAATCGTATTGATGAGATGAGCAGTAGAGATGGAGGAGATGTAAGAGATGCAGATAAAAAGGAGAAAGAAAGACGAGCGAGGGAGAGAACAAGATGGAGGGTCGCAACCGAGAACTGATGGAGAAGCAGGGCATGAGACAGCGAGCGTGCAGTGCGTTTGTTTTCTGCTGATACAGATCAGATTTCATAAAGATCCACATGATTGCCTCATAACAAGGGGGGACGCAGGGAGGAATGAGATGGAGAGATGAGGCGGAGGCAAGCAGACACAATGAAATTGATAAATAGTTGCTTGCCCTCCCTGTAGCTGCTTTCTTTGTTTTTCTGTCTCCAATTTTATTTTTCAATGGAAGGTTTAATATGATTATCCTAATTAATTTAGAAAGAAAAAAAAAATCAAGGACAGTAACAGTGACGGAAAAAGAAGCTTCTGAATATCTGATTTGCAGAATGGTGTCAGCTTATTCCAGTCAGTGTTACTCTGACAGTCCCCATGGTTCACCTCTACTCTCAGCCCTTCACTTTCCCCTGATTGACAGTAAAAACCATGAACTCATCACTCCTTATACTGAGGATTGGCAGGGGACCAGGCAGCAGGCTAAGATGCTGCTGAGCCTGTGACTTACAACGTTCACAGTGACTTACTGAATGACTGACCGACTGACTTAGAGACACACTGAGATAGGACGTGAGGCAGCTGGAGTTGTTGCTTGACATTTTAAAGCAGCAAATAGTTATATCAAGTCATATCTTTATTATGTTGTTTTACCATGGCAGTAAAAAAAAAAGCAGTGTTTCACAGTCCAGTTTCAACCTTCACACTTCTGGTGCTGGGTGTGGCCTGTCAGGCCTGGAAACAGAATGAGACTTTCAGTGAGTATTAAAGGTCCAGTGTGTAAAATGGAGGGAAAACCATGATATCTAGCGTTCAGGCGGCGCAAGATGGCGACACTCTCTAAAGCAAGACCCTTGCTATATGTATATACCGGTATATAAAAGAAGAATTATAAGACAACGAAAACCACACATGGTGTAGTACATTATACAAAGTTTGTGGTTTTAACGCCACGTGACAAAATGTGGAAAAGTTCAAGGGGTATGAAGACTTTTGCAAGGCACTGAGAAGACCAACGCTGCTGCCCAATGAGCCTGTGGTGCATCTTCTACTATAATAACCAGAACTTGCCCAGTTTTTGACCAATTTTCATGTTCAAATGCAGTTATGATACCGCATACTTAAAATCATGATGCCACCACACCACAGAGATGTTATCAGACACACCAGAATTGGGAAGGTGTAAGCCCTCTGAATCTCTACCCATGTTTCAGTTTTCCTGAGCACTTCATATACCAAATACTTATGAATGAATAATAAAGTGCAATAAAATGACTATTCATTCTTTTTTTATCAAGTTACAGCAAAATTGCATGTTCACAGCAAGGCTTTGTTGTTAAACTAAAAGCAGCTCTGCAATGAGTCAGTGCCTGGTGACTCATAATAATACTGTATGTAGCCATACTGTGAAGGGACAGCCAGCCCGCTAGCTTGTCCGAGAGGCATTTAACACATAACATATGGAACCATGCTCCAGGCAGTCAATAACATTATGCAATTAAAATCGAATAAAGCAGTGCAGGTTATTACATGCGTACAGATCAGCATGCTGATAGTGTCACATTTACTCACAGCCAAGGCTCTGGGCTTGGTTCCTGGGTCTCAGGCCTTTCCGCACGACCTCACTGTGCCTGGTCTAGACGCTGGATGTATGGATGGATGTCACAAAAGTCTGACAGAATTTGTAAGCAATGGTTTGAGCAATTCCAATGAACTTTAAAATAAAGGCCTTACATATAAGTCTTGTTTGTGAACTTGAGTGTGAATCACTCTCCCTTGGCCATCGGCCTTCCCATGATCCTCCTTCATTTCTCTCAGCTGTCTGAAACCTTTCTGAATCCTCCTTTACAGGCTGAAAGTCAGTGTTGACCACAGGTAGAGGGAAAAAAAAGAAGCTGGTGGCCAAGGCCTCTCACCCTGCTCTTTGTCCTCCAGACCTCCAACCCATCCACAACCCTCACACACCCTTTCTCCGGCGGTATTTATAATGCATTAAGGCATTATGTAATGACCACGAGTCCAAGACCGCTACAATAGAGTGGCAGCTGTCGAGGCACCAGGATGCCAATTACCACATATGGCCATGTGCCATCACCATGGCCTCTTTCTGACTTTCACCTTCTTATGTCTATATGGCTCAGAAAATGAGCAAGAAAGAAGAGAGGAAGAGCAGAGACATAAAGGAGAAGACAACAGTGGGAGAAAGGAGAGGAGAATGGTGGGAGGATTTTAATGAGGATCGGAACACGTGTAATGAGAGAGAAGTAATAGATGGTAAAGAGAGGAGATACACAGAAGACATGAGGGGAGATTACAAAACCATTGGCAGCTATGATTTATTGAACGAGTCCAGAGTTCACCACATCTGTCACTTTTATTTCCCACACATTTGTTTCTGGGTAAATGATGTTTACCAATAAATACCCACGCAGAGGCACAGGGATGTTTAAATCCTGCCTCAATGAGATATTTTACATCCTTCACTGTTATTCTTTCATTCAATCATTCCAAACCTAATTTTTCCCTTTCAGATCTGGCTGGAGGCTATCCCAGCATGCATTGGAGGAAGGGAGGGAAGATAGCCAGTCTGTCACACAAACAGACCAATACACTGATTTCCACATGAGCATTAAGTGGGGGATCCAGTCTAAACCCAGGAGATAGATCTGTGTTTTACCTCATCTTGGTTAGAGTAATTTGGTTGTTTGTTTTTTTAATATACATTTTAAAATTTGGGTTTTTTATGCCTTTATTGGGTAGTTGGATAGTTGAGAGAGACTGACATGCAGTAAAGGGCCGCCCGATGTGGGATTCAAACCGGGGCCGACTACAGTGAGGACTGTAGCCTTTACATGTGGGGCACCTGCTCAACCTACTGCGCCACTCAGCGCCCCAGTATTTTAGAATGTTTGATCATCTAAGGTGGTCTGTCTGTAAGCAGTAACAGGAGTAACAGCGTTACTAACAGCGCTACTTTTTTCAGTAACGACTCTGAATAAAATGCACCGTTACTCGATTCAAGAAGTTCCGTCACAAAACAATACACCCGTTAAAGTGTACGTTATTTAGCCTACACATTTTTCAACTCCATCAACTAATCTGAAAAAATCTGTTTATCCGGAACTAACCAACTCACTCAGTATTCCTCTGCTCAGGCAGGCTCCACGACGAGTTGGTTAGTTTCGGATAAACAGGAAGTTACTGTAGGGTTATGGTTAGGGGGTTAGGGGGCGAGTCCAAGTAATTTGACATATTTGAGCATTTTATTAAAAAGAAGTAATGCAATAGTTACTTTTCCTGGTAATTAGTTACTTTTATAATGTAGTAACTCAGTTACTTTTGGGGGGAAAGTCACTAGGAATATAACTAATTACTTTTTTGAAGTGCCCAACACTGTAAGTGAAATCAATCCAATAAGGAAGGCACTTCTGTAAAAGGAATAGACTTATTCCTTCATCAGGAGACTGATAGCACTCTGGTGTCTGGACAGTAAATATGGAAATAGGAAACAACATGCTTATCTCTGTCCAAAAGCTCCCTAAACCTTAGCATGAAAGCAAAACAAATAAGCTTATCTGCCAATATTTTGAACTCTTCCTTTAAATCCTGTTCTCTAATTCTCTTGTCTAGCCTGAATGGTGGAGATTACCGCAGCATATGGTCATTGTTTTGTGTTTTCTATCTTTCTCCTTCCTAGGTGCAGGAGTGGCTGTGTCTGAACTGTCAGATGCAGAGGGCGCTGGGGATGGACATGGACACGCCACGCTCCAAGAGTCAGCAACAGATACACTCTCCCTCTACTCCAGCCAAACCAGAACTCAAACTTGATGCTCCGAGTCAGCCTGCACCCCCGACACAGCCCCCTCCTCAGACGCATCCTCAGCCAGCAGCTGGCCCTCCCAAACAGACTGGTCCAGCTGGCCCAGGTCACCCGCAAGTCAGGCTCCCTCCGGGGGCCGTCCCTCTGCCCGGCATCGCCAAGGCCCCGTCACAGCCCGATCTATCCCGCAGCTCTCCCGCCCACCAACCGCAGCACCCCCGCCAGGACCAAACTCGCAGCGCGGGGAGCTCCCCCTCGCGACAGCCCCCGCCTCCAGAGCAGACGTTTGGGAAGTTGTTTGGCTTTGGCGCTTCTCTCCTTAACCAAGCCAGCACTCTCATATCTGAGACTACTCAACCCCAACAGCAGCCCCCGAAACCCGCCCCTAAACCAGGAGGACCTCCAGGTCCTGGACCTGGGGCAGGTAAACCCTCAGGACCTCCGCCCGGACAGCAAGGGCCTCGAGCCCCTGTTCAGCAGCAGCAGCAGCAGCAGCAGCAGCAGCAGCAGCAGCAGCAGCAGCAGCAGCAGCAGCAGCAGCACCACCCTCCTCCAGAACCCTCTAAGCCCAAAGCTTGTTGCCCTCTCTGTAAGACAAGCCTCAACATCGGCAACACAGAAGAACAACCCAACTACAACACCTGCACACAGTGCCACTCCCAAGTGTGCAACATGTGTGGATTCAATCCCACTCCACACCTAGTCGAGGTAAGGCTTCCATTCCATCTGTCTGGCTCTATCAGCTGCGTGGAACAAAGTGTCATCTGGTCCCGCAATAGCCGGCCGGCTAACCATGGCTCTGCTAAATGAAATGATTTATTGATGTGTTTTTGTGAGAAATGCTGTGTCACCGTGCAGTTCAGTCGGTTTGGTGATTATCCATTTGTGGCTGTCTGGTCTCTGTCTGTCAGAGAATTCCTCTGTGCATGATTCGAGAGCTGGGCTTCAGGTGTTTGCTCTTGTCTCTGAGGTTCTTCAGGATCCTCTCATTGAACGGCTATGTTGGATATGTACATAGTTTATCAGTGTGATTCCAAACACATTTTTATCAAAATTAAAGGGATATTTTAAACATTTTGGCAAATTCACCTATTGCCATAATCCATATAGTTTTAGCAGTAGGTTCATTACCTTTAATTGTCAGACGCAACTTGCACAGTATTTCCACGTTTCCTTCATCAAACTAAATACACAATCCAACAATTCCAAAAACATTGGTATTCGAATATATCCGAACGAATTAGGGGTCATTCGATATTCGTTCGAACCTCATTTTTCTAAAAAGTGACAGCCCTATACTAGAATGTCATGTTTGGGTGGGCGACAACAAAAATATTGGGGGTGAAGGGAGACGAGAAAAGAATAAACAAAAATCAAAGAGTTTTAATTGGATTGCTACAATCAGCTGTTGCAATACTCGAAAACAACTCGACTAACGTTCCATTATTATCTCATAGCGTGGTGAATGTGCAGGTCACAACTTGTCAATGAGGGCGTTTTGGAGTTGTTGGATTGTGTATTGGATGAGTTTGATGAGGAAAAGGGGAAAATACCGCACACCGTGCAGAGCTCACATCTCTGCCCCGCTGATCTAAAAACAGCTTGCACCGACAAATAAAGGTAATGAATCTACTCCTAAGACTATAGAAATTATGACAATAGGCGAATTTGCCAAAATGTTGAACCATCCCTTTAATATGTAATATGAGGGAGCGTTCAGAAAAACATGATAACTGAATTAGTTGGCAGCAGGTGTCTGTATGCAGCTGGTACACACACAGCTTTCTGTAAGCCCGTGAGCTTCTTCTCTTTCCTCTTGTCTTTCTCTCTTTATGTGTTCCTCATTCAGGACCGGCTCTGTTCTGCTCTGTCAGGGCCTTTCATGTAGTTAGCACAGTGAAGTCCAGGCCGTGACTCACCTCATCAGTGTGCGCTCTACCCTGAAGCTGCACAGAAATATATGACCAATCTACGGGAAATGGAGCCTGATCAAGATCAATTTAATAGATAATTTGAGTATTGATTAGTCACATCCTGGGGTCAGCTGAGGGTATATTCCTCCCTTAAGTGCTTCCTTGTCCCTCTGTCATGGTGGGAATCCAGTTGGTAAGAACACAGACTTGCTAGTGGCTTCCAGAGCCAGGCAATAACAGAGTTTAATTATGCAAATCAAGTCCAATTGAATGATAGCAGTAATAACAGGCTTTCTGCAGAGCGCTGGCTTTTTATGGGCGAGCCTTGTCTTCCCAGGCATCTGCTTGTCACAGGCACTAGCACAGGCCATTCATAGATTGCTATGGAAACAGAGAGATAATATGTTTGTCAGGCGTCCCTTTCATGCTTGGCTGCTGAGATGCTGAGGGTCTACAAAAAACTTTGAGACTGCCCGTGCTCTGTTTTCACGAGAGTCTCCGTTATTAAGCGCATTGTGTTTCTGCTCCACTGCCCCCCCCCCCCCCCCCACCCCCCATCTGCAACTCAAACCACCATAAGGTGCATTCTTTCCAAACCCGTGAACAGTTTTTGTTGTCGTTCCATGCGAGCTGGCAGGTGGGGCTGCTTCAGATTGGGTGAGAACCATTTGGGCATGGTGTGAAGCTTTGTACTTTGAATCTAGGTTTCTCGGCTTGATTCCCGCAGCCTGCCTGGCACACTCATCTTCCTCATGCTCTTCTAATCTCTCAGAACTTTTTCTCTTTCTCTGCATCCGCCTCTTCTTTGTCCCGTCCTGCCTGTTGCGGGCAGAGTTATGGGCATCTGTCCCTATAAACGAGGGCGTGGCGGCGGTGGCAGAGACATCTCTCCATGTGTTTTAATAGAGCATCTTGATTTGAACTTGACTTGAAAGCTCTTTCCAATTCCATCTGTCGAACTGAAGAGACTGAAAATGAAGTGTACTGAAAGGATGAGGATGCAGGGTTGTGTACTTTTGTTATTGTCAACAGTAATTAATCTGTATCTTCTGTGGTGCTCTTAAACCCCCAGTATGTAATTTATTTGGCTTTTTATTAGCAAAAATCAAATATTGCTTTCATAAACGTATTTCACTGAAGTCGAATCACACCCGCATACAAACGAAAGCCTTCTCGTACCTTAGAATGAGTTGTTACAAGTCGTTACACAAGGGGGGGCACACCGAACTGAGGCGGCCATGTTGCATCGCCATTTTTTACGTTCAGTGGCAGCTTGACCGTAGGTAACCACAGAAACACACCGGAGCTGTCGGCTCGGGGAGAAAGTTTTCCAGGTAGCGCCTGTTAAAACTGTCACCACTGTGTAGTGTGAGGAAGGACGGAGGCACTGATGTTGCATTCATGTGCAGTCAGGCATCTGAATGACGCCGTCGGCAAACCAACCAGATGTCATTTTACTCGACAAGAGAAAGACGGTAAAACGTGGGTCAGGTAAACAATACGACATCACCATGACAACATATTGTCAGGCCTGTATTGTTTTGCCTCGTGCTGGTGGACCACTTGTTTACATAGACGCTTGTTTATCCTGTTACATGCAGCGTCTGTTGTCTGTCTGACTTCTGCCCAATTTCACGTGAATGCAACATCAAGAAGACTAGATGGGGGTAATTCCTACATATTATACCTTTAAAGATAGAGCCTGGAGTTTTTTTTGCCCAAAAATAAACGTTAGACAAATTAAATCCGGCTTCTAGTCCTGTGTGGTGGTGACTGTGTCACAGCACCCCCTCCGCCTGCCTGTATTTTGGTCTTTTGCTCTGTTTTGTTGTGCACGGGGACGTTTCGAGCGAGAGAGTCTGTGTTTTCTCTCCAGCCAATGACAGAGCTCAGGTGAAGCTACCTGCAGCAGAGAAGGAGGGCTCAGGGCTGCTAGCCCCGCTAGCCGCTGTCCCGGATGTTAGCGAGTGCTAGCACGTCTCTCTCTCAGCAGCAGCAGTCAGGACCACAAAGAAAAAGAAATACAGTCTGAGTGAAGCGCTGGAGCCGCGACAGGCACCTGGACGTCACCGACAACTAAAGCCTCCAGTGGTAACAAGTATAAGGGCCGTTGTGGTGAGCTAGCTCAATGCTAACTTCGGCTAGTGGTAGCGGTTAGCATCCGCCGCTAACACCCTCCCCCAGCTCACCACAACGGCCCTCCTGCTCCTTACAACATAACAATGGAGGTTCCTGTTGTTGGTGACTAGGGTTGCCACCCGTCCCTTAAAATACGGAATCGTTCCGTATTTTGAAATAAAATAGTGCGTCCCGTTTTGAATCAATACGGGACGGGCTTTGTCCCGTATTTCCGAGTTGTCATGAATGCAGCATCACTTCGCACGTGTTCTGTAAAGATCCAGCATTTGTCAGAACTACAACGAAACAGAGATCATCCTCTCTGTAGGACACTTTCAGCTGGCGTCACCTTTACTTTGAAAGTCCAGAACGGAGCGTTTGGGAGGGAGAGATCAGCTGATCCGCTGCTGTTGACGTCTCCGCCTGCAGATGTTCAGCTGAGGGGATACGCTGCTCAGCTGTTGAGCCGAGCGTCAAGAGGTCATTATAGCCTTACAGTCAGTTACCACTGAAAGAAGTTGTGCGCCGCTCGCAGCAGGACAGATAATAAGATGGATAATCGGTAAATTAATTTAACTTAAAGCAATACTTACCGATCTGGCATTTCACTCAGCACAGCACAAACATTTGAAAATCAACAGCTCCACCTCCCTCACAAGTCCCACCCACCTCTGCCTCCTGCCGCATCTCCACGAGCCCCCTCCCTCCCTGCTGCATGCGTTGGCATGGCAACGGTAAACAGAACAGGAACGCGAGTGAAACGGGAACAACACAAACAAACACAACACCGGAGTTTTAAACCGTATAAACGGACTCAGTGACGATGACTGATGAGTTTTATAATAAACTGTTGTTAGCCTACTGCTACTGGAGACGCAGGGGAAGTGATTGTTACAGATTACAGTTCTCAACGAGCCGGGCTGGCGGCCGGACCAGCGCCACCTGATGCGCTGGTTCAGGCCGAAAATAAATCCAGACCGAGCCGAGTCGAGCCGCGCCGGTCCGGAGTTCCACCGGGTCCGGACCGCTGAGAACTCACAGAGCTAAGGGAGCTAACAGTAGCCTAGCTGTTAGCACAGAGCTAACAGTAGCCTAGCCCCCTAGCCGTTAGCACTGGATCTTTTATACACATGATGTGACTTCCTGTGTTTACGTATCACTCGGGGCTGATCACGTTACAGTATCAGACATGAAACTCCACGACCAGCTGCAGCTGCAGTTATTGGTCTTTTAAAAAACTATTTATTTCCAAAAACCTTCTTTCTTGTGTGTTGTGACTCTAGTCTCCTCTGCTCATGTCCTGCTACTCTGCTCTGTCAATAAGCGTTCTTCCTGGTCGGGAGGGGGGAGAGGAGGAGAGGGGTGCACAAAGTGATTACATATTAAGTAGGTTCGGTCGCTCGTCAAATCTTATTAATCGGACCGAATAATATTATTGGTCAGACTTTTCTCAGAATTATATGAGAATGAAAAAATTATGAGTTTTTAATCCTGTTGGGTTTCTCTTACATTTTAATGTATCATCAGATTATTAATAGCATTTTAACTTAGACAAAGAAATGTGCAAAAGTTCCAGAAAGGTAAGTATTGCTTTAATGTGGCTATCTACATATTTCGCCGCCCTGTTATGTGTTGCTTAAACGCAAATCTTGAGTAGGTCTACTCTGTTTTCACATTTAAAAAGGTCTTTGTACAGAGACAACATGGGATTTGCTTGTAGCTACAGCACCTAAAAAACCCACTGTAACCTATTTTCAGTCTAACGGGATGATGAATGAACGGGCAATATGGAAAAAAAAAAATCTCCACTTGAAGCGACAGCTTTAAGCACTGGGCTGATTTTATATTAGGCTTTTATATTATTATTATTACATAAACAAAAGCAAACTAACTGGGTGCTGTTTATTCGTCTGACCTGCTGTTGCTGGTAGCCTATGCAGCTGGCCTTGAACTGGTCTGAACATTAGCACAGTGTTATTTCTGATCATTTTGTGCAGATGCATTTTTATTTGATTTGCATGTGTTTCAAACCATGGTAAATCACTGTTAATAATAGGCTTTATGCACAGCTCCACTACTTCCTGAACTTAAACCATCCAGTCCTCCCATTAAGCTGGCCAGCTCTCTGACTATTGAGGTCAGACACACCTGGATTAATCAGTTTGTCCAATAATACAGGAAATAAAGGAACTTGTTTAAATGTTCAGGAAGTAGTGGAGCTGTGCATAAAGCCTATTAGGCTGTTCTGAGGAATCATTTCATGTGTAACATGTGACAGCCTCTTCACAGGCTATAGGCATTAATATGTATGACTATTATATTTAAGTGGGATATTGCAACTTTATGTTTTGGATCAAACAAGTAGCCCGTCCTGGCCTTAGCTACGTCAAGTCAATGAGGTGCACTGTACCTGCCCCCATTCCAGTTTAAAATATGTGTTAATACAAGAAGTTGAACGTGTACAAAATACATAGGCCTACATGAAAAGTGTGGCCTTTTGACCCGTGTCAACCCCCCCCCCCCCCCCCCCCCTCCCCCGTCGACATTTGGTCGAGTGTCCCTTATTTTCACAACTCAAAGGTGGCAACCCTATTGGTGACGGTCGGGTATCGGCCCACGGCTCCAGCGCTTCACTCAGACTGTATTTCTTTTCCTTTGCAGTTCTGACAACTGCTGCTGTCAGAGGCAGGAGTCTACACAGTTGAGCCCGAGAGGAGGGGCCCAGTTTGAATGTTTTGTTTACAAACTGCAACGAACAGAACTCCAGTCTCTACCTTTCTTATAGAATTTGTGTCAGTATTTTCACAGAATTGAGATTCAAAAAAAAAATTATACAACCAGATTTTCATCTTTAAAACATCAGGAGCAAACATGTTCAGACTTGTTTTCACCCAGATCAAATGTCACCTCGCACCCAAACACTGCTGTTTCTCAGCTGCAAGAAGAAAACTGTTTACAGTAAACAAAGTCCCCCTGTGATGTTCACAGCTCCACTAATAGGAAGAGATGGCTGCTGCTTCTGTGCCAAAGTAATTAAAGCAATTAACAGAAAATACAATAACAGTCTCTATAAAAACGTATGTCTGCCACTTTTTTGTAGACTTCTTAGGGTTTATCTATTTACCACAGATGACAAAAAATAATTTTCAACGTGAAAATAAAATAAATCACTTTTATTATGTACGATTATGTTTACGATGCCACAATTGAGCATCACTTCTGATAGACATCCTTTGATGGAATTTCCTGTAACAGTAGTGATGACTTTATAGATGATCTGTAGCTTGTAGAAATGGAAATACGCATGGAAATACATTTTCTGTCACACTGTGAGTGACACAATGCATAATTCATTCAGAGCAAATTAGGCAGAGCTGTATCATATGAAAAAAACAAAAAAAACAAACAGTTATCCCCTTTTTAATCTGTGATGATGAGACGATGAGTGCCAGCGTCTGTGCGCGATGGTGGAAGAACGGAGGAGGAGAGAAAGGAAAGAGGTGATAGATTGAGAAAGAGGAGGAGGAGGAGGAGGAAGGAGAGTGAGAATCAGAGATAATGAGTGAGAGGAAGCCGACTGTTTGTTATGTTGCTGAATATTTCACATCAATTAGTGCTGAAAGTCATGTGTGGCTCTGAGTAAATAAGATGTCCTTGTGTTGGGACTGTTTCCTCCCACATTAGACTTCTCAAGGAGATTAAAACCAACCTTGTGTCATCATTAACTCCCCCGAGTTTGGTTGTAAATAGAACATAACATGCTTTCACTGGAGTGTCTCCTGCTCTACCTGACTTACACTACACTACACGTCAATCCTCATCCCTAAATCTCTCTGTCTTTGTGTCCATTCACACAGGCTATTGAAGGAGATGCAGCCTTAGCTCTTTCTAGACACAGAGATGGCAGCTCTATTGACACATCACGATCCAATTGACTTTAACGTCACATTCACGATGACTGGATGCTGTTTTTTTTTTTACAAGATTGTTCGTCCCACACATCCTACGTGACTGCCTTTTTTCAATTTTGTGAAAAAGCATTTCAATTATTGGTTGCAATCGTGTGTGTGAAGAGGATTTCAAACAATTTTGCAAAAAATGCTCCAGAATAGGATCTCCAACCCTGCCTTACCAAATTTCAGGTTGTCCATCATGTTTTGTAAAAGGGGAGTTCATGAAATGTAAACATCTTAAAGGTCCAGTGTGTAAAATGGGCGTAAAACCGTGACATAGCTTTCAGATTCTAGATTGCAGCTCTTACTCGCTCACTCGCACTCACCCCTCCTGACGGCAAAGTGATGGTGGCCTCCGAGGACAAAAAAACGTGTTTACCACGACTGTGACGACTGGGAGTGGGAGTATTACAGGAGCATGGAGCAAAGAAGAAAAAGGGATTGAATGCATTTAATTGAAAAAGAGTAGAGAGCGTAGCTGTATCTACCCTGGTTAAAAGATTCACGCCTCTTACTGATGTCCACAACCACTTTATTCTCTCCACAAAGTTACGGAACACCATGAAAACTGTAGCAAAATAAAACACATTTCACATACAGATTAGTTTCTTATACATGGGTACACAAGTTTCAATATTCAGAATAATTACCGTGTACGCCTGCTTAGCCAGTAGTAGACAGTCCTCCCTCTTTTCCTCTCGTCTCTCTTTTTCTCACTGACACATCTGACATTAGCCTACTTGGACAGGAAGTGACCTCTCAAACAATTTTAATTCAAACATTTCAATGAATTTTGAAAGCAGAACTATGAATTAAACTGCAATAGGTTTCATCATAAATTTATGTAAACATAATAAAATAACAATTAGAAATCAAATATGATAATTTCACCCTAACTTCCGGTGTTGCCACGGTAACACATTGCTGTATTTCGGAGGCAGCTACAGTAGCCGTGCTTAACTGGTTCAACTCTGGTGCCTCCAAAGAAATCAGAGCCCATAGGAGCTGCTCCTGTTTTTGCTGCCTGCTACAGTTATAAACGTAGAAAAAAAATTAGGGCCGGGACTTTAACGCGTTAATTACGATTAATTAATTACACAAAAATGAACGCGTTAAAAAAATTAACGCATTTTAATCGCACTTATTAAAAAAGAAAAAAATTTCAAAACTTTTTTTTTTTTTTCTCTCACGTGTGTCTACGTGTGGTGCGCCCGCACGCGAGAGAGGCGGCAGTTTGAGAGGCTGACGAGAGCTGGTGAAACGCTAGTATGGTTATTTAAAACACCATCTCTGATCTCTGCCTGCACATAGATACACAGACACGGGCGCACGCTAAATGCGCTATATAGCGCTAATTGCTCAGCTGCAGCGCTATATCTATGACCTGTCACTGTCACAGGTGCATCTCATCTCATTATGATAGGACTTCACCCTCAGAGCTCTGTCTTCAGACTGTCCTGACCTGTCCCTGAACATCACACAGGGACAACATGGAGCTGCCTGTGTGATTGGTTACTGAGTTTTATTAATGTTTACATCAGGCTGAGTTCAACAAATCAGTTTATGCTACTGTGATTTAAGTAGCCTAGTTAAATACTACAGTAATCATCATAGTGTATTGGAAGGAAAGACCATTTAATCTGTATGTATCAAATATCGATTAATGAATTAATCGATAATTTGCATCCCTAGTCTGTTGGTCTTGGTTAAGTAGCTACCACCTTGAATGCTTAAGCTTATGTATTCAGTCATTCAATGGTATACTAAAATCCATGTGAAAAAAAAAATGCTTCTCACTGTTCTCAGGTCAAATATTTATATGCGATTAAAATGCGATTAATTAATTACAAAGCCTCTAATTAATTCGATTAATTTTTTTAATCGAGTCCCAGCCCTAAAAAAATTAAAACCCGGTCCGACCTGCGGGTGTTGAACATCGGACCCGACGTGGTCCGTCTAATTAGCAACAATTCTATGTCTAAACTCAGCTGAAAAAAGAAAAAAGGAAGCCGTCTTCACCGTAATCGCTGTGACTGGCAACTACGTTTTGACGGCAATATGTTTTGATATGAACGTTAGCCCCTGTTAGCCTGGCTAATGTTAACTGTGTTTACATCGATTAGCAGATAAACAAACTTAATACGTATTGATAACGTCTCTATATACATTCACATCAAAATTTTATTCATGTTGCCACGATGCAGACTTTCCTACATCACTACTTTGCTAACTAGCTAATTTGAGGAGAGCTTTAGTGATACGACTACATCATACGCACGCCTGTTTACAAACCAATCTATTTCAAGTTCAGGGAGACGCAGCGTACGTAGGTAACGAGGACATGACGTCAATATGTAAGCAGTTCTTCGGTGCGCTCGCATTAACACAGAGTGAAACCACCAGAACCAACCTGATCAAATGTAGACAATGGAGCAAAAACACCAACCTTGGTTTGGACCTTGGTTCAGACTTTCAGGTGTGAAAAGGCCCTAAAATGAGTTTGACATGGCTGCTCTAATTAAAGATAGAAGTGTTTGACACAGTGCATTATTTTTCCAACAGTTTCACAGGCCAACATGGTTTTTCCAGTGCTGATTTTCCCATCTGCCTCTCGTTTTGTACCCGTACTCGGGCGGGCGTTCTGATCTGACTCTGCATGTCTGTTATTATGGTATAAAAGTGAGCCCTCTGTTTATAACCAAACCCAGGCCCTGTGTGGATCATTAGTAACAGGACTGAATTTCTCATAGAAGTGTAGAAAAAAAAGCATATCGAAACAGAAAACATAGCTCATTAATAATTCAGCGAGGGAGAACATTATGAATAGTTCATGCAGCGTGGAGCAGTGAGAGAGCTGTGTTTGATTCCTCACGTCACTTAAGGTCAGCGTGTGTTGATGCCTGTGTGTTCATGCAGGAGATATGTATACATGCAGGTGTATGTTAGTTCTGCTGCAGGTGTCACTTTGTATCAGGCTCTGACTTTGACTGTTGGGACCTGGTTGTATTTGAAACATCAAGATCACATGTGATTAAAACACTGGACCTGCAGTTATTTCTTCAGGAGACACATCTGGACTCTCATATTAGACGTTTTCTCACGAGTGGAACTCCTCAGGCGGCTCATACCAGATGAATTCCCTCATTTTACACCTGTCTTTTCAGCCCAGACATGCTTTTTCAGCTACTCAATGAGACACCGCCTCGTCTCACAGAATATTAAGCCGGATCAGACCAACTTTGGTTAAATATTAACATTATCCTGGTGATGTGTCAGCAAAATACATTTCATCCGCGGTCTAGCCTGGCTCTGGTCCCGTGGTCACAAAGGAGCGCTCAGCACAGAGCTGTAGTAAGGCTGGTGTTTAAATAACTTTGTGACATTGACATATGGGCCATTATTCTCCATTCTGTCTGCTGCTTACCTACTGATTGTGTCACCTTTCTGCAGTCATTGTCCCGTGTAGAATAAAAGCCACGCGTGCCCACAGGATACACACACACACATTATGGTACACTCATAGAAAAAAATAGCACTCTCATGAGCTCATTCTGTAATAATCCCAGCTGTGACATGGCAATTACAGTCAGACACTGTGCAGAGAGAGACCTTTCTAACAGTCTGCAGGAACTTTATACCGGTTCAGCTTTCTGTGAAACACACGACGCAGCAAACGACGCGGTTAGCACATTATGAAAATTTGATAATGAGAAATTGCAGATAAGGCGATGCGTAGCACAAATTGTAACCTTTACAAATGATGTTTAATTCTAAAACATTTCATCATGCAAATGGAGCATGATGTTGACTCAGTGAAAGAATCGTTTATAACCAGCAGCCACTGAAAGCTCCGTACAGACTAAATCCATCTCTTGAATTATAAAAATTCTCCACCAAGTTTTATATTAATGTTTATTTTCCTTTTTAGGGCTGCAAATTACAAGCACCCTTATACACACCACAACATTGTGGTCACCGCAGTGACCATATCTAGAAAACTATTTGAGAATGTGTCAGCACAGCAGAGGTGTTACTAGAATGTTGTGTTTGGGTGGGCATTTGGATTATTTGGGTGGGCAACAACAAAAATGTTGGAGGTGAAGGGAGACTAGAGAATAGAATATACAAGAATCATAGAGCTTGAATTGGATTGCTGCAGTCAGCTCTTGCAATTCACTAATGTCTGTACCCATGTGTGAAAAAGTGCTGTGGTTTGGTGATAATGTAAAGGGGGAGCACACCCACGCCTTCAAAATGACCAATAGGAAAGCAGTGCATGATGACCAATGACAAAATTACAAAAAACTATGAACACTACGGAGGCTAATGGGATTTCTTGGTTTCCCTCATCAAACCCATCAAATACACAACCCAACAACTCCAAAACGCTCCTGTGGACAAGTTGTGACCTGCACATTCACCACGCTATGAGATAATAATGGAACGTTACAAGACAGAGTTGTTTTCGAGGTTATTATCTCATATTATACAACAGTTAGTTCCGACCGGTTCCGACCGAGTAATTTGATTGGACAAGAGACATTCCATGAGTGCTGATATACAGTATAACAGCACTGGGACTTTTTACGTTATCACTCCGCTATTCAGCTGGACAGGAGCTAAGTCCCCATACAGGAGCTGCCCCACCCAAAAAAAAAATTGCCGCGGCGGCAACTACGCTTTGACAGTGATGTGTTTTGATATGAGCGTTAACTGTTGTTAGCCACGTAGCTCAACTACTTAGCTTCAACTGTGTTTATATTGATATAGCAGATAAACAAATAGGAGGGGGAGGGGGAGGGGGAGGGGGAGGGGGAGGGACGAGGGGTTGGGGCTGAATGGCCGATTGACTGCTGATGTTTATGTCTTTATTTCTCGTGCTGATATACAGTACAACAGCACGACCTTGAGTGTGATATTGCTTAATTATCTCATAGCGTGGTGAATGTGCAGGTCACAACTTGTCCACCAGAGCGTTGTGGAGTTGTTGGATTGTGTATTTGATGAGTTTGATGAGGGAAACCAAGAAATCCCATTAGCCTCCGTAGTGTACTGTAGCTCTGAGCAGCTTGCCACTCGGCTCCGCGGTTCTAAAAATAGCTTACACCGACAAATAAAGGTAACAAACCTACTGCTATGACTATAGGGATTATGGCAATGGGCCAATTTGCCAAAATGTTGAACTACCCCTTTAACCCAAATATTGACTGCATGTAAACGTAAGTAACCAGCCCACCCCTCAACACGCCCGCTGCTCTCACACAGAGCCACCGTATAGATGAACATGTCATTCTCATTCTCAAACATGCTGGAAGTATTTTCTGAAGGTTGGCACAGGCCCCGTGTCTCCCTCAGGAGTCCCATCCAAAGCCAGATGGCTGCCGGCGCCGTGCATCCAAGCCTGCCGCGCTCAAGCCTGGCTGCTCCTGAAGCGATGATGCTACACCATCACAGACTCAAAAACACACCCACCCAGCCTCAATCAGCTGCTTCCCGCCTTTTAATACCTCCGTATCCCCGCGCACTGCCCTGTGTGTGTTTATTCATGTCACTGCAGTACTGGTCCGTAGCACAGGGATCCAGAGTCTCACGCCCACATGCTGTACAGTACACGTCAACATGCATTTATTCACACCCACGGCTACACAAAGCTGGGGACTGACATTCTGGGACTTGGGTTATATATTACACTATGCAATCTATATGATTTCACTATTTAAATGATTGTGTTGAGTTTTGGGGGGGGAATTCAGACGAAAATGATTAAAGTTATAGTTAATAAACATTGAATAATGCTGCCAGTGTAGAAACAGAGTTGGCCACCAAAGATAACGCTGCCTTTTGAGTTCCTTCAGCAGTCGGTGCTTTGGATTGTGCCACTCACTACGATTTCAAAATGGTTGCTAGTGAGAAGTAAGAAATGTACCAGCCGTGCAAACGCCCACATACACACTCACATGCACCACAGACACTCCACCACTCACATTACTGTACTGTACTTCACCCTCCAGTTCTTTTATTTCAGAATAAAAGGGCTGAACTGTGTGATCCTGACTCGCCTTGCTGAGAAACTTGACATTTCACCAAAAAGCAGGAACATTATATCATTATAATAGAAATATTTCATTCTCAGCTTGTACCTTGCTTTATTTAAGACCTTTTTTTCTGTCTTCGTGTCAGATGTATGAAGAGTTCTCTTTAACTTGTGACACTGTGGTTGTTTTGTCCTCTCTCGTTACAGTTGAGCTCAGGATGGATCTACACATGTATCCCCCCCCCCCTCTTCTCCTCCTCCTCCTCCTCTCTGCTGCTTTGCACGTTTCACTGCTCTCCTCCCTCCGTTTGCATTCCTCTTCTTCCTGTCTACACGCCTTAGTTGGAGACTGCTTGCTTTTGACACATTGATTGAATTGGCAATTACTCCTGGTTGAATCACTCGTAGTTGACATTGCAACACGGGTGCTCAGCCCTCTTGATTTAGTCTGCGATCTGTTGATTTAGTACAAACATCGAGGCGAGCATTTTAAACCCCCCTCCTGCAAATAATAAGACAGAGTATTAATAATGGCTGATGTAAACACAAACAAAATGACAGAGGCAGAGAGGGGGCTATGTTTCCATGTGTGTGTGTATATGTGTGTTCTGCATGGTGGTGGTGGTGGTGGAGGAGGGGGCTGGGGTGTCTAATAGTTGAGAGTGTTTCTAATCCTTGTTGAGGGAGTGTAGTGATCCCCCTGAGTACGGTGCTTAACCCCAACACACCATTGTAAAGATCCACCCACACAAATAAGCGCCATCTGAGGATAGTAAGCCTTGTTGGGTGATTAAACTGAGACAATGCCATTTTGGCTTTGTCTGATATCAGACTGTGATGGCAAAAAAAAAAAAAACACACCGAAATCCAGTATTTCCAGTGAGGCAGCACGTGCTGAGTTCAAAAAGTATGTGCGGTTGACTCAGTGATATAATTTAGCGTGTGACGGTGCTGCTTCATGACAGGAAGATGATGTGATGTACAGCAATGACTGCTTCCTGTTGAGATTATGTGGCACCCAGCACAGATGGCTCGCTGGTTTGGAGGCTTAAATGCCACTCACTCTCATCTCTGGGACCTTTGTGTTTGGCAGCAGGCTCTGGGCTCAGACTGAGCTGGAGTTGCATACACATTGACTTAACTCCTGTTTAGAACAGATCTTCTGAGAGTCCCACAGGCGATGCTCCCACAACTGAGTTTTTCATTCCAGTCAGATTTTTTTTTCTTGTGCCTTTTTTAAAGGGATATTTCACCATTTTGGCGAATTTGCCTATTGTCATAGTTTTAGGAGTAGGTTCATTACCTTTAATTGTCGGTGCAAGCTGTTTTTAGATCGGCGGGGCAGAGACGTGAGCTCTGCACGGCACGCGGTATTTCCAGGCTTTCCCTCATCAAACTCATCAAATACACAATCCAACAACTCCAAAACGATAATAATGGAACGCTACGAGACAGAGTTGTTTTCGAGGCAAATGCGTAGCTGAACTACATCCCAGACATGGCTGCTTGGAAGAGTGACTTCAAAAGAGCAAGTAGTTCCGAGTATTTGGTTCATGTGTCATAATGTTACATAATTATACGTCATTATTTCATAGCGAGATCACACCTTGTCCATGAGAGTGTTTTGGACTGTGTATTTGATGAGTTTGATGGGGGAAACCCGGAAATACCATTAGCCTAGCTAGCGTTAGCTGAGCAGCTCGCGACTCTGTCCCGCCGATCTAAAAATAGCTTGCACCGACAATTAAAGGTAACAAACCTACTGCTAAGACTATAGGGATTATGGCAATAGGTGAATTTGCCAAAATGTTGAAATATCCCTTTAAGATTTTTTAAAATGTTGCTACCGGCACTGATTCTGTCTGAGAAACAGGAAAAAGAAGAGGGTGATGGGGGGAATCTACAGCAGCTATAGCACCTTTTGACCCAGAGATCGCATTGCATGGGCCTCACCCTGCTAAGCTTTTGTGCACCAAGTGTTCATTTTTCAAGAGATGTCTTTGAGGTCAACCTCGACCTGTTCCAAGCCCTTCCCGCACCGGCAATAATATCGGCCCCTTTTGATGAATGACTGTCTGCGGAGCACGGTGACCGTATTGAACTTGAATTACCCATCCAGTCCTTTTCTGCAGTTCTATCTTGAAACGCCCCCCTCCCCTCCTACCTTGTGAGCGACCGTGCTCCGAGGCCTACGAGGGGACCTCAGCGTTGGCTTTAATCACCTCTTCAGAACTCATCATCTTCAAGGCCTGGTGGCTATGCTAACAAGCTTTAGCGATGCTCCAAGGGCCCCCTGGCAGCGCCGCGTCTATACTCGCTGTCAAAGCGACAGAGGTGGGCCGGAGCGGTCCTCCCACCCTCCTGTCTCAACACATCAATTCACCCACCTCATCGTTGCCGCCGCTGCTCTCTCTTCCCCGCAGCACCTCAGGCATGTGAATACTCCCTAATGCTGGCATTAGGAAAAGAAAGAGTGGGGGGGTAGTTAAGCGTGCGCTATGCTCAGAGGCTGCAAATACTAAAAGGCTGGTGACACAAACGTGAGATTATAGAACAAGAGACGTGTGGTTGTATGGCAGGGGAACACACACACACAGAAAAAACACACAGCCAGACAGCTATTATGAAAGGGAGCAGGAGATTGAGAGACAAAATGAAAGAGATAAAGCTCACTGATCGCTCAGATATTACATTTAACCCCTTGCTAATCTTCTCAGTGCTGCAGCTGTCAGGCAGCGGCGCGGTGGAGATGACCAGATCAGTGAGTGAGGGTGTGGGTCGGGATGCTGCTCTAAGCAGAGACCTGACAACAATGACAACAATTGGAAAAAAAAACAGCCATGACGACCATGACACTTAGTCAGAGAGACGGTCTGCCCACTGCCTCCACCCGTGAAGGCGCCGGGACTCCACTGCCAGTGCAGTCTGCCGCCGGGGGCGTCAGGCAACATTTACAGGAAGGGTGAGAGTTCCAAATCGGTTCACTTAGTCACTCTTGTTTACCTGCCTTCTCATAAACATCTCACTTCCCACCTGAAAGCATATTGCCCCCAACATGTATTTGGTTGATGAATTTGGAGGGGCTGGCTTAGTGAGCTGTGGAAGAAGCAGCAGAGACGTCTGATCAATCCACAACTTCCTCTACATCTCCTGATGCACACCGCCCCTCTTAGCGCTAATGGGCAAAATTACCACAGTACAAAGAAGTGAAATGTATTTCATATAGACATGTCTGCCTCTTAGAGTGCTTCAATTGCCCCCACAAGAGTTGATTTGGCCTGCATGGTCGGTTAAAAGCCTCACAGACAAAAGTTGGGACATCAACAAGTTGAGACGAGTCAAGTCAAAGTAGCAGCCACATAATGTGACATGTGTAAGGGTCATTTTTTTTATAGGGTGCCATTTGGACGTCATAAATTGTGGAAAAAAAATATTTGATTCACCCAGATTTTAATGTTTCCTTTAAAAAAGGACACATTTAACTTACTGAAAAACATATTGGTTGAGCTCAGGCACCTACATAATATTATATTTATATATTTTAACAACACGTGACACGTGGGATGTGTCCACTCTGTTAAGGACATAGACATACCATTTTTAATGTGTTTTTACTGCATGACTCCTCATGAAATTATATTTTTAAAGAAAGTATATGCCCCTCACTTTAGTCAGATAGTTTATTTTACAATTAAATTATTTTAAATAAGCTTTTATATAGAAAAACAAGTGCGTATTATGATCATGGAACATATTCCTCCAGTGTATTTCCTTAAAAAAGTGAATTATGATGCAAATTACAAAAAAAATCTAGCCTGTACATTCAAACCCCTCCATATCATTATGTCACTACAAATACATAGTTAAAATATTTTTATTTCATTAAGCTATGATAGAAAAATAACATAACAGAGTGGACAGAGGTCTAACAGAGTGGACAGTATCATAACAGAGTGGACGAAACACAGTCAATAATACATACAGTATATGTCCACTCTGTTAAGTTAACTTGGATAAGGATAACAGAGTGGACACTAACAGAGTGGACATTTTGAGCTAAAGTTAGCCCTCAGCCTGGCTTTGCTAGCTTAATAGCTAACATGACTTTGGATACTTGATGAGAAATCTATAATTTTACACGAAACCCTTTTGAAATGGTTCAGTGGACACATTATGATCAACCACACTGAACTTACTTCATAAAACTGCAAAATCTGATTTTTAAAGAGGTAAAAAAATAAAAAAGTTGACCACAGTTGAATTTCTCACCACTGGTGTGATGTCTCCTCAGAAGAGTGATGTCATTGATAAATAGGGAATTTTCTTAGAAGGGCACAAACACAACTTAACAGAGTGGACAATGACACCGGGGACGAACATAAAACCTTAATTTTTTCATTTAAAAAATATATTTTGATTAAAAAACAGCACATGATTAAAGATAGTTTATCCAGGACAATATAATCATAAAAACATTTTTTTTAATTTTTCTACTTTTATTAAGTATTCTCTAGATTGAATTTTAATGAACCGCACTGGGGACATAGCAAAATTCCGTAACATCCTTTTAACAAAAGTAAATTAAATTTAAAAAATAGAATTTGGGAACCTGTACCCTTGAATTTATAATAGAGGACAATTGACAATACACAAAAAAGCAAATTGAATGAGTATTTGTCCAACTTTAGTGAAAATACAGCTTAATTTATACTGGGGACACAAATGGCACCCTATTAAAAAAATGACCCGTAAAGTTTCTGTTCATGTATTTTCTGAGCATCTTAAAGGAGACATATCATGCCCCTTTTCCACAAATTAAAATAGTTCCCAGGTGTCTTAGGCCCCGTCCAGAAGAATCCGTTTTTTTTTAATCCGGAAAAATACTTTATCGGATCGGCCTCGCGTCCACACGAATCCGGCGTTTTCAGGGGGTGAAAACAGTATTTTTTTGAAAACGGGTCCCAGAGTGGGAAAATTTGAAAACGCCGCCCCAGCGTTTTCGTCTGGACGGCCAATACGGATTTTTTCTGAAACGATGATGTCATGCCCCCCGCTGCTCTACCTGTAACCTGAGACACACACACACACACACACACACACACACCGCTGCAGCAGCTCCACAGTCTATGGACGTAACGTAACAACAACGGCCGACTGCCGTCGGGTCGCTGCTGCGGCTGAATCGCGCCTGTTTAATCATCACTGATGGTCATATTTACTCTGACACGACTCCCTGTCAACATTTAATCACATGTTTGAGTTTGAATACAGCGGGGAACTTCTTCCTCTATTGAATTACAGCGGGGACTTCCCGTCTTCTTCTCTGTGTTTGTGTGTGGCAGCGCTGCAGCGCCACACACACTCCACCCGCTCCACACACGCCTGCAGTAGGTACTACAGCGTTTTGGGTCGTTTTCACTGGATGCGTGTGGACGCAGATATTTCTGAAAACGATGCCAAGTTTACGGAGATTTTTTTCAAAACGATTAAGAAAAAGATCGGATTCGGTGAAGCCGCGTATCCGTCTGGACGGGGCCTTAAAGACATGTCTGTGACATGCTTTGGTCAAAATACCCCAAGGATCAAACATCACAGCTCTTTTCATCCTCTCAAAACAGCCCTGTTCAGAACGGCTGGTTTCAGTCCCTGTCCCTTTAAATGCAAATGAACCACTGCTTGCCCCGCCCCTTCTACTGCTACCAGGTAGGGGTGGATTAAGGCGCTTTCTAAATAAAATTTATTATTATTATTATTATTATTATTATTATTATGCACATTTGAAAGCTAGTTACATCGTTGTCAGACAACTGAGGGAACAGCTCATAAAACATAATTTTAAAAATGTCCCCTTTAATGTGAACAGTGAATTCCCACATGATGACACATACTTGTGTCCACTTATCAGGATTCAGCAACATCTGAATCAAATGTGATGACATGAATATTTTTTGCTGCAGTTGTCAGGTTGCTGTCAATAAAATCTGATCCAACCACAATGACTCAGCTGCTGTGAAGCAAAT
Organism: Trachurus trachurus; assembly: GCF_905171665.1. Classification (NCBI taxonomy): domain Eukaryota; kingdom Metazoa; phylum Chordata; class Actinopteri; order Carangiformes; family Carangidae; genus Trachurus; species Trachurus trachurus. Next base: position 29,007,772 of record NC_139896.1, read on the forward strand.
TAAACTCATTAACTCATAATTAATATTTAAATCAATATTCTTTGACTCTAGGTTGCACATCATCGTCTCATCTGAAGTGTTTCATAGACTCGACAGTTCTTATAGCTTCAGATGAATCAGATTAATTGATGTGTAGCTTTTATCTATGAGTCACAACTTACTTCTTCCATATGTACAGTCAGCACACTCACTCAGAGGACCTTGATACTTGATACCTTGATTACTGACATACAGATCAGCTAAATGAATTTAAAGGGGACATATTATGGAAATATCACTTTTTGAAGGCTCTTTGGTGTTTGTCTTACCTTCTGGTCCCCAAAATGTGAGAATTGACAAAAAAAATGTGCAGGCTCCCTAGGTTGAAATCCACGTGGTTTTACGAGTCGTTCCCTCGGTTGTCTGGCAATGATGTAATTAGTTTTCGAATCTGCATAATCCCACCCCTACCTGGGACCAGTAGAAGGGGGCGGGGCAAGTAGTAGCAGCAAAAAATATTCATGTCATCACATTTGATTCAGATGTTGCTGAATCCTGATAGGTGGACACAAGTATGTGTCATCATGTGGGAATTCACTGTTCACATTAAAGGGGACATTTTTTAAATTATGTTTTATGAGCTGTTCCCTCAGTTGTCTGACAACGATGTAACTAGCACTCAAATTTGCATAATACCACCCCTACCTGGTAGCAGTAGAAGGGGTGGGGCAAGCAGTGGTATATTTGCATTTAAAGGGACAGGCACTGAAACCAGCCGTTCTGAACAGGGCTGTTTTGAGAGGATGAAAAGAGCTGTGATGTTTGATCCTTGGGGTATTTTGACTGAAGCATGTCACAGACATGTCTTTAAGACACCTGGGAACTATTTGAATTTGTGGCAAAAACGGCATAATATGTCTCCTTTAAAAAAAAAAAATCAGCAATTACCAACCTGTTTGAAAAACTAGTGCAGCATGAGCAGACATATTTTTGCTGGGCTTGCTCCTGTAAAGCTGTCATCCGGCCGGATGATAGGTTACTGCTCGAGTAACTTGTCTGAAAGACTAATGTGTGATACATGAATTGTATTTGCTTGGCTGCTAGCTGTAGATTTTGCCCGGCAGGAGTATTAGAAACTCATCTAAAATAAAGCAGAGCTGCGGAGACAGCCTGATTAACTTGTCCTGGGGACAGACATATGTGAAGAGACACATGACTTGTTTGGGGCTCGGCTGCCAACCACAGTGTAAAATAGGCTTGTTTGGCTGCGGCTTCATTAACATTCTGGGAAACAGATGCATGTTTAGAGGTTTGACTTTTGTCTTTGCCACTGCTTTGTTTTGTGCTTGCCTCGGAGGAGACTTCAAAATGCACATTTGACTGTTTAATCCTCCTGTGCGTCCATGGGAGTGAGCAAATTACCCATGGCATCACCCGTTCCCTGTACACCGCCGCAGACAGACTATACTGTTAGTGACTAATGCATACATCTGACTTAATCTCACTCAGTCACACGGGTGTTTTATTAGCTTGCTGACATTCAGCCTGTATGCTGATTAAAGTCTGCAAAGGTGGAGAACATCGAATGTGTTGGGAAATGTGACTGCGTAACCAAGGAAGTATGTAGACAGGTAGGGAGGGAGGTGGGAATAAGGCACATCAAAGACCTCTGCTTACACTGACTGGGTTCAAGAGTTTGACTGCAGAGAGAGAGAGAGAGAGAGAGGAGATTTCAGTAAACTAAGTGGAGCTGTGCTGCAGCTCTGGGTGCTTTTTAAGCAAGATTGCAGAGGGATAAAATCATCTTGAATATTCTCAGGGCAAATTAGCAGAGCTGGTCTGAAAGGCTCAACAAAAAAAAGGGAAAAAGAGGAAAAACTATGGAAACACTCAAATACCACCATTCGCCTTTAGAACAGCTCCAGTCCTTCTTCGGATGCTGTCTTACACGTCTTGAAGTGTGTGAAGTGGGATATTGGATTGTTCTTGTCCTCTAGGAAAGATTTCTCTCCTTTGAAGGATGAAGGAGACGACTCCGCTGAATCTCCCCGAAAGTCCCAGTGATATTTAGCTGTGGTGGAGGTGATGGATAGAAGTACTACATACACTGTCTGTTTAGTACCTTGACCAGGACACCATATGGAAACCAAACAGGCTTTCCCAATTAGATAAAGGTTATACAAAAACTACTTGTATCACATGTGTCACTAACAGCACATACAATGCTGTAACTGTTATTTTTTGCACTGTTGTCCCCAAGAAATTTAAATCAAACGCAACTGGACTTTGGTTATTTGTCTAGGAAGACGTTTTCTGTTGCACTGTTGCAATTACTGTATCTATCACTGCTAATATACTACTGCTGGTGTCCATCTGTCTCCTCCTCTGTCCACCCCCCCTCTTTTTCAAACCCAGCTGTTGGGCAGACAGCCTCCCACCCTGAGCCTGCTTCTGTTGAGGGTTTCTTCCTGTTAAAGGAGACATATAATGCCCCCTTTCCACAAATTAAAATAGTTCCCAGTAGAGCTGTGCGATATGGACAAAATGTTACATCGTGATATAGGTAATTTTATATCCCGATAACGATATTCATTCAGTGTTTCCGTTCTTCCGTGCGGGGGGGGGGGGGGGGGGGGGGGGGGGGGGGGGTAATGTAAAGTGTCCTGCTTTCATTCAAAAAAGAATTACGTGGCTCTCATTTTCCATTCCGGAAATAGATGCGAAAGAGTATGGCTTTTTTTTTCTCTTTTTTGGGGGGGCGAAAGAGTATGGGAGACAACCGAGGGAACAGCTCAGAAAGCCACATGGATTACAACCTAGGGAGCCTTGTCAATTCTCACATTTTGGGGGCCGGAAGGCAAGACAAACACCCAAATATATGTTAAAGAGCCTTCAAAAAGTTATATTTCCATAATATGTCCCCTTTAACAGGGAATTGAATTGAAATGAGTTGAGTTGAACATAATGCTTGTTTTTTGCTAAATGGTATCAGGAGCCAAGTTATAATATAATCAGCCTTTGTCTTACTGTTTATATGGTGATATCGTTTTTTTTTTAGGTTTGAGGGTTGTTCTTCTCCAACTTTCTGTATTGTTATTTGCTCAGATGGAAATATTTTTTGACACAGAGTCCAGGCATACAAATTTGAGATGCTTATTGTTGCAATGATATTCATACATTTATATTTTTTGTACACTGTATAGTCTTTATATTGATCTATTTTGCATATGTAAAAAAAAAACCAAATAACCCAAATTAAAACTGAGATTTGGATTACTACAGGTCGTGTGACCAGCACATTGGTTTGTCCATTTCAAGTTTATGGCTCCTGATACCTTTATAGCCTGTGTCCACTATTGGACAGTCATAGACATATTAGCCGTGTTTCCACTGCAGGAGTTCCTGGTAAAGGGAGGGGGTAGGAACTTCTACAGGAACCGTCCTCTCGCTCGGCCCTCTCACTGGCCGTGTTTCCACTGCAGAGTCGGACCCCGCGGCGACGTCATGAGTTTCGATCGCCGCTTAATCGCTGTGCGACAGTTTCGACCGTGACGTCACCCAGGCGGGTCACAAGCACATGCACAAAAATCATAACAATAACGAAGACGGATGGAAGGAGCTGAGGCGGTAGCCGCGTTTCTGGTTTGTGTGTTGGTGCACATGGCGGTTGATTGTAATCCTGCTTGAGTGTTGGCATTGTTTTGCGGCGTGATGGATCCCCAGTGTGTCGAGATGCACTGATATTTTCATTTCATATTCTCCTTGGTGCTGTAGACTGCAATCAATGTCTGCACCTCACCGTCGGTCCATTTGTCGTACATCTTCCTGCTGTTTTCTTGTTGTTTACAGCGGTGTCTGCTAGGCTAATGCTCCCCTTCTGCTCCCCCTTTTAAAAATGCTGGTTGTTTTGGTGCTTTCTGGTAGTGTCAGAGCCTGCTCTAGCTTTAGCCAATCAGCGCCGGGTTAACCTCGAGCCCCACCCAGGAGCTTTCAGGGCCGAATGGAGTACCTACCCTGGAGTAGGTACTCCGTTGGCCCCCGTAAAAGTTCCTGTAAATGGCCCTGTGGGGGAGGTTCCTGCAGTGGAAACACGCACCAACGGGGCCGGCCCCATAAAATTACCACGAAGTTCCTGCAATGGAAACGCGCCTATTGCTTTAAATGCCTCCCACGTCGTTTAATTATAAACCTGCCCAAATGAAGGAAAGGTCAAAGTATCACTGACCAGCCTATACCTCTGTCTGACTCACTACAAAAAGGAATTCATTCAGAAACATGCTCTCAGACCTGGAGCTCTCTGTGTTTTATACAGTGTCTTGCTCGTGTGTCCAGAGCCCCCTGGTGAGGCGGGACAGTCTCACCAGTCAGGGCGGCTCCCTGTGTGTGTATGTGTGTGTGTGCGTGTGTGTGTGTGTGCTGGGCAGAAAGAGAACACCTGTTGCCGCCTGTTGAAACGAACAGAAACAGACAGAAAAATAAATAAAAAGCAGAAAACATGACCTGACCCCGTGCTACCCTGTCCCTTGAGAGACATCAGACACACACATTTAATAGGAGATGACTCACAGTTGTCCTGCAGCAACACACTCCGCTGGGGAGATCGTAGTCCCCCCCCCCCCCAATAAAAAACAACAAAACATCACATAGTCTGCCACTGTTTCATGACAGGCTTCTACTGTAAACACCTTGGTGATCTGCTTGTTTTCTGACATGTTTGGTACAAAATATTAGAATTTATTAAATACATTTTTTATGTTTTCCAGTCTGAAAAGCCACTCACCAGGACCAGTGATGGGAATAACCATTGGGGCGGCAGTGGCTCAGGAGGTAGTTCCAGTCGCATTATAAGATAATGGCGCTACTTTGTTCAGTAACGAGTAATCATGACAAAAAGCTACTGTTTCCCCGTTATAACACTGTTACCGTTACTGACAATAAACCGTTACGTGACTCAAGAAGTCCCGTCACAAAATAATACACCAGTTAAAGTTATATGGGCTACACATGTTTTTCAGTCCATCAACTACTCAGAAAAAAGCAGTTTATCTGGAACTAACCAACTCACTCAGTTCCTCCGCACAGGCAGGCTCTGATAAACAGGAGGTTAGGATTATGGTTAGGGGGGCGAGTCCAAGTAATTTAACATATTTAAAGGTACAGTGTGTAATGATTGTCTAGCTTTATTGGCAAAATCTGAATCTACTACCCATGAATCTATTTGTATAAGTGTATAATCGCTATAAAATAAAATTTGTTTGGTTTTCGTAGCCTTATAATTCTTCTTTTATACAGTATATATAAGGATCTTGGTTTAGAGAGTGTCGCCATCTTGTGCCACCATGTATGTTCACCTCATCGCTCCATGATCCTGAAATACTCCCAGTTGTCCCAGTCGTGGTAAACAAGTTTTTTGTCCTCAGAGGCCACCGTCACTTTGCTGATAAAAGTAACACAATAGTTACCTTTCCTCCTAGTAATTAATTACTTTTATAATATAGTCATTCATTCACTAACTCCGTTACTTTTTGGGGAAAGTAACTAGTAACTAGAACTAATTACTATTTTAAAGTAACATGCCCAACAATGACGGGGACACGATTGATCATCCTTTCCTTTATCACTTTATTCAGGCTTATTTGATGTTATTCTTGTAAAATAATCTCAGTGACGACTTAAGACATTAACCTAATGACCATGTCACTGCTCACCTGCACTACTTCCTGAACACCACTGACTCTGACTCTGGAGGAGAAGTATTCACGCAGAGCAACACAGTAAAGACGTTCTGTCGATACCTGCTGTACCTGGAGACGTCTGCACTCTCCCTGTAACGATCACCTAGCTGTACTCTGTACCTTCACCTCCACTGTGTTGGACTCTGTACGAGAGCCTGTGACGGCAGCCGAGGCCTCGCTCGCCCAATGGATGATCCTTCATTTCCTGTCTAATCCACAGGCCTGACCACGTGTCCCCATTGAAGGAGTCCCAGGGGATTGACCTATATACCTGCTGACTCTTACTGACCTGTCACAGCCGCGGCACGGTGCGGCGCAGCCTGACATACTGCTGTGACATGTGCTCGCTCACGCTTTGCACTGCGCACTTGGTCGCCTCAAACCACTGCTCATTCAGACTGTGCACAGGGGGAATGGATACCGCTTTTTAAGGGGCTATTAATGCCCTTTAATAGGGTTAATCGACCCTGCTGATTTTTGACTCTCATTCTGAATTTTACGACACTGAAATCAGGACTGCAGTGAGTATGGTTATGTGTAGTCAGATGTTTATCTCAGGTGAATATAAACCCGCTGCTGTTGCATTTATGTTTACATTTCTTTGTATAATGTGTGTTGAGATGCTCCGGTACGTACTGTATCGGTAATGAAAGTGTGTGTGTGTGTCTGGGCACCAAACTGTGTCTGACATATTTCCCCAGTCACCTTAAGCTCACCCCATTCACACCTGCTTGGCAGCGTGCCCCTGTGCACGTGGTATTTAATAATTCACACTGACCCTCTGCTCCCCTGACCTTCACTTGTTACAAATTAATTATGACCACCTCTGTCGAATGCCTCATTAATCTCTGGGAGATGCGCAACTTGAAGGAGTATTATGCTGATCTCTGCCTTTATCCTTTTTTTTAATTTCTGTTCTCTGTTTGCTACTTTGAAGCCAGACATGGCTGTCACTTTGGTCCTGCATTTTCAGGAAACAGTTTATATTCTGGTAATGAAGAAGCTGTTTTGATGGCAAAGACGCAAATTGTTCCAGGACAACGAGCGGGAACAGACAAGGGTAGAAATAAAACTTTGAGACAGATGATTATGATGCGTGACTGTGTTTGATATTGCTGTGTTGTTTTCATGTTGGTGGTGGTTCTCCTCCCCAGCAGAGAGCCTGTGTCTATCTTCTCTGACAGAGCCTTGGTTGTTCTTTTATATTCATGATTTCCACTGAGACAGAAAAACTACCACTGTCATGCCATGTCATGCTTTTTTTTCCTCCACTGATAACTCCGGCCACAGCACGCTGTGAGCCCCCCCCCCCCCCCCCCCCCCCCCCCCCCCCCCCCCCCCCCCCCCCCCCCCCCCCCCCCCCCCCCCCCCCCCCCTGCCCACCACTACCACCAGTATAATGTTGATCTGGTGCTTTATTTGAAAGACTATACCTCACATGAAGGAAATGATACTGGTAATAAGAAGCTAAAATATTACACCTCAGTGAGGTACGTGACTGCACTTAATGACAGCTGACATTTCTTGCTCAGTTTGTGGTCTGGTTCCCGGCAGAGACGCCATGTGGGGGACAGACTCTGGCTGTGAGCTGACTGACAGGGAGGAGGGATGCTGGCGTTGTGTAGGTTACACATAGTAAGTCTACTCGCACATGTGCTGCTAAACCTTACTGATCAGCAGGGCTGCAACTAACCATTATTTTCATTATCCATCAATCTGTTGATTATTTAAACAATTAATCGATTAGTTGTTTATCGTTGTTTATGGTTGTTTCAAAAACCACAAGATGACGTCCTCAAATGTCTTGTTTTGTCCACAAACCAAAGAGATACTCAGTTTATTGTCATGAAGGAACAAAGAAACCAGAAATATTCACATTTAAGAAGCTGATATCAGAGAATTTTGACTTTTTTTTTTAAAGGAATAGTTCAACATTTTGGCAAATTGGCCTATTGCCATAATCCGTATAGTCATAGCAGTAGGTTTGTTACCTTTTTTTGTCGGTGCAAGCTATTTTCAGAACCGCGGAGCCGAGCGGCGAGTTGCTCAGAGCTACACTACGGAGGCTAATAGGATTTCTTGGTTTCCCTCATCAAACTCATCAAATACACAATCCAACAACTCTTAAAACGCTCTTGTGGACAAGTTGTGACCTGCACATTCACCACGCTATGAGATAATAACGGAACATTACGAGACAGAGTTGCCTTCAGGGACAGTTTTTCAGCAAACAGTCTCTGTATTTACCTCTAAAACAACTCTGTCTCGTAACGTTCCGTTATTATCTCATAGCGTGGTGAATGTGCAGGTCACAACTTGTCCACAAGAGCGTTTTGGGATTGTGTATTTGATGAGTTTGATGAGGGAAACCAAGAAATCCCATTAGCCTCCGTAGCGTAGCTCTGAGCAGCTCACGGCTCGGCCGTTCTAAAAATAGCCTGCGCCGACAATTAAAGGTAACAAACCTACTATGACTATAGGGATTATGGCAATGGGCCAAAATGCTGAACTATCCCTTTAAAAAACTACTCAAATTCGATTATCAAAATAGTTGATGATTATTGTGGATTGATTATTGTGTTGTGGATTATTGTACGTTTAATTGATCAATTGTTGCAGCTCTACTGATCAGCATATCAAGATTTCACCAAACCTGGGGGGACAGAGCCTTTTCCATCGCTGCCCCCTCCCTCTGGAACTCACTCCCCAAAACCAAACGTATCTGTACCCCCCCCCCCCAACATTCAAGACCATGCTCAAAACTCACCTTTTTAAATGGGCTTTTAATAATTGCTGTTTTTAATTTTATTTCATTCTGACTAAAGTGTAAAGTGTCTTTGAACATAAAAAGGCGCTTACAAATAAAATGTATCATTATTATTATTAAGATATACTTGTGTGTGTGAGTGTGAGGTAAAGTGGGACAGAGGGGTGTGACTGCCATCAACAACTGAGCAGGGAATAACAGCTAAAATGGTGTTATTATTAAAACGGTTGGTGTTGGTGTGTGGAATATGCAGCCTACACCAAGTGTAATATTTAGCAGGGTTCTTGAATGTGACTTCGTGAGTGCACTGTTTGTTTTTCCGTTGTGCGCGTTCCCGTTGTTGTTGTGTGGGTGTGTATGCTCCCACAGGACCTCCATGTCTCTCTGTGAAATTCTGCACTCTCTGGCTCCCTCCATGGGTCAGAGCTGTTAAAGCTTTCCACACTCCGTTTCCCCTCAGCAGCAGCTTGGCTCGATGGAACCTTTGTACATTTTTGTTATTTTCTGATTGCAAAAAAAAAAAAGTAGAAGAAGATGGTGTCAGATTTATGATCAGGATTCTGAGCTCGGCTGTTCTTTGTAGTGATATCTCCCTCCTATCATATAGAAACACTTCCACTATCAAGAGTGTTTCAGTGGGAGTTTAAAGTGTATGCTTCAATGCATCAATCACTGCTTCACTATTATTCTGAAGTAAGAAATGACGACAAATAAGCTACCTAAGGACAAATTTCAGATTTTCTGACTAATTTCCAGACTTATTGGAAAAAAAAAAATTCAAATAATTTGTGACATTTGAGTAATTAGATGCCTATCATGTAAATAAATTATGCAATTAATCGTTTGTTTTCATTATTCTGAATTTGTATGCCATTATGTCACCGAATCATTTCCAGGAGATTGTATAGGTACAATAGCGCATACAAAATAATTAACCCAAATAACTTCAAATAAGAACAAACCCAGATAAGTATTAATATTAATAATAATAACCCTATAATATTATTATAAATATATTTCCATTAAATAGTTTCCAATGTCCATACTTAACCAGACCTGGAAATGTATAAAATCAAATTCCATCCGTACTTTTCCATACTTGCGTAGGAACCCTGCAGTAGTAGTTGTTTGTTGCAGTTTGTAAACACAACATTCAATTTGGGTCTCTCCTCTCAGGCTCAACTGTGCAGAAAAGTAAAAGGGCTTGCAGCAAAGGTTTGGCCACCCTGCATACAGTAGTTAGTATATAGCCCCCCTTTGGAAACTATTACAGAGAGCTCAAGTCTCCTGGGTTTCCCATTCTTTTACAGGCTGCTGCTTTGTTTCCTTGTTTCACTCTAAAACTGTAGAAAACTAAAATAACACACTGATATCGATTAAAATATTGCAAAAGAGTGTTTCATGTTTAATTTGATGCCTTTTGGAGATCATTTCATCTTCCTCTTGCTGAACTGTCAGAAATTTGGACCAAACTTTTGCATGCCACTGTGTATTTGGTATTTTATATTGTAGGCTATTATAAACTCCAGTGCAGACACAGATACAAAATGTATACAAGCAGCTGTTAGACACAGTGGAGCTAAATAGCCAGATATTCCTCTTCTGGAGCTGCAGCAAACATGCACTAAGCAGAGAGTGGGTAATAAAACAAAGACGTGGTTGCACTGTGACAGCTGGACACAGCTGGTTCTCCATATCAGCTTGTTGTGGTTGGATCTTGTTATCGCAGGAGACATGAAAATAATTGTTAGTTGCGGCCCAAATATGCTTTTTCATGATTGAGATATCTCATTTGGACTCTTGTACTTGTGGAAGTGTGTAAACGGCTGATTAGTATGCAAACTACAGAAAATATATCAAGGCGGTTTTGAAATCCTCCTCTGAGACACTGTGGAAGACTTTCTGCAGGGGTTTGCAATTTATTTTTTCTTTTTCTGTGAAAGTTGGCCTAAAGTGAGTCAGCTAATTTTAGAACCTCATGGTTGATTTTTTTTTAGCTTCCAGAACACCTTTTATAGCCTCCAGTTCAGTGGTACGTGGTCATGTTGCGTCATCACATTTTATCATTTGTTGTTGTTGTTGTTTTGGGATTGTTTCATTGCCTTTTGGTTAAATTCATATAGAGAGAGTCATGAAGGGATTTGACTTCAGGGTGGTACACTCCTTAATCAAATGAGCTACTTAGAATCTCCATCTGTGCACTTTTAATTTGTTGTTCCCATACCTGTGTTAAGGTCGTTATCAGCTGTTTGCAATCTAGATAATGAATAAACGGGTTAGTGTGCTTCATTTCATAATTCGGTGCATTTATACCAACCACATCTGGATAGATACTGGACAGACTCACACACATCCAGACACACACACACATACACACACACCACGTGCTCACATACACTTTGTGTGAGTGATCAGCGCTGCAATGTCTCGGGAGCTCCTCTGAAAGTGGGATCAATCTATAAGAATGGGATCAATCTCTCTGACCTTTTCCTTGTGGTAACCTGCAGTGTTCAATCTCTCATTATTTTGACAGGGAAAGGGCAGCTGTTCCAGCTGTGCCCACTGGATAGAGCATCGCTGCACTGCTGGTGCTCAGAGTATCCACTTTTGTCTCTCATGGTGGAGTCAGGCTCACTCACTAGATTTCAGTTTTCAGTTGTATGGCTGTATGGTTGCCCATCCAAGAAAACATCGACAAGGTTTGCAAAGATGTGCCAAGAGTTGTTTTGATGTGCCAAGAGGATACATTATCTCAGTGCACATTTACAGTCCTCACTTACACTTACTTATAGTTTTCTTGTGGTCTGTTTTTTGAGCTCTCAGTGCCACCGTAGACATATTTGTTTTCTCAGACACAGAATAACACCGTAGCACCACCCTGCACATCACCTCTTCCACCTGCCGCCCTCTGGGAGGAGATACAGATCCATCCTGCGCCAGAGCCACCAGACCATCCTCAGCCCCACCCCCTCTGCCCCCTGTTCATCATCACACACCATACTCCACCACTGCAATAACTCTGAACTAGACTTTGCACAACCATCCACCCATCTCAGTGAGTTTACTGCCCCGACCCCTGTTCTTTCTGCAAACAGACGATGGACTTGAATATTGCCCTGCTGCACAGCTGAGCCTGCAACGGGTATTACTGTTGCTTTGTTGTTTTGATGTGTTAAACAGTACACAGTACATATTTTGGATATATTTATGATATTCGGGAGGCACTTTTTCACTTTTTAATACTTTTACTACGCCAGTATGCCATGCTTAAAGGGATAGTTCAACATTTTGGCAAATTCGCCTATTGCCATAATCCCTATAGTCTTAGGGGTAAGTTAATTACCTTTAAAAGGGACATATTATGGAAATATCACTTTTTAAAGGCTGTTTAACATATATTTGGATGTTTGTCTTGTCTTTCGGCCCCCAAAATGTGGGAATTGACAAAAAAAAATATGGAAAGGAGGCATAATATGTCTCCTTTAATTGTCGGTGCAAGCTGTTTTTAGATCGGCGGGGCAGAGACGTGAGCTGCACAGTATTTTCGCATTTCCCCTCATCAAACTAAGTAAATACACAATCCAACAACTCCAAAACGCTGCCATAATCCTTATAGTTTTAGGAGTAGGTTCATTATTATTATTGTCGGTGCAAACTGTTTTTATATCGGGGGGGCAGAGAAGTGAGCTCTGCACGGCGCACGGTATTTCCAGGCTTTCCCTCATCAAACTCATCAAATACACAATCCAACAACTTCAAAATGCTCTGGTGGACAAGTTGTGTCCTGCACATTCACCACACTATGAAATAATAACGGAACATTACGAGACGGTTGTTTTCGAGGCAAATACGTAGCCGGAACTACATTCCAGACACGGCTGCTGGGCGGAGTGTGCTTCATGTATCGTAATGTTACATAATTATACATTATTTATTTCATAGCGTGGCGAATGTTCAGGTCACAACTTGTCCATGAGAGTTTTGGAGTTGTTGGATTGTGTATGTAGTTTGATGAGGGAAACGTGGAAATACCATGAGCCTCTGTTGTGTTAGCTGAGCAGCTCATGTCTCTGCCCCGCCAATTTAAAAACAGTTTGCACCGACAATTAAAGGTATTATCCTAAGACTATAGGGATAATGGCAATAGGCAAATTTGCCAAAATGTTGAACTATGCCTTTAAACAACATCTCATTGCTATTCATACCTGTGTTAGTATAACAATAACTATTAAGTGCTGTATTGAGTTAAACTGAATTGAATTAACAAGAGTTCTGCTTGTCTTATGACTACAAAGTTTTCTCTCTGGGTCTCATGTGTCAGGTCCCAACAGATTCAAGTGAACTTAAGTTAAATTCATCATGTTGAGTGATGCTCTAAAAGCTATTGATGCTGTAGCTGCAGTGGCAGGAACAGACTGAAGGATGTAGGTCCAGTGCCAGCGTTCTGTCAAAAATGTCTGTCAGGCAATATGCTGCATGACAACCACTCGGTTTGACTCATTACATGTTGCAGTGAATAAGAGCAGACACTAAATGCTTCAGATGTAATTGATGGATTACAGTCGATGTGTAGTCCAGTCAGCTGCAGCTGAGTTACAGTTCAGAGCCAAGGTTAAGTACGTTCTCCACCAAGCAGACAGGTTAACCTCCTGCCATTTAATGAGGTTACCGATTCACTAACAACATGATCTCACTGACATACTGAGCCTGCTGCTGGCATGACTGTGCCACACACATACAGTAGATCCGCACACACACAATTAATCCATTAAAACACAAAAAGTGAGAGGTCCAGGTCAGCCTCTTGTCTCCTTTGTAGTTTTTGCTGCCGTCCAATTTCTATGTATTGAGCTGTTGTTTTCCAGAGGGCAGCAGACAGAGAGATTGCCACAGTGAATCGGCTGCTCTGTTTTTCAGAGCACGTTAAAGGCCCGGCCGTCTCACAGACAGCACAGAGCCTCGGTCCTTTTAGTTTACACGGACCTGATTTCCTCCACACGGTGTGGGTAGAGGTGGGAAGCTCAGCCCACATTGCTCACTGTGTACACGCTAAAGCACTCTACATGAATAATTTGCTACTCCCAGCTCCGGTTTGGCCTTGCTCCTCTCTCCCTTTCACCCACGCAGTGATGCTATGCTGATTCAGGAGCAAAGGGGAGAGTATGGCGGTGTCAAAACAGCAGGAAGAAAGCTACAAAAGTATCTGATTTAGATTAAAGGGATAGTTCAACATTTTGGCAAATTGGCCCATTGCCATAATCCCTATAGTTTTAGGAGTAGGTTTGTTACCTTTAATTGTCAGTGCAAGCTATTTTTAGAACGGCAGAGCAGAGCTGCGAGCTGCTCAGAGCTACGCTACGGAGGCTCATGGGATTTCTTGGTTTCCCTCATCTAACTCATCAAATACACAATCCAACAACTCCAAAACGCTCTCATGGACAAGTTGTGACCTGCACATTCACCATGCTATGATATAATAATGTAACGTTACAAGACGGAGTCGTTTTAGAGGTAAATTCATGCAACAATAACGAACCTACTGCTATGACTATAGGGATTATGGCAATGGGCCAATTTGCCAAAATGTTGGACTATCCCTTTAAATTCTTTAGATTACACTGTTCAGAAGAACAGTTTTGAGGAGGGTAGACATGAACTGAAATATCAGAGGCTGTTTTTTTTATGATCATATGCATACATGTTTATACACAGTGCACACACATCAAGTCTTCACTCTATTGTTGCAGAGCTGCACACGGACACTACTCTGACATTTCAACACAACTTTCTCTTTTTTTTTTTATATGTGAAAGAACCAACACAGATGGCTAGTTCTGAGAGAGCTGCACCTGTTTATATATAGCTTCTCAGTAGAGCAGATGAGAGAGATGAAAACAAAGCAAGGCTGTCTGTTTGGCATGCCATTGGCTCCATCCACACGTCGTGGTCTCAGCTGAGACAACAGATTCCTACAGGATTTGGGCACATCAAGAAAGGGTTTTATCTCAGAAAAATAGCATCAGTTTAAAAAAAACAACATTTTACACATTCAAAATGGAGCTACTGAATCTCTCCTTACTGTGTGTGATATATTTGGTTGTATTGTATTTAGGAATGGCATTTAGTCAAACTAAGTGGATAAAGTTAGAGCACAGTTCTGTCCTTGAAAGGTTTCCACTGACAAAGTGTTTGCCTGGCTCTTATTTTATCCCTTTTATGTTATAAAGAGTTGTAGCTGCCCACACCATTCCTAAGGTTGCTGCCGCGTTCCTACACGGTGAACTGCATATTTCCACAGTATTCATGATTCAGAAGGCTTCATTTCTAAAGGAGGGGAGTTGCATAATTTATCAGTCATGTTGCGTAATGGCTCTAATTGAGTTATTATGAGGTTCTGTGTAAAGTCATGTTCCAGCCATAAGTGCCACTGCCCCCTGCTGTATGCTTTTCTATTGATCACAAGCTACATGACGTATTAACTGCAACATTTACAGACAGCATGTCATATCATAGACCTGATCGCCTAACTCGGGTCTCGTCACTGTCATAAACTGTTTCAGTCAGCAGCAGCAACTGTTTTTGGTCAAGCTGTGATAAAAACCACTGTCCCAGCATTGTAACAGAACATGTTATTTTTGTTTTGTTATTATTGCTGTTTAGTTATTGCTATCACAACTGTTATTTTTATTTTTTTATACTGTTATTATTATGACCAAGGTTACTAGTATTATTCGCCAATTTCCTTTTTCATCACTATTATGATCACCATTTATATAATATATTAGTTAGACACGCACACACACACACACACACCTTATTTCGCATTTTATGTATACATCGATGTTAACCATCTATGTATGTTCACTGTGTTGTCTGTTGCGGGGGTTTTTTCACAATAAAAAAAAACAAAAAAAAAACAGATAGGGCAAGTATAAAAATTACTCAAACATCTCAGTAGCAAGATATCCAGATGGCAATGACCCAACCACTCTGTCCAGTAATATTAGACTTCAGTGTGTCAGTGTTTAGGTGTTAAAACAGTGCTATTATATTAATCAATGCACAGTAATAGGATTAGAGTAATCGAATAATCGGTTTGGGTAGTTTTTAAAGAAAAAAAGTCAAAATTCTCAGATTTCAGCTTCTTAAATGTGAATATTTCTGGTTTCTTTGTTCCTTTATGACAGTAAACTGAATATCTCTTTGGTTTGTGGACAAAACAAGACATTTGAGGATGTCATCTTGTGGTTTGGGAAACACTGATTTACATTTTTTAACATTTTTTAACATTTTATTGACCAAACAACTAATTAATTAATTGTTTAAATAATCCACAGATTAATCGATAATGAAAATAATCGTTAGTTGCAGCCCTAAATGGGATCACATATTAAATGTGATCTATTTTGTGGGACCACCCCCTTCTTTCTCCTTCTCCATCCTGCTCCTCATCCTTTTGTTGCTTCATTTGAGCCATCGGTTCGTCTCCCACCACCTGCTTCAGCCTGTGTCACTAATTGCCAGTTACACTAGACAAATAGACATGTCCTGTGACGGTCTGTCTCTGTGTCCACCCCTTCAGCAAAGTGGACAGTGAGTGAAACAGTATTTTCTACAAGACACACAAGGAGCTCTGAGGAGAGCAAATAATCAATACCTCGCCCACATGGGGCCTGATCAGTTTCTCTAAACGGGTTCAGTGTGAAGTGAAAAAGAAGACAGAGTGTGTCCTCTGCTCTCAGACCTTATTTGGAGATTTATCTGTCAAACGCTGGTCTCTGAGCTCTACATTAAGATACTTATCATGCTGTTAAGATGTGTACTCACTAAATGATTGTCACCCTCTGTCTTTTCTCAGTTATTTATAACATCCAGGCAGGTAACTCTTCCTCTAGGAAATGCGACAGAAGCAACAGAACCCCAATAACTTCACTAAGTGCTGATTGTATTTGACAGTTGCAACATGAGGAAGATGTAAAGGCATTTAGAGAAATGAATAATGTATATGCCACCTTCTCTGTCTGGGACTGCCATAGAGATGCCCTTTGTAGCCATTGAACATCTGCATTTTTTTAAATTTATTAGCCATTCCTGGGCTTGTTGTTGAACTCCATCTTATGTATTTATACTTTTGAAGTGTGAACTCAATACAAAAATTATTCATACGGGGGGTGGTAATCAGCAGTAGACGTGTTTATGAGGTTATTTGTTTTGCTGTACAAGTGTGTGACAGGAGAACCCTGGCTCTTCAGGCCCAAAGCGCCGATGATTATCATAGAAATGGAGGGTTATGTTACAAACATGGTGGCACCACCTCTTTTTTTCTGCTTTCTTGACCTGTAATATAACCATTTCTTTTCTTCAAGCAGCTTCATCAATCTGCTGCATTGACCTGAAATTGAATCCGCTTATGCTCATGTCCTGTCTTTGATGGGTTTTGTTCTAGATCCTCAGCCATGTCAGAATCTATAACTAGCACCAAACATGCTGCTCAGCAGGGGTGATGGTGAAGGACGAATCCTGCTTATTGCAGATAGAAGGTTTGCTGTGGGCTTCATCAGAGAGGTCTAATGACAGTTACACCCCTCCAATCTCACCACAGACGTGTTAATTTGTATTCATACAGCACTCTCCCTCTGTGTACCCTGCTTGAGAGTGCTTAATGTTGTCAAATGATTACGTCTTCTTCAAGAGATGAAAGGCCTTGTTTGGACAGGCTTTCAAATATTCAGTCGTTCAGACTCCCTATACCAAGTCCTCGGCACTACATGAACATTTATAGAGCAACAACTTTCTGATTCAATTTATTTAACTATGAGACACATTTATATTTCTGTACCTATCACTCATCATAAATAATAGTCAAATAATGTGTTTAGACAGTGTCAACATCAAAGTAAATACCGCTGTTGAGCATACTTAATCAGATTGCTGCCCATTTAAACAGTTTCTCTTCTGTTTGCTTATTGTAAGCACCAGGTGGGAAAAGGAACCTGTGAGTTTTGGTATTGACATGTATAATATAGTGTGTTAGGAGAAACCATCTGCTTTTGTATGATTATTTCATTTCACCATTGTTCATTGCTGTCCTCTTTGTGCTTGTGTTTTTTTTCCAGAAGAAAGAATGGCTGTGCTTGAACTGTCAGACGCAGAGGGCTCTGTCAGGAAGCTTGGGAGATATTCCTGTTCCTGCTGCTCCGCCAGCGGGATCCCCCCGGCCACCTGCAACAGCCAATCAACAACCACCTCAGCAGAAAGGGCCCAGTCAGCTTTCAGGGCCTAGGGCCGCAGGTCCTCAACAACAACAACAACAACAACAGAAACCATCGGGTCCCCAAGTAAGTGGCCCCCTCTCTCCTGCGAAACAGGCAGGGCCTGCCCCTCAAACCAAGGGGCTTAGCCAAATGTCCCCGCAGACCAAGGGTTCAGCCCAATCTGTTCCTCAACCCAAAGGTTCAACTCAGCCTCCTTCCCAAACCAAGCCAACACAACCCACAGCTCAGAGTAAAGGCCCTCAAATGAAAGGTCCAAATCAGTCACACGCTCAAAGTAAGGGCCCTGTACAGTCTGCTAGCCAAGTAAAGGGCCCGAGCCAGGCCAAAGGGCTGACTCAGACGAAGGGGTCTGCTCAGACCTCTGCTCAGGCTAAGGGCCCTTCTCATCCCTCTGGTGCCAAGGCTTCATCCACCCCCGGTAAAGCTGCACCCACCCATGCCAAGGCCTCTCCCACCCCTTCAAAAACAGTACCTACACAGTCTAAACCCACAGGTAACAACCAGGCCCGCAAACAGCCGCAGAACCAGGAGAAGACTAAAGCAACTAAATCTCTAAAAGAAGACGTCAAGGCCTCGCCGAAGAAGGCCCTGTCAGAGACTATCACGTCACCAAAAGACATGAAGATAGCTGAAGATGCGCACAAGTCAAGACACCATGAAGTGAGCTACCTGCAACTCCCTCGCCTTCACCTGTTACTCTTGATTCACATCTTTCATTTTATTTTGCTCCATTTGAATAATTGTAACCATCTCATCAATTGTTTTGTCACCACTGTCATCGACAACATCAACGCATTGTTATGTCATCATCACAAAATCATGATGATTTTATTGTTATCTGTCTCTTTTTTTTCTTCTTTTTCTTGTGACTATAATTTGTGTAGTTGAATTGTTTTTATTTTCATGCTTTTTTATCTTTTTATCAATCTTGTTCTTTTTCTTCTTTGTCTTTTTCATATCATCATTTTTTATCTAGTTAGTACTACATGTCATTAGCTTCTACAGTTATTGCTAATGTAATAATTGTTATAAGACAATCATGCCTTTATTAAAATTATCCTTTATCAGTTTAATATTCCACCTAATCATAATACTCTTGCTATCATCATCATCATCATCATCATCATCATCATCATCATCATCATCATCATCATCATCATCATCATCGTTCCCCCATTCCACCTTATTTTGTACACATTTATTTTGTTTGTATCAGATGCAAGCTTTTGTTTAATGTGACACTTGTGATGATATTTAAGCATTCTAAGCATGTTCGTTATTCTTCAACGGTTCGAAGAATGCAATGGAGAATGCGTCAAAGATGGAAATCAAGCATGTAACCAAATGACATTTGTCTGTAGTTGTTTGTATCCTCAGCTGTCTGTTATATTCACTCTCTGTGTCAGTGTATTTATCCATCTGTGTGTACATACATTTAAGGGCAAACTCAACCCAAATCAATAGAATAACGGTTCAATAAACTACAAAATAAGATAACATAAACAAAAGGCAAACAAACTGAATACAACAACTCTCAGTTCAAACTAATTATCGTGTTGTGAATCTTGTGTAGTAATTTTTAACGAAATGTATAAATGTTGCTCAGTGGCAGCTTATGCAAAGTCAAACTCACTTGATTTCTGAAATCAAAATGCAATATTTGGGTTGATTTTAGCCTGATATATTACTGTATCCAATTTTTGAGAAGGCACTTGTTCTTTGTTATGTAATTATTCTCTAATATTTTAGTGTTCATAACTATTTCATCTGTATTAGGTCTAGAACATTAATACTGCTCCCTATTATCTCAAAATGTTCATAAAAAATGTCACTGCTGATGAGTTTGATGAAATAGTGGGATACAAGATGTGCACTGAGGCTTGTAATAGACCTTGCCATGAGTTCATTTAGGGGAAAATTATGCCTTTTTTTTCCGCTCCTGACCTCTTTTTTCCCTCTTTCTCTCTTTCTGTAGGATTACAACAAATCCAGTACACAGAGTTTAAGTGACACCGGATACTCTTCAGATGGGATCTCGAGCTCTCAAGGGGAAATTACAGGCCAGATCCGGGAGGAAGGAATCAAGCTCAGTGAAAGGGGCGCTTCCATCCCCTCAGAAATTACCAAGCTAGAGAGCTCCATGAAGCCTCTGCTAGAGTCAGATCAGAAGCACAGGCCACATTCACTGTCGGTAGGACAGGGCCGGGACTATTGTCCTGAAGACGATGCAGCAAGGGATGAATCAGAGGATGACCTCAGTTGTAAGCTTCGTCATGATTATGTGGAGGACAGCAGTGAAAGTGGTTTATCGCCATTGCCAGTAAGACAGAAGAAGTCACACAAAGAATTAACAGATGAGGAATTCATGAGGAGACAAATTATGGAGATGAGTGCAGATGAAGAAGAGGCAGAAGAATATGGAAACCAGAAGACTAAAAGAGGGCATAAAACCAGTGGGGATGCGAGCAAAGAGAGGCGACGACTCTCTCACCATTCTAATAGTTTTGAGGAAGACACCAAAGTATCAGAGGGTGCATATAAGGCAGGTGAAGAGGAAGATGTTGTAATGGCTGGAGGCCTTCGACGCTTCAAGACCATTGAGCTGAATAACACCAACAGCTATAACCGAGACATGGAGCTCAGTACTGAGCATGACCTCCGAGAGCCAGAGCTAGAGATGGAGAGTCTGACTGGTTCTCCAGAAGAGCGGTCGAAGGGGGAATATTCATCCACTCTGCCTGCAACCACTCCCAGCTACACTTCTGGAACCTCCCCCACGTCTGTATCGTCTATGGAGGATGATAGCGACAGCAGCCCTAGTCGTAGGGCGAGACTCGAAGAGGCAAAGCAGCAGAGAAAGGCTCGACATCGGTCCCACGGGCCACTGCTGCCCACTATCGAGGACTCATCTGAAGAGGATGAGCTCAGAGAGGAGGAGGAACTACTTAGAGAACAGGAGCAGATGAGAGATTTAGAGCAACAGAGAATCCGAAGTACTGCTCGGAAAACAAAAAGGGATAAAGAGGAGCTACGGGCACAGAGACGCAGGGAACGATCCAAGACTCCCCCCAGTAATCTCTCTCCTATTGAAGATGCATCACCAACAGAGGAGCTGAGACAGGCTGCAGAGATGGAGGAGCTCCATAGATCATCTTGCTCTGAATACTCACCTTCTATGGACTCTGAGGCAGAAGGCTTTGAGATGATCGGTGGGAAACTTTACAAATCAGGAAATGAATATAACCTTCCAACCTTCACATCACTCTACTCTCCTACAGAAAAGACATCAGCGGTGTCGCCATCTGATAAGACACTGAAAAGTGCAGAGGAGGTTTATGAGGAGATGATGAAGAAAGCACAGCTCATGCAGAGGCAAGGACAAACAGGCAGCCCGCAGAAAGTTGCCTCTCATCCTGACGGTAAACATAATCTTGAAGCAGGAACTGTCTTAACCCCTGGCTCAAGCCCAACACAGCTTTCCGCACCTATGTCCTTCTCCACGACAGGGAGCGATCCAAGAATCCCAGGAATCCATGCAGCGCAGCATCTGTCAAAAGAAACACAAAACAGGATGATGACGCAGAGTGCCAAAATTGAAGGTGTTGTCGGAGCTTCCACAACCAAACCCCAAGTCAGTCAGACCGCCACGACCCGACAGGCAGGCAGCACAGCGCCTGCTGGCACCAGAGCAGGCTCTCAGAGGCCAACCCAGGCACCACCTGACCCTGGAGCATCCTCCCTGTCCTCCAAAGTCTTCTCCCTTTTCAAAGGTCCTAGCCCTCCACCGTCCCCTAGTACTTCCCCGACACAAAGTCCATCGCGTACCCCATCTGTTCGACCCGCTGGTGGTAGCGGTAGGCAGCTGCCATCTTTGCCTGGTGGGGCTACATCAGCTGCAGCCCCTCATGGAGCTCAGGCAACTCAAAGGGCAGTTTCACCACGTCTTGCACGTCAGCAGTCATCTCAAGATTCGCCGGTGATGGTGATAACGATAGCCTCTGAAAAAACTAGTCCTGCCAAGCCGCTGACTGTAAATTCTTCTACTTCCCCTTTGTCATCACCTACACAGGTCACTTGTAAAACATTATATAGCACCCAGCCCCCACCTACAAGTTCTCCCACATCACCACAAATGCAACCATCACAGCAACAGTCCCCTAAGCATTCTTCACAGATGGTTCAGAATGTTGAAAAAGTTAATGTTGGGATTAGCACAGTGACCACAACTGCACATGGGCGTGGATCTATGGAAAATATATCCCTGTGTAAAATATCAAATATTCCAGGGACTACAAAGGTTGTGGGTCAGGGCCAAGTACATCCAAGCACTAATGTAGTAGATCTTAGAGCTCCTCAGAGGCCTGCACCAATTATAATGACAGACCAGGGGATGGACCTAACGTCCCTTGCCTCTGACACAAGAAGATACTCTTTAGGATCAGAGCAGCCATCCGGTCGACACACAGCAGTGCAGCCTCTTATTATGAACTTGAATGCACAGGAGCAAGTGCATGTGTCTGTATCTACACCAACCACAGTTAGTGTCACTGTTGCAAGTTCATCATTCATGTCCCAATCAAAGCAGCCAGTGGTGTATGGAGATCCTTTGACAAACCGTGTAGATCTGGGGCAGGGGGTTGGAACAGCTGTATGTTTAACCCAGAGTAAGCCAGCAATTTCTGACCCATCTATTCCCAAAATTGATGCCTGCCTGGAGAACCTGGGTATACAACAGCAACAACTGCAGTTACAGCAGCAGAAGCTCCTGCATCAGCAACAGCTCCTTGAGCAGCAGCTCCAGCAGCACCAACAGCAATCCTCTTATGCTCGTTACAATTTAGCCAATCAGGTCCAGCCACTGCTGATGAAAAAAGACCTCGTAGTGAGCCAGACAAGCAGTGCCCAGCCTGTAGTGACTGCTAGTGCCATACCTAGAGTATCCCCCCTGGCTCCACCATCAGTGTGTGGAGCTCAGGCTTCTAATGTTCCTCATGAAATCTATGGTGGAGTTGCCTTAGAGCTAAAAAACAAGCCAACAGTAATGAATTTGTCCACTGGTAAACCTCATGTTATGATGGTGCAACTTGATGAGAGTAACACGTCACAGGTAGGGACAGTGACTCAACTGGTAAAACGAGAGGAACCTCCTCCCCCTCCTCAGGTCTTGGATCTCACAGGACAGATCAAGTCGGAAAACCAGGTGGCTTGTTGTGATGTTGTTTACAAATTACCCTTTGCTGGTTCCTGTTCAGGGTCATTCACTCAGAAGCCTACAACGGTATCCTCAGATAAAAACCCTACCACTGAAACCTCTCAAGCAGCCCACCCTCCCCATCCACCACACTACAATGTCAGCCAACAACAACCGCCTCAAGTGACACAAGGAGTGACAGAGGAACATAAACCATATCAACCACCCATAGTTCCCTCAGGAAGAATACAGCCCTCAATGTCTGATACTAATCTGCCTTCCATGACTGATGCTGGTCACTATCAGAACAATGTCCAAGGGGGTCTGGCGGTAGATCTTAGCAGCATGAATCAGCCTTATGATGGTAGTTATCTCGGCATGGGAGCCCAGTATGGATCTTACACAGACTTGCGTCACCAAGGAGATTTTGCAGGCCCTTCATTACCCCTTCGCCGATATGGCTCCATGTCAAATATCAATTCTGACCATGCATATGGTTCAGGATCACAGGACTCCAATCTGGCTCAGTATAGTGCAACCACTGCCAGAGAGATCAGTCGCATGTGTGCAGCTCTGAATACAGTGGACCAGTTTGGGAGCCGGTTCGGAAACCCTGAACTTGTATACGGAGCTGGAAGGGGTGGACCTCTAGGTAGACTTAATCTTCAGCAGAGCTTAGCATCAATAAGAGCAAACCTTCTGTATGGCCCGGATGGAAGACCAACGGCAAATGGCCAAACCCTAACAAACCTAATAAATGCCAGACAAGCAAGTATTCGCGCCTTGTACCCTGCTGCTATGAGAGGAGGTGATGGCATGATATATTCCACAATAAATACTCCAATAGCCTCTACCTTGCCAATTACCACCCAGCCTGCCCCTGTCTTGCGTCCAATGCCCAGGGGAATTTACAGACCATACCCTACAGGTGTAACAGCTGTACCATTGGCTAGTCTTACCAGGTTGCCTCAAGTGACTCCTAGAATGCCTCTGTCCACACAGGGACCATACTCGTACCCTTCTCCAAATCAGTATCCTGCATCACCTACACCATCAGGAAGTGTGTCTGCTGCAAGCAGCTCACACCAGGACACCCCAGTGTACCTTGGAAAGCCTTCAACAACAGTTGCTCCACAAACAGCTGCAACCATTCCACCAACCCCATCTGTGGCACACTTAGGAGCACAAAATGTACCAGCACCTGGTCTGCAAAACACAGAAGGTCAGCAGACAGACCGCCCTCAATTTCCCTCACAGACTGTTACATCCCTCCCTCAAGCTCATAGCCAACCTCCAACTGCCCAGTCAGTTCAGGCTCAAATGCAACCACAACAGGTACCTACTCAAACTGAACCACTATCTTTGACTCAAACCCAAACTCAAGTTCAGCCTATAAGTCAAACCCTGCCACAGGGCCAGCAACAAGCAACACCCCAAGGTGCTGCCCTTGCACAGAGTTCCACACTTTCTCCTCCCATGGATGCACAGACAGGTAAGGAAGATGAGAGACTCAGTCAGCAACAAGAACATATGCTACAGCTGGAGCGAGAGAGGGTTGAACTGGAGAAATTACGGCAGATGCGTCTACATGAGGAGCTTGAAAGAGATCGTATGGAGCTCCAGCGACACAGAGAAAAAGAACAATTACTCGTCCAGCGTGAAATTCAAGAACTACAGACAATCAAACAGCAAGTCCTGCATCAACAGCAAGCAGAGAGGGAAACTCAGCTCATCATGCAAAGAGAACAACTGGCCCAGCAGAGAATGCAGCTTGAACAGATTCAGTCTCTGCAGCATCAGCTTCAGCAGCAGCTAGAGGAGCAGAAAAGGCAAAAAACTGCAGCAGTGGAGGCAGCAGCAGCAGTTGCAGCAGCAGAGGCAGCCGCTGCATCGGCAGCAGCAGCAGCAGCAGCAACATCTGCACAGGGTACTATTCAAGGCGTAGTTGTTGGAGGAGGGGCCCCTCAAGGGTTCATTATCTGTGACCAGAGTGGTAGAGTTATTCAACAAGAAGGACAGAGTGTTCAGTTCTGGCAGGATGGACAGGTGGTCCAGGCTGTGGTAGCTGCTCGACCTATCCATAGTTCTGCCTCTGAAATGTCTTTGAGGAGCAGTGACAAACAGGCTGATTCCAAGACCATGAAAAAGCAGAATTCCATGCCTCGGCTGAGGGATGGCTCAGAGGAGGACTCTGTGAAGAGGATTACAGATAGCTGTGTGCAAACTGACGATGAAGATGGAGAGGACAGATTCATGAACAGACGTAGGAGAACAAGACGTATTGCGGACTGTAGTGTACAGACTGATGAAGAGGACCAGGGAGAATGGGACCAACAGCCAGTAAGGCGCAGACGATCGCGCGTATCTAAGCACTCTGAATCCAGTGGTGAAGCCAAATCAGATGTGTCATCTAAAGTGGCTTCTGCAAGTATTGCTAGTCAGACCACAAATGATTCATCATGCCAGACCGAGCCAGACCAGCTTGGCAGGGTTTCACCTGCAATCCACATTACCATGGCAGAGACCTCAAAGGTTGACCTATTACATTATATAGCCGCCCCAGAAAGGACCCATAAAGGAGAGAGCCTGGCCTGCCAGACAGAGCCAGAGTCTCATTCTCAGGGTGTTGTTGCCCCTCAGCTGAGTGTCCCCACAACTATCAGTCCATACTCCACAAGTCTGCATATAGTTGGTGCAAACACATCTGATCCAACATCTCCTAGACTCCAGGGAGTTGCTAAGTTTGAAAGGCGAAAACCAGACCCTCTGGAAATTGGCTATCAACAGCAACAAAATGAGTCTCGCCAGCCCCCCAAATCTCCCCAGGTGCTATATTCCCCTGTATCTCCATTGTCTCCTCATCGTATGCTGGAAACAACATTTGCCTCCCAAGAGAAACTCAACAAGGCCCATGTCACACCCCAGCAGAAGGCTTTCACAGCTGAATCACCCCAACGCCACCAGACCCTACCAAGACCCATAAAAAGTGTGCAGCGCTCCATGTCAGATCCCAAGCCTCTCAGCCCCACATCAGAGGACCCGGCCAAGAACAGATTTTCGCCGTATCATCAACAAGCTCTGTCCAACAGTCAGGTATGAAACCACCACTTTATCATGTTTTTACCACTCACAGCAATGTTTACTGTCATGATAGCTAAAAATAAAATATATAAGTTAAGGGAATGGATTCACAATATATATATATATATATATATATATATATATATATATATATATATATATATATATATATCTAATGTAACAACCCCACAAAATCTAATCAACAGTTTCTTTAAATAAAGCCACAGCGCACTGTGCATAAATAAAAATTTTAACCAGAGACTATAAAAATCCTCAAATTAGGAATAATGTTTTTTGTCCTGCATTGAAATGTGGGTCTTTCGTTCATTATACAAATATAATAAGGATGTTTTCACTGCTGATATACAGTATGCACTGATGTCAAAATGAACAAAAATAATTAGATAATAAAAAATGTATAAAACATAAGAAAGAAAACATTAGATGCATTATTTAATAAATTTGAGGTATTAAATTCCAAAATGATGGAACAAATTCTTTTCACAGTCAAACCAAAGGCCTGTTTGACTAATAATGATTTTGTTCAGTGTCCAAAATAATGAACTGCTTTGCTACACTATAGAAGTAGTCAATGTAATGTCTTTAATTAAATTAAAATATGAAACAAATAAATATATGCCTGTGCAGGATGCTCTGTGTGTATATAGAGGATCACACAGGATCTGGCATCGACAAAGTGACAGAATGTTCTCATGAGAGCAGCTGGTCATGCCAGAAAAGATTTTCCCATCATCCATTTCTGCTTTTTCTCCTCCCTTATATTTGCCTCTCTATTATTTTAGTCTTTTTTCCTCCCTCTCTCTCTCTCTCTCTCTCTCTCTCTCTCCCCTCCCCCCCTCCCCCTCGTTCGCTCTCTCACTCACTTTCACTGTCATGTCTTCTATATCTGGCAAACCTTTAAGAGTTGCCAGGGGGACATGCAATGTGGAGCAATCCTGGTGGTGCTTTGCTATCTTCCTGACTGTTAGCAGCTGGTCAAAGTAAATTAATATTGCTCTGCGCTTAGACCAAAATCAGTCTGAGAAGCAAAGGTAGAAATCAGATGTCAGGCATTTTACACATTATACATCTGATCTTTAGTGTTAGTGGTTCTCTTTTGGATACTTAACAAAATCACCATGGATCTACTCACTATTTTGTAAGTAGTAGACTAGCATAGATGTCTCTTTAACTATTGCTTTTATTTTGAATGTTTGACTGTTCTTCTCTGCATGTTGTACATAAATAGTTTAAGCAATATGAAAAGAAGACAGACACTCTGGGAGTTTTATTAGAGGGGTTAGCAGAGAATATATTTAAATGAAATCAGTGAAATCATTGTATTTTGGTATCTCCTGGCAATTTCTAAGAAAAACTGTTTTACCATTTCATGCCTGTGTACATTTATTATTCTGCTGAAGAAAAGACTCTTCTTTGTTCAGTATTTTATTTGAAACTGTTATGACATTCATATTTGAATTTTGAAATAACTGCAGCCACAATGTTACACATGGCTAAATTGTCCTGGTTTCAATTCTGGGTACAAATAGCAGCTTTATTGTATGATAGAGGGGCTTTGAGTTGACTACACTGACTGCCACTTCTCAACATTTTACTTACCATTGTTAATCAGGCATAAAATGTAAATCGACACTTAGCATTTTTGGCTTCAGTGAAAGAACATTTTAATCAATGTAATGGAATCAAACTATGTTAATCGGAGGCTCTCATTCTCCTATAGTACATAGGTCATTAATTAACATCAAGTGGTCTGACAACATATCAGACTCTATAGCTCTTCACTTAGGTCTAGGGATGATGAAATTTGCAGACCCTCTGCGAGTACCCAGTGTACAGTAATGAGTCTAATTTACATAAACACATTCTGTTTATAGCTCGGTGTTTGCTGATGTGTCTCTGCCTCTCCTACCAGATGGCCTCCCTGCAGCAGCAGCAGAACTCTCTGATGAGGAAAGTAAAGAGGACTCTCCCCAGCCCCCCTCCAGAGGAGTCTCCTCTCCCCATTGTTACTCCAGCACAAATGTACAGCTCTCCTGGCATGCCCCAGAGGGTCCTGCCTAGACCCAACCAGGGGGTCACTAAGGCCGGCCTACTTAGTGAACTCAAAGCGGTGGAACAAGAGTCGTCAAAGCTACGCAAGCAGCAAGCCGAACTGGAAGAAGAGGAAAAAGAGATTGATGCCAAGCTGCGATATTTGGAGTTAGGCATCACCCAACGTAAAGAGACCATGGTGAAGGAGAGGGAAAGGAGAGAACTGGCTTACCTGAGATGTATGGGCGACGCCCGTGACTATATGTCAGACAGTGAGCTCAATAACCTCAGGATGGTAGCTGCAACAGGGACCTTTGACGCCAATGGTCTGCTGACAAGGCCCAGCACTGCACCGCTGAGTCAGTTTACTAATGACCTCAATGCAGCTTCTCAGTATCCCTCAACCTCATCTTATATGTCCTACTCATACCCTCAAACTCAACCATCAACACAGCAGCCAGGCTCTGCTTACCAACAGATTGGCTTCCAACCCCCTCAGTACCCTTCATCCTCTGCACCCCAGCCAGGAACTTTCCAACCCCATCCCCCACCAGGCCCTGGCTACCAGAACCAAGGAACCTACTCGTCCCGCATTTATGCCCAGTCCTCCTACCAGCCAGACCTTGGCATGCAGCAGCATGGTCACCAGGGCTTCCACCAGCCTGGTCAGCCTATGCCAGCTCAGACCCTCCCCTACCCCAGCCACAGTTCTTACCAACCCGTCCTCTCCTACCAACCCCAGGCAGAGATCCTTACAGTCCACCAGAGACCAAGGCAAACATCTTTGGCTGACCTTGAGCAAAAACTCCCCACCAACTATGAGGTCATCAGCAACCCAGCAGTATCAGTGGCAACATCAGCACCAGATACCAACTTTGGCACCGTGTACAGCAATGCATATGGACAGTACCGTCCCCCTGAGCCTGGCCTGACTCACTCTGCGGACAGCCCCACCTCTGCTTACGCTTCAGATGGTCTCTACACCTCTAACCTGGAGCAGAATATTCCTAGGAACTACGTCATGATTGATGACATCAGTGAGTTGACGAAAGACAACACTAACCAACCCACCGATGCTTTAGGTCATCCTGTAGGAGGGCGTTATCGCACTGAGAACGGCCCTGCTCGTGGGAGCGGCTACGGTAGGCCTGAAGATGAGCCTGTGGATGCTTACGGCAGACCTACAGGCTCAGCCGGTTACCAAGGAACAGCTGACAGCCGCACCAGCACCACAGTGAGTGGAGGCTCTTCCTATTACTACGATGATTATAAACATACATCACGGAGCGGCTCAAGCAGCCACAAACTCGCATCCAAGAACCTCGCCCCTGCAGTAGTCTCCTCTAAACGCAGTAAGCACAGGAAGCAAGGAATGGAGCAAAAGATTTCGAAATTCTCCCCCATTGAGGAAGCACGGGATGTGGAGTCTGACCTCGCCTCTTACACAATGACAACATCAACAGGAGGCAGCTGTACAGTTGTGTCCAGATCCAAGAAGGTTCAGGACGATACCTACGGGATGAAGAAGAATGCATATGATCAGCAGAAATATTACGGCACCAGTCGTGAGGCTCTTGAGGAGGAGGACCGTATGTACAGCTCTGGAAGGTCGAGGTCAACTGGATATGGTATGGACAAGATTTCCTCCAGGGACGCCACAGGCCACAGGAGTAAATCCTATGAAAGAGACGCCATGGAGCGGTCTCAGAGAAGCAGCCGCAGCGGAAGGCCTCCCATGCGCAGCCAGAATTCGGAAGAAGAGAGCCCACTCAGTCCTGTTGGGAAGCCTGTGGGCATGGGGAGAACCACTGGCATACCGGAAGCCCATGATGTCAGGAATCAGTATGGCTCCAGCCATTCGTTGCCAGATGTGCAGGACCACCACAAGAAGGACCTGCCGAGGAGTCATGTCTATAAACCAGACGACCCTTACCTTGTAGATGACATGCATTGTGCTGTCTCAGACAGTGAAGGTAACTGGTGCTGAATCATTTGTACTGCATGAAATCCGTTCTTCCCGTCTTTAAAGTGTGCTGGAAAGAAAATGCATGCCAAGTGTGGAATTTTGAGAAGAGCGCATTCATTTGTTTGTCTGTCTTTGTCTTTTTTTATGGACTTAAAAAACGCAATGAAGCCAAAAATGCCTGTTTTATATTTGTTTTGCATACAAACTTTTTCAGTGTGAGGTGATGTCTTTTGTTTTTAAAGTTGTTGTTTTTTTTGTTGCTGTGGCTGGATTCCTCAATAATGTGCATGGCTCTGGAATTTGGGGCACGTTTTCCCAGTTTTTTTGCATGGCTTCAGTCTGCATGCTGCTCCTCTCTACACATTAAACAGTTGACTGATGATGTTTGCTTTGGTTTTGAAAAGCCTATCACCTGGGCCAAGAGGAAACAGACTGGTTTGAGAAGCCACGAGAGGCCCGAGCTGATCGTTCTAGACATCATGGAGGTGGAGGTCACTCATCAACAGGTAGGCGTAATAAACAAACCTACCATGATTACGATGAACCTCCAGAGGATTATGGACCGCAGGATGAGTACAACCAACAACGCCACTCCTCCTCTACAACATCACGTGACCACCGTCACCATGGCGGCAGCTCCGGCAGGCACAGCTCTTCTCGCCACACCTCAGAGGATCCCAGGTCCTCTCGACCTTCCAGGACACACCCCAAAGACCCATCTGGTCCTCGTACTGATGGCAGAGGCACCTCGTCTACACCAAGAAGGAGCGGTCCAGACTCGCGCTCTGCACAGGGAAGCCCCCGGAACTCAGGCGACTTCTCTCGTGACGCAGCCTCTGCCCATCACCATGGCACTGGTGGGAGGAGCCAGAGACCCCAAGGAGATCGCTCCAGGAGGCAGGATCCATCTGCTGTAGGGCCTAAACCACCACCACAACAGCAGCAGCAGCAACAGCAGCAGCAGCAGCAGCAGCAGCAACAGCAGCCCCCACAGGGCCATGCTGGACAGCAGCCCCCACAGGGCCATGCTGGACAGCAGCCCCCACAGGGCCATGCTGGACAGCAGCGGTCAGGCGGTCAGGGTCAGTCTGGGCGACATCCAGGCTCTGAACCACTTGATGTTAGTCAGCCGGCCCACCAGCAGAGTGGACAACAACAACAGCAGCAGCAACAACAACAATCACTGCAGCACAGCCAGACCTCTCAGAGCAGTCAGCCCACAGCAACCACTGCAGGAGCTGGAGCAGCACAGCAGCAGCCCAAACCCGGCCAAACCCCACCACAGGGACGCCAGGCAGGGGGAGTGCCAGCAGCTGGGCAGCCTGCTCCTACTACAGCGGTTAGTGGACCTCAGCGTGGCTTTACTTTACTCATATGGAAAATAATGACACTATATTTTTATGGTTATGAAATGTGGTGGTAAATGCCATTGTTGTGTGTCCTATTGGACCTTACAAAACAATTTAAAGGAGACATATTATGCCCCCTTTCCACAAATTAAAATAGTTCCCAGGTGTCTTAAAGACATGTCTGTGACATGCTTTGGTTAAAATACCTCAAGAATCAAACATCACAGCTCTTTTCATCCTCTCAAAACAGCCCTGTTCAGAACTGTTGGCTTCAGTGCCTGTCCCTTTAAATGCAAATGAGTCACTGCTTGCCACACCCCACCCCTTCTACCAGTCCCAGGTAGGGGTGGTATTATGCAAATTCGAATTCTAGTTACATCACTGGAAGACAACTGAGGGAACAGCTGGATTTCAATCGCCTGCACATCACAGATTTTTTTTGTCAATTCTCACATTTTGGGGGCCAGGGGGGCAAGACAAACACCTAAAAATATGTTAAGGAGCCTCCAAAAAGTGATATTTCCATAATATGTCCACTTTGAAATTGCACAATTTGTGGGCATTACATAGATTACATTAGAAGAAAATTTGGTGAAGGGTGGAAGGGAAATTAAGAGTTACACTAAATCATAGATAATGTTGTTTTCTGATTAAAATTAGAGGACATCCAATTTAAAATATTATGTAGTAACAAATTAAACCTAGCCTTAATTTAATTTTTGTCTCTAATACATTTTCTGCAGGCAAAGATGGACACTACAACTGCAGCACCTGCTGCAGGGGTGAAACCTACAGGAGTCCCGGCCGCACCTCAGCCTAACAAAATAGCTACACCTCCTTTAACAGGCATAGGTAAGTCTCAGTTCCACCACCACCATAAACCACACAGTGACCACAGGCTAATGATGACATATGTGATGGTTACGTTGTTTGCTGTTTGCAGGCTCCAAGGCTGCCCCTGTTGGGATCGGTAGCAAACCCGGAGGTATTGGCAGCGCTGCGGCAGGACAGCCACCTGCTGAGGGGGAAAATGTCCTCAGCAAAATCCTGCAAGGAGGGGCAGCAGAGCAGGCGGGAAAACTGGGAGATGGTACAGTCATGAATAAATTAATGAAAATGCTTCTGTTTAAACGAGTGTATTATTAAACAAAAACAAAAAATTAAATTAAAATAAGACACTGGAACTCCAGTGCCCACTTCACTGTTTGACTTAG
Source organism: Trachurus trachurus (assembly GCF_905171665.1). Classification (NCBI taxonomy): domain Eukaryota; kingdom Metazoa; phylum Chordata; class Actinopteri; order Carangiformes; family Carangidae; genus Trachurus; species Trachurus trachurus. Next base: position 29,040,381 of record NC_139896.1, read on the forward strand.
GATGTTTGCACATTACTCTATTTAACTTCTTTCTCTCCAACACACAGCTCTGACTGGCCTTGGGAAGAAGTTCACTTCATTTTGGTGAACTAATCAGAGAAGGGTAGGTGAATTCAAGTTTTTAAGTTTATGTTGCAGGAAGATGTTTGTTTTTCCTAAATTTGTATTTAAAGGAGACATATTATGCCCCCTTTCCACAAATTAAAATAATTCCCAGGTGTTTTAAAGACATGTCTGTGACATGCTTTGGTCAAAATACCTCAAGAATCAAACATCACAGCTCTTTTCATCCTCTCAAAACAGCCCTGTTCAGAACAGCTGGTTTCAGTGCCTGTCCCTTTAAATGCAAATTAACCACGGCTTGCCCCACCCCACCCCTTCTACCGGTACCAGCTAGGGGTGGTATAATGCAAATTCGAAATCTAGTTACATAAGTGGAAGACATCTGAGGGAACAGCTCGTAAAACCACATGAATTTCAAGAGGGAACCTGCACATTACAGATTTTTTTTGGTCAATTTTAGCATTTTGGGGGCCAGAAGGCAAGAATAACACCCAAATATATGTTAAAGAGCTTTCAAAAAGTGATGTTTCCATCATATGTCCCCTTTAAGAAGAATGGATAAGCAGGCAACAGATGGCAGTCTGCTCATCAACATAGATCAGGAATTAAATTGGGGATCAACCAGTGGATGTTTGGGAAATTATCATGTATGTGTTTATGGCTTCACTTGTTTACTTTGACTCTACTGTGTTTCTTTCCAGAGTATCCAGCTTTGAAATGAGGGATTGGTAGCTTTGTACTTGAAAAACCTATGAAACTGCATTACATATATTTTACATTACCGACAAACTAGAGGAAGAGAGGTGTTGGGCGCATCAGTGAGTATTTCATTAACTCTTCCTTATTCTTCCGGAAATTGATTCATTCTTTGAACATTATTAATTATACTTTTTTTTTTTCTCTATTATAAATATTGTGTCACCTGCTCCACTGAGCAAGTAAAAACCATACTATTTAAAGATTTTAATGTGTTTCTTTACTTTTGTTACACTTGCATCATGTCAAATAGATGCAGTGGCTTGTTAAACGTCTATGTCCTATGTCTATGTACCTGGTGAATTAGAGTCTTATTTAATGCACCCCAAGACTCCGGGCTGTGAAAATACAGAAGGCCGTCACACTTTGATGAATGGATTACTTGTTTTATCAGATGCACAGTATATTTACACACATTAGCATAGTCCATGTCTGCATAATGAGAAGACTCAAGTGAAGTGATGAGTCATTAAATGCTGTGATTGTATATTCGGACTGATCTCCTGTACTTTCCCCTTACCCCAAATTACTGTACAGAGCTGGAATCAAAGGATGCCTTGTCAGCACTGTATTCCCCAGACGCGGGCACACGATTGAAGTGATTTAAATGAGGGTGATGGCTTCGTCAGCATGGTGTTACAAGACATGAGCAGAGGCCTGAAAGTAAGTGGGCGCCTTGACACAACTGCAGTCCCAGAATGATGATAATGAAGACATCTGACGACTCAGTGGTGAGTAACTTTAAACTCACGGCCTCTGTACAGATGTTGATTGTGTTTAGCTGCTCGCTTCGGTGTTTTGCTTCTTTGTGTCACCGCCGCCTCAGGTCAGGTTATTTGAGGCAAGGTTTGCCTGAACTTTGTGCCGGAGAGGTGAGAGGCCAAAGCCAAGAACAAGGGAGGTCAGCGTTAGCACACGTCACCTTCTGACTCCACACACTTGCAATAATCTGGGCCAAGCACACTGGGCTATAATTAGCCTGAGAGGGCTAACCGTGGCTTGGCTTTAATGTCACACACGCAAAGACGCACAGGGACAAGAGCACATGCAGGCGGCACAGAATCATGACTCATGGAAAGCATCACTCGTTACATGGAAGAATGAACTAACCAACTAATTCTGCTCAATGGAGTGGAACCACAGAGGCGCAACTAAAGCAGATTTCTATGCACTTTATTTAGCTTCTGTCAAAACACATTCCGTGACTCGCACAGGGTGAAGTTGCGCCTCATTTGAATGAAGGTCTCTCATTCAGCTGTTGTGTTAATATCAGTCAGTCATCTTTGGCCAGTCTGCGTACTCAGAGGGGGGAATGTGGAGATAAACCCGACTCAGTGCTCCTGGAGCAGCAGGCCGGCCTGCTCAGCCCAGTGGATTACTGCCGATACCAGCAGGGCTGTGATTGGGTAGAGTATCATCATAGGAAGTGAGGGGGGGAGTAGGCTGGCAGTGCTGTAAGATAAACATAACAGAAGGCATCAGAGTGTGTCAGAGTGCTGCGTAATGCAAAACACAAAGAATTCTAAGAGGCTCAGATCATTTTAAAACACAGCTTGTAATTTTTCTCAATTTTCCAATGCATGTTGCAGCATCGTCTTTTTGTATTTGCATCAGGTCTGCTCGATGTTGTGCATTAACAATTCATTTATTTCTGCCAGCGGTCACATCTTCTCTGTTGTTATTACAGGAGGACAACAACCGTCAATAATGTGGATGCAGTGAAGCGGAGGAGAGTGGGGGGAGGGGGCTCCAGTCCTGCTTCCGCTCCTCTTCTAGAGAAAGTCTCCTGGGACGCGTGTGACAGTAAAAGGCCTGCTAACTGAGGCACCTGGATGTCATGGGAGAATCTCAGCGTGTTTGTCCGTGCATGTCCTGCTTTCAGTAAAGGAAGCCTCACAGCGCCCTCTACAGGGATTTACATGGAACTCAACTCACGTCTGAGGAGTGCGCTCCTGGCCAGGATTTTTTGATTCTGTATTGATGTTCTCAGAACCCGGGGTCAAAGCAGAGTGAATAATAAAGAAGACAGACTTTCATAGGTTTTCCTCGTACCAAAGATATCAATCTTATCCCACAACGACGCCACACAGAAGACGAGGTGTTATCACGGCAACGACAACCAACCTGATGATTCCACTACAATCCTTGAATGCTTGGTTTCTCTGGTCTCTACAGTACATTCCAGTTTAGGGAATTTGACCCTTTCTTTGAATGTGTTTTTATTTCTCCTCTTTTTCTTTTGATGTCTACAGAATGCATTGTGTAAATGTGGACATGAGAATGCACGCACAAATATTTGAAAAACTGTGGGGGAAAAAAAAAAGAAAACAAAACAAAAAAAAAAGACCATTCTTCACCACCTATGAGATGCCACCAGTCATTAGCTGTAGGTGTTTAGGGAAGGGAGTTACTACTAGTGTGCCCACAAGTGTGAGAATCACACAGATGAGAGGACCAAATGAAAGAGTGGCCACGGCTCTTTATTAGCCATCGCAAAGCCATCGTTATCGTCAGTCCCTGAGCCTTCCGGGACTTTGTCCTTTTTATTAATTTGTCTCATCTTCTAGTTTCTTTTCATTTTTGCCTGATATTCACTGAATGGAAGAGCCTTATTCAGTACATGTTTTTACTTGTATACCTCATGTTTTAAATCGTCCATATCATCATGCATTTCTTTTTACACAACTGTATACTATTGTATGTACATAAAACAAATCCAAATCAGAGATATAATGATGTAAATTTGTCTTTTGTGTATTTATGGAATCACTTTCTGGTGGATTTCTTTTCTGTTTTTTTTTTTTGTTGTTGTTCTGTGTTTTTCTTTGGTAAAACTTTATATTTTTCACTTTTGATTTTATTTGATCTGTTTTCTTGCATCAAATAATTTGCTTGTTGATTTTTAAAAGCAATAGCATGCAGAAAATGGTATATAGCACAATGGTATAAATATTGTTTAAATTAGTGGTGGGAAATATCAAACACTTCTGTCGATAAATAGCCGTACTACAATTTGTCAGAGGGTTTACAACCACAGTACCATGTCCAGACATGCATGTCATGTGCAGATGCATCAGAGCATGCAGACAGGTACGAACACACTCACACAGACACACTCTCTCTCCCTCTCTCTATCTCTTGCAAACACATATACACACACACACACACTTGTTACACTTCAGAGCCAAGGTTAATTTAGCTCTCTGCTGAACAGACACATTAACCTCCTGCTGATTAATGTGGTTACTTATTCACCAACAAGATAATCTCACTAACAAGCTGGGCCCACTGCCTCTATTTGTGACAAATACACACACATGCACCCACAGATACACACACACACATACATGTGCATACAGATATTGGAGAGGATGAAAGCAATTATCAATTTAAATGTTCTATGCAATGACTCATTTGAACCTGGAAGTGATTCAACGTACAACAGTTTATTATCATGGCGGTATTCACAAGAAAACAACAAAATGATGAACTACAACAGTTGAAAAAAAAAAAAAGGTAATGAAAATGTTTTTACTTAGCAACTTGTCTGTATGAATTTGAATATTGAATATTGAACTAGAATTGTTTTTATTTTTTCGTGGCATGTTCTCACCCCACACACCCCCCCACACACGGGGGGACTTGTTGCCAAAGGGTAAACTGTGTAGACTGTCGGTTTTGAATGTCCACCATCATGTCGCTTTGAAGCATGGGTTTGCTTGGCTTCGTCTGGCTGTTTGTAAGCCCTCATTCAGTTTTTGTGCGTTTTTTGGCTGACCTGGGCACCTCAGTGTTTGGCTTGCAGTGACTGTCCGTGCAGCTATAAACCTGTGATACAGATGGTCAGCACTTCTCATTAATACGTGTCAGTGTACATATTGGGTGTCAGTATAACCTGTGGGGTGAATGGAATGCTTCTATCAGATATTTCATTGTTGATTAAACCACTCAGCAGCCAAGCCATTCGAAAGGTGCATGATTAGATCTTATATTCTTGGAAGTTGTACCTAAATCTTGAAAAGAAAAAAAAAAAAAAAAAAAAAAAAAAAGGAAAGGCATGATATCACTAAAGTTTCAAACCTTGACTTTCACAGGCCAACTTAGAAAATACTGATGAGTAAAATGTTCAGCCAGTCATTCACAAATCAGGGCATGTCATTTTGAAAGCACAAGCCTGACTGGTAGCACTTGCTTCTCGATTAAACACAGAAATATGGAGGTTGTGTATCGGCACCTCCAACTAAATAGTATGAGATATGTACATGAAAAGACGAGGTGGAAATGCTATCTGGTCGACATGAGGTGCATGAGACAAAAACAGCCTTCAGTGCGACCGGATTCACAGAGAGGCAGACGGACACACATTCTTACTGTAAATACAAATTAATTCTTCTGTACAGCTCTTGAGTTTTGAGTACGGCTGTCATGTGCATCCCCATGCCGTATTTGCTGCCAACTTTTGTGTATAAAAAGAATATTTATTACCACAATGAGGATGATGATGATGATGATGAAACTAATGATGATGATTATAATTATTATTATTGCATAAGCATAGTGTATGTGGCTGACTCGTATTGACTGTTTACAACAGTGGAACAACACTCATATTCACAAACATATCCAGTCTGTGTTGAGTTTCTATACATATTGTGTATTGTAAAACAAGACGGAAAAAAAAAAAAAAAAAAAAAAAAAACCTCCGGGGCAATCACAGAGTAGGATGCCTTTATCAGACTATCGGGAGGTTTCGATTGGATGGATACGATCTGCGAGGTGACGAGAGTTATGGGAAGAAGCTGAAAAAATGAAACAAAAAATCTGGAAATTATCATTCACTGTTGTAAGTGCAATGGGCAAAATGTCAGTCGTGTATCCATTGTGAAACCTTGTGTTCTATTCAGTGTATTCCTGTAAACAGATAGAGTAAAATTTTGGTGCATCATGTCAAGTAATGTGATTAATGAAAAATATTGACCCTGCAATTTCCAAACAGAGAAAAGAATAAAAAGAAAATGAATATATTGTGGTTATTGTCTCAAGTGGATGTGTGTGTGTGTGTGTGTGTGTGTGTCACCTACTTCCTTTGCGGTACAGATAGAGACACTTGGTAGAGGTTGTGTAGTAGCTTTGCTGCAGACAGAGAAGAGATCAAGAATAAAACCTTGAAGGCGGCCAGACTGTTCAGATAAGACCAGGCTTTACATGCCGAAGCGCTGATGACTTATCCCTGTGTGGGTAGCAGGGAGGCAAGAGTGTGTTTGCCAATGCATCGAGAGAGATGGAGGTATGACTGTGTGAGGATGTGTGTGAACCTGCATATGTAGAGAGAGTGAAAAAAAAATACTGTAGTTTCTAATCATCCTCGCTTTGTCTGCTGTTCTGTTCTCCAGTCTGAAAATCCTCCATCTCATGTTGCAAGATGTAAATAACCCCTTTAGTATTTATCTGCTGCCACATCTCTGTATTGCAAATACGGCTGAAAGTGGAATTGCTGAAGAGTGGTTTTAGTCGTTTGATTGATATTATGGGCTGGCAGAAGAGCAATTGGACACGCTGGTAAATCTTCAAGACATTTATGCGAGAAGGTTGAAATGGTGGGGAGGCCCAGGTATCGATGCACCGCAGAGGTTTAAAGGCTTCAGGGTGCTACAGACTGAATACTTACCACATCTTGTAACTGCCTTTTGAAACCTACGTTTACAACAGCTGATCTGGGGTACGGTAATATGCAGTATGTGGAGATGTACATAAGAGATATGTGGGATTTAAACCTCTCTCACGATCTCTATTCTTATTCCTCACACAACTGAATCAGTCACTTCTCTCCTACAACAGCTGAGTCACAGAATCAGTTTAGTGTTAATGTTGGTTGGTATTGTTCTGTTAAAGGGATATTCAACATTTTGGCAAATTCACCTGTTGCCATAATCTCTATAGTTTTAGGAGTAGGTTCCTTACCTTTAATTGTCGTTGCAAGCTGCTTTTCGATCGGCGGGGCAGAGATGCGAGCTGCTCAGAGCTACACTACAGAGGCATTTCGCTCATCAAACTCATCAAATACACAACAATCCAACAACTCCAAAACGCCCTGGTGGACAAGTTGTGACCTGCACATTCACCACGTTATGAGATAATAATGGAACGTTGCGAAACAGAGTTGTTTTTGAGGTAAATGCGAAGCCCGAACTACATTCTAGACACGGCTGCTGCGAGGAAAGATTTCAGAAGCAAGTAGTTCTGAGTATTTGCTTCATGTGTCGTAATGTTACATACGTTATTATTTCATAGCGTGGCGAATGTGCAGGTCACACTTGTCCATGAGAGTGTTTTGGAGTTATTGGATTGTGTATTTAGTTTGATGGAGGGAAACATGAAAAAAAACGTGCAGCTCACGCCTCTGCCCCACCGATCGGAAGACAGTTTGCACCGACAATTAAAGGTAATGAACCTACTCCTAAGACTATAGGGATTATGGCAATAGGCGAATTCACCAAAATGTTGAAATATCCCTTTAAGGATTGTTTGGTGTGTGTGTGTGTGTGTCCTATGCCTTGTAGGTAGTTCACTGAGTGGGTACAGGAATTGGCTCACCTTTCATGTTAAGCCATGTGTCATTTCAGTATGTTTCATCTTGTATACATCTTCATATTCCTGGTGTCACTGTGGTGCATATGTTACATTAATTCACTCACTCCCACTGACACACTGACTCACCCCTTTAAGACGAGGTCTCATGCTGACACTGGAGTGCGGCTCTGGTATTAACTTACCAGCAGCCTGAACGCACGGGTTGCTGCGTTCTTCATTGTGCTGGTACGTGAGGCAGCACAGCTCAGTGAAGGACTACTCCAGCGTAACAAAGTTGAATGAACCATCAGGTTACTATGAAATCACAACCCAGGCTCCAGCTCCCCTTTCCCACATACAGTAGCAGCCTGGGCATCAATAATCGTGACTGCAGCTCTCGGCTGCCCTCAGCAGGTTAGGTACAGAATAGAAAGCAGAGGAGCACAAATAAGTACTTTTTTTTTTTATTAATTACATTTGCAAAGACTGATTTTCTATTAATGTGATTTGTCATATATAACAATGATACTGACGTGGTCTAGTTATATTATTCAAAAGAAGTTATATGGAGATTTACAGTTATATGAGTGTGTGTGTGTGTGAGTGAGCGAGACAGAGAGAAAAAGAGAGAGAGATTGTAAAATGAACAATGATTCTCAGTTGTGACGATACACTCTTGACTTTTAGGAAAACTACATGACTGGACAAACAGACTGAGTCACAAAACAATGCAGATGCATTTTGAAATGTTTTATAACTTTGCATGCATGACCTACTGTAGGCATGAGCTTTTAATGGGATAGTTCAACATTTTGGCAAATTGGCTCATTGCCATAATCCCTATAGTTTCAGGAGTAGGTTCGTTACCTTTAATTGTCGATGCAAGCTATTTTTAGAACGGCAGAGCAGAGCTGCAAGCTGCTCAGAGCTACGCTACGGAGGCTAATGGAATTTCTTGGTTTCCCTCATCAAACTCATCAAATACACAATCCAACAACTCCAAAACACTCTCGTGGACAAGTTGTGACCTGCACATTCACCACGCTATGAGATAATAATGGAACGTTACGAGGCGGAGTTGTTTTGTGTGTAAGTGTAAGTGCAAACAATATGGGCAAAGCTGTAGCCTAGCTAATCAAAGTACTACTCTGTCAATACAGAGTCCAAAAGAGTGCAAACAGAGGTACACGTGTTGGTTCTTGTTGTGCGTGACGTAGAGCTATGGATACAAGTTGAGTTTTTTTTATTTTATTACCTGTTTATTCGGCTGGGGCAGTGCGCCAGTGTTATCACACTACATGCCCCAATTTTTTTTTTTTTTCATCAACTGATCCGCAGAGCCTGTGCCTGTGAGACAGCTTTTCACTTAAACGAGAAATACTCAAGAAGACCAGATGAAAAATCAGAGCTAAATCTTTGGAACCTGGGCTAATTATGGCTGATAGAAAAATACATTAAGTCTATTTAATACAACCAGCTGGGATCCTGTAAATGCAAAACAGGGTGAGGCCTAAACCTGGACCTAAGTGCAACCTCCTGGATGCTATTCCAGAATATAAATTGGTGGTCAATTATAACTGCAAAGATTACACATTCAAAGACAACACTGGGATGTGAGCGGATTAAACTGAACTTTCACCCAATTCCACTGCTAAAAGAAGGTCACTGGTTTCCTTAACAATGTCAGCCTGTGTACTTTGCAAAGAAGAGTGGAACCAAACTAGATATGAGCAGGGACATAATGCAGAGGAAGTTGAATTATCTAGAACGTTCTGTTGTGTGAGGTTAAACTGTCAAACACATTCTATCTAACATTTACTGCATAGAGAACTATAGCTCCTGCAGCGTGTGAGATATTACTGGCAGGACTTCAACAAGAACCAGCACATATTCATAACCAATCTATTTTTATAACGATAGGTTCTCAAAGGTTAAAACACCATTAAAATGCCTTAATAAACTACCATGAACAGTCACATACAGTATAAGGTAATGTCTTAACTGCTATGTCTATCAGATTTAAAACTCAAAGACATTCATTTACATCAGACAGAAGCAGGCCATGTGATTGGACATGGTCTCTGTGACCACGCAGTCTTATAGGGAAGACTAGCACAAGGAGGTCAAGGATGGACGCTGTGAGCACATGATGCGTGGGGGAGGGGGGGAGGGGGGAACAGTGAGTCAGCTCGTACAGCCTGAACAGTGTCAGGTTAAAGAGTCAGCAGTATGCAAGTTCTACTTCCAGGATGCACTACAGGTGTGTGTGTGTGTGTGTGTGTGTGTGTGTGTGTGTGTGTGTGTGTGTGTGTGTGTGTGTGTGTGTGTGTGTGTGTGTGTGTGTGTGTGTGTGTGTGTGTGTGTGTGTGTGTAGTATTCACAAATACTACTGTAAATACTACAAGAAAATGATCAGATCACCTGGATAGGATGTCAATGCCAGGTCTGAACTCACTGGTCAGTCAGGTCCCAGGCGGAGGGGGGGGGGGTGTCTCTAAACACTGATGGGAATAACGGCGCAATAAAATAACGGCGCTACTTTTTTCAGTAACGATTAAACAAAAAAGTTACTGTTTCCCCCGTTATAACACTGTTATCATTACTGATAATAAAATGTGCTGTAACTTGCCTTGAGAAATTCCATCACAAACTAATAACCCCTTTAAAGTGTACGTTATATAGCATTTTTTTTAGCCCATCATCGGAAAAATTACGTTTATCTGGAAATACTGAGTGAGTTGTTTAGTTCCAGACAAATGGGAGGTTAGGGTGGCAAATCCAAGTAATTTGCCATATTATAACATTTTATAACAAAAGTAACGCAATAGTTATTTTTCCTGGTAATTAGTTACCTTTCTTAAAGGGATACTTCACCCAAAATTGATAATTCACCAATTTTCTACTCACCGTCATGCCAAGGAAGGGTTTGGAGAACTTTCGAGTTATCATAACGCTTTTGGAGTTCCAGGGGGGATGTATGATGATGTTTACATCATACATCCAGTGGTTTACAACAGCGAACGAACATCTTGCAGCAAATCTCGTGCACAAACATCAACAGAGCCACTGGGAGCTGCTACTACAACAAGGCTAAAAACAGAGATCAAATTAATGTTTTCCGAACAACTTTTTCATGTGGCGGCTTCAGGACACTTGGGTCAGTACAGACGAGCAGTATGGAGGTATTTGGATGTTTCATGTGTGTTTTAGACGATTCAAAAGTGAACTCTATCCGCCGCCATTACATGAAAATCCGTTGCCAGCCGGACCCCCCCTGGAACTACAAAAGCGTTTTGATAACTCTGAAAGTTCTCCAAACCCTTCCTTGGCATGACGGTGAGTAGAAAATTGGTGAATTATTGATTTTGGGTGAAGTAACCTTTTAAGAGTATGAGTAAAAAGTAACCGAGTTAGTAACTGAATTACTCAGTTACTTTTGGGGGGGAGTAACTAGTAACTATAACTACTTTTTTAAACATGCCCAACACTGTCTAAAAAAAAAGGAATTGTGGGGAATTGAGTTCATTCATCGGTGGGACTATGTGGTCTCCACCATTCTGAAGATGGTGAATCTCAACACTCATGATTCTTGATTTCATCCAATTACCTGAAAGCCATCAGAGGAGCCTCTGCCTCTGAGCCAGGATTCATTTCCTCGACGATGACAGCAGAGAAACACTCTGAGTCATCCTCAAGTGATGGGAAGTGTGACATAAAGGAGGTAGATGGAGCAGGGAGTGACCACAAGCAGTGACCGCTCATCCAACAAAATGAATGTGTCATTGTAACAGCTAGACTAGAGTGAACTCACACATGACCAGAATGAAGCTGACTCACTGTCCTTCAAGCAGATGATATGGGCTCCCCAAGCCCCCACACACACAATGCAACTGCAACACTTAGATATTTCTGGTGTAGGAAAGTAGCCTAAAAGCAAAAGTGATTAAGGAGCCACTTAACAGGACTTTACTGTGTTTAACTGCAACACGAGAGGCCAGCAAAGAGCGGACCCACAACCCTATCGAGCCCTGAATACGTCCAGATCCATCAGGCTGTTAGAGCAAAATGACAAATGAATGGGGCAGAGGGAGAACTGGCTGCTCAGGCTTTCCTCCCTCACCTGTCACTCACAGTCTTAATCTGCTTGCCAAGTCCTGCAGACTGCATAATCAATGCACAGCCCTTTAATAATGAAACAATCCTTTTTCCAGGCATTTATGTTTTCTAAAGGGGTTGTTTGTTGACCACTGCTGCTTCATCGGGGGAAAAAATTAGAAATACATAAAAAAATATGAGATCAATAACTTGAAATTAGTTGCTGTCATGTCTCAGAAGAAGAAAAATTGCCCCTGGGGATCAGCAGAGAAGCTTCAGTTTTTTGCTGCATTTTTGGGGAAAAGGGTGTTGAATCACCATGATTATCATTATCATCACCATGTGCTCATTTAAGACCTGGTTGGCTTTATCCCTGGCAATCAATGTAAGCAGATACAATGTTAATGTGGTTTCTGAAAAGCCTTTTTTCCCTTTCTATAATCTTGGTATTTTTGAAGAACAACTTCTCAGTTTTATATTTGGAAAAAAAAAATCTACGTTGAATAATAATTAAAGATATAAAATATAAATAATGTAGGGATCCCTGGTCTGACACCAGACACAAACCATGAAAGCAGTTATATAGTAAGGACATGCAGAGTGATTCCCCCAAATTTGGCACTTTCCTACTCTTTCCACCATCAACTATTAACCTGATGGGAAACAGACGAGGGGCCGTCCTCTGACAAACAGACCAGCTTTTATTAGATCAGAGAGATGTACAACAGAGAACAGACCACAGGTCAAAGGGTCAGCTCCAGAGGAACAACGAGGCAAACTCTTCATTTTGTAACAATACCATTCTGTCAGTTGGTATTCAGTTCTAATACAGAAAAAGAGGGCAATCCCAGCTGACAGCTCACAGTGTAGGGCCACACATAGAGACCAACATTCACGTTCACACACTGTGGCCGATTAAAAGTTGTAGATTTAGAATCAACCTGTTGTGAATGTCTTTAAACGGAGGGAAGAAGTTGGACAGAACCAGCACAACCCAAGCACGCAGGGAGAACATGCAAACCCCACCCAGAAAGGCCTCAGGCCCAGGGATCGGACTTCTTGCTGAGAGGCAACAGTGCTTACCACTGTGTCATCATGCCACGCCTAATTGCACAAAAACTGTTGTAGTTAACAGGACAATAATGAGCAAACTGATCATGATCATTCCATCTATTCACTCAGATGGGGACTGAGAGTAGGCTAATATGGTTATTTAATTATTTAATTATTCATAAATATGGTTGATAGCTCCTATTAATATGACAGTACACACAGTCTGACCTACTGAATAACCATTTTGGTCTATCCCACAGAGTCAAAGTATTCAGTGAAGGCCTAAGAAAAATATCACAATTTTTCTTCTGATGGTCAGTGGATCAGTGGCAGACAGGGCCTTCAGGCTAATTCAAGCATGGATGTATTATAGGATATACATGCATGTTTGTAACATTTCACATTAATGTGGACATGAATTTGATATTGACGTAGGATATGTCTAAGCTAATCATATTTTTTCCAGTTGAATGAATGCTGGAGGATTAGCTGCCTCTGGAAGAGGGCCACTGGGAAGAAAAAAGAAGCAAGTGCTGACTTTTTTTTCAGAGTACCCTACTGGCTTTAAACTCAGAATTCTGTGTTTAATTTTTTGTATTTATTTTTAACAGTGGCTCGATCCTCCTAGCCTACTCTTGAGCTCTGGAGATTTTTTTTTTCTCAGAAAAAGAAAATAAAAACTTTTTTCTCACTTTTTTCCCCACAAACTTTTTGTCTGGTGTGTGGGCTCGGACTTACTTCAGCTACCTCCTCACCTGGTGGCTGCTCTGGTCTTTCACCGGTAATGTGGATCAATCAGCTGTTTGTATGGACGGTGCTGCCTGGACTGTCCCGCCCTTTGCTTCATTTTCAATGTATTGATGGCGGGAACTCCGACAAACACTCTGCTACTCCACCTGTCCAACCGGCGCAGCTGTATCTCTGCCTCCACATCGCCCGTCATCATGCCCGTCGGAAAAATAACCACCATGTCCTGGAGCTTTAAAGCCGACGACTCCAAACCACTACAGTCCATCTGGTCTTCAACAACTCCGACAGAAAGTTGACCACAGTGTGTTAGCCAGTTTAGCTAGGTCGCAGAGTCAGACACAACCACAACAACGTCATCTTCAGACTCTTCACCTCCGCTCCCCGACCAGGGCTCCTCTCCTCCAGGACGTTAGACCGTGAGTTGGATTTTCTGTGTTTCACAGAAACGTGGTAACAACATAATGACTTTTCACAGCTGAATGAATGAAATGAATCTACTCCTGCGTTTGTTTACATTGTTTACAATCCCGCTTCTCTGGCATAGGGAAAAGTCTCGCGATAATTCCCCATTAGCTAAATTTGATAAGATCGCTGCAGTAGGCTATATTTGGTTGAAGATGTTTCTGTAAATAGATCAAAACTCTGCATGTTTGCTATGGGGTAAGCTGAATGTCTTTGCTTCATGGGCACACGGTTGCTGGTTGTTAACTTTGCTGGTCTCTTTGTAAGCATTGTGAGTGATTTTAGGGTGACCTTTATTCAGTTTTGTTTTGTTTTGTTTTTCCTATGTTTGAATTTTTGCAGTGTCCAGGTAGCCTACATGAGTCAGTATGAAATGGATACATTTCATATTGAAATTTTTTTAAATGTGTTGAACTTCCATGTGACATTTTTTATTGCCATGTGTGGTCCCATGGTCCTATTGGAGGAAAAAGGCAGCTATCAGAGGTCCTGTGATGATAACCTAATGCAACACGTTTACATCACCCATTTGTTGTATGCTTGTGGGTTAACACATTTTATTTTGATTAAATTATTACAGAGCAGACTCTGAGGACAACACCCATTGGTAAACCAAATGGAAGGAGGGGTGAGTTAATGATAGGACATAAGACTCTTTATTGATCCCACATGTGGGAAATTATCTTGTAACAGTAGCAAAGAGTACATGATGTGTAAAGAAATAAGGAATAAAGGATTTACTCTGTACAAGAATATATAGCCTACACTACTCACAAAAAGTTAGGGATATTTGGCTTTCAGGTGAAATTTCAGGGTGAAGCTAAAATGCATTCTAACCTTTACAGGTGAACTTAATGTGACCTTCTCTAAACTTTTGAATGCACATGTCCAACTGTTCAATGCTTCAGTAATTTTTGCACAAGTTGCTGTTCTCTGACAAGGAGCTTAAAGCGGAATGTGTTAATATAACCCTTTTTTTCATTTCATTTATTGTTTATTTGTGACGGGACTTTGCATATTAATGAACATTATAAAAAAAATGTAAATACACCAGATTTAGCTCAGGGCTAATTTCCATCTGTAGTCCCGCGGCACACATAACGACAATTATACAAAACATCAATAACAACATTTATAACATTTAGTATGGTACGAGTACCATATCACAATATCACAATACTATTACACAAATCACATTACAAATTTAAACCTTAGCTGCAGTGGAAAGAGCAGCATTGTAATAATAGGTTCGGGAGCTGTTAGGAACCATTAAAGTGCATCTGTTATAAAGTGCTATTATTGCTTACAAAAAGTGCTATAATAAAGTGCTGGATTTTAAAGTGCCAGAGGTAAAGTGCCTACAGTTTTGGTAAGAAGAGAAAAGAAATATATAAAAAAAAACAGAAGAAACAAGTACACAAGGCACACACGCCCACACATACTCACACAAAAACAAGCATGCCCTTAATGTTGGCAGGCTTGGTTGTTGGTAAGCCATATTTTCAGCTGTTTTTTGAATGCTACATATGTTGATATTTCCCTTATGGCCAGAGGTAGCGTATTCCACATTGAGCAACCATGGACTGATAAAACCTTCTGTGCGAATGCTGTTCTCCTAAACTGAACCTCACAGTCACCTCTGGTGGTAGCTCTCGTTGTTGTTGCGCTATTTTTCTTTTTAATAAAATGGCCTAGTGGTGGAGGTGCCAACCCATTTAATGACCTGTGAATGAGACAGGAACTTTTGAGTAGTTGGAAGTTCTCGAATGTCAAGAACTGATATTTTTTCAAAATTGGGCAGAGATGGAAAGACTGGGGCTTTTGATCAAACACCTTGATTGCTTTTTTATATAGCTGTTTAATAGGTTTGAGAGTGGTGACTCCAGCAAACATCCAGGTTGTGAAGCAATATTCAATATGTGACAGGATCAAGCAGTGTAGGTAGGCTTTTGCCGCCTCCGTTGTAATAAAAGGTCTGATTTGTTTAAAATTTTGTATATTAAATTTTAAAGTGTTGGTTATTTTTTTGGAGTGTTTCTTAAAGGTGAGGTTGGAGTCCAGTAACACCCCAAGGTACTTAAAATGGGTTACTGTCTCCAATTTTACTCCGTTCAAGACAACCACTTTTTCAGACATTGGTGGCTCAGTGTGTTTTGTACCATTTTTGGTGAACAGCATGTGCACAGTTTTTTTTGTATTTAACATTAAACACGAATTACATAACCAGTCTTGAACCCTAGTCAAAGCATCAGTTAAGTTTTTTGCCGTTGTCTTTGCATCCTTTCCCTGAGTATAAATCACAGTGTCGTCAGCATACATCAAGACTCTAACATCTGGACAAATATCAGGAAGATCATTGATGTACATGGAGAATAGCAAAGGTCCCAAGATTGATCCTTGTGGGACTCCAACATGACAAGCTTGGTGGTGAGACATGACATTGTCAATCTTGACTTGCTGCGATCTATCTGACAGATAGGATTTAAACCATGATATAGCTTCATCAGAAAGATTAAAATGAGTGAGCTTGTTTAATAGAATTTGATGGTTGACAGTATCAAATGCTTTTTTGAGATCTAAAAACACTGCACCTACACAGGGGTTCTTATCCAGTAACCCTTTAACATTCTCAATAAAAAAACAGTTTGCCGTCTCGGTGGAGTGATTGGACCGGAAACCAAATTGCATGCTGTGAAGTGGGGTAAATCCTTTATCAAGGTGTTTAATAAGTTGGGCTGCTACCCATTTCTCAGCAACTTTTGAGACGATAGGCAGGATGCTAATGGGCCGATAGTTGGCTACCTGTGTTTTTGATCCAGATTTAAAAACAGGTATCACCGATGCCTTCTTCCAGGAAGACGGAACTGCTTTCTGATTGAGTGACTGGTTAACCATGAGAGAGATGGGCCTAGCTAGGACATCTATATGTGTCTTGATGAAGTTAGTGTCGACACCATGAATATCCTTAGCTTTAGAGTTTTTAAGAGCTGCAATAATCTTTTTTACCTCCATCTCGGTTATGTTTTCAAGATGGAAAACAGGGTGACTTTCATTAATCTGGCGGGGTTGAATTGTGGACGGGGTAAAAAGCCTTGTGATATCAGTTACACTATCTATAAAATAATTATTAAAAATATTAGCTATCATACCAGAATCCTTTACCAAGTCATTGTTCACTTCTAGTTCAAGTGCTTTGGTCTCTTGTTTATTCTTGCCTAGTAATTTGTTCAATATTTGCCATGTTTTCTTCCCATTGCCTTTAGCACTTTCTATGATGGAAACAAAGAAATTCGCTTTGGCTTTCCTCATCATTTGCACAGCTTTGTTGCGAGCATGGGTAAATTTCAATCTATCTGTGGTCAGACCAGTTTTCAGATGCTGCTTAAGTAGCACATCTCTATTTTTAAGTAGATTTCTACAGTTCTGATCTAGCCAAGGTAGATTTTTACCCTTTTTTGCTCTGTGGCCTCCCTTGCAGGCAAAGGCTGACATAATCTCTTTTAGTTTGTTAATAAAGGAATTACTGTTTGTGTCTATGTTTATTGAGGATATTGTTTCCTCCCAGTCTATTCTGGTCAGAGCTTCCTTGAGGTGAGGTGCCTGACTCCTAGGTACAACATTTGTAATGGATGAGGTAGGTGCCCTGTGCGTCTTAAGCCTCTGCTTTGTGAGCTTTCTAGAAAAAAGGATTATATTATGGTCAGATATACCGTTCAAAAAATTAAATGTCTTGGCTATCCTCTCAGGCTTATTAGTAAACAGGAGATCTATTCTCGTTTGGGAACTTTTCGTTATTCTCGTCGGCTGCTCAATTAGTTGTTCTAGATTGTGTTTATCCATTATAACCTTGAGGTTTTTTCTTCCTTTTTTATCATCCCAGTTTATATTAAAATCACCTATGAGAATAATCTCATCTTAAATAGTTATATCTTCCGACGGCAATCACCCTACATAGAGTGTTTGGTCTGAAACACGGGTCTGTCAGTCACTCTGCTCTGCTGTAAGCCGAGGAGAAAACTTTCCTTGTATCCTACAACCTTTATCCAATGAGGAGAGAGAACGGCATAAAGGGGCGGTCCTCTCTGTGTGTGCAGCCAAGGGATGCGCGTGAATGTGGTGACGTAGGGACGTGGACCAATAGATCCATGACGAGGGCGGGGGCTGCTAACTCCATCGGCTGACAAGAAGTTAGCCAAAACCACCGGATCGCTTACTTCTGCTTTAACAGCAAATTTGATCCATGATGAATCAACCATTAAATGTCCTGGTTCAATTAGAACTGGTTAGCTGGTCTGTTGTCCGCATCATGCTGTTCACATTTTGACATCATGAGACCAAGACGACACCTAACAATTGATCAATTGTTCAATCAATCAGCCGTGTAGAGGCTGGTAACTCTGTAACCCAGAACCTCAATGACCTTTGGTTGCCCTTCAAGAAGAGTGGGACGTCTCAGCAGACATGAGATGAGGAAATAACCAGTGCATGCTTCTACTGAAATGCTCTACTTTCATGTTATAATATCACTGTAGCGTGAACTTTTCACATTTTCCATAAATTTCACCCGAAAGCCAAATATTCCGAACTTTTTGTGAGCATTGTGTATATATATAAACAAAGATATGTACTGTTATGTACAAAAAATATTTAAGTAGAAAACTATATGTTTGGTCAAAGAATGTGTTTAACGGCAGCAGCTTCCAGTTGATTGATTCTGAATGATTCTGGCAGTATTGTTGCTCTGGATGGCGACAACGGGTTAACTCTGACAGCAGGGTTATTGATTCTGCTTATGTAAGAGAGGCAGGGAGAATATTATTGGCTGAAAGGTGACCATGTGGGCCCTATGGAAGCCCATTTCCGCCACCTGATGAAAAAAAACTATGAGATAAGTCAAAACAAGGAGCACACAGAGGAGCTGTCCTCGGTAGCAGGATGGCTATGGAGTTTTCATCAGTTTCAAATTCCGGTTCCCGTATAATTTACTTTTTAAAACAGTGAGGACAGATACCACATGGACTTTAACTGGACTTACTAACTTAAAAAACATAACATATCTCACACACTGTGTGGCCACACAGTCCAGTGTCCCAGAAGCTAGTAGTCCGTGTGGTACAGTATCTGTCCTCACTGTTTTAAAAAGTAAATTATACAGGAACCGGAATTTGAAACTGATGAAAACTCCATAGCCATCCTGCTACTGAGGACAGCTCCTCTGTGTGCTCCTTGTTTTGATTTATCTCATAATTTTGACTTAGTATCTCATAATTTCTTTTCATCAAGTGGCAGAAATGGGCTTCCATAGGTCCCTCTCATGAAAAGTTTTTTTTTTTTTTTAAATGAGACATGGAAAAAAGGCTCCAATAGTCTGAAAGAGACAAGCACATCTACAGTAACCAGTCAGAACTCAGACTGCAGTCATGGGCTCTCTCTGTTGAGACGAAAATCAGCTGGAGCTCAAAGAGCCTCTAACTGTACCCATTTCTCCACTTCCTGTTCATATAACCTTGCATGTGTGCATGAGACAGAAAGAAAGAGGGAGACAGAGAGTGTGTTGTGTGTATCTGAGTGTTTGTGTTCAGGGCACAGAAATGCTGATGCCTCTCCTTTGGGCCCTGTCAAGCACGCTTAGCGTCAGTGTTTACAATGCAAAATGGGAGAAAGTCCCTGTAAATTCCAGGAGGCCTGAGGGCAGGCGAGGGCAACAGGAAGACAGAAGCCAGGGGTACATTGTTCTGTTTTGGAAAAGTCTGCAGGGCTCTCTGTTTGAACACTTCTGAAGGATGTATTCACCTCGTGGTGAAGTCATAGCATGTGATGTCCTGAGTATATAGACTGATTCATGCTGCAACATAAGTTATTCTGTCAGACCTGCTCACTGTATCTGTGGTTGCCCCCAGGCAAATCTTATTTGTAATGCTGACAGTTTGAATAATGAAGAGGAGCCAGTTCAGGCCAGATAACATGTTGACAAGATGTTGCTACTGTGTTGGTTGTGTCATGGCTCCAGCTGTTTGATTACTGTATTTTTTTGTACAGATTAAACAATGGAGATATCATACAATATGTTAATTATTCATGTTTGGAGGTGCTGATGGGTAGATTTTGTTGCCTTTGGGCAGAGTCACGCTGTGAGCTGTTTCCCCCGGTTTCCTGACTGTTGACTGTAATTTCATATTCCATGCAGGCGTGAGAGTGGTATTGATCCTCTCATCTAACTCTCAGCAAGAGGGAATAAATGTTTTTACTAATGTGACTTAAATTTGAAATATTATAAACTTATACACACATCATCATATCCTATTCAGCATGATAGATGGACCCTAACCCTAATTTATCTTTACTTCCTCTCCTCAGCCACTAACATCTCAACTGGATCATCTGTGCAGGAGTAGTGAAGGAGCAAGAAATCAGGGGAAAGAGGCAGATAAGGACAAAAGGAACATTATAGCCCAGAGTAGTGCCTGTCAGGTGTGCTAGTGTCAGTTCAAACAGCTCCATCTCTCGGTATATCCCTAACATTACTTGTCCGTAGGCGTGTTCTGGTGCAGAACCACCACACGGACACAGTCAGGTATGCACACTATTATACGTAGTAGACCACCACAGAGACCCAGCCCATTATTCTTTCTGGGTAACTGCCAGCTGGTGTCTGGTTACAGAGTAGTTGCTCTCTGTCTGACTCAGGGCGCAGCTGAAAGATTGGCGTGGGGTGCAGGCCACGGCAGAGGCATCATTCCAATTGAACTGTCAACCTTTGTCAGTCAGCTGGTAGAGTGGGTTGGCAACAGCAGCAAAGTCCCAGAAATAAGTGGTGGTGCTTTAATGATTTCCAGAACCTTTTTGTAGATCGCTAATGTTGTGTGTGTGAGGGGTAACCTGAGCAGGATCGGTGGCTACTCGGTGAGCATTTTTACTGTGTCAGCAGACAACACTTTGCAGGGTTCAGCTGCAGCTCGGCCTCAGAGATGAAAGTGAGGACCTCACTCAGGTTGGGCAGGTCTCCATTAAAGGGATAGTTCAACATTTTGGCAAATTGGCCCATTGCCATAATCACCTTAGTCTTAGGAGTAGGTTCGTTACCTTTAATTGTCGGTGCAAGCTATTTTTAGAACGGCGGAGCAGAGCCGCGAGCTGCTCAGAGCTATGCTGCGGAGGCTAACCCCGGATTTCCACCGGGTCCGTCAGCGCTGCCCAACGGCTGCCCCGTGGTTTTGCTCTGTCCTCTGCCCGGCGTCAATCCCCACTGGGCGCGTCACGGCAGCACAGCGCTGCCTTGCGAGCCGGCTGTATTCACGTGAGATCACGAGATAATCCTGAACATATTACTCAAAGGTAGTTTCTGTAAAGTTAGGCTTTATTGGCAGTGGGGGCTGGCTAGCTTCTCTCTACTCAGGTCAGCAATGGGTGGGCAACCCTGCTTACCTATTTGGGGAGGTCAGGTAACGCCGGCAACACTTTAAAGGGATACTTCACCCTAAATCGATAATTCACCAATTTTCTACTCACCGTCATGCCAAGGAAGGGTTTGAAGAACTTCTGGAGTCATCATAACGCGAGATTTGCTGCGAGATGTTCGTTCGTCGTTGTAAACCATTGGATGTATGATGTAAACACAGAAGATCGTCTCGCAGCAAATCTTGCGCATGCGCACAAACATCAACAGAGCCACTGGGAGCTACTACTACAACAAGGCTAAAAACAGGGATCAAATTATTTTTTTCCTAACAACTTTTTCATGTGGCGGCTTCAGGACACTTGGGTCAGTACAGACGAGCAGTATGGAGGTATTTGGATGTTTCATAGTGTGTGTTTTGGACGATTCAAAAGTGAACTCTATCCGCCGCCATTATATGAAAATCTGTTGCCAGCCGGACCCCCCCCCGGAACTACAAAAGCGTTTTGATAACTCAGAAAGTTCTCCAAACCCTTCCTTGGCATGATGGTGAGTAGAAAATTGGTGAATTATCAATTTTGGGTGAAGTATCCCTGTAACCTCAAATGCCTGGACCTGGAAGCTGGCAGCAACTGTGCTATGCTGCTGACTGGACTTGAAAGACATTGCTTTAGTTGTGTCATCCCATTATACCGGGGCAACTTGGCTGGTGTTGGGTGCAGCAGTGAGTTGCGGCAGACTAGGTTTAGAGCCCTCTTTTGGTCGTGCTATGTTAACAGCAATGGGCTGCAGTGGTTTGGTGTGTGGAGCAGGCATCAGGTTGCCACAGAGTAGACTGTAGGGTTACAACAACTGGCTTTGTCAGCTGACATCGCTTTAGGTACTCCTGATCTCCAGTTGCTTCATTAACCTTCCTACTTTTATATTTTCTTTTTTCTTTGTTTACAAAAATAACATTTTACATGCATGACTACTTTTGAATATTTTTTTGTTTTATTCAGAAAAAGCAGCAATAGCCTATAAGTTTTTTTTTTTTTTTTAACGGAGTACCTTTTGCGTTTTCTAAAACCTGCAGCATTACACTCGTCTATGGGAGGAAGTGCTGCCTGATAGTCTAATTTTAGGGCAGAATATTTCCTCTATCCAAAAATTTAGGGGAAAAAAACAAAACTTAAATCTACCTGTACAAGTTTGGCTACAAATCCGAAATCTGAATCACCCATATGATTTTATATAATGTCCCTATCCTGACTATACTGTAGGCTGCTATATCTACATACATTAGGCTATAATGAGCGACCGGTTTATTTAGAGCCAATTAGGTGATTCCCATAAGAGCTGGATTTGGATTTTTTTTTTTTTTTTTTAAAGCTAAACGTCAGCAGTTAATGTGAGTGGACAGGGTCAGTGATTCCCATTCAGCACCGAGATGATGTGAAATCCAGTGCAGGCCCCGCTCACCGCATCTCATCCGCCCATCCCCTCCTGCCAGCTGCCACTTGCAGTAGTGGTGATGCTGCTCCCTGGTGTGTAGAGGAGGAGAGAGAGTGCGTCCGCTGCCCAATGACAGCGCAGGATGCTGAGAGAGGCTGCGAGGGTGAATGGAGGCGACAAGATGCCGTCTAGAGCGGCGAAGGAGAGGAATTAACATCGATAAAGGTACATTTGTCTCTTTTATTCTGCACCCAGTCCACCCGCTTTTCATTAGACACACAATGATGCTTCAAATCCGTGGAGTGTCCTCTCGTTTTATCCCCCTTTTTATCAGCGACTTGCCGGAAAAAGCTCCGGCTATAACCCCCTTCTCATTCCGTGGACGTTGATTGCATAGACACAGCCAGTCAGTGATCACTTGATGGCTGAGAATTTGCTTTTTTTTTTTTTTTTTTTTTTTAAAGCCGAGTCGAGGCGATGGCACTGTAGCAGCGCCGTATTTCAAAATAAAGGTTTGGGCACGGCGGGTAGGACTAATATTTCATTGGTGTGTTCAGGTGCTCGACGCACGCCACACTGGAGCCGTCGAAGATGTAGGCCCAATGAGCTGTCAATGGCTCGGTCGTGCCTTCCTGTGCTGCATCAAATGTAGATTCTGCCCACCTCAGGTGCAAGACACCGACAGGGGAGGAGAATAATTAAAAAGCAGATGCCTCCGTGTAATTAAGATAAACATCTGTCGAGGACGCTTCACGTGTTTACCGAGCCTGTTCGAAGCCGTTTGCTAACGAGCGGTTTTCAGCTCAGCACCGGGGACGTGTCGGGCTGGTTAACCGGGGCCGTTTTGGAGTAGCACATTTACATTTTTTTCTCATCCAATCAACCAACCGGTGAAGTCAACGAGAAGCACGGGGGCGTTAAGGCTCTGTAGTAGAATACGTGATGAAGAGGCTGCATGTGTTGCATGCATGCGCTTGGCCAAAGTGGCACTGCAGCCGCACTGAACCGGTTGGTGTCTTCTTTTCACATTAAATGTCTCTATTATCAATCTGTTGTAAAGGCTATTTATAGATGAATGTCCTCCTTTGTCCCCCCTCCAGACATGCGCCCTGACCTTAAAAGCACACTCCTCACATCCTAAGATCCCTGGTTTTAACTTGTGGTCTCATCCAGCACTGTTTTTTTTATAGCCTATATCAGAGGGAAAGACAGAGACGCCTGCATGCCTGGTTTTCAAAATGTCATGATTGCCTCATAGAAATCAGTCTCCCTGACCCCTTTGATAAACTCAGCAAGGCCTGTAGTGATTTTTTTTTCAGAACATCTGTATCCTCCTCTATCCTCTGTCTCTGCATCACTGCTCTCTGAATCACCAGTGATCATTTCTTCAGTGTTGACATTTTCTGACAGGTTTTTTGGGTGCTGTTGGGAAGTGTAATTACTTATTAGTAGCTACCTGGGCAATGGCAGCAACAGCATGACCAGTATTTGCTTAAAGCTGCATGAAAAAAAAATCAATGCTTAAAGGAAACTATATCTGTAATTACACCTAATAGCTGAAAGCTGCAGAACATGTAACATGTGATGCACCTGCTTTTAGATTTTTACTAAAGTTAAAGGGTTGCGGCTGGGCCTGTCAGCTGAGATCCCCTGTGCTACACCAATATTAGCACTGTCTCTGCAATAATATGATAGTCTCCTGTCTTATTGCACTTTGGTCACTTCCCTCTCTCTGGCTTCCTCAGCAATGTGCCTTGGCACCGTGGGGATCTGGCTGATGCAGTGGTGAAATCCTCCATTGCAGATATGAAATTTTTACTTTAGGGTTCGAATGAGTATAAATAGATTTGTTAAACAAGCAAAGAACATTGGTTTAGAACTTCGTTGTCTATTATTATACATTTGATATTATTAATTTTTTTAGCTCCACAAATAGGTAAATCTGCTGTTTTAATTTGTTTAATACAACAGAAACCATAACATATTTGGGTTTTGGACTGTACAATTATCATGAGCTAAAGGCGTAACTCAATTATTGGAAAAAAATACAGATAGACATTTAACTCTCTAAACTGATCTGATCAAATCACACAAATTCAGTATTTCCATTCCAAAACACTAAGGCAATCAGTCTGTAAAATCTGATCAGCCCAATGTGATTAGACAGTGTAGCTACCGGATGGACAGAAAACAGAAGCATCATACCACACAATACAAAATAATGCCCCCCAGCGGTAAACTTAAGACATCTGATCTTTGTTGAGGTTGACAAGTGTGTTTTTCATTTCACATTTGAGCTTGTAGTCTGTTATATTCCTGGCATATGTGGCTTTGTTGGGTACAGTAGCTGACAGTAGGGTCTGGCAGGAAACATGGGCAGCGAACTTGCAACAAATATCCCCAGCTGGGATGTTGTGGTCACATGGCACAGATCCCAGATCACTGGTCCACTAGCATGCCACAGTTGGCATCATTTTTGAAACTCTCCCCCACCGTCATATTACTTTTTTTTTTGGCCTGTAGTTTTACCATTACAAAGGCAGCCACATAAGTGAGTCATAGTTGAAGTTGAGTCCTTCTTGATAGAATGTGTCAGCTGCAATAGGGGGCTGACAAAGGGCAGCAGAAGATAACATGAGGGAGATGTACAAAGGAGAGTCACTGTCTGGATTGCTGGTGAATCAGTGGGGACGTGGACAGAGTCTCAAAAAAGATGACAACATATACCAAACACAGAGAAACTTAACAAAAGAGGAAAAGTCATTAGAAGTAGATCTTAACAAACACTGAAGCTCATTGGACTCAGAAATGACCGCTGAGTGGAATCAACAGCCTAACAGTTGTTCTGTTTGTTCTGTTTCCACTGGCCTGCTATTACTGTTTTTACTCTTAAACCATTTAGCGGCCAGTCTTCACAGACATGCTGTAGCAAGCTGAGCGCTGAAGATAAGCACTGCAGTATTTGTTGTTGCATATGTCTGCGTATTTAAAATTGGAATTTAATTTCCCAGTGTCTCTCAGAGGAACTAAAACATATTTTTACCAGTTTATACCACACAATATGAAGCCAAAATCCGAAAGGCATGCTCCGCCCAAGCATTTAAACAGATCCAGTTTGATCTGTTCTTTCTTTTTATCTCTGTACAGTCCCATTTGGAGACACCTGTTACTTAACAACGAACAGAAATGACAGTGTTCTATGAGACCTCCTGCAGTGATCTGCCCCTCGCCAAGACTTTGATACCCCAGTGAGCTGAGGGATGCTGCTCTCAGTTATTATATCATAATGAATAAAAGACTTTACATAAAGTTAAAAACTTGGGGCTGTAAGAAAGACAGCACCTGTACCGCTACCTACTGTCATGTCACCTTGGTGCTCCTACATTCAGCTGCAGTTTGTTTTTTCATCCACACCTTTTTGGAAACTTCTGCTGCTGTTATGTCAGAAGGCTGACGTACTTTATCAGTGTGAGTCCAGGCGTAGTCACCATGGCAACTGGGTCAGAGCAAGAGTCACCAGAAGAGAAAAGTACCATAGTTCACTTTGACTGAAGAGTCAATTTTATTTTCTCCAAATAGCCTATGACTGAGTCAGTGTCTTGTCCTCACCCAGGAGTGTGATTCAGCGCTTGTCCACAGCTTTCACTATTCTACATAAAATATCCTCCATAGTGTAATAATAGTCCTGTCATCACCTGCCATCTCCAGCTTTATTAAATCATAGCCTGTGATGTATCTTAAGATATATTGGAGCTGAAGATAGCATGAAATGGCAGAGCCATTATTACACTATTAAAAATTAAGCATCCCACATCCTTCTCTCCTTGTTAGCCAGAAGGATCTGCACTATTAGACCTTTTTTTGTGTGAATTAATTACAATTTTAATTAGAATTGCGCCAACAAAGGCTGATTAGGTTTCTGTCCCAAAGCCTGGTATGCTTGTTATGATTATTTTATTTAGCTAATCATAATAGAACCATGCAAAAATACGGTATTGTCCCCTCCATGTCCCAACAGCAACATCAATATCATCAGGTATACAAAAACCCAGTTCTCTGCACAGATTTGCTGTGAATTGCAGAACACCTGTGGTTATTGAGGTCCTCTTGTCTATTTTAATTTGTTAAGTTTCATATGTTTATGAGACAATTCATTCAGCTGAGGGTTTATATATTACATTATGTCAAGTGCCATGGGACTGATGATGTTCACTGTCTGTTACAGCAGATTTTATATTGCTTTGAGCTATTGCATTGATTGTATTGCACAGGGCCCTTTGTTGATCTACTCTGCTGCTTTCTATACCATACACCATACATTGTTGGCTCTGTGTACATTAGTGATATGCTATGAGATAATTAATTAACATCCCACTCTCTAAAGTCCTCAGGAAATATAAAAAGAGCAGATCAACTGTACGCAAGGAGTTGATATCACATTCACATGAACTGATAATAGGCTATACATCATTACTTGATGTGCAGAATCTGTGCTTGTAATAAATCTAACTCATAAAACAGTAAGACATTTGAATAATTAAATCACGGCCTGCATATTTTTTTATAGAATTCATTTCAAAAATACCACCTTCTTCTGGATCATATATATCCTGTCAGTAAACCATGGATATTATTATTTACTTAACAAGAGACACTTCACTGTGCAGAACAGACAGTTATGCTCTAAGATATTTACTCTGTAGTGTACTGTTTCCTGTGTTTTAATCACTGTGTTGTGAAGCTGAGACACGGTGTGGATGTGATGCTGCTCTGTCTTTCCTAAGCGTATCAGCACAAGTAATGGGATTTAGATAAACGATGGCCACTAGGATATCCGGGATGATGCTGGGAAATTCCTGTGGGCCATTTCAAACAGGAGCCACACAAAATGTGACAGTTTCCTGCTGGTATTGACTAACACCATCATAAAGCTAATCTTACAGACCAAATCCATTTGTTTCTTCATGTTTGTTTTCTGAGGGGAATGTCCTTTTTTTTAAAGAGATATTTCAACATTTTGGCAAATTTGCCCATTGCCATAATCCCTATAGTTTTAGGAGTAGATTTGTTACCTTTAATTGTTGGCCCAGAAATATGAGCTGCTCAGCTAATGCTATGGAGGCATATGGTATTTCTTGGTTTCCCTCATCAAACTCATCAAATACACAATCCAGCAACTCCAAAACGCTCTCGTGGACAAGTTGTGACCTGCACATTCACCACACTGTGAGATAATAATGGAACGTTACGAGACGGAGTTGTTTTCGAGGCAAATGCGTAGCCGGAACTACATCCCAGACACGGCTGGTCGGCAGAGTGACTTCAAAATCACAAGTAGTTCCGAGTATTTGCTTCATGTGTCATAATGTTACATAATTATACATGATTATCTCATACAGTATTGTGGTGAATGTGCAGGTCACAACTTGTTCACCAGAGCTTTTTGGAGTCATTGGATTGTGTATTTGATGAGTTTGATGAGGGGAAACCCGGAAATACCATACGCCTCCGTAGCGTTTGCTGAGCAGCTCGTGACTCTGCCCCGCCGATCAGAAAACAGCTTGCACCGGCAGTTAAAGGTAACAAACCTACTGCTACAGTATGACTATAGGGATTATGGCAATGTGTGAATTTGCCAAAATGTTGAAATATGCCTTTAAGTTGATACATGTTTACTGAGCCTTTCATCTGATGCACACAGTTGTTATTCACCTAACAGGTGCTTCTCTCCTGTTTTCCTCAGATCTGACTTTGATGTGCTGCACCTATTAAGGCATGAAATAAGTCGCCCATGTGTGGTACAGAGAGTCAGAGCAGTCTCATTTCAGCGTGCCCCTGTTAAGGACCCCCCTGGTGGCCACACCGCCGATTCACAGGACATGTACGGCAGTGCCAGAGCTGTAGGCCATATAGAGAGCAGCCCCGCACGGTCCCCGCGCCTGCCAAGGTCCCCCAGACTGGGCCATCGGAGGGCCAACAGCGGGGGCGGGGGTGGTGCGGGGGGCAAGACGCTCTCCATGGAGAACATCCAGTCCCTCAACGCCGCCTACGCCACTTCAGGGCCCATGTACCTGAGTGACCACGAGGGCGTGGGCTCCACTGCCACCTACCCCAAAGGCACTATGACTCTGGGTCGCGCCACCAGCCGGGCCATGTACGGGGGCCGCGTCACAGCCATGGGCAGCAGCCCCAACATCGCTTCAGTGGGGCTGCCCCACGCTGACCTTCTGTCTTACAGTGACCTGGGCTCCCTCTCCATGCTGCACCACCACCACCACCACCAGGGGGTGCCCTCTGCCCTGCTGAGGCAGGCGGTGCGGGGCAGTGGGGGGGAGCTGCTGGAGATGCAGGCCCAGCTCAGGGACATGCAGAGGGAGAATGAACTGCTGCGTAGAGAGCTTGACCTGAAGGACAGTAAGTTGGGCTCCTCCACCAACAGCATCAAGAGCTTCTGGAGCCCCGAGCTGAAGAAGGAGAGGATCATGAGGAAAGAGGAGGCGGCACGCACGTCCATCCTTAAAGAGCAGATGAGAGTCACTCACGAGGAGAACCAGGTGAGAGCCGCCCTCCGAGGTAATCCACTCATTACTGCAGTAGATATCAGTTGCTGCTAGTTTGCTGTCTTTCTTTCTTTCTTTTCTTTTTTTTTTATCAACATTTTATTTCAATTTTCAAGTTAGAAGAAAATAACATGGGTGAATAATACCAAGGCACAGGCGGGGCTGTACATATAGACAATACACATTACTCAAAAAGACACTGACAGACAAGACGCACACAGAAAATAAAATAACTTTAAAGTACATTAAAAAAAAGGTTAAAGAATGTATGTATGTATGTATGTATAAAAAAAAAGTACTAATGCAAAGGCATTAGCAACTCGCCAACATTATAGCCGCCCAAGGTACAAGAGAGGAAGAAAAAAAAAAAAAAAAAAAAAAAAATATATATATATATATATATATATATATATGTACAGTATATAGACATATATACACATACTGTATGTGTATACACATTCTGATGTAATGCAGCTCTGTAATCACAGTTATAGATATATATTCTTTTGATTACATTGCCCGTAAGTATTGTTTATTTCGATCTGTGCCTCTGCCTTCACCATTCCTTTCTCTGCAATAGACCACTGTCATCCCCAGTCCAAGAAATCAGAGAATTACTGCAGTCAGTCATGTCTTTCAGTACTTGTGGAAACCTTTCTGGACAGAGTTCTTTTGTGTGCATAAATATTTAACACACACACTCTCCTCGCCCAGGACTCCAGTATCGAATCAATGTCAGAGAGACCACTTGAGCCACAGGAAATACTGAACCCTTTCATCTTGTTTTCTATAATTTAGTTTTTGAAATCTGTGCTAATATGCCGAGCCACCAGGCCCGTAGGAAACCACCGCACACAGTTTTTAACCCTGCCAACCGGCTCTCATTGGTTTATCGACCCGGAGTGGAAAAGGCACGACGACGCTGCCAACGGGTGAATTGTAGCTTCCGTGTAAAGTTTGGCCACAGCGACTCTGTATTCCGCTTTATTTGATCAGATTGTCTTTATCAGATGGACGATAGAGAGATTGCTTGCCCCGTCGTGGGGGGGTTTTAGTCATGGCCCAGTTAAATCAGTTACTGACAAGAGTAGGCACAGGGCCCAGAGACAAATGTCAAGGACACTTAAACACTCAATGTTTGTCTTGGTCTCTATCTCTGTCTCTCTCCTTTCCCACCCTCTCTCCTTCACTTAGTCTGACTTTGAGCATCTCTCTCTGTCCACCTCTGTTTATCTCCTCTCTATTTCCACTTCCATGCAACAGGGAACATCTCTCTCAGTCTATTCATTTTGATAATCCTCATGTTTGACCTCAGTCGCAGTTACATTTTCCTCTTCAAAACCGAGAAACAAATTCCATCATCTCCGGAAATGTCCAGCATGTAGGCTGAGAGCCAACAGCTCGCTGACTCATGGTGCAGTCCAGACGTTTGCATATAAAACACCTTTTTTTTTTGCTTTAGTTTGATGTTTCCTCTGCGAGCCAAAGTGCACAACACACTCAGATAGATTGTGGAACAGGTCAACGTATTGCTGGAGTGGCTGGATGAAAAGTCCACAGTGAGACGGGGCTGTGGGATGATGCAGCAAATTAAACAACGCCTCCAGCAACATAAAGGAATTTTACCAGCTGGTCGTGGTCTCCGTGCCAGTCCGTCTACGTTTTCCCCCGTCCGTCCAGCTGAGTGATGCTGTCGGACACACGGTAGGCAGAAGGCCACTCATTACTCAAGGCGGCGCACGCTGTCACTCCACCTCCTCAAGGTCATAGCCGGATGCTATTAGCGTGACCCTTAGATGAGAGCGGTCTGCGGACGTCTGCCCGGATGTGGGTTTATGGACATCCCCCCATCTGAAATGCAGGTTTTTCACTTGAGAGTTTAAAGAGGCTGCAGTTCAGTTTCCCCCAGCCCGTCCCTGAGGCAGTCCCTCGCTGGGAAGCATGTCAAGCTCTCCGCCTCACAATCGGGTGGTGGCGATCCCTAGAGGGGAAGCAAAGGTACTTTGATTCTCTTCTATCTTTATGATTCATGAAAATGTGTAAAGGACAGTGTTGTGGAGAAGAATGTGCCTATTGAAGCTGCCACTGACAGGACCCAGGCCATTCATCATTTCACTTATTTCTTATGCTCTGTGCGATTAAATACTCAGCACGGATCCTCGTGTACAGTGTATTTTTAGCCCGGCTTCATACACTGTAGGAGCTGAATGTGTCCAGCTGAATGTGAAAGCTGTGGGCTTTTATGCTTTTATGCTCGACACAAAGATTTTTTTTTATTTTTTTTTTATCCACAGCCTTGTCCATCAGTGTTCGCTCTGACTCCACGCTGAATGATATTTATATCCCTCCTGGTAGGGTTCATTAATGAAGTATGTCAGCTAATAAAAGGCAGATG
This sequence comes from Trachurus trachurus, assembly GCF_905171665.1. Lineage (NCBI taxonomy): Eukaryota > Metazoa > Chordata > Actinopteri > Carangiformes > Carangidae > Trachurus > Trachurus trachurus. The sequence goes on from NC_139896.1 coordinate 29,071,915, forward strand.
TGCCTTGTTACTATAATTGGTCTTTTCTGTCTTGATTTCTGGGGCTGTGAGGCATCCTTACGTAAGCGTACACTTACGGTGGGATGGTTTGGTCACGCCCATCGGGCCGGTTGAGAGTCTGACTGAGGAGCAAATTGCCTCATTAATAATGGAGTAATTTCAGGCCAGTCATTAACTCTGTCTTGTAGCACCCTTTGCAATTGCATCAGGTGCCTCGGGCCTCTATTAGCTTGAGCAAATGCCATGCATTATTTATCATGTGAAAATTTTTTTAAAAATCAGGGAATTATACACTGCCTTTTTGATGCCACGTTTTAGGAAAAGACTAAAGCATTGGAGTGTGTTCTGCAAAGCTCACGTTCCACTGTGAGCGAAATACCAACAACTGCCCGCGGAGCTTTAATCAAGACGGTCATGTCATCACTGTAGGGATGATTAGCCCCAGACTGTTGTGTGTGTGCTGCATTTTTGAATGTACTTTAAAATTGTCCTGAACCGTTTGACTTGAATTCAGTGGAATTTTTTTGTCGTGCTGAAGCTTGGACACGAGCTGCTAGAGGCGAGTGTGTGAGCTAGAGCGTACCATATCTGACTGAGTCATGACCACTGCTGTTCAGCCGCCCAGTCAGCCTTCATCAACGCAATCCCCAAAATGGAGGCTGAGCTTCTGAGCTCACGCTGCCTCGTTCTGTGTCTGCGCCTCAGACATTTTCATCCTTTACCATAAACTGCTGATCGTCACACGTCACCGCACCGTCAAAGTGTGGACACGTGGACGCGGTGGGGGGGGGGCGTGGTGTCTAAACCAAAGTGCTGTGGGTTGGGATTACAGTATGTGGAGCTGCAGCACACATGTGAATATACAGTACATGCCATACAGTCTGTGGTGTGTGTACTGTGTGTGTGGATGGAGATGTTTGCATTTTTTGATTAGCAGTTTTCTTCCTTTGTAGTCACGCCAGCTGCTAATGTGTGCAGAGGTTTAGTCATCACCAGCAGGCTGGGTTGTGTGGGAGAGGTATTGTCACAATCGTTTGCACATGTGCTTCGCATACAGGCGTTTGGCTTCGTGCGGGCCCAGGCATAATGAGCAGACATATTGACGTTTTCAGTGATGCCGTGACACGGGCAGCTCACGTGGACGCAGGAAGTATCTTTTTTTCTCTCTCTCTCTCTTTATTGCAAACAAATTAATTTACAAACTAGTCAGGAAAGTAGGAGATTTCTGCAAAAACGTATAGCAGAGATGGAACGATGAATACAATTAAATACATAAACAAAACATGAGATATAAGGGCATGAAATCAAATAAACAGACACAAATAAATAAATGCGTAAATAAAATGAAATAAAATTTAAAGAACTACCTACATCTAAAGTATAGTAAATACATTAGGATTAAAGGGTTGACTTAATAATTGTTACGCTTTATTAGTCAGATCATTTTTGAACACTGAATAGAAGTCTTTGGCAAGTTTGGATTTGATACATTTAGGGACTTAAAGAGGAACTATGCAAGTCTGGTCACTTTTCCTCTGTTTTGCTAACCCTCCTCCTGGCCATGTGCATTTGTTTACAACGAAGCCAGCGAGAAATCAATCAAGCAGTAAATAACGTATGATGTTACAATGTGCATATTTGTGTAGTTTAATCCGTCAGAGATTACGGGTTACGGGGGCGTTTGTGTCACGATGCGCAGAGACAAGAGCTAGGACGCCGGGGCGGCGGCACTGATCTTACAAGGTTGGTTTTCAGCCCAGAGATGCAATAAGTGACACGCGCGTGGAAGGCAGAGAGCCTCCATTCTCCCTCGTAACAAGTTAAGCCATTTATTAAACCATCACAATTACTCCAAAGTTGTTTAATTAAGGTACAAATGTTGCATAGTTGAGATACAAATCCTGCATAGTTCCTCTTTAACATAAAGGTGAAATTCATTTAAAAAGCATGTGAAGACGGGTGGGGTTTTTAGATATTTGTCTTTATGAATAAAGAATTTGGCTATGATTAGTAAAACATTTATCATTAAGTCCAATTGTTTGTCTTTTAAAATAACACCAAAAGTAATGTATGTCAGGCATTGCTGCATTTTTTCTTTTTAACCAATCTGAAAATAATTTCCAGAATAGCTGGGTTTGAGAGCATGTAATAAAGAGGTGCTGTGTTGTTTCAATGTCACCTTTATAGAATCAGAAAACACATTTGTTGCTTTCAAATCCAAATCTTAGTCTTAAAAATTCACTAGATGGGTAAAAATCACTCATTATTTTGTAACGGATTTCTTTTGTTATGGGTGAAACTGGGTGTTTAAAAAATTCACTCTCAGCACACAATTTAGATACTGCAAGTTGATCAAATGTATTCTTAATTTGATTTCTATCAGCTTGAGGAGGGTACACAGGAAGTATCATGTGAACAAACCGCTGCGAGCAACCCCCAACACCTCCATACTGTATACAGTATCTGAGCGCATAAGATGGCCGCTGCTCCACCCAGAGGACAGGAGGGTGGCGGAAATGAGGAGTCTCCCTCTCCTCACTTCAGCTCAACAAGATGAGATGAGAAGCAGGGAGACATTTACGGAGAGCAAAGGCTGGTGAGATGAAGGTGGGAGTGGAGGGAGGAAGAACAAAGCAAAGGGGATGAGACGTGTTCCAGTCCGCTGCTGTCTCCCTCCTCCAGAGCTGCGCAGGTTTAGATGAGATAAGAGCAGCGCCGCCAGTGCAGAGATGTCCGTCTTAACAAGTGAAGTAAGAATCCAACGGTGAAGATATGTTCTTCTTAATTGGACAAGAAAGAGGTTTTCATTCAACGTCATTTCCACTGTAGTTTTACGTCTTTTTAGAAAACAGAACTAAAACATCGCAGAATAATGTAGATAACATCATTTAAGTGTCTCATCTTAAATGATCAGTGTTCTGCATAACTTTTTGTTTTGTTTTGTTTTTTGGGGGGCTTTCGAGTCAAAAGAGAGACAGGAAATGGGGGAAAAGGAAAGGACCGCTCGATGCGGGATTCGAATCGGGGCCGTCTGCAGTGAGGACTGTAACCTCAACACATGGGTCGGGTGCTCTACCAGCTGAGCAGTGTTCGGCATAACTAATTACTTTAAAAAAGTAATAAAGTAATTAGTGGGGCGGTGTTTAGCTCAGTTGGCCTCATGCTGGCGGACCACTTGTTTACATAGAGGCTTGTTTGTCCCGTTACATGCAGCGTCTGTTGTCTGTCTGACGTCTGCCCGATTTCATGTGAATGCAACACAACACATGCTAGATGGGGGTAATTCCTACATATTATACCTTTAACCTCCCGTTTATCTGGAACTAACCAACTTACTCAGTATCTCTCTGCAACCCAAATGGCTTTTTTCTGACTAGTTGATGGACTGAAAAAACTGTATAGGGTATATTGGAGAGGCAAAAAGTTTGCTCTATGGTTATACAATTATGATCACGTACACATGTTTATCCAGACAGTTCAGAGTACAGAGTATGTCTGGAAATTAATCATATGATGTTAAAGCAGAAGTAAGCGGAATGTTTGTGTTAATATAAGTCTTAAATAGTTATATCTTCCGACAGCAATCACTTACATAGAGTGTTTGGTCTGAAACACGGGTCTGTCAGTCACTCTGCTCTGCTGTAAGCCGAGGAGAAAACTTTCCTTGTATCCTACAACCTTTATCCAATGAAGAGAGAGAACGGCATAAAGGGGCGGTCCTCTCTGTGTGTGCAGCCAAGGGATGCGCGTGAATGTGGTGACGTAGGGACGAGGGCGGGGACTGCTAACTCCATCTGCTGACAGGAAGTTAGCCAAAACGACCGGATCGCTAACTTCTGCTTTAAGCATTATTTGCCTAAGAGGTACATGCTTATTTGTTTAATTAAAACAGTTTGTCTATAAAGAACAGAATCGATTATAGAATTGTTACACAACACAAAAAAGAAAAAACTAATTTCCCATTACATATATAAGGTACACCCTAACAGGAGTATTACTTTATGACAGGACTTGTTGAGTCAAGTAATGGCGCATTTTATTGTCAGTAACGGTAACAGCGTTATAACGGGGGAAACCGTAACTTTTTTGATTCCTTGTTACTGAAAAAAGTAGCGGCATTAGTAATGGTGTTATTCCCATCACTGTAAATGATAATGTTTTAACGTGTAGGACTGAGATTTCTTTTGTAGAAAGTCACACATGCAGTGAAAGAGAAGCCAAAGTACTCTTACATAGAAGGAGAGTGGGTGTTTGACTGCAGCCTTATTTGAGCTGTGTGTCATGTTTGCAGTATTGAACTCCACAGAAATAGAGCAGTTTATGTAACGTCTTGTTAAGGATCATTGTCCACGTTGTTCCTCTGGTGTTGGAGAGCTCAGTGACTCTCCACTGTCTCAGTGACCTGCTGACACCTGCTCAGATCAGACACAATACGCCCTGGAGCAAAGGGTATTTACTCAGGGTGTTGTTTAGAATCAACAGCCGTGTGACAGTGGTTTAATGATTTCTATTTGAATGGTTCATTAATTGGTACTGACAGTCAGACTGTTTGTCTTTGTGTAAAATCACTGTGAAATGATACTTCACCTCATCACCCTGCAGCTGTGAATCGCTGCAGGGCGATGATGAGTATTTTTCATTAGCGTGAAGTGACAGATTTAATGCATCGTATTAAATCACATAGCTGGGATCCATAGTGCCACTGCCCAACAAATGAATAGCTGCTAATGCAGCCTGTGTTGTCCTCTCAGATATAACATAGAGGCTGACAACAGTCGGAGAGAGCAAAGATGTTTACATTTTCACTTTGTGGTTAAATATCTCGACGCCTAGTTTTTAGATTGCCCTGATAATTAGTACAGACATTTGCAACCTGCTCGGGAGGAATTGAATTAAAGTTGCTGTTGATCTCTATGGATCCAGTACCATCATCAGATCAGAATGTCACTTTGTCTTCAGTTTGCAACAAAATATTTGCGTAACTCATCACATTCCCATCAGCCACTGCTGTAATTAGTAAATGCTAGCAAGCTAACACACTGAACTGAGATGGTGACTATGGTGAACCATAGATGGCTTACATTTTCATATAGTCATTGTTGTGAATGAATTTCTTTTAGACTTAGTGCTGGAAATGCTGCAATGAAACTCTTTGTGTGTGTGTGTGTGTGTGTGTGTGTGTGTGTGTGTGTGTGTGTGTGTGTGTGTGTGTGTGTGTGTGTGTGTGTGTGTGTGTGTGTGTGTGTGTGTGTGTGTGTGTGTGTGTGTGTGTGTGTGTGTGTGTGCGTGCGTGCGCACATATAATACCATCAGTCACTTTGACACTGAGTAAATGAAAGAAAGTCTAGCTCCAGAAATCTGCCCTAGTAAGTCCTATAGTCAGATAATAAACAGAGGTATAAATAAAAGATATTAGAAAAAGCCTTCTGCACAGAAGCACTGTAAAGAACATATACATGTATATTCAGAATGCAGTATAATATTACTTAACTCATGCACGGGTACCTGTCCTGACTCTCAGATTTCTGCATTCACAGTCTTTGCTGCTTTGTTTCAGCAGAGTGGAGATGGATAAATGCCACGTGTGCTGGCAGGTCTAATTGTATATTGTCAGCCATCACGACATGCAACACAGACATTAAGAATACGGTGAGCAATAGGCCTCTGACTCAGCGCTTTCAAGCTGTCCATCTGACACAAACACCCACTCTTTGCAACACACATACGCATATACAGTAGGCTACACTGCACATGTAGCTGCTGGGGCCTGTGGCACCTGATAAAAGATCCGAACGTCACCGGAGCAGTTTCAACGGTTCTAATTTCCCATTGCAAAACACATTTGTAGTCATGGCAACAGAGTAGTAGGAATCTTGTGGTCCGTTGGTCGCACCGGCACTTTCCTTCAGACTGAAATATCTCAACAGCTACTGGATGAATTGCTATGAAATACAGACAATTCATTCACGTCCCCTGAGGCGAACAGTCAGTCTCCTGACACAAAGACGGAGACAGTTTTGATTTTTTGTCAAATGTCTCACTTGGATAGGTGTGATGATGAATGGACTGCAGTTCCCCTGTGGAGTTCATGGTGACCAGAGGATAAATCGAAACAACTTTGTCTCTCTTGTGTCAAAAGTTTTGTTTACCAGTGAAATTAAGCAGATCATTGATGGATGGCCAAAACATTTCGCTCAGTCATTCTGGGCCCCATAATAATAAATAATGATTAAAAAAAACGTACTTAAGTGATCCCCTCATCCTCATTAGAGGGTGGATTTCCATGTAATTTGACGCATCAATGTCCCCATCATGGTGAATTGTAACGGTTTTAGTGATTCTTTAATTTTCCTCTAGTGCCACCTTTAGGTCAAACATTAAATGTCAGTTTTGATTTAAGACCAAGTAATGTGCAAACTAATGACATTCCCGTCTGTCTCGGCTGCACTTTGTGTTAACTGCTAATTAACAAATGTCAACACTCTAATGAGAGGGTGAACTTTACAAGCATTACGGTTTCTTAACATAAAGTTAAACCACACAGAGAAGAGAAACTGCTCATCTTGTGAAAAATCAAACATGTAGCACGCCGCCGGCTTTATAATTAACCTGCATGTAAGCTTATTGGACTTTTTGCGTCTTGAGCTTTTAGGGAGACGAAGGTAAAACAAGCTCCTTGTCTACTGTAGCTCTCAGAAGGATCTTGTGTTTCTGCACAAAAGGATTTTTGACATCCTGTTACTCCTGGCTGCCCCAGGTGTCAGTCAGAAGGGGGGGGGGGGGGACTGCAGCTCAACATCTCTGCCTGACTCCTGAAACCCCTGGAAGCTCATTTTCCGGACGTGCAGCGGAAGCGAAGCCTTTCCTGTAAGGTTTGGTGACCACAGCTCCAAGTATCTGCTGAGTCATGACTGACTCACAGGAACTGGTACTAATTTTTTTTTTTTTTTTGCTGTAGATGACGGGGGATGCAGGAGGACTGGCCATATAGACCCTTTAACCCACAGTGCAATTATGCAAATGGAATCAGTGGAGTGCCTCCTGCAGTTTAGTTCCAAGACAGCAGGTTATTGATCAGGGCAGAGCACTGATGAGAAAGGCAGAGGGAGCAGTGTCAGGAACAAACAGGGGAGCAGCTCTGATATTTTCAGGGAGTTACTACTGACATGCTCATAACTCATGAAGGAAACCAGCTATTACTCATTTTGATTGGTTAACCCCACCACAGCAATATCACATGCATTAAATAATGGTTGAGAAGTAGTATTTTATACCCACAGCTAATAAATGATTCTTTATGAAAGGATTACACCACACCCTAACCCATCCTTATTGTGCTGTCGTTGATTTACGCCTCTGACAGTGTGCAGATCCTGTCCATCTGTATTTCTAGTAATTACGTGCTGTGTTTGATAGTGTTAGATGTGAGTAAGCGATAGCACGGTGCATGCAAACGAATGTAAATTATACTCATTACACTCATACGGTGTGAATTTGAGATGTATGAAGCGGTTTCTGTTGCTGGACCGAATGCCACTGACTCACTCAAGGGAGTGTGACAAAAACTGTTGAAGATGGCAGCGCTCCTGCAGTCAGCTGGAGATCCATCAGGTCCATGGTGCTAGTGCAAACACTGCCCTCCTGTGGCTGGAAGAGTACACTGTCACAGTGTGAGGCCAGGGATGTTAGAGGGATGGAGAACAGATTCAGCTTTTTGATCTGGTGTCGGCCCTTTAAAGGGGACACATTATGGAAATATCACTTTTTGAAGGCTCTTTAACATATATTTGGGTCTTTGTCTTGCCTTCCAGCCCCCAATATGTGAGAATTGACAAAAAAAAATCTGTAATGTTCAGGCTCCCTAGGTTGAAATGCACGTGGTTTTACGAGCTGTTCCCTCAGTTGTCTTCAAGTGATGTAATCGGGATTCGAATTTGCATAACTCCACCCCTACCTGGGGCCAGTAGAAGGGGGCGGGGCAAGCAGTGGCTCATTTGCGTTTAAAGGGACAGGCACTGAAACCAGCCGTTCTGAACAGGGCTGTTTTGAGAGGATGAAAAGAGCTGTGATGTTTGATCGTTGGGGGATTTTGACCAAAGCATGTCACAGACATGTCTTTAAGACACCTGGGAAATTTGTAGAAAGGGGGCATAATATGTCTCCTTTAATAAAGTTTCAGATTTACAGTAATACTCAGTATTAATAGTGTCAGCAGGTCAGAGCTGCCACTGATGACTAGTTTCATATGCTGCTAGTTTTTTTCTTCTTTTAAAAAAAAAAAAGTTTATTAACCATTTCATCTGTAAATGTCAGAAAGTAGTGAACCAGTTAGGCCAATTAAAACGTTTCTAAAGATGAACACATCAGAGCAGCGGTCAGGTGTTGTTGTTTTTTGTGTTGTTGCTGTTTTGGTATGTTGATGTGAGTTTGTTCTGTCTGGTTACTGTGTACTGGTGTGAAATAAAACACACAAAAAAGATACTCAGATTCCTCTCACATAAGACACAGAGAATCAGCTCATATTCACACTGCATAACAAGTGATCAGCTGATAAGTCAGCTTTTTCATTCTCATCATTATCTGATCACCACTAAACTATCACTATTTTTCTTTCTTTAAATTGTAATGTCACCATCAGAGATCAGTAAAGATAAGACTATGGTGATGGATTGGATTGGAGCCATTTTGCAGCCATTTCAAAGCGTTTTCCTCATCTCTCTCCAGAAAGGTCATCTTGATAAAGTCATATTTTGTCTGAAGCTGTATCGACTTCTCTCCCAGGAGACATTTTGACTTGTCGTAGCAGGAACAGCACCGGTAAACTAATTTTGTTAATAATGGCTCCGTTCTATCAGGTGACTCAGAGAGCCAGCATGTAAAAATACCTGAAAAGACCCTGGAACAAGCTCACCTGAATGGAAAGCGATCGTGATTAAAATGATGCATTCAGATGTCAGATGCACACAATGCTTGTCATTATCATTTGATTTGTCATCGCTTGAACGAAAAAGAAAAAAAAAAGATGCATTCTGCCTGTGCTTTTGTTGCTATGAAAAGCCAAAGTGTCTGCTGCGAGAGAGGTCTGTTGTGACTGGGATGTGCTGACTAAAGGGCTGAGGGGTTGATAAACATGCAGCTGGACAGACGCTGATGAGTGGCTCTGATTTGAAACTCTGGCTGGTTTGTGTTGATCATCCGTCTCTGTTGCATCATGCTCTGACGCTCTGTTTTTTACCATACATTTGTTTTTTCTGTTCATTCTGCCCATGCTCTGCAGCTGCTGGATGCCAGGAGAACCAAGGTTTGTCCCTATGTTTGCACCACTTCCCTGCGTGCACAACATAGAGTCACCTTCAGTGTGGCGTGTATTTTTTCAGACACCTGGCAATCCCTTTGCACCATACAACCTCCTTTCCTATGAATCCCGTAACCTCCAATAGGAAGTGAGATATCTGCAGCGGTTCGATCTACCCTCCTTGTCCCGTGACTCCTCATATGTTTCCCCATAAACTCCATAGAGGGGGGGGGGTTAATAAGGGTTCCAAATGTGTCTGGTTTTCCATCTCCCTGTAGCACCACAAACCCCAGACTGCCTGTGAAGTTGATTTCAGTGTAAGAAACTGTTTCTTCTCCTTCATATCCAGACTGGGCCATTTTCTGGACTTGGATTGATTGGTCTGTTTTTCTCAGGGAAAATGTCAGCAGGCAAACTGAGCCTGAGCCTCGACAGAAACTGGCCCTTTGGCCCCAAACTTTATTCCCCTTTAATCTGGAATTCAACACAAAAAGAGAAATAATGAATCATATCCATTTTACTTTATTAAATCCCAGACAAACGCAAATTCAGACCTGTACAGCTGTGGTCAGAATATGACTGTTTCCTCTCAGTGTGTGAATCCTGAAGGTCCAATTTTCAATATTTCATATTTTTAGCTGTCCACATCCACCAGTGGTAACGGCTCATTATTATCTGACGCTTGCTATTTGTATCCAGGCCTCTCAGATTGAGTGTCAGAGAGCAAAGACCTCTGCTGCGCTGCAGGAAGGCATCAGGGGGGGTTCTCTGCTTTGATTAAGTTTACAGCTCCCATTCATTCTGCTGTGTTTATTGGTGTAAAAACAGAGCAACGGCTGTAATTTAGTGTAATCCTTGTTTTTTTTTCTACTAGTAGGAAAATTCATTGCATTCAAATTGTATTTAAAGAAAAGGATCTATTTTTCCTCACACATGATAGAGTTTGACAGAATCAGTCATGAACTGTCTCTGTGCTTCTCAAGATATCCCAAGGTAAGTCAAGTATTCCCCATCTTTGACCCACTGTTGCATTTCTCCACAGAACCACAGTGTGCAACAGCATTTCAGCAGTGTGTGTCGATGTGTGGTTACCCTCATGTGTCGTGTAATCAAAGACAGACTTTTGCGCGTTTGTTCCTAAAATCAGTAATTGTTTAGTCTCTGTCTGTTTGCTTATGGGTCAATCAGCATCTCCAGATGACCATCCAGGCCCTGCAGGACGAGCTGCGCACACAGCGAGACCTGAACCACCTGCTGCAGCAGGAGGGCGGCAACCGCTCCGCCTCCGATCACTTCACCACCATCGAGCTGACGGAGGAGAACTTCCGTCGGCTGCAGGCCGAGCACGACCGACAGGCCAAGGAGCTCTTCCTGCTGCGGAAGACGCTGGAGGAGATGGAGCTGAGGATCGAGACCCAGAAGCAGACGCTGGGCGCCAGAGACGAGTCCATCAAGAAGCTGCTGGAGATGCTGCAGAGCAAAGGGCTGCCGCCGGGGCCGGGCAGGGCGTCAGAGGAGGAGGAGCAGGAAAGAGCCAGGCGCATCGCCGAGGCGGAGGCCCAGCTGGGACACCTGGAGGTCATCCTGGACCAAAAGGAGAAGGAGAACATCCATCTGCGAGAGGTATCCTGTGACCAAGGTTATCTGGAAAGAAATACATGAGATCCAGGGTGGGAGAGTTCAGACTGCCTGCTTTATATTTTGCCATCACTAGAGGGCAGCACAGTAGAGTGTTACCAAATCCATATGCTCTGCTTTGCTGCTAAATTGTAGCATATTGATTATGTAATGGATGACTGTTTATGCATTTTTGTTTTTTTTGTCTCTTCAGTCTTTTAAGTCCCTGCTTTCAGTTGAGCTGACATAGACTCTGCTGCACATGTGTCAGATAATAATGTGTGTTTTCTGTAAGGAGCTGCACAGAAGGAATCAGCTGCATCAGGATCCAAGCAAAACCAAGGCCCTGCAGACCATCATAGAGATGAAAGTAAGAACCTGACTCACCATGTACAGCCTGACCACAGCCAAACACTACAGTCACAGTTGGAAAATATGTCTTTAAATAAATTTCCCTCACCCAGCTGCAGCAATTTCCATTTGTTATGTTACATATTGTGAAGGTAATTCCTCTGTAACTGTAACAAACAAAACTACACATGGACAGTTTATCTTAAAGGGATAGTTCAACATTTCGGCAAATTGGCCCATTGCCATAATCCCCATAGTTTTAGGAGTAGGTTTGTTACATCTAATTGTCGGTGCAAGCTGTTTTTAGACGGTGGAGCAGAGCTCAGAGCTACGCTACGGAGGCTAATGGAATTTCTTGGTTTCCCTCATCAAACTCATCAAATACACAATCCAACAACTCCAAAATGCACTCATGGACAAGTTGTGACCTGCACATTCACCACGCTATGAGATAATAACGGAACATTATGAGACAGAGATGTTTTTGACTGCTTGCCGAAAAACTTCCCCCGACGGGAACGCGCATCAGCAATTTCGCATGAATTTATCTTGAAAACAACTCTGTGTCGTAACGTTTCCTTATTATCTCATAGCGTGGTGAATGTGCAGGTCACAACTTGTCCATGAGAGTGTTTTGGAGTTTTTGGATTGTGTATTTGATGAGTTTGATGAGGGAAACCAAGAAATCCCATTAGCCTCCATAGCGTAGCTCTGAGCAGCTCGAGGCTCTGCTCCGCCATTCTAAAAACAGCTTGCACCAACAATTAAAGGTAACGAACCTACTCCTAAAACTATAGGGATTATGGCAATGGGCCAGCTTGCCAAAATGTTGAACTATCCCTTTGAATAAGATGTTTATGCATTAATATATGTTTGAGTCACTGCTGCATGTCTAAACTGAGGCCTACACCAGTGTTTTGTATGTGTGTGTTCTACAGACTCTATTGTTGTCATTGTGATCCACAGCAGCTGAGTCAATAGTCAACACACCACACCACCCCTCTATCTCCCTGTCTCACAACACAGACGTGCAGACACACTGTGCATCAGCTCACACAGCAGTTTGTGTTCACATAAAAAAGAATCAATATGTAACTGTTCAACATTTGCACTGGCATCGCTCACCTTGGAGAGGTGCAGCAGCCGGTCGGGTGGAACTGCGACACGCTGGTTTCATGACAAGTGTGACAAATTAAATCATAAGGATTTATCCTGTCACATCACAGATGCTGGTTCTGTCATTTCAACCACAGTTTGTGCAGAGCTTCATTTAAAATGTGATGTTTCTTAAGATACATAACTAGAGCTGCAACTAACGATTATTTTCATTATTGATTAATCTGTTGATTATTTAAACGATTTATCAATTAGTTGTTTGGTCGATAAAATGTTAAAAAATGTTGAAAAATGTCAATCAGTGTTTCCCAAACCACAAGATGACGTCCTGAAATGTCTTGTTTTGTCCACAAACCAAAAGAGATACTCAATTTATTGTCATAAATGAACAAAGAAACCAGAGATATTCACATTTAAAGGGATAGTTCAACTTTATGGCAGATTGGCCCATTGCCATAATCCCTATAGTTTTAGGAGTAGGTTTGTTACCTTTAATTGTCAGTGCAAGTTTTTTTTAGAACGGCGGTGCAGAGCTGCGAGCTGCTCAGAGCTACACTACGGAGGCTAATGGGATTTCTTGGTTTCCCTCATCAAACTCATCAAATACACAATTCAAAAACTCCAAAATGCTCTCATGGACAAGTTGTGACCTGCACATTCACCACGCTATGAGATAATAACAGAATGTTACGAGACAGAGTTGTTCTCAAGGTAAATGCAGTGACTGCTTGACGAAGAAATGCCCCTGACGGGAATGCGCATCAGCTGTTTTGCATGAATTTATCTCGAATACAACTCATATTATCTCATAGCGTGGTCAATGATGAGGGAAACCAAGAAATCCCATGAGCTCCGTAGTGTAGCTCTGAGCAGCTCATGGCTCTGCTCCGCCGTTCTAAAAATAGCTTGCACCGTCAATTAAAGGTAACAAACCTACTGCCATGTCTATAGGGATTATGGCAATGGGCCAATTTGCCAAAATGTTGAACTATCCCTTTAAGCTGAAATCAGAGAATTTGGACTTTTTTTCTTTAAAAAAATACCCAAACCGATTATTTGATTATCAAAATAGTTGACTAATAATCGATTATTGTGCGATTAATCGATGAATTGCTGCAGCTCTACACATAACAGACAACACACCAGGCTGAATCATGTGATCATATGGTGCACAGGGTGGGTAGAGCTTTCTGTGTGATGGAAGCAGATTGTGCAGGTTTTAAACTGGCATCTTGGGGGGGGGAAAGCAGGTTGTGGAGGAATGTGTGTGTAATGCTTTTATGTAACTTCGAAGCTTCAGGGGTTTAAAGGAGATTTAAATATGAGGCAAACGTTCATTTTCAATGAGGAAGTGTTTAAGAAGATGGACTCGGATCACAGTTTCACACCAGCATCATCAGATGTGAACGGTTTCAGCTCCTCGGCTCAAGTTTATTTCATTTTACAGACATTAATATTCCATCTTGTGATGAAGACGTCACACTGTTTGCAGATATGAAATGCTTTATATTCAGTTCTTAGGATAATATTGTCTGCTCCAATCGGCACTTGTTGTACAGCAGCTGGATCTGGCGGCAGAGAGAAAGTCGGGCCATTCATCCAGCTACTGAACCCACTGTAGACACCCCCAGCCTCACTGCAGAGGCCTGACATCACTTCCTCAAAATAAATCATGACATCATCGCTGAGCTGACACAGCCCCTCTCAGCTCGGCTGGATCGGCGCGGTGCAGGCCCATGCAGCCCCCCCCCCCTCCGGTGTGGTTGTGTGTCGATTTGCATGCAGAGCGAGGGAAGACCCGCCTCCTCCTCCTCCTCCTCCTCCTCCTCCTGTGCAGGAAGACCCTGCATGCATCTCTCCTCTCTCCCTCTGCTGCGTCGATGCTGATGGAAGCACGAACAATCCTCCCTCCCTCTCGCCCCTCCATCCCTCCCCGCCCTCTCCTCCTCACTCACCAGAGACAGTGCACAGCTTATAGCCTGCCTGCTGCTACCATGGAAACAGGTGTGGTTGTTTATGACAGAGAGAGGCCAGTATGCAGGGAGATAGAGGGAAAGAGAGACACACAGAGGCAGGAAAAGAGAGATAAAGAGCCAGATTTACTGCCCAGGTCGATGTACCAGTGATCACATCATGTGGATGGAATAAACCCCCTCCCCTCCTCCTTTTTTGAAGGTATGGTGTCTTGTGTCTATCGCAGCGATGTTAGTTCACCGATGTTCGTCTCGTTAACACGGAGACTGAGGTGAGACGCAGCGGCAGGGCGCATGTACATGTACACCGTTCACGCATTGATGTCGACCCCTCAGATCCCTCTGCGATAGTCCATCACTCCTCATTACGATACATGTTCCTCTGCAGCGGGCTGCGACTGACCCCCGCCAGCGGCCATAAGTTCATAAGTTCAGAGCCACTCGGAGGAAAAGGAGGAGACGCTCCAAAAGAGAGAGAAAGACAGGAAGGAGCAAGGTCGCTCTGCGCTTTGCCGGAGAAGGGAGATGGACCATGGCTAATCTTAAAGACGTTGTATTATTTATTTAAAAAGCCGTGAAGCTAAAGCTGCGCTCGCAGTCGCAGTCCAGAGACTGGATCCTGCATCGATCTGCGAGCAACTACAGCGAAAGCTACAGCTTGTTACTTTTCTTTTCTTGCCCTCCTGTCGTTTTCTCTCCGGTCCTGGCCGATCCCTGCGTGCTGGATGTGCGCTCAGTATTTCCTAATGGTGATTAATCCTCTGAGCCGCTGCAAAGAGCTGGGTAGAAATCTTCAGATTTCACCGACAGATGCTGCAGTTGCTCTCAGATACACCAGAGAGCTTCTCCCGGCTTCTCTTTCTCTCACCGTATATCTCTCTGTCATTCTTTTTGTCTTTTACTCTCTCTAATTGTTTTTCTTCTGGGCTCTGGTTCAGGTTTATTTGCAGCATGCAACTTGTGGACATGCCGGCCAAGGTTTTGAGGTGTGTCTCCTCTGCGTGTTTGTTTGCAGGACACCAAAATCGCCTCTCTGGAGCGCAACATCCGCGATCTGGAGGATGAGATCCAAATGCTGAAAGCAAACGGCTTACTAAACACAGAGGACAGAGAGGAGGAGATCAAACAGATGGAGGTCTACAAGAATCACTCAAAGTTTATGAAGACCAAGGTAGATACCGTCTCTCCACTTTGCATGCACTTGTAGAAGTCCACATGCTGTGAGAACAGGCTGACAGAATCTGGAGAGAACACTAAATGCAGCTTATGAGTGACTTAAATGAGCTGGGGTTTTTTTAGTGTCATCAGCAAAGTGTCCTGCTGGCAACGACCTGAGATGCTTCTCTGCTGTTTTTCGAGAAGTGCTCAGTAACAAGAATACCAGAACAGGCTAAATCAGCAAGTACACGCTGTGGCTTGTAATAGAATACGCAACTTTTCCTTCATTAATTACATCTGAAAGGCCAGGACTTTATTAGTCTGCCGCCCACAGACGGTTCTGTGAGGTACATCATGTTCAGAGTGAGTTGGTGTTCACCTGCACAAAGTCAGAGTGATGGATCCGTTTTAATTCTAGTGACTTCACCTGTCAGTGTTTCTATCAGCACACACTCCCTGATGATATGAGAACTTGTGTTTTTTGATGGTGACACTGCCAAACTGTCAGCAGCACACCTGAAACCTGTGAGTGTGTCAAAGCGTGTGTGTGTGTGTGTGTGTTACCCTCGCCTTGAGCTTTGACTCTGTGTTTACAGTGTTGGGGAAACTCCATGTAGTTGAACTACATAGCTTACAAACTACAATTACAATTAAAACTACAATTTGCTGTAACTTGCTGGTAGTTAAACTACATTCATATTTTGTGCTGCGTCAAGTATTTCAACTACTTTTTGTGTCATTTTTTGTAGTTTAACTCAATTTACAAACTACAATTTTGGCCAATAACATGAAATATTTTTTATATAAAAAAAAGACCTACAGTATATCATATAAATTTAAGTTTACCATTGTTGTGTTCCAGAACTCTCTTTGAAAAAAGGCTTTAAAAAAGGCATGAATCCAGCGCTGCCTCTGATTGGCTGGCCCTGCCGTTCCTATGTTTTTTTTGTTTTTTTTCCCTCGATTTCATCAACTTTTTCTTTATTTTCATGGGTCTTCTTGGTGTGAAAGATAATTCAGGTCCTGTCATGGTTTTAAACATTGTTGTTCAAGACTCACTGATCTAGAATATGTCTACCTCTTTGTACTTTTTTTTTTTTTTTTTTTTTACATTTTTTGTTGACTGATTTACAAGTGGGTATTGGGGTAGTATTTTCATTTCTCTCTTTATATTAGCCAACATGTCTATGGTGAACCTACAGTATATTGACCAAAAATGTCAATTTTTTTTCTTTAAAATATAAAAGTGAGTTGAGAGGCATATTTGTGCTGGCATGTGAATTTGTTGTAGGCTATTATATTTTGTTTCATATACACCACATGTTGATTTAAATGAGTATAATGAATATAAGTTTTTTTAGCTGTAGGTTTAAACTACTGCTAGGCTCAACTACATGTAGTTTTACAAGCTGTGCAAACTAGCTAACTGTGTGTTTACATACGGCTCCTCATACAAGCCGACCAGCCGCAGAACAGCCACAGTTTTGTTATTCTATTTTTAGACTCTTTTCATCAATCATGAATAGAGATGATGTATAATATATGATGAATGCAGGGGGGGGTGGGGGGGTGGGGGGGTAGTCAGTCCCAAATGCATTTTTAATGAGAGAGATGTGTGTTGATGTGTTGTGTTTTCTCCCGCGCCCTCTGTTACACACGCGCGCCGCGGCGGTAAAACAATACAGCTAACGTAACGGGGCCGGGGCGGCGCCGCTGTCCCGTCTGTGTCACGTGTCGCAGATCGACCAGCTGAAGCAGGAGCTGTCAAAGAAGGAGTCGGAGCTGCTGGCTCTGCAGACAAAACTAGAGACCCTCAACAACCAGAACTCAGACTGCAAACAGCATATCGAGGTGCTCAAAGAGTCTCTCACTGCCAAGGAGCAACGTGCTGCCATCTTGCAAACGGAGGTAATGAAAACATAATGAAAAAAAAAACCTTCATTTGTTTGTACGCACGCAGTAAATCAAAGCACACTATTCGCTGCCTCGCTAACATCTTCATCCTCCCAGACAAACTGAGCAAATAATGGGGCTCGCCTTTGGCCCCAGGCTTATTACTGCAAATCACATCAGCACTGTATTTACTTTGGGGACTTTGACTGCAACTCGAGGCGCCGCCAAAGAAGCAGGAAAAGTGGAGTGTAACCGTCACAGCACATCCAATAAACATCAAAAACATCAGAAAGCTGCACCAGCCAATGAATGATGGGAGCAGCATTACCGTCTCTGTAACGCACTCACTAATAAGTGCTGTCCCTTTTTTTTCTTCTGTAACTTCACGGAGATTAAGTGAAGATGAATAAACACTTCAAAGCACCTCCAGTGAATGCTGAATGTTCTCCCTGCAGGCAGTCTTAGAATTAGCAAATTTGTTGTGTTTAAAGCAGAAGTAAGCGATATTTTTGTGTTAATATAAGTCTTAGATAGTTATATCTTCTGACAGCAATCACTTACATAGAGTGTTTGGACCGAAACACGGGTCTCTCAGTCCCTCTGCTCTGCTCTGAGCTGAGGAGAAAACTTTTCTCGTATCCTACAAGTTTTATCCAATGAGGAGAGAGAACGGCATGCAGGGCTGTGTGTGCAGCCAAGGGATGCCGTGAATGTGGTGACGTAGGGACGAGGACCAATAGATCCATGACGAGGGCGGGGGCTGCTAACTCCATCGGCTGACAAGAAGTTATGGTGCGTTCAAGGCAACCCGTAACTCGTGTTTTTCCGACCTGTGAAGTGGTACCAGTTCGATCTGGTACGAGTTCACGGGTCGGAAGTTACGAGTGGCCGTTATAGTGACTTTCACAGGTAAAACAGGTCGGAAAAACACGAGTGGGTTGCCTGGAACGCTACAAAGTCGTAAGTCGTGACTTGAAGCTGTAATTTACGGTTTCAAAAGCCTGCCTGGAACGCAGCATTAGCCAAAACGACCGGATCGCTTACTTCTGCTTTAATAACTCTGAAGTAGGGATGTCACGATTACTTGTTTTCACAATGAATCGCGGTATTTAACGCCACAATTACATAATCGTAAAGATTCCTAAATACCATCACTTTCCAAAAAAGATAATGTTGGAAACACAGAGGCAGATGTGCACAAAAGTTAAGGTAAATGTAAGAAATACTGGTCCATTTAACTAATGTAACATACTGTACAATTGGTAGGAATTTAAATGTTAGTGTCTCATTTGTGATAAAAAAAAAAAAAAAGCAAACAATTAAAATAAACGTAGCCATTTGGTATAGATGACTAATAAAGATTTGAATATTTATCCCCTGGAGGATTAATAATTGGTTCTGCATTAAAAGTAGATACTTAAACTATTTAGTGTAAATAATTAGTAATGTAATTATATTTTGACTGTATTTGATTTTACACATTCATATGTTGTGAAATTAATTAATGCATAATAATCGTGATAATCGTAATACCATGATTATTTCTCTGACAATAATCGTACAAAGAAAATCTGTATTTTCTTTTGTTGTTGTTGAGTTTGTCAGTTTCACATCATGAAGCTCTTCAGGCTCACGATTTTGTCCGTGTGGTGCTCCAGGTGGATGCTCTACGTCTGCGTCTGGAGGAGAAAGAGTCCTTCCTGAACAAGAAGACCAAGCAGCTACAGGACCTGACGGAGGAGAAGGGCACGCTCGCCGGAGAAATCAGGGACATGAAGGACATGCTGGAGGTGAAAGAGAGAAAGATCAATGTCCTGCAGAAGAAGGTGAGAAGCTGAGATAAAAAAAAAACCTCCCCACTGGTTTTTCTCTTGAGTTTTTGTTTGATATTTATTGGCCGAACTAAACTGCAGTGTAGTGGGTTGGTGGGTGGGAGAGTGAGCTCCAGATGGAACCTGACAGTCAAAAAGAACAGAGTTACCTCCATCAGTCTAGAGCAGAGTGGTTACTCTCTCCATTAAGAGTGAGAGAGTCTCTGTTGCTCTCAGGGGGAAAGTGTCCACAGAAAGACAAGCAAGAGGATATTTCTGCCTCACTGCCTCTACTGTGTGTGTGTATGTGCTATAAATACTCTCCGAGTGTTACTCCCTCTCTCTCTCCTCTCTCTCTCTCTCTCTCTCTCTCTCTCTCTCTCTCTCTCTCTCTCTCTCTCTCTCTCTCTCTCACCCATTCCTTTTTGCTCTTTCCTCCTCTCTTGTTCTACTGCACCTTCTTTCCTTCATCTTTCTACTTCTACCTGCCTCTTTGTGACCTCTTCTGATTCCTACATTCTTGTTTTTCACCTTATTTAGTTTCGTTTGTGCCATTCATACTGTATAACATGGTAAATTAATACACAATAATGATTATTCTACATTTTTAATATGCAGTACTTCTTAAAATTCTTTTTAAACGTCTGCTAGTTTTCTTCCTGAAATGAACAATGCTTCCGTCTGAAGTCTCGGCTCATTTCAGCTAATGTACACGACGTTGTCTGCAGAGGGTGTTAATCTTCAAAGGCTTTTTTGCGATCTTACACAGACTTTGAAATATTGCTGTGGTTTTGAGATCATGCCGGTTACTTCTGTTTCACTGCTCCCTCTCCTCCCCCGTGGCACCACCACCATCCTGCCGGTCTCTCTCTCCCTCTCTCCGGGTCAGATCGAGAACCTGCAGGAGCAGCTGCGTGACAAAGACAAGCAGCTGGGGAACCTGAAGGACAGGGTCAAGTCCCTGCAGACCGACTCCAGCAACACAGACACTGCCCTGGCCACGCTGGAGGAGGCGCTTTCAGAGAAGGTACAGCACAGGACTGCAGCAAACGCAGCTCACCAGCTTCTGCAAGACTAAATCATTTTTCCTCCTTGGGGCTCTGTAGTGAATTCCTGAATCAATTTTACTCCCTCCCGCAGACTGAAGAGGTTACATTTCTTACACCTTGAAAATGTTCTATAATATTACTGAGCTCCAGTGGTTCTGTGTGAGAACTCCAGCACAAAGTGATTAAGAGTAAAAGAGAACATTAATCAAGATGATGATGGGGTGCCAGAACAAACCAATAATTTCCTAAAACTAATCCAGTTTATAGATTGAGATTATTTTATTTCATTTTATCCTCTTTATTAGGGTTGGGCGCTATCCAAATGTTGATATTGTTAAACCTCCACATTCTACCGTGGTATATGGTATTACCGTGGCCAATTAAAAATCATGTTATACAGCTCAGACAGAGTCACCAGTGTCGTTCTGAAAGGAAATAGCCACCAAACGCCACATAAGAATACTGAAACAATAACTAAACATGTACATGACCAACATTGATTAACGTTTATTAACAACAAATAGCGGACTAATGGACGGCGCTGCCTCTCCAGCCGGTTCACCTGCAGCTGCACAGAGGAGCTCTGCTGCTCCTCTCTCTTCAGCCTGGTGCTTGGCTGCACGTCGTCTCTATGACATGAGTTCAGCATCAGAAGGTCTAACCTCCATCGGAGCGCTGATCAGCTGATCATAGCGGATGTGGCGCTGCTCAGCTGTGTGTTTTTATAACATCAGTAAGAAAAAAAATGTCGGCACAAGCCTACAAGACACACATGATAACCATGGCAACATAGTGCTTCAAATCTAGCCAAGGTTTTTGCAGAAGTTGAGTTTCTTCTTTTCCTCTATCACATGACCACGTCACGTCCATCAACTTTATCAAACATCTCCCCAAAGTAAAACATGATACTATTGGAGTAAAACTGAAAACTCAACCACACACATGTAGGTGCTGGACATATACACTCATTATTTAGGCAGTAAAATGAATTATATTTAGTAGGTAATATATCAGGGCCCTATATGAGTGCACTGCAAGTCTTTTTTAATGATGGTAATGAAACTGATAACGTTGCTATTTTAAGATACCACGGTATACCTTATTACAGTGTTACCGCCCAACCCTGCTGTTTATTAAAATGTCTGCAACCACTGCAAATGAGGGATTCTTAACAGTAATAGCATGACACCAGTGTGGACTATCTAGATGGTCTTCATGGATTTTGCATGAAAATACTGTGTGTTTGTGTGTGTCCGTGTGTGTTAGGAGAGGATCATAGAACGTTTAAAGGACCAAAGGGAGAGAGAAGACAGAGAACGTCTGGAAGAAGTGGAGTCGTATAAGAAGGAGAACAAGGACCTAAAGGAGAAAGTCAACACCCTGCAGATAGAATTAACAGACAAAGAGGTCAGTGAGTGAAAAGATGTTGTTCTTATGTGAGGATGAAGGGGTGTGTTCAATTACAGAGCACATACAATAGTCTCTTAATAATATTATTTTATGTAGACCCAAGTTCCCACTATGTGCAAGCACAGCAGGAAAAATGTCCTCATGAGTGGCAGAAACTTTGAGCAGAACTAGATTCATTGTGGGCAGTTGAGAGAGAGAGAGGTAGAGAGCCTCGGTGCTCATGTGCATGAGGAAATGAACAAACAGGAAAGACGATGCAGTGATGCTCAGAAAGTTTACAGTGATCTCATCCACAGGACAACATGGACACAACTGTACAGTATACAGTATACTGGGATTATTTGATTAGTTGAGGCTGAGATTGACCTGCTGGTGCAAAGGGAAAGTTTAGATGGATTCAAGTTTGGATTTAAAGGCTTCAATAGAGTGAGCCAGGAAATGCTCTGCAGCTAACAGATGTCTTTTAAACTCTGAGACTAAACAAAATATACAGTTTAAAGTGATGAGACGAGAATGATGCAGGTATCTCATTAACACCATAATGTCTGATCTGATGTGAATACTGTAGGAAGCCAATGAAAATTTTCTGTAATATGGTCAAAATGTGTGGATTTAGCTCAAATTCTAGCTGCAGACTTTTAACGGGAGCATCTGGCAGGCCAGACACAAAACATTCCAATAATAAAGTGGGATGAAACAGAATCAGTCATGGACACAAAGTACAGAATTGTATCTCTGTTGATAAAAGAAGAGTCTATGTGATGTCTTTAACGTGCTTTAATTCTGTGACGGTGAATAATTTTAAATGTAAAGAAAGAAAAGCAAAGGGCCCTGAGGTACTCCATATTTTAAATTATGATTTGTTTATTATTACATGAAACATGCTGTGTTCAGGTAAGTAGGACTTAGAGGCACCAAAATCGAAGTACACAGTGATCTGTGTGGACCAGCAGCTGTATTGAGGTTCAGAAAGGGAAGCACAGAGGTGGAATCTGGATCCATAGAAATCAGCAGATAGACTGCTGCAGTGAGAGCTGGTGCAGTGGAGCAGCAGGCCCTGACAACAGACTGAAAATATTATTGTTTGATAAGTGAGCTCAGCTGAAAGCTACTGAGATCAAACTTTCCTGGAACTTTTGAGAAGAAGGGAGGGTTTGATTCTGGGGAATAGGTGGAAACTCTGAAGGCGTGGTTCCTTCAGTAAAGTCTAACCACAACAGTTTTCAAACCAGTGGGGACAGTGCCAGTAGTCAGTGATAAATTAACAATGTTCAGCACAAACGGAGGTCTTTGGAGAGTTTTCCTGGCAGAGGGTCAATTAGACAGGTGGTGGGTATAGGACCTGAGCTAAGAAATATCATTTAATTTTTTAAAGAAACCATCTGGGACTCAATATAAAGCTCTGCTGATTCTCCAGAGGAAGCTGGAGGAAAGAACTGATCTTCTGCTAGGAGAAGGCTGCTGTTCAGTAAGTTTAAGCTACAGCATTAAAATTAAACCTATTGGATTTTTTTTTATGACAAAAAAGGGGAGAGAGCGAGAGAAGATGCAACAAAGGTCCATCGATCAGATTTGTTTTTAATGATTACCTTAAAGGGATAGTTCAGCTTTTTGGCAGATTGGCCCATTGCCATAATCCCTATATTTTCGTTAGGTTCGTTACCTTTAATTGTCGGAATTGTTTTCAAGGTAAATGCAGAGACTGCTTGCCGAAAAACTGCCCCCATCAGCGGTTTTGTATGTATTTACCTCTAAAACGACTCTGTCTCGTAACGTTCCGTTATTATCTCATAGTGTGGTGAATGTGCAGGTCACAACTTGTCCATGAGTGCATTTTGGAGTTGTTAGATTGTGTATTTGATGAATTTGATGAGGGAAACCAAGAGCTGGTTCAAGCCTGTTTTTAACCTGTCTGTGCTCTCTGTCCGCCTGCAGTCGAGTCTCATCGACTTGAAGGAACACGCCTCATCGCTCGCATCTTCTGGCCTCAAGAAGGATTCAAAGCTCAAATCACTGGAGATCGCCATCGAGCAGAAAAAAGAGGAGTGTAGTAAGTTGGAGACGCAGTTACAGAAGGTAGGTGTGAGCATTTAGCACAGTCAACAGGAATGCATATAATAAAAAGTTAAAGTAATGATTTAGATGTGTAATCTATGTTGTATACACCACTTGAGGTGTGTTATTTTCACAACAACACAATGGGCTCAAGGCCTCGTCTCTGTCTTTTTAACTGGGAAATATCCAACCTCATTAATCACAAATAGTATTAATCACTATTTCAGGGTGAAAAGACAAAGAAAGTTCCTACAATGCTAAAATGATGCCAGTCATAAAAACATGTCCATACAAACGTATTAGAGCTACTGTAATGCTTGAACTGTAGAACACTCCTCTGTCCTGAATGAAGACTGTCGAGTCATCTTCATTGATCTTAACTGTAGAGATGCAGAGCAGCATGTCCACTGTGCTGTGAAGAAAATGAGTAGCTCACTTAGAACCCATCGGCCACTTGAATGAGAACTATTAAACAGTTCTAGGCCTAAATGAATGAATTATTTCTTTTATTCTTATGATTTTGGTTTTCTTGCTCAACAAACTGTGATATTCAGCAGACAGAAAAAAATACCAAAGTGAACACAAGTAAAACATTGTGTTATTATCACTGTGAAACCGTTAGTTAGGATAATGCTGCTGCAGAGAGCAGACAGTCCATTAATTTCCCCTCCCTCTCCATAACCCACAGACTCTCCCTGTGTCTGTTCCTCTGCATTTGTCCGTTTGTGTTGCCCTTAACCTGTAACAACATGTGCTGTTACTGCTGTCACTGATGTGTCAAACATGTACTGTTCCTGCTGTTCTCTCCTCTGGCTCAAACAAAGTCTTAACACTTACTCTCCTGCCCCCCCCCCCCTCCCTCCCTCCTTCCACTCCTTCCCTCGACCCCTCCGTTTGCAATATAGCAAGCTGAGCAGCTATTCAGTCACATGAACAATCCTGTAAGTCCCGCTCTTCGGCTCTCTGAGGCACATATTGAAAGCATGAGGACACTGATAACTTCTCTGAACTATGCTAGGTGGTGATCATGCCAGACCCCAGCACAGGTTCTGCTTCCACCCACTGCCCCCGCCCAGATGCATGTTGACCATTGCACCGTACCGATATAACGAGCTTTATATTGCACTCAGAGTCCTGTGCAACGTGCTCATTCTGCAGCTGTTTGTGTTTGTGACACGTGGTGAAACTGGTGGTTCATATAGCCTAATAATTACAGTTCACTGTACTCGGTCCGTTGGAATTTCAAATATGCAGAGTGTCTGTTTATTTGCAACTTTTTGAAGTGTGGCTCTGAAGTTAGTTCACCTGCTCACCTGTTTATATAACAACAGGGTTTTTTTCCCCATCAATATGAGAAAGGCTTAATACACACTAAGGTCCAATGCAATTAGAGAGGTAGCTAGCGAAATGTTCTGGACCGAGGTCATCTGGGCAAATGAGGAAATCCCAGAGTTAATACATGGCATGTACAGCACTGGGCTTTGTAATCCAAGTAATTATGGGAAACACAGCTTTCAATGCTAGTTGTGAAAGGGTGTGGCTTTGAGTTAACCTCTAGTTTTCTCATGTTGACATGCACATCGGCCATGTGATGGTGAACTGTGAAGGCCCACTTTTCTCAAATATTCCTGTTACTTCTCTATCCTTGAAGATAAAGGGGTCATCCCTATGTTTCCCGGGTTCTATGTTCCCAGCTCACCCGAAAAAGGGTTCTATGTTCCCCGCTTATCCAAAAAAGGCAGGACAATAACAGTAGCATTAGGGTTAGGATTTATGTTCCGTTGTGTGTGTGTGTGTTTAGAGATGTTAAAACAACATATTAATGCTACTGCTATGTTTCCTGCCTGTTTTGGGTTAGCGGGGAACATTGAATCTTTTTTTTAGTAAGCAGGGAACATAGAACATAGATGCTCCCACAGGATGTATGTCCAAATCAAGATTTAAAGGAGCTATTTCTAAGTTTTGCTATCGCTACTTAGCCAATGTTAGCATTAGCAGCTGCTAACATTAGCAGCTTGCTAAGAGCTTCAGCGACCATTGTGTTCACAAGACCAGATGTTATGACACGTCCTCTGAGCGGTGAGATTTCCTCAAGACAGACCGGACGCAGCAGTGACTTGGTTATGGACAGTGACGAGAGACAGACCAGAAGGTTTTCTCAGCTGGGGACAGCTCTCAGTGAGGAAAGCAGTCTGATGCTGAACTTAATGCTAACACTGGCTAAGCAGCAATACTTTTTTACCTAAATTTACAAACTTGCAATTAGTTCCTTCAGATATTATAATTATTATCAGTGTAGTAGCACGAGTAACAATAGAATTTGATATTTTCTCAATTACTGTACATCAAAACACTAAAAACACATTTTGTTGAGTTCTTAAATTAAATTGTGAAGTTACAGCTGCTGACGGTCGGATAAAGTTTTTATTATTAGATAAGTAAATGATTAGTTGTGATGCATCATTGGACAAAGACAATAAATGGCAAAAGCAGCAGATAAACCAAATAGTAAGCTAGGTCAACAAAACCCATCATGAAGTGCAGTTCGAAGTCTGGAGTTCTCCAAGAAGATTTTTTTTTAAATATTGTGATGCAATAATTTCTGGTTCCAAAATGGATTCATGTACATTTCACAGTCCAATCAGTGAGAATAATCTCTGAAACAGTCAATAAGTTAGCTCCTCATGCTTAAAATATGAAACTTCCCATTAGCAGATCTCTGTTGCATCTATTCCTCCACACTTTTTGACCGACAATCGCTAAGACTGTGCAGCTTTGTTGGGTTTGCATGATCTGGTCGACCTTGTTGCATGTTGTCACTGTCAGTGTCGCCACGCTTCTCTCTCGTCTCAGTGTGATGGTGCGGTTAGCCGAGGTGTCGGCCGTGGTCAGAGAACATCGCAGTGTTTTTTTGGTGGATTTGCTTTTGTACAACTCTTGCACTTTTGCAAACTGTGTTGACATGTGTGGCTGCGTATCGTCCCAAGGGTGATGTGTACCAGTGTAATGTATTTCACGGAGAGCTACAAACTGTTGCAGCGATGGCGAGATTAGTCCATATTGAGCTGATTAGTTGGTGACAGATAGCTAATGAGACGGACTGATGACTCAGCATTTTACCGCCACTGATTTGTTACTATTTTTTGCTCATTGAAACACAGTCCTGTCCACACATACACAGTCCTGCACTTTGCACACTCACCAAGTCTGCAAAGTGACTGGGAGTCTCAACGGGCTGTTAAATGGAGCTAAATAATGGCTCTCTTAAAGCTAATGAGCCAGCGCCAGTAATGATGCCTTTGTCCACAACATTTTACTCATTCAGAAGGAGAGGGAGAGAGGAGGAGAGTAGCTAATATAAGACACTGATGGACTACAGTGTGCTGTATGTGTATCTCTTCCATGGGCAGGAAAGCATTCTGTGCTGCAGTGCGTGGTTGCGCTGGCGTCACAATGTCAACTGAGTGCATCTGTGTGCGTGTCTGTATGCCTCTCTACCCGGTGTGTGGATGCAGAAAGCCCACGAGGTGGAGCAGCAGTCGGGCTCCAGAGGGAACCCGGACTACGTGGACAGAGTGAAGCTGCTGGAGAAGGAGGTGAGCTACTACAAGGACGAGTCCAACAAGGCCCAGACGGAGGTGGAGAGACTGCTGGACATCCTGCGAGAGGTGGAAACCGAAAAGAACGACAAGGACAAGAAGATTGCTGAGCTGGAAAGGTAACTGTCTGACTGGTTATAGGGGTTAGTGTTACAAGATATCTCATCTTCAGTTCAGCCCCTACTGATGTTGCACAGGTCCGATCACATAGAGATCACATATCGGCCCAGATATTGACTCAATATCTATTGATATAATGGGTATAGAGTGAGCCAGGGCTGACGTCAAAACCCTGAAGTTTAGCATCGCGCTGGTTCCAGGAAAAGAAAGTGAATGGGATTTTTGCATTGCGTTTTGGATGATGTCAGAAAGTCAGCTCTGTGGCTAACACAAGTTTATGATACTTACAAGTTTTGTTTTGTTTAATGTGGGTTTGTAGTTGTATTGAGCAACTTGTTAGCAACCGCCTTTTTTAGGACACGTAAAAGCTTCAAGATTCACAAGTAGGATATTTACTGATGTGTTTTATGTCATAGAACAAAACCTGAAACTTGCTTAAGATGTTGTTAACCACAGACCTAATTTGAGGTATTTCACCAAAATCCCATTCAAAAAACGTACTGACTTTTAGACGAGAGAACCAGACCTGGCAACTTTACTTCACTAACTTTACTGGAAGACTCTATTGGATAATGGGGCTGATCCATGAGGTTGATCTATTCACTTCAAATCAAATCAAATGAACTTTATTTGTCCCGCAAGGGGAAATTTGTCTTGGGCAAGTGGCGTCATAACAGCTGCCTTGTACATGCAATACATACACAATACATACACTATAACAGTAACAAAGGCAAACATATCAGTTCTGTTTGTGAGGCGTGCTACATCATGTATCAGCAGCAGGTGCAACATGCCGGTAGACAACAAACACAACAATGTTTTACAAAGTTAGGAATGAAATGTTAAAAATAGTTACATAGAGACAGAGAAATAGAGAACATGCTCTTAGATACTCTCAAAGCTCAAAAGAAAAATGAAACATTGAGGTGAAGCAACCTTTTAGTCTTCTTTTTTTCTACTCTGACCTTACGAGCAGTATTCACTCACCTCATGTCGAGTTTCACCTCAAAGTTCAAGTGTCGCTTGTTTTGCTTTGTCAGATGTAAAGTGCTCTGTCCCGTGTGCTCCATATTTTAAGTGACCCTCCATTTGCTTTTGTATCCGTGGCGTGAACGTGTCATTTCTGTGTGATGTCATAACGGTCTGTCCGCACACTGCACTGTACTGGATCCAGTCATGGTCTGAAATGCTGTGAGATACATGAGGCAGACCGTTGGTGGCTCTGAAACTGCATTAGACGTGAGCACAAAGTGCCCTTCATTGTCCCCAAGGTGGAAGAGATTTCATGTAATGGACCACATAAATAAAGCTGGTGGCCCCATCAGGTCTTGGCTCACCCCCTCAGTCTGCTACGTGGTCCAGAGTCTCCGACTGGAAGCAGCTGATGTCTCTCTGGAGGAGAGCGTTCACCTGGAATGGATTTCAAACTGATGAGACGGACACGGATTGGTTGGAGCGCATGAGAACCACACATGAGCTCTTTCTGTTAATGACAGCCCCCCCCCCCCCCCCCACACACACACTCCCGTTCTATTGTCACTTATACAGTCCCAGACCCACAGCCTATTGTTAAAGGGATATTTCAACATTTTGGCAAATTTGCCTATTGCCGTAATCCCTGTAGTCGGTTAATTACCTTTAATTGTCAGTGCAAGCTATTTTTAGATCGGTGGGGCAGAGATGTGAGCTCTGCACAGCGAGCAGTATTTCCTGGCGTTCCCTCATCAAACTCATCAAATACACAATCCAACAACTCCCAAACGCTCTCATGGACAAGCTGTGACACATTGTGCACATTCACCACGCTATGAGATAATAATGAAACGCTACTAGAGTTGTTTTCGAGGTAAATACGTAGCTGGAACTACATTCCTGACACGGCTGCTCGGCAAAGTGACTTCTAAAGCGAAAATAGTTCAAAGTATTTGCTTCATGTGTCGTAATGTTACATAATTATACCTTATTTCACAGCGTGGTGAATGTGCAGGTCACAACTTGTCCACCAGAGCGTTTTGGAGTTGTTGGATCGTGTATTTACTGGTTTGATGAGGGAAACGTAGAAATACCATGAGCCTCCGTTGCATTAGCTCTCGATCTCAAAACAGCTTGCACTGACAATTAAAGGTAATGAACCTACAAGACTATAGGGATTATGGCAATAGGCGGATTTGCTAAAATAACTTTAAAAGCAGTTAATTTTTTTTCTCTCCCAGCCAGTGGGATGGCCCACTTCGTTTCAGTGTCATGATAATTTGTTAGAGGTGTTGGATTAATTGAGTGTTCTTGTTCTGTTTTGCCATCTTTACCCACTTTTTTCTGTCCTGTTCCCCCTTTCTATTTTCCGTTTCACGCCCACCTGTCCCTTCTTCATCCTCTGCCACTGATCACTTTCAACCCTTCAACCTTGTTATTTTCTTCTTTTTTTTTGTCCTTCCTTGAATCCATTTTTTCCAACCTCTTTTCCATCTTCCTTGCAACTCTCTCTGTTGTGCCCTCCCCCCTCCCACACCTCCCTGACACCAGTCCCCCTCCCTCTGCCCCTCGCCCCACCCCTCGCCCCGGTGGCAGAGCTCCCCCTGACCCGCTCCCTTCTGTGTCCGCTGCTCCCCAGCAGATAGGGGGCATGGTGTGGGATTTCCTGGGAAAGTGAGTGCTCTGCCCTGGCACTTCAGCTCGGCTGCGTGGTTAAAGTCCCCGACTGCGACTGCTGCAACTGCGTCTGGTTTCACCTGTGTGCCTGGGTCTGCCTGCTGTCTGAGGGATTCACAGATCTTTGTATCACAGTGACCTGCTCTGTTCTTAGTCCAAGCCGTCATAACCGTCTCTGAGCACATGATACAAAGATCCCTGGATTCATGTTTTGCTTTCTTTTCTTTGGCAAGTCTTTGCATAATAGTAGCTCTGTGCCTGTGTGCCATGAATGGTTTCTGATCGATCTGTGTGAGCACGTGAACGAATGTGTGCATGCGAGTGTGTTTGAGTTTGACAGAGAGAGAGAGTTTGTAGTGCATGTGCATTTATTCAGCCTGCATGTGCATTTAAAAGCCCTTTTTCTCTGCCCTGATGACAGAATGAGGATTTAAGTTAACAGAAATTTAGCTGTGTGACAAATCACATTACAAATGAACTGGATGTGTCTCAACATGAGGTACAAAGCTTAAAGTTTAAGGTTTGTACCTCAGCTAATGAAAAAGTGCAAATCATCAGGTCATAAAGTTTCATTAAGTTTGAAATATATGGCATCTTGGCATATATTCTGTGATATTCATTTGATTCCCTGAAGATTAAGCATCACTTGACACTGTTGTTCCTGTTGTGGCCTGTTTCTGTGATGATGCATGGTACAGTCAAGTCTCATGGTAAAAGTGATCACACCAAGGATTCAGCCAACAAGGAACCAAATCAACATAACTCGGCCTCTTCAAAAATTGCTTCTGCAAATACACTTTTAGTACTTAGTCATGCTGTAAATCCTACACTGTATACTTGGTGTGATTTTCCCAACTGCTTTTGCTTCTGTACAATTTGGTTTACAATATCATACCTGCTATACCTCCTTGTGTCCTGTGCTGAAATATCTTGCGCACTAGTACACCTGCAGACACACACACGCGCACACACACACCTGTTTGTTTCTTCTCGTGGTGTTTGTTGTGGCTGTTTGTTGTTGCTTCCTGTTTGTAAGAAGTTTCTGTACTCAGAGCTGAGGCCTCCTCCTGCCGTGAGCACGCTTCCCCTGCTCATTCCAGCCACCCATCTGTTCCCTCCTCATCTGTAACTCTCAGTCACCCCCACACCTTTAAAGGGGTAGTTTAACATTTTGGCAAATTCGCCTATTGCCATAATCCCTATAGTCATAGGGGGTAGGTTCATTACCTTTAATAATGGTGCATGTTGTTTTGAGATCAGCGGGGCAGAGACGCGAGCTGCTCAGCGAACACAATGGAGGTGAATGGTACAGGTCCCCTGTCCCTCATCAAACTCATCAAATACACAATCCAACATCTTTAAAATACTCTGGTGAAAAAGTGGTGACCTGTACATTGACCACACTATGAAATAATCATGTAGCATTGTGTAGGATTACAACACATGAAGCAAATACTCAGAACTACTTGCATTATTTCATAGCATGATGGATGTCTATTTGAAGTAGTTCTCAGTATTTGCTTCATGTGTTGTAATGCTACTAATGATACATGATTATTTCATAGCATGGTGAATGTGCAGGTCACAACTTGTCCACAAGAGCGTTTTCAAGATTTTGGATTGTGTATTTGATGAGTTTTGAGGGACAGGAAACCTGTACCATTCACCCCCATTATGTCTCTGCCCCGCTTATATCAAAACAACATGCACCGATAATGAAAGGTAATGAACCTACTGCTATGACTATAGGGATTATGGCAATGGGTGAATTTGCCAAAATGTTGAACTATCCCTTTAAATTACCCCAGTAACATCACCTGACAGCCCCAAACCCCCTTTTCAAGCGGTCTTTCCCGGTACCTACTCTCCTGCTCTCCCTGCCCCCCCCCCCCCCCCCCCCCCCCAATCCCCTCCCTGCCTAGCTTGCTCCACCAGACACTAAGGGACGTGATCAGCCTAGTGGCCTGCATGAATAGAGCGGCTGCACTCCAGGTCTACACGCGCTCAGTGAGTGAGGTGCTGTAGTAGGTAGGATCTGGACTGAACCCTTGTCCCTGAAGTGTGTCGGTTCAGTCGGGCCCCCCTCTGTCTGAACAACCCTGCATCCATAACCGACCTCTCCCACCAGCTCACTACTTCCGGCCTTCCCGGTCAAACCACTGTCGGCTTCCCCCTCCTTTTTGCTCGGCACTCACACCTTGTGCTCGTCACCTCTTCCTTTGCCCGGCTGACTTCTTGCCTGTCTGGCTGCATGTCTGCCACTCCCAGGCTTGGCAGCAGATGCACATGGTCCTAATGTTCCCAGAGAAGGTGCATCCTGCATCAGCTGCGTCAGGCTGCAGACGGCAGTAGCCGCCACAGGCAGCCTCTGTAGTCAGTGAACACAGTGAACGTGAACTCCTCCGGGTCCTCTGTATTGTTTTCTTCTGTTTGTTTCTTTTACGTTCTGGTTCTAATGGCTCTTTCTTTACTTCTTCCTGTGTGTGCTGTCGTCTCCTGTTTTCAAATGTCCACATGTCCCGTCGCCCCTTTCTCTTCCACCTTTTTTCCCCTTACCCATCTGCAGTCTAGCTCCAAGGTAAGCAATGCCCCTGCCCCCCGTCGTGCCTCCCACCGCTACCTACCCCCATGCTAACTCTGGTGCTTAAACCTGTGAGTCATCTCAGCAGTGCCATGTTAACACGAAGCTAACAATTCATTTGTGAGGCTCATGTCTTGTTGCTGTCGTGGTCATCTCATGGCTGGTACTATTTTGAAGTACATGTCATTCAAAATGCACCTGACATGAATGTCTGCTACACTCTTTGTACCTGTTTGTTTTGTTGTGGTGTGTGGCAGCAGTGTAACTGCAGTATGGCATTTCAAAGGATTATTAGTATGAAATTGGTCTCATAGTTTTGTGGTTTTACAGACAAGGAGGCAAAGACCAGACTAAGAAGGGTTCAAATATCAAACTGGGACCACAAGGGGACAAGAAAGGCTTAGGATCAGACCCTCGGAAGGACTCCTCCATAGATGGTGGACACCACCTAAAGGTGCAGATTTAACTTAACGAAACAGTTTTGACACAATGAAATGCAGATGTTTAATGTGCTTCCCCTAAATGTTTGTCGTCTCTCAGCTGGAGGAGCTGATGAACACACTGGAAAGGACGAGGCAGGAGCTGGACGCCACCAAGCAGCGTCTGTCCTCCACACAGCAGTCCCTGCAGGAGAGGGACGGACACCTCACCAACATGAGACAGGAGCGCAGGAAGCAGCTGGAAGAGATCCTGGAGATGAAGTTAGTATCTATACAACCTTTGACATGAGCCAAAGAGAGCCCACTGTTGTACTTTTCTCAGTGTGTTTCTGATAAACACATGGAGGCATTTTTTTTGTCTCCATGCCAACACAGCTGTGTTACTTTTGAAAATATGTATAAAGTCGATTTTTTTGTATTTGAGCCATATAATGGGTAGGATTATATTTGTGTCTTTATTATTCAATCAAAAAAAAGTTGATTTGAACAAAAATATTATTTTCAATCAAATAATTACTCACTTCAATCAAAAAAAACCTTTTCAATCAAAGAAAAAAAAGGGTTCAAACGCAATATTTATTTTGCATTCAAACACTTTTTTATTGAAAAGGTTTTTTTTTTGATTGAATAATAAAGACACAAATGTACCTCCAGACACAACAGGCCACTATTTAACACTGTAACTCAGAACGAACATTAACACTTGTATTAATCGTATTCCCTTCAACTTCAGTCATTCTGTTTTTGTCTGGAAACATGGTTCAAATTGTCGCACAACACTGAGGTGAGAAGTGGGGCATGCAGTCATGTTTCATCTTATACCAAAAAGCTACATCTATTTAAAGTCATGTCAGCATTTATACCTCCATTGATTGCTGGTCCTGGTTTACAGTACAGTATGTGGTTTTCATTAGGCCCATTGTGTATTCTGGCTTCTCAGAAGATATTTTTTATTTACAGACTTTAAGAAATAAAACCTCAACATTTCATTTTCACACTCCATTTTTAACTGGCATCTGGCTGTAGCTTTATATTTAATGGAAAGACAGGAATGGAATCAATCTTTGTATCTCTCAGCACAAAAGCAAATTAAGCATTTCTAAAATGTCAGACTAATCCTCTAAAATCTCAGCGTGAGATGAGAGCATGAGATATGTACGCAGTCGGAGTTGTGAAGCTAATTTAATGTCTTCTGTGAGAGAAGAACAAAGCAATCAAAGTTGTGATTGGTGTGTGGCATCAATCATGACCTGACTCCTTTAAAGCTGGAGCCTGTCCAGAAGAAGATGCTCTGTCGCATAAACAGCTTCTGACATTAATGAAGGTGAACTGATGCAGTTTGACTGTTCCTGAAAAGAACTTCAGAAATGCCTCCACAAAGTATTCATTTCATTCTAATATAAGTGCTGATTTGCTGATTGTGTTTGTCCTCCTCAGACAACAGGCTCTCCTGGCAGCCATCAGTGAGAAAGATGCTAACATTGCACTGCTGGAGCTGTCTGCCTCCAACAAGAAGAAGACCCAGGAGGAGGTGATGGTCCTCAAGAGGGACCGGGACAAACTGATGCACCAGCTCAAACAACATGTAAGTACTGCAGAAGACTGTCATGGATTTATTTTATTTTATGCAGTGTAAGGTGTTGCCAAGGCAGCGTTAACCAGTATGAAAAGTATAGCATCTAAAGCAAGTACAAAGGCAGCCAGCCATTTTTTTCCATTTCATGAAGAGGGGGTTGTACTGTACATACACACTGAACATTTTCTGTGGGTAGTTTTAGCACTTTTCCAAAATATACCATTTTATTATTTTGAGAGCTGTGTTGTTTTTTGGGAGAAGTCAAGCCATGTCTAGTTAAGTTTAAAACAAGTTGTTTATTTTCCATCTGAAATGTAAATGTTATTCTTCAATGTAAATCTATTCACTGTGTAGGCCCATTAATGTAATGTTCAACATGTTCTTCTGCTCTGAACTTGAGACTCAAGTCAACTGTTTATCTCTGTGACTTGACTCTCACACAAGTTCAGCTCGTGCTCATGTGCAGTATGAATTAGCTCTGGGACAGATCATCTGGTCTGTTGTTGCCTTCATGACCTAATATGAAAATATGATGGTCAAAATATTATTAATACTGCTGACACATGCTGGTAATTTATATTTAATATAGGCTATAGCAGGGGTCATCAACTATATTTGTTGAAGGGCCAGAATTTTTCTCAACAGACACCTTGGGGGCCGGACATTCAAATAGGCAGAGATTGAAATTAAATTCACCTTTTTGCCTAATAGGCCTAATTTATTTGTTTATATTCTATTTTACCTGTAAGCTCATAATTTTCATTTATACATATCTTTGGTGTTTGGTATGATATAAAATGAAAAATCTTGACAGCTGGACTTTCAGATACTCCGACATGCTGGAGCTTTACACTGCTGACCTCCCCTGTGATTTTCAGCCTAAATATGAAAGGAGGCTGACAATCGGTTCTGATGATACAAGTCAGTAGTCCTGAGTAGTCAGTGTTTCTCTTCTATAATACACATTCTACATCTCGGAGGCGACGTTTTTCCACACACGGGCAGAGCTCAGTGGGAAACAGTAGGAGAGACACAGGCCGAGGGGGAACCGGGACACAACACCGGAGGGAGAAGCAGGTCCGTGCGCCGCAGGACGCGCATCTACACTGAATGGGTTTGAGTGCGCAAAAGACACTACATCTGAACGGCCCGTGCACACCCAGTTTAACCAAGGCGGCGGCCAAAATCACCCAGGCAGCTCACCTCTGCAGACAGGCAGGGAAAACCCTGCAGTCCAGCTCCCTAAACTTTCATGCACGGGGCTTTGGGTACCGCGGCGTTTCCTAATCCCAGCGCATTGACTTACAGGCACACACCAACAGAGACGGAGAAATATAATAGCTACTTTTTAACTATCAGAACTCAGTCGCGGGCCGGATTGGAAGGTTCGGCGGGCCGGATTCGGCCCGCGGGCCGCCAGTTGATGATCACTGGGCTATAGTATGGAAGGCAAGCCCTGAAGCAACTGAGACAGGAGTTTTTTTTTTTCTTTTTTCCAGCCACTGTGAAACATTAATGCCTTTAGTCTACAAAAAAAAACTATATAAGAACATTTAAAACAAAATAAAAAAAGATCCTGGCAAGAATTGCCTCTCACTTCCTATAATGCAGTGAAAGTGCATTAGTAATACAAAACAAGGATATAAATCAGAACTGACTGATTAAAGGAAGAATTCATCATTTTGGGAAATATGTAAATTTTCCAGTCTAGCAGAATAGCTTACGCAGTTTTACTGAGATACATGTAAGCTACATATTTAGCATACAAAAGTGAGATTGGTGTAAATGTTTC
The DNA here is from genome assembly GCF_905171665.1 of Trachurus trachurus. Taxonomy (NCBI): domain Eukaryota; kingdom Metazoa; phylum Chordata; class Actinopteri; order Carangiformes; family Carangidae; genus Trachurus; species Trachurus trachurus. The sequence goes on from NC_139896.1 coordinate 29,108,400, forward strand.
CATCTAATATGACAAAAAGGTGTATGACTCCCATAATGCCTATTTTTTCTTTTCATTGTGTTTTCTGATAATCAAACAGTTACCAACGGACTTTAATCAAGAGGTGGCCCATTCTAACAGTGCGTTCACACTGGGCGCGAGTAAAATATTCGCCTCGCTCTACTCATTCGAGTTTGCCCGCTGGAATATTTGTTTTTACAGGAGGCATTCGCACAAATATTTTGCTTGAGTTCAATATTTTGAACTTGCGCAAACAGACGAATTTCACGTGTTGGCTTCATTCGCGCCGCTGGCACAAATTTGTGTCCATTCACGTCTTTACATTGACTTTGTATGTAATCTTATCGCGAGAAAAATTAGCCTCACGCCCGGTGTGAACGCACTGTAAAAGACTGAACACTACAGCAACATGCGTTATAATGTGTCTTTGTTCTCTTTCCACTATGATGGTGTGGTGTTCAGCGTAGCAGTTGCAGATCCTGGTGCACTAACCACTGTCCTCCTCCCACAGACACAGAGCAGAATGAAGCTGATCGCTGACAACTACGAGGATGAGCAATATCACCCACACGGTCCTCACCACCCCCAGCCTCAGCCCCCACATGCTCAGTCTCAGCCCCAGTCCCAGTACCCCCACGCTCCCCACCCCCAGCAGACTCCATATCCACACACTGCACATCCGCAACATCCTCAGCATCCTCAGCACCCGCAGCACCAACAGCACCCACAGCACCAACAGCACCCTCAGCATCCTCAGCATCCACAGGCCCCTCAACAGCAGCCGCATGCCCAGCAACCACAACCGCAGTACCCTCACCCACAGCACCCGCAGCACCCCCAGCAGCACCCCCCGCAGCACTCCCAGCAGCACCCCCCGCAGCACCCCCAGCAGCACCCCCCGCAGCACCCCCAGCAGCACCCCCCGCAGCACCCCCAGCAGCACCCCCAGCAGCACTCCCAGCAGCACTCCCAGCAGCACCCCCAGCAGCACCCTCAGCAGCACCCTCAGCAGCACCCTCAGCATCCCCAAGCACCCGCCCAGCACCAGCAGCACCCACGCCCTCCGCAACCTCAGCACCCTCACCAACAGCACCCCCAGCACATGCCGCAGCACCCGCACGGACATGCCCCTCCGCAGCACCCTCACCCTCAGCACCCTCCCCAACAAGGACCGCACCCCCAGCATCCACATCCTCAGCACGCCCAGCACCCTCAGCACCCGCAACACCCGCAGCATCCGCACCACGGCCAGCATCCACGTCACCCGTCGCCTCATCACCGTGGAGGGCCAGCCCGAGGACCCCCACATGCTGGTCACCGCCCCTCCCCAGACCAGGTCAGATATCACTCCAGGTCATGTTATATAGGCAACGTGCACCAGGAGATACACACTCTTTAAAGGGATATTTCAACATTGTATTGGGGCTACACTGTGACATCCAGCGATTGCAGCGCGCACTCGCTCACCCCTCCCGTCAGCAAAGTGACGGACGGTGGCCGCCGAGGACAAACACGTTTGCAAACTAACAGCTAACTGATAACAATGTCTTTGACCAATAACTTTCGGTTTTTAATCTTTTTTTTTTTTTAACACACGTGCAGACTTCCACTCGTGCCTTCAGTCATATTTCACAGCAAAAAGTTACACAGGAGGACTTACAGGATGTGCCAGTTACACAGTGCGGTCCCATGAAGGAAGATCAGAGGACAAACATACTCAGACATAGATACGGTATCAGCTGTAACAACGGCCCTGCTAAAAAAAAAGGGAAAAAAAGGACGTGGGTCCCTGTGGTCTCCAGCCGGCTCTGCTGTCCCTCTCTCTCCAGCCTGGTGTTTGGCTGCACTTTATATAAACAGTTCAACATTGTAAGATGTAGCCTCTGCTAATGCTAACTAGCACCATGAGTTGTTCTGTAGCGGCAGAAAAAAACCAAAAACAATACGTCGATCATCCTCCGGGGGCACAAGCTTAGTCACAGACACTCAATAGTGTGTACCGTATTAAGATGGCGATGCAACATGACAGCCTCCAGTGGGTGCACCCACCGCCTACTGTACTGTATGTATTTGTAAACAACTTATTCTAAACTACGAGACAGCTTTTATTTGTATGCGGTTGTGATTACAATTCGGTAAATACATATTTATGAAAGCAATAGGCCTATTTGATTTTTGCTAATAAAAAGCCAAATAAGCTACAGTACATACTGTCCCTTTAAGACAGCAGAAGTTTAAAAGCAGGTGATGCAGCAACAAAGAAAGAACAGGTTATATTTTAAAAGTCTTGCTCCCTTTGCCTCGGCCCATTCTTGAGTTACCACTTTGGGAAAAAAAGAGCCATGACAGAAACCCACCCAGGTCAAAAAGTACACATTGCTCACAATATCCCAGGATCTGGAGATGTAGTATATTTCACACTCTGACCCCGTCCATTTATAATAAGATGTGGACTGGACATGCTCTTCACTGATGTCAAATCACAACATCTCCAGATTTGCTCCAGGTTCTTACAAGAACCGTAGAAGAATTTTCTCTTGGGGTTTTGACACAGTGACCGCCACAAGGTTCTTTGCAAAGCACTAAACTTTAATTTTGTATTGTAATACTCAAGCTTATTTTTCACACAGCTGTGTCAGTGACATTCCTCACTTCAGTTTGTTTTTTCTTCCTCTTCATGCACATCGCTCCTGTTGACCCGTGACGCTGCCAACAACAGGATGACGAGGAGGGCATCTGGGCATAATCTTTGCTGTGACAACCAAAGCTCTAATGTTGTTTTGAGGGGTGAGACCCACTTTATAATTCTCTGTTTCCCGTGTGGCTGCAGTGTCTTCCAGGTTTTGTAACAAATGAAACACCTCTGTGACGTGATGTGACTTTTTCTTCCTTCAGATGATTCAGTCACTAATGGAGGAGCACAGCCACGCCATGATGTTGAAACACTACCCAACCAGACTTTTGTTATCTCCACTCAATCAACACTCAGCACCTGGACTTTTGTTTATTTTGCGGGGAAGAGGAGGGTGCACTCAGGTGTGCAGGTCAGGAGAGGAGGCTGACAGCTGGGCAGGTAAATTCACCTCTTTTATCTTTTATCGTGCTGTATATTTTCCTTTTTTTATTGTGAAATACAAATAAGCTTTTTTTTCCAAGTCCATCAGAGGTATTTCAGTGGATACAATATTACTGGAAAACATAAGAACGTGTCATGGGATACCATAGAACAGTATTGATGAAAAAATAATAAAATAGAAATTTTAAAAAAGAAAAAGAAAAGTAAGATTAATTAAACAATTTTTTTTTACATACATAGGTAAATTCATGCAAAACCGTTGATGCGTGTTCCAGTCAGGGGCAAGTAACTGTTATCTGTTATTATCTCATAGTGTGGTGAATGTGCAGGTCACAACTTGTCCACGAGAGCGTTTTGGAGTTGTTGGATTGTGTATTTGTTGAGTTTGATGAGGGAAACCAAGAAATCCCATTAGCGTAGCTCTGAGCAGCTCACGGCTCTGCTCTGCCGTTCTAAAAAACAAAAAAAAAAGCTTGCACCAACAAAGGTACCAAACCTACTCCTAAAACTATAGTGATTATTGCAATAGAGATTGCCAAGACACGTGACCAACTGGGCGGCAACGTCATCAGAAACGCAAAGGATTGTGGGTATCTTTGGCCAATTTCCCCCGATCTACATAGCGCGCTAGACACGGGACGATTGATACACAGCGATTTCCTCGAAAACCACACAAGCTTGAACCGTCAGATTTTGTCACTATGTTCAGCACTCAACACCGACCAATCCTGGGAAAGCTTGTGAAATTACGTCACGCCATTCAAAAGTTATTAGCGCGAACCTGTTTTTGACTACGGAAAGTAAAATGTTAGGTGCTGTAGTTTTTTTGTGATCAAAAGTTGTATTGTGTGTTTCATGCAATAATAATATGACCTAACAACAGATGAATTCGTACATAAACAGGTCCTAATGTATGCAATGTCATAGTTTTGAAGTTTAGAGGCAAAACAGGTTGAAGTGTCAGTAGTCGCTGCAGGGACGATTGATACAGCTGTTTCAAATGTCCCTCACGCCACCGTGCGTAGTGATTGTGGTCACATTGCGCGATCAATATCTGTATATAAATCACCAAATTAATACCCTAACTGTTTTGCAATGAACAACAACCGATTTTAATGAACAACATGTATTTTTAATAAACACCACATATTTTTTAATGTTCGTGTTTATGACGTGAATCAACAGATATTCAGCAAAGTGAGGGGAAAATGCCGAGGGTAAAATGACAATATGTTCAACTGTGTATCCATAAACATGACTTAGGACAGGGAAATAAGTAAATGAAATGAAAATGCAGTTGTCCAACAACTCGTACAAAAGAAGAAAGGCGAGTTTAATCGAAATGCGGATCTTGACAATTACGCACGGGACAAAAATATTTATTTGACCTATTTATATTGTGAGAAATTATGTGACATTTTGGCAATAACTAGTACACTAGTATGTTGTCTGATATGCTGCATAAAAACGAGAGTAATGTCAGTAGTTTCTGTTTAAAACATGCTGTTTCAACCGTCCCTCCTCTGTGTCTCAAACGACCCGCATAGGTGGGGCGTTTGAGACAAATGTCAACTTACGTTCAAAGTTATAAAACAGCGCGATCATCCAACATATGTGTTAAATTACACTTGTAATTAAGAGAATACACATGTGAGTTGTTGATCACATGATAAAAATGTTTGTGTACATAACGTCATCTTTGAAAAAGACGTCTAAATGAAAAGTGTATCAATCGACCCGGCGCTCCCCTAAATAATAACAAAAGTACAATAAAAAAACAGAATTAACTGGCACAATGCAGCGGGCAAAGGGAAACAACAAAGAACCATACCGCCTAAAACTAAATCCAGCCGCAAAGAAACAATACGAGGACAAAATAAAGACAATCAAAGGGCTGGATCCCTATGAACATAAGTTGTGGTCCGCTGACATTAACCTGCTGCCCAACTTTCCATGCTGGTAAACAAAAAAACGAAAGTCCATTGCGGATCTTTTTGCCCTGTCTATCGTGCGAACGACTGTTGCAATTCACAACACAGCAGGCTGACGGCATCTTCAAACCAGAGCAGTAGATATTTGAATTTGTGGAGGCAAGAACGCCAGTTTCAAAGTCTGGCGCGTTTGTTTGTGCCATAGATTCCCACAATGCTTTGCGTTCCCCGCCGGGAATACGTCATGATGACGACACGCTGGCAATCTCTATAGGCCAATTTGCCAAAATGTTGAACTATCCCTTTAAACTGTGACTTTCTTCATTTTCTACCTAGGGTGACCTGGGACCTATTCTTCATGTGAACAGGAGTAGATGTCGTCCACCTCCGCCGTTCAAATTCAACCAAAACTCATGGATGTGGGACTGAGCCTGACGGCGTGCGCTCTCTGTCCGAGTGTTTGTGTGATCAGCATTAGCAGCCGTGCATCAGAAGTCTCACAGAACAGAGGTCACCTCACCTGTCCGTCACCTGCTTCAGACTGACGACGCCCTCTCCATCCTCCCAGCAGAGATCTCGTGACCGTCTGCCAGCCCACTTTTTTTTTCCCCTCATTGTTTTTTGTTTCGACCGGTTCAAGATCATGGTTGTCCCGCTGTCCGTCTCACCTGCCTGACTGACTCCTCTGGCTCTGGTTGGCTCCCCTGCTGGTCTCTTGGTCCTCACTGCCCTGCTGACCCCACCTGGTGACATCTGACCCCTCTGCCTGGCTATCATGATGTGCAGAGTCTCTTCCGTTGTTTCTTTTTTTCTTTTCTTTTTTTTTTTACCCCCATCACACCCCACCCCACCACCCCTCATGTTTAGCATCTCTTAAAACGTTGTAATATCTCCTCCCTTGCTTTTTTTTTTTTTTTACCCTGAGAATCGCATGTTCTACACATACCAGATTTGAGTGCTTTTGACTTTTTTTTGTCATCATTTCTTGTTGGCAACAGAAAGAGCTTTGAGCTGACTGCTAGTACGCCTTTCGCCTTGTCTGCAGCATCGAGGGGTTTCCTTGGCTGCATGAGCAGGGCCCTCCAGTTCCTGGGCTTGTTTTGGCCTTAAGGCTGTGGTTGCCATTGATGTTTCTCTTCATGTTACCTCATTTAAATCAGAAGTAGTCAAAAAAAAAAGCAATCTATGCAGATGTCAACGTAGAGTGAATGCATTTTTATTTACCCATCCTTACCAAAAAAAAACTCCTCAATCAAAGTGTAATTAATCATCCAATCAGAGCGGCCAAGAGAGTGGTCAGAAAACGTCCATCAGAGTATTTTGAGTTTCTGATACTATGCACCTATGCACCTCCTCTGTGTTGCAGGAATCTTTTCTAATGGTGCTTCTGCTGGTGCTCAAACTAAATGGTGTCAGAAGACCTGGTCGAGAGCATCTTTTAGTCCTTTTACAGCAGAGGGATTCGATCCCACAATGGGCTTCACAACAACAACTGTAAAAGACTTTGTACATATGATTTGACAATGGGGGCTTTGTGAGCAACAATCACTTGATGACCCGCACAGAGGAGATTTCCCTCTCTGAATACTGCTAATAAAAGTACCATTATAGGCTATGAAGTGGAGGCCATGTCCAATAGATGTGTTCCCTGCAGGTCTGCTCCTTCCCCCCCTCCCCATCCCCCCATCCCCCCATCCCTCCCTCGTATTCTTCCACCAGTAGTCTGTGTGACCTCCCTGAACATAGTGACTTGTTTTCTCCTTCTTGACAAGGTGGCCTGTGCCTCGTAAAAACTTAAACACATATATGATAGATATGCATATATTATACATATAGAGAGAAATCTATAGAGTGTGTCTATATGTGGTCAGAAAATTGTTTCAAACTGACGAGATACTATATGTTTTTTCTTCATGGTTATTTTTCTAACTGGCTAGAGGTCAGAGAGATGTCTTATCTAGAGTGTTGAGTGGTGTGATTTTTCCTCTGATTTGTACATTGTGAGAAAACCCCTCAGCAGCAAGTAACATTCCCTGTCTGAAAATACACGACAGCCCAAAAAAAAAAGAGAGCTCTAGAACAGTCCATGGGAAATAGAGAAGTATATCCAAATCTATCTACAAGTCTGGAAATGATGACATTATTACATTCCTCTCTAAATGTGAAAACAACTCAGTTGAAGACCACCTGGCCTGTGGTGACAACTAAGAACAAAAAAATAAAATGAAAAAGAACAAAAAAAAAAAAAAAAAAGGAATTTTGCAGCTCACAAAAGTAGCAATGAGATTATGTCTGCTGCGTGCAGCGGGCAGAAACTTGCACTTGTGAGTGAGGACTATCACTACCAACATCTAAGTGGAGGTTTGAGTGACTCTGTCGGGATGCATTTCTTTCGCGTGTTTGTTGTCGTCGTCTTGTAAACAGAAGTGGTGACATGTGACTGTGACAGCTGATTTAAATAGAAAAACCAACACATTGTTACAGTATAGCAGAAAACTGAAGTAGACTGTTACTACCCCCACTTGCTCTCCTCCCCTCTCATGGTGCCTGTGTGTCTCCCTGATATGGCCAAGTGTTGATTGTTGTATATAAATGTCTTGTCACCAACCCCCCACCCCCACCCACCCACCCATCTTCACAAACAGAGGCGAGCCTCGCCTCGTCGTGTACGTGACCGCTTCCTCCATCAGCCCTTATAGCTCTTGTCACTGACCCAGAATCGACAGATTGTGTGAAACTTTGGTGTTTGTGTTTACAAATGTTAAGAGAAAGATCCTGATTTGGATTTGAGAAAAAAAAGAAGAAAAAAAAGGGACGACAATGCAAACAGACAGAGGAGCGAAAATCCTCTCACTTCACCATCAGGGGGGCGGAGTACGAATCCTCCATTTTCAGGTCCTTATCTACTGAATACTTGAAGTAGGGGGTTCTCCTACCATGAAATAGCATATATGATTTACATGGTAGACCAACATGGAAACATTTCAACTGTGCCCATGCATGCTGATTTTTACATAATGTGCCAACTGAAAGTGATGATGTAAGGATAATCTCCTGTTCTCTATGCAGAGTGATTTCTCAACTGTTGTGTCAAAGAGGTTTAGGAGGACGCGAGGCTTACTAGAGGCTGGGGCTGGTTTCCTGGGCTTAGACTGAGAGGCTGATCCCGGTTGTGAATGACTGACACCTGCACTCAGCGTGAGGTGGAGTCAAGAAGTCAAAGTCTGCATCCGTGCCTAGAAGCAGCCGTGTAGAGAGACGTGAGCAGAGAGGCCTGTAGATTCACCAGTCATTTTCAAAAGGCCTTCAAAAAAAAGTATGAAAAGCCTAACATACATTTTCACTTTATTGTTGTATACAGGTCATTTTTCTTTTCTTATGTACGTCGCTAAAAACTTTGGATTAAACAAATCACTGTGACCAATGCCAGAAACATTTTTGTTTGATAATAACAAATATTGCGTTTACTTTTTTATTCTTCATTTTTGTATTTAAGTTAGCTTTATTTATTGAATATGCCAGTTTGAGACTGTACTATTTGTATAAGTAAATGTTTTGAGCTGTACAGTAAAGACCTAGGAACAAAGTTAAATGTGAGTGTCCAGCATGCTGAATGATTACTTGTGTGAACGTGAGCTAAATCTCCCATTGAGCATCATTCCTCATACATTAATTGCATCTGCATCGTGCATTGTGACGGTGTGATGTTGTGTTTGAGAGTGATGTGTGTCTCACTTACTGTGTCCCCTTAGTAGACAGCCTGTGCAGTTTTGTGAGAGTGCAGCATGTTTTTGGGGTTGCTGGTGTAAATGTATTCAGAAAAAGAGTGCAAGCGTGTGTGTGTGTGTGCGTGTGCGTGCAGCTGCATTAATTAATTTCTGGGTGTGTCTGTGTGTCAGTATGTGTGCGTGTGTGTGTTATGAATGCACAAGAGAAGAATCTATTTAAAAAGAAAAACTTTATCAGAGGAAGTCCCTAGAGAAAAAAAAAGTGAGATTGAGTCAACGTTCTGAATGAAGCATGGATACTCTGTAATGTTTTGTTTTTTAAACCTAGGAGGCTGTCCTCAGTGCCCCAGTTTGCTATTGTATGTGCTGTATCAGAATATTACTATTGAGTGTTGGCCAGCTTGTTTATATCCATCAAATAAAGGTGACTTTCTTTCTGTCTCTGTTTGTGATTCTCTTCTCAAAGTTAAGATCAGTTTAATGTCCACAGTTTCCTGCTGTGTGATGCATAGTGCATATTACGCATTATGCACTAATATGAGAATATTTTTTTAATTCTCTAAAGTACTGCACTAGGAACTACCTGTGCTTGAAAGAAAGCGTACATGGAGTATACTACAGGTGCAGCTCAATAAATGGGAATATCATGGAAAAGTTCATTTATTTCAGGAGTTCATTTCAAATAGTGATACTTGTGTAGCGGTATTGTATAGATTCATTGCACACAGACTGAAATATATCACATCTTTATTTATTTTAATTGTAATGGTTATTATGGCTTACACTGAATGAAAACCCAAAATTTCATATATTAGAATATAGTGAAAAAGTTCCCTATTGTAACCTAATGGTGTCACACTCTGATCAGCTGATGAACTCAAACTGTGGACCTGATAGTTGTATTCTAATTGAGATGGACCTGTATTACCAAATAATTCCGATAATTCGTAAACTTATTCCAATAAAATCCTCAAATTTCATTGATATTGTTTTAACGACTATCAAAAGACTCATTCAGTTAATTTACAACATTATAAAATGATGACAGAGTTTAAGTAACCCTGTCAACAGTTGCCTGCAAAACACCAAGAATAATCCAGCGTACAGTGTGTTATACGTGTGTGTGTTTATTTCATTGTTAATTGCAAAGTTGGGAATTAGCAAACCTACACCACATTACAGCTTCAGTAAAGACATGATTAACACGCTATGAGTGGAAAACAGTATACTACATACATACACTTGTACATACTATATGTTGTAAATTCCTCATCATTACAGCCACCTGCACACCTATATTGTATTTTGGCAAACACAAACTGTTAAAAAGGACAATAAATATATTTAGTATAAAGACAATCACGTTTTATTTGAAGCTCACTGCAGGAACTGGACAGTCAGTGAAATCTCTCCTCCTGTTTGTGTGCCGTGGCCAGACACGTACCTGTCTTCAGATTTGGCACAAAATTCACTTTTGGACTCAGATGAACTGATCACAATTTGGTCATTAAAGGTCAAGGTCACTGTGACCTCACAAAACACATTTTGGAAGTAACTTATGAATTAATACACTAATGACACAATGCAACATAAATGTCTATAGGACAAAATGTGACAACATTTTATATCCATGGATTAAGGCAAGGATATATTCCCTGCAACTTGACAGGATGATAGTCATAGTGAGTCTGTAATAATTGTAGTTCTTTCTCCTTGACATTACAGACCATGACCTTTAAGCTTCACTGTACCTCACTCTCTTCATCAGTGGGTGATCTTTGCTCAGCTCTCACTACAATGTAACTCCATCCACCGATGCTTGAACTGCTTGAAAAGCAGTTAACCTGTTGGTAGACTTTGAACTGAGTCTACAGAGGTGGAAATACCTCACAGCCATCTACATTTAACATTCACCGTTTGTTCCTGCTCAGCTCTGCCATTAAAGTATGACATCTAAAAACTGCATGGTGAAGGAGGTGGAGCTGCACAAACATCAAAATGGTCAGGTGCAAGATTCAAGGAACAAGAGCTGTTTGTTTGTTTTTAATATAACGGTAAAATGAAATGTAAAATAAATAAATAAAATAAATATGTATGGTGGTTTCACTGCCTGGTATCAGAGCCAGCAGATCATATTCTTATGAGGGAGTAGGTTTGTCTGACACAGCAGCAAATCAGCACTTTTGATTTTTCCGGGGAAAGCAAAAACGACCAGTCCCATTGTAATTGTTGTCACTCATTCTCTGTGTGTGTGTGTGTGCGTCGACAGTATGCCTCTACACCAGTGGTGTAGTCTATGCGATACTCAGGTATACTCACTGTACCCACTGAAAATGCATTCATATTTCAGTATACTCACTACAACAAAACTATCTAACTATAGTCTACAGTATGTGATACAGGTATTGAACAGTGTACCCACCAAATAAGCAGTATACCCACTGCAACAAATTCAACTTCACCACTGATCTACACCAACATGTTATGTTAGCATAAAATTGATTTTTTTTTAAAGAGTTCAAAAACAACAACAACAACAAAAAGTTGAAGTCCTTTTTAGATCTGAGTGTTTTTTTTTTTTTTTTTTAATCCCAACCACCACCACCCATAGTGGGGACCTTTTTTTCCTCTTTCTTTCCCCATTTATTTTTTACTTTTTTTTCCACTTTAAGCAAAAATGACACAAATAATCAGTGGCCCATCACACACAAAACACAACCCCCCCCCAAAAAATAAAAAAAAACCTAAAAAAAGCAAACAAGCTATAACAAGACAATATAAAGCATCAGAAAAAGTATCCAACTGAAAAATACCAAAAACAAAATCTGACACTGCGATCTGAGCGTTACCGAGTCTTGATGAAGCCCTGTAACAAACGGTCCCCCCTGTCAGAGAACCAGTACCCTGCCATGGCTGCCACGCCTCCCATGAAGACAGAGGTGTAGACCAAGTCTCCTTTAGCAGCCAGCGTGGCCAGAGCACAGAGCACCACCCCGAAGAACATCTGCTGCAGCACCTGCACCTCATCGTCCTGGATGTCCTCAAACAGACCCTTCTCCTCATCGCCTGCAGGAGGAAGCATGGACGGGTGAGCCGGTGCTGTGAGGTGTTAGGTGTGGCTCTGTGTGTGTGTGTGTGTGTGTGTGTGTGTGCTGACACTCACTGGGCAGCCGCTTCTTCTCACACACACCACCTCTACGGATGAATCCTTTAGCACAGTTGCAGCGGAAAGAGCCGTGTGTGTTGGTGCAAATCTCATCCAGGCCGTGGCAGGCCAGGACCCTGTCACTACACTCATCTATGTCTGAGCACAACAACCAGAAGAAAACACACAGTGAGCACATGCTGATTAAATTATACTAAAAATGACCTCTGGTTTCTAATTTACCCAAACACTTGGACCCTGTCAGTCTGTAGCCTGGAGCACATTTTCTGCAGCGTGCTGGTCCACTGCCCATGCAGCCCACACAGGCCGAGTCACAGTCTGTGGAAAGAGAGGGAGACTGTGTGATATTTTCATTTACAGACTGTGTTGTGTTAAGGGCTTAACCCAGTGGTTCCCAACCTTTTTTGGCTCGTGACCCCATTTTTACATCACAAATTTCTGGCGACCCGCATCAATCAAGATGTGCTCAGATGAGTTCAGATTTTATACGTTGCATTTTATTTGAACTTGATTTATATTTGAGAAAGTTAAAGTATAGAATACAGTTGTTTGAGATTGTCTGTGGAATCATAATTTTAAAAAGAATAATAATTAGTTAAAAAAATATTTTTATCATCTTTTTAATCAATACTAGACATTTCAGGCAACCCCATTTGAATTCCAGGCCCCCACATGGGGCTCCCGACCCCAAGGTTGAAAAACACTGGCTTAACCTGTCTTTTAAAAACCTGTAAGAAAGGTGGAGGTGCGCGTGCTTGTGATGTCAGTTGAAAGGTGGTGTAACTGGTCTTCTTTTAGAACATCTCTTCAAATACTGTTCAAGCCATTTTCTTTTTCTCCAGACATGAATACTGTACATACAGTGCTGAGTTGCTGACCCACTGACCTCTGCATTCAAAGGAGCCCTCGGTGTTGAAGCAGTAGCTGCTGGGAGGACATCTGCCCAGCTCAGTGCCACACTCATCAATGTCTATGAAACACATCAACACATATTTAGGAATAGAATGACTGCGCTCTTTGTCTTAACAAGTAGGGGAGACTGGCTTAAAATCACTCCAAGATACAGACTGTCAAAAATATTACAACCATCCCCAGTGTGTTGAAAATATGAGACAAACTGCAGTTTAGTCTTAAACACAAGGAGTGAAATGTTACAATTCACCCCATACAGTAGTCTGGGTTAGTTGTAACACACCCTGAACCTTAACACTTTCATCTTTGTCTTTCAAGACCTGGGCATATTGAAATTCAAAGAAAACATAAATGCAATTAAAATTTGGGTTGGAGTAGGTTAATATACTAAATTGCTATTACAACTAACCAGACTCTCTTCAACTCTTACCTTACAGCTAACAACTAAAACATTTGCACTTACAACTTGCATGAAAGATATCTACATGGACACACAATTAACATGATTTAGGTTTGATAATATAGCAGGCAATGCTATTACAAAAAATGATATATAAACAAATAATAAATAATAAAAAATAAAATTAGTTCTTTCCCTCTAAAACTGTCCGTGTCTGCCACTACTTCTTCATAGTAGAAGGACTAAACTGAGCATACAGAGTCAATCAGGTGATTCATAACTTGCTCCTGATGGACAAATTATAAGTGTTACAACCATCCCCCGTCTCCCCTACATGATGATTTCCAGACTCATAGACAAATCTTGCTTTACAGTACCTACACAGGTGTTATTATGGAGCGTCCATCCGGCTCTGCAGTCCTCACACTGGTCGCTCCCTGGGCCTGAACACTTGTTGCAGCTGTCAGGACAGCTGTGCACCTGAACGGCCAGCAGACAGCACAGCCAGGCAGCCTGCAGCAGCTTCAGGTTCCCGTCAAACGTCCTCACTCCCATCGGCCTCATCTGCTCCACAAGACGAAGCTGTTTATCCCCTCCAAAACATCACATTCAGGTTTGTTAAATGTTGCTTGCAAGTATAACAGCTCAGAAAAGAGAGCTGCCACATTAGAATAGAGGTTAGTTTAGTTTTTATCCAATCACCCCGATAATGTTTTTAAGTAACAACATGGATACTCTAACTCTAACTCTAATGGATACTCTAGCATAGGTAACAGGTACTTAACAGGAGAAGTTCCACTTCATCTTACATAACAATATTTAACAGTTCTAATATTTCTAAATGTTTTTTTTTTTTACACTACACTACATACTAGCTATATCTACACTTATAGTTACTAAGAGTTGAAGTTATAGACATGTATACAGTATGCCAATGTAATGGTCCCTATTCCATTATGAGTATTTTAAAGTTTCAAAGATTTCTATTCTAATAATACTTCTGTTGTTAGTCACTACACACCAGTTTCCTTGCTTGTGGCTTTGTGTTTCATTACAAAGAGCATGAACAGAGTCAATGAACTGAAATGTTCATTTTCTCCTGTAGATGCACAGATATACAGTAGGCTATATGTTGCTGGTTATGTAACAATTCCTCACAGTGCCTTTATTGCTAATGACAATTTAATGTCATTATATTGGTACTGAAACGTGGCCTGTAAACCTGTTGTGGTGTTCGTCTCCTACAGGTTCCTGTCTACAAATTAACTTACTGTCATTTTGTTACTGCAACAATCAACATACATTAAAGTCAACCTAAATAGTGGATAATAAATGGTGGATCTTATTTACCTTGTGAATCTGGACTGTTCAGTCTTTGGTAAAGTTTCAAACCGCCGCAGACGCACTTGTCCCAGCTCTGCTTCGTATCGGGTTACAGGCCGAGACCCTCACGTGCCCACCGAGCGGGGCAATCAGGAGCCTCCTACCCCGCCCCACTAGAGTGTAATGTAGTTTGTAACAAGCGCTTCTCTTCATGCTGTACTTGACAGTGGGTTGCACCAATCAGATCCACCGTCCTCTATATTTAAAGCCAATCACAAGCCGAGATCTGCCATGATGCACAGAAAGAGGCACATTTATTTATAGACAAGAATACATGGCCTACAGTAGGCCCACGTGGACACATTTAGTCTGTGGGCTGTTAGGTTTAACACTGTCCTGCATAAAAGATGTCCTGATGTATTTTATATTACACTGATCTTCACCAGAAACAACAATGCCAAAACAAACACTCTGACACTGCTATCAGCTGCATTGTTGTCCAGATCACGAGCACTGCAGCTGTCATGGATTGTCTATTTGTCTTAGTTCATGTTTTATTCAAGTTCAATTCCCTGTCTTCCTGTGTGCTCCCTGCTGTGATTACCTCATGTGTCTCACCTGTGTTGATTGCACCACCTGTGTCTCGTTCCCTCGTGTTTTTAACCTCAGTGTATTCCCATTGTCCCTTGTCGGTTCGTCTCTTGTCCATGTTCCATGCCTGTTTTCCTGCTTTCCAGTGTTTTCCTTGTGTATTCCTGCTCTGTTTCTGTAAGTTTAAAAATTCTTTGTACTTTACTTTTACTTTGTGTTTCTGCATTTTGGGTCCAGTTCTCTACATCCTGACAGAACAAACCGACCAAGGACAATGGGGAAAAAACACTGAGGTCAAATACACGATGAAACGATACACATGTGGTGCAATCAACACAGGTGAGACACATGAGGTAATCACAAGTGGGAGAACACAGGAAGACAGGACACAGAACTTCAATATGAAACAGGAACTAGGGGCAGTGTTTAGCTCAGTTGGTAGAGCACCCGCCCCATGTGTTGAGGCTACT
Organism: Trachurus trachurus; assembly: GCF_905171665.1. NCBI lineage: Eukaryota > Metazoa > Chordata > Actinopteri > Carangiformes > Carangidae > Trachurus > Trachurus trachurus. The sequence goes on from NC_139896.1 coordinate 29,123,997, forward strand.
GCAGGCGGCCCCAGTTCGAATCCCCCCCCCCCTCCTCTGCCTCCCATTTCCTGTCTCTCTCTCTACTATCCTGTACATTAAAGGCGGAAAAAGCCCCAAAATATATATTAATTAAATAAATAAATAAAACAGGAACTAAATACTGGACGAGAGACACAAACCATGACGGCAACTTGTTATGTGGACATATTACACATCTCCTGCACTACCTGCACCAAATCCTCAGCCGAAAACAGACCTACACAACTCCACTAACTCCACTGCTTCCTTGCTTGTGTAATGTTTGCTGCAGTGCCTCGAGGTCATGGGAAATTAAGTAAAATCTTACTGGAGAAAAAAAAAGCAAGTGGGTCGGTCCTTTGAAATCAGCACTGTTTATAAAATTAATTCATGTACAAACCACAGTGACGTCTTCAACCAAGGGTCAAGCAAGAACAAACACTGACGAATTACATATAAGCATCATTGTTTTGTCAATGTACATGTTTAAAACAACAGACATTTACAGTGTAGGCTGGAAAACGTATGTGAACACTTTGGATAATGGCATAAATAAAGCAAAGTGGATATTGGAGGTGTAGGTTAGGGTCAAGAAGACTTCTTACAGGAAATGGTTACATTGTCATCAGTCAGCAGTTACACACTGTCTAAAAATGCTCACCCTCAGAGTGATAGCTACAGAGCTGCTGCACTATGCACCTGAAGCTTGCCAAACGTTCTATTAAGTGCTCAGTGCTGTTAAAGTAGCACTATCGCAAATACAGCAGTAATTGCAATAAAAAAAAAAAAGTAAAATATGCAATAAATAAGTCCAGGGGAGCCATAACTATCTGTACACAAATATAGCCAACAGTGTATTGCCTATGGAGCAAATGCAGAATTCAAAAAAAACATTTTGTTATGTTATATATATGTTTATATCTGATACGCTGCACCACTGGTCCCATCTAGTGGCCGAACAAAGAATTGGAATTTGCGATAGTGCTACTTTAAGAAAAAGCTTTTTGGGCTGATGAAACTAAGGTTGAATCCTTTCAGAGACACATTGGTGGTGACTGCCCACAGAATGTAAATAAAGATGGATGTGGCCTCCATATCGTCACCCATAGCTATGTTTCTGAGGGGAGGTCCTGAGGCTCAGAGTGGGCTGATCTCTGTATTCCCAGCTAATCCAAAAAAGTGGCTTGTGGAAGTAACATGTGCCTGTTCTCTTTCACTGCAGTTTTTGGCACTTCCAATGGTGGTCTAATGTTTCAGCCTCAGAGGTTGCTATTATGTGACTGCTCAGCAGCTAAAGTCAGAAGAGGATTGGTTTAAAATGGGAGAACCAAACCCAAGCATCAAAGTACATCTCCTGAGACTCATTTCAAACTACAAACCAGAATCACTGTGAGAAAGACAGAGCTGAGGCTTTTCTCTGTGTATGTAAGAGAAATGCTCCAGAAGCGCTAGTATGTAAAGACAAAAGATTGTGTAATGCTATTCCAGAGACACTTTGGCCCTGTGCCATTTTAACCACTTCCACTTGATTTTGGCCCGAGCACTCAGTTTTGCACGTTCTCGTGTCAGGGCAGGGTGTCCCAATTCTTTTAAGAGCAAAAGGGAAGTACTTTTCAACCCTTAAAACCACCCCTTAAACCAGAGGGAGGCCAGGTGCAGACTTTGAACGTAGTGCAAGGTGAAAAGTGGCAAAGGTGTCTTCTGTTTTCTGCATTTCTTCGTCGTTGGTTCATCAAACAAAAAAAGATCATCAAAGCCCACGCAACAGGTGAAGACACACCGCTGGAGCTGGCATTTTCAAACCTGAATGAAAACCCACCACAGGTTGTGGCTCCTCAGGTCAGCTACGCTAAGCGGTGTCCCAGATCTCTTTTTCACTTCTCACTTGATTCGTCAAGGGGTATCTCCCTTTGGAGGTCACTCGAAAACCAATAAGTGCTAGTGTTAAAGGAATAGTTCAACATTTTGGCAAATTGGCCCATTGCCATAATCCCTATAGTTATAGCAGTAGGTTCGTTACCTTTAATTGTCGGTGCAAGCTATTTTTAGAACGGTGGAGCTGCTCAGAGCTATGCTACGGAGGCTAATGGGATTTCTTGGTTTCCCTCATCAAACTCATCAAATACACAATCCAACAACTCCAAAACGCTCGCGTGGACAAGTTGTGACCTGCACATTCACCACGCTATGAAATAATATCAGAACGTTACAAGACAGAGTCGTTTTTCAAGGTAAATTCATGCAAAACCGCTGATGCGCGTTCCCGTCGGGCGCAGTTTTTCGGCAAGCAGTCTCTGCATTTGCCTCGAAAACAGCTCGGTCTCGTAACGTGAATGTTGAACTATCCCTTAAAGGGAAGAGAAATGAGACTGGGCCTTTGTCTACATTTTTGACTCACATGAAGAGCACATCATGGTTTATGACCAATCCATGCATACAACTAGGTCCTTCTAAAGGTTTGTCATTGTTTTCTTGCCACTGTATGTGGACATGACTGGCCTTGAAAACACTGAGAGGTAGAATCACCCACTGGTGATTTTGCTCTTGTTGACAACAACCATAATAAAGATTATTGCCAAGCTTCCAGAATGTCTGATCTTTATTTCATCCCAGTCTTGGATGAACGTCTCTTTCATGGATCCTTCAGAGGCTCTGACTCCAAGTTTTTATCAGCTCCAGTGTATTTACATAGTGATGTCATCTGCTGTTGTGGTTTCTCTTTAGTCTTTGCTTTCCATCCATATTTCCACCATGTCCATGTCTTTCCACCTGATCTTCCAGCCTGCTCCACAGTCAGCTCAGTTAGGAGAGCCTGAGTCTGGAAGGGGAGCTGGAACAGAGGCAGCCCCTGTAGAAGCTCAGGTAGCTTCCTGTCACTGCTCAGGTGGGATTCAAATGTCACCAGAAGAAAACGTTTTCCAGCCCTGCCCTGGAGCTTGTCAGCGTGAATGATGCACAGGGCGGCTGTGAACAGATCAGAGTAGGGGGAGCACATCTGAGGGAGACCCCTCTCCTTTGTCTCAATAATCTCCTTGTTCTGATGCATCCACTGCTCTGCCCTCTCCATGGCTTTCCGGGTCAGAACCAACACAACTCGGTCTCCCTGGTTGTCCATCTCCTGTAGCTTTGAGTGCAACCATGGCAGAGGACCCCGGTTCCATTGCTCCTTCCTGCTCCACTGGTCCACAGACACATTGAAGCCTTTGTTGCAGAGCAGAGAGCCAAGGCGACAAACTGAATCTGAAACACCACCATCCAGATCTGGGGGGCTCAGCAGCACCACGTGACCCTTTCTACCAACTGTAAACAGGGAAAACAATGGGACAAAAGTCAGAAAATTCACTTGTTCCACTGATGATGTCATGTATTTTTTAGGAAATGCAAAAAAAAACAACTCACTTTTCACAAGTCCACCGTGATGCCAGCTCCATACCCATTCTATAAAAGTCAGAGAATTAAGAGTAAATTAAATGCATAAATAACTGCATACTTCGGGACTGTTCTTTGAGGGAATAGCCTACTTATTTAGCACTCAAAATGCAAAAGGATGAAGGCAAACAAAACCAAAACTTACTCTTGACAAAGTCATGTTGTAAATAAAACATGAGCACAGCCAAGCAAACCAGCAGCACAGCACAGACAACCAGGAGACTCCAGCGCCACCTGTCAGCTAAAGGAGTACAAAACACAACCCAGTTAATACCAGGTACTGCTGAACACTGGAAACCATGTCCCAACCAGTATCAGTTTCAATATTTATAATGTGTGACACGCTTACTGTTTTTGAAGCAGAATGGACCCAGCTCAGACTCCATTCCCTTTACTTTTACCTGCACAAATGGATAAATACAGTAAAAACAATATAGTTATTCAGCTCTGATAATTCATACTATATGACTTGCTTAGTGTTGAGAATACATTACCATAACACATGGTGAGAGCTGAAGGTCTATGTCTGCAAACGTCCCCATTTTTTCCTGAGAAGGACACAATTGTAACTGTTATTAGTCTCCTAAATATGATATGATATGATATGATATGATATGATATGATATGATATGATATGATATGATATGATATTATATTATATTAAATTCGATGTTGGGTAACACTTTATAATAAATATACACTATTAAACATTAGTTAAGCATTAAATACTGAATTCATCATTTATAACACATGAATACTCATTAGTATGTAGTTTAAAAACATAGTTAGAAATATTTTACTTATCATTGATAAGCACTAACTGTATTTCTAAACTAAATACTAATGAGTATTCATGTGTTATAAATGAAGAATTCAGTATTTATTGATACTTAACTAATGCTTAATAGTACTTATTATAAAGTGTTACCATATTTTGTGTATAAATTGTAGTTAAGGGGAAAGGAGAAAAACATTAAAATGAGGCTCACTATGGATTCCTTACCCAGAGTCCTAACCCTAACCCTCCTTTGCTGTTTTGTGTCCATCTGCCACCAGTCAGCTGTTGTCTGTAGCCCTTCATCTCCCTGCAGCTGTGCTCTTTGTGACAGGGCCACACCTCACCCTCCAGCCTGCAGGGGGCAGATATGTTCCACAACAGCATGGAGCCGTGGGAGTTTGACTGAGCCTGGCCCACAGCCACTGACACATTCTCCCACACGTTCCTGTGGGATATGTCTGGGACAGACATAAAAGAAACAGCAGAGCACCAGTGGTTAACAATCATTCATTCATTCATCATTCATCCTAAATCTGTCAAAGAGCCCTTGAAGCTTCTCACCCATGTTTTTGAAGGGGCAGCTTCCAGAGCGTACGTAGTTCTGATCATGCCACGCCTACAAAAACCATAAACACATCAATCATATAAATCTGTGTTGATCAGAGTGCTGTTAATTTGTCAACTTGTTAAAAACAATACCTGAAGACACATGCAGTGGGTCACAGAATAGAGCGGGATTTTCCTCTTGGTCCAACTCTATAAAGTCACATATCAGAGAGAAATATATTTTATTTATCTTAGCTTGTACACTGACTTTTACAAACAGATGTCTTGTAGCTGAGTTAAATGTCTGAGTTCTCTCTCCACCTCTGCATCTAACAGGTGACTGTAACAGGCACCAGATGCAAACACTGATAACACTGACCTGACATGTCCCATTCTGCTCGTACTGGATGCACACAGACGGGAGGCTGCTGTTGCTGCCGTCAAACAGCAGCTCCACGTAGTTCACCTCCTCGTGGATTGAAATATTGAGTTCAGGCACTGTAAAAGAGGAAAGAGATACCTTGTTTATTGCCCAAAGACAAATAAAAAAGCAAGTGAAACCAATAAATGTTACGTGAGAACTTTTCTTTTTGTCTTACCACGACACTCTTGTACACATCTCTTCAGCTCTTGGGAACACACTGAGGGCACATGATGATACAGTAAGTGTCACACACCCTTACCATATTTGTAGCAGACACTTGTGATTTAAATAGGTGCTTGGAAGTGAAACATTTACCCTCTTTTAGAGAAGGAGAGAGAACTTCTTGTCTTAGAAGCGGGGATTTATGAGGATAAACAAACACTTTACTGCTGAAGGAAAGCCCATATGGCTCAGCAATCACCATGGACACCTACAAAAGACACACAGTGAGTGAATAAGAGCAGAAAGCTGGAAGTGAGCCTACACTGTATGAGGCCATATTTCATTACATAGAGCTGACTGTACCTTCCCCTGGTTTTGTTGCGTAAGAGCTGTGTGATTAACCGTAAACTCCACCTTCTTGCATGTGGGCATGGTCCACTGTGGTGTGTAGTAACACACTGTCACAGACACTGTTGCAACAGAGAGAACAAGTCAGAGATGAAGCTTTGGTGTGTGACTGAAACACAAATGATAATGTTACCTGTCAGAGAAGCTCTTCTAAATCTCTTCCACACCCACACCTCACATTCCATTCGCATTATGATTTTCGCATTAACGTTAACTCTCTAGCATCTCACTGTCAGACCTTGGGTAGCGTTCAAAAGATTTTCCACTATAGCAACTACATCGACTATATTTCCTCAGAAAAGCTGGAAAAAATGATTTTCATGCATTAATAAAACAAATCTAATAGCTGAAAAATAGCTATTTAGCTAATGTGGAATGCAATGTGGAAACTGAATGTTCATTACTGTCCACTGTCTCTGGTTAACACATAAATAAATAAAGCTTTGTGTCAAGCAGGAAATCACTAGGAGATGGTTCACAGTGACATAAAGGTTAACAAATGGCCTGGTTCATGTTCTTTAAAGCCCCTACAAGGAACTTTCAGTTTGTGTTGATTTTGGCGGTCCCTGTGGACAAAAGTGGTAGTGTTTTGCCGGAATGAATGCATTTCCCATGAGCTTTAGCGCGTATTGTTGTAAAGACGTTTATCTGGCTCGCGCCTCAGAGTTCCAGACTATAACTTTTTTGTGAGCAGTTTTGGTAAATTACTTTTGAAATGCATTTAAAATACTTTATACATCCTCTAGCAGGACAGCGGAGCAGGCTGACGTTATAGCCCAGGACGGGAGCTCTGTGGGTGAGAGGAGCAGAGAGACTGGGCTGGCTGGAGCATAAACCAGCCGCCTTGCCTTCACCCGCCGGGTGTTTGAAACTCGGGGCCGAGGAGAACGGAGTCTCGGTCAGCCAACCGTCGTCTGTCGTCTGTCGTCTATCGGCCGCCCACCGCGGAGTGTGAGCTCTGATCGGCCAAGACAGACTTGGTCTGTGGAGCACCAGGACCGCTGAGGTTAGTGAGACCGAGCCTCCCCGCCTGCCTCGGCTGTGAAGGAGCTTGTCACTCCGTGGCTGCAGCCAGGGCCGTTGGTAGGAATTCTGGGCCCCTACCCCCTGAATTTTCCACTTTTTTTCTTAGACTACATATGTATTATCTAGGGCTGACCTGATTATCATATTTTGATAATCAAAGCTTCGACGGCCGGGGGGGGGGGGGGGGGGGGGGGGGGAGGTTGAGGCGGCGGCGACCGTAACGTCTGACCGGGAGGGGGCGCGATCGTAGCGGAATTAATGTAAGTAATGGCAAACAAACACTGCATATCTCCAAAATCAGGCAGGTTTCCAGGATGCCAAGTCGCCTACTCATTTTAATGTAACAATTGCCGATGAGAACCGGTGTCAAAAAGGAAGAAGAAAAAACAATCGATCACGGACTTCATGATCGATTACCATGGCAACGAACAAAGCTTCGATTTTTTTGGGTCAGCCCTAGTATTATCATTTTTTATTTAGCCTACTTTGTTTTCATGCTAATGCAGCATTACTATGAGTATTAGTCAGGGTCTTATGCAGAATAAATCAGTTATTCAAAGATTAGACTACTGGGGTTTTTTGTGGGCCCTACTGGGCGCTGGGCCCCTCGAATTATCACCTTTCTCCCCTATACAACGGCCCTGGCTGCAGCTGTGGCAGACAGGTCTGCAGGAGTCTCTTGCTGCAAGAATTTGTTCACTGTCTGTGTAGTAACAGTGATATGCGCATTTTCAGTGAAAAAACAAACTGTGCCCCGGGGGTTATTAATTATCATCCTAAATACATATTTAACGGGGACTGTCCTGAGCCCTGTCGCGCGTGCCATCTCCGGTCTTAGTGCCATAAATTGTTCGTCCGTGGTCCGACCCCACCACTGCCTCCTGGTTTCACTATTTAGAAAAAGCTAGTCTTTACACAGATTGGTTAATTTCCTGTTTTAGGTCACACAGAGACATCAGCAGAAACCAGAGACTTTTGCATATCCAGGTTAAAGTTCCTTGTAGGGGCTTTAACATACAAAACCACTGGTCATTGCCTGCAATGTTACAATAAAGGGCTGCATGTAGTCCTTTGTTATACCTTTTGGATTTCTCATCTCTTCACTGTCCTCCTCCTCCTCCGCTTCCTCATCATCAAACCCAGAGTGTTCTTCATCCTCTCTGTCATTTTCCAGATGGATGTGGAGCTCTGTGTCTATCACCAGACACAAAGTGCACGACTCGCCGCTCTTTGAGCACAACTTCAAATTTGCCGTCAGGTTTAGAACATCCACAGCATCACCATCGTTGTCCAGCAGCAGGGGACTCTTATCCTTCATGGTGCATTCAGAGAAACCCTGGAAGAAAAAAGCAACATGTGACATTTTATACAGACAGTGTGGACAACAAATATTTGGACGTCCAACAGGCCTGTGATGTGACAAGCTGGTAGGTGGCTGTAACCCTTGGTCTGCTTTTAATGAAATGTTTGACAATCAAACATTAAATCAGTGTGAAGGGAAATTAAAACGTCAGAGCGGCATAGGTCAGTACTCTAAGAAAATTAAATGTGTAATCTGTCAACAAGAACCGTCTGTACTGTACTGCAGCACGGGAAGTGTGTGTTTATACAAGCTGTGTGTCCTGGAGTATACCTGTGAGCAAACAACTTCATCGCTGTCACGTCCCAGAAGCTCCAAAGCGCTGGCTGACGAGAGGACAGTCAGTGAAACCCACAGGATGAGCCATCCATGTGGGGACATATTTCCTGGGGACACTCAGAAAGGTTGGAGTCCTACAGCGGCTGTCTGCACCGATTCTTCTCCAAAACTGAAAATGTGAAACAGTACATCCAGATTCTTCCCCCCCATCCCGCTGCTGGGTTGGAGATAAACATAGTGATGATTTCCAGTGAAGGAACGTCACAGTTGAGCGGCAATCAGTGAATCATAACAAGCTGCCCAGGTTCAACCTTTGTTTATTGCCTGTGGGAGAAAAGAGTCATACTGTAAATGAATGCCGGTGCCGGTGTAGGATTCCTGTCAACTGCTGTGAAAACAACTCCGGACAAGCTAGCTCCAATAGTTTTCTTGTGTAACATTGACTTGATGTGTCAAGTTCACAGATCCTTTAATGGATACGATAACTGGGAAGAGAAAAAAGTCTGTTCTTTAAAAAAAAAAAAAAAAAAGAAACCTAGGCATTATACAAACAATCAGATATTTGAGATCAAGTTTTATAATGATAATGTAATATAATAAGTTGTTTTAAATGACACTCATAGACATATCATCTGTTACCTACTTGGTTTGAGGCCGTCTTCAAGCTCTTCCTCTCCACTGATACTCAGCTCTACACCTCGTCAGAGCAGCCAATGTGTCATGAAAACAGTGTCAGTGTCCTGACTCATGAGACGCCCCACCCTCCCACCCTCCCTCCCCCGCTCTCTCTCTCTTTCCCTCTCTCTCTCTCTCTCTCTCTCTCTCTCTCTCTCTCTCTCTCTCTCTCTCTCTCTCTCTCTCTCTCTCTCTATTTGTCCTTCTCTGATTTAGTCTCAACACAGTCCCCTCTCATGTTAGTTAAGTTAGTTAGTTTCAGTTTATTTCGGACATGTTAAAAGAAATAAGAAATAATACAGTAATGGACAGACATAACAAATAAATACTTTGCAAAGACAACACATAGAAAAGAAATGATTGAAAATGAGGATCTTTTTTTTCATATCCGAAAAGAAGTGGGAAGAAGTAAAACTTATTTACTCCCACCCCCTATTCATAAATTAGCTATCAAGCTTCCTTGTCATTATAATCGATACAATAAGTTAATTTATAAGTTCATCTAACTGGATTTATTCTAATCACTAATCTTTATCTCTCTAATATATAGGCATATACATACATAAAGACATACAAAGACATACTGAAGGTAACACCAACAGAGCAACAAATAAAACTAAGTGGGTAAATACCCAAATAAATAATAATAAGCACGTTGTGGTTGTCAAACACTCCACACTCTGAATTCCTCCACACTGTGCAACCAGCTCTACTACTACTACTTTTTCTTCAAAACAAGACTCCACCATTGTCCAGCAGATTAGTTTTAAACTTTTGAATGTGTTCCATGTAGTTTAGTGTAACTGTGCCTTGACGAACATGTTTATTGCCTCTGCTCAGAAGAGTGTACCTTTGACCTGGACTTGTTCTGCGCTCTGGGGAGAACTATCTTGCACGAAATAAAAGCATGCACTGCTGACATGTAGCCTACTGCTAAACTGGTTTTACCACATAACACTGAACTGTATACACTCCTGTCTTCCTGTCACTCCTGAGAAATGTGTTCAAACTGGATTCAAAACAAACTGTGTACACTGACCCTGAACTTTCCCATTTTCTAAGTGTTTATACAGTGGTGGTTACTCATTAACTTTGAAGCATTCTTTAGCTGTAAAACACTGAGATACTTATGTGGAGTGGAGGTTATTCCAATAAGAGGCCAGAATTTCTTCCTAAGGTCAACTCTGCTGCTTCTTAATATTAACAACCATTTGACAAAGTCATTAAATATGACATGATTAAGTTCAAGACAACCAAATATGTAGGAAGCCATTTATTTCTTTAAGTTTGTAACATGTTGAACATTTTTGTCTATAATGATTAATCTTATTTCTATTCTGAACTAAATTGATTGAAGTAAAGTGATTCAACACTTGACATCATCTAGTGGTCTCTGCAGGGCAGCCTCGGCAGACATGAACCAGCAGTCCAGTGTGGTGGGAGGGGCAGTACTGTGGTCGTCAGCCCTGGATCTGCACAGCAGAGACACATATTGTCATAATCTTTGTAATCATAATTGGTTGTGTCTTGAAAACATATGTAAAATGAATTGCACAGTCTGCACATTATCTTGATTACAAGCTTGTTTTCTTATCTCCAATGCTTTCTCTAGGCAACAATCTAGTCTATGTGTAAACAGCTAATAAAAAAGTAATTATTCTATCACTTCCCATTAGTACAATCTAATCGTACCTGGTGACGTCAATCTCCTGGTCTTTGATCTTCAGTTTTGTTGAGGGAGTTTGCTGCACCTCCTCATAAACTGCTGGATTTAGGCCTGAACACACAAAGGACACATAGATATGATTTCATTTAATAAGACACTTTATCAAACTCCAAAATTGATGCAAATATTGATTCAATCCGTTGTTTACTTGATATTAAAGCTTGAAAGCTAATGCAACACTTTCACATGGTGCACAAGAACAAGCAGCCTATAATCACCCACCGAAAATCCCTCTGGTGTTGGTGTCGTCAGATGGCTTCTGTCTCAAAACCGGCCACAGGAATTCCGCGCCATCCTTCTCATGCATTAAGATAATGATGCGGATGTCTCCGACTGCCACGTCTACTTCCTTGTTCCTCCTGATTACTGTCAAGCTAGAAAAATATGCTGCTTGTTTAACATTTCACTTTCACTTTCACATTCACTCCCCAGGATCTTAGTTCGGAACACCTGTGTAGCTGTTATTGTTATTAGTAATTATTCAGCTTTCCAATCGACCTATCACCTGGCAGAAACGCAGTGCATAGAGCTGTGTGGGTGCAGGTTGAAATGGTCTATAAAAATGTAATTAATAATAATAATAAATTGTATCTATGTTTTAGCATGTTTTAATTTGAATTAGTTTTGTACATATTACATACTGTAGTATGTGTATTAATTAATCTTTACACCTGAAAGGGATAGTTCAACATTTTGGCAAATTGGCCCATTGCCATAATCCCTATAGTTTTAGGAGTAGGTTCGTTACCACGCTATGAGATAATAACGGAACGTTACAAGACAGAGTTGTTTTGGAGGTAAATTCATGCAAAACCGCTGATACGAGTTCCGGTTGGGGGCAGTTTTTTGGCAAGCAGTCTCTGCATTTGCCTCGAAAACAAGGCAATTAAAGGTAACAAACCTACTGCTAAAACTATAGGGATTATGGCAATGGGCCAATTTGCCAAAATGTTGAACTATCCTTTTACAGTAAGATAGCAATTCCTCAATTCAGTTCAGTCTCTGCTTTCAAGTTTACTTTCATGCTGTAAGAGATCCAGACTCTTTAAACAGCAGTGAAAAGATATCGAGTTGTTTTGTGAGCAAAGCAAAGCCTTGACCAGTATCAGTGTAGTGTTCCTGTCTGATAACGTGCTCAGTGAGTGTATCTTGGCTCAAAAGGCGCTAAGCTATGCAAGGTCACTGGATGCTTCAACCGGAATGATAAAGATCTGGTTTGTCTCACTGCGGCAAGTGCAGCAAACCAAACAGGCAGGAGAATGAGGAAGATGTCAACCAAACAGTGTTTACACTCTGACAGGTTTGCTGTGTGTGTCTCAGTTTTTAAATGCAGTGGTTGTATTGGTGAATTAATAAACACCCTCAAGCTGTAGAAGGTGCATGTATGGATAAACACTCTCAGTGATGTGTAGTGTTTGGGGCTGCACAGCTCTTTCTGATTATTAATGAATTCAGATGGAATATGTGTGTGCCTTGATTAGACACCTGTGTGTTTCATTTTCATTTACAGCGCTTGGCACTTGGTTTAAATGAAAAGTGATACCTCAACTCATGATCCCTGAACATAATAACGCAAAGTCACCTTCCGACTGAGACAGGATCCTCTCCTGTGATGCTCCTCCGTGTCTGTCCATCTTGTAAGTTGACTTCATTGGTGGTAACCTCCAAAAACTGGCCTGCTTTGAAGTGGATGGTGATTTTCGAGAAGCCTCCATTTGTTACTGAATCAAGCTCACCATTCACTGTCACCTCTGGTACAGGAGAGAACAAATGCAACTCAACACCACACTTCAAACTGGGTAAAACTATGAAATCAAATAAAAACAAATAGAGGAAGTTCAATTTTGTGAATGAAAGTGGCACATTACTGACCCCTGCTGGGATAGTGAAGCAGCTTAAGGCAGATATTTCCAGTGATATCAAAACAAAGTGGAAGAGACTGAATCTCACTTTTAAGCAAAAACCTGTGGGACAGAGGAACTAGAAAAACACAGACACAATGTCACACACAGGGAAACACACATGCTGAAAATAAACTGACTTTGCTTTCAATTACAATTGAACAAACTAAGGGTGCATTTTGATAATGACAAATCTATGCAATTCTTGACTTTGGTGGTGCCCAGTAGAGATCAACATGTTTTGCAGCAGACAGGGTTTTTTTTTTTTTTTTTTTTTTAGATCATTTGAGATTTGTATTGCTATGATAAAATAATATATGTGCTTGTGTGGAACCAGCATAGAGAATTGAATAGATCTACTACTATGTTCTCTGACTCATAAGATTCAAGGAGCCCCAGTGGCCTTATGGTGTGTACCCATGTCTACTAGTGGAATACTATGTGGACCTAATTCATATAAAAAAAATACAACAAAACGGAATACACCGCATGTGCAATATCACAAAAATGTTAAGTGGTTTAATTTTATAAGTCACAGGCAAGTTTGTTTACATCTTTAAATCCTATGAATCAGCACCCTTTGTATAAATATTGACAAATTAATAAATCAATAAATCATAACTATACAATTAATTAAATGTATGCAGTACCAGTACCAGTGGTTGCTAGTGGTGATGATACAGAGGCCGCAATCACAGCATCATCATAAGCCTCCACAAAATCATCCTCTAAATCATAATCTGGGAGGCTCGCTGGTATGAAATGACCTGTAAAAATGCACACAAAACCAGTTTAATACATGTGTTATCTCGGTTAAAAATAAATAAATATATATATATATAAAGATAAATATAAGATCTAATAACTCAAAATAATGAGATAATTTCTCAAAAATAACGAGACACTCAAAATAATGACATACTAACTCAAAATAATAAGATACTTAGTCAGAATATTATATATATAAATGCAGTAAAATATCACTGATTTTATGTGTTCTGTTAGGACATTAGAGTTAAAGGTAGAGTCTGTAGGATTTTCCTAAGAAAAATCTAAGACTGGCACCGCAGCAAGCGAAACTGCGACGAAATCTCGCGCGAAGGTGTCCTGATATGCAGCGTGACGATTTTGTCTTGAGTATATTCTAATGGTTCAGAATCCAAACCAATCAAATTATCGAGGGACAGAAAGAAACCTCTGCCGCTATTTTTTAGATTCCTGGCATTTCCTGGTTTCTTTTCAGCCAATAAGAAGTGTTTAGGGGCGGGACACCGCTGCGAGAGAGACAGAGTGAGCGATTTTTTCAGGGTTGAGCGACATTGCTGGACAGAGCGATGTCGCTCGATCGTGGCACGTCAGGACCAAGGGGGCAGTTGTCGGTCTGAGAAGTGGAGCTCACTTCCGCGTTCAAAAAACTGCAATCCCCTCGGCTTCCTCTGGGGGCTGGTGTCAGAAGGGAGCATTCTCCATAGACCCCCATGTTAAAATCGCCGACTTTACATCCTCAATAAACATGTTAAAGCCTGGTGTCAGAATGTTTTTTTGTCTCAATTGATAGTTTCTACCCCCGCACACACTCTGAGGGGGGTGACATTTTTTTTAACTCTACCGTTTTACTATTATTAGGTTAAAACTCTGGCCAATTAGGGCGCGGAAACGTTGAGTGACAGGTCCAAGCAGCTCCGTGGACAGCTGCTTCGAGGCCAGTGGGCGGGTTCTCGGCCGGCCAATCCAACATGGCGCTGTTCAGGCCGCCATATTTGAGTCACAAAAACGACTCCCCAAAAACAATGGGTGACGTCACGGACGCTACGTCCATTCTTTTTACAGTCTATGGTCAGGACGGGCTGATTGAAAAGTATGCATTCTAATCACTTTCCCTCGCTCGCTTGCGTCGCTGTATGTCAGGACGTGGTGTTATACAACAGAAATCCTGCTAAATCATCACCTACTCATGTGTGGTGGTGACTGTGTCTGCAGACACAAACTCGGTGGCTTGGTATGGCCCCCACACTCCAGAACCACGTTTGTACTGTATTTCCTTTTCTTCGCTGCTAAGCGTGCATCCGCCATTTCTCCTTGACAGCGTCCAGTGTCTACCTACTTTGGTGGTTGTTTTTATACAAGCCCACAGTGCCGTTCGCCCAGCTTCACCTGCGCTCTGTCATTGGCTGGGGAAAACACACTGACTCCGCCCAGAAACGTCCTGAGTACACCAAAACATCAAAGTATAGAAACTCATATGTGGTGATGATGATGAAGCAGGATTTCTGTTGTATAAGTCCTTATTTTGTTTTTTAGGAAAATCCTACAGACTCAACCGTTAACTTGATTATTTTGAGATAATATCTTAATATTTTGACTTAGTATCTCATTATTTTGAGAAAGAATCTCATTATTTTGCATTAGTATCTCATTATTTCAATAAAGTATCTCATTATTTTAAGTTAGTATCTCATTATTTTGAGTAAGGCCAGAGATGTTCTATAGCCTATTGAATATAAGGACTTTGGTAAAACTATAATCTTGTTTTTTTCCATCAAGTGGCGGAAATGGTGTTCCATAAAAAAGCCTACCGAAGTAGCCACCCCTTGGACCGGATCTGGAGGGATCTAGATCAAAAGCATGGTGTGGAGAAAAAGAAAATCAAAAAAATTGTATATGGGCGTATTTTGGGTTGAACAAGACCGCTGAGGGACAGCTGGCTGAAGACACTTGTCCTGTCTCCAGAGTGTGCAGGAAGAAAGTTGCTGCCAGGCTGCGCTTTCCGTTTCGTTTCGAGACACATGTTAGCTTTTTTCCTGAATGGAAACATTGTTTAATTAATTTCACTCGCATTATTATTATTATATCATAGCCTACATGTTTTTTTTCAGTCCATCAAGTGGGGGTTGGCCGTTAAAAGCCAGGAGGTTAGGGAGGCGAGTCCAAGTAATTTGACATCTTTGAGCAGTTTATAAAGAAAAAGTAACGGAATAGTTATTTTTACTGGTAATTAGTTAGGCTACTAACTCTTATATGACATAGCCTACTCCGCTTGTGTTTCACATGGACCTTTATAACTGATGAGCAGCGTTGTCAGAATTCAGTGGAGCGATCAGAGGAGAGATGGAGCAAAGCCACGAAAAGACAGAAAAGAAGAAAAAAAGGATGATGTCAGAGGATCATTTCATGTAGCATCCACTGTAAAACTGAGCTCACACACACTAACAGCTCCCTACACATAATTAAGGCAACGTGACTTCATGTAAACGTGTTCATTTAAAAGAACTTGCCGTAATTATGTTTATATCGGCGGCTAGTTACATATATCTACAGCTCAAGAAATTGTATTTTTAATGTTTTAATGTGATGTTTTCAATTACTTTTAAAGGAAGTTTTGCTGATCATTGGAGGCACTGATTTACAGCTTTTGCATGTCTTCTATGCTGAGAACTTAAAGGTAGAGTCTGTAGGATTTTCCTAAAAAACAACTTAAGGACTTATACAACAGAAATCCTGCTTCATCATCACCTATGGGCTTCTACTCATGTGTGGTGGTGACTGTGTCTTTTGACGTTTTGGTGTGGATGGGATGTGCCTGTGAATATTCTCATTTGTCCAGGTCATAGTTATCTCAAATAAATTTAAATCAAACTCAAGTGGACTTGGTTATTTGTCTAGGAAGACGTTTCACCTCTCTTCCAAGAGGCTTCATCAGTTCATGTACGCATCTGACCAAGCTGGGACTGGTCCAACTATCTGGTGTGGAGATCCAGGTATTTAACCTCTGTGAGGGCGTTCACAAGACCGATGATGTCACTGGAACCCTTTGTGCTCCATGTGCCAACGACCATCGTTACAGTGACAAAGTGACAAAGTGTCACTCTAACGATGGTTGTTTAAATTTATTTGAGATGACGTTTATGTGGTATTTTCTCCCCCGCCAATGACAGATATGCACTTACCAGTAAAGAAAAGGAAATTCAAACAAGAACTTTGAAGGCCGAAGCGGAGAAGGGTTCCACTGACAACGGCTGTCAGGGGCAAGGGGTGAGCCCAGTTGAGCCCGAGAGGAGGGGCCAAGTTTGAATGTTGTGTTCACAAACTGCAGCGAACAAACCTACTGACTCTACCTTTAAGAAATAGAAGTTCACCTTGGCGTGGCACTGTATGGATGTGTGTAGAGGAGATTTTGCCCCTTTTTGCCCCTAGAAAACAAACAGCCAAGCTTAATATCTGTGTTATCTGCAGTGATGTTTTAGTGAAGCATCGGTTAGTTGTATCAATATTTAGCAAAGATGCACTTGTCTTGGTACTGAAATCTTTCTTTCTTTCTTTTGCATCTTTTGTTGACTGATCATTGACAGCCTCAGTAAAGTATACATGCCCTCTATGCTGAGTAACTGAACATGGGTGATTAAAGGGATAGTTCAACATTTTGGCAAATTGGCCCATTGCCATAATCGCTATAATCATAGCAGTGGGTTCACTGCCTTTATTTGTCGGTGCAAGCTATTTTTAGAACGACCGAGCGCAGCCGCGAGCTGCTCAGAGCTATGCTACAGAGGCTAATGGGATTTCTTGGTTTCCCTCATCAAACTCATCAAATACACAATCCA
The DNA here is from genome assembly GCF_905171665.1 of Trachurus trachurus. Taxonomy (NCBI): domain Eukaryota; kingdom Metazoa; phylum Chordata; class Actinopteri; order Carangiformes; family Carangidae; genus Trachurus; species Trachurus trachurus. Next base: position 29,141,312 of record NC_139896.1, read on the forward strand.
ACAACTCCAAAACGCTCTGGTGGACAAGTTGTGACCTGCACATTCACCACGCTATGAGATAATAATGCAACGTTACGAGACAGAGTTGTTTTAGAGGTAAATACAGAGACTGCTTGCTGAAAAACTATCCCTGAAGGCAACGCACATCAGCGGTTTTGCATGAATGTAGGCTACCTCTAAAACAACTCTGTCTCGTAACGTTCCGTTATTATCTCATAGCGTGGTGAATGTGGAGGTCACAACATGTCCACTTCTCCACTTGTCCTTGGATTGTGTATTTGATGAGTTTGATGAGGGAAACCAAGAAATCCCTTTAGCCTCGGTAGCCTAGCTCTGAGCAGCTCGCGGCTCTTCTCCGCTGTTCTAAAAATAGCTTGCACCGACAAATAAAGGCAGTGAACCCACTGCTATGACTATAGCGATTATGGCAATGGGCCAATTTGCCAAAATGTTGAACTATCCCTTTAAGAAATAGAAGTTCACCTTTGCGTGGCGATAGGCGGGACGATGGACGGGACATTGAAGGGACGCTTTGAATCACGCGTGAAACTGGAAAACAAACAGCCAAGCTTAACATCTGTGTTATCTGCAGTGATGTTTTAGTGAAGCATCGGTTAGCTGCATCAATATTTAGCAAAGATGCAGCACATTTTTTCATGTGATAACTTTTTGGTTACAGTATGTATCACAGGCAGATGGGTTTTAGCAAACAATGCACTTGTCTTGGTATTGAAACCTTTCTTTCTTTGCATCTTTTGTTTACTGATCATTGACAGCCTTGGTAAAGTGCATGTCCTCTATGCTGAGTAACTGAACATGGGTGGTTAAGAAATAGAAGTTCACCTTTGGTCACTGAAGGTTCGCCTTCAATAACGCGTGAAACTGGAAAACAAACAGCCAAGCTTAACATCTGTGTTATCTGCAGTGATGTTTTAGTGAAGCATCGGTTAGCTGTATCAATGTTTAGCAAAGATGCAGCACCTTTTTTCATGTGATAACGTTTTGGATTTGGGGTTTTAGCAAACAATGCACTTGTCTTGGTACTGCAATCTTTCTTTCTTTCTTTTGATGGACCTGTCCCATTAGGCTGTATGATCTTTGCATATTTTGCTGATTGATCATTAGAGGGACCGATTTACAACCTTGGTTGTTATGCATGTCCTCTATGCTTAGTAACTGAACATGGGAAGTTCACCTAGGATTGGGTGGTCATGTGAAGTCACGTGATGGATCATTAATGGTTCCGGAAAATTAACATCCAAGCTTGACATCTGCCCTGCAGTGATGTTTCGGCGAGACATGAGTTGGGTGTATCAACATTTAGCAAATATGCAGCACAGTTGTTCATGTGATAACTTTTTGGTTGTTACTCAAATGTGTGACTCATTGATGGATGGATTTTAGCAAATATACAATGCACTGTCTTGATTCTGAAATGTCCAATATGCATTTGGTATGTGTATATATGTGTAGTAGTAGGTGGTAATTATTTCATTGTCAGGCTCTCATATTTAATATTCAGTAAAATACATACATGACATTAATGGAGGATGGCTTCTGCCTGTCAAAAAGAAAAGAGAAAACAACATGAATTTGATGTAGACTACAGTATAAAAAAAATTCATCAATAAATTAATTCTTCAGTTCAGCTTCACATCCCACACTTGAAATCTGAATTATCATTACACACAAAACATGAACAGTGAGTTCTACAGTGAGTGTACTAGGCATAGTTGTAAATAGTATGTTTTGTTCACAAATGTGTTGCTCACTTTGTCCTGCACCAACCATTCCAGGATACCCTCTCTGTGGTGGCTGGGACTGGCCCTCCTTGGGTTTATTAAGCACATCTGTGCTCTCCCCCGGAGGCTTGGTGACCACCATGGACGTGAGTGGGGTCACAAAGCTGTACTTCAGCGACAGCTCCAGGGCCTCTTTCTTCACTTTTTCCTTCTCAGTTTCATTTAACAGCAGCCTGTGTGCACGTGTTTTAAACATGATAGCTAACAACACAGTAGGCTTGTTTGTTATTTGAAATAGTAGCCAACCCAACTATCTACCACTGTTTGATTTCAAGAGAAAATCATCAGCTACAAATGAGAAATCTGTTTTTTTTTGTTTAAAAAAAAAAATCAACCTGAAGTTCTGGGAAATTGTGATGAGCCTTTTCCAATATTTCTTTACATTTTATAGATTAAAGGTAGAGTAGGAGATCCTATGCAGGCTAGATTGTGAAAAAACGTCATTCAAAAGTCCAAGCCCCTTTCTTCAAACTTCTCTCTGAAGCGCCTGTTATTATATATTATACATATATACATATTCATTCGTGACGTTCAAAATGATTGGATGATGTTTTTACAGGACTGTCTGTTCCACAGCTGACTGACTTTTTTCATTGTTGTGAAAAAGCCTTTGGTTGCAATTGGGATGTGAGGAGGATTTCAAGCAATACAGTAAAAATGCTCAAAAAAAGATCTCCTCCCCTACCTTTAATAATAATAAAAAAAAAAAGATTATGAAACAAACAAACAACAACAACAAAAACCCAGAGAAAAAAACGCTTACTCTTTCTCCAGGAGCTGTTTGACAGTGAGGTAGGCCCAGACCCTCTTGATAAGGCCGTCAGACACTGCTTCAGGAGACTTCACTGTGGTGCTCGACTCAGAGAACGTTACCCTCCGAGTGCCCTGTGATAATGAATGAATGAATAAATGAATGAATTATATTTTTGAACATGTATTAAAAAAAGTATGTAACTATTTGTACATACAAAAGAAAGAAAAATAAATAAATAAATAAAAATAGATCCAAGACATAACAAAACACCGCACATTGTTTGAAAAAGGAGTGGGAAGAAGTACAAAACTTTTTTAAATTTCCCACCCCTTTTTAACTATTCTTCAGTTTATATAAATATATATATATCAACACTATTCGATTTATAGATTTATAGATTTATAGATCATCATCATCATCCTCCGTTAACATACTTCCTCTTCCATGATAAAGTCCACATGAATCATGGAAACCTTTGAGAAGAGCATATCTCATGTGCAGATTGGACTGATTCTTACCGAAATGGCTACAACTTGTGGGCTGAAGGTCTCGATGTCATTGTCAGTGATCTGACCGGCCACCACGATCTCAGATCCATTGTAATACTGGCTGAAATTAGTCTGGGTTAGATTGCTCCCTCCTGTATAGATCATTGTCACATCCGTCAGCAGAGGAGTGGCCACCTCCTCATAGAAGCCCTGTTGATACACAGAGGACATGTCAACTATGCTCAGTTTGTTTTCTGTGAAAATGTATCAGTGTGTTAAAGCAGAAGTAAGCGGAATGTTTGTGTTAATATAAGTCTTAAATAGTTTCCGACAGCAATCACTTATATAGAGTGTTTGGTCTGAAACACGGGTCTGTCAGTCACTCTGCTCTGCTGTAAGCCGAGGAGAAAACTTTCCTTGTATCCTACAACCTTTATCCAATGAGGAGAGAGAACGGCATAAAGGGGCGGTCCTCTCTGTGTGTGCAGCCAAGGGATGCGCGTGAATGTGGTGACGTAGGGACGAGGACAGGGACTGCTAACTCCTAACTAAACTGCTAACTGCTAACAAAACGACCGGATCGCTTACTTCTGCTTTAATTTTAGTCAGGCTGTTTTATGTAGGCTAGGTAATGTCATGCCTTAGCTTCATGTTTAGTCTTTGTGTCATTTTATGGTAAAGGTGGTTAAAAAAATTGAATTTGATCCCACTATGGGTCTTAAAATGAGTGTAATCACTCATCTATCAGACGTAGCACAAACTTTGTGCAAAATTCTATTTTAAAGGGACAACGAGGAGTTTCTCCAGCGGCAGAACAAAAAATTCTGCGACAATAAAAAAGTCTCATATTAATGTGGATGAATCTACGCTACCCACACTTGTTAATGGGCCCATTTTCGATAAATATAGGCTATCGTTTTGTCTCTATCGTTATTTTGTTATTATTAGTGGTGGTGGAAATGTTGGTCGAGCCGACCAGCGTTTCTTTACTTTTGGTTTCGCAGACACTGCCCGGCGAGTCATGAGAATAACGCCACTGAATCGCCGTTTATGGTCGGAACTACAACGGTATGTGATCGTCTTCGAACCTCTGACTTTAATTCTTGATGAATGAAAACATGAGTCTGTCTTGCGCCGGTCAAAGAATTTCACGGTGCGCGGAGGCTCATAAATGTAGTGTGAAAACGCTTCGCTTTTCCAAAACTCCTCGTTGTTCCTTTAAATCCAGGGTGAAAGTGGGGTAGTTTGTTTCGCATTGGATAATGCAGACGCGCAAATTCATCAGCCATGCAAATTCACATACGGCGACGGGGGCCGCGTTGACACAGGTCGACGCGGCTCGGTGTGCCTTTCCCACTGCCACCAAAAGCCGATTGTTAGCAGGTTTAAACGGGTTTTTTGACCAGTGGTAAAGGGGTAGGCTATACGTTAGCTAAACACACTTGCGCACACACACACACACACACACACACACACACACACACACACACACACACACACACACACACACACACACACACACACACACACACACACACACACACACACACACACACACACAACGAGCTGGTCTAACCTCGTGCGGAAACTCGTGGAAGGAGGGGGGACAAATAGGCCATTTCTGAACACCTTTAAAGCATCTACAATCCAAATCTACAAGAGTGTCACCTTCTAGAAATAGCTTCCCACTGATGACCTCATTTGTTTTTGTAGGTCATACAGAGACAAAAGCAGAAAGGAGAGAGTTTTGCATGTCCAGTTAGTTCTTTGTAGGTTCTTTAAGCTATGTCACTCATGCCTATAGTCCTGTAATGCACTTCCTGTTTTATTTTGTACTCACCTTTTCCCTCTCGTTTCAAACCCTGACTTCCTCCCTTTGTGTGATTTTCCCTCCAGTGAGATGGTCAACCGCACCTCTGATTAGTTTCACATATTTTTCCCCACCTCATGGCCCTGACTCCCGTTGTCTTGTTGCCAGTTTGTCTCATCCAGTCTCTGAGTCTTGTCAAGCATCCCAGTTAAGTTTTCAAGATAAGTTTTGATCTTCACTGTGAGCGTCTTTTGTTTGATTGAATTTTGTGTTCAAATAAATACCTTTTTTGTCATATCCACGTCTGTCCAGAAGTCGTGCATTTGAGTCCACCAGTGTTGTGTCAAAGGTCGTGAGGCCTACATATTCACCATGTGAAGGAAGTGCAAGCAATTCAAATACCTTCAGCTGTAAGTCAGCGTCAGAGTCCTCATAAATCCGTCGTGCCACACCGTTGTTCTGCAGTGACATGGTCTTCAGGAAGTCAAAATTGACATCAAAGCCAAAACCGAGACAGTAGAGTGGGAATTTGTCTGCGATGGCCCTTCTCACGTTTGACTGTATCATTTCCAGGTTTGTCACCCCTGCGAAAACACAAGACATGTGGTTTAGAAAGGTTAGAAATTAAACTCAAACTCCCTGACATGGTACAATCAAACAATTATCATGTGATCAGTAAAAGGTTTAAATAAATAAAATAATGTCCATGATCCTCCAAGTTCAGACAGAACTCTCTCCTTCAGTTCTTTAAAAGATCCACATAATTCCTTTTATTTTAAATTTGTGCATGTGTGTTTTATCATAACCTGATGTTGGGTCTCCATCAGTGAGAAGAATGAGGATGGATGCTGAGCCTTCTCTGGGATGGGCATTCAGCATTTTCGCTCCTTCCAACACTGCTTCATTGATGTCCGTGGCTGAAATGAAACGAAAAAAAAGGAAAAATGTTCATTCCTTTCACTCTGCTGTCAACCGTTGAGAATAAATCTATCCATTATACCACCTCACCTCCTCTATCTTGAATTCCCCGTGCAAATGTCTTGGCACTATCCAGGTTTCCCTTGCTGGCCTGGACAAGTTCTCGTTTCCAGTGAGAAACGGAGCCATCAAAGGTGATGAGACCAAAGTGGTCATCCTCTGCCAGGTCATTCAAGATGTGGATTAAAGCAATTCTGGTCTGAGGGAGAAAATATATAAATAAATATATAAAATATGTGATATATGATGAGTTTGTTTCATGAGTGTTCGTATATTTTCTGCAAAGTAAAGTTGATTGAAAATACATGTAACATGACACACACTGACCTGTTGTATTTTTTTGCCATGCATGGAGCCACTTCGATCAATAATAAAGACAACATTCTTTGGTATGCGTGGAAGGCTAGATGGAGCGAAGTGATGAATGAAGTACCCGTCTGATTTCTTGAGGGAAGTCAGAAGAAAGTTGGATTTGGTTGAAAGGACAGGAAGATAAAATTGGAATTTAAGGTATTTTAGTTATTTGTTGGTTTGTTTTTAGCTCTTACAGATTCATTATGTACCAAGTTAAAGGTAGAGTCTGTAGGTTTGTTCGTTGTGGTTTGTAAACACAACATTCAGATTCATCCCATAGGTGATGATGAAGCAGGATTTTTGTTGTATAACTATATTTTGTTTTTGGGAAAATCCTACACACTCTACCTTTAAGAAAGATGGAGTGCTGCTGTACCTTGAGGTCTCCGAATGTGGTGTTCCTGTTGACATCATACACAACAACCAGATCTCCATTCATACCCTCCTTTCCACAGCTGTCACATGTTAGCTGCTGATCCTCGGTGGGGTAGAAGTACACCCAGGCCTGAAAACAGGATGAATGAATAAATGGCTTTCATTGGTCGAGTCTTCAGTTTTTATATCACATTTGATTGATCTACGGAGGCATTGTGTAGTGTTGTTAGGTAGAAATAAATACAGCACATGCAAATGTGCAGATAGATGTACTGTGTGTAGCAGTGCTAGGAGATGGGCTAAAGGATGAGCAATATTGGTATGTATACTGAGTCAAACAGTTAAGAAAATGATCATGATTGTGTTATTATGTGTGGTGTCACTACACACTGTACCTGTTTGTCAACATGTGTTTTGGTGATGGCATTAGCCAGGGCTTTGGTGCTCAGTCCTCCTTTGACGTCAACGAAACTGATGCCGGCTTTCTCATGAATGTGCACATCGACCTGTCATTGAGAAAAACGCAATATTTAGAAGCTCTGGCCATGAAAGCTGTTGTTAACACAGCAGTGATTCCCCCCCAGATGAACAGGACAAACACACCTTGAAGTCTTTGACTGGTTGCATGGGGCGAGCGTGGATTTGCAGCTCATATTTCCCAAGCCTGCGTTTCAGCAGTTCCTCATATGTGAGTTCAAAAGTCACTTTTTTGTGCGGTGCAATGGTCACAGAGGTCTTAAATTCCTCCAGGGTCCTCCCTACAGAGCTGCAACACATACCATTAACATAGTACTAAATCAAAGGCCTCCACGCCCCCACCCCGTCTGGCTTGTGTTATGACCCTTTAATATGAAACAATATATTGTTGTGGCCCCTCGTCACAGGTTATGAGCTTAAAGGTATGAAATGTAAGTGATACTATTGCAACAGGGACTTTTTCCATCTGACCTGAAGATGTCAAAGCATTTAAAAGAAAGAAGCAAAAACAAGAAAAAGAGAAGTCAAAATGAACAAATGAACAATGTATGTATAAATGTGCATATATACAGTACTGTGCAAACGTTTTAGGCGCTTTAGGTAAAGTGAAGGTCATTAATAGTCTTTATTTATGGATTAACTTCATCCAAAGGTCCGTCAACAGAAGAAACCTAAATCAGATCATCACTTGCTGTGACCACAGCTCCAGTTCTCCTCCAGACACTTGCACACAGTTCTTCAATGTTCTGGTCTGGCAGCTTGTTGAAGCGTCTCGGAGAACTTGCCATAGTTCATCTGTATCAGTGTCTTCTGTCTCTTCATAATGTTGGGATTGGGACTCTGTTGCAGGACTTCTTCTTGAATTGAAATAGTTATTTTTGACACTGACCGTAATGTTTAGGTCATTGTTATGCTGCAGAATAAATGTAGGACCGATCAGACACTTCTTGGTAAATGGACTTGCACTTTCTAGTCACTTGGACCACTCAAAGCGCTTTACACTTCACACTGACCCTTTCACACACATTCATACAGCTCTGTGCGCAGACAGGCTTGGAGGCTATTCATTCATTCATTCATTCATTCTTCCCCAAGGACACTTCGACATGCAGACTGGGGGAGCCGGGAATTGAACCTCAGACCTTCCAGTTGGTGCTCTACCACAGCCGCCGTGTCTTACTGCATAATGGATAAGAATCTAAACATGTGAAGTGCCCCAAACTTTTGCACAGTACTGTATATGTGTGTGTGTGGTGTGTGTGTATGTGTGTGTGTGTGTGTGTGTGTGTGTGTGTGTGTGTGTGTGTGTGTGTGTGTGTGTGTGTGTGTGTGTGTGTGTGTGTGTGTGTGTGTGTGTGTGTGTGTGTGTGAGAGAGAGAGCTGTATAAGACTTGGCAATAATTTGAACCACTGATCCATGTAATACCTGACAATCCCAGCACTTTGGCCACGGGACACAGCCTCAGTGTACTGCTGCTGAGCCTTCTCCTTAGCATTCACAATGCCATCGTACACCTGTCCATCTATAAACCTGAAGACCACCAAGAAAAAGATCATGTTCATATACTTTATCCTGCTTAAAATGTGTACTTTGTTATGTACTTTGTTATGTGCAAAAATATTCACATACATTCTGAATTTACTGATGAAGGCATTCTTGGGAATCCGTACAAGGAATTCAATTTCTTTTGATTCATCCATACGATTGGCCACACGGCTTGTGATGACAGTGGTGGCGTAGCGACTGGTCACCGTGGAGTTGATGTGAAAGCTGTAGATGTCCCAGTCATCCTGCGCAAATAAGGGAGGCGGATTTCACAATAAAATAAACAAGGCTTCATTGATCACTGGCTAAACACGAGCAGAGCAAAGATCAGATGAAGGAGAAAAACACAGTGTTGGTGGGAGGCATCAGTGAGGTCTCATTGGTCTAACTGCAGAAACTCCCCGTTCTCACTATTCTTCATCTTGATATTACATGGAAATGACTTGTACATAGAGTTGTAGGCTACATAGACTACACATCCAAACGTGTGTGTGCGACGCAGTTGCATTACACTGAATTGTTGGCATTTTCTGAGGGCTTACTCTGATTTTAAGATTACGGTAACACTTTACAATAAGGGCCCCTAAATTAACGTTAGTTAGTACATTATTAAGCATTAATTAACTGTTTACAGATATATTAACAATCAGTATTAGGAAACACATTAATTAATGCCTATTAGTAAGCAGTTCATTAATGTTTACTACTCAAAGTTAGTTAATACATTAATAATAAAAGTTGAATAATGTAATTAGTTATCATTATGTATGCATTACTCAGCATTAATTAACACATTAGTTTATATATTAATGCTTAATAATGTACTAACTAACGTTAATTAAGGGACCCTTATTGTAAAGTGTTACCAAGATTACCCTCAACTGATCATTAACCCTTAATTCTTAAGCCTGAAATGAAATGATCAATGATAGGGACTTTGTTTTTGTGTTGTCTTTAAAGTAGAGTAGAGATCCTTCACTCTCACTGTCTGGACAGATATATTCCCCACAGCATGACTAACACACATTTGAACATGAAACCATAAGGAGGAACAAAAACTGACAAAGATGCTGACAGACCAAACATTTTACCAAATCTATACCAAAAATTGCACGAGCACAGTTCACAGACATCTGTTCATGTCTGTGTAAATCCATCTTCATTAATATAGATGCAGATTCTGCCTTTAGACAAATGTTCATTGATCACTGGCTGACAGCAAGCAGAGCAAAGATCAAATGAAGGTGAAAAACACAGTGTTGGTGGGAGGCATCAGTGAAGTCTCACAGTTCACAGATATCTGTGAAAATCAATCTGCATTTATATAGATATATATTCATATAGATTCTGTGATCTTACCTTGTTTGGCAGTGCAGTAGCCAAAGCCAGCAGCAGCCCAAAGAGGGTGATCTGCACCACGGCTCTTTCCATGATGGCTCCCACCAGACTGCAGCCCAGGCAGCTCACACTGTCGTTTAAACTCAAACAGACAAGGACACAATGTGTACATACGGTTTTGGGCAAACTTTTCTCTCTCCTCCTATCTCACTTGCACATAATCACACACGTGCACGTGGACACACACACACACACACACACACACACACACACACACACACACACACACACACACACACACACACACACACACACACACACACACACACACACACACACACACACACACACGCACGCACACCAACATAGAGAATTGGCTTGAAAATTTAAAGTGAAAGAGATGCACAGGGACATTCTGGGTTGATCTGCTCAGTCCACACTGTGAATGAAAACAAGAAAATGACTGGTGTCAAGCAAAAATGAATTTATTATTACTGTCTCCAAGTATGTACAGCTTTTGTGAAAGAGTACCGATCTGACAAGATCGGGAAAGTGTGTGGGGGGAAACAGCAGGCAAAAGCAAATGTACATCTAGCTTTCACTGCAAGCATTAAAGAGATCAAAGACAGGAAGTAGAGCACAAAGAAAATAGCAGTATACACAATAAAAAAACATCATTAGTCTTCATTAAGGAAAGACAAATGTTCAGTTTAAATCAAAATAGTGTCACACTGTGCAAACTTGGAGGGATTTTATATGGGCACTAATTTACATACAGTTTATTATTCTTAACCTGTGCAAACAGCTGTTTAATGTCTTCTGTGGCTCTGGGAGAAATGCTCCCACATTTGAAAAATAACTAATAATGTCAAAGATGTTACAGAGTTATATTATGGGAAATGCAGGCTCCAGCATTTCATGGACTTCACTCACACTCAGGACTAACAGGCAGGATATCTCGGCCTCTGCTGTTTCTGTGTGGTCTGGAGGTGAAGGACCTAATCAACTGATGAAGCCTCTTAACTGAAAAAATTATGTATTTAGGTTAAAAGAAGCTCAGTCTGCACTTAAGCAAAGTGTCTACACTGGCTGACTCAGTTTTGAAGAACACAATTTGTGCCTCTTGTTTTTTGACTACATCATTTTTTTGCTACTGCTGTGTTTTCATGAGGATAAGTCAACACACTGATGCACTCAACAAACTGCTCCTCGGAGGGATTCAAGGAGCTTTATGAGAGGAAAGTATTGAGAGTGTTGTTTTTGAGGCGTTACTATTGACATAGCGAGAACGGTGATAGTGCAATATTTGGCGGAGGTCTTTGAACTAAGCAGTGATACATACAATTAGATGTACGAGCCAGATGATTGTGTGAGGCCAGGATCTAATGAACAGAAATTACAAAGCCTATGCATTATACAAAGAGCATGTCAAACAGTTGTTGCTTCTCAGTAATTCACATTCTTCAATCATGGCTGTGCCTTTCACATCGTCAAATTATCAGCATCTATCAAACAACAACCAACCACACAGTAATCTCTTAGTAACCACAAAGGCAACAATATATAAAGCTACAGACTGCATCAGCAGAGGTATGGGATGATTATGATTTTTGACTCGTGTGTTGAGTCCTTCAGCCCTCCTTGTCGTATGGTTTCAGTGCCAGTTTCTCTTCACAATGTCCTCCCGTCACCCACCACATCAACCTGTGCACATTCAGAATATCAGTGTATTCATGCAGGCTGTGGTGACGTCGGTAGAGCAATACCACAAGGAAATCAGTGAGCAAGGAAAAACCTACAGTTAACATATTAAATTATGTTAACCTACATAATATATTAAATTACTTAACTCAGATTTTGACTTTTTTTTTTTTTTTTTTTTTTTTTACAATCTGTGATATTTTTTATCAACTGCCACATGACCAGATTATTGTGATTTATCATGTTCTGTTGCTAAATTAAATATTTTTAACCCACATTCATTATTCAAATCATGTAATTTACCTTCAAAGGTGAACGCATATACAGAATATCTAGTGTCTGCTTTTCTTCAGAAAACTGAAACTGCAATTCAAGGCACTCTCACAGGTGTTTTTTTTCCACCTGAAGATAAAGTTCAAGTTCATTCAATCTCTTAAGGATATTTCAAGCGCTTGTGCTGGAAGCATTTCATTGATGAAGAGCGAAACCTATCCTTGGACTGAGAGAGCAGAGTAAAGCAACCAGTCCTAGTGACCAGGATGTCAAGTCTTCACAGTGACGGCATGATGGTGGCTAATTAGGTGTTGCATTAAGACACATAGCTGCAGCACCAACCTATGGGTTATCTAATGTTAACTGTACAAACACAGGAGCTATGTACAGACTAACAAGAATTCGTATATACACACGGCAGCTTCTATATAGGAGTGATATGAGCAACACAAATATGAAATATTCATATAAACACAGGATGAATGAACAGTACAGTATGTACATTCAGTGAGTGGAAAGATATGTAAGCAATGACAAAAATCTGCACTTTTAAGCCTGACTGGGCTAACTATACATCTTTAAATGCACTACTACCATTACACTGCACTCAAGGATTATGTACTGCAATATGGACATGAGGTATGTTGATGCAAATGAAACAACATAAAACTCAAGAACAGAGGCGAGTATGTACATATGGTTACATACATGCTGGTTAAATATATACAGTATATGCACATAAGATTGATTAGAAGTATTATGAGATTTCTTTTTGGTAATAGAGTTGGAAGACACAATGCTACTCAGGTTAGAGAGTCCTGGCTTTGGGGTCGGGCGGCTGATGTGATGGAGCTGGAGCAGGACTGGGGGCATCCTGGGCTGAGGGCACAGCAGGAAAGGCAAAAACTCCTGTAGGGAGGGGGAAGAAGGACAAGGCCCTTATCGGAGCAGGGGAGTGGAGCTGATAGCTGGGATGGGACGCTGTGGACGGGCTGGTCATCAGTGATGAGCCCGGGCTGTCAGGCCATGTCAGGGGCAGACTGCATGCCTCTGGACCAGAGGCTGTCCAGGATGAGACCTGCATGGTCAGAATGTGGACACATATTCACATTATTGGTTAGCTGTGTGTAGACAATGTAACAACTCTATACTGTAGAAAGCTGTCTGACAACCCGTAGCACTCTGTAAGCTTCACAGTAAACCTTTCTATTCTCATTAGCTGTACTGTGTTTGTGTTAATGTGTGTGTGCATCTATAGCATATGTGCATTCATGATTTATATCTATGGGGTAAATTCACTGTAGCTGTCCGACTGACATTTAAGTCAATTAACAAACTTACTAAATAGGCTAACTGCATTGGTGTTGTGTTGGCATGTGTACAGCTACACACATCTGAAGGTTTCTACTCCTGGTGTATAGAGAGGAATGTGTCTGGGTTCTAAAGGACTATACTTTACTCGGAGTAGATCATAGTATAGTATACTCTACTCTACTCTACTCTACTCTACTCTACTCTACTCTACTCTACTCTACTCTACTCTACTCTACTCTACTCTACTCTAATACTATACTCTACTCTACTCTACTCTACTCCACTCTACTATACCATACTATACTCTACTCCACTCTACTATACTATACTCTACTATACTCTACTATACCACACTATACTCTACTCTACTCTACTCCACTCTACTATACCATACTCTACTATACCATACTATACTCTACTCCACTCTACTATACTATACTGTACTATACCATACTATACTCTACTCCACTCTACTATACTATACTCTACTATACCATACTCTACTCTACTCCACTCTACTACTGTATACCCAATATACACTTTATTATACTGTACTGTACTGTACTGTCTTATACTATACCCAATAATATACCCAATATACGCTGTACCTTGACACATTTCTATATAACTAGCATGAATCTCACCTGTGAAGCATTAGTCAGTTGTCTGTGTGCTCGAGGCAGGACCTGATCCCACAGGTGCTGCCCACTGATGCTCAGAGAGTTAGTGCGTGGCCTGTGGGTGACAATAAGAACCTCCTGGGCCCAGTCGTCCATCAGCCGTTGCAAGTCTTCAGGCAGATTGTTTTCACTGGAATTCATAGACGTGCCAGAGTATGTGGCCGTCTTGTTGTTGCTGTTATTGGCCTGAGCTTGGGCCAGCCCCATCACTGGCTGATGAGGAGGAGGTGTGGCACCAGTAGGCGGCTGCTGTGATTGATTAAAAGCCCCTGATCCGGCTGCAGACCCTAGGAGGACACACACAAAAACACAAACACACAGACACACATCAAGTTCACTGAGTCAAGAGTAACTGGACTGTGAATGAATCTATTGTTAGTGAGGCACTAAATAAAGGCACTAATTCTACATACTGCCACGCTCTTTGCCGAGACACAGTCGCTTCAGTGTCGACCCTATGAAGACAAAACAGACCTTAGACAGGTTATCATTACCATAACCTAGTATTGATGATCAGTAACAGGACGCAGTGCAAAACAAAGCTTCTAAATGCTGTCAGAGAGCAAAGGAACAAACTAAATGGATAGGCAATAGGTCCAGTGAAACAAGGCAGTGTATTTATTAGAAGAATCATGCAGGTGGTCCGGGTGAAGCCTGAGAGTCACACTGAAGTGCAGCGTCGGATTGTTAGAGAGGCTGAGATAAGAAACGTGAGAGTCAAAAGAGATGAGAGATTAGAAATGTCATGACAGACTGGTGTGCATGTGGCATGCAAATGTCCATTGCCTAGTAATGCAGGTCGGATAACAGCATTAGCATCAGTAGGAGAAAATTGGAAATGTTACAATAATAATGAATCTTGATTATCCAAACCTCAAACATCTGAGTCAAGTCAACACACATGTGGAATAGAAATGATTTACTATGATATTGGCCATTTTTTTTAATTGAAAAAAAAAAGTGTAAATTCATTATTCCCTTTTGGAAACGTTTTTTCAAACAACCTCTATAACGAACAAACATTTAATGAATCAAAGGTTAACTTATTCAGAGCAAACGTGACTCTTCAGAGGGTTTGAATAAACAATATCTTTCAGTGCAAACAAAGGACACGAGGTAGAAGCAAGTCATTCAGAATGAAGAGGAGCAAAAGGAAAAACCCAGGAGAGTTGCAGAACACTTTGGCAAAGACAGAAAAAAAAGATATCAGTGAGATTAAAGAGGAGAAATAGAAAGTGTGGAAAACAAACGAGTGACGCAATGCGAGAAGAGAGGAGATACAAACAGATAGACAAAGACACAGGCCCACTGAGAAATCTAGCTCGTGGCTTGCTACTGGATTTATAGGTCACTCTCTCAGACGGTTGAGGGTAATTAGACCAGCCTGTAGAGGAGCACAATCAAAGAGGGAGAAAGACACCAGGGTAAGAAGAGCACACACTGAAACACCCAATCATATTAAATCAAACACCACGGGAAGTCAGGATTTTTTCCCCTGGATGTTTTAAACACTGGTAGTAGTGTACAGAGACTGAGTTTCACCTTGTCCGGGTCGAACTTGCGTTCCGGTGCCGTCTCCGTGGAGTCCAGCATAAATATTATCAGACGACAGAGAGCCCTTGAGGGAGCAGGGCTGCTGAGTCTGCACAGGCTCTGAGGTGGAGCTGGGAATGTGGCTGGTGCAGGACCGCGCCCTGCCGTGAGTGGGGAAAGACCCTTTGGCTGGAGAGCCATTCAAACTCAGTGTGGGCTCACCTGTACCTGTAGCAGCACCTGGACACACAAACACACACATGCATCAGAATGACATACTCCATGTAAATATTCAACGTATATCAGTGGAGATTGTGAAAAAGATACGGACTGGATCTGCTGGAGTCACTTTTGGTGGTGACATTTCTAAACTGCTGAACCAGAGGGCTGAGGAGTTTGCCAGGCTTCAGCTTGTGCTTGCTGGACCTCTTTCTGCGGCCGCCGTGTGGCGCAACGTGTGAGAGACCCAGGCCAGTTGGAGGGGCTTTACCAAGCCGGCGATACAGCAGCTCCACTTCTCCCCGCTGATGGGCCTGCAGTTCAGAGATCTCCCTCAGATGTCTGAGGACGTGAAGGCAAGAATATTTCAATAATAATGAATAATGAATAATGAATAATAATGAATTTGTGTGGTTGGACGATGCTGAGAAGCTAAAACTTCTTTTTTATTTGAATATTTTTGCATTTTCTTTGTTTCTTGAAGAGGCTTGGGCAATGAGACGAAGAGCGATATATTGTTGAGTACTGAAAGTAATCTGAATTTGTTTATTTATGTCACACTTGTGTGGCAAGTAACACCAACAGGAAGGACTGTCTAGTTTTTGTTTTTTTGTATTTGTTATTGTGTCTTGTAATCCCATATGGGATGGGCCACAGTGGTGGCATGACACGAAAATAAAATATTCATTCATTCATTCATTCATTCATTCATTCATTCATATTTCAGGTCAGAATATTTACAGGTAAAGACCAGTGATGGGAATAACAGTGTTAAAACGGTTCCAGTAACAAGTAGGAATCAAAAAGGTTACTGTTTACCTTTTACTGTATAACAATAAGTATAACACACTATAGAGCATTTTATAATGGCTTATGAGGTCAAGTATTACAATAGAGTTATAATGCTCTGTAATGTGTTATACTTATTGTTATAAAGCCTTATGATAATTTATGAGTGTTTATAATGATAGTTATACATGTTTATAGGATAATTATAACACATTATAACTATATTTATAATGCATTATCATTGTGGGCATTGTCAGTGAGTTACTAACAATTATAACGTATTATAATACCTGACCTTATAAGTCATGATAAAATGCTTTGTAGTGTGTTATGATTATTGTTATAAAGCATTATGATCATTTATGAGCGTTTATAACTATAGTTATACAGTGCTATAACTGACCTTATAAGTCATGATAAATATTGTTATAATGCGTTATAGAGATAGGCGTCTTTTCCTTGTAATTAGTTACTTTTATATAATAGTAATCAGTTACTTGCTCAGTTACTTTTGGGGGAAAGTAACTAGTAAATATAACTAATTACTTTTTAGAAGTAACATGCCTAACACTGGTTAAGACACAAAATAAGTGTGACAATAAAACACTGGCTCTTTACTTCTCCCTGAGTCTCTGTAGCTCCTTCTTCATGTCCGAGTCCTCCATCTCTGAGTCATTGTCGCTGCTGCCGTAGGCTGAGCCGTGCACGCCTCCGTGTCTGCTGGGCGAGTCGGAGCTCTGTACGCTGCTGCTGCGCCCTGACCGACGGAGGAAGGCCACCGCCCTCTTCATCAGGTCACTTCCTCTGCGCTCGGAGCGAGGGTGCTGGGACGGGGTGGCGGGGGCCAGCTTGGCGGGGCTGCTCTCGGCCCCCGAGTCGGAGGAGAGGAAGCGACCGTGGATGGTGACGTCCACGGGGACGGAGGTGGAGGTCAGGGCGCGGGGCAGGGAGCCCCTCTTGGCCATGGAGGGAGGAGTGTCCAGGTAGAAGTCCGGCGGGGCAGAGTAGCGGCTGCAGCGCGTTCTCTGTGTGATGTCGTCTTCGGTGCTGATCACGGAGAAACGGCCGATGGTGGTGGAGACGACCATGGTCTCGGCCTGGACGTGCTCTCCGCCGTACGCCATAGGGTGAGCCGGGGAGGCGGCGCTGCTCCAGCTCCTCTGTTTCACATCTCGTCTGTTGGCCACTTCAGGAGGAGCTGAGATTATCTGCCAAAAGCAAATAAAGACTGTTCACACCGCATCATGATGCTTCTCCAACAACAAGAGCAGAGGGAATTCATCTGAATGAAACATCTCTAATCTCTTTTTCATACCTTAAATCGACCTCTTGTTCCAGAGCAGGAGGCAGAGTGAGGAACCTGTCTCCTCGACAACGAAGCTGCAAAAAAAACGTCCACGACACTGAATATACATTAACAAACTAACACATTAATTCAGTTAGGATCTATTGATGCCAAATGTGTTGCATTAATTAACAAATGATGTACATACCACACACGGCTGAGTCACTTAGCGTGCTCAAACTATCCATCCTCTCTGGAATTTGAGGCTGATAGAGGAGATTGAATCAGAGGAGAAAACCACAAACACAAACACACCATTAATCATTGTCCTTTAATATAATAGACTTCTTTATATTGCATAAAAGAGTGAGGACTGTCTGAAAATGTATATACTGTATGTATACATATCAATATCTATATCTATATCTATATACAGACGCATCTCAATAAAGTCGAATATGATGGAGGCCATCAGTCTTCTCCATGATAGTGGAGCTACTGAACCACACTGACCATTTAAGGCTCAGGAAACCTTTGCAGATGTTTGGTGTTAATCAGCTGATCAGAGTGTGACATCATTAGGTTACAGTAGTGAACTTTTTCACTATATTCTAATTCTTTGATTTACTGAGTTTTTTTTAATTTTTTTTTTATTAAATGTAAGCCATAATTATTACAATTAAAAGAAATAAAGACATGTAGTGAATCTATATAATATATGAGTTTGACTGTTTGAATTGAACTACTGAAATAAATCAACTTTTACATGATATTCTAATTCATTGAGATGCAATTGTATATGCATATGAACATATGATTATTATATTTAGACTGTGCAAATAAATTCTATTTTTCATGTATAACAAATTTAATCTTCCTCCTCTAAATTCGCAATGTGCAAATTGAAATATAATATTTCTAATTTTGCAAAAGGTTTGTTTTCATATAAACATGTATAAACATGTCTATATTTTCCATAAGATTAATTGAAATAGGCAGTACTTTGTTGTCTATCCAGCTGCATTATTATAATCTACACACATAGATACTCTTTAATTTACTGATGGGACTCTGATTTCATTGCACTCACCAGCTGTTCTCCTGCCCTGTACCGTCCCTCCCCCATCGGCCCTGGCGTGCTGTTTCCTGACCCTCCGGTGGCGCTGTCCGGCCCAGGAGGGGACTGAATGTACTCGGTGCCGGAGCCTGGTGTCTCCGCAGCGCTGCCTGATGGATACATGGGGGCGTATTCCTGGTAGAGCAGGTTCCGTAGTTTCTCATCCAGTGTTTTTATGGTGCTGTCTACAAAGCCTCCTCGGCCGAGTCGTCCCTCGCCGTCGGACTCACCAGGGCCGGCTCCCGGCTGGGACGGTGCCGGGCTCTGGGGTAGGGAGGACACCTTGGTCCCTCCCACGCTGGAAAAAGGCTGATGGAGCACCACGGGCTGCTGCGGTCGCTCGCTTCGAGCCGAGGAGGCGGCGTAAGAGACGGACAGCGGCTCTTTGGACGAACCTGGGTCCTGGAGAGGGAGTGGGGTGAGAGGAGACCCACCCTGTGAACCGCTCACATCCAGAGACAGCGGCATGACCAGGGGGCAGCAGGGCACCTCGTCGGCCATAGAAACGGGACATGTCATGTCAGCCATCTGATGAGCGGCGTGGACCGGGGAGACGGAGCCCAGAGGGGATCCCTGGGACTCCTCCGCTGGGAAAGACGCATGCGGGGACGCCGGGGGCAAAGGCTGAGCCCTGGCCGGCTGGGCCTGATGCACACTGGGCTGCACCAAGCTGCCGGGAGGCTCCACCGACGATACGGACTGGAGGGTTGGAGGAGCAGACACAGGAGGGGACAGAATGGCAAAAACAAGCGGGTCTGTGTTTGACATTATCGGGGGACTACAGAATCCATACACGTCGTAGGAGAAGCCTCCACTTCCTCCTGACATAGTAGAGGATGACCCCTCTTCTGCAGAAGGAAGAAAAAGCCAAATGAATAAAAGATCACAAGATTGAAAAATATTTTTAGAAAGTCATCAAACACCCATGAGGGAGCTGAGGAACGTCTTTGTTTCAGCTGCCACAAGATGGTGCCATTGTCCCATGCAGTTGTCAGACATTGTGGTGAGCTTGCTTTGTGGGCATGAAGTCACCTCTTACACAAGAAAGAAATATGAATGATGTTTTAAAACGAAATTAAAAGTATATTATTTAACTCATAATTTTGCCTATTAGTTCAAATTTGTAAAATGGCCTGTCGTAAATATTTGGTTTGGCATCTATGTGTGACAGGAAACACTGTAAATGTTTTGTAATGATTCAGGAACTTGTAACTTTTATGTTTTGTGTCATCTTGGTTGTTTTGTGTGTATTTGTATGTATTAAGTATGTACCTTTTGTATGTGTTTTTGTTTTTTATGTATCAGGTAGGCCTATGTGTCGTTTATAGTTGGTTTGTATTGTCACTTATGAAAATGAAAAGACCCCAGGAAGAATAGCTGCTGCTTTGCAAAAACTAATGGGGATCTTAATAAACCAAACCAAACCTCTAGATGTAGATGGCCGTGCGATGCCGCTGTCCGCGGGCTGGGTAGTGGTTGAACTCCCAGGTGATTGTGTAGTTGTGCCATCGGATGGGGTGTCCTGGCTGGATGTGGGCGTCTCCTCCACGGGGCAGATTATGAACCATCTTTTTCCTGTATGAAGAACTGCAACCCAAGACATCAATTCATTAGTGATCTTTCAACATGAACGCAACATATGCAGAAAAGGATTTAGTAGATATGCAGATGGTGACATGTTAGAGACAGATCATTGTTTACCGTTCTGCTGGTAGACAGGCTGAGGCGCTCCAGGCTGCTGACTCTGCAGAGTGATACATGTGATATGAATATGCTACTACTTGCAACTCTGTTTATTTATTTGTATTTATACATCTGAATAAGATCTATCTAAATAATAAATGCATTGTATAAGCATGTGTGGTGCCCAGTGATGGGGATAACGTTAATAATGGCATTACTAATGGTACTACTTTTTTCAGTAACGAGTAATCAAAAATGTTACTGTTTCCCCCGTTATAATGCTGTTAGCGTTACTGACAATAAAAAGTGCCGTTGCAAAATAATACACCGATTAAAGTGTCCATCAACTAGTCTGAAAAAAGCCGTTTATCTGGAACTAACCAACTCACTCCTCCAACGCTACATTGCGGAGCCTGCCTGTGTGGAGGATTACTGAGTGAGTTGGCTAGTTCCAGATAAACCGGAGGTTAGGAGGGAGAGGCCATTAATTTGACATATTATTCTATAAAAAAGTAATGCAATAGTCACTTTTCTTAGTAATTAGTTACTTTTATAATGTAGTAATTCAGTTATTAACTCAGTTACCTTTTGGGGAAAGTAACTAATTACTTTTTAAAAGTAACGTGCCCAACACTGTCTTACCTCTCCCACTAGCCCCTCAGAGATTTGACCCTGTTGTGGACTGCAGCTCAAGCTAGAGGCCCTTTCACCTTCTATGTCTTCATTCAGCATGTCCTCAGCTTTATCCACAATGTCCTTGAGCTGGTCGATGAAGATCTCCTTCTCTAATAGTAAGATAAAGCCGTTCTCCACCTGCAGGTATACAATAAACAATATCAAAATACAAATATGATCAATGCATAAGGTAAAAGCTGTGACTTAGATGCTGAACTAACCATATAGATGGCGATTTCCTCTGGAGCATCTCCGTCGAGGTCAAATTTAAATGTCACCATTTTGTGATTGTGGGTCTCCAGCTGACATTCGACCATTTTATCACCAGTGTTGCAGACCTGTGGTGGCAGAGGTTTCAATTCAGAAAACATGGTGGCTTTCAGACATTAAAACTTCCATTGTCACAACGTTCATCGTGACTAACGTTGAGCATGCTGAGTTTGGGTTTGCTCGTCTTCTCTTGCCGCGAACGTGTGCGCGCCGACTTGCGGTGGTGTTTCCTGGGTTTCCCATCCCCCTTTCCTCCGCTGGCCAAGCTGTCGTAGCCGTCACTCATTTCCTTTCCGGACGCCACATCGGAGTTGAGACTACGAAAAAGAAAACATAAACACACTTTTGTCATCTCTAGATTTGTGACACGTTTTCATCACAGTAAGTTACAGTACCTGTAGGGACACACACCTGTCATAGGCGTAGCTGGGTAAAGACACTGGTTTGTCCTGAAGCACGTCCTGAAGACAGAAAGTACAGCAGTGGTATTAATGTCAATGTGTGCTATTAGCTTTTGATATACAGTAATGGATTGAAGGGATAGTTCAACATTTTGGCAAATTTGCCTATTGCCATCTATAGTCTTAAGACATTTAATTGTCAGTGCAAGCTGTTTTTAGATCAGTGGGGCAGAGAGGCGAGCTCTGCACAGCGTGCTGTATTTTCGCCTTTCCCTCATCAAACTCATCAAATACACAATTCAACAACTCCAAAACACTCTAGCGGACAAGTTGTGACCTGCACATTCACCACGCCACAAAATAATAATGTCACATTATGAGACATGCAGGCTACGCATTTGTAGTAGTAGTTCCGAGTATTTGCTTCATGTGTCGTAATGTTACATATAACTAAACGTTATTATTTCATAGCATGGCAAATGTGCAGGTCACAACTTGTCCACGAGAGTGTTTTGAAGTTGTTGGATTGTGTATTTAGTTTGATGAGGGAAACACAAAAGCACTGTCCGCCTCTGTTGCGTTAGCTGAGCAGCTCGTGTCTCTGCCCCGCCGATCTAAAAATAGCTTGCACTGACAATTAAAGGCAATGAACCTACTCCTAAAACTATAGAGATTATGGCAATAGGCGAATTTGCCAAAATGTTGAACTATCCCTTTAACTTAGTCAGTCATTATTGGAAAAAAAGGTTTAAAACTAATGTGAATGTGATTAGAAAGGCAGACAGTTGGAATATGTTTTCTGAGTAATAATAAGATGTTGCTGATTCAGAGACAATTTTTATTTGTGCGTGTGCATAGATGCGTAAGACACTCAAAAAGGTGTAAACTGCGGCCTCACCCATACCTCTACAGGAGGCTCTGTTTGAAATGTGTTGGGCGCAGGTGTCATTTCGAGGTTTTGCTGAGCTGTGGCTGGGCTGGCACACTCAGGCAACGAGGCTGCTGTCTGGATGCCAGTAAGCTGCAGAGCTGGAGCTGCACCAGGAGCAGGAGCTGGGGCTGCAGACTGAAGCGGGGCTGGTAGGGTGGCAGGGATCGGGGCTGGGTGTTGGTGTTTACCAATGACAAAAGACGTGTCTGAACTTGTAGCTGAGACTTTGAGTGGTTCAAAATTGAGCCCTGATGCAGAGACCGGTGCTGTTACTGGGGCCGAGGCTGGGGCTGGTACTGCTACTGGAACCTGTATTGGAGTCGAAGCTGGAGTTTGAGACATGGCTGCAGCTTGGGCTGATACTGGGACTGGTGTTTGGGTTTGTGCTGGGACCATAGCTGGGCTTTGTGCCGCTACTTGGGATTCAACTTGGACTGCAGCTGAGACTGAGATGGAGGCCGGGGCTGGGACTGGAGGTGGGACTGCAGGGCCTACAGATAAGTCCAGACCAGCTGCAGTAGTCTCTGCATCAACCCCATTTCTCCAGAGAGAAGTCTGAACAGAAGGCAAGACGGGGTGGACCGGAGCCAGAAGCTGAACATCTCCCAAATTCCCCTGTGGAGCAATCGTCTGTACCTGGAAAAACAAACCAGCACATTTAGGGCAATGTTCATCAGTTGGTTCAAATTTAATTACTTACATTAAAGAGACCCCGAGGAGTTTGCTTTTGGTTATAAAAGAGTCTCATTAATGTGAATGAATCTACGTTACCCACACTTGTTAATGGGTCCATTTTTGACAAATACGGTATATTGTTTTGTCTTTACAGTTATTTTAATATTATTATTTAGTGGTCGACTCGCCCAGCATTTCCTAGTTTTGGTTTCCCGGACGCTGCCCGGCGGGCGGAATAACGCCACCGAATCGCTAGTTGGCGTCGTTTATGGTCGGAACTACAATGGTATCTGATTGTCTTCGAACCTCCGACTTTCATTCTTGATTAATGAAAACATTATTGGCAAATGTTTTCGCTTTCGTCCGTCTTGCACCAAGAATCCAAGAATTTCACCGTGCGCGCAGAGGCTCATGGCAAATGTAGTGTGAAAACACTTTGCTTTCCGAAACTCCTCGTAGTCCCTTTAAGACAATTATTTTTTAAGTTTTGTCAAATTTTATGTTTAAATATGAAAATGAGGCAATATCTAATGATATATACGCTAATTTGTAAACATTTTAGACTCAAAGGTTTTTTATGGAGGGGGATTTTGGATATCTCTTTTTATCACTCTGTAAAGGAGAAAATCAAATTTTGCCCTGTTTTTAGGAATAAAATGTTGTATAAATCAGGCTGTGAATGATATATCAACAAACCCTTCTGTAAAAACCTTTATAATATAGAAAGGAATAAAACTGGAAGGTTTGATGTCTCTAAGTGCTGCTGAAGTGATTTCTAGCTCAGAGTCTGAGGAAAATCTCATTTTGAGGAAATGGCCTTTAAAGATTTGTATTGTAAAATTCCATAGATTGTAATTGTCAATCGTACTTATACGATTTTTTTTTAATCATTGTTCAGGGCAGAGAGAGCTTTACAATTGTAAAGCTCTCTCTGTCATTGATACCTGACATGACATGGGTCAGACAACAGGCAGTTGAACGCAGAACACAGTTTGTCACAGTAGCATGCTAACCTTTGGTGAATTGAGGAGAAATCTACCGACAAAAGAGACAAAATGAAGTAAAATAACCACCTTAATCTGAAAGAATACATGTTAAGGGAGAAAAATAGCCAAAAAACTCCAAATTGATCAGTACACCAAAAAACAATGTTTTTGCCTGTAGTGTCTCGCCTTAAATCCTGACACGCATGTCCTGCATGCACTGACTACGCCAACGGATAAGACAGATTGCCACCTTAGTATTACAGATTTCCCATGAGCAGCCATTACAGTGATAACTGAGTCGAATATTCACCTGGACAGGCTGCTCAGCCATTTCCATTTCAGGGTGGGGGGCGGGGTATGGGGTGGTTCGTACCTGGGAGAGAGGTAAGGGATGGGTGGTATGGAAGCTACAATGGTTTGTCTTAGATGTGGGAGGGCCGCCCTGCTGCCAGGGCGCTGCAGGGGCCATGGCCATGGTAAGGAGTGGGATTGGGAGTGCCACATTGGGCACGTGCTGAGGTGTGGATAGAGGGGTCTGGGGGGTGCCGAGGGTAGGTATAGACGGCATGGCAGCATGAGGGGTCAGAGGCAGGGAGGGACGGTGGGGTGAGGGTGAGTAGTAGGCGCTCGACATATTGCCACTGCTGCTGTAGGCTGATGGCAGAGGAGCTGGGGAGAAGGGAGGGGGCTGGTGGCCCCCTGTTTTAACAACAGGGTATGGTGAGGGAAACTGGGAAGAGAGAGGGAAAATGGATATACAATGAACAAAGACAACCAGTCGATAGAGATAACATTCACACAGGCCTTTCGTGAATTACTTAACCCTGTAACCTACATTGACCTTTGGCGGATGTTTCCAGCAGATTCTGTCTAGTTTTACCTGATGTTTCTACTTCTACCACAACGCACCTGTGTGCTGATCTGGAGGGGCAGGAGTGGGGGAGGAGCACTGGAGACTGACTGTGGGAAACTGGTAGATATGTCAGGAGGACTCAGATGAGATGGAGGCTGGTCGGCAGATAAAAGCTAAGGAATGAAACCAAATAGATGATTTTCACTTTGACTGGAGAGTAGGACTTTTGTTGGATACACCAACCAATTCTCTGTATTCTAGTCTAAAAACTCAGCTTTAATAAAAGTGAGCTGTGGGGCAGGTCGACAGTATATAATTCAATTACTCTGTGTGGTTTGCAGTCTAAGTATTACAGCCCGCACTAAGTTATAAAAGATGGTGGTTGTACCTGGGGCAGGACAGCAGCTGGTTGGAGATGGCACTACAGAGAGGAAAGACAAATGGGAAGGAACACAAAGCTAATGAAAAGCTATTCACATACACACACACAGACATAGACACATACAAACATACAGTATATGTGTGTATATAAGTGTGTGTGTGCATGTGCACACGTGTGAATATACAGGTGCCTCTCAATTAAGTAGAATATGATGGAGGTCATGATAGTGGAGCTACAGAACCAGACTAATGCTGCGTTCGAGACAACTCAGAACTCGGATCTTTCCAACCTCCTACTTGAAAAAGTGCAATCGAACGCCACCTAGAGTCAGAGCTCCCACTCCGAGACAGAGACTCCGAGACAGCTGTGTGACGTCACAGAACAATCTGCATCTATGTAGAACCACACCGTCAACGGTAAAACATTGATTCAAATGCATTTAAATGCATGAATCTATATAATTCATATAAAGAGTTTCACTATTTGAATTGAACTACTGGAATAAATTAACTTTTACATGAAATTCCCATTTATTGAGATGTGCCTGTATATGTGCATATGAATACACATGCACATATACACACACATATACAGATATAGATATACAGTAGATAAAGAATGTAGGAGGGGGACTCTTTACCCACCTCACACACAGATTCCCTACAAAGACAGGTGGGTGGAGCCTCTACACTGCACGTTAAATCCTCGTATGTATGTGTGTTTCAGCATCTGACACAGAGTGCCCACTCCACTGTTGATCATTTTGGATGTGAAATAAGCGAAAGTTAATGAAGCAGCCAGTGAACACACACACACACCCAGCCTGCATTCCAAACCTGCTAACTCACTGTAAACAAAATATCTGCTATTTGATTTCAGACAGCCAGCAAACTAAACTCTTTTTTATGTTCCACTTCCACTTCCACTGCTCTCTTAGTCAGTGAGGCTATCTATCTTGAATTTGTTGTAGCTGTTTTACTAGTAGCTAATGATAATAAATAATAGGAATATGTATATAACCCAGGAAGGTGGCTCTGACTGGGCAGCAGTACTGTAGGTGACTTCCAAACTATTTCTTTCCGATTCTGATCTGAGTCTCTCACTACAGCTGCTGCCAAGGCCTGTCGCAGTCAGATGCATGCAGTACCTGCTCCTGGCTGGGTGTCTGTAGAGTGGGGGCTGCAGCTGGGAAGCTCTGTGCTGTCTGTCTACTCTGGAGTGCAGTAGGGGCTGGCGTAGCCGGAGCAGAAACTGTCTGTCAGAAACACATAAGAGAGATGACATTTATTGGAGCCCTGTGAGAGCGGCTGATATGACTCACTATGGCACAGAAGATGATGTTTGGATATTTGCTACAATAAATCCAGCGCAAGGTTATAATGTTCAGTGTGTCAAAGCGAGGGAGCAGTGAGGTTTAAAGGGATATTTCAACATTTTGGCAAATTCGCCCATTGCCATAATCCCTATAGTCATAGCAGTAGGTTCGTTACCTTTAATTATCGGTGCAAGCTGTATTTCGATCGGCGGGGCAGAAATACAAGCTGCTCAGCTAACGCTATGGAGGCATATGGTATTTCTGGGTTTCCCCGATCAAACTCATCAAATACAACTCCACAACGCTCTCATGGACAAGTTGTGACCTGCACATTCACCACGCTATGAAACAGTAATGGAATGTTACGCGACAAGTAGTTGCTTTGCATGTCATAATGTCAGATAATCATACGTTCTTATTTCATAGCGTGGCGAATGTGCAGGTCACAACTTTTTCCATGAGAGCATTTTGGAGTTGTTGGATTGTGCATTTGATGAGTTTGATTAGGGAAACCCAGATATTCCATTAGCCTCCGTAGCGTTAGCTGAGCAGCTTGTATCTCTGCCATGTCGATCGAAAAACAGCTTGCACTGACAATTAAAGGTAACAAACCTACTGCCATGACTATAGGGATTATGGCAATGGGGCGAATTTGCCAAAATGTTGAACTATCCCTTTAAGAAAGTAAAATGGAATGAAAAGGGGGAGTTAAAGCGTTAATCTATCTTCAGCCACCCAATATTTTTACTGCATGTGCCCTAGTGCGTTATTTTGTATGCTGCCACACTATCCTACAATGTTCTGACTTTATCTAAAATTGAGACCAGAAATTAAGCCCTTATTTGGGATTAAGCAGAAGCAGGGACCGACTGTTGAACTTTGCTATTATCATGGAAAAGCCATGGGAGCAAAGCAGCTGCCAGACTGGTGAACGATGCAGCAGGCCGGTGCTACGGTGTATTTAGCCTAAATGAAATCTCTCTCTCTCTAACATACCGGTGGATCCAGTCTGCCTTTGGTGTTCTGTTGCAGTAACGTCAGGTTCCTGTCCAGATTTGGACTACAGAAAAGAGGGACCTCCAGGCTCTGACTTTTGTTTCTATGCTCAAATGCAGAGGAGGTGGCACCGTCAGCCTCCCCGTGGTTGTGCGTCGGATGATTAATGACTCTCTCAGAGAGGATGGGAGAGCTGGTCCTACGACTGACGATGTGATGGAGACAGTGGTTGAGAAGAGTGAGATCTGCATCTCCTTCGTACAAACTCCATGGGAGCACCACTTGTGAGGGTGGGGATAGATGTGAAGCTGAGTTAAGCGGAGCTGTTTGACAATTTGATGATGGGGGAGAGGTGGATGCAGAAAGAGGAGGTAGAGTGACTGATGGAGTCCTTGACCGGTGAGGAGTCGGGGGTGAGCCCGGCCTAGAGATGGGAGTGAACGTGTATGCGGAGAGAGAGCGTACGTCTCTCAGAGATCCACCTTCCCTCATCCTGTCTCTCAGGAGAAGAGACATACATGCCTTGCAGTGCCGGTGGGTCTGTGGGCTGCGGGGGGCGCTCTGATGGAGCTCTGAGGGAGGTGGTGAATTAAAACGACTCGCTGAGTCATGATCAGAGTGTCGATGGGGGGACAGGAGAGGAGATAACAATGATGGACTGTGGGCAGAGCTGGAGCATGGGTAGTCTGTGGCATGCATTGAGCTCTCTGTGCTATTTGTGGACGTCAAATCCTGTGATGGACTTGGGCAGGGTCTTGGATACGGTGTCTCGGTGAGAGGGTGTGTCCTACACCGTAACATCTCAACCACGGAGGCGCTTCCACGCCTAAAACACTCAGTGATGAGCAGGCTGTCATGGCCTACAAAGGGCTCGCTATTGTGACGCTGATCAGGTATCATTGCAAAAAAAGAAATAAATATGTTGTTATTTCAGAAAAATGTGAAAAAGCCAAAAGAACTTCAAGGGATATTTCAACATTTTGGCAAATTCTCCTATTGCCATAATCCCTATAGTCTTAAGAGTATGTTCATTTCTTTAAATTGTTGGTGCAAGCTGTTTTTAGATCGGCCGGGCAGAGACGCGAGCTGCTCAGAACGGAGGCACACAATATTTCCACGTTTCCCTCATCAAACTAAATACACAATCCAACAACTGCAAAACGCTCTCGTGGACAAGTTGTGACCTGCACATTCACCACGCTTTGAAATAAAAACGTATAATTATGTAACATTATGAAACATAAAGCAAATACTCTGAACTACTTGCTTTTGAAATCACTCCGCCCAGCAGCCGTGTCTGGAGTGTCGTTCCGGCTACGCATTTGCCTCAAAAACAACTCCGTCTCGTAACGTTACATTATTATCTCATAGCGTGGTGAATGTGCAGGTCACAACTTGTCCATGAGAGCGTTTTGGAGTTGTTGGATTGTGTATTTGATGAGTTTGGTGAGGGAAACGTGGAAATACCGTGCAGCTCGCGTCTCTGCCCCGCCGTTCTAAAAACAGCTTGCACCGACAATTTAAAGAAATGAACCTACTCCTAAAACTATAGGGATTACGGCAATAGGAGAATTTGCCAAAATGATGAAATGAAAAAAAAAAAAACAGAAATGAGTCATGCTTTTACTCACTGCTTGAGACTGATAAGGCCCCTGGTGCAGTTGTGCTGCTGTTTGTTGATAGGCCCCAGGATGCAGCTGACCTGTGGGTTGCTGGTAGGCTCCCTGGTGTAACTGCGTGGATACTTGTGTGTAGTTTTCATGTGAGGCCTGTGCTGTGGGTTGCTGGTAGGGCCCCTGGTGCAGCTGAGGGTCAGCCTGCGCCGGGGGACTGTAGACCATCTGGGTTGTGGAGATGGGCTCTGGAAGGGATTGGTAGGTCCCATTCTGCTGATTGTTGAGATCTTCTAACTGCATAGTCGAGATCACTCCACTGTCAGCTGGAACAACAGACAATAAAGCATTAGGATTCATGGTGGTGCCTTCTGCAGGAAGGACACACACTGAGGAAGGACAGTGGGAGAAGACAGTAGAGTAGTGTGTCATTAAAATTGATGATATCTCATTGCTGACTAATAGCTGCTGGTCAGAGGTTGTGTTTTCCTCCAACATTCATGCATACCAATTTAGGCACTTTACGTCATAGTCAGCAGCTCAACTGAAGGCTGAGTGGGTTGGACCGGTGGTTAGATTTATGACCAGAGGCTGAGGCTGCATATCGTATAATAAGTTCATGTCATGTGCAGTGTCGGGCACGTTACTTTTAAAAAGAAATTATTTATGGTTACTATAGTTGCCCCCAAAAGTAACTGAGTTAGTAACTGAATTATAAAAGTAACTAATTACCAGGAAAAGTAACTATTGTGTTACTTTATATAAAATGCTCAAACATCTCAAATTACTTGGACTCGCCACCCTAACCCCCTAACCATAACCATAAACTGCTGTTTATCTGGAACTAACCAACTCACTCACAAAACAGCTGTTTTTCAACTAGTTGATGGATTGAAAAAAAAAGAGTGTGGGGGCCACCAGGGGTTCCTAAGGGTTCCTCAGCAAATTTGTGTGAAGATGAGAACAAATGCAAATAACAAAATAAAATAAAATAATTGTATTTTGTGCATTATTATAAAATCTTTTTCATGATAATATAACATATTGAAACCTTATTTGCCATGTTCATCTCTCTAATTGCCTGCCAGACAAATTATCATTCATGACATCATGACCATTAATTGCTAACTGTTTCAAAACTCAGTGGGTTTGCAAAGGGGGTCCCCAGCCAGAAGCTAATGCTATTGGGGGGGCCTTGCCATGGAAAGGTTTGGGAAACCCTGGGCTAGCCTATATAACATACATCTTAACAGGTGTATTATTTTGTGACAGGAATTCTTTAGTCAAGTTACGGCGAGTAACAGCGCGTTTCAGTAACGGTAAGGGCGTTATAACAGGGGAAACAGTAACTTTGTTTTTATTACTCGTCACTGAAAAAAAGTAGCACCGTAAGTAACGCCGTTATTTTATAACACTGTTATTTTATAATGCCGTTATTCCCATCACTGGTCATGTGTGCTTCTGCTCAGGCTCTCACATGTTGTAGATGTGGTGGTTGGCACAGTGCAGGTCAGGGTCTGTGGCTCCACCTCTTGGTCTTCGTAATCTGTAGCCGCTAACGTGGCTCCCTGTGGCACACCGGTGCTGGGCACCTGCAGCAGGTTCTGCTGAGTCTCACCATTTCCCGGTGACACGGTCCGCTCCCTCCTCCACTTGATGAGGGCCACGCGGTCCCGGATGGACTTCCCAACTATCTTCACATCGCAGTCCAGGAAAAAACCGGATTCAACCTACGGGACACAGGTGAGACACCAGGCGCAGATCCAGGCAAACTCCATCAGGATTGTAATTCAGCAATTTATGTATGTGATAAATCAACAGACCAACTCCAGTTTCAGTCAATACAGTACATGCTTTAAGTCTATCATTACACACACTACATTACAGACCACTGACCAACTCGCAGTTACATGACACCTTATTACAAGAGGCTGAGATTAAGACAACCGCATCATTAGAAGACACTCAGACTACAGTGCATAGTGCTAATACATGTTACTCACCACTTAATCCACAATAATACTATATCAGAGGCACCTCGTTTCATTTTCTCCACTACCTCCATGTGTATTACAGTGCTTATACTGTACCACAACCACCTATCATTGGCACAGAAACTGTGTTCAAATCACCAGCCAGTTTGTTTGTAGCCATGTTAACCTGTGGTTCAACATTTACCAGTAACTGTTAAATTGTACTGTTATTATAAACAACAGAAAGAATAACTAATACTTTTTAAATTGTCCAAGGATTCTAATAAAACTCGCCAGCCAATCTACTTTCAATGGCTTGGGCCAAGTCGACAAGTGGGAACTACAACAAAAGACAAGGTCAGAGGAGAGCAGGGACATTTAAACCAGTCTAAAGAGGAGACAGATTGCTTCCTTGGAATTCCTGATTAGCCTGGTTTCACACTTATTATTGTTACAACATAAAATAAAATGAACCCCTAATAAGAAAAGCGTCAAACTCTACATTAAGGGTCTATTAATGTTCACAAATTACAAATATTCTGTTTGTAACTCAAAATATTTGCTCACCATTTCTTGGGCGACAACTTCTGGCACCTCGTTCACCAAGTTGAAAGTAAATTCAATGGCTCCAGTGTCCTTATATTTTCCTTTCAGCTTTTTGGCATCCTCGACCCACAGCTTTAGAGCAATAGATGATTTCTTCCCATCATCTTCCTCATTGAGCTCCACCCTCACACCTGTATCCTCTGCAAAGAATGCATGATTCAGGAGGTCCTTGATGGAGTACCTGCAGGAAATGTACACAAATAAAACACCAGCTCCTGACCCGGACTGAACATCCCAGAGACAATGAGGCTAGACAACATAGAGGAACGCCGTCACTGCAGCAGAAAGTGTGTCAGTCTCATACCGGCATTCATGTCACACTGCAGGCAACAAAAACAAAAACAGCCCCTATCTACATAGAAAATGCGTCACAAGCACGGAGACGGTGTCAAAGATCCTGCTCCACTCACCTTTCTTCCCACCTGTGACATATGCACTCCCCTATTATTTCCTTAATCTCAGGGTCGCTGACTTTACTGTAGCTGGCAGGTTTCACCCCCTGCAAAACAAACCAGCATTAACATGTCTCAATTTAGCCAAGAGATTATCATTATTATTAAAGGGATTTTTCAACATTTTGGCAAATTGGCCCATTGCCATAATCCCTATAGTCTCAGGAGTAGGTTCATTACCTTTAATTGTTGGTGCAAGCTGTTTTGAGATCGGCGGGGCAGAGACGCGAGCTGCTCAGCTAACAGAAAGGAGGCTCATGGTATTTCTACTCAATAATTTCCCTCATCAAACTCATCAAATACACAATCCAACAACTCCATTCGCCATGTTGTGAAATAATAACGTATAACACTACGACACATGAAGCATTTTGAAGCATGTTCTGCACACCACACTCAGTCATGTGGACAAGAAAAATGGGAACTATGTGAGACTGTTGTTCATAGACTACAGTTCAGCTTTTAATACAATCGACCCCCATAGACTGTTCTCTAAGCTGAGTGATTTGGGGTTGTGCAGTAACTTGTGTGCCTGGGTCTTAGACTTCCTCACAGGCAGATCTCAGGTAGTAAAGGTGGGCAATCATGTGTCATCTCCCATAACACTTAGCACGGGAGCCCCCCAAGGGTGTGTACTCAGTCCGTTGTTGTACTCTTTGTATACGTATGACTGTGTAGCCACCTATAGCTCTAATTCCATCATTAAATTTGCTGATGATACGGTAGTGCTGGGGACCATTCATAACAATGATGAATCAGCCTACCTGAGGGAGGTGCAAAGTCTGGCATCTTGGTGTCAGACTAACTTTCTACAACTAAACATCAGCAAAACGAAGGAGCTAGTGGTGGATTTCAGGAGGGGAAATCACTCCTACACCCCCCTATCTATCAACGGGGACCCAGTGGAGAGGGTGAGATGCTACAAGTATCTAGGAGTACAAATCTCAGAGGATCTGACCTGGTCCACACATATTCAGGGTGTGACCAAAAAGGCAAATCAGCGGCTCTACCATCTCCGGCAGCTGAGGAGGTTTGGTGCCCCCCCGTCCATCCTGAGAGCATTCTACACTGGCACTGTGGAGAGCATCCTTACTCAGAGCATCGCCTCATGGTTCGGTAACAGCAGCGAGCAGGACAGGAAGGCCCTCAAGAGAGTGGTACGTGCAGCAGAGCGATGCTGCAAATCAGCCCTTCCATCCCTGCAGGAAACCTATGAGAAGAGATGCTGGAGTAGGGCTGTCAGGATCTTAAAGGATCCATTCCACCCCTGCAATGGGCTGTTTCAGCTCTTGAAATCAGGCAGGAGGTTCAGGAGCATTGCAGCGAAGACAGAGAGACTGAAAAGAAGTTTTTATCCACAAGCTGTCAGGCTCCTGAATCAGAACATGCCATGATCATCTCCCTATCTTTTTAACCTTTCTGCCCATGCACTTTATGCCCTTTGGTTTGCACTTGAGCTGCTTTTTAATTGGATGTTTTTTATACTGAAATGCCTACTTGCTGCTGTTGTTGTCATATTATCGAATGTTATTTATATTTACAATTTCTTTTAATATGTTTTTATATGAGGGACAGCACAGTCTGGGGGGTGTAGTCAGGACTTCATTTAGTGTACACTTTAACTTTGCATGTGACAAATAAAGAATCTTGAATCTTGAATCTTGAAGTCACTCTGCCACGCAGCCGTGTCTGGAATGTAGTTCTGGTTACGTATTTACCTTGTTGTTGGATTGTGTATTTGATGAGTTTGATGAGGGAAAGGCGAAAATACCGCGCACTGTGCAGAGCTCACGTCTCTGCCCCGCCTATCTCAAAACAGTTTGCACCGACAATTAAAGGTAATGAACCTACTCCTAAAACTATAGGGATTATGGCAATAGGTATTTGCCAAAATGTTGAAATATCCTTTTGAGAGTTAGCCTACTGCACAAGACTACTTTAGGAGCACTGCTGCACATTAGGCTATAACCAAGTCATAAAAAAATGTGGTGGTTACGGGGGGAATTCAACTTTTTTTTTATGAGGAGAAATAAAAAGTTGAATTCTTTAAACAATACTCTGTGATTTGCCAATATAACCTTGTATTGCTCACATGAGCAGCAGCTTTCGTGACTAATGTTAGTTAGTGTTAGCAGACTTGAGGCACTACTGTCACAACCTTCTCCACTTGTGTTGCTGATACATTTAGCTTTTTAATAATGGGAATAAAAAGAGGGATGTGTCTGAAAACAAAATTATTCTAACTTTATGGGCAACAGGGTAGTTAACTTACGAACTTCAAAACTTTTTCCAACACATGACTCACAATGGTTGAAGTAGCACTGACATCAGTTACAAGCATTGAATGTGAACTCACACTGGTGACTTTGCGGTAGATCTGCGCAGCATTTTGACACTCGGAGTAGGGGTATTCTGAGGTGGCCATCTCCAGCATACACATCCCAAAGGCATACACGTCTACAGATTCATCATAATGCTCCTCATACATCTCCGGGGCCATGAACTCTGGAGTGCCTGGGGAATTAATTCAAGAGACAGTGATAAATAATGAACTCACACACCGTTATCAGTGTTTCATCCTATTTCACTGGGATCAATACCAGTGTCAAGGACTGAAATTCAACACACCAGCTAAAACATGATTCCAATAATTTCCTAGTTGTGCAGTCAGTGACAGCTGACAGAATTAGCTGTAAGGGGAAAAATGTAAATTATGTATATTCTGTTCAATTTGAACACAATAATGTGAGATTACTGAAAGTATCTGCCCGGTGGAGTCTATGTGTTGGACCTGGGGGAATCAAGTGGTCAGTGTGGTCACTGCCTGCCCGTGGCCGCTGAAACCAGTTGTTGTGTTGTCAGTGCCTGGACTCTATGCTGGACGCGGAAAGTTGCTGCATAGCGTATAACTGGAGCAGAGTGGGTGAGGTGTTTTCGTCTCTTTTCAATAGAAACCAGGCTAAGCTAACAGATGTTTGATGCCTCGTATTACGTGCTGGGACCCTGTTTGTACTGTTGATGATGTTTGGTGCTGTTCTGAGCATTATTTGTGGCTATGACTATGAGTGGCTTTTTGATCGGTTGCCAGTGGATCAATATACTGTGCTGTTTGTTATGGTGCGGTTTTTGCTAAAGTTGCTACAACTAGAGAAGCTAGCGGTTAGCAGACTTCATCTCTCGAGGGGGGGTCTAACTCGTTGTCACGGTGCGTTGGACCATGGGTTAAAGTTATGCCGGAATATCCCTTTAAAGTATAATCTATGCTGGTTTTTGTGCAAAAGTGCAAAAATGTCAACAACTGGCTGTAAAGAGGTTCATTTATTTTCTATATTTATTTCATATTACCAAATCTGTGCATTGGGAAGGATCTATTTATTCCTGTGTGTAACATCTAATAACATAACATATCGACTTATCAGCCAGCTTCTCAGCTCTGAGGAACTTTTATGTGTCACTCAGGTCATCTTTTTTTTTTTTTTTTTTTTACAGCCCATTATTAAATATTAATCGACTGTTTTCAAGCGTTTTTGTCAAAACTTCTTTTGAGGCTGCAGCAGGCAAAGTTAGTTAGGGGAAAAGTTACTAAACACTACCTGTCATGCACCTATCAGCTATGAACTGACCAAAACAGTGTTTAAAAAAGTGAATATTGTAGTAACATTTATCAGGTTACCATAATCATGACTTGGAATTAGTGGAGGTTTGAAATAAAGTCACAATACAATAAAACCGACTAACCAATAACACTTTTAGCGAAGGAGGCCCTCTTCAGTGTTGCCAGGCCCAGGTCTCCTATTTTGACAGAGCCTGTGGGGCCTGTGATGAAGATGTTGTCACACTTCAGGTCTCTGTGGATGATTGGAGGAGTCCTCGTGTGGAGGAAGTGGAGACCTTTGAGAATCTGTCTGCACCAGCTCCTAAGAACTTTAGGCTTCATCACCTTAAAGCGTTTCAGATACCTGGGAGAAAATACCAACACCGTTACCATGACAGACATGTTGCAGGTGGGACATTTCGGATAGTATTTGGCAAACTGACATATCATGGTCTGTCCCTCACTAGCCACTGTGTTGATAAACTGTTTCCAATTAGCTGCCTCTCTATTGTTAATTGTTATTGCCTTCATTAAACAACAGCTGCAAACACACATTTAATAGAAATTTCTGATGACTATTCCCTTCTCAAACTAATCTCTTCATTTTGACTACCTAAAAAATAAGTCCCATTGTGTTGCTCATTATGTAAGTTGAATAATTAAGTTCAGCTAATTACATTTTGACTGAGAAAAACAATGCAAAATCACAGCTATTCATTATGTTGTTTTTTTTATATGAATAATATATTGGAGCGTCAGTCTCCACACAGTCTTGCATTAGATTTACTGTAACGGTGTCATTTAGTTGGTATGAAACTTGATACACATGACGTAGACAGTCTAATGGTCATTCCTGTAAGAAGCAGCAATAAGAGAGATTCATATTTGCATCTTATGGACAGTGATTTACAGCCAAATATAAAGTTTAAAAGAAATAAGTGGGAAACATACAAAGACATGTCAGTGTTTGTCTCGTGGTTCTTACGTTTTGAGTGTCCCTGAGGTCATTAGTTCCGTCACCAGAACGATGCACTTCTTCCCTTTCACCGGTGATTCCCAGAAGTCATAAAATCGCACAATGTTGGGATGCTGGAGAGCCTTCAACATCTCGGCCTCCTCTTTGAACCTCTGTCTCTCAGCTTTGGACAGTTTCCGTTCCTGAGAAAATTGATGAAGGACAATTACATTTTTAAAATGAGAAATCATGAATCCCAAGTTTGCCCACTCATTTTTTCCCCCAGTGTTCTGGAGAATTATGAAAGAAGAAGCTCCAGGAAAAGTTAATTTGACTAAATGTGACAAGTTTGGGTGGAGGGGGGCAAATTATCATTTTCTGAGTTATTGTTATATAAAGTGTTAAAGGTCCAGTGTGTAATAATTGGCAGGGTTTATTGGCAAAATCTGAATATACTACCCATGAATATATTTGTACATGTGTATAATCACTATGAAATAACATTTGTTTGGTTTTCGTAGCCTTATAATTATTATATTATATATTATTAAATATAGCAAGGGTCTTGCTTTAGAGAGTGTCGCCATCTTGCGCCGCCATGTTTGTACGGCAGTCTGAACGGAAAATCCAGCCAACCAGAGAGCACGTTTCAAGAGTTTCACGTTCATAAATAAACCAAGAAGAAGGCGGAAGGAAAGAAGGAGTAGGAATGGTAAAATGGTTTAGATCTTCACCTCCTTCATGCTCCTGAAATACTCCCAGTCATCCCAGTCGCGGTAAACAAGTTTTTTTGTCCTCGGAGGCCACCGTCACGTTGCCGACGGGAGGGGTGAGGGGCTGTAATCTAGAATCTGAATGCTAAAGGTATCACGGTTTTACCCCCATTTTACACTCTGGACCTTTGACTGAAGGGTGGGCCTCTGTCAGAACTGCCTGTGGCTCACGTTTAGAGTGAACACAATCTTGGTATTTTGAGTGGGTAGACATGGGGGTCTGAACCATTTATTCTTTTTGTCCTCACTGTGTTTAAAACACACACACAGCACTAACACCCCTCACACCTATTAGTAGAATGCAGACTCTATTTTCAGAGGGCTGATAAATGAAAGCTGCATTTAATCTGGTTTTACAACGTAGAAACAGTCTATCAAATCTGGTAAATAATGGAACAAAAAGAGACCATTAAGAGTTTGTAATGGTAAACTGGAAATAAATCGCTTTTCATCACAAGCCCATAATATATAAAAAAACATACTTTACTGTAAGTTAAGATCTTACATCTTTGGGTGTTCAAACTTGAGTCAATCTGTGTATGCTGGATCAATATTTTGGCCCTGTCTTCCCTGGACTGTTGTATAAATAGTAAAACAGCTAACAGCAAACATCCTCTGCATTTCTGTTTCTCTGCTGTCAGTGTGGCAGCAGATACAACCCATTGGCTTTAGCCACTACCACTGCGACACGGCCTCCAGGTTTACCTTCTTCTTGTCTTTCACTGACACATTTTAATGGGGGACAATGAGGGTGCATTTAAATGTCTTGGAGGCTAAATAACCTCCTGTACATCTCTTGTCATTGATTATTGACAGATGCTTGGGAATTAGGTTTCATTCACAGCCCAGAGGGGCCTATGCAGTATGCAACCTAATGCATCTTGGATTGTGTGCAGCATCGTGAAGGATACGCCTCCTGCTTTAAACACCCTCATAATGCTGATTCTTACTCAGAACAAACGTATTACACTTCATCCCATCTCTCCGTCCATGTTGCCTTATTCTTTAAAACAGTTTACCAGCAGATTATGAAAGATGCCATGCAGAGATGAGGTCTAAGCAGGGTGTGGCACTTCAAACAGAGTCTCAGAAGTCATTCTGTGTCGTAAAAACTGAGTGAAAAACACACTGGCAGCACTGATGTTTGTGTTCCTGACTGTCCAGCACATAACGCTGCAATTAGAAAATGTAAACCTCTTGCTCCGCTGTGTATCCAGTACTATACATCTGACACGCCGTCCTTAAATGAGCCCACCCTTCCTCTCTCTCCCTGTCTTGGTGCAGAGGGCTGCATCAGCAGGATTCACTCTCCAGACACATCTGTGTAGTAATACCGCAGGCAGGGGTATAAATCCATGTTTAGTATTCATTACTAAAGCCATCAGACAAGACAAATAATAACAGATCTCAAAGTGTAAAATCGCTTCGGTATTTTACTAAATCATGTTGTATGATTTGTTCGTTTCGGGTAAACAACTCGCTTAGTAGATGTTTGATCATCATTAAGCAGATAAATAAGTAACAAGACTAGCTGTCTGGCCTGCTCCACGCCGGGCACCAGGCAGCTCCTCTTGAAACCTGATCTAGAAATCTTCCTATAAGCATCGAGTTTTCTGCTGTCTCACTCTTAGTTTTACCCTCAAACACACACACAGCATTTGAGTTACAGCAGCTTTTTGTGAGCGAGCCACACCAGCACAGAAGCTCTGAAGGGCAAGGCCTCACCTCCAGGGACTGAACGGTTGAATCATCACCAGATCTCCCCTAAGAACTTGCTCGGATGACACACAATTGCAAATATACAGACAAATACTGTGTATATACTCTTTCTGTTATGTGATTTTCCTATAATTTAAATTCATATCAATGGTGTAGAAGTGTTAAAGAAGTGTAGAAAAAAAAACCCACACACACCGAAAGTTGGTTTCTCTGTTGAGGGATGACAGGAAATAATGGGAAAAAAATCAGCTGGGCTTTAAATCCCCTTAAATCCCCGAGGAAGGATCAAATAACTGTATTTAAATATTATTCAAGCATGAAAAACACTGTGAGCTCAATTCAACACAAGCTACCACAGTGGAGAGACAAGGCTTAAACCTGGGGTGTCAGCAGCACCTATACGTTTACATTACCCCGTTCAGCCGCGGTGTGGGAGACATCCAGTGGACAATACAGTCACCAGCAGAACTACACTGTGCACAATCAGCCCGATGCTGACTCACAAACATTATTCGTATTATGGTAATTTCATACAAATCTACGACTCTTAAACTGATGTTGGGGCGCTGACTCAGCCTGAGCCATCTTGATTGACATTTTTGTGCATTGACTAAAACAAGGCAACAAGCTGCTTAGAGGTTGCTAAAGATGTGCTATACACAGTGCTACAAAAACAGATCTGGACTGAGTTTTGTTTTGTTTTTTTGCTTAAAGCAGCACAATGAACATTGTTTCTAGAAATACATAAGACAAAAAAAGTGCTTTGTTGAAATCTGCAATCTGTACTGTGTTTAAAAAACTGGTGACTGAGCTTCTGCTGAGAATACTGAATGAAGATAGTAGCTCCCACACAAGTATAATACTTAATTTACTGTTTTTTTTAAATATAATCTCCCAGCTGTAATTTACTCTGGACTGGCTGCAAAAGCTCAGCACATTTTGAGCCGTGAAAGGGCAACCACTGTCTCCAGGTCCACCTCCAGGCTAATCTGTCTATCACATGGATAGTTTCTAAACTGATCATTAGATTACCACATACACAGATTAGTAATACAGCAAGCTGTCACTGCAACCAAGCTATGTGTTTGCTGTATATTAGACCCTGCTAGAATACTTTGTAATCATATTCATGTGCTGACATAGTGCATAAGGGCCGAGGACAGAGGACATTGAATACATCTCTGGTCAAAGAAGGAGAATACAGACTTCATAAGGTCCTTGTAAACTGAGCTGTCTACCTCTGGACACCTCATCATGTCTCAGTATTTCTCAGTAAACCTGGATGACATGGTGACAACATGAAGACAACTGAAACCTTGTGGTATTGTTAGCATTGACAAAACTCCAAAGATACGTGACTGATAAACAGCGTCTCCCTCTCCAATCTTGCACTGTAACAATACTCTGAACAATACAGTTCTCCTCAGTTCACCAGGGAGAGCAAATACGTCTGTGATGGCTCATAAACTAAAAGATGATGGAGAACAGAATGGCATGGCTGCAAAATGAAGTAATAAAAACACAAACCTGAACTATTCCTATGATAATCATTTTATCATCCGTAAGGAAGAACATAAAAGCGATTCATGCAGGCCCAGCAGCTCGCTGCTTCACTGAGGTGCTATCACTCTGAATGACACGTAGCTGAAGCAGCAAGGGGACAAAAGGCAATAATGCACAGATTCCCCTGACAGTGATGCAGAGACCCCGGCCTGGGAGTTTGTTAGATAATGATCTGATCAGATTGGATCTTTGTTATTTCCATACTATAAGAATTTATAATAGAACTGAATTGAGCTAGTCTTGTGTTTGATGTGGACCCACATGTCCAGATGTTCAAACTGTTGGTCATCAGTGCCCCTGGCTGCACTCAACACTTAGATGAGCAAGGCCGTCCCAAGCCTCCACGGGGCCCTAAGCAAAATGTTATTTGGGCCCCCCTATTACTGCCAACAATAGGCCTACTGATTATTGATCATTTACACACCTACTACAAACTTTTTTCATTTTTCTAATTTGTCATTGCAAATCATCATCCGAGCCTGGCATGTTTTTATCCATCTATGTTTTGTTTTTTTAAGCTAAAAAGTGCAGCCTGGGGTTTATTAATAATCAAAATGAAGTGGGATACTGAATATGAACTAGGCTGACTAAAAGTAACAAAATAAACTTATAGACAATGCATTTGCTGTAAACACGTCATCTGCTTTTTTATCTTTGGTTTTAAATAAACTGCAACAACAATGTGCAACAACAATTTGAAGTGCAACAACCACAATTAGGGTAGGCTAATTAATTGTAGGCTATATGCAGGGTTTTTTAGGGATCGACAGAAGTTACGCACTATAGATTTAAAAAAGTTAATTGCTTTTTTTTTAGGGGGGGAGGGGGGGGGGGGGGGCAGTGGTCACTAAGCAGGTGCTTAGTTTGCTCATGCCTTGGGCCAGCTCGGATGGACAGGTGGACCCACCTGGAGCTCACACCACGCCACTTCCACCCAGGTGTCCGTGTCGAGACCCTTGTAGACGGTCTTGAAGGAGCCTCTCCCCAGCTCAATGTCAAACTTGAGGAAGCGGCCTCCAGGTGAGGTGGACACCGCCTTCATCCCGGGCTCCTCTTCGTTCTCGTCACTTCCTGCTTTACCTGTGACATCTGAGGGCACGACCTCAGCCTCCTCGCGCTCGGCTTCGCTCCTGCTCCTCTTCTCCTCGCCCGCGCTCGCGCTCGCGCTCACGCTCACGCTCGCGCTCTCCGTGACGCTCTCCGTCAGCCCCGCCTGGCTCTCCTTGCCAAGAACCCGGGTCCGACTCCGGTCAACGATGGTCCGCAGGTCGATGCTGAGCACGGGGCTGCTGTTGTTGACACACTCCAACGCCTCCGCCGCCTGCTCCTCGCAGTCCGACACCCACAGACTGCGGCGGATGAACCTCTGGCGGATGAGCCCCTGGTAGTCCGTGGGGGGGTAGGCGCTGGGGTCGCTGGCTCCTCGCAGGAGGGCAGCGTTCTGTAGGTTGGCATGGTGGTCCGTCCCGTTCTGATAGATAGGCCTGCAGGCATTGGCGTTAATGTCCGAGTCTAAATTGGGCGCAGAGGAAAATGTAGATCCCAGTGGCGGGTCTTTGCTCGAATCCTCCGCCGAATCCATCCCCGGTGAGTCGGTCCAGGCTCAGCCTATACCGGCGACATAGCGTAAGGGAGAACCACGAGCATGCTCCTCTCCCCGGCGGTGGTGGGAGAGTTTGCTGCCTGTACCTGCTGCTGCAACACTCGCATGCAGTGACGCAGTTCGCCAGCTCAGGATGTAGGATGGCCTTAAGTCTTGAATTTGTTCAGCAGCACACACAACATCCCGACTGAAATGTCCAGCTCGGAGGATGCGTGCATCGCATCACTTCCCTCCCCCCCGCAAACAACCTCCTCCTTCCCGCCCCGCGGCTGCAGCACTATACACGGCTATTCAAGTTAAGCCTGATGTCATTGCCAGGTTAACCTATGAGCTCACCAAAACACTTTTCCTCCACACTGCATAAGGTAGCTCTTTCTCCTCTCCGGCGCATAGCAGCCTACACACATACACACACAAAAAAGTGATGGGTTCCGCAGACAGATGACCGGCCTATACAGTGGACAGGCCGGGATGTTTAGGCTCTGTCACGCATTAATCCCTCCAAAGACACATCACGGGACGGCCAAGTGCGCAGCTGTCATCCCCCCTGTACGCGCTCCTCGCTGCATGATGCAAATAAATAGCAGGTGTCTGAGGTGAAAGCCTGAATCAGCTCTGAGAAGTGTGACCTCAGCATCTCTGCATTGTTCCTGTAACTATCCGCTCGTTATGTTTTTCTTCTTCTTTTTTACTCTCTCTCTTTCTCCATAGTGTTTCCTCCTGGATGGACGCAGCCAGAGCCAGGCGCTTATCAGATTACTGCTCACTGCGGCACAGGTCGGAGCAGCAGGCAGGCGACTCTCAGCGCATCCCTCCTCCAGCTGATCTGATCCCACCGTCCTCTCGGCTCGGATTTTTTTTCTTTTCTTTTCTTTTTTTTTTTCTTTTTTACATTTGTTTGGTGGAGGTGGTTTCTGGAGAAAGTATAGAATATTTCACGGCACAGCCCACGCCCCTAGCAACAACACGCAACCAATGCCTCGGCACGCTTTTAGGCGGCACCCCCCGACACGGGGCTGTGTGGTCCACGCCACTGTCCGCCCCTCACCGTGACGCCGCTCCGTCTCCAATGGG
Organism: Trachurus trachurus; assembly: GCF_905171665.1. Taxonomy (NCBI): domain Eukaryota; kingdom Metazoa; phylum Chordata; class Actinopteri; order Carangiformes; family Carangidae; genus Trachurus; species Trachurus trachurus. Next base: position 29,185,238 of record NC_139896.1, read on the forward strand.
AGGATGAGTGTTAAAAGCCTACCAACCAAAAGGGACGCAGCGAGGAATTATGGGACGGTGGATAGGACGCACCGGACATTTTAATGTTACACTTGTCTCTCCCACATGGATCCTGTATCCTCACCTGAACCGCTCTCAGTCTCAAGTCGATTTTCTCTCTCAAACACACACACACACTCGAACAGATGAGGCTATTATTATATGATCGTTTCCTTCTCAATGGAAGTTAATTCGTTTTTCGTGCAACTTCATGTTTTTTTATAAAACACATAAACTATGGGAGACCGGGGATGGTTGTAACATTTTTGACACTTCTGTCTGTATCTTGGAGTGATTTTAAGCCAATGTGTCCAAAATGTGAAACAAACTAGTTCCATGTGTCTATTATTACATGTAAATGGTGTAGCTCTTATCTCTGCATGCAGAAAATGCACGGTTTAGTCTTAAACACAAGGAGTGAAATGTTACAATTCACCCCATAGTTTGGGTTAGTGTAACACACCCTGGGGTGAGATGTAACATTAAATAATGACAAAAACTTGATATTGAAAGCTTTTTATTGAACAGTTGAATTAGGCTACTTTTTTTTTAACATAATAGGTGTGTGTGTGTGTGTGTGTGTGTGTGTGTGTGTGTGTGTGTGTGTGTGTGTGTGTGTGTGTGTGTGTGTGTGTGTGTGTGTGTGTGTGTGCCATAGTCTGATCCTAACCCCTAACCCTGCTGTCATTCTCTTTCAAGACTGTAGGCAAACTGAAATTCAAAGAAAACTTATGCAATTAAATGGTTTGGTTGGTTTGTAGTTGTAAGATTCTTTGTTGTTGTTCCAACTAACCCAGACTCTTGTATGAACTCTTACCTTACAGCTACAACTAAAACATAAAACATTACCAACAATTTGCATTAAAGATATCTACATACACAATAACACACGTGATAAGTTTGATGAATTTAACTACAAGGCAGGCAATGCCGTCACAAAAAAAATGAAGTAAAAAAAAACTTCAAAAACTTTGATTCCATCTCAAAATTCGTTTTTTCCTTCAAAAACTGTCTGTCTGCCACAGGATGCTACTTGTTCACATAAGGACTAAACTGAGCATATACAGAGTCAATCAGGTGATTCCTGAATTGGAAGTGTTACAACTGACCCATGTTACAACATCCCTGGTCTCGCCTATCAGTTGTGAAATGAATTAAGTTGCTGTTTTTAGATTTCTGCTGTGTCATTTTCTTCACTGTTCTGAATCAAACAAGCTCATTTACCCTTTCTTTTACTTTTTGTTTATTACCCTATTATCATTTGTTTTTTACCCCAGAATCATGAAATTAGAGCTCAGGGTAATAATAAGGATACTATGGACACCAGCTGTTAGATTAGCCCTTTAAAAGTATCCTTTTCTTTTCTTACCAATAAATCAACCTGAAGGGATTGTCTCAGATTTTATCAGGGCAGCTTGGAGCAACAAAACCTGCTCAGATCACCAAGGAAACAGTGGAAATAATAGGAACCAGTTTGTGGGTGGTGTCAGGCCTGTTTACAATGAGGCCCCATGGATGTGACAATCACGATGGTGTCTGTCTGATTCTATTCACTGGCTCACAGTCTGTAGTCACACATGTGTCTCATTAAAGGGCGTGCAGCAGCTGCTTTGACAACATTGCTGGAAACATGAATTAAAGGATGTGCGTGTGGTGGAAAACAAACTCTGATCATTTTAGTAGGAAATGTATTGTGTCATTATGACTCAGACAATATTTCTTGCTTATGTCTCGATTATGATTATAATAGCTTACAAAACAATATGTCTGAAAGAGCTGTGAAACTTTAACCTTAAGATCAATAAACACAATTCTAGCCTATATGAAATCAGTTCATTAATCGAGCCTGTTTACGTTGCTCTTCTTGAAGGGATAGTTCAACATTTTAGAAAATTGTCCCATTGCCATAATCGCTATAGTTTTAGGAGGTTTGTTACCTTTAATTGTTGGTGCAAGCTATTTTTAGAACGGCGGAGCAGAGCTGCGAGCTGCTCAGAGCTACACTACGGAGGCTAATGGGATTTCTTGGTTTCCCTCATCAAACTCATCAAATACACTATCTAACAACTTCAAAACACTCAGCACTCATGGACAAGTTGTGACCTGCACATTCACCATGATATGAAATAATAGGGTGAAGTCAGGTAATATGGGACACTTTTTGGAAGAATGACCAAACCACCATCAAAAAAGGTGGTTACTCACTCCATTGATGTTTGTATCATTTATCACAGATCTCTTCAATATTTCTGTGGTGAAATTATGTTGTAAAGTGTGATTGTTTAGAAACTACAGACCTATAAACTCACTGAGACCCCCTCTCTCCCCCTTCTGAAAGTTTCAGGTAATATGGGACAACTGTTATGGTAATATGAGACATTCACTTTCAGCCAAATTTTCTTTTCTTTATTTGAACATGTAGCCTAGCTATGTGCTGATTTTAGTTTTTTAACATAGAAGATAATAATCATTGATAATACAGTGCAAACAATCAATGATCAATCCTTTGGTAATATGGGACAGTGCTAAAAATTCCAGTTGACAAAAAAACGTGCATTTGACAAATATGTTTATCAAAATTATAAGACTTCATTAAACACTTCATAAAATTACAATTTTGCAGATTCTTAAATAGTTTGTTTTTTGTCTAGAACACTTATTATGCAAAAATGAAATTCTGCATGCCACTGCACTTCTCGCTTGAACTTCCCTCCTGAGTCTCCTTCAAAGTTTCATCAACAACTTTCTGGTTACCAACAACTGATCAAATTAATTGTTTTCTGTCAAGAGGTGTTATGGCAACAATTTAAAATCGTTTTTTGTGATTGGCTGGTAATATTTTAATTGCAAAAGGCCTCAGACCTTATATGTCCCATACCCATACACCCTAACAGAACGTAGACAGAGTTGTTTTCAAGGTAAATTCTTGCAAAACTGCTGATGTGCATTCCCGTCGGGGGCAGTTTTTCGGCACGCAGTCTCTGCATTTGCCTCGAAAACCACTCCAGCTCGTAACGTTCTGTTATTATCTCATAGCATGGTGAATTATGGCAATGGGCCAATTTGCCAGAATGTTGAACTATCCCTTTAAACCCTCACATTATACTTTTGCTTAACATTGGCAGGCCATGTGGACAGGGGCCCAGGGGTCTCAAATGACTCTTGGTTTATGCACCAACTCTGTGATCTCCTAATCATAATAAATTTGTTTGATTAAAGCCCAAAGTAGAATCAAAATCTGAACTCATGAGGGGTAAGACCTACATGTTATTAGAGCATCGTTCCTATTTCTTTTTATGTTTCACCTGATGTCAAATTGCAGGGTTCCTACACATTTGAAATTTCAAAATTCCATTCCTTTTCCAGTCTTCTCGGTTAAAAAAAATTCCAATAATTTGTGACATTTGAGTAATTAGATGCACAATCATGTAAAAAATAAAATAAAATAATGCAATTAATTGTTTGTTTTCATTATTCTGAATTTGTATGCCATTATGTCACCAAATAATTTCCAGGAGATTGTAGCTAATAGCACATACAAAATAATGAACCCAAATAACTTCAGATAAGACCAAACCCATATGAGTAAGGTAAATATATTTCCATACAATAGTTTCCATTTTCCATTCTTTTCCAGACCTGGAAATGTAAAAAAAAAAAAAAAAAAAAAAAAAAAAAAATTCCATAGTTTTCCTTACTTGTGTAGGAACCCTGAAATTGTTTCATGTAATTCTGACAAACTTGGTGTTTAGTGGAGTGGAGGCTGCAGACTGGAGAGGTGAGACCGCTGAGCCTGTGTTACCACGTCTGGACACGCGGTGGCAGTAAAGAGTCGTGTTCCCTGAGCGCAGTTCGTCAACGAACAACTCCAACTACTATTTTACTAAGGAGAGAGGGTCATCTCTCAACCGCCAGCCCTTCAGCTCAACGACGGTGTAATAATTATGAATAGAAAGTTAAAGTCATGAGTGACCGTGACCTGGTCGCACTAGTCAGTCAGTCAGAGGAACAGCCCCCTCCTGTTACACAGAGGGGCGGTAATCTCGGGCTCTTCTCCCCTCTTGTCGTCACAGTTCGTATAAACAATGAGCTGCCTGGTACCCGCCGGCTGGACCTACCACTCTGCCACTGTGTGAAGTGAAGTGAAGGGAGCTCTCCGTGCGGGAACGACCGAGGCGGTTTAATGATAAGATGGCTACAGAAGAGATGGAAATGAACGGTGATGCTGACCGCAACGGAGAAATGGAGGTAAGGGCGGCGCTGCTCCCCGGTACAAAGAACCGAATAGAAGTAATGTGAAGCCCCCCTGGTCGGACTGTCTGAGTCCCCACAGAGACAGGGACACCCCCGGTCAAAGTACAACTGATATTCATCGGTTTCATACGAGATATCCGTCCGCCGTGTTCTCCCTCCGCCTCTCCTCCCTGCCGACATCACTTCATCTTCTTGTTGTTTGATGTTGGCAACCGCGAGCGCGCGAGCCTTTATTGGGCTAATTATTGTAAGAGGCTAGCTTCTAGGATTAGCCCTGGTGTTAGTGAGACCCGCTCCGGACATGGCACGCATGTAGCCTCGAGTCTGGTGTGTTTATGTTGGACTTTGCCTCTGTTCCTTCCTCTCTGGTCGCTGTTGCGTGCGGGGGTTCAGTTTACATATAATGACAGGCGATACACCGCGTGAGAGCAGTACACCGTGTGATCACTGCGCTGTGGAGGAATCCAGCTGGATCAGACCCCAGATCAGTCTGTCCGGGGCACCAGACCACAAACTGAAAGTCTGAAGTTATGGGGCAGCAGCACTCTGCCAGGCCAGGCCCGGCCCATCCTGTCTAATATAGGCTATATCCTCTCTAACATGTCCTCTCTCTCTGACACTTCCAACTTTGTCTTTGATCATGAAAGTCTGAGTCAGTGCCCTTGGATCAGAAAGTGTCTATAGTGATAAGATAAGATAAGATAAGATAAGACATAGGCTACTTAATGGAACCCAGGCTGGAAAATGACTGTTTCAGCAGCAGTCACAGAAAGATACGAGAAAAAAAACAACAACAAACAAGCAGAAAAAGCAAATGAAAAAGAATACCGGTAGGCTATGAATATACTTTCAGGCAGATTTGTGTCCAAATCTTCACTGGAAAATGGTCTCAATGATAAAGATTCTTAATGGGAACCCCAATTTCATTGGACTTGAAAATAGAATTTTACACAAAGTTTGGGCTACATCGTCTGATAGATGAGTGATTAGGCTACACTAATTTTAAGACCCATAGCTCAATTTCAATTTTCTTTTCTGAACACCTTTAAGGAAAACTAAAGTGTGTGACCATCACCCTCTCAGTTGTGAGTTGGTAGCACCCATGTAGCAGCGGCTTCGTTTGAAGCACTGCTTCAAGCCTCCGATGACGGGCTGCAGGGAGCTCTGATGTCAACAGACTGAGAGTAAAGGAGTCAATCCACCTTTAGCTAAAAAGCAGGACCAGCAGGCTGCAGACAGTAAGCTACTATATCTCTAAATAGCAGTGTTGTTTTCAAAATGACCAGATCATTTTTGAATTAATGTGAAATATTTATCGCGTTATAAACGGCCCAGTTTTAAGGCTAGGGTCAAGATTCAGATATCATATGATGATGAAGACATGGGGCTTGTCAGAAACGGGCTAAATAATGCTCCAAAGTTCGGCTAGATTCTGGTTGGAGGGGACTTTTAAAAGGAGATCCTGAACACTGCTGTCATCCATGTGTGTGCCTCTCTCTCTCCCTCTCTTGCACCATGTGTGTGTGTGCTGTGTCTCAGGGTCAATCATTGTTATGTCTAGTCACACTACAGGCAGCAGAGAGAGGCATGGAGAGAGTCCTCTATGTTGTAAAATAGCTATTTCCTGTTAATATCATAGAACTGAACAATTTGAAATTAGTTGTGAAGGTCCTAGTTGTTTGTTTCTAGGGTGAATTGTGCACTGTTTTTACCACATAAGCCCACTACCTTTTATAGATGACCTCCTGGAACATCAGCTGTGTTTTTTACTTAGTTTGACACCACAAACATACATCTGCTCCTATAGCTCCTAGGTGGTCACGGCACCATTTGTTAGTCCCGATTCTTTGTATTAAACATCTGAGTTCAACAGTGTGAAAGTAAAACTGTCTCCATCTGTGACTCCCACTGACAAAGCACTAGTGCACTGTAATTACACTACAGTTCAGTTTCTTTGTTGTTTTTGGAAGTTTCAGTGGGAGAAGCTCAGGGTCAGTTGTACAGTGCTGCAACTGACAAAAAAGCAACTTATTTTAGTGATGGTCTTTTAGTGTTCACTGGGTCAAAAATGTCCAAGGCACACTGTTTTGCAAGTTAAAAAGCCTTTGATTCACTGGCTCTACTGCCTTCTTAGCCAACCCATTGGCATCTGTTTTTTACTAATGTGACAATATGCTGCTTTTGCACTCTTCTATGTAAATCCAGATTAAATACAATATATTTTTGATGGCAGTTTGAAGATATGGGACATTGTAGTTGTTTTTTCTCATTCAATTGACGAACAAAAATGTAATCAATTAGGCTAATGAATTTATGTTTATTTTATTTTATTTTATTTTTACATTATTACCAGTAATAACACAGGTAGTTTCAGGCTTTTCTTGCATAACCTTCACTGTTACTAATAAATAATAATGCTAATAATAAAATAATATCCTCTACATGATATCAATCTTCACCTGTTTAAGAAGTCAATACTGATACAAAATACAACAGGCAGTATTCAGTGAATAGGCAATGTTGATAGTTTCACTATTTCAGTTCATTCCTGGGAAAAACCACATCTTAAATGGGAAGAAGGTAGTGACAAATACCGGAAGTAAAACTAACATTTGAAGAAGTGAGAGTGACGGCTGCGGTGATCTCTCACTCTAGTGGACCACAAGACCGTACTCTTCCTCTGTGGCACTGCAGGTTTAGTTTTCAGACGTGAAGAGAGAGAGAGGGGGGGAATGTGGAGCAGAACCTCAGCATGCGGTGTTGCCAACTAGGGCACAAAGGTGGCCTTGTTGCACCACTGAACTTATTATGCTAAACATAATAAGCTTTAGGAGGAGGCTCTGTATTGATCCTTGTGATGTCACGTCTGCACCACTGGAATGAACCATTTACAACACACTTGCTTCATTTGCAAAACAAAATACAAAGGAAATAAGTTCTTTCTCTGCCACGCCGCGCCACAAAAGGGAAGGAAATGACTTCCTTGACAGAAGAACCCTTTCCTGGACAGATCAGCTGCTCGGTTCCATACTGACTGCAACATGCAGTTCAATCACTTGAACTCTCCACATAGCTACATATTCCATAATTTAATTTACTCAAGAAATAACATTGAGTAATAATGATATATAGGCCTATCTAATGAATAATAATAGCAGTAACCAGTGTTATTATTGCCAGAGGTGTATGCCCTCTTACTGTAAACTTTCTAGCAGTTACGCAAAGTCTTCACTCACTTTTTCCACTGTATTTGGGTGGAGCTTTATAAAGCATGACCTCCTCTACTTAAAACAAAAGTGGTGACACTATTTTTACCCCTGGGTTAAAACTAACTGTGACCTTCCTAGTGTGACATTTTGTCGCTGACCGATCATTTTCACTTCCATTAAAAAGTACAGTGATTACATAAATGTTGATGAAATTAAAGTGGCCAAAAATAAATATGAAAAATGGTCAGAATTGAGTTTTCTAATGATGATTCAGGTAACATGATGACTGCTGACTTTTTACATCACACACTATTTAGCAATACCTCATGATTACTATGTTTTTGATATACTATAAGATAAGATGTACTTTATTCAGGAGAACTCGTCTTAGACATGAAGTGCAAGGTGCATACACCACCAGTCAAAAGGATGCGGTTTAATGGCTCATTGTACTCTGAATGAAATTAAAGCATAGAACAAAGGTTATAAAAGTTATAAAAATAAATAATTAATGTAATGTATTCTAAACTTCTGACTCATCAAAGTAGCACACTCGTGGCATCTTTCTACAATGGAAATCAAAAGCTCTTCCCAACTCTGTTGCAGAAGTTCCCATAAATGTGTGGTACCTGAAGGTTGCTTTGCTTTCACTCTTCAGTCCAGTTCATCCCAAACCAACTCCATGGAGACTGTTCTGGCCACTCCATATTCAACCTTACCATCTTGTTCTTCTTTCCTAAGGAAGTTCTGGCATAGCTTGGGCTTACTTGTGTTCTGGGTCATTATATTGCTGTAGGATGAACCCCTGACTAACTAGGCTCATACCAGAGAGGGTCCTGCGTGGCGCTGCAGAGTGCTGTGGTTGGTACAGTAGCTGTTTTGGTTCAGGGTTACTTTCACTCTGTACAAGCTCACAGACCCTGGATCCAGCAACACAGCCCCAGACCATCCTCCATGTTTGACAGTTAAAGAGGAATTATGCAAGTCTGGTCGCTTTTCCTCTGTTTTGCTAACCTTCCGCCTGGCCATGTGCATTTGTTTACAACGAAGTAGATAACGTTATATAACAAATACAAGGTTACGACGTGTGTGTTTGTGTAGTCTTAACGGTCATAAACAAAAGATTTTACGCCAGGTGGAAGGCGAGAGCCTCCATTCTCACTTGTAACAAGTCACAAGTCATGTAGTTAACTATCACAATTACTCCGGAGCTTTTTAATTAGGGTAAAAAATGTAGCATAGCCACGGGAGAAATCTGCATAGTTTCTAGGAACCGTCCTTTTGCCCGCTCGACAGCATACAAAAATCCTGTATGATGAACCGATTCATCAGTCCATAACACCTTGTTCCAGTCTTCAGTAGGCCATTGGTGGTGGCCCAGTCATGCCTCTTTTTGCCCTCTCTTTTTTTGTACATTATTTTACAGTTTTGGGTCACCTTTTCTTAAAGGGGACATATTATGGAAATATCACCTTTTGAAGGCTCTTATATTTGGGTGTTTGTCTTGCCTTCTGGTCCCCAAAATGTGAGAATTGACAAAAAAAATCTGTAATTTACAGGCCCCCTAGGTTGAAATCCATGTGGTTTTTATGAGCTGTTCCCTCAGATGTCTTCCGGTGATGTAACTAGGATTAGAATTTGCAGAAGGGGTGGGGCGGGGCAAGAAAATGCAGAAAATAAAAGGGGTCGTCTAGAATTGTCCGTGCCAATTTGACAACACTGCTTTCATAAAGGGACTGCAGTGGCTGATTTTCATCTGTTCCCATCACTTTAAAAGCATTTTTTGTAATGTTCAATAATCTGACCTTATTCTGAACAGTCAGAGATCCAAACCAAACAGCCATACCATATCCGATGATAATTAATAACTTCTGCTATAATAAAAACAGAGTGGAGACAAATCCAAAATCCTCACTGAAAATAGATGAACAATCCCACACAGTCAGGTGTTAGACCACTTGTGTTTGTCTGTGTTTGTATTCAGGTACCACTGCGGGGCCGGCTTAGGAGGCCGCAGGGCCCCATGAACATGAACCACTACGCCAATAAGAAGAGCGCAGCAGAAAGCATGCTGGACGTGGCTCTGCTGATGGCCAACGCCTCCCAGCTGAAGGCCGTGCTGCAGCAGGGACCAGACTTCACCTTCTACACGCCCCTCATCACTTTAATCAGCCTCTCTCTCATCCTGCAGATTCTGGTGGGAATCATGCTCATCTTCATAGGTATGTCTTGACATCATGATGGGAATAATGGCGTTACTAACGGTGCTACTTTGTTCAACGAGTAATCAAAAAAGTTACTGTTTCTCTTGTTATAATGCTGTTTTACTGTGACTGACAATAAAATGCGCCGGTACTCCCCTTAAGAAGTCCCCTCACAAAATAATATAGTTAAAGTTTACATTATATACCGTAAACATTTTGTTTCAGTCCATCAACTAGTCGGAAAAAAGCAGTTTATCTGGAACTAACCAACTCACTCAGTAGCCTACAGAGTGTTCCAGGGCTGATGTCAAAACCCACAAATTTAACCTCGCGCTGGTTCCAGGAAAAGAAAGTGAAGGGGATTTCTGTATTGCGTTTTGGATGATGTCAAAAAATCCGCTCTGTGGCTAACACATGTTTATGATACTAACAAGTTTTGTTCAGTGAGATAATCTTCACATATGAAAACCTTTTATACCGTATTTGAAGCTGAAATGTGATCGGCAGATGTAAAAAGCTAACGTTAGGCTTTAACGGACTACTACACGGTTGCATGACTTTTGACGTCACCACCAGCTTTCCAGTGGTTTCGGCTGCTTTATTTTAAAAACATTATCTAATGGGGAAATAAGACTGTTTTTACTTGGTGAAGACCCATTAATAATATAAAATAAGACTCTCTGGCCTGTTCGGGGGTGATGATGTTTAATGTCCCCCACAGGGTTTGTATAGAATAAAATAGAATAGAATAGAATAGAATAGAATAGAATAGAATAAAACTTTATTAATCCCCCAAGGGAGAAATTCACTTTGTCACAGCAGCAACAGATACAAGACAGGCACACAAAAAGGTAACCTATCACTAATAAATAAAATAAGTTGATAAAAAAATAAATAAGGCTTATGAGTTAATAAAGTGCTTGGATCTCTCTGTGTGTGTTCGTGCATGTGTGCGTGTGTGCTCACGCTCAAGCATTGAGTCGTATTGAGCAACTTGTTAGCAACCGCCTTTTTTACCACACATAAAAGCTTCAACATTCACATGAGGGTTTTTACTGGCATGTTTTAGGTCATGTAACAACACCTGAAGCTCGCTTTAAGCTTTTGTTAACCACCGACCACAGACCTGAGGTATAAAATCCCCTTCAAAAAACGTACTGACTTTTAGACGAGAGAATAGGAAGTAGCGCTGATGGTGATTTTTGTGGTTCAATTGTCATCATTGCCATGATAAGCAGCCACTGAAACATTGAACAATTGGACATGTGCATTCAAAAGTTTAGAGAAGGTTAAAGGGGAATTGCCGTTTTTTTTTTACAATCTGGACCTTATTTCTAACATAAAATACGATAATTTACTCACCCAGATAACTTTGGTGTCATTACAAGTTGTTAAGACGAAATTAGATCCAGCCGAGAGCCGCGTATATTCATATAATGTGAGTCTACAGGCCAGCGGAATGCAGCGTCTAAATAACACATTATCTGCCACGAAACTCCTTCATTTCACCAATATGTTGTTATGATCATGTAGCTTGTAGCTACCGCTAATGCTACGGTTCGTTTCTGCATGTTTCCGACTTGTCAGAACAAAATGAGCAGCTGGATGAAGTTCAGCTTCCACAGGCTTCCTCTCCGCAGCCTGGACTCACTAAAGCTCTGGCTAGTTGTGCAAACAAAATATTGGTGAAATGAACAAGTTTCGCGGCGGATAATGTGTTATTTAGAGGCTGCATTCCGCTGCCCTGTAGACTCGCATTATACGGATATACGCGGCTCTCGGCTGGATCTAATTTCATCTGAATGACTTGTAATGACACCGAAGTTATCTTGGTGAGTAAATGATCGTATTTTATGCTAGAAATAAGGTCCAGATTGTAAAAAAAAAACAGCAATTCCCCTTAAGTTCACCTGTAAAGGTTATAGTGCATTTTAAGTGCATTCTGAAATGTAATCCAAAAGCCCAACATCCCTAACTTTTTTGTGAGTAGTGTAATTTGTACAGTTTGACTCTTCATTGCCATGATAAGCAGCCACAAGGATGCGACTTTAGAGGGCCACAACAGGAAGAAGCGCCTGCCAAGTTAATTCTGCTTACAGCTGTTTCCAATCGAAAACAGCTCTCTTCACTCTTAGAAACGACATAATGTCAGAGGAGATTTACCAGTTCCAAGAGGGTGTGTAGAAATAGACATTCATTCTGACTGCAAAGTCTCACACAGGTGAATCTCTCAGGCCAGTGAAGTGTGAAATGTGTCTAACGGAGGGAGAAGCTAATTATTCCCCTGAGGCTAGTGCTGTCAGAGTCTGTTAATTTCTTCACCAATGATTACTTCACTGCAGATCTGACAGGAATCTCTGTGCTGCCCCCTTCTGGCTGAAAGGCGGGAGGAAGCTGTTTGTGCTGTCCAAGCAAAAAGCTCTGTAACGTTTTGTCATCTCTGTGTGTCACCAGTTAAGTGGAACCTGAATGACGAAAGCACGCACTACAAGCTGAACATCATGGAAAACACAGCCACTGCCTGTGTGTTTGTAATAGTGGTCATCAACGTCTTCATCACTGCCTTCGGCGTCCAGCAGCCTATCCAAAAGTCTTAATCACCGTTCAAACTGACCTTGGCTCAGCAAGACTGCCCGTCAGCTGAGTGAAGATGGACCTCCGTGTTTATATATATATATAAAAAACTGTCAGGATATTTATTCACCAGATTGAATAGCATGCAAGAGGCCTTTGCTGTTCTGTAAGTCGATCTCACAAGCTTGACCCAGTGTACCCCGCTGATCAAGTTACATTGTCTGATGTCTGTGTCTGTGTGTGTGTTAAAGGCGTTCCTCTCTTTACAAACTATGACTTTGGACAAATGTGTGGTCAGTTTTCATTTGAGGTGGTGCAACTCTCCCCTTTGTTACCTCTTATCATACTCAGGTTACCGATGCAAATAAACCATTGCCTTCACTTAGAGACAAACATATCAGGAGCAATACACTGTGTCTTAGTCACAACCACTGTGAATGTTTCCTGGAGTTAAAAATGTCAACCAAATATAGTGTTGTTTGGAAGTTGAAATTTGTCAGAATAAGCCCAGTGTATATGTGTACTGAAAAGAAGAAAATCTAACTATCACCACAGCATAATCCAAACGAAAGTTTGAAATGCAACAGGAGCCATCTAGTCCAGTCATTTTAGGCCAAAAAAGGGGTCAACGTTAAACAAATTGCAACAGAAGCAAACTCAACTGATTTTGTATCCTCAGCATGTCCTGAGTGTGGGAAAAAAAGCCCCGAAGAATCCCATTAAGGGAAAGTTTAGAAAAACACCCAAACATATCCCATTTATACGCATTTACATTTTTTTTCCCCACGTGAATAGGGTACAATTTTTAACCTTTAGATATCTCCATGAAAATTACTGAGTTTATTACTTACATTAATACAAACAAAAAATGTATTACAAGTTTTTTGAAATTCTTTGTTAACATGAGCAAATTTGCATAAATCTGCATAAATTTGCGTAAATTGCATCGTTTTGACGGCACATGTATATATGAAGTTGCTGTGGTGGTACCAGCTTGAAAATTGGAATGAGTTGACTCCATCGGTCAACCGACAAGTTGACCACTTTAAATTTCAAGATGACTGCAATTTTTCAAGACAGCCACATCCTTAGTAGAGCAGGTATGACATGCTCCGTCTCTATTAATGCTCATGGGCCTAAATTGGTTCCATTCCTTAAGTTTTTTAACTGTAATATGTTAACAAGATTGAACAAGACATTTTCACCTGCTCTACCCAATGTTTAGATCAGGTGCTGTATGTATGCAAATTAGCCATACGTAATTGGATTATGCACTGTTGGCTCATGTCATACCTGCTCTACTAAGGATGTGGCTGTCTTGAAAAATCAACCAAAACCCGGCCATAGCAGCGTATTTCAGTTTGTGCGAATCGGGATTTTACAGTCATCTTGCAATTGAAAGTGGTCAACTTGTCGGTTGACCGATGGAGTCAACTCACTCCAATTTCCATGCCGGTACCACCACAGCAACTTCATATACGTATACATGTGCCGTCAAAACGGTGCAATTTATGCAGATTTATGCAAATTTGCTCATGTTAACAAATAATTTCAAAAAACTTGTAATACATTTTTTGTTTGTCTTAATGTAAGTAATCAACTCAGTAATTTTCATGGAGATATCTAAAGGTTAAAAATTTTACCCTATTCATGTGAAAAAAATGTTTTATATGCGTATAAATGGGATATGTTTGGGTGTTTTTCTAAACTTTCCCCTAATGGGATTCTTCGGGGCTTTTTTTCCCTCACTCAGGACATGCTGAGGATACAAAATCAGTTGAGTTTGCTTCTGTTGCAATTTGTTTAACCTTTTCTCATAAAATGACTGGACTAATCTTGGCTCCGATGCTGATCAAGGTATTACCAAACAGCTCCATTATGGAGCAAATGAACTGTTTTACAGCATTTTAAACCTCATCCAATGAAGTGGACCTTACATGCTTAGTTTTTTTTTTTAAGTACTATGCAACATTTAGTATGTATTGTTTGAACCAATTTACATGTATTCTATACTATATATACTTTATTCATTAGTGTCTGTGTGTGTGTTTATTGTTGAATCACTTTTTTTAAAGGACCAAAAACTTTTACTTTGCTTTTCTGAAATTGTCTTCTTTTATGCACTGTCAGTACTATTTTGAATAAAAATTTATAAATAAAACTAAAAGAGTGAGACGATGTGGTGAATTTCTGGTGTGTTATTATCATGCATAGTTTTTATTGTACAAAGACACAAGTCAATCATACAAATAAGAAGGCATTTTTGCATGACAAAGTACACAGTGTGACTGTTAGGCACTGATCAACGAGTCGGCATCATTGACATCACTTTAGAATGAAATTACAAAAGTGTTACAGATACAAGCTGCATCAAGTATGTTAGGTGCTTTGACATCACAGTCTGAAATCCATCACAGACAGAAAGCAGGCTTTAACAGGTAGAATAACTGCCTGAGTAATAGCATCAAATGTCATAGGTCTGCCATTTGGGGGGGGTCAATTAATTTACTGTCAGACTTTGTATTTAAAATAGACTCATCACAAACAAACTGCACAAAAGGCACATTAAAAACAAACAAAAAAATATCCACAGTATTGGACGTGTTATCTGTCAATAATCAAGGCTGGAATTCATCTTTTTTACTATTTCTGGCAGGTACATAAATGCAGCAATCCCTTCTGAAACTTTTTTAGAGAACCTCTTCCTGCTCTGACTTGGGAGGGGCAGACAGCTCAGTCCTACTTCCTGTTGTGGAGTCTATGTGTGAAGCCGCGGGTGACGACATGAGTAAATGAGCAGTTACTACTACTTCACTCGTTCTTTGACTAACGTTGAGATTTAACCCGTGAAAAAACTTGGTTAGAGATGCCACGAAGTAAGTGGCAGTGCCTTAACCGTATATGTGTTGCAGGCCACGAGGGCCAATTCCATCCTTGTCAAGGGGAGTGCTAACCTTCTCTCCTTTCATACAACACGTCAAACCAATGGGAAGCGGGACTCATATATAGGAGCAACAACCCAAGCCCGTTTCACTTGCGGTGCACCTCCGGTTTTAGTACTTCATATATAATTCTGACATGTTTCCTTTAAATCCGATCGATCTATGTTCATGCTTTATTGTTCCAACTCTCAGATGTGTGTTTATTTTGGTTTCTTTTGGGATACATTCTACCCATAATGCACTGCGGTGCTACAGCGGGACATCATTGGTTGCCGTAGTCACGTGATTGCTATGTTGACGACGAATTCGACAGAAATACCGTCAAACAGCCGCTGTTCCGTGTTATTTCTGTCTGTCCGGGGGACTAATCTGTTATTGAGACTAAATATGAACAGCAGAGCTCCGGGGAGCTTTTCTATAACCAACATAGAGCAGACTAGGTTTGGTGCTGCAGTTCCTCTTCTGACCGCAAGATGGCAGCCATGTCCCGGTCTGACCAGAGGGTGAAGGTAGAAGACACTGTAGTGTAGTTCTATCAATATTCTTGATATGCGAGTTCGCGGGGCAGATGAAGCAGAATGATTCTCCATAAACCAAATCAATGAATATATAGTTAAGTGAACCGTAAAAAAAAAAAAAAAAAAAAGGCCTACTACAGTCTACTTTACATCTTTACAATTGACACTTGGACTGCTTTGTTTAGCTCTCCTGAAGGTGAGTGCATTTATCCCTTTAACCTATTTAAATAGACGAAGCTAAACATGAAAAGAAAGAGGGGCAAAGTGCCAAATGTAACAAAAATCATTCATAAAACCGTGTACAAAATTAGTAGTGAATCCTTGAGACGATAGTGTGCTTTGGTATAAATAGTCATCTACAGATCAGGACTGTTGAGGCACATGGGATGGGTATGAAGGTATCACCTGTTATTTCATGAGGCTTTCTTCAGTGTACCAGATAAGAACCTCCTGAGCTTTTTTCTTCAGACCCAGAGCGGCCGTCCCGATGGCCCGACTGCCTCCCGTCACTTTATCTTCTACAGAAAAAGACACTTTCTTAGTAACACAAAACTGACAGCTTGAAGTCCAGTTGGTAATATCTACAACTGCCAGGTTGTTAGACTTACCACTGTAGTAATAGAGTAGGGCCATTCCCACAGCAAAGCCGAAACAACCCAGAAAGAAGAGGGGACCTGGGAAGAGGTAAACACAAGTAGTTCATCATCTGCTGTTACTTGTTAAATAACCCACAGGCTCTCCTTCCTTCTGGCTGACATGTTGACAGCTTTATCTTACCTCTGTCATTCAGGACATAGCGTTGTTGGTAGACATGTGGATGTGCAAATGGATCCAAGGTATCTGGAAGCAGAACAGCTTAGTTTCAGTGTACAAAGAAAAAGTTGACCACACTAGAATACACAACTTATAACGTCAGATACATTCTATAATAACTAGATAATACTGAGATCACACATGATAGGAAAAAGAAGACGAACCTCTCAGGCGGAGCCGAGTGGGTAAGCTGTAGTACACCTCCTCTACATGCAGGTGGAGAGCCCTGTAGAACTCTCTGCACGCCTCCTCGCCTTTGCCCTGCAGGTTTGTCAGGAGCTCACCCACTCGGACACTAGTGGGCACATCCAAGTTTCGGAACTGGATAACAATAAGAGTGATTATAAGGTTAGAAGGTTATTTTTGATCCCTGAAGGGAGTTATTCTTTAGGGTGCTCACTGACACTAGAGCTTGTATCAAGGTGCTCTGGGTGGATGTCCCTGCTCAGAGCAAAACATTTAGACTTTAAATCTTTGAAGAATATTTAGGCCTACATTAAAGTGCTGTTGTGTAATTAGCACATCTGAGTTAATTTCTTTGATACAGCTCTTAAACCGTAGACTGTTCAGGAAACACTGATCGTAATCTACCAAGCCTGTAAGAAGAATGAGAATCATTTTACACGTATTCGGACATAACTGAGTAGCCTATATTTAGGATACTTCAGTAAGTTCACGCTTGAATATTCTATATCCTGTTGAGTGAACCTGAAGAAGTCAGATGCAAAACTCATCGTTCGCTCAATAAACTTCAGTTGTCAGAGTGCTGTCGGTGGTTAATTATGATTTCTGACCTAGATGTTCCCGTGACCAACCAGCACCTGATTCTTATTTTGGCTGTGCCTGCTTTGTTAACACTCATTATGTTTAAATAAATATTCAAGTTTATTCAGTTTCAGGAGTAAATGATGCATATCTTACACCACTGCACGGATGTCACATTAATACATGTGAAAATTCTGTAAAACCGATGATGACTTCATGAATCATGATTCTCAAGTACCATACAATAAATTACAATAACATGGAAAAGTTCAGTTATTTCATGAGTTCAATTCAAAAAGTGAAACTAATACATGATACAGATCCATGACACACAGACTGAAATATTCCATGTCTGTAATGATTATGGCTTACATTTAATGAAAACCCAAATTCAGTATCTCAAAAAATTTGAATAATACATTAGACCAATTAGAAAAATGAAGAATTGTTGGTCTTCTGGAAAGTATGTCCATACACAGTATATCCACTCAATACTTGGTTGGGGTGGCATAGAGGCAAACAGCTCATGGCACTGTTGAGGTGTTATGGAAGAGCAGGTTGCCTCGATAGTGGCCTTCAGCTCGTCTGCATTTTTTCATTAAATGTAAGCCAGAATCATTACAATTAAACGAAATAAACACATGGAATATTTCAGTCTGTGTGTAATGGATCTATATCATGTATAAGTTTCACTTTTTGAATTGAACTACTGGTAATGAAATAAATGAACTCTTCCATGATAAATATAATTTATTGAGATGCACCTCCTATACAGCCAGTGTTCAGTGTGGCTCACAATTCATCATTCCAAAAAACCTAGCCTACATTTACAGTGGTCACTCTGCTGTTTAATAGGCTATACTAAACATTTATTCATTTCATGGCACTACAGTGGACTGTGTGGACTCCTTTACTGTGGAGCATCTTTTATATGTGACCCTGGACCTCTGCTAACACCAGTGAGGTCCAGTGTGCAGGAGGACTTACTCTGGTGGCCTCCTTGTCCGTGAGGACCTGCGGGTAGATTCTGTTGAGCTGCAGGATGAGTTTGTCCCACAGCTCGGTGTCCAGTCTGCGCTCAGCTCTGAGGAAGGCGCTGTCCTCCAGCAGCTGCTCGTGGAAACTGTCTGTCCGTGACACCAGAGAGACAAACCAACTTACTACAAGGCTACTTCACTACTACTACTTCATTAAGACCCTCAATTCATGTTTTTGGTACCGCCGGGTTTACAGCGTTTACTCTTGAACAGTGTTTGCATGTGAACTGACTGAGTAGGTATGTGGCGACGGTTTGGTCGCGCGACGACAAAACACTAAATGGTTATGAACTTTTATGTTGACAGTGTTGTGAAGTGAAAAGCAACAATGTCTCCTGTCAAACATTATTCAAAAAAAAAAAAAAAAAAAAAAACTTTGAGAAACGTCAACGGGACTGGGACTGAGACGTTACATTGACACCAGTAAAGCGAGACGAGGTTTCATGTCGTCGGTGCTGTGCTGCTGTTGGTGTTTCTGACCCCGTGAGGAGACATGACAGAGAGACAGAAGAATATATGTGCAAAAACACGAATTAGTTCTCTTTTGAGTTAGTTTAATCAAAGACACGAACCTCCCATTGTAGAGTCTCCTCTGTCCTTTGTTTGGACACGCCCTCTTACGTCACCTTACGTCGACGTCTTCCACAGAGAGAAAAAAAACTCTCCCTTTTTTCACCGGAAAGAGGAATGGATGTAGCAAAATAAAGCTGAGCAGTGGGTTATGTTTTTCTAGTTTTTACGGTTTTATGCTACCCTTTCAACTTTTATTCTATTTTCTACGATGTCCTGTAGTTTAATTTTTTTGTTGGATCGAACTTTGTTTTAAAGGCTACAGTTATTATAGTAAATCTCATTACTAAAATGTTCTCATCGTCCTGCTATCCAGTTACCTCATAGTTTCCACAGTTCTTTTGGATTTGAAATGTGTGCATTACCTTACATGAACACTTCTTAACTTAATGTATAGGCTACCATATTGTTACATATGAGGTCTTTATCATTATCCGTTTATTATAGCAATCATTATCAATTAATACTTTTATATAATCTGTGTTGCCTGGTAGGCTATTTAACCACTTCATGTGTAAATTCACAAAAAAACGTATACACAGGTAAAATATAGGCCCAACCATTATACTGTAGATCAGCCCACTGATCTACAGTATAAATATTGTACATGTTACTGTAAGTAAAATAAGTAACAGTTTGTGTGTGTTACATTAGATCTGATAAGAGTGTGTCAACAAATAAAGAATTTACATTTAATGTCAGAATAATTGTGGCCAACTTGTGCTTTATTGAAAAAGACCAAAGACCTACACATTGTGAAGTTATATTTATTTCCTCATAACTGGAAGCAGAGACAGTAGCTAACAGTCATGAATTTGAGTGGCTTGCCACCAGTGTCTCAAGTCCTCTTACAGTTCTGAGCAGCCAACTTCACTCAAACTCCCTCATGAAACAAAAAGGATGGTGACATCTTGCAGTCTGAGCAGTGTCAAATAAATATAATGCAGTAATAGTAAAGACATATAAAATCAATTAGGACCAAGAATGTGAGCAACAATGTGTACACTTTTTTTTAACAAGCATTATCCATGTTTGCAAATTGCACTTGTACACATGACACAACATGGCACTGCAGGCTTACTGTTAGCAGACAATGAGTTTTCAAACAGTTTAAAAAATGTACTAAAACAAATACATTAGAGACTCTCCTTCATGAATAAAGTTTATGAATACTATTAACATCTGACCTTACCTTAGAAATCTTTAAATAAGCTTTGCATTAATACTCTTCCTCAGTCATAACACGCATACAGAAATTCTCAACAGCTCTGCCATGTCCACAGGAGGAGCCTGGTTATAGAAAATGTAGCTGACCCTGAATTAAAGCTCCATAAATGCAGGGTCATATGAATTGAATACATTGAAAAATGTATTGTGTTTTAATGAGCGTAACAGGAGACACGTTTATAAAAAAAAATTAGAAAGGCACCCTTAAGTCTAAGGCCAAAAGGAAAACAACTAAGGTTTGTCTATTTTGTTGAATTTCAACCAGTCGGTTGAAAGTACAGCTTTAAAAACAATTACCACATAATCTCTGGTTTTGTTGTTATGAAACTAATATGAATAAAACATGCTGCATCACTTGAAAGTATCACGAAGAACCTGGTACGCACACAGAGTAAAAAAAAAGGCCGTATACAACTACAAACATTTAGTATGACTTTAAAAAGGAGGAGGAAATAACTAAGAGCAGATAAGTAAAAGTGCTCAGTCAGAGTAACAGGCAATGAATAATCAGTAAAACACCCATCTGGAGTTTTTTCCTCTGGTTCAGTAATAATAGTGGTGCATATTGTTGGAAGACTGAAGGACTGCAGTGGGCGGTTGATGTGATGACTCACACTTTCTGCAGTCACACTGCTTGACAGAATCTTATGAGATTTTTGTTTTGGCACACTAAAAAAAGGCGCTTGACAAATACTGTTGGGTATGTGCTCGTGTTAGTAGTGACATGATTTGGACCAATGATTAGAGTGAAGAACCCAGGAGCACAGACCCTCACAGACACTCTGACGGAGCTCCTGAAGGCCGCCTGGCTTTATAGATTTACTGCAGATGGGAAGAAAAGAAAAAAGAAGAAAATCACATTCAACTGATTGTAATTGATTCAGGTTTTCACAGCATTATCAAGATTACACTGATTAATGAGGTTAGAAGTTGGGAAAGAAGGTGGATGTGGAGAGGAGGACAGAGATATGTCTAAGTTCAAATCACCAGCAAATGATCTTAAATTGTTTCCAGATTGTAGTGCAACTTTTGGAATGGGGCCTAGACTCATGAAACAGGAAATGGTGTCAAATTAAAATATCTGATAATATAATGGTAACAGTAACATAAAATGCCATAAAATGGGTACAGTACTTTCTGTTGTCAGCTCCTGTGTTGTTAGGCTTCAACTGTAAAATGTTGTCTTTGTCTTCATCTGCTGATTTAGTGTCTTAAAATCAACAAGTCAAACCACAGGACTGGGCTGGATGAAGGCTTGGTACTTTCCATGTAAAATTACACCTTATTATACTTATTACAACAAATCTGAGGGAGACAGCTGGATAGAAATGAGCATGTCAGTTTCCAGTTCCAGTTCAGTTTCTAGTTTGAAGATAAAAATATCACATGGAAATAAGAATTGTATTCATCTTCCATGTTTGGGACATTAGTGTTTTCCTGGTGCTACACAGGGATCCCTCCTTTGTCACTCACCCTGAGGTTTCTCCTGTTTTGTCTTGGGAGTTTTTCCTCAGTGGATGTGAGGCTCTAAGGGCAGAGGATGTTGTTATGATGCTGTGTAAAGCCCTTTGAGACAAACGGTGTACTATACTAATAAACTTGTCTTGCCAAATGAGTTGACGCTGTGTATTAATTCAACAAAGAAATCAACAACTAAGTCTGATAAGTCTGATAAGTACTGAACGCGTCAACAGTCTTGCATGGTGAGTGGGGCATAGAGGTCGTGGTGGTTGAGTGCATTACTCATTGTTTTTTGTTTTTTTAAACACCTGTACCTGTCTAAAGCTCACTGTGAATGCTCCTCGGCTCTGTGACAACTCTTCTGAGTATTCTGGATCAGATATCTTGCAGCAGCAGCAGCTGCTCGTGGACGTTTTATGGTTAAATTATGTTCTTTTCACTTTCCGGCCCCAACGGTGCATTCAGGGGATCAGAAACACATCTGTAAGGTTGTGAAGGTCTTGACAGAGCTCTTTGTTTTGACCCATCATCTCAAACTTCTTGTGTGACACCTTGGTGATGACAAACCTTTTATTAGGCATCAATTAGGACTAAAGCAGCTGATATTAATGAGCTCTGATAGGAGACAGGAGGACGTTCTAAACACTGACGGATTCCAGCTTCTTTCTTCTCTTTCATTCCTTTCTGCACCTCCTCCTTTTCTTTGCGTGTTCAACACTTATATGTCATTTTACTTTATTATAATGTGACTTGTTTTTGTTTGTTTTCTTTGTATGTGTGGATTCTTTGGGTTGTTACCAGCATCTGGTGAAAATGTCATGTCAATAGACCAAATAGAAATATATTTACTTATATTTCTCTATATTATATGTTGAGTCTGTTGACGCATTCAATACTCATTTTCCCCACTGTTCTAACACTGTAAAAGTATTAGGTATTAAATACTTAGCACTATAAAGTAGAAGTTTTTAGCAGAACAATTTGGCAAATTCGCCCATTGTCATAATCCCTATAGTCATAGCAGTAGGGTCATTACCTTTAATTGTCGGTGCATGCTGTTTTTCAACGAGCAGGGCAGAGATACAAGCTGCTCAGCTGACACTAGGGAGGCATATGCTATTTCCGGCTTCCCCTCATCAAACTCATCAAATACACAATCCAACAACTCCAAAACGCTCTGGTGGACAAGTTGTGACCTGCACATTCACCACGCTATGAGATAATAATGGAACGGTACGAGACGGAGTTGTTTTTGAGGCAAATGCATAGCCAGAACTACATCCCAGACACGGCTGCTGGGCGGAGTGATTTCAAAAGTAAGTAGTTCTGAGTATTTGCTTCATGTGTCGTAATGTTACATAATTATATGTTATTATCTCATAGCGTTGTGAATGTGCAGGTCACAACTTGTCCACGAGAGCGTTTTGGTGTTGTTGGATTGTGTATTTGATAAGGGGAAGCCGGAAATACCATATGCCTCCGTAGCGTAGCTCTGAGCAGCTTGTATCTCTGCCCTGCCGATCAAAAAACAGCTTGCACCGACAATTAAAGGTAACGAACCTACTGCTATGACTATAGGAATTATGGCAATGGGTAAATTTGCCAAAATGTTGAAATATCCCTACTATACCCGTACTATAGCTCTTAACTATAGATCATAGAGGAGTGTTGGAGGAGATCAATGAAAGAACCACAAATCTGTTTGGATGTTTTTGAAGAGCAGACCTGCAGAAGGACCCAGCCTCTGGAGTTTTGCTCTGTGAGTTAAGAGCGAGCTCTGCAGTTCAGCCTGTGACTTACGTGATGGCTGGAAGAGGCTCCCTTGCCCTTTATTTTGCTCTTTCCTCCCACTGCTGAAGAACTGTTGCGCCGTGCCTGCTCGTGGTCAAACTCCAAGTCCTCCAGGCGCTGAGTCAAGGCCAGCTTCTGCTGAATGGCCATACGCAACAGAGAGTTCAGGGTCTTCTTCTCGTCCTCGGCAGCAGCCAGCTGCCTCTGCATGTCGTCCAGCTGGGTCACATACTCATCGCACCTGAGTGAAAGAGAGGGAGAGACGGAGTAGAGAGCGAGAGAGGGAGGGAGGATACAAGAGATAAGATTTATGACCAGTAGGTGGAGCAGTTGGCCACAGATGGCTGTCACATGTTTCCTCCATTCCCCAGACAGCATTTTCCAGATGGGAAGATGAGTTCCCTGCTCGCTGACTCTAAGGATTACATCAGACTGTTCCCACAATGCTTTGTGTCTCCCTAACAGACAGAAGCTCAAAGAAAGAAAACACTTGAGCAGAATAAATGCTTATGCTTAGAATAAACTTTTTCATTACTAAGACAATAGTGAATCACAAAAGATAAAGAGAAACAAATGTTTTTGGTATTTTTGTAATGTTTCCTGTAGCAGATAAAGCACATGATGCTTAATTTCATTAATTAAAGGTGAATTAGTGATTAGTTATCTAAAGGGCCCATTTTTTCAAGTCAAGACAAATGTGATAAATGCCATGGCTCTACTTGTCACCTTAGCCTTACATTTTCTCTTGGCCCTGATCTGAAGGGATTCTGGAGCGGTGACTTGACCACATGTCCACTGTTCTTGGGGTAAATCTGCAGCCTTGCTCATCAATAGCTATATTCGAATTTCCTGAAGCCTTACCTGCACTAAAGTCTACACCAAAGGATATTAGAGTTCTCACATCTTTATTAGCAAGATGTTCCTTACTGTTTAATTTATATGTATTGGTCATGAGCAAGGGGGCAGTTGTCGGTCTGAGAAGTGAAGCTCACTTCCGCGTTCAAAAAGCTGCAATCCCCTCGGCTGTCGCTGGGGGCTGGCTCCAGAAGGGAGCAACTCCAATCGAGCCCCATGTTAAAATAGCCGATTTTACAGCTTAAAAAAACATATTTACAGCCTGGTACATTTTATTTTTTTGGTCTCAATCGATAGTTTCTACCCCCGCACACACTCTGAGGGGGGTGAATTTTTTTTTAACTCTACCGTTTTACTGTTATTAGGTTTAAAGCTCTGGCCAATTAGGGCGCAGAACCGTTGAGTGACAGGTCCGGGGACCGCTGCTTCGAGGCCAGTGGGCGGGCTCTCGGCCGGCCAACGGCCGCACCGCTCCAAATATGGCAAGTAGAATCCAACATGGCGCGGTTCAAACCCCCGTAGTAGCGGCACAAAACAGACTCCTCCAAACCAATGGGTGACGTCACGGACGCTACGTCCATTCTTTTTACAGTCTATGGTCATGAGCTGAGTGGGGGTGGGGGAGGGTGGAGGGTTTGTTCATTGTTCATTACATTGTACTTTTTTTTTTCAGTATATTTTTTTGTTTTTTTCATGCATTTATTAGATAGTACAGTTGAGAGAGACAGGAAGTGGGGAGGCTGAGAGAGGGGAATAGAGAGCCTAAGCGGAAGCAGGAAGTAACGTCGCCATGGGACCTCAATTTGGAAAAAGTCTCCATGTAAGTGAATGGGAGTCAAAATATTATTTCGTGATCCGATTGAATTGTGTCATGAGAAAAATATATCACCTCTACCTACTTAAAACATTGTGTTTCATGCCAAAAAATCAGCAGTTTGTTGTAAAACTATTATAAAATAAAATCCGTAACCAGAGGTGACGTCACACACCACATGCCGCCCTTTCCCGTGTCAGCTAATCCACTGCCTATTACTGTAGTCCGTAGAGCGGTCTTCCGACAAACTGCTGATTTCTTGGCATAAAACGTGATGTTTTAAATAGGTTGAGGGCATATTTTTTTCTTATGACACAATTCAATCGGATCACGAAATACAATTCTGACTCCCATTCACTTACATGGAGACTTTTTCTGAATTGAGGACCCATGGCGAGCGTTACTTCCTGCTTCCGCTTCGGCTCTCTATGACATGCAGGAAAGGGCCGCCCGATGTCGGATTCGAACCAAGGCCGCCTGCAGCGAGGACTGTAGGCTCTACACATGAGGCGCCTGCTCAACCTACTGCTCACATTGTACTTTTAAATGTAATCATTACCTTCTATATTAGGGTTGTTCGGTATACCGGTACTAAAGTGGTACCGGGGTACTGAGGCATTTAAAAAGGTACTATACTGCGCTTAGATGGGACCGGTACTTTCATTTTGCGCCGCCGGCAGCGGTGACGTCGCCCCGTGAAGTCGCCGCATTGTAATTTGAGCCGAGGTGAGCGAGTGAGTGAGCCACAAACGAAGCAAGGTGCCTTTTTTTTTTAATTACCGTTACAGCGCCACCTGTCCATGTGCCTGTGTTTGTGTGTGTGTGTGCGCAGCGCGCGAGAGAGACGGCCGCCACAGAGTCGTTAATTAATGCAAACACTGCTGGTTGATAAGTTTTGTTTTTACCACGGATCACTGACATGCTCTCTCTCTGTCTCTCTCTCTCTCTGTCTCTCTCTGTGTGTGTGTGTGTGTACACGGAGATGAATTAACGGAACGATATTGTGTTGATGGGAAAGGGAAAAAGAAAAAAAAGCAGAGTAAATTTGTGGCCTGGTCTTGATTCTGTGGCGCTGCACCACACATTGGTCTACATATGGGAAACAATAGGTCAAAATAACAAAAAAAGATGCAGTGTTTTCAGACCTCAAATAATGCAGTTGATATTCATTTTTAAACAGACCACTAGCTAATGTTTTAATTTAGGAAGAGTTCAGATTAATATAGATGGAAATTTCAATTTTAATCCTGCAGCAGCAGTGATTGTTTATTGATTTACTGATTATTTACTGGTGCATATGTTATAGTTCTAAGATTTTCTATTAAAATAAAGTCAATAATGACATTTTTTGTGTTCTCTTTTTATTTGGAAAAGTACCGAAAAGTATCGAAAACTATCGAAAAACATTTTGGTATCGTGACAACACTATTCTATATTCTAGTCAGAGACTGCTTTTTTTTTCATTCGTCATTTTCTCATCTATATATGTATGTGTAAGTTTATGTATGTATGCATATATGTATATACTTAACAAAAAAGCTAAACTGTATTTCTGTGACTGGAAGTATCTTTTTTTTTTTCAATTAAAAAAATGTATCTTTTTTTTTTATAATAATAATAAAAAGATCAGTGTTTAGTGTAGTCATACCTTGTAGCGAACATGGCTCGCAGAGAGGAGAAGGTAGCAGCGTCCTCTTTCAGAGCCTTGAGTTCGTTGCGCAGCTTCATCATGGTCTCCGTCACCATGCCCTTCTCGCTGTCATACTTGCTCTTCAGGTTGGCCAGAGCAACCTCAGCCGTCTGGAGAGAACGAGACG
Source organism: Trachurus trachurus (assembly GCF_905171665.1). Classification (NCBI taxonomy): domain Eukaryota; kingdom Metazoa; phylum Chordata; class Actinopteri; order Carangiformes; family Carangidae; genus Trachurus; species Trachurus trachurus. Next base: position 29,212,128 of record NC_139896.1, read on the forward strand.
GCAGATAATTACACACTTGTTACACTTAAGTCAGGTCCAGTGGTTATTTTTAACCAAAGCCAGTGGTGCTGTGTTGTATGTGTCAGTCTAAGAAACAATGAACATCCTTCCTCTGTGAAAACACACACAGCAGGTACACACTCACACACTCACACACAGGGAGCTGCTCTGACCTGTTTGTTGGCCTTGAGCACGGCTCTCAGAGTGGCTATCTGTTCCCTTTTGGTGCTGAGCAGGGACTTGAGTTTGAGGATCTCTCCCATACAAGCCTCTTTGTCTTTGTCGGCCACGGTGCTCAGCTCCAGGTTGGCCAGTCTCTGGCGCGACAGTTCCGTGGTGCGGTCCACGGCCCGCTGCAGGTGGCGGATCTGATCCCTGATGATGGCTACGATGTTGTAGATGTTCATGGGCTCCGGCCGGTGCTCTGGGGCTGGAGCCGTGGAAACCGTAGTGTTGCCGGGGTCTGAGGTTCCGGGTTCGGTCCCGGGGATCATGTCGTTACTGATGAGTATGAAAGACTGCTGCTCCTTCCCTTCTTGCCCTCTCCTCACCACCCTGCCTTCCTTGTAGTAGTCCAGCATGACGCGGTTGGGGGTCTCGTTGTTGCACATGCACACGTGGTTGTAGAGGTTGGCCAGCTCCTCGCTGAAGGCTATGAGCTCGTCCTGGGCCACGTTGAGGCTGCCCAGCGATTCACCCGCCGCCTTGGTGACCAGATTGAGCTCCTTCTCCAGACGGATCACCTCCGCTTTGTCCGCCTGGCTGATCTTCTCCAGGGACTCCAGCTTGGACCTCAAGTCCAGGACGTCGCCCTCCAGCTGCGCCCGCACGTCTTCGTAGCGGGTTCGACACTCCTCGTACTCGGCCCTGAGCGTCTTCAGCTCCTGCCTCAGCTCCCCGGCTTCGGACATGGCCACCGTGTATTTACACTGCAGGATCTCGGGCCCGTTGATGTCCAGCTCGTAGTAATCTCCGTCGTCGTGGCTGTCCCTGTCTTTTTCGCTGTCCAGGGCGGACTGGCGCTCCTTACTGGCCTGAAGTTTCCTCATAGCGCTGAGGTTCTCCGTCAGTTTGTTGACAGTTTCCTTTTGCTCCGACACGGCCCCGTAGGCCTGCTCCAGCTGCTTCTGGGTCTCCTGCAGAGAGTTGATCAGGACCGCTTTCTCCCGATCAACCTATAGAATATGAGAAGGAAATCAAAGGTTAGTTTGTCAACTTCACAGCACTGATCAGCACAAAACACCCCAGAGCAAACACTACGGACGGTTCAAGAAGCTCTGGCTCTGTCTGATGTACAGTTATCTTATGAAGTCATTTTTCATATATTTTTCATAGTAGCAACCTTTCCAATTAAATGTGGGGTCAGTCAGTAAGTGCTTCTTCCTGAACCTTGTGTACTCTATTTAGATTTATTTAATACTGAGTGGAGAATGAGCATCGTGTATCTAATTAGTTCAGTCTATTCCGGTCCAATGAACAGACAAATGGAGAATTGGATTACTGGGAACAGATAAGTAAAGAATGATGTTAACATCTGAGGCCTGGCGCAGGCGTTCACCAACAGCCCTTTGTAGATGTCTAACACTGTTTTACTGACATCATTTTCAACCAAATCCTTTGGTTTGTCACCATGAGTGTAACCGTCAGAGACAGAATTTCATTTATTATGTAAATTAATGTTTCATATATGAATAAATATAAATTCAGGACAATAAATAAGAGAATTAAAATTAGGTTTATGTGGGGCGGTGCGTGGTGCAGTGGGTAGAGCGACCGCCCCATGTAGAGGCTACAGTCCTCACCGCAGGCGGCCCCGGTTCGATTCCTGCATGTCATTCCCTCTCTCTCTGCCTCCCCCTTTCCTGTCTATCTCTGTGTGCTATCAAATAAAGGCAAAAAGCCAAAAAATATACTTAAAAGAAAAGAAAAGAGGTTTATGTTATGGATAGTTTGTGTAGAAAAATGTAATGCTGAATAATTTCAGTTCTGATTTTTAGAAGGTTCATGTGAAGATATTTTATTTTGAAGGTATACTGTCAGATGACCCTGTTTTGCTTTGAGTAATTGTGGGTAAGAAACGGGACCACAGAGCAGGGAGTCGAGATGCATGGTCAATCTACACTATGTTCTAGAGGCGCACACCGTAACTGTGCTTCTCTTTTACCTGTATTTAATTTCTAGGTTGTTTATAATATACCTTGAGCACACAGTATTCCTTTCAAGTGTTTATTTATTTACGTTGTGTTAGCATTAGCCTCAATGGACTCGACTCATACGGACTCTTCTGCATTCATTTATAGTTTTCACTGTGTGTTTTATGGAGTCGTCGGTGGAGAAATAAAAGATGAATCTTGACATCATTATGGATCGTGGCCTTTTTTGTCAAACAGGTGTAGTTATAATGAGGGTCTGTTGTAGTAGTTTAAGCAGCTGTAATCTCTGCTGAAGAGGCCTGAGCTGCAGAGTGAGTACATTTCATGGTGAATGTATTTACCAACTACCAGGATGTGTCCTGTAATCAATAGTTAGCCTAGTCTTTTTCTGTTTAGGAAAGTCTCAGCTCATTTTAGTTGGACCAACGGATCAGACAGCAGTGGCTTGTTGACAGAGTGTATTGAGTACTTGATACCTGTTGCAGCTGTTGTTTTAGTTTCTGGATCTCAGAGATGTTGAGCTCACTGAGCAGGTCGTCCACCAAGCTGGGGGCCGGTTTGGTCTTGTTGCCGGCCGCTCTGTTGTCTTCGTCGCCCTCGCCCGCCTTCATCAAGCCGTTCTCAAAGCCTCTGATGAGGTCGTCGTTGTCAGGCTCGCTGATGGTGGCGTGGTCGTCGTGGAGCTTCAGGTTGTCCATGGAGATGTTGAAGGAGCTGTTGTACACGGAGCCGCCGATGGTCATGTAGTGGGAGAGCTGCTTGCGCAGGCCGGCCTTCTGTTCGCGCTCCGTTTTGATGGTCTCCAGAGCCTCAGTCAGCTGCCGCTCAGCGATCTCTCTCAGACGCATGGCTTCCTCCAGCTGGCTGTGCAGGCACTGGGAGTCCTCCTCCAGACGGCGGATCTCATGCTTTAGACCTTCAAATTCCACCTGTACAGATGGTGAGAAATATAAATAAAGTTGTGCACAATTTAACTCAACTGTGCCCCCCCCCCCCCCCCCCCCCCGTAATTATAACAGCACATAGTACAGGGGCTGCCAGTTTCTGACATTGCAAGTGCATGTCTAAATGAGGATCTAAAACAAGGGTCAGACTCCTTTTAGTTCAGGGGCCACATACTGATCTCCAGTGGGATGGACCAGTGAAATAACAGCATTATAACCTATAAATAATGACAACTCTTAACCTTTCCCTTTGTTTTAGTGCAAAGAAGTACATTATTAAGATGTTTACAGTTAATGAATTGTCCTTTTACAAAACGTTATGAACAAACTGAAATGTATTATAGTATTATGCCTCTTCTGTCTTCTATGTCATTTTCACACACAGGCCCCCAGGTTTGACACCCCTGATCTAAAAACAATACTACTATTGGTGCGTTCCAAGTAGACTCGTAAATCTGAATTTCCGAGGTCCAATTCGGAATCTTAATCTGGAGCGCCCTCTGAGGTCCAATCTCCAACTCGGAGAGTCAGACAAATCCCACCAGACCCAGGTTATAAAACTTCATGATGGCTGCTACTCCTCTAAACAGTAGCCAACACTCTATTACTCTTAAACTGTATATTTTATTTCTCTCGTAATTCACTTTATGCACAGCTACACTACTTCCTGAAATAAGCCAGCTCATTTAATTCCTGTCTTACATTATTGGACCAACTGATTAATCCAGGTGTGTCTGAGTAGTCACAGTGGTCAGACACACCTGGATTAATCAGTTGGTCCAATAATGTAAGACAGGAATTAAATGAGCTGGCTTATTTCAGGAAGTAGTGTAGCTGTGCATAAAGTGAATTGTTTCACATTAAACTCAGTCATGAGCAAAGCACTGTTCACTTCTTATTGGGACATTTTCCTACACTGTTGTGTCGTGTATGTGTGAAAACAGCCTGGAGGCAATCACACAGGGTTTTATTCCAACCAAGCAGCAGCACACCAGACTTGACTCATCTGATCAACTGATCTCAGTCTTCAGACAGTTGATTGGTCAAACTATGTGCTCTGATTGGTTGGAACAAAAACCTGTAGCCACACAGGCGGTTGTGGTAGTGTTGGGAAAAATAGTGAAAGTAACTAAATCATTAGAATCAGAAAAAATCCATTCACCAAATCGTTCAGTGCTTGGCGGGATTGCACAGCGCATAATCTGGCTCCTTGAAGTGATACACAGCCAAACCATTCATGATTAAGTTCATGACTCAACCCTGAGGCTCACAATGATGCGTTTTCGTGCACAGACGTTCGCGAGCAACACGACGTAGTGCGTTTCATACTACACAGACGTTTGTGAACGATATAACGACACGTTCTCAAACGGAACAACACTACTTTTTCCGACTCCTGTGTTTGTTTTTCAACCTAAAAGGAGTCAAATCGGAGTCACTCTGAGCTCCGACTTCCAAGTTCCAATGTAAATGGAACATTTAACATCATTTCCTCCCAGTTCAAGCTTGGTAATAAAGTGAGGAGAGTGTTCAGTCTCATCTCTCTTACCTGGTTCTGTCTCAACACGGACACTTGCTTCTGTAGAGAGATGTTCTCCTCCTCCAGCTCGCTGTAGTCCTGCAGCAGACGAGCCTCTCGCACCTTGTACTCTCTGATGTCATCACGTAGCTGGCAGCGCTGCAGCTCTGCCAGCTCTGTGCTCTGCACACAGGAAGAGAGAGGAGAGAGACAAGTAATGGCATGTTGTGGCGGGATGCATTTAGCATGAATGAAAATTGACGTTCACCATCTCCAGTGAAGTGAAACATCACCCAGACAGCTCAAACAACAACCTTGCAATTGTCTGGTCACAGTGTGAAATGAAGATCAGCGTGTCAGCATGTTTGGCATACCACAGGGGAAGCATCTTGGCAGGGAGTGTTATGACGGAAGGAGGACACGGTCCACTTACCAGTGTATGCTGCAGAGAGAGGACATCTTTTGTGTCACTCACTGTGGACCATGACATCATCTTTCCTGCTGGGCTCAGGGCAAACTTGCAAACTGACCCTCCCCCACTAACAAGCACCAACTCTATCAACTTCCCCAGACAACCACTGGTGAAGTCACACTGTACACCACAACCTCCGTTTGCTTCACTTACTTTAATACCATTTGCAAATTCGCAAGCTGTTTTTAGATCGGCGGGGCAGAGACGTGAGCTCTGCATGCCGCGTGGTATTTTCGCCTTTCCCTCAACAACTCCAAAACGCTCCGGTGGACAAGTTGTGACCTGCACATTCACCACGCTAATGGAACATTACAAAACAGAGTTGTTTTCGAGGCAAATACGTAACTGGAACTACAGACACGGCTGCTGGGCGGAGTGACTTCAAAAACGCAAGTAGTTCAGAGTATTTGCTTCATGTGTCGTAATGTTACATGTTATTATTTCATAGCGTGGCGAATGTGCAGGTCACAACTTGTTCATGAGAGTTATTGTTGTTGGATTGTGTATTTAGTTTGATGAGGGAAACATGCAAATACTGTGCGCTTCCATTGTGTTAACTGAACAGCTGACGTCTCTGCCCCGCCGATCTAAAAACAGCTTGCACCGACAATTAAAGGTAATTAACCTACTGCTAAGACTATAGAGATTATGGCAATAGGCGAATTTGCCAAAATGTTGAAATATCCCTTTAAAGGCAACAGATTCATATTACAGCAAACATATGAAAACCACAGTGACACTTGATTATCTATTGCCCAGAAGTTAAGATAAGAGGTTAGTAATTATAAATATGTATATTACAAACATCATAAAGGTCACTGTACACAAAGTACATAAAAACTAAGTGTCAGTAAAATCCAGTTTTCATTGACTGGATTAATTAAAAGTAGGTTGGTAAATCAGGATTAGTATAAATGTCAGTTTTTGGTTTAAAACTGAAACTTTTAAAAAATCTGTTGAAACTTGTGAAAACGTGTTTTCACTTGGTCGACACTGAGTGTTGATTGGTGGGCAAAAATCACAACTTTAGCAACAAGACAATCAAGAGTGAAGGGGAAAAAATCAATGAAATAGAAATATTACCTCTTTCATCTCCAGGGCGATGGCCGACAGGCGATCGTTTTCAGCCTGCGCACTGGTGAGGGAGGCTTTGGCCTGTCGGAGCTCAGACTGTAGGTCCAGGACTTTTTGCTGGTACACGGCCTCTTTACTGGCAGACTCCAGGATAAGTGACTCTTCCCTGCTCTCCCCATCGGCTGCCACCTTCCTGTGGGTCGAGTACGCTTGTCCAAAGGCCTGGAGACAGACAGAGAGGACCGACATCAGAACAAACTCTCCATGGATCAGGGAATATAAACACAGGGTGTGTATTGGCAAAAATCTGGTGGGGCAACGATACTGTGATATATTGCGATACTATAACAAAGTTGATACATTGATTGATATTGTGATTTTTCCTTTTTTGAAGCTATGAAGCTGATTGAAAATGTATGACCAGAAAACCAGTGACCACAGAGAGCTTATTTAAAGAATTCATATCAGTCAGTGGTTTATACTGACGGCTTGGTTGCAGAGGATCTTGTCTCAAGACTCATGAGTGCTGTGTCACCCTGCTGCTACATTTCACTTCATGGTGTTCATATTACACAGCACAGCAAGGAAGGAGGCCATAGCAAACACTAATTGCATTTGGACAGCATGAATTCAAATTAGTCTTACTCAGCCTCAACTCAAAGCTGCCTTTAGGGAGCAAAAACCTGTTCTTTTCAGACTCAGTTGACAAAACCATTTAAAACAAACAAAAAAAGTTTTCAACAAAAATTGTGCAGACATTTAGACTTGTTCTGCTGCTGACTGCCGCACAAATTTTTCTTATTTCTTTTTTTAATTATTATTATTATTATTTTATTTTATTTTTTTCTACTCTCTTCTTTTTACTCCCAACAAATTCAACACCCCTCAAAATGCCTGCTCTATACCCCTTATCACAATCCCTCTCTGCTTTGTTCTGTCCTAGTTTGTTTGTTTGTTTGGTTGCCTCTTGTCCAATGCTGTTCTCTACTTGTCTAACTGTCCTGTAATTTATTAAAAATAAATAAAATCTAAACTTAAAGTCCAACAAACTAAGTTCAGACACAGCTCTCACTCTCCACAGCTTCACCTCCACAAAGCTCGAGTCAAGTCATCTGTGCAAACCTCTCCTAACACATAACCCAGACCATACACCCACCACTTGATTTATGGAGCCTCTCTGGAAAGAAACACAGTCTGGGAGTGAGCATAAACCTGCTGGATATTAATCTGACATGCCCACGGCCCTGTAATATTAATCAAGCAAAATGACATTTTACATATGAAAACTTCCAAGACAAAAAGTAAATTCCATTCATACTAAAGCTGCCCACATGTTGAGATTATCAGTGGGTTCTTCGGTTCATTTATATTCTGAATCTATCCCACTGATCAGCATTTACTAGAAGTGGTCACCATTACAAAATCATAAAAAGTAACTTTTGGCAATTTATCTGTAAAGTTTTTGTTTTGTTATGTTGTGTTCTCTGGACTGGTCTTTCACAGAATAGAAGACGGCTGGGGCAAAGGTCTTCTCTCATCTCTCTACTATGGGACATTATGGGGTGACCACTAAAGGGGCTGTGTGAATACACTGATGGCTACATAGACAGAAAAGTGTCCAGGTTAAGGATTACAGTATTAAGACAGCGTCAGGTTAATAGGATGAAGACACTGGTGTCAGAGCGCCACAGGCATCTGACTTACAGGCTTCTAGACACCCAGCCAACATCTACTGACACTGGGCCAAACTCATGATGTCACAGTGACTGTCAGACAAAGTCATGAAAGCCACCACATGGCTGCTGCTCTCCTTCCCATGACCCCCTCCACAGTCTCAGTCCAACAAACTGAGGTGTCAGTCATGATATAAATTGATCAAGCTTAAAGGGATAGTTCGGTTTTTCTTTAGGTGGGGTTGTATAAGGTACAAATAGCCCCTAAGTATAATATGTGCAGCAGACACCTCTCTACTCTCCTCCTGTTAGCCATACCAGCTCACAGATACAGGAGATAAACAGCTGTGAATGGAACCAAACTAACAGTGTAATATCGTTGCCTAACAGGAAGTGACATCTCAAAATAATACACTCAATAATAATACACATTCAAACTGAACTATCCCTTTAAACACACTGTGGTGCTGATGGATGACTTACATTCCTACATCTGCCTCAGTGACATGCCCTCCTAAAAGAGGGAAGCAGCGGTCATTGTCATGAGATACCAGGAGAATGACTGCAACCCTGAGTCACTTCATGACTGGACTGTCTCATCTACGTCTTTAAAAAGATGATGTGGGTGAAAACCACGATGCAATTAGGTATAAATAATTCAGAGATCTACAAAGAACAGGGTCAGATAAATTAATCTGGAGCCATTTCAATGATTCATTTATCATTACAATAATTTATTAAGCAAAAGTTGCTAAGCAAGCACTCTCTGGCTGCAGCCTCTCTGGGGTGAGAAGTTACTGACTTCTTTTTTTTAATCAAATGTGACAGTGAACTGATTGATGTTGGTGCTATAAAACAGGAAGTCAGTGCACAGTGGGAAAGTATAACCAAATTGATAATAAAGTTGTGTAGTCGTAAGCAAGTCCACTAAGTAATGATTTCTGTCTTAGCAGAACTTCTTCTACGTACAAGCTGATGGGTTTAAAACAGCAGCTCAGAACGGTGACTGAGCCGAGGGCCAGTAAAAACACATCCAATACATTTTTAAAACCTAACAATGGAGGTTTAGTCGATAAGTGGTGACCACAACAGCCGATGTGGAAGTGCCTTCAGATGCAGTTCCTCTAAAGGCTGATAAAGACAGCAAGAAGAAGAAGGGAAAATCCCAACTTGTTTCCCACAAGTTGGGATTTGACTGAGTAATTGGTGTGGCTTCTTGGTGTGTGTGGGGTTTACAAACAAATGCTCTGTTAAAAATGCATTGGGGGGAAATTTTTTGCATTGCATTTTGACAGTACTGCTGACAGGTGTATTAAGCTCTGTGGTGGTTTTTGCTTTTCCTCAGGCCACATCAGATTAGTCAAGACTCGTCCTCCGTTAGTGCAGTTTTTGGAGGCCTCCGGCTGTCAGAGATGGTGGCACATGATACAGTCAATCACTGCTTCAGGAATCAGTGGAGATGATACAGACCGCCATGTACAAACAAGCAGTTCTGCAATAAGTGAGAATACAATCATTAAGACCTAGTAATGGATGTTAAAAATAGATTGGTATGGCTAACAAATTCTACAGGTAAATTCCGTTTCATTGATGGAAATCATGAAAACCTCTTGGCCATATAGAGCCACAGTCTTCTCTGTCCTACTCCCAACCACACTGATGAGTACCAAGAATATGGCAGCTAGTGGGAAGAAATTCAAGGAAACCAGATGCTGCTGTAGCTGTGTGTTAGATCTCCTCACAGACTGGGGTGGTGTAAAATAGACTGAACTGCAGAACGAGTCTGAACCCAGCCAAGAGCAGCTCGCGCCACATAGGCACGCGTTTGACGCAGGCTCGTGCAGCTGCTGATGTATGACATGAAGGCCTCGACCTCACACACCAAGAGCAAGTACGGACAAGTGACCAGAGAGTAATGACATATTTCAGTTCCTTAATGCTGAGCTATTTCTAACATCTGGATACCATAGGGTAAATCTGCACGGGGGGCGTTCAGCTGCTGAATCTTTATGGCTCTGGCAGACCTGGAGTCAGATCCTGGCTGAGCTTCACACACCGGGCTCAGCTCACCACCAGTGACAGCTTATACCACTTATAGCCCGGTGGTTCTGATTACAGCCTGTGATCCAGACTGACACGTCCAGCCTGCTGCTACAACACCACACAGTCAAGTCTCCACACACACACACCCTGGTATAATAATGACCATAACAGCCACCAGCAGCAGCTCTGCCCCGGGGTTACCTCCTTCAGCTGGTCCAGCTCGTGTCGGACCGTCTCGTACTCCGTCTCCAACTCATCAAATCGCTGCTTGAGCTGCTGCTTCTCCTCCAGCACCGCCAGCCCGTACTCCGCCGCCTGGATCTTCTCGTGTGTCGTCTCTCGGAGCTCCCGGGCCAGTCGCTCCACCTCGGCTCGGAGCCACTGGGGCCCGGCCTCGGTCACCAGCACGGCGTCGGGACAGTCCTGCTCCTCCATGGACAGACGCGGTGTCGGCTGTAACGGGACCCAGCCCTGGCTAGCAGGAGCAGCGGAGAAAACCACCGAGACCGCAAATCACTGCCGTCTTTGTTTGAACCGCATTGTTGGGGACTTAAACAGTGTTTGGCCTTTCTCTTTGTCTTTTTCCACCGCGGGCTTCGACAACGCTCAGTCTACACGACACTTTTATCATTCTCGAGGAGTTTCTTTCTCCTCCTCATGAAGCTGAGAGGAAACTTCAGCTGAGATCATCGATTGGGAAAAGCGTCTTCTTCTGCTGCTGTTGCTGTGTTGTTTTTTTGGCGGGTGGCAAATATCATCTGCGCACATTACCGCCCCCTTCCGAGACGGAGCACCGTGTCTTGTAGTCCGACTTGTTTTCATTGTATACATTCTTCCGCCATTAAATTCGGTCTTTTCAAAAAGAAAAACATGACTATATCGCCATATACCCGCGTGCCCTGTGTTCAAGCGCAGCAATTATTTCAGCGCAAATTTGATGAAACCGCTTTCCAGTCTGTAGGCGCTTCACCCTCTCATTCACTTCAAGTACCAGAATGCATTGAGCGGCCCCAGACAAACCTGGTTTTGCTGAAGACGTCTTTACAATACTGCCATCTAGTGACTCTACAATGAAATTACAACTCTACAGACACCAAAGCAACGACAGTCATTGTAAACACATATTATTTTCCTTGTTGAATGACCTGTCGAATGTTTTTTTTCTTTCTTTTTTATCAAACCATTTACAGTTTTCTATTTCGTAATTTCCCTTCTTACCGGGCTCACGGTTTTTACTGTAGCCTAGTATACCTGCATGAGGTGTAGCCTATAGCCTAAACTATTTATTTTATAAAACAGAATTTCACGGAGCTAACTTATTCCCTCTTTTAGGGAAAGATACAGGTGTGGGTGGAGTTAGTTTTGTCTAAAAAACAACAAGAAACAAAAAAGTATATGAATAAAGGCACAAATTCCCCAAACCATTGTTAAGTTTTAAAATATCTCATTTTTGATGACTGAAATCTCCAAAGCCAGAGATAATCAATTTAAAATGACATCAAATATGGAAGAGTAGTGTGTTTTAATCCTTTTACTCAACAAGTGACACAATTCATTGATCCGTTGTCTTGAAGTCTCTCCAACTGGAACTTTGAGACATATGGGGGGAAAAGGGCATATGAATGTGAAAGTAAAACACTCTTATCTGGGACTTCCCTTCTGTTTATTAGTCACCAGGCTGGCAGAGCGGTTTGACCGGGTTCCGGGAGTTGTCCTCTTGGTGTCTGAATAACTTGTCAGTAGGCTACACCTGCCTGCAGCTGAACTTTGTTTGGCGATCTTCTTCCTGTGGTTATGGTAATCTGCTCTCTCACACACTCTCTCTCTATATACTGTATACTATATATAACCATATTGTGGTTCTGTATATTCTTTGTACTCCCGTCACTCTGTCTCTCCCATAGACTGTAAAAAGAAGGTCTCTCCCCCATTCTTTGTGTTTATCCAGCAGACTGTCTGTGTTACTGTTTCTCTACCAGGAAATCATGAAAGCGTTTCTTTTTCAGGTGTAGGCTATGGGATGGATCATATTTCTAACTTTTATCAACACTGTATGTAGAACTGCAAAGTTTACACAAGTCTACATTCAATATCTTTGAATAAATTCACCCCTGTCTAAATTGTATGTGATATTCTAATATAATTTTCACATTTTCAGACAAATATTTCCATTTTTATGCAATCTGCTTTGGTTTGGGATGTGGAACAGCACTCTATAGACCCTTTCGCTGTATGTAAACAAGTTCTTATATGGTCACCAAAAAAGAATATTTCAAATAACCTTCCTCTTTTTTTCCTGGTACATTTAAGAGGTTATAACACAGACTCTGTAAATGAATAATATTTGTGTTGTATTGTAGCACTCATGGTTCCATCAGCTCTTGCTGTGTTTTTCACCATACTGTTTGAGATTGTGGGCATAGTATCTGGTAAGACAATAAGTTTTATATATTTTAACAAAGTGTTGTGTTGTGGGCATAGACTGTAAAAATAAGGTTGTGGGTAATCTCTGTTGTGTTGTTGTGACAATGTTAATTTTCTGTTTCTGTTAGACCTGCCAGCTCATACTAAGGGATGTAAAGGCCGTCCTTATGAAAAAAGAGGTACCTTTTACACATGACTTGTTTCTGTCGACTCTCGACATGTTATTATATATTTCCATTACGTTTTTTCCATTATCTTAGATTGTTCAGTGAGTAAATCTAAAACTGTCAAAGTAGTTTCCATTGACTATAATACTGATTATACTATTAGCACCATGCTCAGACTATTCTTCTTATTGACTCTCTATAGATGTTTTCTGGGGATTTTCTTTTGCACTTTTTGTGGCCATTCTCCACCTCAACTCTTATCACGGTAAAGCCACCGGACTTTACAGCACATGACAAACGACCATGGGGAAGTAGTACTGTATGATAATACCAATATATAATACTGTGCTTTTTTCTAGCTTACACACTGTCATATGGATGTGGAATTATAGTGTTTGCTCTTCGAGGGGCAATGAGAAAATACAACTTTCTAAGGTAGGCAGGCTGATAAAAGCTGATTTTAAGTGTTGCATATTGGGTCTGGTGTGTAGGGTTTGTATGTTCTCCCTGTGCCTGCACAGACTTACTCTGGGTATTCTGCCTTCTTTTCACAATCTAGAAACAAAGAAAAAATCTGCACACCATAAGAGCTCCCTTTCAAGGATTTAATAGCGTTAATAGCATAGTGACGTTTCGAGCACAATGCTCTTTTTCAAACAGCTGTACACAGCAGTTTGAAAAAGAGCATTGTGCTCTTTTTTTCCACAATTTTTTTCACAATTTTTCTTTTCACAATCTAACATACATCTGGGGTTAGCTGACAATTCTAAATTCCCCTCATGCTGATATGAGTACTATGACTGGTTGTTTGTAGTCAGCGCTATATGATCTGGTAACCTGTCTGGGGTGTGCCCCAGCTGGCTGGAGGTCAGCCTCCTCATGATATACAAGGTTAAGCATTCAGCTAGTGAATGGATGGATATTGTTTCTATAATATAACAGTCTAACTATGTTGAATTCAGTGTCTTTAAATAATTTGGGGTTTTTAGAATACTGATATCTGTGTAATCTAAATATGTTACTTGTCTCTTTTGGACAGAAAGCTGAGGCGGAGAAGCCAACGCTGGTGGTGGTAGAAGGATTTTACAACCATGGATATTAAAGTTCTAAGCAGTGATACTCTGGTACGGAATGAAGTCAAAGAGCAGAGATTCAATGGACTTTAGACTCGGACACACTGATTTCTTCCAGGAAGACATTAATGATGTCTTTTATGATCCGAATTGACTGGTCACTTTCTAGTTTATAAAATAAATGTGTAAGTTAGCTCAGGGATATACAGCAAAGTAATTATTTATGAAATACAGATTTTTTTTCTTTTAAAAATAACACTGTTCTACTGTGATAATATACTGTATGTTGTATGGTGTATTATAGTGTGGTATCACTTTGTTAGGCAATGTTTCAATTAAAAGTCCAGGTTCAAACTCCTGCACACTGTCTGAAGTACACACATCAACACAGCTTCTGGGAAAAGGAACAAACTGTTGTGAATGCTGAAAGTCAAATGCAGAGGGCTTTATTACATGAAAGGTACATACAAAATTTCAAGTAACAAAGAAAGTGTTTGATCTTGGGTTCACAAGTCAGATGTAACTCTACCATCACAGTCACTGCCACCTTGGTTCTCCATCAGCACTGGCGGGACCTTTAACCCCCCACCCCGCCCCCCGCCTCATGTAAAAGAGATGATGTCACCGACCACACAATGATTATTGTCATACTGCTGCCATGGTCCAACTGTACGGGTAGCACAGATGAACACTGAGGTGTGTAGCTTTAGGGTAACCATAGTCAATAACAAAAGAATGTGCTGAAGAGAAATGATATAACCTTTGAAACCACAAAAGTTGCAACTGTCTGAAGATGAGAATTGTGGTTTTTGTGTGACTGCTCTTTATGACCTAACTACATTTGTTTGATTTTTTTTATACTACCGTCTACAAACGAAAAACTTGGGTAGCTTCTTTCTCACACCATTACCATGATAGACACCTGCTTTGACACTACGCCCCACCCAGTATGAAGAGCTACATCAGAACAATATAAAAACATTTTCAGTTGAATGAGGTCAATAAAGGGGAAATAAAAAAAACACACACACAAACATATATATGAAAGCTTATGTATTGTTTTGCATGGTGAGTCAGTTATGACCACATTTTGATTACTGAGCTGGATCCATGACAACGCTGAGATTACAAGTGTGAGTGTTTGTATTTGTGTCTGTTTTAATCTATGTGATGTGATGGATGCATGAAACAAAGAAGGTAAATGTGGAACGCTACTTCAAAGTGTACAGCACAAAATCACATTACTTTAATATACACTGAGGGGCATTCACAGTGAAGGACTTTTTAAGAGCTGGGTGTCGTGAATCAAAATTTGACTGTTTCTCTAAATCTGCAGGGGGGTGTGATCAGGTAGTTGGGTGGGTGGGTGGGGCAGGGGCAAAATTACTTGGCGTTGGTGGAGCTGCTGAGCATCTTGCGGACGGCCTGGGCGATGGCGTCGCGGTCGATGCCATAGATCTTGAGCAGCTCGTGAGGTTTGCCGCTGCGGGGGACGTGGGACACGGCCAGGCGGTGCAGGTTGAAACCGGACTCATTGACCATCGCTGAGCACACCGCCTCCCCGAGGCCACCTGTGGAATTACAATTTGTTCTATGAGACAAACGTTTGGAGGAAGAAAAAAATGGGGCTGGTGTTGTAGCTACGCAGATGGCAAACGAAAAGTGGCGGGAATAACGGCGTTATAAAATAACAGCGATAGCCTAGCCTACTAACTGCGCTACTTTTTTCGGTAACGAGTAAACTAATCCAAAAAAGTTACTGTTTCCCTCTTATAACACTGTTACAGTTATTGACAATAACGCATTTTATTGTCAGTAACGGCATTAGCTATAACTTTAGCTACTCGCCGTTAGGCTACTTGACTCAAGTCCCGTCACAAAATAATACACCCATTAAAAGGTAGCCATCAGCTAGTCTGAAAAAAGCCATTTATCCGGAACTAACCAACTCATTCCGAATTAGTTACTTTTATAATGTAGCCTACCTAGTAATTCAGTTACTAAGTTACTTTTGTGGGAAAATAGCTAACTAGTAGCCTAACCATAGCTAGGCTAATTACTTTTTTAAAGTAGCTAACGTGCCCAACACTGCAAATGAATATTTAAATACCAGAACTGTCAGGGCTTTGTAGGTAGATGATTGAAATATTTCATCAATTAATATTGTTCCATAATTTTCTACTAAACCCTAAAACTGAGCACTATGGCCACCAGCCTCCAATCAGTCGCTCCTTGGTGACCTGGGTGTTGCTTCCCATTGTGGTTCACCTTCTGGTCGACACCCTATCGACAGTAGAACCAGTTGGACCCATAGGTTGGACCCCATGTTGGCTGACCTCATTTCAGGAGGAAAATGCAACCCAGAACTTGAATAATTATTCTCACATTGGAGTAAGTGAAAAAGAAAAAGAATAACACTTTATGATAAGTAGGCTACACACTATTATTACATGCAGTAGTTAACCTTTAAATACTGAATTAATCATTTATAACACATGGATTCATGCGTTATAAATGAAGAATTCAGTATTTATTAATGCTTAACTAATGCTTAATAGTGTATAATTATTATAAAGTGTTATCAGAAAAAATAGTTGTCTGTCTGGAGAGGACTTCATAAGATTACTTTCACAGCCTGGTATAGGCCTACTTGGATGGAGAAACCCTTGTGATGGCCTACCTTCCTTCTGGACTAAATAATTAAGGAGCAGACATACAGTTGCTTCAGAGGTAAGTGGTTGCCACCATTTTGTCGTCCTGCTGGTTTATGATGCTGTTAAATCTCTAACATAAACTATGGAGAATCGGCTATCTGAACCGAGTCTGTGTAGAGTGTCAATATAGACTTGAAGCAGAAGATGTTACCAGATGTGACCAGGTGGTCTCAACACACCTTAGCTCCCTCGGTTGTATTTTTTCACTCGCTCTGTTAAAGGTTAATGTGGACAAATAGAATTTTAAAAAAAAATGTTTGGTTGAGATAGATGTAAGTGGTCAAGGGGAGGATTGAGACAAAGGCCCAGCCACCACTGAACACTCTAGATAAGAAAAACATTAAAAGTGATATTTCAGTCACACATTTGTCATATGTCAGGAAATGTTTTGTAAAATGTTTAAAATGTTTAAATAAAAAGTTCTAAAAAAAAAAAAAAGTGATATTGCTTTGATCAATTATCATAATCTGTCTTGGTTCAGATGTAAAACGAACCCTCACTCGTTTTACTCAACAGCAGGCTCAATACAGTTGCCAAATATCCTTTGTCCAGTCAAGTCCATACTATCACCCATCCCCACTCCCTTAACAGGCGCAGGGCACGGCTGTCTGTCCTATCTAGGTCACGCTGAGCCCCATGGGCACATGCTCAGTTAAGGAAATCTGACAGCACTCTGCCTCTCTGGCTCTCACACTTACAAAATGCACCACAATACCAATACCTTGCCTGCAATGAGGGCACACGACAGTCAGCCTCCCGCTCAGCCAATAAGCAAATGCCACCACATTGCGTCTCTGTTGCTGCACCAATGAAAACATGCCACCACAGTGCACCCGAGGATATAGACCACTGACAGTGGCCCAGCTGCATTATGCTGAGGAGCTCGTCGCTGTTTGGCTGCTAGTGGTCATGCAATATGCAGAGGCTGAAACGGTACCAGGAACCTTCATGGAAACGTACCTTCATAGTAGTGGTCCTCCACGGTGAGGATCCGTCCCCTGGTGGCACGTGTGTGGTCGGTGATGGTTTTGACGTCCAGTGGTTTGATTGTGAAGGGGTCGATGACCCTGATTGAGATCCTCTCTGCAAAATCAGTGAATTAAGTGGACGAACACATATGAGCATACGAGCAAATATCACCCGTGTATGAGAGCGACAGATTAACATTTGTGATTTAGCTCCAACGGATGAAAGCTTGGGTCCAAAAAAAAAAAAAACTCATAAAGGGATTATACTGAAAGCACAGCTTAGTGCTATACTTTGTGACACTGAATCATCAAGTGTTATTAATAGCTTTTATTGAAGTGACCAGTGAGAAACATAATTAAAGTATTTCCACTGTTAGCAGCATAGTACAGGGGTCTTCAGGCCAAGGACCCCCAAACTGATGGAGAGATGGAGCAGGGACCCCCTACTATAACCCATTGTCTGAAACTGGGCCTAGTGCCATGTATAACCTTCGTCTTGTGTTAGTGTTCTGCTGCCATCTCTGGTGGTGGTCTTGGTTTTAACCTGTGTGATAAATCAGCTGTAAAATACAAATACCATTTGTTTTTCATCTCTTGGTTACATTGTTAGGCTTCCTTATCCATGAAAATGTTCATCTTAGTATTTCTGGTGTGAGGCCCTGGGCCTTTTTTTGTCAGTATGGCTACCCCTTGACTTCAATTTAACCTTCCTCTTGTCAGCTTTCTGCTACCATGTCTTGCATTAAATCTGTTGTAAAACACACAAAAAACAATTACAGTATTTACCATCCCATTTGTACTCATCTCTTGGTTATATTGTTTGGCTTCCTTACCCATGAAAAGCTTGGCTTTGCACTTATGATTTCAGTTTTAACTCTCAGTTTTAACACAATTGTCATAATTTTAACCAGAGCATTTTAGAATTTTGTGAAAAAAAATTTTTGTTTAATTTTGTTTAAATAGAGATTCCTGATGAATTCAAAAAGCCTTGATGCAATAAACCAATTCATATTTATGCATAAAAAACCTAAAAACGGGTCAGAGGCGACCGTAACACAAGAGGAAGGTTAAACATAACATACCTTGTTATTGTGCATTCAACACTAAGATATTCAAATAATACACAGGTTCATATGTTAAGCATGTGCAGGTACAGTGAGTAGGGGGCTGTGCCACTGACATTTCTAAACAGATACCAATGCCATTATCAACAATTACTGTCAATTGCACGATAATGAATGCTTATTCAAATTGACATTTTTATTTTAAACATAAATGAAAAAATATATTTGAAAAATTGTCTTAGAAACCAAACATTTTATGACCTCCCCTGCAGTCTCCGTGAACCCCCTGTTGAAGACCTCTGGCATAGTTATAGATTAAAAATCAATAGTCATCAAAAATGTTATATGTGTTCCAACTGGTTCTTTTACTGTACCTTTCTTTAAATGTTCAGCTGCAGCCAGAGCCTCATGCAAAGTCACTCCAGCTGCCACCACAGTCACCTGGTCATCTTTGCTCTGGTACACCACCTGGAAACGAAGGGGGTGTTATCTTCTGTTGAGACTGGTTTGTGTGTATACCTCTCTCTCTCTGTGTGTGTGTGTGTTTTCTTTTTAGTAGTTTCCTTTCTGTCTTACCAGCTCTTCACACACAGAGACAGTCTCACCTTTGCCTGCCCAACATGGAAGTCCTCGTTGCTGTTATAGATGATGGAACTGTCTTGGCGGCTGGTTCGGATGTAGCAGACACCCTGGATGAGGAGGAGGAGGGGGAATTAAACAGGGCATCACCACAGGTTATACTGCAAATAGATGCTGTTCCATTGAGTCTATAGCTGAGTCTTTTTACCCTTGTGGTTGCAGCCAGTTCCACGGCCTTCTCAGTGGACACGCCATCACTGGGATAGAAGATGGTTGCTGTGGGCAGGGCCCTGAACATAGCCAGGTCCTCCAGACCCATCAGAGAGGGGCCTTCCTCTCCTGTAACATATACATCTTCAGTTGATTTCATACACCCAACATTAAAAAAAAAAAAAAAAACCTCAGAATTAGTTATTGACTGGTTAGGTGAGCGGATGCATGCAGATATTACACAGACACAAAGCCAGACCTTTGCATGCAGTGTACCTGCACTAACAGAGGGACACCTGGTTCCCTTCAGACAGCTTCCAGGGCAGACAGGGAGAGAAAGGGAAGGGTTGAGTACTAGCTGGAAGGTCAGGGTGAAAGGTAAAACGCTAAGGAAAACACAGGATTAGAGGGAAAAAGATAGAAAGGATTGCAACAACTTCACACACACGCAAACACACAACCAGGTTCATTTAGTGTAACAGCATCAAGTGACACAGTGAGTGGTGTGGTCGGAGAAGACTGGTGCTGTGAATCTGGCTTCAGTGTGAAGGGGAATAAAGGTGAGTTTTTTTTGTGGAGGTGTCAGTGAGTTGCGGATGGATCACAAGCATCCGTCCACTTACCGGTGGACAGGCCACAGTGGGAGCCACACAGGTTGATGTTGCTCTCCGAGATGGCTGCCATGCGAAGCTGGTCGTAGGCACGGGTGAAAAAGGAAGCGAGAGTGCTGGCAAACACCACGTTCCTCTCCCGAGCAGCACATCCCATGGAAACACTCACCTGGGAAAGGAATGTATTGTTTCTTAGTACCTACCTATATGTATATAAGCAATCTTAACCTCCTATATATGCCAGATTAGATAGACACAGGTCACATGTGCTTGATCCCAGAGAGATCACCCAGAGGGGTCAAATATCTGTGGCACGAGCCAGAGTTGAAAGCATCTTTGAACCAGAGACCATGTTGAGCAGAGCCTCAATGAAAAGAGTTTTTCCACAAATCTCTCCGGATTTTTTCCCCATATGGGCGGAATCAGCGGCATACCTCGTCTTACGAATAATTTCCTTTGTCCTGTCTGCAAAAATCTCCCAGATCCCACAACTCCTTTCCTGGCTCAGACAGAAGCAAGAACTAAGTATCTGTGAAAGTTCAAGCCTGATGCTAGATAAATTCTTAAACTTACATAGGCTGCTTTAATGTACAAAGACACTTTTTTTAAAAAGGCCGCATTGTTCTTTCATTCAAACTAAGAAAATGAAAATCAATAGCAAATCAAGCGTTTGACTTCTTTGTGTCAAACTCCTTATTTAAAATGCAGTGGGTTTTTATTCACTCACTCTAATTGTGCCATTCAACTTTTGACTTTTCTCATGCATTCAGCCAGATGGTCCCGCCCCCCACACTGATTAATATTTCATTTCTGAATACACTTGTCATGATTGCTCATCATCATATACACGCCTGACCTACATTGAGCGGGGCTTCAGCCTGAGCCATGACAGCACAAAGACTTAATGTCTGATCACTTCTTATTAATCTAAGATGAGATAGATAGATTAATGACTGAGGCAATAAAAAAAAAATGCATCGGCAAACCACTGGTGTGAACAGCAGCTACATCGACCGCTGTTGTACTGTTTCCCATCTTTACATTATGGGCAGACGGGTCATGTATAATTAAATCACACTGGCTCCGACTCACAGCTGTGAGATGCAGAGCTGAGGAAGATCAATTTACTCAGCAAAATCACCACATTAAGGAGACAAAAGGAGGTTTTAAACTGAAAATACCATTAGCCCTAGTGGAACAGGCTAAAATCTTAGTTGAGTTTAGTTACTTTATTGTCTCCCTTTGGAGAAATTTGACTTGGACACAAGAGAAAATGTCTGTTCACATATAACATAAGATACATTTATCCATACGTCCACTTTAAAAAGTTTCTTTTTTTTTAAATTGATGAACATCATACCATGTTTTGCTGTGCAATGTAGCACTCCACAAAGCGGTTGGGGTGCTCATTCTTGAAGATCTCTGAGTAGGTGAGGTTGTTGGTGTCTCCATCCAGGGCCACGACGCGTTCATTGTAGCGGCCCAGCTTGGCCAGAGCCATCCCATAAGCTTTCCGTGTCGCAATCTACAGAACAAAGAGAAGGGAGACTGTCTTTGTTGCATCCGGTCATTTGAATATGTGCTTGTGCGTATACAGTACGCGTGACAAACCTTCTCTCCGGCCTTGTAGCTGGGAGCGCTTGGCATCCTGATGTTCCTCAGGCTGACCGGTGGGGAGTCCTCCATGGGGGCCGGTGGGTACAGGTGCTTGCTGCTGTTCATGATGCGGCTCTGCAGATCCTTCATAACCATCTCGGCCATGTCCTTGGGCAGAGTTTTGGCGTGCCAGCCGAGCTTGTCCTCTGCAGCTGAAACCACAGAAACACATACGTGTAGTCAGGGCCGTTGCTAGGAATTCTGGGCCCCCTTAAAGAATACTAAAGTGGGCCCCTATCCCCTAACTTTTCCTGTTTTTTTTTCTTAGACTATGTATGTATTATATTTTTTTATTTAGCCTACTTTGTTTTGATGCTAATGCAACATTACTATGAGTATTAATCAGGGTCTTGTGCAGAATAAATCAGTCATACAATGATTAGACTACAGGGGTTTTTTGTGGGCCCCACTGGGCGCTAGGCCCCTAGAATTATCATCACTTTTCTCCCCTATACAACGGCCCTGAGTGTAGTGGTCAAACACCAATCGGTGGGAGGACTGGTGACTCAGGGTGGGAAGTTGATGTGATTGGCTGTTTTCTACTAGAATGGGAGCAACGCATTTGCAGATGAGTGGGAGTTACCTGGAATGCCTTTGCCCTTGATGGTTTTAGCGATGATGGCGGTGGGCTGATGGCGTGGCTGGCTCAGAGCCTTGCAAAGCTCCTCCACGCTGTGTCCATCCACAATTATAGCATGCCAACTACACACATACACACACATTGAAACATACACGGTGTTGTTTTTATGATCAGATGGCATGAACACAGATCTTGCAGGATTTTTTTTTTCTTTTTTTGCAAAATGCTCTCCTACTAGAACTTTTCATGGTCATGCTTTATTACCCAAAAGCTTCGCAGCGTTTCTGATATTTCTCCACGTGGTGCTGCAGGGGCGCGGGATCGCTCTGGCCCAGGCGGTTGATGTCCATGATGGCCACCAGGTTGTCCAGCTGGTAGTAGGAGGCGAAGGACATGGCCTCCCAGACTGAGCCCTCCGACATCTCACCATCCCCCAGCAGGCAGTAGACGCGGTAACTGAGGTGGAGAAAAGGGTGAGATTATACTATTAGTGTGTGCATGTGTGCATCTGTGTGGGGGTGGCTGGGGGTTGGGGGTTGAGGGGGGGGGGGGGGGGGGGGGGGTTTGAAGGAGGGCGGGGTGCTGTGCTCACAAGGAGTGACATATCTCACGCAAATATAGTTTGACACTTTTCCAGTCAGACTGATTCGCTTTCCATTATATGACATTTGGCTCGGTAACCAGCTGTGACATGAGAAAAGCTTCCCCAGGCTCCTCAAGGTGTGGCCGCTAAATTTCACACCTGTCTCTGAAATATAACTCCCCAAAGAACCCAACAGATTCCTTTATTATTTTATTAAAAAGTAATCAATCATTAAAAATCTGTTATTGTTATGGTCTCAAATATCACCAGGTGAAGTCCTGCTTTTACAGTAGATGATTTGTGCTTTTTTTTTTTTTTTGCCACCATTGCAAAGAAGAAAAAAAAAAAGTAACAAAGGGAAGCAGAATCGGTGTGGGCGGATAAATTAGAGCAACAGACTGAAAAGAAAAAGAATAAATTGATAGGCCAATATCCGAATGTGATTCTGAGATGAAAACTGCTGGGATGGTAAAAATAACTGAGATGTGACTGCTGGGCCTGTGATTATTAGAGCAGAAGAATTGTGAGTGCAGAGCTGCAGCACACACCCACAAAATCTGGAAAATCCTCATCGCTAAGCACTCAACTGAAATATGACGACTGAACATTCAATTAAAGACAACTGAAAACCACAAAACACAATGACACAATGATGCATCAGTGGAGTCTGTGTTTATTTATCCTATTTACTAAATCTAGTTACTAAGTGCATGAAGAGCTAATTATGCAAATGAAGCATTTCATTATCTGTGTGTTGACTTGTATGGAGGATTACCTGGACTTGTCAAAGTATTTCCCGGTGTAAGCCATTCCACAGGCCACGCCGAGACCCTGGCCCAAGGAGCCGGTGGCCACATCAACAAACTGCTGCTTCTGAAATGCGCACGCACACACACATATACAGAGTAAAGTGTCATCAAAAACAGTGGGTACACTGGTTGCGTGTCCATGAGACAGTTCCTGAGTGTGTGCCAGCAGCTTACTGGGGTTGGGTGGCCCTCCAGGGTAGAGTCAACCTGGCACAGGCTGAGCAGCTCGCTCTCCTTCAGGTAACCTGTCTCAACCCACATGGAGTACAGGGCCGGAGCAGCATGGCCCTGTGGGATAAACACATGGAAATACACATTAGCCTTGTAAAAAAAAATGAATAATCATTTGAGGTGAGGGGGCGGGGTGGGGGGCGGGGGCGGGGGGCTGGGAAAAGGCAGGATCCTCTGCACCAATCAGAGGGTCTCCTGTCCTGTCCTGCTCTCACCTTGGACAGAATGAAACGGTCATTGTTGAAGTTCCTGGGGTCTTCGGGGCGGTACTTCATGGTGTGGAAGAAGAGCACCGACATGATCTCTGCCACACTGCAGCATGATGTCGGGTGTCTGTAATAACACAGAGGAGACGGTGCTCTAACCCACATGTCACACTCAAGTGAATACACGTGCACAAAGGAATGCACCGTAATCCCAATGTAATCCCAAAAAGAAACACAGGACCCCATCTTTAACGTGCTCATCCAAACGATTGTATAACCAGAAGGTCATCAACACTACTACATATTATGAAACCACAGTCTAATAATGCTGCAGCATCTCTACAGATTGCATCTGCTAATTGTACAGAAAATCATCCAAAACTGAAAAAACACAGATTACAGAGAGAGGTGTTTGAAATGCATGGATTAAATTCATTCATTAGAACAATGTGTGCTTTAATAAACAATAATTACAGTTCTCTACTAGTGCTGTGGAATCTAAAGGGTAAAGTATTTTGGCGCGCTGAGGATTATTCATTCGTCCCACATGTAACAGAACTGGACCAGCTCACTCATAATGGACCAAAATGACACACAAAACTGGATTTGAACACATTCAGTCAAAACATTTGAAGAGTTATTCACATTTTTTGAAGCAAAACAACAAAATTTCTACTTTTTCCTGTTGTTTCTGTATTCCCAACAGGAGATCCAATTTTTGTTAAATGTAGATAAGATTTGGGGTTTCATATGAGTGAAAAATGCTCGTCATTCCTCTCTCGGTAAACAGACATCTTTGTCACAAACTGGCTGCTGTGATGCCACATCTGCATGGAAGAAATCAGTCATCTACAACACAACTCTATGGCGTTTTATCGAAGGTTTCGGCCTCTGGATGGGTATTTACAGCTCTTTTCACATTGAAAAGGATTACTGTGCTTGCCCCTGCATCAACCACGCAACACTCAAGTCTGTCTGCAACACATTCCACCGCGCATTACACATGACAGTCTATTGTGCTGACCGCACTGAGGCATGTCTCTCCAAAATCAAAAAACCAAAAACAACGTTCATCCTGCAAAGACAGTAAACGATATAAGATTTTGACACAATATCAGTGCACCAAATATATTTAATGTTTTTTTTTCCAGATTATGAAAAGAAAAATCATCTTAAAATATTAAATTAATTACTTTGAATTTCAATCCAGTTTAAAGTATCTGATAACTATGCTTATTAACTACATTACTCTCAAATTTATTAATTGAAATTTCTGTGAAAGTGGTGTTATATAAGTATACCACAAATGTTGCATAAAATAGAATGATATAGGAATTGTGTATACAATATTGTTTCATTTCATTCAGTGGAATTGATAAAAACACAGTTTATGAAATAACAACTTTGTAAGTTGAATGATAGTGTGTGTAGAGGATGGCAGGAGAACAAAGGGAGGACACGCTGTTCCTTTGGCCCTTCACTTACATTTATGTCAGTGTGTGCATCTCAACATGTATGTAGTGTTCATCTTGTGATCATGTGTGCCGCACAGACATGCAGAGTTTTTCTACTGTGTTTTGCAGCCTACACAATGTCCAGTTTTCTATATTCAGCTCATTCAGAGTTGTAAATGTGATTGTGAGTCAGTGAGGAGACTCACCCGCAGCTCACTGCAGTCGTTGCCTTGATGGAGTTGATTCGGAGGCGGTTGGCGATGTTCCTCAGCGCCTGCACTGTCTGCTGGTCAGGTTTGTGGTAATCCTCCATCAGGGCAAAATGTCAAGTTCCGCAGCACCAGAAAAAAGTGGACCGACTGAGATTCTCTACTGAGTTTGTGTGTTTTTGAAAGTGTGTGCGTGTGTATGTGTGTGAGAGAGAAAGAGAGAGAGAGAGAGCAGATAGAAGGTTTGCCAAAGAGCAGCACCTGTATGTGTGTGTGAGGGGGTGTGTGAGAGTTGCAGAGGCAGAGAGAGAGAGAGAGAGAGAATGGACGGGAAGCTGGATTTATCCTGCCGGGTGTGCAGACATAGATGCAACAAACTGCACGCACACACACACATGCACACACACACACACACACACAGAGGAGGGGGGGACCTTGTGACGTGGACTGGGTGTTGCTGCTAAAATCAAATAGCACTCATTCCATTGGCTGCTGCGTGACTGGGATGATGGAGGTGTGGATGTGCGTGTGTGTGTATGTGTGCGTGCGTGCGTGTGTGCAAGGAGTGTCTGGATAATTGGGAGGAGGGGAGACATTTGAAGCATCTCACCCTGATTCACTTTGGCTTTAATGTCTAAACTAATAAGTCAGGTCTTGATGACTGATTGTTCTTTGTTATTAATTCACACCAAACACCTCATGCGTATGGCCACGGCTCATGTTTGAACAGGCCCTCATTCTTTTATGACAGAATTTCAACTGTTTAAAAAGATGACGGTTGGAATGTCTATAGGGAATTAACCACAAATTTAATTTTTAACCCCCTTGTTTGTGTTAATTGTGGCAAATGAGCAACATACATTCTTATTCCTAATGAATGAATAAAACAATATAAATCAAAAGGATAAAAATGAAGAATTCAGATAAATATAAATTAATCAACACAAGCCCAATGGCCAGCTCAGAGCAAAAAAAGTGGAATGATGGGAACCCACCATTATTCTGGCATTGTTTATCCTTTGTCTTGTGTTAGCTTTCTGCTAGCATCTCTTGTGTTAGGGTCTGTTTTAAATCAGCTGTAAGACACACTAAAAACATTTTTTTTTCTTCATCCAATTAGTTTTTCATCTCTTGGTTACATTGTTAGGGTTCCTTATCCATGAACATTTTGGTTTTAATACTTTTGGTGTTGGCCCCTGGGCCTTTTTTTGTCAGTATAGCTACCCCTTGTCTTCAATTGAACCTTCCTCTTGTTAGCTTTCTGCTACCATCTCTTATGTTAGGGTCAGTTTTGACCCAAGGCTTCCTTATCCATGAAAAGGTTGATTTTGCACTTATGATTTCAGTTTTAACTCTAATATAACCAGGGCAAAACCGACCCTAACAACACAAATGTTATAATATTAACCAGATCATTTTAGAATTTTTTTTTTTTTTTTTTTTTCTTAATTGTTTAATTTGTTTAAATAGAGCTTCCTGACAAAGTCAAAAAGCCTTGATGCAAAAAACAAATTTATGTGGTACTTTTATGCATTAAAAACCTAAAAACGGGTCAGTGGTGACCCGAACACAAGAGGACGGTTAAATATGCAATATCACTATTATATTATAGTATATCCTTTGTATGTTGTTGTGTGTAGTTTACAGTCTCGTATTGTGTGTGTTGACGTGCAAACAATGCAATCTGAAGTGATACAGTTGTACTGTAGGCTATAGTGGTACTGTAGCATCTTGAAGGCGGGTGTTCAGAGCTTGAGCTTCAGAGAAGGTCAGACCTGTGCTGTCCCTCCTCGGTCTGCATCACCTCCTCGCTCTGCTTTCGCTCTGTCTCCTGTCCGACATCATGATGCTCAGTGAGCCTGACGACTCCACAGACCGAGGACACCGTGTTCTTTCTGCAACAGACCTCACAGACCTGACATCCAGACATGCCTGGACCTCACTGCTGAGAGATAATTGTAAAATACCTTGAGGATAAAACAGCCACATTACACGGCTGAAAGACTCACACTCTTTTATCCTTGAGTGCTTTTTGCCACGGAAATGAAAAAGAATGAATGAACATTTTATTTCTCTATGATTGAACATGATCTATTCACACAATGCACAACTGAAGCTGCAACTGTTCAGATAAATGTAGCACAGTGACATCATGCTACCCCGACATATTTACTCATTCTGTGCCTTTCACTTTTATATATTAAATTGTAATTAAAACATGATGGATTTAAAATCCAAAGTCTCACAAAGACTTGCAAAGTATGCAATATGAACCAGAGTCAACAAATGTCATTTAGCGTTCAAGTTATTTAGATGAATGGCGACCTTTTTTTTGTAACACATTGGTTTAATTTTTTGTGCAGCTTTTGCACAAAGCCCTGCATGCACGCACACAAAGCATGTGACCGGATAATGGAAATGGAGAGGTTTGGCCTGCCACCTAGGGGATAATCTTTGATAGTACATTTGACCTGTTTCCACTGGTCAGTCTGCTGTAGATAATGTGTGTCCTGATGAGAATCGATAAAATGTCAGACAAGTCTGTGTCAGGAAAGCAGATGTTTGTAAGATGTGAATCTAAATCTAAAAGTATGGATTGGTTATTTAGAAGTAGACCACAGTGAAGATCTACAAGTCGTCACATTACAGTGTGCGTGTGTGTGTGCACGCATGCCTGTGTGTATGTGTGTGAGAGTGTACGCTGTGCAAGTGCAGAAGTGTGTATAGTGATGATGTGCAGAGGAAGCTGCACACAGATTAGAGTTGTCAGTCCACAGCTGGTGAGGTGGTACAGTCCAGACTAGTCCATTTGACAGAGAGAATTAATATTATGGTACAATATAGTTTGCTTTTTTGTTTTTTGTTTTGAGGTCATGTGGGAGATTATTTTTGGATTATTTTGTTATATGTATTTAAGTGATATTAGGTATGGATTATTGAAGTTTTAACGTTATATTTGTGTTTTTTTGTATGTTGTCATTATCTTGAGTCTGATGTAGAGGATTCATATCCTATATCAGATGGATTTTCATTATAAATATCATTCAAGCTGTGAGAACATAATGGAAGTGATAACAGAAACAGACAATTTACAGTAAAGCACAACTCAAACCACAGGATTTTTGGCCTAGATTATTTCTTCTTCTTTTTTTAAAGGGATAGTTCAACATTTTTGGCAAATTGGCCCATTGCCATAATTCCTATAGTTTTAGAGTAGGTTCGTTACCTCGGTGCAAGCTGTTTTTAGAATGGCGGAGCAGAGCCGTGAGCTGCTCAGAACTACACTATGAAGGCTAATGGAATTTCTTGGTTTCCCTCATCAAACTCATCAAATACACAATCCAACAACTCCAAAACACTCTCGTGGACAAGTTGTGACCTGCACATTCACCACGCTAGGACATAATAACGGAACGTTACGAGACAGAGTTGTTTTAGAAGTAAATTCATGCAAAACCGCTGATGCGCGTTCCCGTCGGGCGCAGTTTTTCGGCAAGAAGTTTCTGCATTTCCCCTCGAAAACAACTCTGTCTCGCAACGTTCCGTTATTATCTCATAGCGTGGTGAATGTGCAGGTCACAACTTGTCCACGAGAGCGTTTTGGAGTTGTTGGATTGTGTATTTGATGAATTTGATGAGGGAAACCAAGAAATCCCATTAGCCTCTGTAGTGTAGCTCTGAGCAGCTCGCGGCTCTGCTCCGCTGTTCTAAAAATAGCTTGCACTGACAATTAAAGGTAACAAACCTACTCCTAAGACTATAGGAATTATGGCAATGGGCAAATTTGCCAAAATGTTGAACTATCCCTTTAAGTATATTTTTTTGCAGCAAGGACTATAACCTCTAGGCCTATATATAGGACACCTGCTCTACCAACTGAGCTAAACGACGCCCCGGCCTGTATTATTTCTGACCTTTAGTGCTGTGTGTTGTTTGACATAAAAGGTAAAAAAAAAAAAAAAAAAAAACGCTGTAGACACAATAGATGGACCAGATGTTGTACAGACAGATCATCCAGACTAGTGTAGCATGAACATTTTGCTCCACTTCACTGCTCCACTTTGAGCAGCCCTGTTACAGGCTGGTTGTGTACACCAGAGGGCGCTGTGTCCCCATAAACAAAGTATTACAGTCACCATTAAATTGGTTTATGAGTTAGTTCCACCCAGTATACAAGCAAATAGACAAAAAAAATAGTAGAACCAGAATTTCATTATTCAGCAAAGAGGACTTTTGAAATTATTTGTTCTATCCTTACTTATTTTTGATAATGAATCAATTTTGAGGGCAGGTGGTGATGATAAGTGTGTTTTAAACCATCACCTTTATGGAATTAAACCCATAATGTGGAGAGGTGTTAAGTTCTGAGCCGCAGAGACAGGATGACAGTGTCAGCTGAACTTGTATGATGGTGACACGTGCTCTTGAAGCTGGTGCAAGTCGTCGTCACCCGTCTGTTGTCCCTCATTCATCTGCTCTGCACCTACAAAGCCATGTGATCATCTCTGTGGATTCCTGCCCTTTTGCAGTATAGCTGGGAGGTCACATCCCAGCACCTCAGCGCTCACAGTCATGGTGATGCCATCTCGCAAAACCCCCCCTACCCCCCACCCCCATCTACCCACCCACATCCAACCCACCCACCCACTGCTCTCCTGGTTCCACCGACATTGTCCTTCTCCCAGTTTCCAGCAACTCCTCTGGGCTCCTGGGTCCTGTCAGAAAAGCTTTCCTTCACAGAGCCCCACAGGTGCCAGCCAATCGTAGCCTGGGAAGAGGACGTCACGTGACGGGGGAAGCGGCCAATGACGGGCGCCCACAACTGCACACTTCCTGGAGGGAAAGTACATTCAGAGAGCATGAATGTTTCTATTTTTAATCTCTCTGGCAGAAAAAGAGGAGCAAAGCAACCACTTTTGAAACAACGTCTTAATATAACACAGAGCATGTGTGCGACTCCTCTGCCACGATGCAGAGCTGCAGGTAAACAAGGATCTACTCAGCATCGTTAGGATTGAATGAACAAGAAGCTTTTAGCAGCAACAACAAATATCAATACACACAAACACACATGTTTACTGTACATTCAGGCCCACACTCATTTGCACATCACATGCACTCAGGCATGCTGGCATGTGCACGTGTGCAGACTTGCATGCACAAATGAACTCAGGAATACGTTCAGCCTCATGCATACGATCCCTCGCACATATCCATGAATCTTGGTGCATCGCTTTAATGCCAGCCGCTCCTTGGGGCTGGAGCCTCTTCCACTCTGCTCTTATCACTCCATTTCCTTAAATCGCTCTCCAGTCACCATGATGACATAGTGTTTGCCCTTCTATCTGAGAGCTGTCTGTCACTCAAAGGGCCCTACCCCCCCCTCATGACAGCGCATGACACAAAAGAATAGGACTTATGATTGAATTATCAATAGAGCATTCAGTCCTACAGCTGTTCACAGCTAGATTGGGTGATCATCCTGGAAGTAGTGGTTTGGGGGGTGGGTTTGTCGACGCAGATGGGGGAAGAACAGGGGAGAGAGATTTCAATGCATGGAATCAAGTGAAGAAGTGAGATAATTAAAGCAAAGTGGATTAAAGGGACTGTTTCAAGATGGGAGATATAAAGGTTCATATAGAGAGCTTAAGATAAGCAGAGAAAGTGGATGAAGATAAAAAAAGGAGAGAAAACAAAGAGAGGGAAAGATTCAGAGAGGAGAGGAGAGTGTGTGAGCGGGGGTTAGGGCTGAGCGTGTGTTGTGGGCTCAGCAGTGAAGTTGACGATGCACTGGGAGAACAGCTGCGCTGCAGGGCTTTCAGGCTCCATCACTACTGCTCTCCTTCAAGCAGCTCCACCAACACACTCTCTCTCTCTCACACACACACACATATGGACACACATACACACAGATGTACGCACAGCCCTCATAAACATGCAAAAGCTCTGATTGTTGCATCAGTGCACATCAATGTGCTACAATAATAACCAGGTTTTGTTTGCATGTTAGACCCTGGGAATAAGACATCAAGTGCACATGGTCATATTTAAAATCCT
Organism: Trachurus trachurus; assembly: GCF_905171665.1. Classification (NCBI taxonomy): domain Eukaryota; kingdom Metazoa; phylum Chordata; class Actinopteri; order Carangiformes; family Carangidae; genus Trachurus; species Trachurus trachurus. The sequence goes on from NC_139896.1 coordinate 29,243,601, forward strand.
TGCAAAAAAAGAAAAGAAAGAGAGTCTTCGTTACCACTATTATGATTACTATTATATTTTAATATTGAATTAACATAAAAAAATGATATAAATGGCTAATGATAACTTATATTACACCAGTTAAGTAGCTACAATAGGAATATCCCAGATGCAAGTACAAAATGCACTGAGGTGAAGGGGACATTATTCCATTGTGTGTGGCAATGCAGTAAGATAAAATCTTTTTGAGAGGAGGGTAAAAAAGAAATAGAAAAAATGATTTCAAAAAGCATTCCAATGGATCCTGCATTTTCTGTTGCCAAAAGATCCATTGCAATGTTTTGGAAAAGGATCAGCAGGCCACATGTTACATATTGGGTGAGGCAAACGCTGACAACTTTTCCTTTGGAGAGAGTGACGTACATACGAAAAGGAAGGCAGGATATGTTTGAAAAAATGGTAATGGTAATGGTATTGATCTAGCAGATGGCAATTACATGTTTACGTTTTATATCATCTTATATCATATAATTGTTACGTAAGCTGCTGGACGATCTGAATTTCCCTCCTAGGGATTAATAAAGTATTTTCTATTCTATTCTGAAGAGGAATAAGTAGTCAGTTATGTAAAGCTTATAACAGAATTAATGAGTTCAAATACCCGCAATTACATTAAGTCATTCAATTATGCACAAAATGTTTTATGGCTGTGATGTGTATTGTTTGCTTGTAATTTGGTTTTGTTCTGTTTACAACATTGTAGGCTACCATAGCTGGTGTCTTTGTTAATGAGGCACAGATCTACATATTTGATATAACTACATAATACAAGTGTGTGAAAAATGTTAATAAATAGGCTATATTGTGGGGGGAAAAAAAAGATTTAAAAAAGATAAATCGGAAAATCAGACCTACAGGGTAGATGCAGAACACAGATTTGTTGAATGAGACTGAGATTAAAGAAAGTAGCAGTTTTACAGCTTAAGTGCACCAGTGAAGTGCTCATATAGATTTATTCCAATCTGATTTAAAAAGAGCTACAGAAAGAGAGGGTGTGAGAGTGGGGGGTTGGTGGGGGTGAGGCTCAGGGATAAAGGACGTAGAGTAAAAAAAAAAAAAAAGCATTTACAAAGAGAGAGAAAAAAAATCAGCGCCTCGTGGTGAATTGCATGTGTAAACTAAACACATGGTGCATTTTTATTGAGTCAACACATCATAATCCCTTTAGAGGTTGGCCAAACAAAACATTTACACAGGAGCTTCACCACAGCACACTTCAGAGCCAAATATAACTCTGCTCTGTGCAAATATAATTCTGCTTTGTGCACACTCAATGTTTGTCTGATTAACACATTACAGTAAGTGTCTTCTTGTAGAGAGATAACACTCACATTCAAGGGAGCATTATCCTGCACTGCAAAACAGGGACAGTCCAAAAGTCAAAACTTTTGTCCACAAAAGCTTCATGTAAATTCAGACATGCTCCATGTGTGTGGTGGAACATGTTGGAACAAAGTGGGTTTTTAATTGGTTGAGTTTGGTGGTGAAGCCAGAAGAGAAGCACATCCAATCAGAGGTGGGAACAGACTGCTGTACTGAGCCAAATGGCAACCATGGTCCCAGGGGGCCACGGCACCCTCTGTCAGTGTTTTACTCCATTTTCAGTTAAAAAAAAAGAAAAAAAGAACTGCATTGCGCTTTCCTCCTGGGGTCCACAGGCTTGGTTTGTGTGTGTTTGAAGGAGAAGCCAGACACAGTTTGAACACAATCGCGCAAATAAACATAACAAAGCACCCAGGTACATGCACATCAACTGTTCCAGGTGAGTGAGCGCTGAAAGATGAAAATGTTATTTCCACCATCTTCACCATCACACCGGCCAGCGGTCATTGTGGGGAAATCATCAGTACACAGGAAACCAGGTCAAGAACAACAAGAGAAAAGAGGGGAAACAAACAGATTACTTCAGGGTGGGGTTGAGGATACAAGCACCACTGACACATTACACTGTAAAAAGTACACAAACACAAGTAAAGCAAACTAACTATTTAACAGAACAGGAGCCACGGCAACTATTCTCTGGTGTAAATGCTGGTCTGGTTAAAAAGCCTTTGGCGGCTAGTTCATCATTGTGAAACACGTTGGCCTAAATAAAGTTTTTTTTTGTTTTTTACTTCTACACCACAGAAGAGGTGCCTTGGTTCCTGTTCTGTCAAATATGTACTGCACTTCCTGTCTAAAGAGCACCTTCTATACTGCAACCCACATGAGCGCTTGTGGTTGTCCTTAAATAGCAAACTAACTAGTTTAAATTAGACTAGTTTAAATTATTAGACAAAGGGAAGAGATGATCAACTCAAACATTTTGCATTTGGAGGTTATTTACACATGGGAAGTCATGTACCATAGATATTTCATTGTTTTTTGAGTGTTTGTTGTGGTTGAAAAAATTGCCCCCATAGGTTCTATCCCGAGCTCCGTCTGGCCATGGTGTAACTCCGGTTTGCCTGCATCAATTTTAGTCACGTTTTTTTGTCCCCCCAACACTGGGTGACCATCAGGACAACGATTTAGCGGTCAAAAATGACTGGAATTCTCCTTTAAATAGTCCCCCTGATTGACATAACATGTAAGTGAGTCATAAAGTCCCTGCTCCGGCCTACAGAGGCAGTGCTGAGCGCTAACACACTAACAACAGCAGGTCTGACTATCAGCAGTTTGGATAGAAGCAAAGCATGATTAAAGTCATGGCCCAACAGTGGAAACTCCAAATGTCCCTGATGGCTACATTGCTTCACCATTAGTGAATATGTAACAACAGGGAAATCCACTGTTGGATGGGAATGAATGCACAATTACATGCACTACAGGCAGGAGCATGGACCTCTCCAGGCCAGCAGACACAAGTATGTTTGAGGCAGAAATACTAATTACTCTGAGTTCTTTCACTTCTCTATTTTATGACTTAAAAAAAAAATTCTACTGTATGTTTATTACTGATATCATGATAGTGGTGTGTAAAGGTGCAGTATACTTAGTTATTATTAGTTAAGTTATTCCTAATATTTTGTTCACTCTGTAATCATAGGGTTAGGGTTAGGGTTAGTCACCCTAATGCACACACACACACACACACACACACACACACACACACACACACACACACACACACACACACACACACACACACACACACACACACACACACACACACACAGAGAGAGAGATCCATAGGTGAATAATTCAAGACGATTCTAGAAGAAACCATTATCCTGGGCAGACAGGTAAGTTGATACGGTGAGCCTCGTCCTTGCCTCCTCACCCAGTCACTCTCCACCTCTTATCGCTCTCCACCTCTCACCAAATGCTGCTGGAGTTCACTCACTGACCAACCAAGGGAAGAAGACGTTAGTTGTTGTTTTTTTTTGTTGCTGTTTGTTGTCAGCTGGGACGAGTAGGTGAAGCGCAGGCCTCGGCTCAGTGGCTCTACTCCAGGTAAGAGCTTTACAACCCTGACTGTAATGGCTCAGAGGAATTGGAGTGAGGCCACTGGCATTTGAGCAAGGTGCAAGTAAAAAAATTGTATTGTAATGTTGGGTTTATACACTTGAATAGAATGGTCAATATTAATCCAAGTTTAATGTGGAAATGAAATGACTTTGAAGTGCTTTTGAATTACAATCATCTGCTGCACCAGTCTTGTCAAACAGCTGCGGCTTCATCTGTGCCAAAGACGCTTGACATGAGAGTAACAGGTGACTGAATATAAAATCCACAGAGGAGTTTTCAGGGTCTTCTGTGGGTCAGGGCTATCATTTGATCATAAGTTTTTCATAAGGATGAATGATTATGGGTGACAGAGACAAGTGCTTTTTGTTTTTGTTGATAATATCAGACAGGACTTACAGGTCTTACAAACATATTTTTAATGGTATTGGACAATGTTAACAATAATGCTGTCTGACGGTCCAATAATAAACTACTACTGTACTGTATTCAGTTGTTATCAATATTGTCAGGGACAATGTATTTTGGAACAGTTTCTAATTGAAAGCCATCACGAACACTTACAACAAAAGCTAAATGGACAAAATAAATAGTCTCAGTATGAACTGTTACAATACATTCTCAAGGTAAATTATTATGTCCATACATCTGTTATAGATAGATAGATAGATAGATAGATAGATAGATAGATAGATAGATAGATAGATAGATAGATAGATAGATAGATAGATAGATAGATAGATAGATAGATAGATAGATATAACTTTATTCATCCCGGAGGAAATTATTCGGCCAGGCCGCTCCAGAGGAAAATAACTTAGTTAAAGAAAGTATATAACCTGCTTTCTCACAAAGCTGTAATGGGAGAGAGGTGTGAATGTTAAAACTAGATCACGTAAGGTGGTGTTGACTTACTTTCTCATTATGAACACACACACACACACACACACACGCCCAGTGTGAAATGTAGTTTTGTTCAGATGACAACATTTTCCCATTATATCCACTACATGCAATGTGTCTAACTGGTGGACATCACTTGACAACACTTCAGATGATTGCTTCATGTAGACCCCCTGGTAACAATGGTGCACCATTTTGATGTATGGAAAGAACTTTTGGCCTGCTCTTTGTTTTTGGCCACACTACACATACACGTTTGTAGGCCTACATATTAAAATAGGCTACAGAACTACCACTCATATCTTGTTATGGCACAGGAAATGGTGTAATGGCAGAAACAATCCCCCATTTGTCAGTAGCCAACGGTGCTTTTTGCAGAGATGCTTCAAGGTGAATTCCTAAGAAAAAATATTTAAAGACTTTTTGTAGGCTACTCCTAATAAATTGTTTTATTTGTTTGTTTAAACTCACTGAAATAATAGTAATCACCTCTAGATTATTGTTAAATTTGTCTTGGCAAATAATGGGTTAATAGCCTATAATGGGAACGGGAAATTGACCAATACATTTTCTTCTTATCTGGAAACTGTCTATGACCATGATGTAGACATGAATTTGATTGACAGGTGTCTTGGCCAACCATATTTTATTACATTGTGGGTTATCGCGGCATACCGTATCCGGGAATTTGCAAACAAGTTGAAAAACAACCTGCGAAAGTCAGTGAGTGAGCAAGGACAAAAAAGAACACAGAAAGAAGGAGCGAAGATGAAGACAAGTGAAGAAAACTGTGTGGACGCTGGATTAATTGAAACTCTGCTTTCAACATTACCCTTCTCAGGAAAATCTTGAAATTATCTAGAAAGGTCGACCAATCACCCAGTTTACCTGGATTAGTGCAAGCTAGCAGGAGCTAGCAGAGGCAGTTCAAGCTAGCAGCTACAGCTATCAATGGCCAACGGCTGCTGGAGCCTTGGTCTGTCACCTGTGGATTAATCAGCTATTTGTATGGACTGTGCTCACCTGGACTGGACTTGTCATCTGGCTCAGACGGAAAGTTGCAAGCACGTATCCAATTAATGGGAGTTTTAATCCAGTGTGCGGATATTCCCTCTTTTTCTTTTCGGACGGAAAGTTGACCACAGTGTGTTAGCCAGTCTAGCTAGGTCGGCAGAGTCAGACACAACCACAACAACGTCATCTTCAGACTCTTCACCTCCGCTCCCCGACCAGGGCTCCTCTCCTCCAGGACGTCCTGACAGACCGTGAGTTGGATTTCCTGTGTTTGACAGAAACGTGGTAACTTGTAAAATGACTTTTCACAGCTGAATGAATCTTACTCCTCCTGGGTTTGTTTACATCTGTTAACCCCATGTCTCCGGGCGGGCAGAGGGGGAGTTCTCCCGATAATTTACTGTACCACTGGCAAATTTTGATAAGATCTCTCACTTTGGATGTTTCTGGAAACGTTAGGCTACATGTTTGCTTCAGCTGCCATGAAGAAGCTGAATATCTTTGTTGACTGTTCTGATCTCATTGTGAGTGATTTTTTTTTTTTTTTTACCTTTGTTTAGTTTTGTGTCATAATTTTTCCGATGTTTGAATTTATGTTGGGTATTGCAGTGTTCAGATGAGTCAGTATTGAATGGATACATTTCATATTGAAAAATCTTTAATGTGATCCATTTCCATGTGACATAGGGCTCTGGGTTGTTGTTTTTATTGCTTTGTATGTATGTATGTAGTTTCGGGCCACCGTTTGCCACTGGTAAATTTACACCCTGGTGTCTGTAGCGCATTGCTCTCATCAGTTCAGTGGGTGACACAGTGGAAGACATGTCAGGCTTTTTAACAAAAGGCTCTTTTCTAACACAAACCATCTCTCTATATCTTCATATTAGCTTTGTTGCCTAAACCTAATTAAACTGGTTTGAACTTTGGAGGTGCAGCTGGACAACAGGGCAACAGTAGTTGTCGCAGTTTCTGATGTATGATGGGAACTTATTCCAGGACTCTGTTCCTCTTACAGAAACAACCCTTTGACAAAATGTTGCATGAGTTTCGCTTTTACCGCACACTGTCTGTCATGCAGTGCGTGCTGTGTGTGACCGACAATAACGGAGAAAGAGTGCTATGCTGAGATGAATGAACGGAATGATATTGCGTTGGTCGAGCCAAAAGCCGAAAGATCTATCTAATAAATGAATGTATGGGAAACACTGATGCAGGATTTTTACCTGAACTATTCTATGTTTTTATCTTAAAGGTAAAGGCTGGAGTTTTTTTTAGTTCATTAACACCTATATAGGGCTGCACAATTAATCAAATTTTAATCACGATCACGATTTTGGCTGCCACGATTAAATTAAGATGATCGTCGCGATATTAACATGTAAAAAAACGGGCCGTGCTGCATATCATCAAATCAAGCACTTTCTCAACCAATAGTCCGCCAACCACCAGGGGGCGAACGAAAGGTTAGGGCTTCATGAAGCTGCCTAACTAACAAGCGAGCGCATCCTCCCTTTACATGCTGTTTACAATCCAGAGAGTGTGTGTGTGTGCCGGTCAGTCGGCACCTTTAAATGCTGCTGTACTGTCTGCGCCTGATTACGTCTCACTCATAGACTGTATGGATCTCACTCAATTAAAAAATTCCCCTCGTAAATTTGAAGCTGCAGCTCTACGACAGCATAGTTTGTTTTATCAATATGTTTACTAGCCTACCCCAAACGTTGCAACGCACGATATTAATCTGCGTTGTTGCGGAAGGCACACATTCGAACATCAGTTTTTTACCTCTGAATGTTCTCATTTTGAAAATAACGGTAATTCGAATTCTGTTCAAATAGCAAAGTTCGATCTGACAACGCTACTATGCTGTAAAGAGTAGGAGGGCCGCTGTGGTGAGCTGGGAAGCGGGTGCTAGTGGCAGATACTAGCTGCTACCACTAGCAGAAGTTAGCGTCGAGCTAGCGGGTGCCAGTGTAGCTGATGTTAACTGGTCCTCGAGCGTTGTGTTTCAGTACGGACTGCCCCAGGTGGGGTTTGAACCCTGGTCTCCCGCACGGCAGGCAACGATGCAAACCGTTGTGCCAAGAGATCAATGACCGCTTGGCAGTCTGGTTTGCACGTCCTTTATGGGTGAGTGAGTGCACCCGTCCCAGACCCTCCGTTACACTAGCGGCGGCGGAGTGAATCTGCCACTAGCGTCCGGGACAGTTGGCGAAGCTAGCAGCTCTTTTACTCGTGCTGCACAGAGCTTTACCTGAGCTCATTGGCTGGAGAGAAAACATAAACCGCGTTGCGCTACAAGCTCCAGTTTTGACATTGGCCAACGCGTCTAATCGCGTCTTTGCATTGACTTTACATGTAATCTCGAAGCGCGACCATGCGTCATCGCGTTTGGTGGGAACACGCCGTTACGCCTGGTATCCACTGGCATCAATGCAATTTCTTGCCGAACGCGACGCCTCTAAAAAAACGGACGTTTTGGTAGGCGGGAACACAGATCGGCCAGTTAACTGAGAGGCACGGACAATGGATAAGCAGACCCCCACCCCCCCGAGCTGTTCTATATCTCGCTCCCCATTGGACAGTGACCCTGCGTTGGACGGATTCATTTGCATAAAGTTGAGCTGCGGTCAACTTTTGGACGCGCCGCAACTGCTTGAACGGATGCGGCGCCTACCCAGAATGCTTTGCGGGTGCGTCATTAACGGTTTGACGCGTCCCATAGAAAATGAACAGGCAGCCGCGTCGCAGCGGACGCAACGAACGCCAGTGGATCCCAGGCGTTAAGATGGATTTCATTTAAATCTAGCATTTATTTTTGAGCAAAAATTTGCAGACTCTACCTTTAATTAATCAGCTTCAGGTAACCAGTAATGGTTAAATAAATGACTTGTAACTTGTTACAGGAGAATGGAGGCTCTCTGCCTTCCACCTAGCATCTCCTGGCTGAAAACCAACTTTGTAAGATCAGAGCCTCCGACCGCCACACAAATCTCCGCAATCTCTTGTTTATGACAGATAAGACTACACAAATATACACATTGTAATGCATATGATAAATAACATTATCCATTGCTCCATGGATTGATTTCTCGCCGGCTTCAATGAAAACAAATGCACGTGGCCAGGAGGAGGGTTAGCAACAGGAAAAGAGACCAGACTTAGTTCCCCTTTAATAGCCTACAGGTTTTTAGAAAAAAGAAGATTATGACAAGAGCATAAGTAGCCTAAGGATTTTAAAGTTTTCTTCCTTAAACCAACATGTTTTACAGAAGTGCAAACTAACAACTGTAGATTTGGTGATAAAAGTCTAAATTTCAACATTTAGGCTGAAGTAGCTACTGAGTGCTGAGTAGTAGGCTAACTGAGAAACTAACGAATTAATAATGGATTACCAACATTTCCTACCAAACAGGAAATAACCAGATATTTCCAGCTATTAACAGCTCACAACTGGCTATAAAGCATGAATACACGATTGAAGAACCATAACAAAGTGTGTTATCCAGTTTATTTTCAACGATAAGCCACTGTGCAGATGTATGACTGTAGGAACACATCTTCTACCACAATGAAAAGAAGGACTTGGGCTCCATGGTGACCTTCACGTGATTAATGGATGCTGTGTGTGGTGTCGCCTTGTATTTGGGAGGCACGGGGCAGGTGACACTAGTGTGGACTCGCCATACTAGGCGATTAGACGCGAGCAGGGGGGCTCGTGCAGGAGCAGCAGCAGCAGCAGAGTCGGGCCAGAAGGAGGAGGAGAGCTCGAGCTCGCTCTCTGATCTCCACTCGCTCCGCGTGACGATAAGCAGGCAGCCGCGGACGAGGATGCTCTGTTGTCTGGTGCGCACTCTCCTCCTGTCTCCAGCTCTTCACCATCACCATGGAAGAGCTTAATTAATGCACACAGGCTCTAACGTTGTACCCTCCTGTCTCCGGGAGCTCATGTATTTGACACCGCCGTTATCCGAGACCGGATCTGCGTTTTTCACCGACCCCCGAAGCACTGGACCGAGGGAAGAGGAGGACCGAGGCTGAATTGTGAAGTCTTCAGAAAAGGTACATAGCTACAGCTCTGCTCTGCTCCACACACACCGAAGTTAGCCTCTTAGCATAGCCGCGCTCTCCTATACTGCATGCAGCCAGCGGTGATGCTGTTAATGATTAGAATCAGAGGACGGCAGTCATTAATGGCCACTTTTCCTCTCGACGCTGTCATGTTTTTTGGCGGATGCAGAGGAGCGGATTCATCGCCCTGTCACCAACAATACAAGACAGATGCGTTAGAGGAGAGGAGAGAGCATAGCAGTCAGGGAGCTGACAGCAGATCAGCTCATCAGGACCCGGACCGAGGCTGCCTCTCTAGCTCATGTGGACCGGACACTGTGTGTTAGTTATAGCCCAGAGTGTCAGAACATCACTGATTGAGGTTTGTTGTAATAAGGTTGCCAGCTGTTTATTGCTGAGCAGCGGGGACCATCTGACGGCCGCGCTGCTCAGTTTTCACTACGAGCGCCCGGAGTCAGCCTGTCATTTCACATCGTTTATTTTTGGAGGAGGAGGAGGAGGAGGAGGAGGAAGGGGGGGTTCACCACATCTTACCTTGGTGGTGTCCAGGGAGAATTATCAACGCGCTTCACGGTGCTTATTTCATCAGGAATCGCTCTTTGAAAACGTCACTGTTGGGTTTCATCACGGGCGCACGGTCGACAGTGTCGATGCAGCAATGAAATTAATATTCCAAAAAAAAAAAGGGAAAAAAAAGCGCATTTGATACGCATTGTTCACATATTGAGCTTGGACTAGCCTCGGCTACATGAAGCTCAGCAGCAGCGTATAGGACAAAGAAGACAGAAAGCTGGCAGTCTGAATCCACCAGCAGACCTGTTAGTGTTACATTACAATAACGCTCCTGTCATTTTTATGTAATGTAAAGATGAATTCTTGGAGCATCACTGCAATGTGACCTTTTCTTTTTCTTCCTCTGCGGGGCCTGCTCGCAGTTCAAGGACTTACACAAGTGATGCCTGAGAGTGGCAGCTTTGAATTTACAGGCTTAATGTGTGTGTGTGTGTGTGTGTGTGTGTGTGTGTGTGTGTGTTGTGGCTTGAGCTGCATGTCATCTGCTTCTGTTTTTCCTCATGGAATATGGTCAGGTTCAGTCAATTTTGGATTGTTTGCTACATTTAGATTCTTGATGGAAATACCAGAGCAAGGCCATTATTTGTAGGGAGACATGGTATGTGACCCATTTGGTTATATTATGCATAGAAAAAAGAATCCCATACACTGCTCCGGTGTCCTTCAAGAGACCAGTTCAGTTCAAGAATCTGCCCAATGTACTTTACTTTCTACTTTGCATTTTGCAGGTGTGTGCATTTTTATGTCCTTGCTTTTCACAATGTCTGATATTTCTCAACTAAATCAAAAAGTTCTCACGTGGCCTCACACACTTTTTGTTTGTAGGCCAGTAGGAACCTGCTGCAGCCTGTACCTGTTCAGAGCGCCTCCTGCAGCACAACAGAGCCCAGGGAAAGACACAGTTGGGTTTAGCTCCTCCAAATCCGCATACAGCTATAGTGTGTGTGTATGTGTGTGTGTGTGAGCTGGTTTGTCAGATCTGGACTTGGAACAAAGACAACATATTCAATTAAAGCAAAGCAAGCCTGTTTTATTCAGCCAATTTCATACCCAGGGAAAAACATGGTGTTCTTTACATGGAGGTAAAGAAGAAAAGAAAGAGGAAGACCCTGTGGAAAGAAGTGACAGAAGAAAGATGACTAATACAGTTAACGATGGCCATTCACATAGACTCACATATAGATTGTTCAGTCACAAATGACATATTGAATGTTATGAAGACGACAGAAACACGTTTAAAGAGACATTTTCAAAGGAATGAAAGGGTGGAAACATCTTGAGACCTGAAGGAGGCTGCTCAAGCACCTATAGGGATAAATACCAGAGCAGCCTGGTTAAACTTTGAATTGACTCTGGGTGGATCTGGAACATTAGGCCCAGTTGACCTGATTGGTATGAGAAGCCGTTAAAGGGATAGTTCAACATTTTGGCAAATTGTCATAATCCCTATAGTCATAATAGGGATTATGTCATAATCCCTATAGTCTTTGGAGTAGGTTCATTACCTTTAATTGTCGGTGCAAGCTGTTTTTAGATCAGCGGGGGAGAGACGTGAGCTCTGCACAGTGCCGATACTTTCGGCGTTAACTAAATACACAATCCAACATCTCCAAAATGCTCTTGTGGACGAGTTGTGACCTGCACAGTCTTTAAGTACCTCCAGGGCTTTGACTACACATGTGACATGCTCTGCTTTGGCTAAAAAGCAATATCAGTTCCTTTTATTGTTTGGACATGAGCAGAATGTACTAATGTCATCTCCTCTCACCTTCTTTTTTTTCATTCTCAGAGGCAAATTATGCCAGCAGCACCAGAGTCGCTCCCCCTGGTGACGTGCCAGCTCATTGGTCAGACCGCTCTGCCCTCCTCCAGCCTTAGCGTCTACCCCGGCAGATCCATGCTGCTGGATGCTCCTCACAGAGCCACACCCGCACCATGAGCGCCAACGGGCCCGCCCCAGACCCATCCCCCGCGGCCCCAGAAGCCCCCCCTAACGCCACTCCCGCCCCCGCTCCGGCCCCGGCCCCGGCCCCGGCCCCAGCCCCCGCAGCGGCGCCCGCCCCTCCGGCCCAGCCCGCCTCCGGCCCAGCGGCGACCACTACCATCCCGGTAGGTGCGTTGGCACAGAAGAAGCGACAGCAGTATGCCAAAAGCAAGAAACAAGGCAGTAACGCCAACAGCAGGCCGCCCAGGGCTCTGTTCTGCCTCAACCTCAACAACCCCATACGCAGGGCCTGCATCAGCCTGGTAGAGTGGAAGTATCCTTTACACTGAGTTCTGGTGGCAGTCCTGCCGCACAGAGCTGAAATGGTTAGTTTGATCAACAGATTAGCTGATTGACATCAAATGAATAGGTAAATATTTTGATAATTGATTAATTATTACGTCCTTTCTCATGAAAAAAAACAAAAAGTGTGAGAATATTTGGCTTTTATCAAAACTACACATTTTGCGAACATCACCTCAGGTGCTGTGACACCCGTTTCATCATTTTGACCAAATAACTTAAATAATTCAGAAAATTGATACCAGATTAATGATAATAATAACATTTCTTAGTTGAAACCTTACTTCAACAGTGTTCAAATCACATATAAATGTGATCAGGGTTTCTGCGGGGTCTTAAAAAGTATAAAATTTTAAAATCAAAATTTTAGGCCTTAAAAAGTCTTAAATTCGCTGAAGTATTGTGTTCAAGTCTTAAATAATTTTAGACAGGAATAAATTTATTATGTCCATGTAATGCCACCTCAAATGCTCCCACGACACTTCATTGTGCTTTTCAATGTATTTAAAACTGCATTTCTTTTCATAATATATGTCTTAGATTTCATTCATAATGGTCTTAATAGTCTTAAATGTAAGTTGGTGAAACCTGCAGAAACACTAATTATTAGTATTACTTCATTAGATATAGTGCCTTTTTAAAGTCATTGAAGTCAAGCTACTTAAAATCAATAGGAAGGGGAAAAAAACATTAAAACATTAAACAATATATGTTTTGGGTTTAGAGAATTCTGTTCATCACGTGTTGATTTAATGGCTGCTAGCTGAAGCAATACACTGCCGTTGTTGGTGATGTGGGTAAAAACCTGCTCTGATATTCACAGGGTAAAATTCTCCTGTGTACCAGATTGAAACGGTTATCAAACACGTAGCGTAGTGATGACAGAAGACGACACAGCGAGTGTCCTGAATCCTAGTGGGGCACTTTGCAGACTAAGTAACTCAGCGCTGGCACAACACAGCTGTGTGACAGTCTGGTGGGTTTGAGGCTTAAGCAGATGTTGTCAACACAAAAGCCATCAGATGTTATAAATGAGATTGCCTACTATAAATTGCAAGGATACATGTCATAATCCACCTTTGTGTGTTTGTTGAAAAAAAAAAAAAAAGTCACTGGGGGATTTACTACCAGTCCACCGGGGATCCAGCTGCTAGCTGGGTCTGCTTTCACAAACAGTGCTGCGTGTTTATTGGTCATTTTGGACAATTGAGAATGAAAATGCTGTAATGTGGAAAGTGTGAGTTATTGCAACATTTAGGTCACAATATTTCCCTCTTTATTTCATCATCATATCTCTTTAGTTCATTCATTATTTCCATTTTTTCACTTAGTTGCTGTAATGCAGCTTTCTGGTGAATCGGCAAATTAAAGCTGAGTTTGGAAAATCTGGCTTTAAGAGTTAATCCGTACGGTGCATCAGTGTAATACAGTGGTTCACAAATGTTTCAGCTGGTGGCCATGTAGTATGAAGTTTAATCTGCTCCTTACCTCTCTTCACAGTGTACATATGATGACATATGTGACATATTATAGTAGTTCAATCTGTTTGTTTTGGCTTCTGTAGCTATTACCATCAATACAATAGGCTATAATACAACTAAATGCCTAGCCTATTATTTTATATGAATAGTTCATGTCATGAATTAATAATGAATGAATGAATTTATTTATTTATTTCGAACATAAAAAAAAATAAAATTTAAAAACAAAAAATAGAATAAAAACAACAGTGTCTGAAAAGGAGCAGGTAGAAGTAAAACTTATATGACCATACCCTTATCTTACTTATCTGTTAATAAATTAAACAGCTTCATAAATCAATTTAGAACCAAATATAAACATACAAACAACTCTCCCCAATTTATTTACAACCCAAATTAAATATATACACACATTCATCAAAGTATTTACAATCCTAATATTATCCACCCAGTGAATATTCATAATAATGAATCATTATAATATAATTATCAATTGTATGATTATTGTTATTATAATAATTAATAATTTAACAAACAAACTAAATAATACCTTAACACATAATAATTTATTCATTCATATTATATAATGTATCATTTCATTTTGCTGTGTTACCTTATTGTCTTGCACTGTGTTTTCCTTAACTTCTCTCCTCAGGCCATTTGATATCTTTATATTAATCGCTATTTTTGCCAACTGTATGGCCTTAGCTGTCTATGTCCCCTTCCCTGAAGATGATTCCAACTCCACAAACCATGACCTGGTGAGTACCCTTTCTACACCTTTCTCACTTTGTTGTTCTCCACTCTGCTCTCCGCTCTTCACCCACTGGATGCCTGTTGAATCAGCGCTTCTACTTTTCACTCAACCACAGCCTGCCCTGCAATCAGCGCTGCATAATTCGTGAACTGTTTGAGCTGACAATTTTCAGAAGAATGTGGTGTTGTTTGCTTGAATTGGGCGGTGTTATCTTTGAATGCATGGACACACTCTTCATAGGGTTGTGCTATGTTAGTGATAAGGAGAATAGGAGGAGAATAGGAGGATTACTGCCTGTTACTGGCTTTTTGTTTGGTTAGCTTACATCTGTGTCATGTGTTATGTAATTTCAAGATAAGTTATGAAATGCATTTTGACTTTGTAATCCGTGCTGTTGATAAAGTTAGATTTTTTTAAGCGATTTTACAGCACTAGTACACATTCAGGCAATCTGACATCACTGCAAAATGGCAAACTCACTCACGATATAGTAAACCATGTAGAGAGGAGTGAGCGATTTAGTTGCAGGCTTGATCTTCAGCGCTCACGCTGAGAAACACTTTGACAACAGCGGTGCTTTATCATGTCATAGTTTTCCTGCTCAGAGTTTTATTCAGCCCTCTATTTTTAGATTTTTTTTCTCGTCATTGCACCACTCTGTGCACCTTATGCATTTATGTCCTGTGTGATGAATTATGGGTGATGTAGTGTTGTAAGCATTGTTCCACAGCTGAGGATGAGTGCGCTCAACAGAAAGCCTGACAGACACGCAGAATGTGGTCCTTACAGGAGCAGAATTCAGCTGTAGCGTTCAATGATTCATGAGCAGCTTATACAGCGTGTCTGCAGACATTTGAATGTTCTCGAAAGCGCCGTCGTCTGAGAGCGGGAACAAGTTAGAGAAAGGTTACCAGCCTGCTGGAAGAGACCGGGAGGAAATGTTCCTCCGCTGCTGAACCCGCTGCGCAAGATAAGCTACAGCTTTTTGGTTAAAAGTGTGTCTGGTCTACTTTAGCAAAGTGAGGTGTACTGCTTCCCGGTTTGACCTCCTGGAGGGTGACCTCAGGGTGTTTGTTTACACAGCGGTGGTGCATCAGAGGAAAGTGGGCCATCTGGGACATTACAGTGTCTGATACAGTACTATCTACACAGTGTGTTGTCAGTGTGTTTAGCTCGGAGTGAAATTTGAAGTGACTGTCCTAATACTGACCTGAGAGAAAATGTACACACTTACATAACAAATATGGGGGGGAAAACAAAGCATCTGGTGAAATGTTGTGAGGTTGGTTAGAAAGCTGCTGCAGAAGCACATCAACTGTCATGATACTGTCAGTGTAGCGTAAATACATCACACTACATCACAGTTATACACTCCACTAGGTGTCTGCTTGCTGGACTGAAGTCGTCACACACACCCCGGCTCTCTTTGTGTTTGGTTTGTGGTAACATCAGTCTGACCCATGCCTGTACTGTTGATATGCAAAGGAGTGATAATGAAAATCAATCAATTCTAAATGTACAGTTTATTTACAGTTTTTTTCCAATTGCTAAAACACAATTTTGCAAACTAGCCTGGTTTTTATCAAAATACTTAAAGGGATAGTTCAACATTTTGGCAAACTGGCCCATTGCCATAATCCCTATAGAGAGCCTAAGCGGAAGCAGGAAGTAACGGTTGCCATGGGACCTCAATTCGGAAAAAGTCTTCATGTAAGGGAACGGAAGTCAAAGTTTTATTCCGTGATCCGATTGAATTGCGCCATGAGAAAAAAATATGACCTCTACCTGTTTAAAACATAACGTTTCATGCCGAGAAATCAGCAGTTTATCGTAAAACGGCAACGGAAGAATGTATTTTGTGTGAAGACTGCTCTATGGACTACAGATCTGGTGTCCCACAAAAAATACGTCACCAACTGACACGGGAAAGGGCGGCATTTGGTGTGTGACGTCACCTACGCGACTTGTAGTCTTTCTATTCTGGTTACGGATTCTTTGGAATTTTATTTCACAATAGTTTTTAGGGCTGTCCCGATTATCATATTTTGATCGCGATCGTAGCGGAAATACTGAAAGTAATGGCAAACAAACACTGCATATCTCCTAAATCAGGCAGGTTTCCAGGATGCCAAGTAGCCTACTCATTTTAATGTAACAATTGGCGATGAGAACCGGTGTCAAAAAGAAAGAAAAAAAAAAATTCGACAACGGTTACCATGGCAACGAATGAAGCTTCGAAGCTTCGATTTTTTTGGGTCAACCCTAATAGTTTTACAACAAACTGCTGATTTCTTCGGCATGTAACGTGATGTTTTAAACAGGTAGAGGTCATATTTTTTTCTCATGACACAATTCAATCGGGTCACGAAATAACACTTTGACTCCCATTCACCGTGGAGACTTTTTCTGAATTGAGGTCCTTGGCGACTGGTACTTCCTGCTTCTGCTTAGGCTCTCTATAGTTTTAAGAGTAGGTTCGTTACCTTTAATTGTCGGTGCAAGCTATTTTTAGAACCGCGGAGCAGAGCCGCGAGCTGCTCAGAGCTACGTTACAGAGGCTAATGGCATTTCTTGGTTTCCTTCATCAAACTCATGGTTTGAAATCCACAACGTGAACAGAATATGCACATTTCTCAATTTAGATCATTTCAAGTTGATGGCAGGTGTTTACCGTGTTTTAGCAAGACCTTCTGAGCAGGCTCCATCCAAACCCCTGAGGCTGGTACCTGTGCAGCGATGATGGTCAATGCTTCATATGGCTACAGCGGCAACACCTTTTCATCAACACCAAACTCTGCACAGCACTCAGTCGTGCCATTAGCAAGACACCTGCCAAGTGTGAAGTTAGTTTGCGCAAACCATTCAAGAGCTTTGCACACTGACGCCGACACGCACAGTTTCAGTGTCAACATCAAGCCAGAAACACTCAGATTGGGCCGTCTATTTCTGGCTCTGCAGGTTAGAGAATAACTGTGAGGTGACTCTGAGTGTTGAGAGAAGGTAATTTCACTTTCAGCTGAATTGTAGCTATTGTGTTTTAGATGGCTGTTGAGATAAATAGCTCTCAGTGACAGACGCCACTCACCAATATGTGCCAGGCTTTGCGCTGATAACTGATCACGTGTGTAATGTTGACGGGGACTTCTTTCATTTTAGTAACTTTTTATAGACCCTAAATTCAGAGTATTGTTAGACTTTTCCACAGCTTTCACTTATGTTAACATCACAATGTAACAGAGAGGAGTGCAATACTGATTCTAATACTACCCGTAGAGCGTCAAACTAAACAACTAGGCCACATCTCAACTGTCAAAAATGCAAGGCAAAGAACCATGAAGTGTTTAACATGATGGGTAGTGATTTTAATTGTCCAAATTTGTAATATATAGTAACTCTGCTATAAACAGTCCTTGCAGATTTTTTTTTTTTGTGATCGTTGTGGGCAAATATCCTTCAGTATGCAGTGGGTTTTCTAAAAAAAAATGTGATGGAATATGCCTGGTGTTTATGCAGTTTATGCCATGAAATTGCAGGATTTGCTAAAATTGTGGAAGCTGGCAAAAATTCATTTGATGAATGATCTCATTACCTTCATGTAAAAAGAGTCATTGCTAACTTCTTATGATAAGCAGGCAGACTACATCGCAGAAAGTGCAGGGAATATTTAAGTTCTCATCTTGTTTTATTTCAAAACTTAATAAAAAATGACTTCCCGAGTCAAAAACGTTCAGTAGCTTTACAAAATAAAGAATGTGCTACATCTGATGTTAAAAAAGAAATTTAAAAAAAATCCTGGTTTCGTTTATCTTCTCCTGCGAGGTGATGTTGTTATGTCGCATAAATACGTCGCTTCATAACATTCCCAAGGCAACAGGGGAAAATGGCTGCTCCATGTGTGACATAAATATGCAACATTTTTTATGCACACTTTTTTTGCAACAAAAATGCGTTCCCATAATATGCAGACTTTGGCTGACTAGTGTTTAATTATGCGATCTTTCTGGAGGGACTGTGTGAACACGAGTGTCAGATTGGATTTATGGATCAACCGTTGAAGAATGAACCTGAAACGCTACATTTCACGCAGCTCCTATGAGACGGTCCAGAGCTGAGCAGTGTCACTGATGTGACACACATGCTGCATGAAGAAGACCATTAGGTAGAGATGAGAGGACAAACTTACCATAATCCTTATAGAGCAAGTCTTCCACATCTGCACTGTAGGTTTTTTTCCCTCCTTATAGTTATACGGCATATTGAGTCTTCTCCAACATACAGCTTTACATTGCTTGCGCAGGACTTTGGTTTAATTCTGCAGTGTCAACAATAAATCAGATACCAGAGAGGGTGAATAATGCAATTTCTCCCTTTTCAGCAGAGGCTGAACAATAGAATACTTTGTAGGGCAGGTGTGCCAGCTCGGCCTTAGCTGCTCTACAGAACTCACACTGCACTCACAGGAGGAGTGCTAGAGGGAAAACTGCTGAGCTGGTTTTGCCACGGTAGCCGGCACGTAGGGCTGTAGTGAAGACTCGTGTTTCATACCACTCTGCTCTGCAGCCTCACAGGTGGAGCAGCCACTGATATGAAACCTGAGAAAGGTGTTGAGAAGACTGATGTGTAAAGTAAGGATGGTATTATGTCACAAAGCAGCAGATCTGTGCAGGCTTTTACTCATAGAGCCCTTTAAAATCAGTTTTATTTTTTCCCAAATTCCTTTTTTTCCATTTTAATTTTTTTTTTTTTTACCTTTTACTCTTATTTTGAAAGATGAAAGAATTTGAACAAGTTGTCACAATCTGATTTCAGATTCCTTCCAATCACTGCTCACTGCTCTTATAAAATGTTTCATTTTGCATTCTACATTCAAAAATAAAATTGGTATATATAGAAAATCTGTTTTATTTTTCCCAAATTACGTTTTTTCCGTTTTAATTTTTGATAATTCTGTTTTTTTTTTTTTTTTTTACCTTTTACTCTTATTTTACTACCAAAAGAGTGTGTTTTTAATGTTATTGACTAATGTACCAAGAAATTCCATCAGCCTCCGTAGCGTAGCTCTGACCAGCTCGCCGCTCTGCTCCGTCGTTCTAAAAATATCTTACACCGACAAATAAAGGTAACAAACCTACTGCTATGACTGTAGCGATTATGGCAATGGGCCAATTTTCCAAAATGTTGAACTATCCCTTTAAGGTGAAGCCCGGCATTACTACGGAAAGTCGCGTCGCTCATACTGATTACAATGGGCGATTCCGTCCGCAATTCCGTGATCGCGGAAATCATGGGGCCCTAGATACACACCTTCTAGGCTTGTGGATGTGCAGCTCAATTGACTCGGTGCATTGTCAGTAAGCTCACACTCTCAGTTAACATGAATTCCTGAAAGGTAGAAATGCTGCTGCTATTCATTTGTGGGTGCAGTAGTGTGTAAGTGGTGTCTAGGTGCTGCAGAGATGCTGTGAGTTAGAACAGTGTAATGCTGCAAAGTCATAGAGGCCTTAATAGCATGAGTGTGCCCGTCTTGTTAGTAAGGCTTGGTTAAATGCAGCAGCTCATTATAAATAGAAAGCAATTTCCTCCTCAGGCAGAACACAGGGCAAAAGATTGGGGTCCTGCTACCACCAGGAGGCACAAGTGAGTAACAGGATGTAACGAGGACACATACACACACGCGTCGTGAAGACAACAAACTCTGTCAGGAATCTGCAGTTCCTTTCTTCATCCCTCTCTCGGCTCAGCTCTCTCCTTTATTTAGTCCCTCCGCTGTAATAGTAAGAAGTGCGCCGCAAACACAAACCCGTTCTCGCACGTGACCGCGTCTCCTCGGCACCCACCTTGTCTAGGGGACAGACAAATAGTCTACGAGCCTCCTGCCTTTGCTTTAAGGTCATTTCTGACTTATCTATCTGAGACTCATCACCCCGGGCAGCTCCTGCTGAAGGTAGCTGAGCAAAAACAATGACCTTTTCATGGTGAATATGATTCATACATCTCATCCTTTGTAAGGAAACATGCAGCGAATTGCGTCTGGTATCATGCAGTGTTTGCCCGTATCATTGTTATTGCATAACTCTGGAGCTGCAGTGCTATTTATTTTACTGGGGACAAAAGGACACCAATGTAAAGACTGAAAACGTCCGCGCACGAGCCAATACAGAGGTCGTATGGACGCCAGCAGGGGACTCGCAGTTTGAATCAGTTTTACGTCTGGATGCTGGTACATTTTTGAATGTGAGGGGCTATGATTGAAGCGTGCTATGAATATGGCAATCCTGTTCAATTAATAATTAAAATAATTTCCTTAAATATGTAGAATAATATATTGTAACATCTCAAGAAGCTAAGAAGACAAACGTGGTTTATGTAAAAAGGGCGGTCAGGTCATTATAAACATCCGTGGCAGTTACATGCTTGTCATCTCCCAGCAGTGTTATGTTGCTGTTTCTACTACGGCACATAAACACTGTCATGTCTTTCACTGTTGTTACAAAGGCTTTGAAGAAATATGTTACATTCATTTTATTGATAACACTATATAATAAGTACACACTATTAAGCATTAAATACTGAATTCATCATTTATAACACATGAATACTCACTAGTATGTAGTTTATAAACACATTTAAAAATGTTTTACTCATCATTGATACGCACTAACTATATTTATAAACTACATACTACTGTAATGAGTATTCATGTGTTATAAATGAAGAATTCAGTATTTATTAATGCTTAACTAATGATTAATAGTGTGTACTTATTATAATAATATTTTTTTATCTTGTACTGTATGTGTCTTTGTATTGTCTCCTTATAATGGACCTGAGTCCGTAATAATAATAAAAGATTATAGTCAGTGTTTCCCATTAATTAACCGCCACAGTCTCGTTTGGGCCCGCCACAGTCTCTCACAGAAAAAAAAAAGTATTATTATTTTTTTCTTAGGTGTGTCTACGTGCGGTGCGCCCGCACGCGAGAGAAGTGGCAGTGTGAGAGGCTGACTGGCAGAGATGAGAGCTGGTGAAACGCTAGCATGGTTATTTAAAACACCATCTCTGATCTCTGCCTGCACATAGATACAGACAGGGGCGCACGCTAAATGCGCTATATCGCGCTAATTGCTCAGCTGCGGCGCTATATCGCTCGCTCGGCCCCCCCCCTCCCCAGTCGCGCCACAGTCTCCTGAAATCCTGTGGGAAACACTGAAAGTGTTACCGTTTTATTTACACTCTTTTGGACATAGTCCTTTTTAACATTTCATAATATTAAGTGATTAAAAAAAATCTAACAAACCTTTATTGCAAAAATCTATGTATCATATACGTATCTTGGTATTTATGATATAACTTCTGTTTTTATAAAACAGGCGTATGCTGCGTTCACATCTTGGGAGAAGCCGACAAAGAATACCGGCGATGGCAACGGCAAACAGCAATGCCGTCCGAAGCTAAAATATTTGAACTTTAGCTGTCCACTGCGACGGTATCCTCAACCGGATGTGACGTATGCGTTGAGTATGTCGACATCGCCATAGCAACATAGTGATGTGTTTTGCTGTCGTGCCGTCCCGTCGGACCGTTTGTTTGTTTTTACTGTTACATCCAGCGGCATCGGCCATCCGTGATTCGAAATGAGCAACTAGTAGTAACAAGGAGAAGGTCTTTCCTGATGTAAATACATCCCAACAATCATCACAGTGCTGAACTTGTGACTGGAAGTCAATGTCCGCTGACTGATCACACTGGAAATGTCTCTGTGTGACACTCTGCCACTGAGAGGCATCCACTGCTTCTTATCAAAGAGCATCAGAAGAATTCTTTTGAGTTCATGGTTTGCAATATTGCCAATGCTTCTATAATGTCTTCCCATAAAACTATCTTAAGGACACAGATATCATCTTTAAAGAAGACATATTATGTCGCCTTTCCATAAATTAAAATAGTTCCCAGGTGTCTTAAAGACATGTCCGTGACATGCTGTGGTCAAAATACCACAAGGATCAAACATCACAGCTCTTTTCATCCTCTCAAAACAGCCCTGTTCAGAACAGCTGGTTTCAGTCCCTGTCCCTTTAAATGCAAATGAACCACTGCTTGCCCCGCCCCTTCTACTGCTACCAGGTAGGGGTGAGGTTAAGCAAATTTGAAAGCTAGTTACATAACTGGAAGACAACTGAGGGAACAGCTCATAAAACCACATGGATTTCAACCTAGGGAGCCTGAACATTACAGATTTTTTTTGTCAATTCTCACATTTTGCTTTCAAAAAGTGATATTTCCATAATATGTCCCCTTTAAAGAGTATTACTGACACCAAGATCAGAAATGTCTGGATTTTTAAAATAATGTTTTATACTGTTCATTATCTGGTTTCTACTATGCTGCATGGTGTATGAGCATTTAGCATATTTTCCTTGTTTTGGGCTTCAGGCTCTGTGTAAGCTGAACAACAACAACACGCACAAACAAGCCTGGTTATTTAGTTGTACAGCTTTTAGCCAGCAGTGCACCTGATGACTGAGTTATCAGCCAGCTAAAACACTGAGGGAGTTATTGACATGTATTTCCATCCATGGAGGGTTGTAAAGGTCCATGTGTCAGTTTCTTTGGCTCAGCGACCGTATGGCAGTAGTGTAAATGTAGTGTAAATGTGTACATGTATGTAACGGGCAAAGCAGTTGGCTGTGTGTGTGTATTCTGGTTGGCACAAGCAGCAACGTCTGGACTGTGGACTCCCATAGAGATGATGGTAGAAGTATGTGTTTAGTCACTTAACGTAACTGCTCATTTGTGGCTCACACTAGCACTGTCCCTGCTTGTTATCTTGGATGTGTATTTCTGCGTGTGTGTGTGTGAGAGAGAGAGTGTGTTTGGGTTGTGTAAGTGAGAGAGAGAGCGAGATGTTGAAGAGGGAGTCAGAGCTGCGTTAGCTTAGCTGTGTAGATTTGTGAAAGTGCATTCATGATGCTGCAACTACAGAGTGTGTGTCAAACAGGTCTCCTAAAGCAGAAGAACAGACCATTTATGAATCAACAGATTTTTTCCCCCAGCTCTGTAAATAACTGTATCAACTTCAATGAATTCTCTATGCTTTGTTTTTGTACTTATCATCTCAGTGTTTCAGTGTGGAAGAGGATAAGGGCCACTGTGAAAAAAATAAGTGAATTCTGTCTTTTTTCCTTAGAGTTCTGAGTTTAAAGTCAGAATTCTGACTTTAATCTCAGAATTCTGACTTTTTTCTCAGAATTCTGAATTGAATCTCAGAATTTAAAGTCAGAATTCTGAGAAAAAAGTCAGAACTCACTTTTTTTTTCACAGTGGCCCTAATACTCTTAATACGCATTTCAGAAAAGCCTGATGTTACGTAAATTTCAGTTAACATAATTATGTATGATGACATATTTGTATTTTACATCAAACTCACAATAGATGATAGAGTTTTCTTATGTTTCAACATCTTCAACTCCATCTGCTTAGCCAGTTATAGTAACATAAACCAAAAGCAAAGAAAGAAGCACCAGTAAAGCTAAAGAACAGTCAGTATAAAGTGTAAGATTATAGTTGTAGAGACAATATAGAAATGAAGTGTGCTAGTACTGTGGAATTGTAAATGTATTACATTTTCAGTGTACACAAAGTACCTGTGATAATGCACCATGGAAGTTTACAGTAACAGTCAAGAATGTCTTTTTTTAATTTTATTTTTTAAAAATGTCTTTTTGGTTTGTTCCTGTTTGCATAATCGTCACCTCCTATTATTTTACTCACCTTTTTACACTAAAACCGCTGTTTGATTTTTAGGTAAATGTGCACCCACTTCTCCGCCCACGGGAAAATGACAAAACAATAGATTGAAATGCAAAACGTCTGCTGTGAGAGAGGGAGCTGGACACCGGCGTTGTTGTTGTGCTGCTCTCTTGTCTGTAGCTTTGAAGTGGAACAGATTGGTGGGGTTATGGCATGTTTTTAAAGCATATGTTGATTGTAGTGTGTACAGAATTGTAGTGATGACAACATCTCTCCCATGATTATACTAAATTCATACATTTGATCATGTCATTTCCTGCCAGTAAACTAAACAATAACTATATATTGAAATATTTATTTCTATTTCTATGTGGCTGATTCTCCCTAGGTGCACACATGCTTGCCCTGTGTGTGTGTGTGTGAGGGAGACTGAAGTCGACAGAGTCAGAGAGTTGAATGTAACGTGTGAGGAATGATAACTCAGGTTGACACCGAATCAAAACAGGAAAAGGAGTTAAACCCAGACAGAACAACGGAGACACCTTCATGTGAGACAGTGTCTGCTGACTGTAGATCAGTGTGTGTGAGCCACAAAGCTATCATACATTTCAATAGAAGTGCAGCACTGAGCTGATGCAGCGTGGAGCTTTAAGAGCCAAGGTTTGGCTTTGGGGATCCTACTTTAATTTCCTGAGTTTCGGTCATCGCTTTGGTTTCCATGGCAGCGGCTCTGCGTCTCATGTACTTCCTCCTTGCAAAGACACACACCTGCAAGCTTGAATGTGTGTTTTCACAGATGCGCCGAGCAGGAGCAGAACAATAACGCTCACATGTGATGAGACACAAATGAACAAACAAAGAAAATCAAGATGAGGAAAAAGGAGACGTTCATTTAAAACATTTGTCATTTTTTGTCTGTGTGTGTTTATATCAGTCAAAACATCAGCTTGGCCAAAATGATGCGGTAAAAAAATGTAGAATTGCATCACTGACACAATGGAACAACATGAAGAAATGCTCCATTCCCACTTTACTGGCAAGAAAAAGTTTTCTGCATGAATTGGTCATTTAATGCGATCTGATCTACATATACGTCACAAGTAGTAGTTTATTGTTCTGACTCAGTAATGGACATTGCTAAGGTCACTGTGCAGGCTTCTGCCACTACACCCATTGACATAAAAGAGTCCTATTTTAATAGCCAACTCTACCAGACAGTCACTATTGCAGTCACAGATGCTCAACAAAGCCAAATTATTTTTAGGAGCTAAATAATATTTGTTAACTGTTAATCGATAAGAAGAACTTTGGCCGATTCTTCTTCTTTTTTTTCTTTTTTTTAGCTATGTCAGTCAACTCATGGGGGGCTTGTCAACACGTGCACACTTCCACTCGTGCCTTCAGCCATATTTTACAGCAAAGCGTTACATGAGAGGACTTCTTACACTTATGCTGTGCACTCCCTGTGATAGATAGATAAGTCAAAACAAACTTTGAGTGCAACGCGGGCTTCACCCTGTAAGGACGGTGCCCCTAAAATAAAAGAGGAGGCGCTCTCCAGCCGGCCCCGTCACTCACCTGCAGCTGCACAGACGAGCAGAGGAGCGCTCTGCTGTTCTGACGTGGATGTGCCGCAGCACAGCGGGAGCAGTGTGTGTGTGTTTTATATATTTATCGGCAAGAAAAAACCCCCCAAAAAACCCACCGTTGATCATCCTCTTAATCACCAATAGAGGACTGGCCACTCGGCACGAGCCTAATCACAGACACTTGATGGAGTGTTGAATCTCATCTGTTAACGGTTATAATCGCTTACGAGCATCAGTTATCAGTCTGAAATAAAAATTCAAAATGCATCCCTAGTTTGGATCAATTAAGTTAAAATTGATAATTTTCCACGGCACACCTGATGAACTCTCACGGCACACTAGTGTGCCACGGCACAGTGGTTGAAAAACACTGCATTAGACCACAATTCATAGCTCACGCTCCCTGATCTCTGGCAACCAAGAAACCCATTCCCATCTCCGTTCAGTGATCGTATCCCTTCTCAGCTGTGTGTCGATTGTGTAACTTTAGGGCAAAACTAAGTAATACCATCGGCAACCACCTTATGCAACAACATATTCAGTGTGATGGTCTTCCTCTGTGCAGATATGTACTTGGTGGGTATGACCTGCACTTGGTGGTGTTTTCTTTGGCAGTGGGACATCTACATCCTCACACAACTCACTCCCACCCCCACAGCACCGCACACAGACACACAGACACACAGACACACAGAAACTTGTGTCTGCAATGCATTACACACAAGCCGCTCATACTAACAAACAGATGGGCACAGCTGTGACACAAAACATGGTGTGAGTGCATGTCATGATGTTGTGTCTGGTAGACGGGCTACTAGGTTTCAATTAGGGATGTCACCATTACTTGTTTTCACAATTAATTGCAGTATTAAACGCCATGATTATTTAATTTAATTTTAATATTATTTAAAGCAGAAGTAAGTGATATTATTTTTGTTAATATAAGTCTTAAATAGTTATATCTTCCGACAGCAATCACTTACATAGAGTGTTTGGACTGAAACACGGGTCTCTCAGTCCCTCTGCTCTGCTCTGAGCCGAGGAGAAAACATTTATCGTATCCTACAGTTTTTATCCAATGAGGAGAGAGAACGGCATGCAGGGCTGTGTGTGCAGCCAAGGAACGCCGTGAATGTGGCGACGTAGGGACGAGGACTGTTATGGTGCGTTCAAGGAAACTCGTATTTTTCCGACCGTGAAGTGGTACCAGTTCGATCTGGTACGAGTTCACCGGTCGGAAGTTACGAGTGGCCGTTATAGTGACTTTCACCAGTAAAACAGGTCGGAAAAACACGAGTGGGTTGCCTGGAACGCTACAAAGTCGTAAGTTGTGACTTGAAGCTGTAATTTACGATTTCAAAAGCCTGCCTGGAACGCAGCATTAGCGAAAACGACCGGACCACTCACTTCTGCTTTAATTCCTAAATACCATCACTTTCCAAAAAAGGTGATGTCGGCACAACACGCACGGAACGAAAACAAAGTTACACATCAACCGCGTATGTAACTTTGTTTACGTTCCTTGCCAGTTGCAGAGATGTGCACGAGTGGTAAATGGTAATATAATTTGGACTATTTGATTTTACACATTCATAGTGTTGTAAAATTATTTATGTATAATAATCGTGATGATTTCTCTGACAAAATCGTACCAAGAAAATCTATTATCGTATAATCACTAGTTTCAACGTGGTGCATGCATGTATAGGGCCCTTTTCTTTTTTCTCAAATTCCGTTTTAATTTTTGGGAGTTGTTTTTTTTACCTTTTACTCTTATTTTACTACCAAAAAGAGTGTGTTTCTAATGTTTATGACAAAAATTTAAGCAAATTAAATCGAAATTACTTTAAATTTATTGAGGTAACAAACAACACTTTCCCTCCATACCTTAAGAACACATACTGCATGATGCAACATAACACTACACGATACTTTGAGTACCAACAATACATTAATGCTTGAGCTTTAAACTGTTTCCAGTGTAAACATATATCATTTCCTTGTTGTTCACATGGCTTTTGTACAATAGGTGGTGAAGGGGGAGGGGGCATGTGAAACGACAGGGGGGAGGTGCCATCCAGATTTGCTTCCCTCTGTGCAGTTTTATAATTTCTTCCTCCACCCGAAAACAGCATTTCAGTCAAAAAAATGCCAAAAAATAAAGACAAGCCCCATGTGTAGCGCACATTGGACATCTATCCCAATATAGCCTGCACATTCAAGCACACTTATTCACTGTGCAAACCTGTAGGAGTAGGCGCTGAAGAAGCACTAAACGCTGGCTGCCCTCACCCCCCTCTGGCTGGGCTGCATGGCACTGACTGATCTATACAGACAGGGGGATGGAGAGAGAGTTTGCCAGAGATGGAGAGCGAGCGTGGGGGGGGGGGGGGGGGGGGGGGGGGAGGGAGCTGCAGCAGGGAGTGATGTGGGAAGTCCTACAGAATATATGCCGGCTCATTGTGTGCACAATCAGATCCACAATGACACGATTCCATCCGTGTGACACTCGGGAGAGATCTGCTCTCAAACTGTCCCGTGACCGATGGCTGCAGGGTTCTGATCGGTGCACACAGCCACGTATCGGCTGCTGTGTTGTGTTGTGTTGTGTTGTGTTGTGTGTCTCTCTCTGTGCTGTTTGCATGCACCCAGTGTGTACGATTGCTGCCTGCTGCCTGCCACATATGGCTCGCTTTGACATTGGTATTATTGCTTATAGTTTGTTGTGTTTGCTCTGCTTCTAAGCGCTGTGGTCGCACACAGATATCAAACATGCATGATGTCACTCTGACTCATGTGACTCTGGGCTTGTTGCCACATGCTCAGACGCAGCTTCTCTTACACGCACATGTTGTAGCTCTCAGGTGGTCATGTAGAAAATCTATCAGAAATACATGAAATATACGGTTTGTATTGGTATTTATATAAGAAATGAATTAACATATATTAAAGCAGCAATTATCAGTCTATTCATCGGTTTGTTAATCAACATTAATCATTTTTTTATTTCTTTATAAAGAAAAACTCTCCTGCTTTTCAAATATGAATATTTTCTGGATTTGTTTTGTCCTCTGGGTTTGATTCTATAAACAAGGAATACGAAGTCATCGCCTTAGTTTGTGGGGAAAATGACACTTTACAGCCCTAACAAATATATTATGTATATGTCAAGGCTCCTGGTGTCTGCAGCTTCTTCTACTGTACAAAAAAGATGAAGTGAAGAGTGAAAGTCTTATAGGTCAACTGTAATGGACTGTTTTCTGAATATTGATAGTAAAATAAGCTTAATGTTGTGATTGTGTTACACTGATCCATACAGTACAATGACAATCAGATCCCCATCCATACTGCGTATGTGCCAAATTGCATTTTCTTTGCAATGATCCTGTCTGTTCCATTATCTAACCACTAATGGAATGTGGTGATATTTTATGGTCACAGGCGTCTTCATGAACTCATTACTTGAAATAAAGTATCAAGATTTTTTTTTTTACAAGCTGTCAGTCAGTTTAATTAGCCTCCCTGGTACGTTTTCATCATTGGCTCCTCTAATGTATTTCCTTTTTAGGGTCCTTTTTAAAAAAAAATATTGTTGATTATACTCTAGTGGAATTTACCTCCCAGTATTTCAGTGGTTTAAAGAGATAGATAAGGTCATAATGGACCCTGGCAGATTCAGTAAGGATAGTGTTAATTCACCCTTTTATATAATTATCTATGATTGTGGTTGGTTTTAATAGATGAACCTGTCTCAGTAAACTGAAGTTGGTATTTGTATTTGTCGTCTCTTATCGCATGTGATGCTGGATTCAGACATTAAAGGCCCCCACATAGCTACTCGGGTGTACTTGATTCGCGGGCTCAATGCGAACCCAGAGCGGACGTCCACAAAGCACAAAGCTAAATTTCTATGGCCGTACGGACTGCGCGTACGTGTACTCGGTGTAACACGATAGACTGTTTTGCGGGAAGTCTTCACATTGACCTGTTTTAAATGTGACACCGTACACTCGACTATGAAACCTCAAACCTCACAGTACGCGCACAGTACGTCCGAGTATGTGGGGGCCTTAACTCTCGTTTTGCTGCATCTGAGTGACATTTTGGGATGCCAATTTGCCTCTCACATCCTATTGGACGCACGGAGGTGAGCACTGCGCTCAAGTTGAGCCGGCTCAACCCCCGCGCAACGTGCAATAGCGGCATGCGCGGGTATTGCTCACCGCTCCGCACTGTGCGGACCATGGGCGTGTCTGCGCTGCGCAACACATACACAATGAATGGTAAGCTGTGCGCTCACCGCGTCCTATGTGAAAAGGTCTTTAGGCTCTAAGTTTGCTTGAACTTTCACCTTTGACGTCATCATCATAATGTGACAGTCATGAGTCAATCAGGGTCGGATCGGAACCTCGGGTTTTCGGGCTGTCGGGTTTTTCCGAAGACCTCTAGTGCAGTGGTTTCCAACCTTTTTTGGCTGATCGCGACCGCCAATCATGCGTCAGCTCAGATATTTTAATATGCTACATTTTATTTGATCTTGATTTATATTTGAGAAAGTGAAAGTATAGAATACAGTTGTTTATGATTGTGTGCTGTGTTTTTAATCATAATTAAAAAAAAAAAGTTAAAATAATATTTTTATCAATTATTTTTTATTATCAATGACTAGACATTTCAGGTGACCCAATTTGAATTCCAGGCGACCCCACGTGGGATCTCAACCCTAAGGTTGAAAACCTAGCGACTCTCAGCAGATAAGGGAATCTGCACATTCTCCTAAATGCCAAACTATTCCTTCAAATGCTGTAGCAGTGTAACAGTGATTGAAGGATGACACGTGGCTGGTTTTGTAGTTATGAGGCAATAGTCAATATTGTCATTATTGAATTTCTGCAGTAAATATTAGAGGGCTGTGATTAGTTTTGATTCCTGTGGTTTTACCTGGGAGGCCGCAGTTTAAACCTGAGTGTATGTAGATAATGAACAGTAATGCACAATTAGTGGCTCTATAACTGCAAAACAAGCTGTTTCATTGTCTTTTTATGACTCCATTTCCATTCTATTTGTATGCGCAAAATTAATTTAGTGATTTTTTTTTGTGTGTGTGTATAGTGTGGAGGAAGATACACGGGGCCTCCTGAGCATTGCAAACAGGCTCATCTGAATTCTTAATAGGTTTACATTAGGCTGTTGGCCTGGCTCAGTCGTATGGCGAGTTGTGTAGAGGAACGCTTGGTTAAGCGGGTTAGAATCCTTTGTCATATGGTGAACTGAACCCTGAGTGTGTGAGACGGGTGAGTCGTGCCTGTAGACATGAGCGCTGTGCTGTGCGGCAGGGGAAGGGTCTGCTCGGCTGGGAGAGTCCAGGCGGAACGTGTAGCATTATTCCGTGCGGTGTACTGCTCAGCGTGAGGCTGCTAGCGTGCTTTTTAGGACATTAGCATGTTCCGTGTGTGTGTGTTTGTGTGTGTGCATGAGTTCACCATGTATCATGTTGTGGAGATAGCGGCTGTTGAAGTGAACACATTAAATGCTGATATGAGAAAAGAGAACATACTACAGTAAGACTCTTTACAGCACAAATAAATGAAGATGAGTCAGAGATATTTATGGTCAGCCCCTAAAGGCCTCTTTCCTTCTATCCCCCCCCACCCTCTCTCTCTCTGCTGCTTTCTCTCTCTATTTCTGTTCATAGTTCAACCTGCTGATGATCAAATAAATTGCTGGTTAATTGAGAGGGAATGCTATTACTGTATTTGCCGTACTATTTTCATAAGCCAGGAAGTGGGAATTTGCATGTAGTTATTGTAGCTTTGAAAGATGAAAGAATTTTAACAAGTTGTCAGAATCTGATTTCAGATTCCTTCCAATCATTGCTCACTGCTCTTGTAAATTGTTTTATTTTGCATTCTACTTTCAAAAATAAAATTGGTATATATAGGGCCCCATAAAATCCGTTAAATTTTTTACCAAATTCCGTTTTTTCCATTTTAATTTTTGGGAATTCTGTTTTTTCTTACCTTTTACTCTTATTTTACTCAAAGAAGGCTCCCGCACAACGGTTCGGTCCCTATGTTACAGTGTGAGAAGAGGAGGCAGTTTAAATACCCTCCAAGGACCATGTGGACCAATCAGAGCCCGCACCTGTGGTGACATCATAACACAACAATAGATCATATAGCACAAGCAAATACATATATCAATGGACAATAGAATAAATAGAGTCCATCAGCACAATACAAAACAGTATGTATATAAGGAAAATATAAAGATAGAAGGGGCATTATAAATAGAAGTATTTTAACTAGATATTTCTAAATATATATATTTTAAATAAATCTGTAAGTTTTACATTTTACATTTTAAATTGGAAAGCATTAGGACCCCGAGGGAAAAACTGTATATACATATAAAGAACTCTTATTTTACTACCAAAAAGAGTGTGTTTTTAATGTTAATGACTAAAATGTACACAAATTAAACAGAAATTACTTTAAATTTATTGAGCTAACAAACAAACACTTTTCCTCCATACCTTAAGAAAAAATACATCATGATACAACACAACACTGCACTATACTGTAAGTACTTCGAGCACCGACAAAATATTAATGCTTGAGCTTTAAACTGTTTCCAGTAAAATAAATATAAAATATATAGTATATATATACTATATACAGTATATTAGTTTAAAAAACAATTTGCTTGTTTTTCACATGACTTTTGGACAATAGGTGGTCGTTGCATGTATTTACGCTTCCAGTCAACAGAATGTTGGCAGATTGTGGAAATCATAGGACCCTATTTATATCATATAATTCATATAATAAATCTTTGGAAGGAATAAGCATTCTGAATGACTTTTATTTGTTTGTATGAATCAAGTGCTAAATCAGAGCTGTGTTTACCCAGCATGCTCCTGCAGCAGCAGCTAACTGTCCGTTCTCCGTCTGTAAATGCCTCTAAAATTGTTCACTTGTCTCTCTGTCACTTTCCGTCCATCCTTGTATGAATCGCTCTGTTCTCTCTGCTCCCTGCGGCACGAGCATGCTCTGTAGTAGAGGCAGGAGCCCTGAGCTTAACTCAACCTTTTTTGCTTCAGTAACAAAGAGGACCATGTCTCTCATTCTGGGCTAAGTGCTTCTCACAATTGTCAGTAAACTGTTGGGAAAAGGAGCCCAGCAGCCCTCGGTGCTCTTGCATTTATGGTCCACGGAGAACACGGAGCAGGGATTAAGGGCTCCCTCAGGCAGAAGACGTTATTATGGGGTATAATAATATATCGTATAGTGCATTTGTCTGCATTGTGCAGCGGTGAAGCGTGAGTGTTACAGCCGGGCTTCAGTTCAGTGGTGGCAAGTTTAAAAGCTGGTGACCGGTTTGAAATTTTGTGCAAAGCAATTAAATGCAGCAAGATGTTGTAAATTCTTAAAGGGATGGATTGGATAATTTGATTTAGGGCTGTGAGATGGCCATGCACTGTCAGTGTAACCTGCAGTATATTCAAAGCAGCAGTTACAACAGCAAGCCAGAAGCACCAGCACCGCCGTTTGAAAAGATGGCCACAGAAACAATCCAATTCATTCAAATGTACGCTTCATTTAAGAATATAATATGTATCTTATCTTCCCATTGAAACAAAGTGAAGTTCAGTTCATTCAGCTTAATTGTATGCAGCGTAATTCAGTGTGCACTGTAGGTTTGCTTGTGCATTGGAGTGCTGTAGTTCTGCAGGTGAGTGTAGCAAAGGAAAGCTGTTTTGTTGAGGCCTCCAACCATAACCACTATCCCTTCTTCAAAATGGGTCATTCATAAAAGTATTTCAAGTCGTGAATCCAGTGGCGCCTGCTGGTCTTTCAGAGAGGGGAAGCTCATTTTCAGCCTACTTTTATGATAGAATGAATGCACGAACTAACGAAACTATGTTGACCTCAAACAAGGAAATGTGACAATTATGTTAAACTGAAACAAGGAAATACTGTGTGTAAGTGTGTTTTATCTACAGTGTGATATGTAGAATGGAAATGGACTGTATCGGCAAGCAAATACCAAAAAGTGAGCTGTAGTCTGTCTCTCGACTTCACTCGCAAAATCCTCCGGTGCCGGAGTACGTTTCAAAACAGCTGTCAATCAAAAATGGATCCAACCTTAAGACAGATCCTCCAATCATCATGCACAAGCGTCCGTGGGAGGGACAAAATGGCATCCTTCTGGCTAAATACACAACCCAACAACCCCAAAATGCTCTCGTGGACAAGTTGGGACCTGCACATTCGCCGCGCTATGAAATAAAAACGCATAATTCTGTAACATTACGACACATGAAGCAAATACTCACTCTGTTCCCGTGTCTGGAATGTAGTTTGGCTACGCATTTACCTCGAAAACAACTCTGTCTCGTAACGTTCCATTATTATTTCATAGCGTGGTGAATGTGCAGGTCACAACTTGTCCACAAGAGCGTTTTGGAGTTGTTGGATTGTGTATTTGATGAGTTTGATGAGGGAAAGGCAAAAATACTGCGCGCCATGCAGAGCTCACGTCTCTGCCCCGCTGATCTAAAAACAGCTTGCACCGACAATTGAAGGTAATTATCCTACTCCTAAAACTATAGGGATTATGGCAATAGGTGAATTTGCCAAAATGTTAAAATATCCCTTTAATAAAAGTCTTCACCCATGGAGGTTTTAGAGAAGACCTGTTTGAAAAGCCAATGACAATTTCTCCTGTGTGATGACTCCAGCCTCAAGTCTTTGGGAAGGCTCAGACTAGTGATTGTTTTGTCGTCACTGTAAATGTGTGGGCTTCAGGCCTTCTCTCTCAGTTCTGAACTCCTAATCAGTGATTGATACATAGTTAACCTTCTCTCAGAGACAATTTCAAAACAAGGATGTGTCCAAACACTGGATAACATAAAACTGGAATTAGAGGAAAAAAGCTTTTGAAATGACAAAGATTAAGCACAACAACTAAAATGCTGAGGCCTAGAAGAATCTGATGGGCTTGGCATGTGAAAAGTTAAATGAGTGTGTGTGTGTGTGTGTGTGTGTGTGTGTGTGTGAGTAAGATTCAGTGTTAAGTAGTTTGTATTGGTGGACTAACACCCGCCAGTGTGCAGAGCTTATGTTGACCTACCTCATGCATAAAGGATGAAGAGGTCCTCCCTCTGTTTCCATGTCTCCAGGGAGGTCCCAGGACTGTCCTAAACAGCTGACTCACCCTGTGGTGTGTTAACCTCCAGCGCCTCACACATCTCACTGCTCTAATATACACACAGCACCTTTCTCTAACTATGTGTGCCACTTCCAGTCGACCTCAACCTGACGGCTCCGTGTTCCCGTGTTCTCGGTGTCTTTGAAACAACTGGAGAAAGACACAACGTTGAGTTACGTCACCGGCTCTAATCTCTACATAACCTCTAAAGACAAAGTGTGTTTGTCCCCCTTTTAACCTCAGCATCATTCAGATACATTCACGCCCTGAGAGATCTCTGCCTGGAAGTTCACTCCTCTGAATGTTTTCACACACAATTAGTGCTGCTTTCTTTTTTTTTTTTCTTCTTTGAGCTTCTGCCTTTTCTTCTGCCACAAGGGCACTTAAAATGTTGGTGGCTGACAAACACCTGTGCTGGGGCTGTCACAATCATGACATTTTATTTCACGATAAATTGCGAAAGCGTGAGAACTGAAGCAGATCAGAACGAGGTCAGGACAAGGTGAGGTTCTGCTGCTCTGGTTAAGTGATGTTGTTCAATATTTTAGTGAGACAATAATTAAATGAGTGTTTCTACTCCGCCTGCTGATCTAAATACTGATCTGGTGTTGAGGAGGAATTTAAAGAGAACTTATAGTAAGTTCAGTAGAAGACAAAGATAACACTTTAAAGGGATAGTTCAACATTTTTGCAAACTGGCCTATTGTCATAATCACTATAGTCATAGCAGTAGGTTCGTTGCCTTTATTTGGCGGTGCAAGCCGTTTTTAGAACGGCGGAGCAGAGCGGTGAGCTGCTCGGAGCTATCTCCGAGCAGCTCGCCGCTCTGCTCCGCCGAGGCTCATGGGATTTCTTGGTTTCCCTCATCAAACTCATCAAATACACAATCCAACAACTCCAAAACGCTCTGGTGGACAAGTTGTGACCTGCACATTCACCACGCTATGAGATAATAACGGAACATTATGAGAGGTAAATTGTTGTTGCCGTCAGGGGCAGTTCTTCAACAAGCAGTCTCGGTATTTACCTCGAAAACAACTCTGTCTCATAATGTTTCATTATTATCTCATAGTGTGGTGAATGTGCAGGTCACAACTTGTCCACGAAAGCGTTTTGGAGTTGTTGGATTGTGTATTTAGAGTTTGATGAGGGAAACCAAGAAATCCCGTTAGCCTCCGTAGCGTAGCTCTGAGCAGCTTGTGGCGGCACTCGGCCGTTCTAAAAATAGCTTGTACTGACAATTAAAGGTAACAAACCTACTCCTTAAAAAATAGGGATTATGGCAATGGGCCAATTCACCAAAATGTTGAACTATCCCTTTAATGAGGATATGCACTATGTTTGGGGCAGTAAGTCACTATGGCTCGGGAGATTTATTTCCAGTGTTTCTTCAGAATGTTTCTGTCTCTTTCTTGGTCAGATTCATTGTCACTGCAGAGCTGGATTGAAATCCATGAATACTGTCTATTTGTGTGGCAAAATTTGAATATTCTACCCTTGAATATATATATAAGTGTATAATCGCAATAAAATAAAATTTGTTTGGTTTTCGTAACCTTATAATTCTTCTTTTATATATATAGCAAGGGTCTTGCTTTAGAGAGTGTCGCCATCTTGCGCCGCCATGTTTGTACGGCAGCCGGAACGGAAAATCCAGCCATTCAGAGAGTGCGTTTTGTGAGTTTTGTGTTCATAAATAAAGCAACAAAGAAGAAGGCGGAAGGAAAGGAGTGTAGGAAACAGCAGACATATCGTAAAATGGTTTTAGATCTTCACCTCATCGCTCCATGCTCCTGAAATACTCCCAGTCGTGGTAAACAAGTTTTTTTGTCCTCGGAGGCCACCGTCACTTTGCACTGCAATCTAGAATCTGAACGCTGGATGTCATGGTTTCCCCCCAGTTTTACACACTGGACCTTTAAGTTTGCGTTGGCCATCTAATAAACTGTAATAATACCACGCTCATGATTTTTTATGATTATTTATTGCTCATATTTTGTTCCTATTAACTATCTGTTCTCTTTTTGTGTGTCTACAGGAAACGGTTGAGTATGCCTTCCTCATCATTTTCACTATCGAGACCTTTCTGAAGATTATTGCTTATGGTTTGGTGATGCACCAGAACGCGTACGTGAGGAATGGTTGGAACATGCTGGATTTCGTCATTGTCGTCATAGGGTAAGTCCTCGGCTTCACTGCTTCATCTCATTCATGGTAAGGAAACGCAGAGTCTGCCCCGCGAGATGCAGGATGTGCCTGTTTGCAGACCAGGTCACGATGTCTTGTCAGTTTAGCAGTGGTCTTTGAATTTGCACTTTGATCTTAGTTTGACAGTTGCAGTTTACAGTGTTTGTGAGAAAGGCAGTCAAGTGTCACAGTTAAAGTTGCTTAAGCCTCTGCTCCAAGTGGCCAAGTGCTAATAGAGACCCTCATACACCCACAGTATATGACCCAGAAAAGACAGAGAGAATAAATCAGAGCTTTACCACTACTGGAGTGAGTCACCATCTCTTCATACTTCATCTCTTCTCCAACGCTCCCTCCCATCGTTATTCCTTCCCCCCTTCCATTTTGATCTCTCAAATGGTCATACTTCATGATTTACACTTCCCCACCTCACGCCGTCCTCATTTCTATCTCCTGCGCACTCTCCTCTTGTTATCTTCATCCTCATCACACCTTTTTTCTCTCCTCTATCTTCTGTCTTCTCTCTCTCTCCGGTCTCTATCTCTCCTCTAATACACACAGTCCACTGGGTAGCTGGGTCAGATCTCTGTCTGCATGCGGCATGCGAGGTTGATCTGCCGTGCAGCCAAACGCTAAGACGGCTGCTCCTGCTGTGGAGAGTGATCGCTGCTGAGAAATCAGTCAAATGGCACACTAAGATAATACTGATGTCAAAATATGGCTCCGAAACTGCTTCAGAAAGGTCAAGGTTCAGTCTGTTGTAGATTACAGCAGGTCATCTTATGGCTTTATTGAAGTAAGAAAACAGGTTTTATGAAGAGTTTGAATGTAACTCTGGTTTTCATTGAGAGAAAAATGTTACAATACAAGGAAAAAGGTTTGGAGGGAAATAACATAAAAGCTTTTTCTCTTGAATGGTACTGTATACCTGATGGACAAAAAAAGTCAAAACCAAATGGATGTATTAAATATTAATATAATTTGAATTACCTTTGCAATGAAGAGGAAGTGTTCACTAAGGTCACATTGAAGAAGGAATTGAATTTATCAGCAAAAAAGTTAGTTTGAAGTGGAAATGAATAATTATGAGAAAGGAATATCATTCTACGATGGAGTATTAGGGCCACCTCGAGGAAAAAGAAAAATTCTGTCATAGTTTTAGGAGAAAAAATCTTAATTTTACGAGAAAAAGTCATAATATTAATGGATTAATATAGAATTATGAGGAAAAAAACTGCGACTTCCTCCAAGTCCGCCTGCTTCTTTCTGCGAGTAGATGCATTTTCTTGCATATTCTTTTCAAAGTCCTGATACTGATGACAATGTGGTGCTGATGTGCCAAATCCACACTATGTAGGATTCGGGGTACTGGTAGTACTAGGGTTGAGAAGAAAAATGTCTGCTACCTCATTCCCAGGGAAGGGTATCGGTGCCGATACCGGTACTATTGGATTGGATTGGATTGGATTGGATTGTACTTTATTGTCCCAAAGGGAAATTTGTTTTGGGCTCGGAGCCACTGCATACACAAGACAATACATACAAGACATCCATACAAGATACTTTCACACCTTTAACACGCATTCAAAACAGTGAAGGGTGCTTCCACTCTATTACAAATAGGTCAGTAAAAACAGTCTGTAGAACTGATCAGATCAGCAGCTCTTTAAGTTAAAGTGCTATGTGCGCTGTGGTTCAACAGAGCCAATAACAGAGCCTAGTACCAGTACCGCTGCCGTCGTCGGTACCGGTACCGGCGGTGCCGTCGCCGTTGTTGGTAGCGGTGCCAAGCAAAGCTCCAGAGCTTCCTGTAATATTATGACTTTAATCTCGTCAAATTATGAGTTTTTCTCGTCAAATTATGACTTTGTTCTCATAAGACTATTTTCAAAGTCTGTGAAAAAAATGTTTTCCTCAATGTGGCCCTAATACTCCGTCATAATCATTCACCTAAGGGCAGTAATTGTGTTTCTTGTGTGTGTCCATGTGCTTTGTGGCTCATTGTTTGGGTTTTGGTACTGCCAGAGTCATATGTAATACATGTGTTTTTGCAGATGAACCCAGTGTTCACTCAGCACTAAACAGAGACTTTTGTAGTAATGGGGCTAAAACATGGAAAAATCCGAGAAGTCTTTTAAACAGTGAGTAAAGACACAATCTGACTTCAGTGGTGATGTATCTCTTTTGTGAAAGCGGCTCTCCTCAGGTGCGTTCAGCAAAGAGGTGTCGGTACGTGAAGGGTTTTCACTTGAACACGACTGGATGAGTAATGAAACCCCGGTGGCAGGCGGTCAATCTTCCAGCTGTGAGTCATTGTAACATAAGTCTGAGCAGACTGTGCTTATAGGCCCTCAGAACTCCTTCCAGCCCCTATTGGCAGCTTCATTCACTGCTTTTAGTCCACAGCTTTGATGTGATGTGTCGAGATGATTCCCCCCTCCAGGCTAGGTGAGGAATGTCTAACTGACTGTAACGAAGCGTCCACTGTCATGGTGAGAGATTCACTCACTGCTGATTTTAATTTAGGACTGCAGTGGGAGAGAGTGTTTATCTGCTCTATACAAACATACTACTCCTATATGTTTAAACTGGGCGTTGAGCCAGAGGAGGTGAAATGCTGCAATATTGGCCTGCACTCTCAGCTTTTGCCTCAGGATTTATATCGGGAGGCTTTTGTATAGTGGTATTCAAGGTTTCTAAAATACAAGGCAGTTAATCCGAAAATGTGTTTGTACTGTCTATTCACATTAAAAGCTGCATTTTGTTTGATATATGTGTTGCACTCTTATTAATCCAACTGTATTCTGGGGGTGTCAGTATTGTTTGCCAGTAGCTGTAAAGAAAACCAATGAGACTTTCACACTGAACACTTTCATGTTTAAATAGTACATTAAATCAACACTAAAATAAAGACACACTAAGCCAGGAAAGATTTTCTTAGGGCTATTAGTTATTAGACCAGTATGACATCTGGCTCCGCCCGCCTACGTACTTCCGCTCAATTTTCATTTCCCTTCAGTGCTCCGCCTGGGATTGAAACGCTTTCGCTGCTTTTCTGCTGCAGAGAATCTACCGGCCAATCAGAGAACAGAGGGAGTGGCTGAGGCTCAGTTGGAAGTTGTAGTTCATACCAGTGGTGTAGTCTATGTGATACTCAGGTATACTCTGTATACCCACTGAAAATGCATTAATACCTCAGTTGCCCACTACCACCAGCAGAACTGAAACAGACCCAAATCTAAGCATTTTAAAATGTTTCATGTGCTTATGGCTGAGCTCTTTTAAAGAACTTTAAATCCTAATCTTGGATCTTAATTGTTTTAATATAAATATTTTATCCTGCTCATATTTTATGCTCTATTGTAGTCTAGTTTTTATTATGAGAGCATGTATGTGCTTTATATTACTGTTATATAATCCTTTTTTTTTTGCTTTTAATTGTATTTTTAATGTTTCCAATTTTTTACTATTTTGGGTTTTACTAAATTTTTTAAACATTGAATGTTGTTGTTTTTTTTTCCTTTTCCAATTCATACAGTTAAGTTTTGTTTTTATGTAAAGCACATTGAGTTGCCCCTTAGTATGAAATGTGCTATATAAATGAAGTTGCTTCACCTTGCCTACAACAAAACTATCTAACTTTAGTCAATGTGATACAGGTATGAACAGTGTACCCACCTAAAAGCAGTATACCCAGTTTACCCACTACACCACTGGTTCATACATACAGTAAATGTGGTGGAGAATGGATAATTGTGAAGCTATTCATTCTGTTGTCGACGGACATCTAGCACACTCACTTTGCTCTGCTCATTAGGATGGGGGGATGGTCACTGTTTACAGCGTGCAGCAGCTTCATCGTGTTCTAGACGCAATGAAGCGATTGGGTAAAGGCAGATCCAATAGTTTTAAACTTCAACAGAGTATTCACCTACCAGGAGCCAGGAGGTAAATGTTTCTCAGTGGAGAGTGGCCAGTGTCTTTGCACAAATTAAATGAAGTGCAAGAGACTGGTTGAGCCAGGCCAAGTCCAAAACCCAAAGATATTCATTTCAGCATCACATATAATGAAATGATGAACTTACAAAGCACTACTGTTATTATTACTCCTCAGGTCCCTTTTACTAATGTGCTTTTACCATTTTTGCACTTTGACATGTTTATGCTCGATACTACCGGTATATTAAATGTATTTTCAATTCAACACACTTGTTACACTTGTTGTATACTGAATGACAACAAAGTAAGTCTACTGTAATATATATAAGACATAATTGAAAACTGGAGGTGATCAATATTCTATCAAATGTCTAATGTGTGCTCAGTTCGTGTGTAAACACTGGCCTGCTTTATGTTTTCCTTGTGAGAACAGAACACTACAGTGACTTTCTTCTTTGTTTTCTGACAGACTCTTCAGTGTTGTCTTGGAGCTTTTGACCAAAGAAGATAAGTTAGAAGCTGAGGGAATTGAACTCCCTCCGGCGGCAATGCATGGCCATGGGGGTAAATCAGGTGGATTTGATGTTAAAGCCCTTCGAGCCTTCCGTGTGCTGCGACCCCTGCGGCTGGTCTCAGGAGTACCCAGTAAGAACGGGAGCTGCTGAGCTCCACACACCGACACACATGCAACCAATACAACCCAATACATCAACTCTGTATATATTGTAGAATGGTCCCCCTTCTCAGTGAGGGTAGGGTCCAGATGGTCTCGGCATCATCCCTGAGGACTGTTTTTCATCTGCTCAAGTTTTACATCAGTGCCCTTGAGACATGAGCTCTGTGTGTAATAGAAACAAACAAGCTCAGAGTAAACACTTGTGACACATTTCTGATCTAAGTCTGGGGCGAGATGCACCAAAGTTTTTACTGAAAGTAGTTTCAAAACTTATAGATGAAGCAGTCAAGATTCATAAATACGGATCAAGTGGTTCGAAAGTAGGAAAACCACGCAGAATACAGTAACAAAGTTTTGTATTTACAATGATGAAACTCCATTTGAGCAGTATGAAACAGAAACAGCTGAATCATGTGGGAATAGACAGAGTGGCATCCAGCCAGGCTTCATGTAACGTCTCTTGTTTTCTTCTTTGCATAGGTTTACAGGTGGTGTTGAACTCCATCATTAAAGCCATGGTCCCTCTCCTTCACATCGCCCTGTTGGTCCTGTTTGTCATCATCATCTATGCTATTATCGGCCTGGAGCTTTTCATTGGCAAAATGCACGCAACCTGCTTTATTCCTGGCTCAGGTACATCCCTCTTTTAGATAAGATACTGTAAGATAACATAAAATAAGAATTATTTGTCACATACACAGTGAAATGAAATGTGTTATTGTGCCTGCTTTTAGGAGTAATAAAATAAAAAAGATGCAGTGTAAAATATAAGAATATAAGATATTTACACGGAATTAGATCAATCTTTTATGGAATATTGTAACAAGCGTTCATGTTGTAAATCAGCTTAGGCAAAAAGCACTTTGCAATGATTCAATGTGATACTAAAGGTGAAACAGGCCTAATTTTTAATCTGACAACACGTGCACCCAGCTGAGCAGGTGTACAAAGGATTTTTTTTCGACAATTCATCAAGAGAATTCGACATAACAGCGTCTGTGCATTACACTCTGCAGAAACTGAAACACAAACTCTCAGACGTCACAGTATTTTTGTGTCATATAGGAGAAAAAGTTAACTCAATAATGTCTATTTGAGTATTCAGTGTTTCAGCACAAGATAGCATTTTCTATAGCATTTTCTACTAACAGCAAAGATTACACAGGAATGTACAGGTCACAACTTGTCCACCAGAGTGTTTTGGAGTTGTTGGATTGTGTATTTGATGAGGGAAACCAAGAAATCCCATTAGCCTCGCTCTAAGCAGCTCGCGGCTCTACTCCGCCGTTCTAAAAACACCTTGCACCGACAATTAAAGGTAATGAACCTACTATGACTATAGGGATTATGGCAATGGGCCAATCTGCCAAAATGTTGAACTATCCCTTTATTTAAACAGCTTCAGAGTAATTGTGATGGTGAAACGAGTTGTTACAGAGAGAATGGAATGGGGGGGGGGGGGGG
This sequence comes from Trachurus trachurus, assembly GCF_905171665.1. Lineage (NCBI taxonomy): Eukaryota > Metazoa > Chordata > Actinopteri > Carangiformes > Carangidae > Trachurus > Trachurus trachurus. Next base: position 29,286,991 of record NC_139896.1, read on the forward strand.
GGGGGGGGGGGTTATCTGTGGGTTTTTACGACAGTGAAAATATGCACTCCAAAAGTGTAGGGAGAGGAAAAAATGACCAAAACAGAGAGCTTGCATAGTTCCCCTTTAATTCATGAGAAAAAGAAAACTTGGAATTAAATCATAATGTAAAAACTAACTAAATAAATGTCAGCCATATATAAACTGTAAACTGCAGTGATTTTCAGTAAATAATACATTCTGATGACGTGATGCTGATGTTGTGCAGATGCGATAGCGGAGGAGGAACCAGCTCCGTGTGCGATCTCAGGGCACGGGCGCCAATGCCCCATCAACGGCACAGAGTGCAGGGAAGGCTGGCAAGGTCCCAACGGTGGCATCACCAACTTTGACAACTTCCTGTTTGCCATGCTGACCGTGTTTCAGTGCATCACTATGGAGGGCTGGACGGACGTGCTGTACTGGGTGAGTTCCTCCCGACTCCGTCCTTTCCCGGTTCAGAAAACCTGTGACTGTCACACGCCCTCGGCCTCGGACGTCCGCTCGGATCAGACGCACGGCGGTGATGTGACTGACAGGCTGATGATGAAGCTGCTGATCATTTCCTCGGGCAACTCTTATCACTCTGATATGATTGATTGACTAAATGATTGAATGCATCTAACAACCTGTCGGACAACACGATGCCGTCCTCGCCTCAGTGTTCCTGCTAAATCTCTGTTTCTTCCTCATCTGGTGATAAATCAACTGTTTTACTTGTTCTGATCTTCTTGTCTGACAATTTCTAACTTGAACAGCTTATTTCGATCTTTTCTTTCTCTTCTCTTCTCTTCTCTTCCCCTCCTCTCCCTCCTCCGTGGCCATGCTTGTTCCTCCAGATGAACGATGCTATGGGCTTTGAGCTTCCATGGGTGTACTTTGTCAGTCTTGTGATCTTCGGCTCCTTTTTCGTTCTTAACCTGGTTTTGGGTGTGTTGAGCGGGTAAGCATCTCCTCTTTCACTGCCGATGTGTGTGTTCTGCCTGTAAACCAGCTGCCTTTGGCTCCCGTAGGTCAACGACGCCATCGGATGGGAGACACCTTGGATATATTTCGTTAGCCTGATCATACTGGGCTCCTTTTTCGTGTTAAACCTTGTGTTAGGTGTGCTGAGTGGGTAAGAGGCAACGTGTGCAGTGTGTGCTGCTGTGTCTTACTGCTTGCTGTGTTTAGGAAGTAGCATCAGCCTATAAACGAGTAAGGCAAGGCAAGGCAATTCTATTTGTATAGCCTGTTTTTACAAACAGTTTGCTTTTACACAGTATCATAACCACATCCTCTGTCCTTAGACCCTCACATCCACTGAGGAAAAACTCCAGGGAAAACCCTTTAACAGGGAAAAATTGGAGAAATAGGGGTGTAACGGTTTTGAATCAAACCGGAAAACCATGGTTCAAAGGATTTAGGTTTAGAAACTCGTCATTCTGTCTTCCTGAACCTTGGTTCACCCTGCTCCCCCTCCCCCTCCTACCTTCCACCCCCTCCCCCCCCGCAGCCAATCGCACACGTGTGGCAGGTCACTTTCATTTAGCAAGATGGCTAATAAACCGGAGATAGCAGATCCCCCAGCGTGACGTGATCAAAACACACCTTAAACCCATGAGACAGAGCGGCGCACCATGTGGATAGATGAACACATGCACACATACACACACACACACACACGCCACACTAGATTTTGCTTCCCTCCGTTTTCCTCCCACATCTGTAGCATGACCGAGGGTGCACACAATTCCGCACACATTTAAGGCCCCGTTTACACCACAACGCTCGCGGATGAAAACGGCAAAATATTTCATCGGATGTGCCTTCCGGTCAGACGGCGGCTGCGTTTTCGGGCCTTGAAAACGCAAAAAAGTGAAACCACCCTCCGGAGTGGAAATCTTAAAAACGCTCCCCCATTGCGTCTCCGTGTAAAGGGTGAAAACGCAAAACCTCTGCTCCGATTGCAATGACCTGAGGAGGGCACGGAGGGCAGCATAACGACGGCCGGCGTACAGCCTGCTGGAAATCAAGAGGCGCAGGCGTGCGGACTTGGTGGTGATGTGTGTTGTGCGGCACACTGCCACCTAGGCGCCTGGCGTGCATACAACATTGAATTACACAGACTTTTACGTCACCGTATGCGCGCAGATTTCCAGCCTAAAAACGCTCATCTAAACGCGGAATAAAAAGTGAAGACGCAATGCCACTTTTGCGTTTTCTGTTCGGATCGTTTCCATATAAACGTAGCCTTTATTCACGTCATGTCCCCGCACCCAACTTACCTTGCCAATTATTACACACTGGACCTTTAAGTTTGCGGTTGTAACGTGACAAAATGTTATAAAAAATAAATACTTTTGCAAGGCTCTGTATGTGTGGTAGAAAGGTGCAGACGGTAACTGATAGAAATATACCTTGAAATATGAAATAACTTAGAAAGGTTAAATGTATCCAGAATTTGAATATGTGTATTGATGATTGTTTTTATGAAGATATCAGGCTCAAACCTTCAGAAAGGGCTGCTTTGGCCTGTGATGAAAAATTGACTCAGACTGTCTCAACTTTTTGGGGCAAAAGTCGACCGTTTAGGGTCAGTCTGGAGCCCTGAACACGTTTCCTAAGTCGTTTTTTTGAGAACCAAAGTACCAGACCGATCCCTGGGTCAGGTGAACCGTTCCACTCCTATAAATGAGTGCATGGACCTTCACAGCCTTCACACAAACATTCTCAGATGATGAATCAATCCTAGGTTACTCAAGATAAATGTACACTCCACACTGACCTCTGTGGGTGTCAAACTATCACGTCCTTTTCCACGGCAACTGCAAAGTGAGCGTCTACTCCTCCCCCCCCCCCGCCCCGCCGCCCCGCCGCATCCCCGGCCCACCCAGCCTCCTGAGAGAGAAATTAATCTTATTCCTCGCCCTTCACTCCCTCTGCGCTCCTAAGCTTTCTCAAACCCCCGGTTTGCTTTCCCAGCTCTGTGGAGTGGGGGTGGGGTATTACAGTAGAATTAACTCCGGAGTCAACAAGGTTAACATAATCATCAACTCAGACATTCTGGCGGTTTAGTCGGCTGCCTGAGACCAGCCTGGCCCCTTATCTGCAGCTGCTTTCCCATCAGGTGTTTTTGTTTCAGAGTCAGTTCTTCTCACATGTTTGTGTAATAATATCACACAATGTCTACTAGACGCTCACATATCGCAGTTTCTGCATTAGTTGTTTTATATAATGTATAAATTCCGATGCCGTGCAAACGTTGCATGTCTTCTGAAACCATCTGTCCACCTAAATAGTCCTTTGTGTATGATTAAGATGCTCACCCGAAGGATACGCTACTGTACTGTCTGGCTCTAAATATAGCACTGTGTTGTCTTTCCAAGGTATACATCTCCCTCCAGTGGCTCGGTTTCAGAAAAACACACAGGCTTTTGATTGAAGTATGCAAATATACTAGAACCCCCTAGAACAGAACATAGACAGGGATATCATTATCCAGTTGTCAGGTGTTAGTATAGAAGTGAAGACTTGTGTTTCACCATTTTGTCGTTTGCTGTGAAAGTGTGTTGTGCTCCTTGTTTGTGTTTTTGATTATTTACACGCTCCTGTGTGCTCGTACGTGTTTTGTTGCGTGTTTTCGTCTGTGCCTGTGCCTCTGCGACCTCAGAGAGTTCTCCAAGGAGAGAGAAAAGGCCAAAGCTCGCGGAGATTTCCAGAAGCTGCGTGAGAAGCAGCAGCTGGAGGAGGACCTGAAGGGTTACCTGGACTGGATCACTCAGGCCGAAGACATCGACCCCGACAACGAGGACGAGGCCGACGAGGACAGCAAGCGCAACCGTAAGCATCTTCTCCCGCTCCCTCCTTCATGTCACACCCAGCGGAGGGTTGTTATCCTCACTATGATGATTAGGCCTAGTTTTATATAATCAGAACAACGGGTTTTAGTGAAAAGAGAGTGAGAAGTTTTTCAATATATTCACGCTATTTAAAACAGAATCAATGTTTTTCCCTGAGTTCCTGTTTCTATTTGGGGGTAATGTGCTCTATTTTTCTTTTTGCCCCAGTTAACTGGTCAATCATGTTGAGATGGATGAAGCACAGATGCAGAGGGTTATAATTACAAAGCAGAAGATCCAATTCATTAATGACAGGCCTTCTCCTCTTTTAGCCCCGTAATTATTTTAAATAAGTAAATTATTACGCAATTCATTCAAATCTTAATTGTTCTGATTAAAGGGATAGTTCAACATTTTGGCAAATTTGACTGTTGCCATAATCCCTATAGTAGGAGTAGGTTCATTACCTTTTATTATCGGTGCAAGCTGTTTTTAGATTGGCAGATTAGAGACGCATTTCCCTTGAAAACAACTCAGTCTCGTAACGTCGCATTATTATCTCATAGCGTGGTGAATGTGCAGGTCACAACTTGTCCACCAGAGCGTTTTGGAGTTGTTGGATTGTGTATTTGATGAGTTTGATGAGGGAAAGGCGAAAATACCGTGCGCCGTCCCTCACATCTCTCACGTCTCTGCTCCGCCGATCTAAAAACAGCTTGCACCGACAATCAAAGGGAATGAACCTACTCTTCAGACCAGTGGGATTATGGCAATAGGGCACATTTGCCAAAATGTTGAAACATCCCTTTTTTACACAATGCAATGCTGAGATTTAAAAAAGCACTCTTGGGAATTGTAGGAAATGACTGACTGAAGTGGAAGTAGATAATGCATGCTGATAACACACTGCAGGTAAAAGTCCAGGTCCATGTACAGTAATATGAGAGTTAAAAGTGTAACATGACATCATACAGTATTAGCACAGGTGTTTGTGTTGTAGTCTGTAACACTTTTTTTTGGGCACAAAATACACATGCCCACATATGCATGCACTGACGTGACGATCCAGCCTTCCTAGAGGTGTTCCAAATAAACGTGTGATGAGTGTTTGAAGCAGTCTGCACAGGTTTTATCTCCACCCTCGATGTATGTCACTGATGGAAGTGGAGCACGCCGTGAGTACCGCTGGAATTCATCAGAGAAGGAAAAAAGAAAAAAAAAAACATATTACTTGAGCAGGAGAAAAACTCTTAATCCAAATCCTCTTTATATAAGCAGCACACATGATGCAGACTGCAGCCGCTACACCTTATATGTGGAGCATAGGATCTCTGGGTTTCTTGCGCTCGGCCCCTCCTCCCACCCATCCCCGCTGCCTTCTTAATGTACTGTGTGTCATTTATTGTTGCCTCTCCCACCTGTCTGTTCCCTTCAGTTGAACCGCCACGTGTTGTGTTAAAGGGATATTCCGGCGGAAGTTTAACCCATGGTCTAACACACCGTGACACCGAGTAAGACCCCCCCCCCCCCCCCCCCCCCCGAGAGATCAAGTTTGCCGACCGCTAGCTTCTCTAGTTGTAGCAACTTCAGCAAAGACCGCACAATGCCAATACACTGCTGTTGATTCCTCCACCAGCGAACCGCCATCAAAAAAGCCACTCATAGCCACAAATAATGCTCAGAACAGCACCAAACTTCATCAACAGTACAAACAGAGTCCCAGCACGTAATACGAGGTATCAAACATCTGCTAACTGTGCCTGGTTTCTATTGAAAAGAGACGAAAACACAACTCACCCACTCTCCTCCAGCCACTTGCTACTAATGCAGAAGCCCTGACGAGTCGATTACCGAATGCATCAGTGTTCCTATCTGTCTTCCCTCTCTGTTTCTAACAATAACTAGTGAGTGTTGACAGGGGACGTCATGAACGGAGTTGAGTTGCTCAAACTATCACAGTCAGCAAAGCGTGCTGCATTTTTGGAACTAAACATCACTGGACTCCTGACTTTTCTATTGCACTCGGTAATCGACTCGTCAGGGCTGTTGCAGTAGTACAGAAAGCGGTTGGAGGAGAGTGGGTGAGTTGGGTTTTCGTCTCTTTTCAATAGAAACCAGGCAAAGCTAGCAGGTGTTTGATGCCTCGTATTATGGGCTGGGACTCTGTACTGATGATGAAGTTTGGAGCTGTTCTGAGCATTACTGTGCGTTCACACCAAAAGCTTCCAAAGCGTCAAAAACGCCGGAAGTCAATTCATTTTCAATGAGCGCCTGGCGACACTGAGCGTCCAAAGCGTCAACAGGCGTCGCCGCGCTTCCAGAGCATCCAAAGCTTCCAAAGCGTCCAAAGCGTCACCAGATGAGAAATTGAGCCAGGTTTAACTTTAGGGTAATTAGCTATGACGCGGTTAAGCGGCAACCGGCGGCAGCCTGTCAGAATAGAGATGTCCGTCGGCTGCCTTTTTTTTTGTATTTCAGCTCCCCAATGACCAGCGCGAACGAACTTTGACGTCAGTCACGTGACGAGCGGCCAAAGCGGCTGAAAATATTTGCCGTTTTGGGAGCTGTCTTGTCTGACGCCCACCCTTGAGCGTTTTTGACGCTTTGGAAGCTTTTGGTGTGAACGCACAGTTATTTGTAGCTATGAGTGGCTTTTTGATGGTGGTTTGCTGGTGGAGGAATCGACAGCAGTGTATTGCTATCATGCAGCCTTGGCTGAAGTTGCTACAACTAGAGAAGCTTAGTCTCTCGGGTGGGGGGGGGGTCTTACTCTGTGTCACGGTGTGTTAGACGGTGTGTTAAACTTCCGCCGGAATATCCCTTTAAGTCAGATGTTTACTCTCTAATTTACAGTCGTGCCATTACAGCAAACATGTCAGTTCCCAGGTAAAGGCTCTGTGTTCTGAGGAGGCAGGTCCATGCTGCTTTTCTTCAACATCCATCCTGGCTTTTTTCGGTGTCTGTCGATGATACACGGGCCCCTATTAACATGTTATCATGCAAATGCTTTAATTTGCACTCTAACATGTTAGTACAGGGCCTTGTCACCTGCAGGCATTTCCTGTGACTAACAGCTCTCCATGTCATTCTTCTGCCCTCCTCAGTGTCTGCAGCCCCCGTGGCTCCTGCTGCGCTTGTCATTGTTGGATATTGATATTTTGAATACTGTTGTTGTCCTGTGGTGCTTGTGTGCTCTGACCCATTTTGATAGCAGCCCATTCTCGCCCTCCCTCCCTCCCTCCTCCCCATGTCCCTCTGCTGTGCCGTTGTGACTGAATGCATGGGCTTGCATGCATTACACATGAAGGGGTGACCCTGGCTGACCTTACTGAGAAGAAGAAAGGAAGGTTTGGGTGGTTCAGCCAGTCGTCCGACACTCATGGTAAATCCTGTGGTTTCCCTCCAGTGCTCTATAGCTACTGTTTATATGAATGCGTGTGTGTGTATGTTTGTTTTCTCGCGTAAATATATATTTAGTTCTGAATTGATCTCATACCAGAAAGATTATTAGACCAAATACTCAATTGTGTTATTTTTTACAAATATGAAAATCCACTGTATTTTCTGATAACTGCCATATACATGGTGCTCATGAGAAAAAAAACAGACGTCATATTCACTTAGTCTTTATTTGTCGCTGTGTTCTTCACAATATGTTATTGGACAATAGATGGAGCAGGGAACTAGAAAATCAATTTCAAAGCAGCAGGTGCTCAAAAGTCCTGCTGAGTGAGTCTATGTGTGTGTGTGTGTGTGTGTGTATGCGAGTGTGTGTGTATTTGTGTGTAATAACTCATCACTACTGTATGTGCTTTATGATTGTGTTAAACCTTGTGTTTGAGCATCACAGCCTTTCAGTTTTTTGTCCACTCCCTTTTTTCCCTCCTGTCCTGTCCCCCTTTTCTTTTCTTTTCTTTTTTTTTAAAGGTCTACTGGTTCTAAATGAAAACAGCCTATCTTGTCTCTGTTCAGTGAGCCCGATATGGAGCAGTAATACAACCGTGCGATAGCAAGGCACACCCTGTTTCCATCCCATGTCCCATTTCAAAAGCCGGGGCTCAGTGTGAATATAGGAAACAGGGCTAAACCCAGATCACTACTCCGGCAGTCAGCACTATTTTCAGGGCTGAAGCTGTCCGACCACTCAGGAATCAAAGTCAACACGTCTACATAAGCTAAGACGCAGCACACAGTACACACACACACACCATGCTCCCTCGTACGAGTTAAAGCACTGAGACGCTTCACACTGTTAATCATCATCTGTCTGCACAGTCTTTCCAAAGCAGCGGCAGTATTTGGAGTGTAGCATTTCAGAGACAGCTTTAAGAGCTCTGTCCTCTTTCCCCGGCTCCTTTTCTTCCCCGCGCTCCTCATTGTGTGCATCAGTCAGCCCCTGTAGAGCAGCTGTCCACTCGCCTGTCCCGTGTCAGCTCCCTTTCAGCACTTGGTAAATGATACTGATGATGACAGTGATGCACATCCACACTGCTTAGTGCCCTCTTTTTCGTGAGGTCGTTTTTTTGTTTGTTGTTGTTGCACTTAGGTTTTGGAAATATGAAAAAACAAGTTTCACATAAAAAAAAGCAAACACTACAGGTGTGATGCACATGGATTCAAATTTTGTACAATATCTCCATTTGCGTTTCTCTTTGATGAAACAGGCGAGAGTTGCCCGATGCGATGGCCGTGTCCGTTTGATTTCTTTGCACTCTCCTCCCTGCTGGAATGCGCTGCACCGTGTCTTTCTGAAGAATCTTGTGCCACTGCGAAGTGCATGGGATTGTTTTTCTTATTAAAGTGTCTGCTTTGTTTGCTGCTGCAGCGAGCGTCCCAGCCAGTGAGACGGAGTCCGTGAACACCGAGAACCAAAACGGGGAGGATGAAAAGACTCCATGCTGTGGGCCTCTGTGGTGAGAACATACAGCACTATGCACAACAAGGACACTGTTATTACATACAAGTACAGTCCATCAGGTCTCTGTCCTCTCTGCTGTCAACTTTGCTACAGAGATTTACAATACAGGCACATCTCAATACAGTAGAGTAGATGATGGAGGTCAGCAGTCTTCTCCATGATAATAAGAGACCATTTAAAGGCAAGTTTGGAGTTAATCAGCTGATTAGAGTGTGACATCATTAGGTTACAATAGTGACATTTTTCACTTTATTCTGTTTCTTTGAGATACTGAATTTTGGGTTTTCATTAAATGTAGCCATAATTATTACAATTAATAATAAAGATGCTCCTGTATGGCTCTCACAGGCTCGCAGCACAATTTGATTTAAAGGACAGGACATTATATCTCATGTTGTGATGAAAGACTAATCTTCACCTTCAGTAACTTAAACTCATACAACAAACATTCTGCATTTCTAAACTGACTAATTCTTTTTTTTTTTTTTTTTTTTTCCAGTCAAAAGATTTCAAAGTCAAAGTTCAGGTCAGTATATTTGTGGGTCTGTGTCTGTGTTACAGTGAGTTTGTTCCTACTTTACATTATTCAGGTTTTATTTGTAAGTGCTTAGCTTTCATTTTCCTGTATTTTAATGAGACTTTACTGGTGGATGATAAATCTGTTTTTATTAAGTCAGCATGTACTATATGGTATTTTTAGAGAACAGCCTTACGTAGTGTTTTTCAGCTCGTTTATTGTACAGTATGACTTGCAAAAAGTATATCGATGCAGTTCCCTCGTGGCCCTTCCCTTTTACTCCACTGCATTGTTATTATTAATGGAAATGAAACCTCCTGATTGCATTTTTTTTTTAAAGCACTGAGGCCATGTTTTTATTATTTTATTTGGACATTACAAGTTAAGTGACCAGGGCTAGGGCGCCACTGAATCACAGAATGAGTCATAATGGTTTGTTATTGTTTGTATTAATGTTGCTTTCTCCTCCTGCAGTCGGCGCTGGCGCCGCTGGAACAGGTTTTGCCGCAGGAAGTGCCGGTTGGCTGTCAAATCGGTGCCTTTCTATTGGCTGGTCATCATCCTGGTGTTCCTCAACACCCTCACCATATCATCAGAGCATTACAACCAGCCCATGTGGCTCACACAAGTGCAGGGTATGAGCAACACTGCAGTGGTCATTAAAGTCCCAGTACTCAGCGGGAAATGTGCCTCCACTTTTATTATACTATTATGTATTATGTAAAGATTAAATACATATTTTCATCATCGTAGCACAATTCATTTTTTCAGGTTTTCTTAATTTTTCATGTCATTGTGATCGCATTATTTTTTAATTATTATTATTATTTATTTGTTTAATTTAAGTTCAAATAACACACATATTTGCCTCTGCATGCAATTCGTGTAGAACCATTAATTTTTTTCTGTAGCTTAAGCTATTTTAAGATGACACATAACCAAAAGATAGCAGGTGGAAATATTTTACAACAATAACAGTAACACAATTTAAAATATATACAGTATATATATACTGTATATACACACACAAACACACCACCAGATTGATATCTTTATCCAAGGCCGTGGATCACATATTTTTACATTAACTGCTGCAGTTCTTTGAATAAAAAGCATGAGTGTCATGTTGGTATGTTACTTTGTTTTGCATTTTGAGGCACAGCCACAATTAGATGAAGGCTAAATTGATTTAAAACAGATGTAGCACTTTTAAGGATGGATGTGCTCACACTGAAAAAGGCACAGCTCAGTCCTCTGTGCATCTTTAATGTAAGTTTGGACTCTGAGAGAACTGAGTAAAAATAATTGAATGTATGACCTGCTGTCTAAATCTGAGTGTTTTACAAGCAGTGGCAGTTCTGGCTGTAGTTTAACACGTCTCAACATTTAATTTACCTATCTTGAATCTTTCAGATGTGGCCAACAAGGTGCTGTTAGCCATGTTCACATGTGAGATGTTGGTGAAGATGTACAGTCTGGGGCTGCAGGCCTACTTCGTTTCACTCTTCAACCGCTTCGACTGCTTCGTGGTGTGTGGAGGAATCACTGAAACCATTCTGGTCGAGTTGGAAATCATGTCTCCCCTTGGTATCTCTGTGTTCCGCTGCGTTCGCCTGCTGAGGATCTTCAAGGTCACACGGTATGACCCTTATCGTGCTGTGTTTGTGTGTATGTGCGCTTTTTATACAGTGCAAATGTGGAGTTGAGTTCATCTCCCGTCTCTCCTCTTCAACCTTGCTTCGTAGGCACTGGCAGTCTCTGAGTAACCTGGTGGCGTCTCTGCTCAACTCCATGAAGTCTATTGCTTCCCTGCTGCTGCTGCTCTTCCTCTTCATCATCATCTTCTCCCTGCTGGGCATGCAGGTGTTTGGTGGAAAGTTCAACTTTGACGAAACGCAGACCAAGAGGAGCACCTTTGACAACTTTCCCCAAGCTCTCCTCACCGTGTTTCAGGTATTCACCTTCAGATCGTAGCTCAGCAACACGGTCACGCTCCTCTCTGTGGCAAACACGCAAACAACAACTTAGAACAAGTTATATTCATGAGGTTTTACAGAGTTGAAGGCTAAAGAGACAGGCCGGCTGACATCTCAGCTCATTGCAGATATACGTATCACCATCTGTGTGTGTGGCCTGAGAGAAGACTGCAGCAAAACTTCCAAACTAGGTTTAAAGTCCTTTAGAAACAATGTCACCACTGCATAGTTTGGCCACCAGAGAGCAGTGACAAGTAGATTTTTTTAACTGTATTATGTCTTGGTCACAGTAATCCAGTATCAGTCAATGAAGGCAATCACAGTGTCTTTTTGCATTTGCAATGTTGTGTCAGGTTCAGGATTTATATAGTAAACCTTATAAATGTTCTGGGAGACTGAATGACTCAGCTTTAGTTGTCTATCAACTATTCTGTGTATGGCTGAAGTTCTTGTGGTTTTATTTAAAGGTTGAATCTGGAGTTTTTTGCCCTTATACAAATGAAATCCGTCTTAATCATCACCTTTGGGCTTCTAGTCCTGTGTGGTGGTGACTGTGTCTGCAGCGCCCCCTCCCCCTGCCTGTATTTTGGTCTTTTGCTTTGTTGACAGCCATAGAGCTCAGGTGGAAGCTATACGTGCAGCTAGTCTGGCGCTGCTCAGTGGCTGTTTTGGTAAGCAACCGGAACCAGGGCGAGAGACACAGGCCTTTCGGTCAAAATAAAAGCACCAAGCTAATAAAATTCAGTGAACCTTTTTAATTTAAAGAATATAATTTACAAGAAAATCCCCGAGCCATAAAGTTAACCTTTTTCTTTTATTGTATTGTAGTCTATATAAGTTTTATGTTGGTGAACACTTTTATTTTTGGGAATTTGGTGAATTGCGGATCCGCTCTCTAGACCAGAACCAGAATGCAGACAAAATTCAGAGTGAACAAAAACCTCTCTGTATGAAGAGCCTGGTGACACGTGGGCCGTGGCTAACATGCAGCAGAGTAGGAGGGCTCAGGGACGCTAACCCCACTAGCTGTCCCGGATGTTAGCGAGTGCTAGCACGTCTCTCTCTCTCTCAGCAGCAGCAGTCAGAAATACAGTCTGAGTGAAGATACCCGGACGTCACCGACAACTAAAGCCTCGATTGGTAACAAGTATGAGGGCCGTTGTGGTGAGCTAGCTCAATGCTAACTTCGGCTAGCGGTAGCAGTTAGCATCAGCTGCTAACACCCTCCCCCAGCTCACCACAACGGCCCTCCTGCTCGTTTGGTGACGTGCGGGTTTCGGCCCACGGCTCCAGCACTTCACTCAGACTGTATTTCTTTTCCTTTTGCGGTCCTGACAACGGCTGCTGTCAGAGGCAGGAGGCTACACAGTTGAGCCCGAGAGGAGGGGCCCAGTTTGAATGTTTTGTTTACAAACTGCAATGAACAAAACTCCAGACTCTACCTTTAAAGCCCATTCATTTAAACCTTCACTACACCCACTCAGCAGGGATTTGTAAGTGTGTCCTGCTCTGTGTTAAACAAAGTGTTGTCACCACATTTTTTCAATAACTGTTTTCATTTGTGATGGATTTCAGATCCTGACCGGAGAAGACTGGAACGCTGTTATGTACGATGGCATCATGGCGTACGGAGGCCCCTCCTCCTCTGGGATGATTGTTTGCTTTTACTTCATCATCCTCTTCATCTGTGGAAACTGTATCCTCACTCACTCACACTAGCACAACTTTGGCTGTGACACGAAGGACCTGGGGCCTCATTTATCAAAAAGGGTGTAAAAGTGCTACTAATATTTCACATACGGCGAAAAGCCAAAAATGGCGTACACCCAAAATAATGGGTGTATTGGGTGTCACCACCACTACTTCAAAAACCCCTAGCGGAAACACTGTGTTCTTCTAAATGTAATCCGCGCTCCTCTCTCCCTTGCACACTGCAAACCTCTGACTCAGCAGCTGTGTCGCCAATTCCTCCTGTTCTTCAAAAAGGGTGTAAATCACGGTACGCCAGGGTCAAAATGGGTGTAAATGTCCGCACTTTTTCCTGTCAGTTTTTGGCTTGACAGATCCCAAATTTGGCGGCGAAAAGTGCGTTCACACACAACGGGGGAAAAAAGGTGTATCCACAATGATAAACGAGGCCCCTGATCTACTAAAGGGTCTTTCAAATGAGCAAAACAACACGTGCCATTCATTTAGCACTTTGGCCCTTAATTAATGAATATATCAGCCCAGCATCACGCACAATGGCTGCAGTTACTGCAGTGAGGAGGAGATGTAAAGTGGGCACAGTTTCAGAGTATATGTAGAAAATATGTTTTACTCGCTCATGTTTACATTTTTGGAATGACTAAAGGTCTTTGAACACTGAGTCCGTTTGTTTCGTATGCGTTTTTTTAGTCTGTTGTCCGACAAAAATCGTTATGCACACTGAATCCGATGCGCTTTGTTCACATATTTATATTCAGTTTCAAACTTCGGAAAGGTGGACAAAAGTCGTCACGCAGTGAGCATGACTTTGTGGTCGTCTCACTTGTCGAGAAAAAGAAAATATTGTGTCCATCCAATCCTGAGAAGTTTATTTCAGAATGTCAGTGGTTCAGTTTGATTATTAGCTCTACTGGAGCCACACATTAAAAGGAACACGACCAATTTCCATGATCATGAACAGCGGCTGGCACACACACACACACAGGCAGCTCAGCGGGGATCTAACAGACTCAAAACACTGATGTGATTGGTCAGAAAGCATTTTCACGGATGTGAAAAACACAGAAAATCGAACCTGTTCTGAAAACTTAATGACAGCTGAAAGTTTCAGAGTCGGCGTATAAACATGATAACATGAGGTCGGATTTATATTTTAATGTGCTGCAATTTTGGACGAAAAAAAACTGACTCAGTGTGCAAAGGCCTTTACTCTTTTTTTTTTTTTTTTATTGATTTTTGAACTTGGTGCATAATTCATCCAAAAATATTTTGTTACATCTTTCAAGTCTTTAAACAACTTACCTCCCTCCCCCCTACCCTGAGTTTAAGAAAACAATGATAGTTTGATCCTTTTGGAAAATGAAAAACAAAAACACAAAAAACAATATGTACAGTACACCTGCATGTCATCTAAAAGTTAAAAGTGGTTACATAGTCAACTGAGATAAATAGGCGAGAGTGAGAGAGAGAAAAAAAAAGAAAAGGGATAAAAGAAGAAAAAAAAGAAGAGAGAAACATATATATATTTAATATATATATATATGCATATGTAAAAATAAGAAAAAGAGAATATTTACGGTATGTATGTAACATTAAAAAGAAAACAGAAGCAAATAATAATACAAAACTAACATAAATTAAATTAAATTAAAAGAAAGGCCTCTTAGTAGATCACCCGCCAAACATCCAGTAACCTAGTAGTAATTCCACTCTGTATAAATCACGTTGCTAACTAACGGTGCAGTCGACCTTCACTGAACGCTCTGCTCAGATATCCTGCTGAACGTCTTCTTGGCTATTGCTGTTGACAACTTGGCAGATGCAGAGTCTCTCAACACAGATGAAGGAGACAAGAAAGAGTGACTATACCCGATCTCTTGCTTTATGTGACAAATACAATATATTACATTAGCTTTAAATGCCCAGATGTCTAACATTCATAAATGATATCTGCTTATTACAGTGACAAAAAGGACGACGAGAAAGACGAGAAGGTACCGTCAGTCTCCTCTCAGCACTGAAACGTCAAGCAGCTTCTCTCTCCAGTTTGAGATGTTAATCACACTGACCTTACTCTTTGTGCTCGGCTGTTAAGGAGGAGGAGGAGGAAAATGACGACACGGCAGCGGAGGAGGAGGACCCCGAGGTGCCGTCGGGGCCTCGGCCGGTCATCTCTGAGCTGGTAAAGAAGGAGAAGATCACTCCTATCCCAGAGGGAAGTGCCTTCTTCATCTTCAGCAGCACCAACCCGTAAGACGCCGACGTCGCACAGGTGTTCAAACGGGGCGGCGTCTTCGTATCGCGCCGAGTTCAAACGCTGTGCTTTGTCTCCTTTGTCCTCCAGGTTTCGCGTGTTTTGCCACAAACTCATAAATCATCACATATTCACCAACCTCATCCTGGTCTTCATCATGCTCAGCTCCGTCTCTCTGGCTGCTGAGGATCCGATCCGCAACTTCTCCGCTCGCAATATTGTAAGTGTACAAACCTCCACAGAAATGTATCAAAGCCTGTAAGAGACTGTGTAGCAAAGATGATGAATCTTTTGTTTGCTAATATGAGAGTTAAGCATCTCCTGTCATAGATTTAAAATGACCATACTTGCAGTTTTGCATGTTTTAGCTTCTATTTTTGAACTTACATCCTTTACATTACTACTGAGCAGTAATGTAAGTTTAAAGCTTTGAATTCTTCCCATCATTTCTGTGTTTTAAAGGGATAGTTCAACATTTTAGCAAACTGGCCTATTGTCATAATCGCTATAGTCATAGCAGTAGGTTCGTTGCCTTTATTTGTCTGTGCAAGCTGTTTTTAGAACAGCCGAGCCAAGCGGGGAGCTGCTCAGAGCTACACTATGGAGGCTAATGGGATTTCTTGGTTTCCCTCATCAAACTCATCAAATACACAATCCAACAACTCCACAACACTCTTGTGGACAAGTTATGTCCTGCACATTCACCACGCTATGAAATAATAACGGAACATTAAGAGATTTACCGTTTTATAGGTAAATTGTTGCAAAACCGCTGATGCGTGTTGCCTTCAGGGACAGTTTTTCAGCAAGCAGTCTCTGTATTTACCTCGAAAACAACTCTGTCTCGTTTTATTCCGTTATCATTTACACAATGATGAGGGAAACCAAGAAATTCCATGAGCCTCCGTAGCGTAGCTCTGAGCAGCTCGTGGCTGCACTCGGCCATTCAAAAAATAGCTTGCACCGACAATTAAAGGTAACAAACCTACTCCTAAAACAAGGGATTATGACAATGGGCCAATTCGCCAAAATGTTGAACTATCCCTTTAACAGACAGACCTGATATGCAAGACAAAGGGAACGATGTTAGATCTATTGCTGAAGGAGAAGGACTGTAGAAGGATTTACAGAATAAATGTAACAGTTACTGTAGCAAAACACCACACTGACAAACCTTCAATAGGATGAAGTCAGGAAAATAACATCAGTGGTATAAGAAGAGACATTTATGTTTTGCATTCACATTTGTGAGTTTGACCTCCACCATAACGTCATTTTCCTTCAAGAGCTGCACTTTTTGTCCACTGCTGTGATCCTAGTTGACACAACAGAGATGGCAAAAGAAACAGAGTTAAAAAAAAACTAAAAAAAACAGATGATTGAGTGAGAGAGAGAGAAAATGTTTCTGCACTGCATCTACATCATCTGTACTGTCCTTGATAAAACATCCCATAATGATTACTTTTCAAAGCATACATTTCAGTTTAATTGTCAGGACAAAGTGTTTTCCTGTCATAGCTCCAGGACAAATAGCTTAAAGTGCGGTCTGTCCATATTTAAAGGTGACGTCTGCTCACCCTGTTCTAGCTCGTCTCTTCCTACGTTCATTATTTAAGTGTTCAGCCCTTTAAATCCAAGAAACTACCAAATGCTCAGTATTCTTTTGTCTCCTAGAAATGTTTTTCTAACAGCACCGCTTAGGAACTGCAGTGCTTATGACTCACACATCTGACATGTCAGTGTGTCTTTAAACGCAGAGAAAGGGGAGCTTTTCTACTTCAAATTGAGCCTGCATTAAATCCAACACTTAAAAAACTAAGATAATGAATTTGTGACAATGAATATGACTTTACTTTTGTACACTTTGGATGGCAGTAATGTTCATAACATGCTTTGTATATTTAATATTTAATGAGCTAAAACAGACAAAAACACCAGTGCAGTCGTTTAAATAAACCCTGAGGTGATGTTTATTCTGTTTCACTTTTCATGCATTGTAATCATTTTAAAGGGGAACTATGCAAGATTTTGTCCTTAATTAAACAGCTTCAGAGTAATTGTGCTGGTTAAATGACTTGTTATGGGGAGAATGGAGGCTCTCTGCCTTCCACCTAGCGCCTCTTGACTTAAAAACCAACCTTGCAAGATCAGAGCCTCCGACCCGGTGTCCCCAGATCTGGTCTCACTACAAACATCCACTGCTTTACGGCACTACGACACAAACACACACCGTAACCTGTAATCTCTTGTTAATGTTACCCACCGAGGCAGACATCACTCCACAGATTGCATTCTCGCCGGCTTTGTTGAAAACAAATGCACATGGCCAGGAGGAAGAGGGAGGAGGGTTAGATGGGAGTGCACAGTGAAAATGTGACTACATGACTGTAGGGGGAGCTCCGTAGAGGAAGAAAAGGGATCAAAACTAGGGATGCATGATATATATATTTTTTTTTAAATGGATACCGTGATAACTGATAACTTTCTGCTTCCAAAGGCTGATACCGATAACATACTGTACCTGGAGATAAGAAAGACTAGTAAGCAACAGTGGAACTGAGATATATCATGATATCAATACTATAAACAAAACTTTAAGTGAAGATATTCTATTAGCCAGACTTTCAGACATTTGCTAAAAGATATCAAACTAAACTATTTGATACCTCAAATTAACAACCCTTAAATATGGGGCATTACTATTGATATAAATATAAAGGCCTCTAGAACTGATGCAAATATTTTGCATCAAGATTTAAAATAAATACAAAGTGAATATAATATATATATGAGATAATTGATGCGCTGACACAAGTTAGATTCAAACATTTCTATGTAAACAAACTGATAAAGTGCATTCCAAAGTAACAAAAAAATTAAATTTAAAGGATCTTGGCTTGGCTGGTTCCATACAAATGAATAACTTTTCACTTATCGGAATGACGTCATGATTTCCTGATATCGGGCCGATAATTATCATTCACCCCTAATCAACCAGACTTGCATAGTTCCCCTTTAAATGCATTAAGATCGCTATGATTACATTCACTTATGACCTGCAGTATACTCCATAAGAAATGACAAAGCAGTGAATTAACTCTATGTAAATAATTAAGATTTACTATGTGGTGTTGACTCTAACCAACCTTTTCCAGAAAATGCTGCAGATGTTTTTTTTTTCCATTCATTTTGTTTTCATATAATGTTTGAAGCTGCACAATGAACTGTCTTTGTTAAACATCTACGTTGCTTTTTGCAGATACTTGGTTACTTTGACTATGCTTTCACGGCTATCTTTACTGTTGAGATCGTTTTGAAGGTAAATGCCCTGTGTCCCCTGTCCGTGCTGTGACTAACCACACCCCCAATAACATTCCAAACGTCTCGTTGCCTTCCAGGTCCTAGGCTATGCAGATTATGTCTTCACTAGTATGTTTACATTTGAGATCGTATTGAAGGTAACCCCTTAAATGACAACGAGAGCCTTGCTGCATTCTCTCCTTGTGTGTCACCTGCCACTCAGTACAACCTGGCTTGTTTGTTTCCTTTCTCTTATTTACTTTATTCTTCATAGCACCTCTTTTAAAAAGACAAAAAAAAAAGTAACATTGAAGTTACTACTACTTTGCACACACAAACACAAACATAAGATTTGTTCAAATTACACTAATCAAAGAACTCCAGTTGGGGGAAGGAAACATCACATCAACATTACATTATACTCACATGGGTGTCATGTCATTTGGGCAGTCATTGCAATGATTTTCATTGCTGAAATGATTTTCATGATGCAGATATGTTAAAAAAAAAACAGAAAAAAACATGATGCAACGCCTGGTGCAATGCAATACAATTCAATGGGCTGCTCAGACATTTTGAAGGCATTGGCTGAAGTTGAGTTTAGGGGTCATCCTCGGAGGGCAGGAGGAGGAGGGGAAGGGGAAGGGAGGGTGGTCGGCATTCAAAGGCGTAAAGTCAACTCCAGTCAAAGCTAGTGCCATGCCTCTCGTACTGACTGCTCTTCAGATTAATCCATAAAAGAGGGGGCAAAACCAACCATGTTCCCGCCGAGCATGGTTCAGTCTGCTTTCCCACGAAAACCGAGTGCATAGAAACGTGGAGCTACTGTACGTCTGCAGCTGCTCGGGCAAAAAAAAAACCAAAAAAAAAAAACCTGCCAAGACCACTGCTGGTTTGACTCTATATGCTTCAGCGCTCTCAGTTAGCGCTTTCCTCTCTCCGTCACTCTGCGGCGCTCCACATTTACATGCACTCGGAAGATTATGAATTCCTTGACTTTTATTATTTGAAGAAGAGTTATTTTGGCTGGTTTTTTCTTCTCTGCTTGCTGAACTCTGAAGTTTGAATTGGGAGCTGCTTCCCCCTTATTCTGAACTATTAAAGAACATAATGGAATGTGCTTTAAGCTGACGGTCCGCATGAATGTGACAGTAAGGCCATTTCCACTTTCCAATCTCTATAACTAGAGCTCTTGAAGGTGGTAAATATCCCTGACGTCGTGGCAACAAAATGCATGTTTTATTGCCTCATTGAATAGTAGATTGTGAAATGAATGACTTACTACTACATTCATGTAACTAAGGGCCGTGGGGGTGGCGATGGTAGATTTAGCCTCCTGTTTCACTGCTCTGAGCTCGCCACCCCGAACCAGAGTGATCTACAAGAGTGTGGAGATGTGTGTGTGTGCGAGTGTGTGCACTTGTCTGCAAGGTAGTGAGAGCTGAGAGTGTGTTGTTACTATTTAACATGTACACGTCTCTGTGTTTGTGTCTTGTGTGTGTGTGTTTGGCCAGTGCTTGTTGGATTAAATGTAATTTTTTTTCCTTCTCATTTGCTGCCCTAACTTCATCCCTCCTCTCCACAGATGACGACATACGGAGCTTTTCTCCATAAAGGAGCCTTCTGCAGGAATTACTTCAACCTGCTTGACCTGCTGGTGGTGGGGGTTTCCCTTGTTTCCTTTGGCATTCAGTGAGTAAAACACACACACAAACACATCAGCCTCCTGACTGTTGCACAAACAGCAGACAGACACTTTAAGGTTCAAGGTTTGAGGTCACTTTGCCCTACTTCTCTAGGTAAATTTGGTTCACAGTGAGTCAGCCTCCTTTTACACAAACACTTAGAAACAGCACAAGACAAGGACATGTTGAATAACAAAAACCAGTAATAAAACGAAAAGGAGTAAGAACAAGACAATAAATGGTGTATTAGATAAATAATGTAATATGTAATGCAAAATTTCCAGAGTTTCTTCCACTTGTTAATTACACTAATGGCTGCTGGGACAAAGCTGTTTTTGTAACAGCAGTACAGGCTGGTACTATGAGCCTCCATCCTGATGGGAGCAGCTGAAACTCAGCATTAAGAGGGTGGGAGTCATAATTTAAGACAGAGCCAGCCATCCTCTCTAGCTGTTTGGTGTACAGGGATAATGGTTAAAACTGAGTTTTTGTTTTTAAAGGGATAGTTCAACATTTTGGCAAATTGGCCCATTGCCATAATCCCTATAGTCATAGCAGTAGGTTCGTTACCTTTAATTGTCGGTGCAAGCTATTTTTAGAACGGTGGAGCAGAGCCTCGAGCTGCTCAGAGCTACGCTACGGAGGCTAATGGGATTTCTAGGTTTCCCTCATCAAACTCATTAAATACACAATCCAACAACTCCAAAATGCTCTTGTGGACAAGTTGTGACCTGCACATTCACCACACTATGAGATAATAACAGAACGTTATGAGATGGAGTTGTTTTCAAGGCAATTTGCAGAGACTGCTTTGCCGAAAAACTGCCCCCAACGGGAACGTGCATCGGCGGTTTTGCATGAATTTACCGTGAAAACAACTCTGTCTCATAACGTTCTGTTATTATCTCATTGCGTGGTGAATGTGCAGGTCACAACTTGTCCACCAGAGCATTTTGGAGTTGTTGGATTGTATATTTGATGAATTTGATGAGGGAAACCAAGAAATCCCATTAGCCTCCGTAGCATAGCTCTGAGCAGCTCGAGGCTCCGCCATTCTAAAAATAGCTTGCAAAGACAATTAAAGGTAACAAACCTACTCCTAAAACTATAGGGATTATGGCAATAGACCAATTTGCCAAAATGTTGAACTATCCCTTTAAGGGAAAAGGTCCCAAACCATGAGACTTTAAGCTCTTCTCAACCAAATGGTTCCAGGAGTCACAAGAACAAAACTCCAGTAGGAACTGAACATCCACACAGAGCAATGCTGTTTGTTTTTTTTTAGATTAAAAAGCATTTGATGGAGCATTTGAGATGGAATTTTCACACACAAGGAAACAGCAGTGCTTAGTTTTTGCTCTGATGTCTGAATCAACAGATGTAAAGATGTGCAGAGGTAAAAAGGGAGATTTCATCTAACAGCTCCACAGCTTTGTTCTCCTGACTGCTGCTCTGTGATTATATGTTTTTAAGGCGTTGTAAATGTGTGTTTTCGTTGTTCAGGTCTTCAGCCATCTCTGTGGTGAAGATCCTTAGGGTTCTGCGTGTTCTTCGGCCCCTGAGGGCCATCAACAGAGCCAAAGGCCTGAAGGTGCAGCCTCCTCACAAATCCGCTGCTGTCGACAATCCTACACACACACATACACACAGCATTCTATAAAGATTTCTATCTCTTTCTCCCTTGCAGCACGTGGTGCAGTGTGTGTTTGTGGCCATCAGAACCATCGGGAACATCATGATCGTCACCACTCTGCTTCAGTTCATGTTCGCCTGTATAGGGGTGCAGTTATTTAAGGTCAGACCTAAGACTTCAGGTTGAATGAAGTCTCTCTTCAGCAAATAACACAATAGATATTGAGTTAATAGTTTAGTGTAGTGAAAATCTATTTTCCACTACAGGGAAAGTTCTATCGCTGCACCGATGAAGCCAAGTCCAACTCAGAGGAGTGCAAGTTAGTTTCACTTGTTTTGTTCCTGTGCAGCAAATATCTTATGCTTTCAGCCCCAGCCTGAATTAACCTCCATCTACCCTGCACTGTCTCATAGGGGCACCTACATCCTGTATAAGGATGGAGATGTGAACCAGCCGACCATTCACAGAAGAGTGTGGCACAACAGTGACTTCAACTTTGACAACGTCCTCATGGCTATGATGGCTCTGTTCACTGTGTCCACGTTTGAAGGCTGGCCTTCGTAAGAGTCAACCCTTTGTCTGCCTTGTGTTTTAGCTTTGAAACAAGAACTCAGATTATCAACTCCTTGTAAAAAGTTACATTTCTGCATCTCATATTTATCATACAGTAAGTACCTGTGCTTAGAGATGCCGTGTGGATGCGTCACACGCTCCCTCCTTGTCTTCTTATCCTTTCAGGTTGCTATACAAGGCCATCGACTCCAACAGGGAGAACCTCGGCCCCATTTACAACTACCGTGTGGAGATTTCCATCTTCTTCATCATCTACATCATCATCATCGCTTTCTTCATGATGAACATCTTCGTGGGTTTTGTGATCGTCACATTTCAGGAACAAGGAGAGAAAGAGTACAAAAACTGTGAACTGGACAAGAATCAGGTCAGAGCCTACAAGATGTGTGTGCGTGTAGCAGTGTTTAGCAGAGTGTGTGTCTCTTTGTGTGTGTTAGGTCAAAAACTTAAAGGGATAGTTCAACATTATGGCAAATTCGCCAATTGCCGTAGTCTTAGGCATACTGTAGCAGTAGGTTTGTTACCTTGTCGGTGCAAGCTGTTTTTAGATCAGTGGGGCAGAGACGCGAACTGCTCAGCTAACGCAACGGAGGCTCACGGTACTTTCATTTTTCTTTGCCTGGAATGAAGTTCTGGCTATGCATTTGCCTCAAAAAACAACTCTGTCTCGTAAGGTTGCATTATTATTTCATAGCGTCTCTGCCCCGCCAATCTAAAAACAGCTTGCACCGACAATTAAGGGTAATTAACCTACTCCTATGACTATAGGGATTATGGCAATAGGCAAATTTGCCAAAATGTTGAACTATCCCTTTAATATGTACTGACATGATATGTTGAACACTGAGATTTGTTTAGTAGTTGAAAAATGTTCACTGATTCCTAATAAGTTACAGAGGATCTAATGACTCTGTAGTAATTTGTTAAAAAAGAGGTTGTGGAATGATTTTTGAGTTTGTCCTTCCCTCCACATTAAAACCTGTTTTCTATATTTCTGTGCAGCGTCAGTGTGTGGAGTACGCTCTCAAGGCTCGTCCTCTGAGGAGGTACATACCTAAGAACCCGTACCAGTACAAGTTCTGGTATGTGGTCAACTCCACCGGGTTTGAGTACATCATGTTTGTGCTCATCATGCTCAACACACTCTGCCTCGCTGTGCAGGTAAGACGTCAGCTTACATCCCTGATACCAGACATTTCTCTGAACTCAGTTTCTTTTCAATAGACTGAGACATTTATACATTATCGTACACTGATTATATGCTGAAGTGGAAATGATGTAATAATATATAATGATGTGAATCAACTATAAATTATAAACCCAAATGAAGTATTTTCATTAGTTTTGATGAACTAGTTTCTTATTGCCATGATCACATCTGCATTTTGTGCTACTTCTGGTAAAAGTGT
This sequence comes from Trachurus trachurus, assembly GCF_905171665.1. Lineage (NCBI taxonomy): Eukaryota > Metazoa > Chordata > Actinopteri > Carangiformes > Carangidae > Trachurus > Trachurus trachurus. Next base: position 29,310,802 of record NC_139896.1, read on the forward strand.
TTAACTTTAGTTCCCCCCAGTGGCAGTGTTAAAAAAGACACTTTGACTGTATTTTCAGAAGGATCCTGAAGAATGCTATAATTGTAAAAAAAAAAATATGTTCAAAGAATCTTTAATATCCATGTTTTTGAGAGCTATATCTCATTTTTAAATAATTCCCATCCTGTGACGGAAAATAAAAGCTTCCATCCTTTTCATTTATTTTCCTCTCACCGCTCATCTTTATCTCCCTCCTGCAGCACTATGGCCAATCAGCAACATTTAACTACGTGATGGACATTCTCAATATGGTCTTCACCACTGTGTTCACTGTGGAAATGGTTCTCAAACTCATCGCTTTCAAACCCAGGGTGAGTCTCAGCTACACTCACCTACTGCTTCCAGCTCACAGATGTACACCAACACAATGAGACCGTGAAACAAGTTCTTACAGTAGTTTTATTTATTGATGTGACAGTTTGACATTTTGAGACAGATTCTTATTTACTGTCTGCTCTTCCAGGTTAGCTGTTTCCCTTATTCAATCCAAGATAGGCCAACTGGTTTCCTGTAGTGTCTTTGTATTTAACAGACATGTGTGAGCATCATCACCAGGATCAAAAAGGGCATATTCCCCCAAATGTCAAAAACATTCATTTAATATTAAATTTTGAGTAGCATATATGTGAACACATGAAAACTCAAGGTCCAGTGATTTTTTTTTCCCTTCTCACCTCGACTGCGCTGCCCTGAACGACAGCTCTTTGTTGCGAAGAAGGACAGGATGCTAGTAAGAGACAGAGTGTGGGGTGCAGTGTGGACTTTTGCAGCATTGATTTTGCATGTAACCTTAGTATTTCCATCAATTTGACCCCTTTTAAATGGGTGTGTTTTAAATCACCAGCATAAGCGGATTTAAATTTCAGTGTCAGAGTAAGGGCTTTGTGTTTTTCCTGACCTTACACCCACCTCGTCCACCACTCGCTCCACCTCATTCAGGGCTATTTTGGGGATGCCTGGAATGTGTTCGACGCCCTGGTTGTGATTGGCAGCATAGTAGACATTGTTCTCAGTGAGATTGATGTAAGTAAGCTCAGCTACAACTAGCCTTGCTGCTCGCTAAACCTCTCTTTCTTCGGCCTAGGTTTCAACAGCAGGGCTCCTGTTTCTATACTTTTTATCTGATCTCTCTTAACACTGTATCTTCTTTTGTCTCCCTTCTTGTCATGCCCTGGCCATTCCATTAAAACCTCCGCCGCTCTCCCTCCTGTACCCCTCCATCTATTTCTCCGTCTTTCTCTTCACCGTCTCTCTCTTCCATTACCACCTTTACCCTTGTGTGTTGTGTTGTGCATCAACAGCACTATTTCGCTGATGCTTGGAACACATTTGATGCCTTAATTGTTGTTGGTAGCGTCGTCGATATTGCTATCACTGAAGTTAATGTAAGTATAACTCTTTTCTGTCTTCCAAGTTGAACTGAAGTCTTACAGGAAAGCCACGTGGCAACAGTATTATACAGTGATAATAACATTTTGTTCTTTAGTACAGAGGTTCCAACCTTGATTTAGTGGTGTCTGTGAGTTGTGAGCAGACCAAGTAGTACTTTCTTTTATTGAAATTGTATTAAATTTTACTTAAAGGGATAGTTCAGCTTTTTTCAAGTGGGGTTGTATGAGCTACAAATGCCCATTTAGTACATAAGATGCAGTAGAAAGGTCTCTGCTGCTCTCTCCCACTAAGAAACACGCACGACACGCTGCATCACACGCTGTTTGGATCAGCGGTGTGAAGAGGCGGAGTGATACAGCACGTTGCTGTGTCTCGATGCAGCGCAATGCACCGGTGTTTCTCAGTGGGGGAGAGCAGAGACCTCTCTACTGCATCTAGTGTCCTACTTACAGATGTTACTGGTTCAAAATTGCGGGGTTTTTCCTGCACTGCAGGATCACGTGATCGCGTGACTTTTCACCACAACTGTTTTCCTCTAGGTGGCAGCACCGTACTAAATACTGCTCAGACGTTTTGGGGACAATGCTGACAGCCTGATAGCCGCGATTAGGAGTGGCGCTGTTCATGATACAGAATACAAGAGGATGAAAGGAGAACTAGCTGCAGACAGTAAATAATATAGTAGCCTCGTTTTTCAATGACAAAATGTAACGACGGCAGCTACAGTAGACTATAGCCCAAGTCTCACTCTCTTTTTTCGGTCATCTGTCTCGTCATCTCCAAAATGTGTTTTTAAAATGAGCCAACTACAGTACTGTGCAGTAGTGCCGCAGATTTCTCACTCCGCACCTTGTTTGAGAGTGCAGCTGGATGATTTCTTGTGAATGAACGGGTCTGTGTCACTTTGGGGCTGGGCGATAAAACATAGGATAAATAACTTTCCCTCGATAGAAGACGCGGCCGATACAAAGTCTATAGGTTTAATTCATCCATTTTTTGACAGACAACACAAACAGCCAGTGATAATGAGAGTGGTGACACCGTCAGCCATGCAGCCGGCCTGGACTTTTTATTTTTAATTATGAAGGATCATCTGCGCAAGGCAAAGATGATAGCATCAACAAAACACGGCGTAACACACGCGGCTGTATGGGACAGGCTTTTATTTAATTCAGAACAAACCGCTTAGCAAAAATGGAAAATATAGTCTAGGGGAGAGCCGGGTCGATTGATACACTTTTCATTTAAACGTCTTTTTCAAAGATGACGTTATGTACACAAACATTTTTATCATGTGATCAACAACTCACATGTGTATTTTCTTAGTTACAAGTGTAATTTAACACATATGTTGGATGATCGCGCTGTTTTATAACTTTGAACGTAAGTTGACATTTGTCTCAAACGCCCCACCTATGCGGGTCGTTTGAGACACAGAGGAGGGACGGTTGAAACAGCATGTTTTAAACAGAAACTACTGACATTACTCTCGTTTTTATGCAGCATATCGGACAACATACTAGTGTACTTGTTATTGCCAAAATGTCACATAATTTCTCACAATATAAATAGGTCAAATAAATATTTTTGTCCCGTGCGCAATTGTCAAGATCCGCATTTCGATTAAACTCGCCTTTCTTCTTTTGTACGAGTTGTTGGACAACTGCATTTTCATTTAATTTACTTATTTCCCTGCCCTAAGTCATGTTTATGGATACACAGTTGAACATATTGTCATTTTTCCCTCGGCATTTTCCCCTCACTTTGCTGAATATCTGTTGATTCACGTCATAAACACGAACATTAAAAATATGTGGTGTTTATTAAAAATACATGTTGTTCATTCAAATCGGTTGTTGTTCATTGCAAAACAGTTAGGCTATTAATTTGGTGATTTATATACAGATATTGATCGCGCAGTGTGACCACAATCACTACGCACGGTGGCGTGAGGGACATTTGAAACAGCTGTATCAATCGTCCCTCCAGCGACTACTGACAATAAAACCTGTTTTGCCTCTAAACTTCAAAACTATGACATTTCATAATTTAGGACTTGTTTATGTACGAATTCATCTGTTGTTAGGTCATATTATTATTGCATTAAACACACAATACAACTTTTGATCACTTTCTCCCCGGCTACGTTGGTGGAGATCTCCCACACAGTAAAAGATTTAGGCAACACATTCTTCCAGCTGGCTGTTTTTCTTCCAGTTACAGAAAGTAGCCTATGTGCAAAGTACCACATTAACATCTCTATTCATATAACGCCCATCGAAACAGCTGATTTACATGTCGGCCGTTAAGGCAAGGCAAGGCAAGGCAATTTTATTTGTATAGCCCGTTTTTACAAACAGTTTGTCTCAAAGGGCTTTACATGGCATCGTAGCAACATCCTCTGTCCTTAGACCCTCACATCGACTGAGGAAAAACTCCATGGAAACCCTTTTAACAGGGAAAAACAGGAGAAACCTCAGGGTGAGCAACAGAGGAGGGATCCCTCACCCAGGACGGACAGACGTGCAATAGATGTTGTTACAGACAAGAAAACAGTTTACAGTTTGTCACAGAATGTGCGGAATATGGAAATGTTAACACATGGCGATTGGCCATTCACGCGGCTTTGTTCTTGGTTTCGGCCAATCAGCTTATAAGCACATGGCTAATTATCAGCTTTCAACCAATCGCACTGTTTTAATGTGTGTGTGTGAAAGTTATTTTCTTTAGTTCATTTTCGTTTCTTTTGGATTTTTTTTACAACAATGTATCAATATAATATTGTTTTCGTTTCATTTCGTTATAAAAATCAATCCCTTTTCTTTGAAACAATGAGATTGAGCAGCTAAAACTCAATAAACTCAACCATGGCTTGTCTTATTGTTAATCTGAACGCACATGTATAAAGGGCAGAGTCAAGGCAGCAGATAAATCACAAAACATCAACGCGTCCGTGAGCGCAGCGCACCTCTTTTTCTCCTGTGAAGAAGAAGAGAAAAAATAACCCCATGGTCCGACCTGACCCAGTTATTTAATGTTTAGGTTTATTTAGAAGAAGTCTGATTATGACTGCTGTTCTGGATCAGATTATTTGCTCATAATTCGGGTTATTTTCAAACAGTGGCCAAACAACAGATCAATTAATTATTATAGACTATATTTTCCATTTTTGCTAAGCGGTTTGTTCTGAATTAAATAAAAGCCTGTCCCATACAGCCGCGTGTGTTACGCCGTGTTTTGTTGATGCTATCATCTTTGCCTTGCGCAGATGATCCTTCATAATTAAAAATAAAAAGTCCAGGCCGGCTGCATGGCTGACGGTGTCACTTTGTATCGGCCGCGTCTTCTATCGAGGGAAAGTTATTTATCCTATGTTTTATCGCCCAGCCCCAAAGTGACACAGACCCGTTCATTCACAAGAAATCATCCAGCTGCACTCTCAAACAAGGTGCGGAGTGAGAAATCTGCGGCACTACTGCACAGTACTGTAGTTGGCTCATTTTAAAAACACATTTTGGAGATGACGAGACAGATGACCGAAAAAAGAGAGTGAGACGTGGGCTATAGTCTACTGTAGCTGCCGTCGTTACATTTTGTCATTGAAAAACTAGGCTACTATATTATTTACTGTCTGCAGCTAGTTCTCCTTTCATCCTCTTGTATTCTGTATCATGAACAGCGCCACTCCTAATCGCGGCGATATGTGATACATAATCATCAAGTCATAAAGCAAGACAGGCTTTATCATATTACAATAGTTTCTGTGATTTAGGCAGTGTATACAGTAGTTAGTTCTAGTTTAATAGCCTAGAGTTTAAGCTGTGGATTACTGCACAGATCACTGAGTCATCCGCCTGTCGTCCTCCGTTCTCACAGATGCCACCTGGCGGTTGTTTTGGCACATTGAGGCTTTTCATTAAAACCTCTTGTCTCGCCAAAGAAAAAAAATGCATGAGTCTTGTGCCGTCTCGCGTGGACCACGCGTGAAGTCCGCAAATTTGAACCAGTAACATCTGTAAATGGCATTTGTAGCTCATACAACCCCACTTTAAAAAAAGCTGAACTATACCTTTAATCTTTTTTTTTTTTTTGGAAGAAGCTTTAAAGGAGCTATGTGTGAGTTGCCACATAGCCAGCGTTAGCTTTATTATCAGTCTTGGGTAGGCGACAGCCTTAGCTATCATTGTGTGTATCAAAAAAGGTGGCCAAAATACACTTTGTGAGCACTACTTGCTCAGGTCTATATAGTTGTGCCGGACCTAGCTGGTTATCAAATCAAATAACCTTTATTGTCCCAGAAGGGAAATTTGTCTTTGGCACATGCAACATAGCTGCAACCATAAACAAAAAACACAGTATGCAACACACCTACAAAGGCAAACAAATGTTTAAAAAGAAGGACAGTGACATCAAATTGATATGGTCGGCATAGAATCGGTGCAACTGGTTGCTTCACTATGTTGAGTCATGATAATAGGTTAAAAAATAAGATAAAAGTTACACAACCTTAAGAAGAAATACAGAAGTAATAGAAAAAGAAACAGAACAACAAGCTTTCCATCTTTAGCAGCAGCTCTTGGTTAGGAAAAGGTTTGATGCTTAACCCAGACTGGTGAGTAAATGCTCACATTTGCTATATAGCAATAGCAAAACCTAGCATGTTCCGCCAAGCTTCTTCTAATACTATAGCTTCTTTAAGAGGTAAGAGGTGAAACTATGTTATAGTTCATAAGCACAGATGGGAAATTAAAAAGGAAAAACAAGAAACACATCAATACATATATATATATTTAGTTTATTACAAATATCGTAACTGTTGTAGCTTAATGCATTCTGCTAATTTAAGAGCATGCAAAGTTAGCATTGTGGATAGGCATTTGTAGGTGTTGAAGTGCCACTGGCCTTTACTGTAAAGCTTCAGTTTGACTTTCTTTTATGCCCAATTGTTAATTGTGCAATAATATAAAGATCTGTCTTGCTGGGACTTTACTTTGGCTAAATGTTTTCCTGTCAGTGTGTTGAGAACTTTTTGTTACAGGAATCGTGACAAAATGTCCGGTCACCTTGCTGATTGTTAACCCTTTAGACATGGCAGTGCAAATGCGTGTCGGGAGTTTTGCACACTTCTGAGGACAGCATTTGGTTCAGAGCAGAATGATTTATGACGTGGATTTCTAATTCTTACCTTTGTTCATTTTGTTTCCATAGAAACTTGTAGAGGCAAGTATGGCAACGAACGAAAATGTTGTTTGTGTGTAACCTGTTGTTTATAACAACTTTATCTTCGGGACCCCTTTACAGTGCGATGGATTAAAAAAAATTAGTCATCTAATGTTTTATGGGCACTATTGGGCAAGAGTAGATATTTTTTCAATTTGAAAAAAAGTAACATATAGATTGCATTATGATTCAAAACTCATTTTAGTGTTTAATTTAAGTTGCTCTGAAAATTCATGTCAAGGCTCAATAAAATAATGGATGACTACTTCTCTACTTTTACTAACTACAAAAACATTACTACCTTTATAGCTTGGCTCTGCACTAAAAAAAAACACCTGAGAATGAAAAATGCACTTTGTTGTGTTGAGCTTTGAGATCACCTGGAACAAAACTGGGAAAGTGTCAGATACAAACAAACAGTAGGAAACGCTGAGAGGCCAAATTTTCAACTTTCTAGGGAACAGTTAGTGATGATGGTGCGTGTTATAGGCGCAGTGTACCAAAACGCTCACAGCTTGGCCCACCCCTCCCCCCCCCCCCAACCCCCCACCCCCCGCTCCTGAGTGCTCTCCTGTCTGAGCTGCAGTGCTGTTTTGCTGGAGTTATGTTTTCAGTATATCATGTTTTCAGTGTTTCTCTTTTTGTGTCCCGGACTGTGGCTGCATGAGTGTGTAAAGTAAACAAGCACTAACTTTGTTTAAAACATACGGTGGTGGTGTTTTTAGGTTATTCATTGTTATGCATGTGTGTTTTACATGTGTATGGGCTGTACTAGTGTGTTAGGTGTGCTATATGTGTGTGTGTATTATGCTTTGTGTGAATGTCGGGGACATGATGCTGATTTCACAAGGGCTTTCATAGTTAGTCGTGTGAGACACCTTCCATCTACATATCATTTACATTTGTTCGTGGTTTGCCCTGCATGCGGTTGTTGTTGTGTCCTGCAGCAAACTGCCTAGATCAGATGTTATGTTGTTCCACGCAGTCATACATAATAGCTGATCTACACGGGTTTTGCCGCTTCCTTGCTGTGACCCATTCCAGACATGAGTCGTCTGGCCACTGTGCGCTCTCCAAATGCATGCTGGGAAAGCATCAACCATTCACCTTATCCCCCTTAACACCCTCTCCATGTCCCGCCTCTCACAGATGGCGCTCGGCCACCCACTCCATTCCCCTCCGGTCAGTTGTTTCCATAGAGCCTTGTGAAGTTTGACCTCCCTCTCTTGCCATACCCCCCCCTTGATCCTTACTGTACTGTACCTCCAGACAGAATGGCCCTGGAGCTCAGAGCTCGGACATGTCCAGCCTACACAACATTAAGGAAAGATAATTATATGCAAAGCTCAACTTCTCTGTGAAATCCAGATAAAACTGAGATTCTTTTTTTAAAAACATGATCATCAACTTTCCTTAAGGTTGTGCAGGCCCCTGTGCTTTCCATACAGCTGGTCTAGTGCATCTAAACTGAGGAAAACAGATCAAGTCATGTAGTGTCCTGGATAAAAATCAAAGCCACAGTATTAAAACTAAAGCTCAAGTAAAAGCCTAAGCATCTTACAGTTTTCAGGAAAGACTCTGTGACCAAAAAAAAAAAGAAAAAATCTTCAGCAGATCCTAAAAGCCTTCAAGTAGTCCAGTAGACTTTTGCACATTAACACTAGTGGTGGTTTGGAGTTTGGAGTTTGAGGTTCTTTGATGATCTTGTGTTTGTGTCTCTGTGAGTGATTGTCTCTGTGTTTTGTTCTGTCTTCCTGTAGTGAGCTCTTAAAGCTTAGAATGGAGCTCTGTGTAGCGCAGGTGTGTAGACTCCAGTCAGGTGCATGAACACTACAATAACTCTCCTCTCTCCTTCTTCACGCCTCTCTGCCTGTCCTCTCTCTTTCCAGTTCAGTATGACTTAGTCTCCCCCGGTTTGATTTTCTGCCGCAGTATCGGCCTCTATCTGTGGTCTTTCTCCTCCCCTTCTCTGTCGTTCATTCTCCTCTTTCTGCACCGGACTGTGAGAGCGCCCTGCTATGGCGGTTTTTGTTGCAGGGCACTACTGACATGCATGAATTGCTGCATTGCTATGATTCCACCTAGTGGCTCCTCATCATCCAAAAATGTCTTGCGTGTGCGTGCAGTGCTTCCCCCCCAGCGACATGGCAATGCTGAACGCATGCTCCATCAACGCTGTGGCCAGGATTACCTAAAGAACCTCCTCAAGCTGATTCTACATTTTATCATTTGTGCTCATCCTTTGCACCTCATACTGACGGTTTGTGAAGTATTGTGATGAGGAATTTGAGTGCAGCCATATCTGTCTGGAGTATCTTTGTCCTCAGTGCTGAGCCTTCTGATATTACTCTCTCTTCAGTGTTGAGTTAAGCTCTTCTTTCACATTATACAGTCTAACCACCACCACTATGATTGATGTTTCTATTCTGCACCTCTGGACTTTCTCTCTGTGCCTGAAGTCTGCTGATAGAATTTCCTTTTAAGAATTGCAAATAAAACCTGTATGGGTGTGGTATTTGTGTGAGCGACTGTGCAGACGAAATGATTCGATCATGTTTTATATCTCTTTTTATATCAGCCAGTATTTTCATTTTTCACTCTTAAAGGGATAGTTCAACATTTTGGCAAATTGGCCCATTGCCATAATCCCTATAGTTTTAGGAGTCGGTTCGTTACCTTTAATTGTCGGTGCAAGCTATTTTTAGATTGGTGGAGCAGAGCCGGGATGGGATGGGATTTCTTGGTTTCCCTCATCAAATACACAAGCCAACAACTTCAAAACGCTTTCGTGGACAAGTTGTTGGATTGTGTATTTGATGAGTTTGATGAGAGAAACCAAGAAATCCCATTAGCCTCCGTAGCGTAGCTCTGAGCAGCTCGCGGCTCTGCTCCGCCGGTCTAAAAATAGCTTGCACCACCAATTAAAGGTAACGAACGTAGTCCTACGTAAAACTATAGGGATTATGGCAATGGGCCAATTTGCCAAAATGTTGAACTATCCCTTTAAAACTGCTGCGTTCAAAATAGTTGGTTTAGCTCATTATAACCCAGTGGGTGTCATACATGTGCTCCAGTCTTTCGATGGATGCCTTTTTAACGATGCATTATGCACACAATTGTATGATTCTTCTCCAGTCAAGTCATTTGCAGATGTGATCCAAAGCCTCTACAGTATGTTGAGTGACAACAAAAAGCCAAGGCTCTGTAAGAATAGCAGTCATACCATGAAGTTAACTTCTCATTAACATTGTCCGAGGCTCATCCAAAGACATCCCAGCCATAAAACCCATCCAGTCCCATCAGTAAAGACCATTACACCGGGCGAGCGATAAAGTTGTCTGCCAGTCTTACGTGTTGCTATGTGTACTTCAGTAACTCCATGTTGTCCGTCAGTCTGACATGCACATGTTCAGTCCCACATAGGAGTGTTTAGCTGTAAAACCTGTTGTGTGGCGGTCTTTTAAAGTGTTACGATAATGTTTTATGTCTGTCATTACATGAACAGTGATACATGTACAATAGGGTGTCAATAAATGTCTGTCCTCGTCATGGTTAAACAACAAGCCAGTTCTGTCCCGTCAAAGAGAAGAGTAGTGAGTCCGTTCTGTCTGCGTCCTGACTGACGTGTGCTGGCGTTTGTGTGATAAAGACTTTTTCAAATGTAATGTTTACGTGTTTGGCCCAATGTGTGTGTGTGTGTGTGTGTGTGTGAGATCCACGGGCCCTGTGCAAGTCATTAATACAGGTCTTTGATTTTAAAGCCAACGGAGACTCCTCAGGTGGATGAGATGGGGGTAAGATGCTCCGCACCCCCCTGACCCCCCCTCCCCCCTCCCCTGTCAGGGCCATGCCATGTTTAGATCTGCATTTCTTTGTTTGGTATTTGGTCTTCTACACATCCTATGATCTATTGCTTACTTCAGTTCTGTTTTCATTGTTTATGAGTCTTAAGTTACCTCATGATAAGGTTTCCATTCTCTGGATTTTCAGTTTTCTGTTTTATTCTTTTTTTGTTGCTCATTTGCATACAGTATATTCTTAAAAAACAAAACAAAACAAAAAAAAGATTTTCCTTTTTTCTACGTTTGGAGTTATTTCTAAGGAGAGTGTGTCACTCAAACGTGACGCCTTGTGTCCCGTTAGGTGGGAGCGGTTTAAGGCCGCTCCTCACGTTTGTACTGTTGACACCGCTACATGGTCTCTGCCACCCATCCTTGTGTGGGGGTAGCGACCCATGGATGAGCCCCTGGGATCAGGTCACCCAGCTCTGACCTGTCAACCTCCTGGCCGACCCGTTCGGGTTGGTCCCACTGTGACTCTGCATGCAGTGACTCTGGACTGAGGGTGCCATGCTTGTGCAGATGTGTCCTGTCAAGTATGGCAAGGTTTTCTCCAGCATGCTTGCCTCCTTGCTTCCTCCCCTGTAGGTCTGTACAGTGACAGGGCTCCTGACGGTGCTTTGGATGCAGACTAACAGAAACATATCAGCTGCAGCTGCACTGCTTGACAGATAGACTTTAGTGTCATTACCCTGTAGCGCCACATTATGTAATAATGCCGCATTACGTAATAATGTAATTCACTTTTTACCTCATGATGTAATAACGCCGCATTTTGTAATAATCTGCCCCATTTTGTAATAAAATTCTTGAACGCAATATGTCATAAACTTTGCCGCATTTTGTAATAAATTGTTACATAATGCACCAAATTATTAATTTTTATTTCATAAAAAAGTGCAACACACAAATTTTGTAATAATTTGGTGCATTATGTAACAACTTATTACAAAATGTGGCAAAGTTTATTACATATTGCGTTAAAGAATTTTATTAAGCAGATTATTACAAAGTGCAGCGTTATTACATAATGAGGTGAAAATCTATTACATTATTACATAATGCGGTGTTATTACATAATGTGGTGCTACATATCCTCTTTTTTTTATTTGATTTGGAGCCAAAGTGTAAAGTTCTTTACATACAGTATGTGCAGGATCATCTTGCCACCAGAAGACTAGGTTCACTTTAATGCTTTTTGATTGGCATAAAGATGCAGTGCTGCTTTTTCAGCCCATATGTATCTGGTGCTGAGGTCTTAGTTCAGACATGATCATCTCATAAAGCACAGCCAGGTTCTCTGTGTTCACTGCATACATGACCGCTCGGCTCTCCTCTGACTCTGGAGCGTCTCTCCACAGAACACGGAGGACAGCGCCCGCATCTCCATCACTTTCTTCCGTCTGTTTCGAGTCATGCGGTTGGTCAAGCTGCTGAGCAGAGGGGAGGGCATCCGCACCCTGCTTTGGACTTTCATCAAATCCTTCCAGGTGAGGTGAAAAACAATATAGCAGTGACTGAAGGAAATACTAAAGCTTTCTGTATTAACCTTTATTTTTTTTACTCTCTCTCTCTTTTTAAGGCTCTGCCATATGTTGCTCTTCTGATAGCCATGCTGTTCTTCATCTACGCTGTCATTGGCATGCAGGTTGATAACTAAATGTGACAAAGTATTTTTTCACTGTGTTATCCAAGTTGACATGTTTTGCAGTTGTTCTCATCTGGACCAAATTTTTTTTAACCTCAGGTGTTTGGAAAAGTTGCAATGGTGGATGGCACACACATCAACAGAAACAACAACTTCCAGACCTTCCTTCAGGCCGTGCTCCTTCTCTTTAGGTGTGTAGACACATCTGGCTGAGAAGTCATGTCTTTTTTTTTTTTTTTACTGTCTTTTTTATTCTGTTTTATTCCAGAGAGCCAAAACAAAATTCCTCAGAACTGCAAAACACCCACATACATGAGCAAGCTATACATGCTATACATAATTGCTTGCCGCTCTAGTGTAAAACCAAACATAGAGAACATCATACAAACTCAACAAAAAAATCAATGAACAAATTAATGAATAAATAAAAAAAAAAAATGTAATTTAATGTGGGGGGATTTATAATGAATACATTTAGATCAATCTACTATGATACCCACGAAAGAGCATTAGGGCCGACAACAGAGATTTTTCTTTTAAGATTCTGAGAAAAAAAGTCAGAATTTCTGAGATAAAAACTTTTCTCAGAAATTCTGACTCTTTATCTCAGAAATTCTGAGTTTGTATCTCAGAATCTTAAAAAAAATAACTCAAATGCTTGCATATGATTGTTGGCCCTTCCATAGATACCCATTGCTGCACACCACTCAACAACCAAAATACATTTTAAGGAGGGGGACCACTCTTTAACAAAATCCTCTAAGGTTCCTCTCATTACATGGAATAATCTGTCATAGGGAATAATTGACAGGAGTTTATCAGACCAGATCTCTACAGTAGGTGGATGTACGTCGAGCCATGCATGAGGAATGGTCATGTAATCTGCTGTTAGTGTTTAGCTCAGTGGGTCTCTTCTGTCGAGTGATACATCTGAGTGTGTTGTGGCTGATGGTTCCTCAGGTGTGCCACTGGTGAGGCGTGGCAGGAGATCATGTTGGCCTGTGTGGCCGGGAAGCTGTGTGACCCCGAGTCCGACTACAACCCCGGGGAGGAGATGACGTGTGGCAGTGGATTCGCCATCATTTACTTCATCACCTTCTACATGCTCTGCGCCTTCTTGGTACACAATTTGGATTAAATTTGTTGTACTTTTATTTATTTTTTTATCGATTATACTCTGCTTTTTATTACATTCTGTATTGTACTCAACATGTTTGAATATATAGATGTTAGAGTGATGTCAAACTAAACCTGTTTTAGGGTTAGCTTAGCTGAAAACTAGCTGAACACATTTTGTGGTGACCTTTGAATCAGATGCAAAGATTGTACAAAGTAGTACATGACTTAAATGCTGTAAAAATGCCTTAATATTATTAGATTGAGTTTAATTGATTAATTACAGTATGAAGTCATTGAAAATTGTGGAATATCATGTGACATTTCAACATAATGTTGTCCAACAATACAATATTTTATTTTCTATTTTATTTACAATATATTACAATATTTACATTATCATGTTGTGTTAAATTATTTTAAATTAGATAGCTTGCTGTTTGAAGCACACTGAAATGATACATAATTATAAATAGATGTGATGTTTATCCAAAGTTGTCTTTTCTTTCCCCAGATCATCAATTTGTTTGTGGCTGTCATCATGGACAATTTTGACTATCTGACACGTGATTGGTCCATTCTTGGTCCTCACCACCTGGATGAGTTCAAAAGAATCTGGTCAGAGTACGACCCAGAGGCCAAGTATGAGCTTTATTACCTGCAGTATCAGGAATTATTCCACATTTATGACCCTGTACAGTTATGTATAAGTTGATATTATGTTCTTTTCTCTCATGCAGAGGCAGAATTAAACATCTGGATGTTGTGACTCTTCTTCGTCGAATCCAGCCGCCTCTGGGATTTGGCAAACTGTGCCCACACAGAGTGGCCTGCAAGGTCTCCTCTCCACTCGTCTTCTATTATACCATTATCAAAGGTCACACAGACACTCTGACGTTTATCTGGCCTGTGCTGTCGTGTTAAATACATCTCTGTTTACTCTCCTCTCTCAGAGGCTGGTAGCCATGAACATGCCTCTGAACAGTGACGGCACAGTCATGTTTAACGCCACTCTGTTTGCGCTGGTGCGAACGGCCCTGAAGATCAAAACAGAAGGTATGGGTATATATTTTTTCTTTTCTTTTCTTTTCTTTTCTTTTCTTTTCTTTTCTTTTCTTTTATTTTATTTTCTTTTCTTTTCTTTTCTTTTCTTTTATTTTATTTTCCTTTATCTTCACTCTTTCTCTCTTTCTTCTTGATATAGTATATACATCTGAGCAAAAGGGGTCTGTTTTTTTTTCTCTTTCTTTCTTTCTCTCCCATCTCACATGTATCTTTCTTTGCTTATACTCTTTGTTCTGTCTTTGTTTATTTGTCTTGTCTAACCCTTCAATACAGTGTTTTTCAACCTTGGGGTCGGGACCCCACGTGGGGTTGCCTGGAATTCAAATGCGGTCGCCTGAAATGTCTAGTAATTGATAAAAGAAAATACTGATGAAAATATTTTTTTAACTAATTATTATTCTTTTTTAAATTCTGAATAAAAACACCACACACAATCTTAAACACCTGTATTTTATACTTTCACTTTCTTGAATATAAATCGAGTTCAAATAAAATGCAGCATATAAAAATATCTTGACTGACGCTGGGGTCTTGGGGTTGCCAGAAGTTTGTGATGTCAAAATGGGGTCACAGGCCAAAAAAGGTTTAATAAGTTGTTTTTTGTCTTTGTATGTTTTTATTTTTTTCCCGCTTGTCTTGTATTGGCATTACTTAATAAAAAAATGAAGCGGTGTGAACTTAAATTGGAGTGCTGGTGTCTCAGGGCGATCTCTTTCTCTTTCCCCGTGTTCCAGGTAATCTGGAGCAGGCCAACGAAGAGCTGCGGGCTGTCATCAAGAAAATCTGGAAGAGAACCAGCATGAAGCTGCTGGATCAAGTGGTGCCTCCTGCTGGTGGTCAGTGGAATCGTCCTGTGTCTGTCTATGAAATCTCACACACCACCTCCTTGTCCTTTTGTTGTTGTGGTTGTTGTTGATAATTTGACACACGGACCAAGCTAACGCTGCCTGCACAGAGCCACGTACTGCTTGCGTAAAGTACATTACATTAGTACATTAAGCTCCAGTCCAAACACCTCTTTCATAACTATATATCTTTAAATAATAAGTCGCTCACACACAAGTACAGCTGTATTGGTGTTGTTTCTGCTCTGCTCATCTTCTCCTGGTTGTCCCCTCAGCGGTGTGTTTTTTCGTATCCATGTGTGTTTTGATCCACACTCCTCCCTCCTGCCCCGGATGCTGACGGAGACCACTGACTGTCCGCTGGGCTTTGGGCTTGCATGGCCTTGTAGACCACTGTGCAAGTGCATGTTCTGTCTTTCTCACTAATATCTCTCTCTTTTTCTCCTTTATCTGTCCTCTGTCTCTCACTGACGCTCTTCTGTTGTCTTAATCTCTGTCCTTTTCTCATCGCTTGAGCTTCCACAGCTTATTCTCCTCACACTATCTCTGTATCCAAAACTCTGAAACACTTCAGAATATTCTGAAGCAGTTCTGTTTTAGGGTGGTGGCATGGAACTAGTGTTGCCTCTTTCTCCGATTTCTGTCCCCAGCGTGCTTGTTCAAAGTGATTCAGACCCCTGCTTCAGAATGATTCTCACACACTCTTGCATACACTCTTAAAAAAATACATATCATGTGACAAATACATGCACGGACGTGCTCACATACAGAATTAACTGTCTACCGCACATAATGCAAGAAAAGGGCACAAACAGGTACATTCACACAAACACACTGACAAGTATTATGCATAGATTCGCTTGCTTGCATGTGCTAAAGCAGTAAAGTAAATGTCATTCTTAGACACAAAGGCCACCTCTCTGCCCCACAACACAAAACATCTCAGATTAAAAGACATTGGGCCTCATTCACCATTATCTTGTTAAGAATCTTCTTTCTTAAGCTGTTCTTAAGAAGGTTCTTAAGAAAACTCTACGTCAGATTCATCAACGTGTTCTTAAACCACAGAATACTTCGCAGCTGTGTTCCTACATTGATGAACGCCATCTCCTTGAGAGCGTGTGCCAGGTAATCCTAATTAATGTAGGATTAGCATAGGTAACCGCCCCATCAATGCCCGTAAAAGGGCGTGAGACTGCAGGGCCGTGTGCAAACAGAGACTACAGAAACGGAGCAGAGAAGGTGAAGTGAGAAAGAAAGTTCAAATGCCCAAACGAAAATCTGCAGAGGGAGCACCAGACTCCAAATGTAAAAAAAAAAAAAAACTTTAGTAGTGAAGTGGAGTTACTGCCGCAGGAAGTGAAACAAACAAACATAAAAGCTTATATTTAGTTTATATTTTTATATTTATATTTCGTAGCGTCAGCAGCGGATGGAGCACATCGGGTTATTATCAGAGAGACCGCACTCTCAGGTGTGCCGTCATAAATATAATCATATTATCACATGATATGAGCAGTCACTTAATTGCTATTGGATGCCACGGTGATTCCCAGTGGTGCAACAGGTCGTTGTTGATCTATGATGCGTCCGGCATGCAAGTCGTCCGCAGATCGGTTGATGAACCCCCCCCCACACACACACACGATCCGAAAATGATTCGATCCGTAACTCAAAAACCGTGATCCGACTAGATCTGTGAGGTTATTCGTTGCACCCGTAGTATCCCCATAAACATAACTGATATGAAGTGTTATAAGTGTCTTTAATGTTTTTTAAGAGACCACAATGATTTGTAAAATAATTATTAACAACATCATAAAAGATAAGAAAATTATTCTAATTCAAATCATATAGTATCATACAAATTCTGCAGAACAAAAGAAAACGAAATAAAAAGTTATTTTTTGCACAACTGTCAGCTCTGAAATGTGCGCAAGTATGCTCCTGAGTGTGCGTAAGGTTTTGTTCTTAGCTAAGAACAAATCCTGGATAAGAAAACACTCATAAATGCCACAATCTTCGTAAAAACTTTGTTTCTTAAGAACGGTTCGTGAATGAGGCCCATTGATCTTACAGGTAATTCAACGGTAGCTGCTCAAGCTGAATATTATCCAACAGTTGGGTTACTTTATCTTGCAGCATGTATATCATTGCACATATATAATACATATTATATAGTATATACAATTGTACTGTAGTTTCCAGGTCTATTTTGCTGTAGGATCTGAAATAGAAGTATACACATTCACACTAACCGAAAAAAACTAGAGTCTACATTTGATTGTCTGTTCTCTCTGGAATACAGTGAAGGATCTCAAGTGGTGCAAATTGAGGTACAGTATATACACCATCAAGATGGATGTATATATAATTTGAATTAAATGATTTGGTTGCCTGGCGGCGCCTCACTTGTCTGCAGTCCTGAGGCGGCGATGAGCCCAGAATTTTGAAAGGAGAACAGAGAATCTCCTCTTCTCCCAGATTACTGTGTGTCGTGACCTGCTGACACAGGAGGCATTTGTGTGGTCTGTTCACTCAGATGATGAGGTAACCGTGGGGAAGTTCTATGCCACCTTCCTGATACAGGACTACTTTAGGAAATTCAAGAAACGTAAAGAGGAAGGCCTGGTGGGTGCTCACCCCTCCCAGAACAACACAGCCATCGCTCTACAGGTGAGTCCCGCAGAGTTTCGCCTAGTGTCTCTTGAGAGTGTGTCGGTGTGTCGCTGGAGAGAGAGAGAGACTGATTGAACACTTGTTAAGTCTGTATAAAATGTGTCTTTGTGCATTCCATTCGAATAGCATTAAGTGTGCTAATGTTATGGTTTGTGATCCGGCAGGTTCATGGTGTTGGTGTAACAGTAGAAGTCGTAACTGTGATTTATATGTTCCCAGTGTGTGACCTCGTTTCTCCCGTGTCTTCGTCCTGAAATATCACGTGTTGATGTTAAGCGTGTGTCATCATCTCCAGCCATCACGTCATTTCTGTGTCACACCTCACTCACCCACTCATGAAATTCACATGCAAAGCTTGTTGGCCATTTCTGTTACCTTATAATGTATGATATATGGCTTCATCATATATCATTGGTAGTAGTGAACACAACCATCTTTTAGGTTACATATAATAATTTTTTTTTTTTTTGTTAATATTCTTCTAAATTAGTTACAGGAGAGAAGAAAGACTTTTTTCTTTGGCTGCACTAACTAAAGCATATTTGAGAGAGAGAGCACAGCTGGATGCTACACGAGACATTTCAGCTAAACAACGTTTTACAGCAGGTTGCATTCAAGAGAGCACATTTTGTCTGTCTTGTGTGTTCTCATCTCACACAGTCTGTCAGGTGTTGCATACTCCAGCACAGGTGTGTGTATGCCCAGTATGTGTGATGACTGTGACTGTATGATGTCAAGTTTTCATACTGTTGAGTTTAAAAAGCTTGAAGGTCCCAGCTGTAGTGCTTAGCCCCTGTCATTGTCATGGTTACAGGCTGGCCTTCGCACGCTGCATGATATTGGGCCCGAAATTCGCCGAGCGATATCATGTGATCTGCAAGATGACGAACTAGTAGACTTTATTCCAGAGGAAGACGAGGAAATTTATAGGGTAAACTGTTTTAATTTTACCTGGCAGGAAGAATGTGTGTGGTGAAATTAAAGGACAATTCCGGGCAAATTCAACCTGGGGCTCTAGTTTCCTAATATTTTCGGTCTAAATGATGGATTCTGAAGATTTTCTTTTTAATTGCTCCTGTTTTGCAGTAGTTGTGTCTGTCTCCGCATCGCCACGACAGCGATGAATGGGAGTGGACAGCATTTCCACTGTTGAGGCTGTTTACACCCCTCAAAACTGCTTTTTTTTCACAGACAGCATCAAATGGCTATTCAAACATACACTGAGAGGTTTGTTTACTTCAAGAAAGCCGATATGTTTGTAAACAGAGCTGTAATACAAAGTTTCATGAAGTCTCGCGAGAGTCAAGTTGACAGCTCAGTGTGTTTACAGGCAGAATAAAAAATATCCAGACTTACTCTTACAGCTACAAAGACGTTATGGCTCTGAGTTGATATTCCTTTGTTGATAAAACAAACTGGAGAGCTTCAGGCGACCTGTAAACATAGTTAGCCGTCAACTTGACTCTTACGCGAGACTTTGAGTAGCCATTTGACGCTGTGTGTGGGGAAAAAAATGCGGTTTTGAGGGATGTAAACAGCCTCACCAATAGAAATGCTCCCATTTATCGCTGCCATGGCGATGCGGGGACAGACAGAACTACTGCAAACCAGGAGCAATTAAAAAGAAAATCTTCAGAATCCATTTTTCAGACCTAAAATATTAGGAAACTAAAGCCCCAGATTGCATTTGCCCGGAACTGTCCTTTAACATATTGTGTTTGTAATGCTTTTCTATGATAACATATAAAAGTGCTCTCTATAAAAGGGAATGTACTCAAAAACAGTCCTCAGCTAAATCTGCAGTAGATGCACTGTCTCTGATCTATATTGTTACAATGAGTAGATTATGTTACATGTGGTTTATTTTGGCTTCTTCAGTTTTTCCTCCCATTTCAATTCCAACAATCTACAAAGAGTGCATTCATTTTGCTCACATATGTCATATGCCATAAAACCAGCTTCTGAACTTATTTTTGCTCATACAATTTCTAAAAAAGACAATCAGCTCACAGACTTAACATCAATGGCCCGTTTGTTCTGCTGCACTGTAACGAGTCCAGGCCCCGGTGGTTTTACTGTGAGCGTTCCTCCACAGCGTAACGGCGGACTCTTCGGCAACCACCTCATGAACGGCGGCCACCGGCGCTCCAACGGCCACCAGACCAACGCCACGCAGCGCCCCCTGCAGGTGCAGCCCCCGCCTCACTACGCCCACATGGAGCAGCCGGTGGGACGTCTGTCCCGGGCCAACGCCATGTCGCACCCCAACCACCACCATCACCACCACCACCACCACAACCGCCACCACAACTCCTACGGCAAGTCTCCCAAATCCACCAACATCAACCTCAACAACGCCAACGTGTCCAGTCTGCCCAACGGAGGACACCACCGCTACTACGAACACGCCCCTCCCAACGGATACCCAGGTCTACGCAGCTCCTACTACGACTACGACAAGCCGCGGACGCCCCAGGGTCAAAGGTATCCACTCTGATCAACAGACATTGATGAGCTGGTTGTTTGTTTGGTGCCAATTCTGAAATTACATACATGTACATGTACAGTCTCATCATGGCAGGATAGTTTCTACACAGATTTTTGCAGCAGAACCTTTGTAACTGTAACACGTAACAAAAGTCAAACTTGTTGAAACAGTAATATACAGAGAAGTCGACTGAGGAACAGGCAGATGGGACAGTTTCTAGAAAAAGGAACAAATTCTCATTTAAAGGGGACATATTATGGAAATATCACTTTTTGAAGGCTCTGTATTTGGGTGTAGGGGTGACCTCGAATAGACGATTAATTGACGATTCAATTCGTAGAGGTCTGGTTCGACTATCAACCTCGTCGTCCAGTCGTCACAAAATGTGGTTATGAAAAAAGATGGCACCATTCTGAATATATAGGGGTGCTCCCTGCTGCTGAACATCAGATTTTACACAGAATTTCTTTGTTTTCTAATGATATAGGCGAGACTCTTTAGATACAAACGTGACAGTGAGTGCTCCAGCACCAGTGCACCTGGTGGTCTCTCTCTCTCTCTCTCTCTCTCTCTCTCTCTCTCTCTCTCACACTCGATATCACTCTTGTTCTCTCTCTCTAAACTGTGCCTGAAAGAGAAACAACGCCTAATGAGTGATATCAGGAAAAGGATGGGTGGAGAATGTCCTGTCGTTGTTATCTAATGCCAACTGAAGAATTTCTTTATTTGAGTGTTTTAACTCTTTTCTTTGGGGAAAAAACAACACGATTTGACGATTAGTTGATTAAAGGCAAAATCCTTAGTGAAGGACACCATTAAATCTGTAATTTTCAGGCTCCATATGTTAAAATCCATGTGGTTTTACGAGCTGTTCCCTCGATGGGGTCTTTGCACAGCTCCACTACTTCCTGAACTTAATGCTGCTCCTTTGTTTCCTGTCTTACATTTTTGGACAAACTGATTAATCCAGATGTGTTTGAGTAGTCACAATGGTCAGACACACCTGGATTAATCAGGTTGTCCAATAATGTAAGACAGGAAACAACAGAGCAGCATTAAATTCAGGAAGTAGTGGAGCTGTGCAAAGAGCCCATTGTCTGACAATGATGTAATTAGTTTTCGAATTTGCATAACCCCACCCCTACCTGGGACCAGTAGAAGGGGCGGGGCAAGCAGTGGTTCATTTGCATTTAAAGGGACAGACACTGAAACCAGCCGTTCTGAACAGGGCTGTTTTGAGAGGATGAAAAGAGCTGTGATGTTTGATCCTTGGGGTATTTTGACCGAAGCCTGTCACAGACATGTCTTTAAGACACCTGGGAACTATTTTAATTTGTGGAAAGGGGGCATGATATGTCTCCTTTAAAATAACAAAAATATGCTGAGAAAAGCTAAGCATTTATTTGCAGTCTTTGTGCTAAGCTAAGTGTCAGGTAGCTATAGCTCCATAGTTACTGAACAGAGTGGTGTCTTCTTATCAATGTCTTAATCAAAGAAGATTTGAGATTTTATAGGGTGAAAGATATTGGATAACCTTTTGGAGAAATTATATATTCCACTGAATTAATGTCTCTCCATGTTTTTTTTTTCACTTTAGGGTGCAACGTTAAGTAAACAGTTCATACAATACATAGAATATAACAAAGATTATATCCGACAGCAAGTGAAGGCTATGTGTTAGAGTATTTAGATGTGGATTATGCATTTCTCCTTCAGGGTTAAGGCTGAAACTTTAATAGGTAAACAGTTGTACAAGTTCCCCTTGCCCCACTGTGACAGTGGATTGAGTGGCTCTCTCAGTATGACAGCACATAACTGAGGGCCGAGGAAGTCGTGTGCTTGTTTGCTGCAACCACAAGTTGTGAGGACATTATCAGTTGCATAAGTGTTTCCTCCCAGCCTCTTATCAAACCTTTCCATTTCACAAACCTTTATTGTAAACCCTTCATTCCATAATGGATCACTCCCATACTGACAGTTAACTTCATAAGTGACGAATAGTGCACTTATCTCCTTATTTCCCATGCTCTCTTTAGTCTCCAGGATTGGGCCTGTTTTTTCTTTACTACCCCATAAGTTTGAGAGACAATTTCATTGCTGCCACTTTACAGAAGAGAAATGATTTTTAGTTGGTTTCTTATCTTACGAGTAGAAAATGGAATTGTCAACCATCACTGGAGTCGACGTCACGCTCTCTCCTCCATATACATATATATGAGAATGCTGTATATGTTTCATATACTGTATGATATATATGTCACGCTCTCTCCTCCATTTTCTCTGTGTTCTCTCCTTCTCCCTTTCTCCTTCCTAACCAAAATGCTTTCTCTTGACCATCCCTCTGCTCTCTTGGACAGAAGGCGCTACTATGAGACCTATGTTAGGTATGTTGTTTTTCTAGGTTTGGCTCCAGCAGTATGTCTCCACAGCAACACAAAAAAGGACTTTGTTTTTTTTATGTTTCATTTTGACATGGTTTTGGATCGATGAATGGTTGCATCCTTGCTAAAGTCAGTGATACCAGCTGTATGCTGGCCACTCATTTGTCTGCTTATTGCCTTGTGTCAGTGCTTTAGAGTAAACTGAGAGTTAACATCAGTGTGAGTGGCCAGCATATCGCTGAGAGCAGCCCTGTTTTATGCATGTGTCAAAGTGACGTGCTTGTTTTGAAGACGGACCAAGAAACTGGAAAAGAAAGAAGTATGGAAGCCCATTCCCGCCACTTGATAAAAAATAAAAGATATAATAACTCAAAATTATGAGATACTTAGTCAAATTTATGAGATACTAGGTCAAAATAATGAGATAATGAGTCTAAATTATGAGATACTACGTCAAAATAATGAGATACTAACTCAAATTTATGATACTAAATCAAAATTATGAGATACTGAGTCAGAATTATGAGATACGAAATCAAAATAATGAGATACTAACTCAAAATTATGAAATACTAAGTCAAAAATGATGAGATACCAAGTCGAAATAATGAAATAACTCAAAAGTATGTGGTACTGAGTCAAAATTACGAGATAATGAGTGAAAATTATGAGATAACTCAAAATTATGAGAAACTGACTAAAAAATAATGAGATACTAAGTCAAAATGATGAGATAATAACTCAAAATAATGAGATAATAAATCAAAATGATCATTTTGAGTTCATTCATTCATTCATTCATTTTCTATACCGCTTATCCTGCACTAGGGCCACGGGTGAGCTGGAGCCTATCTCAGCTGACTTCGGGCGATCATTTTGAGTTATTATATCTTATTTTTTTTCATCAAGTGGCGGAAATGAGCATAAAGAAGTATGAGAATGTTTTGGAAAAATCACCACTAGTTGTTTTTTTTTTACGCTCCCACTGCACAGTCCTACAACCCAGTTCACTTTCAGATCCTGAACCAGACAGAGATGTGTGCTTTGATCAGCCCGATGCGGGACGTCTAGGTGTGATGTGTAGAGGACAGCGTGATGCTCCTCAGCCAACGTGGTCTGCCTGTTGTCTTGGTTTGGCTGCAGTTAACATAAATAAGGGTGGTCAGTTGCATCGCTGCCCCCTGGAGGCTTGCGTCTGCATGGCAGTGCATGGCCCTATTCCACTGACCCCCAACCTCCTTTTCGCAGTAAAGACACAGCATGTGGGTCTGACCCCTGTGACCTGATCTGTCCTCAGGTCCCACGGAGGGGACGGACGCCACCCCACCATCCGCAGGGAGGAGGAGTTTGATGAAGACCGTTTCTCTGGGGAGTATTACAGCGGGGAGGAGTTTTATGAAGATGACAGTATGCTGTCAGGGGAAAGGTATGTCTCTGCCTGCTTGTCTGTGTCCAAAGTCTCTTTTATCCTGCTTCACCTTGTTCACAAAATGTTTTGGGATAGTGTGACAGTCCGTGTCTCCTCACAAGCCTTTCACTCCATGTGTTGACAGGTATCAGAACAGTGACACGGAGTATGAGACTCCCAAAGGTTACCATCACCCTGACAGTTACTATGACGATGATGAGCAGCCTCTCTACCGTGATTCACGCAGGTCACCAAAGAGACGGCTGCTTCCTGCCACACCTCAAGGTATATCCCATAGATTGTGCCTGGAGCATGACTCACATTTTACATGTCGAATATATTATAGTGTTTGAAAAGTCTAATTTTGTAAAAGAACAAAAACAACTTTGATGGAAAAGGAGAAACACTGAACTCTCTGTACCTTATCAGTTATCCTGTTGTAGAAGACATACAGTCTCAGGGTTTGCTACTGAGCAGCTGTGTCACACACACACAGCCTTTGGAAAAAGTGCAACGCTCTCTTTTAGTTTACTAAATGCACACAAACTCTTTCCACTGTGTGGTTTATCTACACACCCATGCTGTGTCTCAATTCAAATACTTCCATACTTACACTTACTATTTTGAGTACGGTATGTAAGTGCATTCACACTGACAATGTCTATTATACATTTTCTTTTTCTGTTTACTTATTGTTTACTCTGATCGATGTTATTTTTTATTTTTTTTTATTTTTTTTCTCTCTGGTTTGTTACTTCTCTTTTAATGACATGTATTGACCGAAATAAATGAAACGAAACGAAACAAGTATGTCAAAATACAGTGTACTGTAAGTACCCAGATGGTGCAAAAGTTGAGTGTGGAGCGATGGACACATTGCACCCTCAATGATCACCACTTTGGCTTCGTAGCAGAATATTATATACACTACTCACAAAAAGTTAGGGATGTTTGGCTTTTGGATTAAATTTCAGAAATCACCTAAAATGCACTATAACCTTTACAGGTGAACTTAATTTAACCTTCTCTAAACTTTTGAATGCACAAGTCCAATTGTTCAGTGTTTCAGTGCTTATTGAATAACATGCTGTTTTCTAACAAGGTGATTAACCACAAAAATCACCAGCACCATCTGATTTAGTGGTTCAATTGTCATTGAACCACTTAATGTTCTGGTTCAGTGACAGTTTGTAGACAGTCCTCTTCTCTCTCCCTCTCCACCATGTTCACGTGTTGACATCATGAGACCAAGACAACACTTTGATCAAACTGATCAAGTTATTGAGACATTGATATTTTTGTTGTGCTATAGCCACCACTGTTGTTAGCTTTTGTTTGAGGTAAAGAAATTACCATTGCATCCTTCTACTTACAAGGCTTTCATGATAGAATATCACTGTAGCATGAACTTTTTATAGGGATATTCTTGTCAAATATCCCTAGCTTTTTGCGAGTAGTGTATGTAAATCAACATACGGGTAGGCCAATGTTTTCCACGAGTAAAAGGAGCGGGAGCATAATCTCCACCTCGCATAAAACAGGTGGCCCACACAAGCAAAAAAAAAGTACAAGTAAGGCGTTCATTATTGCTAATTGAAATAACAAAACAAAACAAGCCGGTACTGTAGATGTGTTGACAGGCCACAACAGCGGTCCAAACAGAAGAAGACATTGGCAACTGATACAGTCGTTATTTCTGGTATAACTGCAAAGCGACAGCATTCGATTTGATTTGAAATTTGCGCACTACAGAAGAAAAATAATGACAGTGTAGTCATGGAAGTATTCGAATTGAGACACAGCTCCAGTCCCAGGAGTGTTTGCAGTGTTGGAGCTTTGCATGTTGTTGAGTTTCCTGCACCACGTCACTCACTGACTCACTCCCTGGTTCACTCCTGGCTCCTTCAGGTCACAGGAGGCCATCCTTCAACTTTGAGTGTCTTCGCAGACAAAGTAGCCAGGACGAGCTTCCACATCAGCGTACTGCTCTACCACTGCACCTCATGCAGCACCAGGTAACCCCGGCACATGTGCTGCTCACAGGCACGATTTAAATGCTGTGTTATGTTTGATCATGTTTGGACTGAACTATGTCATTAATTGACTGATTTCCCACACAAACAGAATGTTGAAATGAACTGATCATGTTTCTATTAAAGGGATAATTCAACATTTTGGCAAATTTGCCTAATGCATGTTGTTTTGAGATCAGCGGGGCAGAGACGCGAGCAGCTCAGCAAACACAATGGAGGTGAATGGTACAGGTCCCCTGTCCCTCATCAAACTCATCAAATACACAATCCACCAACTCCAAAACGCTCAAGTTGTGACCTGCACATTCACCACGCTATGAGATAATATGTAACATTATGAGACAGAGTTGTTTTCGAGGCAAATGCAAAACTGGAACTACATTCCAAACACGGCTGCTGGGCGGAGTGATTTCAAAAGTCTGGAAAACAACTCATAATAATAGTATGTCTCATAATGTTACATGATTATCTCATAGTGTGTGTCTCTCTCATGTCTGTCCCTTCTTCTTTGTGTGTATATATATCTTGTTTGCTGCCTTCTTGGCCAGGCCTTGCTTGGAAAAGAGATTTTTTTTTTTATCTCAAGCAGTCTGCCTGGTAAAATAAATAAAAAATAAAAATAAATACAAGAGTGTTTTGGAGTTGTTGGATTGTGTATTTGATGAGTTTAATGAGGGACAGGGGAGCTGTACCGTTCACCTCCATGTGTTCACTGAGCAGCTCGCGTCTCTGCACTCCCTCACAACATGCACCGATAATTAAAGGTGATAAACCTACTCAAATGGCTATAAAGATTATGGCAATAGAAGAGTTTGCCAAAATGTTGAACTATCCCTTTAAATAACTAAATATCATAGACATCTGTCAGATCCAGGTCACAACAACCCAACTGAGCTGCTTGCATGTTCCTTGGAGAAGTAGCACAGTTTGACAGCGCTCCACCTTCCTGTGTGTAAAGCCTGTGTTCTGGATCTGTCAGGTAATGGCTGTAGCAGGCCTGGACTCCAGCAGAGCCCACCGCCTCTCCCCGACCCGCTCTACCCGCTCCTGGGCCACTCCCCCTGCCACCCCGGCCAGTAAAGACCAGTCACCATACTACACCCCTCTCATCCGCGTCGACCACCCGCACAGGGGGAGCGTCGCCAGCAGCCACGTGTCCGTGCGCAAGAGCTCCTGGTACACAGACGACCCGGAGTACTCTCAGAGGACGTACTCCCCCGTCCACCTGCAGGTGCCACCCGAGTACCACAACCAGTACCACCAGAAGAGAGGCAGCGCCACCAGCTTAGTGGAAGCGGTGAGTCTGAGGCTGTGGTGACGGTTTCCCTCACCACGTCACTTTAGATTAGTTTAGTTTATTTGCACAATTGTAGAATCAACAAAATAAATGAAATTAAAAATAAAACATGTGCGGGTGAGGTAGAAACCCACTCTGGGCTTATCTTTAAACCTCACCTATAAAGGGGAATTACACTAATAACTTAGCAAAACAAAAAATAAACATTAATATACTTTATCTTAATAGCATTACAAACAAAACAATACAAAATACAATAAAATATAAAAACAAAAGAATACATTTGCAAGGCTATACAGAATCCAAATTATGAACAACAATGTTTTGTAATCAGAGCATTTTTACTTTCAGTTTGAATCTGGGCAAAGACAGAGAATTATTAACTAAATGCATTCTTCTATTCCATAACTGGGCTCCATGTTATTTTATTGAAAACTATCTACGAGACACATGGCACAATGGAAGGTATAGGTTATTGATTTGTCTAGTGGAATATTGATGAACCTGAGAAGTACAAATAAAAAAATGTTGTGAAACTGTCTGGTAAGGCTGTAGACAAGTGTTTAAACAATCTGGATCTCTTATTTCTAGCATAAAATGCGATCATTTACTCACCCAGATAACTTTGGTGCCATTACGAGTCGTTCCGACGCTCATCTCTGAGCGCTGCACGGCTTTTATGTTAGAAATAAGGTTGTAAAAAACAGCAATTCCCCTTTAAAAATATAAGTCCATATTTGAAAGATATTAATATCAAAAATAGATAATACATTACATTTCAAGAAAAGTGGAGTGGTTGCATCATAGTGGTTGGAAAAAGTTTCCATTCCAACAAAATGTTTCTGCAGTAAAAAATATTTTTTGGAGCTATGTGGGGAAAGTGCTCGCCCATACAATATGATTGTATGTATAATAATTAGACTATAATATAAAGTTAACATACAAGAGGAATGTAGAGAAGCACTAATCTTCCTCACAATCGCCAGAGATTGTGTAACCTTGTTTCAGACAGAACTGATAAGATCTTCCCAGGTAAGTAAGTCACTACATGGATCCAGGTTTAAATACTAAACTTTACAAGGAAGAAAGCAAAATAAGAATCTGAAATTTGCATATCAACATAACGTATTTTCTGTTTGTGCTGCGGAGCAGGTTTTGATATCAGAGGGGCTTGGACGATACGCCAAGGATCCCAAGTTTGTGGCTGCAACAAAGCACGAGATAGCGGATGCATGCGAGATGACGATAGACGAGATGGAGAGCGCAGCCAGCCACCTCCTGAACGGAGGGATGGCCCCGGGCATCAACGGGGTCAACATGTTTCCCCTTCTGACTCCAAGGGACTATGAACTGCAGGACACAGCAGCCAGCTACAGCGACGAGGAGCCAGAGACAGAACCCAGAGCTCCCTATGAGGAGGACCTGGCAGATGAGATGATCTGCATCACAACTTTATAGCAGCGGCTGGAGAAATGTGAGAAATTAGAACCTGTGTCAGACTACAAACCAGTGAATATATAAAAAAAAAAAGAAATGCATCTGTTGGCTCCGACCAAAAGAAGTGCCTTTTACATTGAAGAGAAAAGGCAAACAGAAGAGAGACACATTATTCCCCTTCATTTAATTGTTCTCCACCTGCCAGCAAGCGGAGGTCACGGCACAGAGCCACATCCCACCCGGGCTGTGCACAGAGGGACCGACTGGACCCTCCTGTCAAAGGCCTCGACCTGGACAGGTTCACCCTGCAGCCAATCAGAGACGAGGACAGTGAGAGATGGACCAATTGGCGAAGGTGTGAGACACTCTTATCGGGTGGATCTTTAAGGGTGATGACAATCAGATGTACGATGTCATTACCTCAGTCACTTTATTAAGGTTTGGCATATCATGCAAGTTTTCAATGCAAGCATAGGAAGGCATATCTCCTCCCTTAGTGGTTAGAATAACTTGATCCCTTTGTTGTTAGAGCAGATTGTTTAATGATCGCTACAGCTGAGTCAAAAAGTGAAGAGCACCAGTAGAGTCGTACCAGATTATGCAGGAACTAACCGTCCTACTTATAGCATCATTCAACTTGAGATATGTACTTTTGAAACGACAAAAGCATTTGTGATAAATGCACTAGCAGGCAGGTTATTTTAAATTTTAGAATAGCCTGGTTAATATTTCATAGTTGATATGCTGTAAATTGTATTATATAACAAAAGAAACTTTGTAAAGAGATATTCTATATTTTGTAATTATGTATCATTTAAAAGATCAGCAATATGGACCCTTGTGACTCCTTTTATGCTATAAAAGCAGACTTGCATTATTTTATTATTAAGTACAATATTCTGAAATTGATTTGCCTTTTATTTCTTAGCTGATATGCACCCTTTAGTTTGCCTATGAAACAGCATTTTTAAGAGGTTCTGCTTGTGTGATAACACTACTGCACAGGATATGCAAATGGCTTTGATTTCTCAGCATAGGAGTACGCGTTACTTCATCAAACCAACACCAGTTGCATAAAGTTAAGCCCCCTTTAATGGAGCATTTTTAGAAGGCAAGCCTCAAGGATCCAGTGCTGAAATTTTATACATGTGATGAACACATTTTGTTTGCATATGTTGTGCAGGGCATGCACACGAATTTAAAAATGCATAGTGCATTAACAATGCTGCTTTTTTTAGTTGGGTTCAGAGTCAAACCTAGGTTCCGTCAGCCCCCTACTGAAATGCCTTTTTGCTGCTGAAAGAGTGACAGAGGATGGATGGTAATAACAGGGATAAATGAATATTTCTCATAGCTCATGCTGGGATTGTCCATGACGTACGCTACCCGTCGTCGATTTACAGCGCGGTTCCATTAAAACCTTTGTGATGAATCTTGGCAGTCACATCTTTAGTCTTCACGTAAAAGTGTGCGAGGGCTCGGAGCCTGCGGTGGCACACATCCAAAGGTCAGACACAGATGATGCAGACGTTTGTTGTGTATGTGGAAGGACAAAGAGGGTTCTCCTGGTGTCAGGATGCTGGAGAGAGGCTAAGCAATACTAAACCCCCACCCCACACACCCCCACCCGCCCCCTTTCTCTCTCAGCCTGCCTGGTTCCTGCATACAGTATACCTCGTAAGGCGCCAGTGACAACATATCATTGTCTCAACCTTTCTGTCTTTCACAGTGTCCCACAGTGGAGTCTCAAAGAAATGAAGTAGACTTGAACCTGGACTTGGTGTTTTTCTTTTTTTTCTTCTATCATCATGTTTATTAATGAGACCAGGAGGGAAACTCAACTCTTCTGTTGCATGAAAACGAGCGAGTGATGCCCACACAAACCCCAAATCTAAAATATTTTTCCCTTCTTATCATTTACTGACCTGTCACAATAAAGATACTCGACTAAAATGCTGAAACAGGCTTTTTCAGGCGTTACCATGGAGAGTTTGAATTAGCACCAAGGATATAAAGGGTAAATGTGATCCGTTGTTCATGAGTGTTTGATTTGTAGGCGAGTGCGTACTGTACTCTAATTCAACCGAATACTGTCATGAAAATGTAGGTTTTCCATTTTGTGTGCACATTGAAAGGGCTCTTTGAATTGTTTGTGAGTAAAAAAAAAAACAAAGTGTGTTCTAGTCCTTTTGTTGATGACTGACATATAAAAGGACCAATGCACATAACAGGCACATTGTACTATTCGTAGCAATTACAGTACTGATGAACTGAAGATATGCATTATTTTGTAAACACTTTTAAAAGTTGTGTTAAACTAAAGATGAAAATAACTTCTTTTACCTCATGTCAGGGATTCCTGAAAAAAAAAAGAAAATAAGGATTTGGTTCAGTCTATACCAATGGTATTTAAATATTAGCACATAGCTGTTTGTCTTTGCACAAGTAACTGTATAGTGCTATCGTTTCTCCTTTTTCTAAACAGATTTGTGTATTAAGGTGAGACAATTTTGTACTTTTTGTGACTGTGTGTATGGTTTAGTGGACTCTATATTTGTCATTTACACCTCACCTTACAATGCTGGGAATGAAAGAGTATTAAAAAATATTTTCAAGGTGCACAGTTCCTCTGTTCGTGGCTAGGGAAAAAAATGAAATGGTTAAGTACCAGTTTACAGAGAAACACATATTGATTTGAACATTTCTATTAGTTTTCTTCATATTGTTATTATTATAATTACTATAAAACTATTAATGTTCTGAAAGCTGTATTTAAATAAAAGATCATGTAAAATATGTACAAAAGTACTGAAAGACCCATGGTAATGTTCTCTACTTGAAAGTCTTGATATTTGCTCCTTAATGTTTTTATTCAGTAAACATCATTTCTCTTAGTAGCAAATGCTTTACTATAACCCTCTAGGTTTTGTATCAATGCATTTTTTTGTATTTCTCATTTTATTTTGGCCTTGACTTGATTTGAATCAATACTGATATTTTATTTTCTATTGATCATCATTGAATAAACTTATGCTGAATTACTGTTCTCATTTATTTGTAACACTGGACACAGTTTTCACAGGCTTAACACATCTTAACATAACAGAGGAGATTAATGTAGATCACTGATGTCTGTGTGGCAGGTGACAGAAAGGAAGTCTCCATGTTTCACTTTCCATAGGAATAATTGGAAGTAACTGGAAATTGGGGGTCATTTAAATAAACTGTATCATATCCAAACATAAATATGAACATTTTGTTTGGTCATAACACATCCATGCAAAATAAAACAATTAAAAATCATCATGACATTTCAACAGATTTGTATTTGTGAGTAGAACTTTAAAACTTTAATTCTTGTATTGAACAATCAATTCTGTCATTGAACAACAAAAACACGAAAAATGTCCCATTCAAAATGTTAAATCAAATAGTGTTAAACATTAATACCATAGATCAAATACATTTACCCCATAATATTATCAACACTTACTTTGGACTTGAGTCCACAAGTTCAAATGTTGCTTCAACTTATGTGATAGAACTCATCTGATGGATGTGCATGTGATGGATGAAGGACTGCACAGTGCATGTAGGGGGCGTGGCCTCAGCAGCCCTGCAGTAAGCTGTGTGCTGTGTGCATGTGACTGAGGAATAGCAGAGATATTCAAGTGCTTGCATTAACTCTGGTTGTTTTAGCCAAGTTAATGCTACAAGATATTTTCCCTAACTATATTTAAGTACCCTGTTAAGGGCCAACTTTCAATTTTGTAAATTTCCAGTTTATTCCCATAGGCCCTGCTTACAACTTTGAAAATTCATGGAATTTTTGCAAACTCATGTGTGACTCAGGCAGGAGATACTTTGTTGTTTGTAGTCTCCACAGTCGTCGGTGCCTCTGAAACCTCGTCCTCGACCTCTCTCCCACACAGCAGGAAGGGCACGGCATATTTACGGAACTATAGAAAACAGAATGAAACAAGACATGTTACATATAACCTCAAAACAAAATATACTGTATTCTGTGTTTCTCATACAGTACATTATATCTTGTGATAAGCAATAGAAATAGCCTCGATACACAATAGGGTTTTTTTCTTTCTTAGGAAAGATTTTGTACATAAAAATATACATAAGAAATGTACTTAAAAATACCTATTAAATTACATACAGCATTTTCCCACATCAATCATCACAATGATGATGTACTGTAAGTGTTCAGACATTTTGCCTTGGCACTTGAAATGTAACACAGGTGTTTCCTATTTTATTTGATCATCTCATTGATGTTTCTACACCTGGATGGATGGTCCACCTGTGGTCAATTCAACTGATTGGACTTGATTTAGAAAGACACACATCAGTCCATATACTGTAAGTCATGAAGAGGAACAAGTTTTCTCGCAGCTCATCTGCCAGAAAGTCTATGGAGGTACATTTGTGTCTTTATTATTCAATCAAAAGATCACCTTTGGTTTGGTTTTGCTTGCACCTTATTGAAGTGCAAGGTTAACACTATTACTATTATTATTTTGAGATTTAGTTGTTACAGTCAATTTTGTACTGTCTCTATTGTCAATTAATGAGTCATGTTTTTTGGTTGTAACTTCTTGTTAAATAAACATTTGATCACAAAAAAAATCAAAAGATTAGATTTAAATAAAATATATTTTCATCAAAACAAACTGCACTTAAATAAAAATAAATAAAAAAAATTCAATAAATAAAGTGTTTGAATGCAAAAAATCAACAAATGATAATTTGCCAAAGGATGTCTTATCTTCTTATCTTCCTCTCCTAATTCCTGTGCTGGACTGAAAGACACTCAGCAAAGCAGCTGTAGTGGATATCAGCGCTACTGTCTTTGAGGGACACTAGATGGTGCTGATGCCCTGAAACAGCAGAGGTATTTCCCCCTACTATTTATCATGCAGGTTTACCACCCATGGATGGACTCTGCTGGAAGAATAACCTGTCTGGTTGTGCAGTACCTGTTTGTTGAGGTAGATGTAGATCATAGGGTTGTACACAGTGCTGCTCTTGGCCAGGTAAACAGGCACTGTGCCCACCAGTGGGTGAATCTCTACATCAGGGTCGTAGACCACCAGCATGGCCAGGCTGGCGTAAGGCAGCCAACTGATCAGAAACGTCAGAACCATCAGAATGACCATGAACGCCACCTTCAGCTCCCCCTTAGCTACAGCGCCACCTTCCACACAAGGCATCTTTGAAACCTGTAACACAGAATAAAAACTGTTCCAAGTAATAATCCTAATAAGACACATTTCTGCAACACAAATATTCCAACATTCCTCTAACAGTGGCTATTTTTGTAAAACTTTATCTGTTCCCAAACGCTCACCTGGTGTACAGTCCACATTAGTTTGGTGTAGGATGCCAGGATGATGGCAAAGGGAATTGCAAAACATAATGCAAAATACGCCAGGATGTAGGAGACATTTTTCGGGTCTCTGTTGTGCCAGTCCGGTGCACAGGACGTCCCGACCCCCTCCAGCTCGTACCTGCCCCAGCCAAACAGGGGGGGCAAGTTCCACGCCAGGGACCACAGCCAGGACGCAGCAATACCCCCGAGGGCATGCTTCTTTTGGAAGGTTATTTGCCCCAGTGGCTTACACACAACAAACATCCTCTCCACCGCGATCAGAGCAACTGTGCACAGAGATGTGATGCCTGCGGAAATGTATTATTTTCTATTGTGAGAAAGTGACATCAGCACAATTATGGATAACACTTTACAATAAGGTACACAAAATTAGAGTAGCTACTGAGGAAAAATGAGTAGTCACTGAACTATATGGTACACAAAAATTTGTTACTGAGGAACTAATGAGGAACAAATGAGTAATTACTGAGGAACTAAGATACATAAAAATTAGAGTAGTTACTGAGGAGCAAATGGGGAACAAATGACAAACTAATCAGTAGGGACTAATGATGAACTAACTATTAGTTAAAGGGATAGTTCAACATTTTGGCAAATTGGCCCATTGCCACAATCCCTATAGTTTTAGGAGTAGGTTCATTCCCTTTAATTGTCAGTGCAAGCTATTTTTAGAACGGCGGAGCAGAGCCGCGAGCTGCTCAGAGCTACGCTTCGGAGGCTAATGGGATTTCTTGGTTTGCCTCATCAAATACACAATCCAACAACTCAATCTAACAACAGAGTTGTTTTTGAGGTAAATTCATGCCGCTAATGTGGCCTTTTTTTCAGCAAGCAGTACTGCATTTGCCTTGAAAACAACTCTTTCTCGTAACGTTCTGTTATTCATAGCGTGGTGAATGTGCAGGTCACAACTTGTCCACAAGAGCATTTTGGAGTTGTTGGATTGTCTATTTGATGAGTTTAATGAGGGAAACCAAGAAATCCCATGAGCCTCCGTAGCATAGCTCTGAGCAGCTCTTGGCTCTGCTCCGCCGTTCTAAAAATAGCTTTCACTGACAATTAAAGGTAAACCTACTCATTGGGATTATGGTAATAGGCCAATTTGCCAAAAATGTTGAACTATCCCTTTATTGGTCAGTTCTTCAGTAACTCCTAATCAAATTACAGTGGAACTAATGAGGAACTTACTATTACTTAATCATTAGTTACCCTTTTTGTGTACCCTAAAGTAAAGTGAGACATCAAAATAAGTAACTACTCTAATTTTGTGTACCTTAGTTCCTCAATAACTACTCTTTTGTTCCTTATTAGTTCCTCAATAACTACTCTAATTTTATGTACCTTATTATGGAATGGTGCAACTATGTAAACTTAAGCTGTTCTTCTCTCTCACTCACCAAACAAGGACACTGCAAAGCCCTCCATCACGCAGCCCGTCCTTCCCAGGGAGAAGCTCCCCTGGGCGTTGTTGATCACAGACAGAAGCCCTCCAGTCATGGCTGTGCCCAGGTCAGCCACAGCCATGTTCACCAGAGCGTAATTGAGTGGCTGCCTCAGCTGCTTGTGCATCAGGGACACGATGATCACTGTAGCGTTGAGCACGATGGCTGGACCGGTAAATATGGCCATGATGATGGAGAGAATAATGAAGCCAGTGCGAGACAGGGGGGGTTCCCCCTGTGGGCCCAGGTAGAAGGAAGCATTTGGTGAAAAGGCAGACAGTTCCATGGATGGCAAAATGTAAAAAAAACTAAACAAAACAAAAAAACAAGCAGTCAGACAGCTCTTCTTCTTCTTCTTGTTCTTCACTGGAGCTTCTTGATGTTAAATATCTCTCCCCTCCAGTGTGACAGCCTGGGAGTGAGATTAGATGCCTGGGGTCTAAGAATAAGATCCCCAGATCTGGACTTAACAAAGAGTAATTCCTCCAAATGATGATCCTTCACCTTTTGCTTGATTGCGAAGGCACTCAGAGAGGATGACTTCACTGTGCTGTTCACTGGGATCACTCCACCGAGCAAGTGCAAGAAAAAACAAACAAACAAACATGTACTCTGACCACTGCTGCCTTACAGGGGGATGAAGAGGCTGCTACTTAAGCTCTCTGAGAAATGTTCCCAGGAAGTGTGTCATAATGCCAAGTCTCCACAGTAAAGATTGATGAGGACTGATTATGTGTTTCTGGTGTTTTTTTCTCACCGGCTTTCTGTCACTGTGTCTCTGCTTCACTTATACAACGCAGGGGTCAGTGAAAGTTTAATCACTATCAGTACTGAGCCCAGTCAGTTTATTTATAGAGCACATGGAAGACAACAGGTGTTGTGATGGCAACACGCTGAGAATAAGTCACAGATTCTGGTATATAGCCTACCTTCTAGATGCACTATAGCAGTGATTCCCAAACTGGCTTACCTGTATGCAAAGTGACAGGGGAGTACACACACACAAAATGCATGATGAAGAGTTTCTTACAGGCCTGGTTGGTTTATTTGGGTGATATTTATTCTCACCTGAACAAACTTCATCTTGGATTACAGGGGGTTTCTGCAACCTTATTCAATATGTGAGAAAAAGTTGATGCCATGATAAAGAAGTTGAACCTCTGCATGGACAACAACAAAACAGAGATACAGTATTTCTGTCACTATATGACTTTTTGTGTTCAAATGAACAATGGAAACAAGCCAGTGGCTTTATTGTGTTCTTATCCCTTTGGCGGTAGTTGTGTCAGTGCATGTATGTACATTTTGTTGTCAATAAACATTTCAATTCAATTTCAATTTCAATTCAATTCAACTCTGTTTGACAAACTGTGTGAAACATGACATAACCATGCAGCTCAGTGAGCTGGCGGCAAAGCTGTGCAGGTGTTTCCCTGAAATTAAATGTCAGAAGGTTACATGTTGGATGTTTTAAACCTAATAGAAAACACAGCATACAGTTGGACCCGAAGAACATCAGAGGACACGTTAGGTTAGGTTAATTTATTGGTCTCCACCAGGGAGAAATTTGTCGCGGAGACAGGGAACACGTTGCATACATAAAAAACACATACAGTGCAAAAGGTACATCAGGTTAAAAAAACAGGTGGAGTAAAAAACAGACCACACTGGACAATCCCGCACATACGGCAAACTGATGTGAACGTCCACTCAGGCCACGTTCTTTTATATTTGCGCTACAGCTAAATCTGCAGATTTCAATCATTTAGCTGGTTGTGGTGGATTATTTTCAAATCATGCAAAATTGTTTCCTTGTGATATTGAGATCTAGAATGTGTTTTTTTTTCCTTTTCTCTATACTTGACTGTAATTGCATTTTTTCTTTTTCTTTTATAGGTGCCAGTGTTTTATACTGTATATGTGTGGATGTTTCAGTGTGTGTGGAAGGTTGAGATCATCTTTAACAAATTCATTCCAGAGCTTGAAGAAATCCTCCTGTTGTGCGCTGCATCAGAAACACATACATACTATACATTATCTTAGTTGGTCGTGGTTTGGCTTGGGAGTAGACAAGGAAATTATTAAAGATTAAACATTAAACAAGTTGAATTACTGGTTTCTGCAAAAGAATGAGCAGGTTTTTGTTGATTCCTCTCTCTTCATGTCTCAGAGCTGATGGTGTTTTCTGTGGTTCAGCTTCAGACAAACTGTCCCTGCAGCAGGATCCCATTTGACCCACTGTTACCTAAATGGTGAGGATACCTGAGTGTTTTTTGTTTTGTTTTTTGTTTTACTTTAATACACAATGCTGAGTGTAGTCTGGATTCAGGATCTCTGTGGTGTTATATAAATACATCACTGAGTCAGGCTGATAGTGAGTTAACAATCTCAACTCAGAAAAACAACAGCAACAGACATAAAGGTCAGTGTGACCATGTGACTCACGACGTTGATGTCATTGTTTGATATATGACATTGCATCATTAATTCTATATTAAACACACATGATATTTTTTTATTCTTTGTTCACCATAATAGCACTAATGTAAATATATAACAGCACTGAAGCTATAGACACTTGTCTGTATGAATAAGTCAAATTACCAACATATTGTAGGCTACATTGTGGTGTATAGACAGATCTCTCCACCATCACTGCTCTCTGATGTATATAGCTATATATAAATATATATAGTGAGTGTTGGAGCTGGTTTGAATTGAATTAACCTAGGCTGCTGAGGGCAGGGGGTGAAGTTAAGCTCCAGGGCTTAACAGGAGAATAGGAAAAACAGGTGTCCGATGTTTCACCTTGTAAGAGGTTTATGTCCAATCAAGTCAAGACGGAGATTACAATTTTGTTTGGGTTTAGAGTTCAACAGGGGTCTGGCTGGGACGTGCATTCAGTCAGGGGAGGCAGGTGAGGCAGTGCCTCCCCTAGGCTGTCAGGAATAATTAAATTATTTAGTTAATCTAATTTAAGTTTAATTATTATTTTTATTTCAGATAACTTTACCAAAGGTTTAAATGTGTCAGCATTTGGTGATTTTCATAGAGTTTACCTCCTCAGCCAGGCAGCGGCCGTAGAAGCCACTCGCCGTCTCTCGTTGTGTTTCAGGAGGCACAGAGCTGCTCTGCCTCTTCTGCCCATACGGTGTCTATGTGTTTGCGCATGCGCGCTTACATGTCCACCACTGCCTCATTGCGTACTGTGAGCGGCACGTAGGTTCACGTTGCTTTAGCGAATTGTAAACAAACAGACGCCCCCTCGGTTTTTGAGTTTAGCGGCTAATTCAACTGCAGTGATGGATAACTGTACCGGAGAGGCTCAACAACGCAATGAGCTTCATTTGAGGAATAAACGGCAGCTTTTACCTGACGGGAGACCGACGCCTGAGCTACGGTAGCTAACAGCTAACAGCTAGCAGGTTTGAGGTTTTACCTACTCTCTCTCTCTCTCTCTCTCTCTCTCTCTCTCTCTCTCTCTCTCTCTCTCTCTCTCTCTCTCTCTCTCTCTCTCTCTCTCTCTCTCTCTCTCCTCCTCCCTCTCTTTCTTACACACACACACAAAGCCCGGTTGCCTGTCATGTTGTTAAACTTGTAATAGCTTGTTGAGTACAGTTAAAGGTATTGTTGCTTCGGTTTGAGTGTGGATGGTTGGTTGTGTAATGTGAGTAGTGGTCCAATATCGCGATCCTGTTAGCCTACTGATGATGAGTTGGGTTTTAATAACAGCTGATAACTGTGTAGATGGCGTGGATTGTGATGAGAAGGTGTACGTTGCACATATATAGACTTATCTGTGCAAACCATTGTGTACACAACCATTGTGTAAAACCTGTTTGTTGCGACTTTTTGCGTGATAAGCTGATTTGCCGAATAGCCTACAAACATTTGCATTTAGGCTACTGAGGCTCTTATTTTAAGGAGAAGAAAAATATAAATAATTGACTATTCAAAGTTGTGGAAGAGTATTAAAGCCACTGTTTTTATTTTTATCTATATTTTTTTTATTGATCTATTCATTTTTGGATTTTTGATTTTTGACTTACTTTTTTTTACATGCTGGAAGGCCAAACGGGAGACAAAGGTCATCTTTTGCTTCCACTGACATTGTAAATGCAAACTGGCACCTGTGCATATGTATGAATGTGGATGAGTCTGTATTGTTGAGTTTGTATTGATGTGTTGTTGTGGATGAGCTTGTATTATTGTTCTTGGTGGACTGCCGAACAGAATTGCCCTCTGGGATTAATAAAGTTGATCAAATCAAATCAAATCAAAAAAGTGAGTCCTGACTTTTATCTCAGAATTCTGAGTTTGAAGTCAGAAATCACTTGAATTCACTTTTTACATGGTTTTCATGGCTTAAAATATCCTTAAAAAACTGTGGAACCCCTGGAACATATTCAACTGCACAAAAATATATTTTCTTTACTAACCACAAACAGTTCAGCAAAACCCATCATTCCAATATTGACTTTTTCAGTTTTGTTCCCATATCTCGACCTACTGACCTCTGTGGGCGGAAGTCATGACATTATTAAAGAAACCCAATCAACTGGCCTCTGTTCTTTCTACCCTTGTGCGTAAAATCCTCCCACAGAGTGGGGGCCCTGGAGAAAACATTGCATTATTTGCCCAAGGACACATCAGCAGGACTTGGATCCCAGCCGTGCGTGACTAGAGAGGAATAAAAGTTGGGGGGAGTTCCTCCAGTGCGGTGACAGAGAGCTGCTGCTGTTTTCCTCTGGTAGTTAATTCCAGCTCTCCTGGAGTCGATGCCGCTCTGAGAGGAGACTGGATGATGTTGACCGTCAACCAACATGAGGACGGCTTATCACCGCGTCCCAGACAGTACAGGCCCCTCGCTACTTTGATGTACGATGCAATTACTGAACTAATAAAAGCCTCAAGTCGAAACACTGCCCCCGTGGAGGTGGTGCTGATGGTGCGGGAGGAGAGCTGTGCATCAAGCCGCCTGCTGCCTTCACATCATTATCGCTTCCTAATCAGCGTTTAGAGAGCGGGACGACTGGAACGTCGTCAGCCTGGAGTTTACAGCCCCGGACAAAACCTCAGGTCTTCATGCTGGGAGTTGCAGTATGGCCCATTACTTTTAAAAAGTAATTAGTTATGGTTACTAGTTACTTTCCCCCAAAAGTAAAGTTGTTGTTTTTTTATTGATTGCTCAAATATGTCAAATTCCCCCCCCTAACCCACTAACCACAACCTACTGGAACCTTTGGAACTAACCAACTCACTCGACGCAGAGCAGTGGCGTGTTCAGGGAGTGGCCACCCCTGAAATCGGATTGGCCACCCCAGGTGCCACCCCAAAATATAATGGGCTATGCCCAGTCAGAGGCATTTTATACATTGTTTATACTGGCTTTTGTCAGGTAATTCTTTTCTCAAGAATAAAATACTGAGGTTTTCTATCACAATTGTTTGTTGCCATTTTCATTTCCTGTCTAGTTTTTCTTGCACTGTTAGTAATTGAAGTAGATATGGGTTTTGCAGACAAAACTGGGTACGGCCAAAACCTGTGTGGGTGTGTGTTTGTGTGTGCATGTGCTCACGTTTCATGCTGCCCCACTTGGGCCACCCCTATCAAAACTGTCTGGTTACGCCCCTGACGGGGAGCCTGCCTGTGCAGAGGGATAGGCTACTGAGTGAGTTGGTTAGTTCCAGATGAACAGCTTTTTTCCGACTAGTTGATGGACTGAAACATAATAGGTGTAATATTTTGTGACGGGACTTCTTGAGTCAAGTAACAGTGACTTGGCAAGTAAAGGCG
This sequence comes from Trachurus trachurus, assembly GCF_905171665.1. Taxonomy (NCBI): domain Eukaryota; kingdom Metazoa; phylum Chordata; class Actinopteri; order Carangiformes; family Carangidae; genus Trachurus; species Trachurus trachurus. Next base: position 29,352,331 of record NC_139896.1, read on the forward strand.
CATTTTATTGTCAGTAACAGCGTTATAATGGGAAATGGTAACTTTTTTATTCTATTTATTTATTAAATATTTATTATTTTATTCCAATCTATGGTGAGTTGAACAGCTCAGCAGGGACTGGTCCATCATGAACTTCTGAATTAATCTCTGACTCTGAGGCTTCACGTGGAAAAGTTACTGGTGATCAAACACATGACGTCACTGATTAAAATCGTTAATTGGGAGATTTGGCAACCAATCACAGATAAGACAAGTAAGACTGTGTATAAAGAACTGTTCATTGTAACACTTTGCTCGTTAGAATCCACAATGAGGTGAGGAAGTAGTCTACACATCTTCCTTCTTGTGTGTGTGTGTGTGTGTGTGTGTGTGTGAGAGAGAGAGAGAGAGAGAGAGAGAGAGAGAGAGAGAGAGAGAGAGAGAGAGAGAGAGAGAGAGAGAGAGAGAGAGAGAGGAAACCTTCATCCAACATCTGCAGTCTCATTATCGCCCACAGAGCCATCTTATGGAAGAAATCGCCCCTTAAATGCATCTCCGAGCTTTATGTCTTTATCCTCTGCAGAATAATTATGTCACGCACGACACAATCACATTTCCGTTATAGTAAAAAAAAAAAAAAAACATGCCACAAAATATTAGTGCGTGCAGAATGAAGAATTGTGACAGTATAGAGCGAGCGTAACTGTAGCCTATTGTGCAGAATCAGCGTTACATGCGCCAACTTGAGAACAGTTTGGTGAGTCTGACATGAGACAAGTGTTTTGCAGAGAAATGTCACTATTTAACAGTTGTGTGTGAGTCTTCGCTGCGGCTCTGTGGCTAACACACCTGTCCTTTGTCCGCACTTTGAGGCTGGGGGGTGGGAGGTGGGGTGGGGGGGATTCGCGCGACGGGATTCTTAGCGAAGAATCAGCCAGACGCGTCTCCACGAGGAAGGTGGGACATTTCTGCGGGCGAGGGGACTGATCGACGGATGGAGGCTGGGGATTGATGCTCTCTCTCTCTCTCTCTCTCTCTCTCTCTCTCTCTCTCTCTCTCTCTCTCTCTCAGATACAGTAGGTGCTGGCAGAAGAAAGCGCGCGGCTGGAGCAGGAGCACCGGGGTCTCCAGCAGTTGAGCGCCGTGCCGGGACGGGACTTTACTGTGCATCTATTTTTATTTTTTCTTCTCCTTCTTTTTCTTCTTCCAACCAGAGTTTGAAGATGCAGACAAGCTGGAGGATGCTTTTCTCGCACACATGCACCACCAGCTTCCTTCTCCTCTGGATCCTCGTCGGCCTGAACGTGGTGGAGGTGTCGGGGTCCCAGCAGGGGATCCCACTGTCAGTGTGAGTGAGGAGCCGCTCTGCAACTCTTGATACTGCGTGGAAATGACTAACATGATAGCAAACTGAACCGAAAGTGTCTTGTTTGTGGACTGTGGTTGTTTCCTTTGTGGCCATGTGGAGGGGGATTTTACCACAGACCTCTGCTTGTTTCCCTCCACACAGGCCACACCACACATTTTACTCACTTATTGGTGGAGAAAACAATAATAACTGTGGTGATTTTAGAGGCAATAAAAAGTCCACAGGTTGTGCATATTGATAATGATACAATTATAAGTCATATAAATAGTCCATAGACAGTTAGAATAATATTGGCTTTCCCCAAACAAAAATCTTTCCTATAGCCTGCCTTATCTTAGACCCCTATTATTTCTTTCTTTTTTCAAATCTCAGACCAGATGTTGATTTTTAAACATTTGTGGCAAATTGTCACAGTTGAAATCCCTATGCTGCAAACCTTCATGTGTGTAATCGAATCATTCCAGCTGTCTACATTTATAATAATGGACTGATCACACGTTTATAGAAGTGTAAATGTTCTGAATCCATTTTACAATTCAGCTCATATATGGAGAGAATTAGGAAAGTTGGTGAATTGTAAACTTTTAGTACAGGACACGCACTGACGCAAAAATTAAATTCTAAGACTCATCATCATTCTGATGCCGGAATTAGGTATCTTTTTTTCTTTCTATGCAAAAGATACGACATCAAAAAGCTGTTCTGTACCTTTAAATAATACTATTTCTGTTTAGTTTAGAATTAAAGTCACAGTGTTAAGTTTTTTGAAAACAGAATATAGGATATCATCAGACATTCAATTATGCAATTTTGGGAAAATGCTTGGAAAAAGCCTTTCATTCACACTTTATAAATCCATATATCTGGTCACTTTCTTGATTCTATTCACTTTTGTTGGACATATTTCTTAAAAACCATTTTAGGCACAGTGCTTCACTTTCACACTTAGTCAGAGTCATTTACAGTTTAACAGCAGAGGCTCCGATAACTACAGCATAGATCATCAAAATGACAAGCAATCATCTCTCAGGAGAGTGAAGGTCAGGATCACCAGGCCATGACAACTTCCTTTTGATTGATTGTTTAAGGAAAGAAGTCAGAAAAAGGACAGATGACGAGCGATAAGATGGATTTATAACTAAGTTGAGGATATGGAGTGGTTAATGCTGTATTTAAGTTTCAGCAACGGCTTATTTATAATAAGTCATTATTTGTTTTCAACTTAATTCAGTCTCGTTCCTTTAATTTCAATGTAGGCTCTTAGAATTTTCTACATTTTCTCCATGATATGTGTGATTACTGGCTAAAATGGCATTTGTCTTTTTTTTTCTTCTTTTCTTTAGCATAAAGCTGTGGGCCTCAGCATTTGGTGGAGAAATTAAATCCATATCTGCAAAATATTCTGGATCCCAGCTGCTGCAAAAGGTATTTTTATTTCCTGGTCTTGTGTGTGAACATAAAGGCTCCTTCCCTTTGTCTGATGGTTGTGTAGTTACACACTGTGTAATGCTGTATTCCCTCTGTAATGGCTGCAGAGGCATTTTGGTGTCACAGCTGAATGCTGATGCATTACTTTAGAGGAGGCTCAGGTGTGTTTGGCAGGGACAAAGCTCTGTGTGTGTGTGTGTGTGTGTGTGTGTGTGTGTGTGTGTGTGTGTGTGTGTGTGTGTGCACGCGCATGCACATGTGTGTTTGTACTTGATACGGCCCATTAACCACGGCTCTGATTCCTCTCTCATCTCATCTCTCCAGTTAACTCTCTGGAGTCAAGAGTTTCAACCTCTGGATATGAATGCGACAAGGAGACAAATTAAATAAGTGTGTGGTGGAGTTTGATGTGGCCGCGGGAGGGAGTGTGGTGCGGTTGAGGGAGGGAGGGAGAGAGGGAGGGAGGGAGGGAGGGAGGGGGTATGAAGTAAAGACTACAAAGAATGAGTGATGATCCAGTGCAGCAGATTCAACTTTCTGACCACTTGATGGCAGAGGTGGACTCTGTGTTCACAAGCAAACAGATTGAAAAGGTGGCCACAGGTGGATGGACTGTGAAGTGTCCACTTCACTCACATAGACCCAGAGCAGAGACTGTGAAGTGCACAGCTGGAGGTGAAGCTCCACTGTGTGAGAGCTGCAAACTGCACTGCAGTGACGAGTGTGTGTGTGTGTGTGTGTGTGTGTGTGCAGATGTATTTGATTTGGTTTAACTCTTTTATCCATGTTTTATTGTTATGCATAGAGGTTAGTAGATGATGTGCACACATTACATTCATGCCCTTTGGCTTATTAAAAGCATTAAAGCCTGATGAAGTCATTAGGTTACATTACAGTAAACGGCTGTACAGAGACAGAAAAGAGGGCGAGAAACAGTCGAGATCGATAAAAACATGGACGTAAACCGTACAGGCCATAAAGATATAAAATTATCACGGAAAGTTGTAGTGTGTCGGAAAAAAAAATCCACTAGGTGATTCTTGTTGCTGCAGACTGTACTTCTACCAACCAAACTGTTCAAACCCATCATCAAAATGTTTTTGTGGCTGCATCATTAAATCAAACACAAATGTTCTGGAAATGTTTTGCATCATTTTATACAATAGTCATGCTGCTGAAAAAATGCAGTGACATACAGTATCAGCCAAGTGTCTTGAAATCTGCACTAGAATTTTAAATCTAAATTTTGCCCTTTAACATGGGTTTGTCACATTGACCTATACTGTAGGAGGGTCCATATATACATATATATCTATGTATCAATGCCACCACTTTTAAATAATGTTATTAGCTCAAATGTGTTGGTCTCTGCTCAGCAAGTCAGCGTATTTTCTGTCCGTCAGGTTGAAGACGTCTGTCTCTCTTCTGTCTTTAGAAAAGACCACCGATGGGCTGAAATCACACAGACACTTAAAAAAAAAAAAAAAACCTGCATGATGTCTTATAGTAACTCTGCAATAAATACACCACATGAAGTTGTAGTTCTTGTGTCCCAGTTGTGTGTGTGTGTTGACTCAGTTCTGTGGTCATTTTGTGAAGATACACTTAGTGTGCTAATGTCAAACTGATCTGAAGGTTATTTTGTGTCCAGAGTGTTGTTTCCATCTGTCACATGTAGAGCAAAGATCATGTGACATTTATATAGAGCTTAAGGGCTCACATTAGTGTGTCCAAATCCAAAGTTTAGACAGGCCATCTGCAATTTTAGAGTGAATAACACCAGAATACCAAAAGTCATTGGAAGGTATAAAGGCCTACATAGAAGTCAGAGTTTTTATAACCTTTGTGACGATAACTGTCTTGGTGATGAGTTTCATATTTTATTTGAGTGCAAGAACACAAGTATTATAAATATGAGAGAAAAATATCTCCCAAAGTATTATGTTAGTCGCCCATTTATGTTTCAACTAATTTTGTTACTACAATCTGATAAAGCAAAAGTTATTTCTAAGTTAGGTGCCTTCCTTTGTTTAAGTGATATTTTATTATATTGATTATTTATTTACCTTTTTGTTTTTCTGTTTCTTTTTTCCTCCAACTGTCGGGGATGGAAAGCACGTACAGCCTTGCTACGTGCTGCGCTTGATTACTGATAGTCTAATGTTTGTGCTCCATACCATGCACTTGGTCGTGAGTTAGTGTGCCCAGAGCCTTTACCAAATCAGGTGACATGGCCTTTAGCATCTGCACCTAAAGAGTGGAATAGTCTACCACATGATCTCAGAAATGCTCCGACGTTGTGCTCCTTCAAAGCCAAACTTAAGACTTTTCTGTTTAACTGTGCATTTCCTTAAATGTCTTTGTGTGTATGAACCTCTGTGTATCTATTGCTGTTTACTTTTAATATGTTGTCCTATATGTAAAGCACTCTGAACTGCTTCTGTATGATATGGTGCTATATAAATAAATTTGAATTTAGATAAAAAAGTAAATATCAGAGAAACTGTTTAAAGACATGTTTCAGTGCGAGAACAGAACAGACTACAGCCTCACACATGACCCCAGAACTGGGTCAGTACTTGACAACAAAAAACAGTGTTTACTGCTATTGTGGACAGCGGTCTGTGGTTTCCATGTTTCCAGTCTGTTAAATCACTGAGAGATCAGTTTCAAACCATTCTCTCAACTCTTTCAGCTCTAGGTTAAGCTGCTACATTAATCCCCGGCATACGCATGTACATATCAATCCTCTTCTTTTGACCCATCCTCACTATTCCAGGAGCTGTGGGCCATCACGGCGCCGCGTCCGGGGACCAACTCCAGCTCCGAGGGCGGCTCCCCGGTCAAGGGCGGCGGCAGGATTAATCCTAAAAGCTCTGCGGCGTGTCTGGGAGCGTGGGACGAAGGGGGATCGGTCAGAGGAAGTGCACGCAAACACGGGGAGAGCGTTCAAACCGCCATCAGACGGCGGCTGCAGGCTCCGAACCTGGGGCCTCCCTGCACTGAGGTGACATCTCCTTACCGTAATGTAAGATTTAAGTTCAAAACACGGTGGGCGGCTGAAACACTGTGCGTCATTTTCTTCATGTTTGCTACCACATGTGCCTTTTATGACTGTACAAAACACTGTGCGACATGCCCTGCAGATGTATGTGTGTGTGTGTGTGTGTGTGTGTGTGTGTGTGTGTGTGTGTGCATGCTCCTGTTCATAGAGGTGTGTCTGTGCCGAGCCAGTCAGCACAAAGCAGTGAGCCGTGAGCCGTGAGGGTGGGGGGGGCTGATGGGTCGTTAGGGGGTTGGTCATTAAGGCTGATCATTAGATGCTTTTATGGTGAATTACCCGCTTTCACTAAGATTTCTGTAGAGAAAAAAAAAGCGGGAAACACCGAGTCCCCCCCCCCCCACCCCCACCCCCTCCCGGCAGGCAGACATCACCTCTGCATTGGTTGTTACTCTAATCAATAATCATGATCAGTTGCTTTTGATGGATGGGGCTTAACCTCCACTTGATGACTGGAGGAGTGGGAGTCAGGAGGAGGAGGAGGAGGAGGTGATGAGGGGGGGGCGGGGGGGGGGACTGGCTGCTGAGGCAAGGAGGACAGGCGTGAAATGAACTGTTCTGCTCCACTGCGAGCCCACACTCTTCCTTTCAGTAGGTAATTTGTCGCCTCATGTACTGATGTGCGTGTGTGCGTGTTTTTTTTTTTTTGTGTTCGTCCCATACGCACAATGTGTTAGAATGAATGTGGGCTGTGAGCCTGTGTCTTGGTTATGTTTATTTTTAGATAAGGATGTTGGGAGTGCGTGGGACGGGGGCTGACCGGTTTAGCGTGAGAGGATGCGGCTTTTGTGTGTGTGTGTGTGTGTTTCAGGCAGGTGTGGAATTATGTAACGTGGTCTTCCTCCGAGCTGTGGCTGGCTTTGTTCTGTATCACTGGAGGTCCTGTGCATCCAGCAGAATCAGCATTATGTGAGGTGTAGTTCATTACCCAGAACCGGCCAGGCCTGACACGTTATTATCTTTCTCCTGTGCTTTGACTCCATTTCAATTACCCTCTTACCATGCACGGCCCCCTTCTCGGCCACCCAACATGGCCATCTCCAGCCAATCAGAGGGGGGAAGGAGCAGCATGTGCAGCCAATGACTGAGACCAGATAAAGACTATCAATCACCGCTGTGCTGCAGCGGAGGGTTTTATCAGCCGTTCATCTGAGACTGGCTGCGTGCAGCTTGTCAGCCAACATGTGAAGCCTTATAAGCCTTGTTTAACAATTCCCAGTCTCTCTGGAGTGGGACTCAGTGGAACAATAGCCCCCCCCTCCCCTCAAAACCTTGCAGAACACACTGCAGAAAATAATTATCCAAATGTTTTCTTTGTCTTCGCCTCACTAGTGTCAGGTGAACGTTTGAAGATCCCTGCAGTGATTACATTATTATTGGGTTAATCTGTCATGGGGGGTACAGTGGCAGTGGGTTTTTAAGTATTTTTCTGCAAACAGTATTGTAAGATTTACAGTTGTCCTCTGCCAATGCCACGTTCTCATTTCTGGTTATTTTCAGAAATATAAAGAGTTAGAGAAGTCAGTCAGAGTGGAGGAAATCGATGGTGTGAAACTGGTCAAAAATCTGGCTGTGAAGATGGAAGAAATGTTCCGGAGAAAAGCCGAGGCCACCAGGGTAAGAGAAAAAACACTTTACTGCATTTATTTATTTCTATCATGCATTTTATTCCATTGTTGGGGATGAGGGACTGTGTGTACAGGATTAGCTCTAGAGAAGAGGGAGGGTTGCTTGTTTGGTTTGGTTTGTTTTTTTTTCTTAAGGGAGGGGCTTCAAGTTTTACTCATTCCCATACACTCAAAATTAAGCAAGAGGCATAAACACTTAATGTCTGTTTTTATATTATTCCTATTTTTAATGACTCATACATCATGACATCACTAACTTCATCTGATCTAATTCAACTTTATTTAATTATTTTGAATCAGTGGTGTGGTGACAGGAGCTGCAGCATTAAACCTGTGCTCGTTCAGTGACTGCGTTAAAGGGATAGTTAAACATTTTTGCATCATTCATCATTCGCCCATTGCCATAATCCCTATAGTCATAGGGGTAGGTCAATTACCTTTAATTGTTGGTGCAAGCTGTTTTGAGATTGGCGGGGCAGAGACACGAGCTGCTCAGCGAACACAGACAGTTGTCTCCTGTCCCTCATCAAACTCATCAAATACACAATCCAACAACTCCAAAACACTCTCCTGGACAAGTTGTGACCTGCACATGCACGCTGAGATAATCATGTATAATTTTGTAACATTATGACACACAAAGCAAATACTCTGACCTACTTACTTTTGGCCCAGCAGCCGTGTCTGGAATGTAGTTCCGGCTATGCATTTGCCTTGAAAACAACTCTGTCTCATAATGTTACATTATTATTTCATAGTGTGGACAGGGAAATACTGTTTGCTGAGCAGCTTGCATGTCCGCCCCATGGATCTCAAAACTACATGCACCGACAATTAAAGGTAATGAACCTACCCCTATACTGTAACTATAGGGATTATGGCAACAGGAGAATTTGCCAAAAATGTTGAACTATCCCTTTAATAGTTGTCAGTTACAGTAAGCAGAGGTACCTGCTGCTTTGCAAGGGACCAATCCAAACAGTCCACCATCTGTTTAAATGAACATTGTATATTTTCTCTGCTTTATCTTGCCATCAAAACAAAGTGAAGCTTAGAGCTGCAGTGTAACACAGTCAATATAAGGGCTTGTGAAGGAATAGTTCCATAGTTGAATTTGCTTTGATGCATAAAGCACTTCTCTTTTTAAATTTTTTTTTATATTAATATTTTATTAGGGAATATACAGTACAAACTAACGAAGGACAGGACAGAGAAAAACATTACAATACTGAAACAGATTACATAAACAAGACAAACTCATGGGGGGGGGGGGGGGGGGGGGGGGGGAGCAGTACAAAATGGTCGGTCTTGAATCGATGGGACAACATTATGGTGGGGTGAGGGCAAGGTGCTGTGCTGTCATAAAGTTTCTAAATATGTCCCATAAACCGTCCTCCCTCCTGTGAAGGTCCAACAAGGCAGAAGCAGCCTTTTCCATGCTTCCAAGGTTTAAAAATTCATCCAACCATTTCAGCATGTTAAAACAGTTGGGGTTTCTAACTTTCCAATTCTTGAGTATTATACGTTTAGTTGTAAGACAAGCAAGTGAGACAATTTTTTGCGCAATTAAAGAGTTCATGCCAGACGGTTGGACACCTAACGGGCATGTAGCTGGAGAAACATTCAGTTCAATATTTAAAATTTGGGGGGCGGTGTGTGGCGCAGTGGTTAAGGCGGCCGCCCCATGTAGAGGCTACAGTCCCTCTCTCTGCCTCCCCCTTTCCTGTCTATCTCACTGTGCTATCAAATAAAGGCAAAAAAAAAGCCCCAAAAAATTATATATATACAGTATATTTAAAATTTGAGAAAATGTGTCTCTGACCGCATCTCAGAAGGCCTTGACAGCAGGACAAAACAGAAGGGAGTGGGCCAGGGTGCCTACTTGCCCACACCCATGCCAGCATAGGTGTGATACAGAGTTATCCATCTTGTTTAGCTTGTAAGGCGTGATGTAGGCCCTATGTAAGATTTTAAAGTTGATAATCCTAAAACGTGCACATTTGGTAAAAGATACAGAGCTATTCCAGATTCTGTCCCATTCCTGCTGGAAAAGTGAGATACCTAAATCTTCCTCCCATCTTGTCTGAGCCCTAATGTTGGTGTTGGAGGAGGATAGGAGTAGTAATTTATAAATGCCTGAGACCAGACCTTTTCCACCCACAAGTTTTGTCTAAGTGTCAATACAAGGGCTTGTGAGGGAATAGTTCCATAGTTGAGAAAAATGTTTTGATGCATAAAGCACTTCAACAGATACTGGATTGTTTCATGAGCGTCTTTTGTCTGACCCCACGCACAGTGGCACATTCACTCAGCTATGTGTGCCTCTCCTAAGTGGCAATGTGGTGATCCATATCTACTGCAGAAGGTGACAGAGTTGATATCCATAACTACACACACAAGTAATCAAAACTGTGTCTTTAATAAGTAAGTTAAAAAAAACATCATTAAAGGTTTTTTTTAATTTTTTTTTTATCCAACCCCTAAAATAAGCAGGTCAGTCATTAGGGAAAATACAATCCTGTTCAAAGATCAAAGTGTCCTCACTCTGAGTGCAGAGGTTCATGTGGGACCTGCACTCACATGTGGTTTCTAACAGTGCAGGTCCGAGCTGCAGTCAGACCCGCAGCAGCAGCAGCCAATCTGCGACCTCAGCTTGTTGTAACCATTTTAATGCTGCATTTCGCAGGGACTGCTGGGAGATGATAACGTTTATCTCTCCCCGCCTGATCCCACGTGGACGACAATTCATACCAGTTCCGCCTATAAATGACACCTATATTTAATGAATCTGATTGGATACGTTTCAATTTGTTTCTGTGGAAATGACGTTTTGGAAATAAAGAGCCGGGAATTTGGCTTAAATACAATACATCAAAAATAAATTGAAAAAAAAAAAAAAAAAATCAGTCTCATGTTAAAGCCTGGTCTCAACATGACCGAGTTTAGCCTAGTGTGTGACCGCTGCAGGTGTGTGTATTTTTTAAAAAAAAATGCACGTGCCTTTTCCAAGAGTGTTCTCCATGAACACCGTGTTTATTTCATTTCATTTTTTTTTTTTTCAATTCACCAGCTGCTGACGACATGAGAACTCTCCATGAGGGTCAATTGAATGTGGACGCTGCAGCTCAGTGGTGTTGATACAGGCCAGCAGTTATTTTGACACGCGTGACAGATGTTAATTACCTGCGTGGCTCCGAGGGGGGGTGGAGAGTGACTGGAACGTCGAGGTGGCATTTTCCCCCCGGAAGCACAGAGCCAAGCACATTTTACACTTATTACAGAAACCCGGTCTGCTTTGGTGCGCGGCGTGAAATCCTCCAACCCGCCTCCATCCATCATCCCACAGCTGCGCTCCACGGCCTGCCCGATATCTGAGGCTTATTATTAATATTTTTTTAATGGTTTTCCTGTATTTAATACACTATAAGACAGAGGTCTTCAATAGGGGGTCCGCAGAGGTGTGCAGGGGGGTCATGAAACCTTTGGTTGATTATACAATTTTTTGTTTTGTTTGTTTTGTTTCCACATTTATGCTTTAAAAACGTCAATTTTAATAGTTTGTATGCATGATTATCATTCAACTGAAAGTATTGTCATTGGTAACAAGGTACTAAATGGCAGTGGCAGGACCATGAATATACAGTATATGACTTGTGTGTTAATTGAATAGCTGAGTATTGAATCAGGGTACGTTTATACATGGTAGGCTATATTAGGCTATAGGCCTAGTTTAATATAATACACAATTTTATAAATATTTAAAGTAGGGGGTTCCCCGTTTCATCTCTTCATCAGTTTGGGGGTCCTTGGCCTGAAACACGTTGTAGACCCGTGCTATAAAAGATAGAAGATATGAAAATTCGAGCATTCTTGAAAACAGAAGCTGGACATGCTGTCGATCCAAAGATGACTCCGGGGCCTGGCCGTGGACCGCGCTCCTCCATCAAGTCCGCTCTTCAGGGGAATGATATCTGTGCAGATGCTGAAATAACAGAGCACCAGGGCAACGTTGGAGAAATACAAAGAGCAGCAGAGCGTCAAATAAAAAGAGGAGAGAAACAATTCTGTGGATGGGCTCCTCCAGGCCTTTGGAGAAGTTTGTACAAGTGGACGGAGCGGGTGCAGTGTTGCGCATGGGAAACTAGAAGTTGCGGTTTATTCTGTTTTAAATATCAGTGATGTCATCTGAATTTGGCCGTGACTTTTATTAACCCGTCCCTCTCTTCCTCTCAGCGGCTGGTGGAGGCGGCAGAAGAAGCGCATCATCAGCACGAGGAGAATCCCGACCTGCAGGTGAGAAAAGAAAAGAAAAGAAAAGAAAATAGGAACGTGGCCTAATTATTAAAAATGTGATGTGTCATTGAGTTGGACCAGGATGAATCATTTTCAGCGGGGCTGGGGAGGAGCGGCTGCAAGGTGAGAGAAGGGTAATAGGCTCTAAAAGTCTTTAATTGCGTTGGCATCGTCCTTCACACTGATGTCCTGTCATCGCCTTGATACATAATGCTCCTCTGATAAGCAGCGGCGCCTCAATGGAGGCTGCAGAGGAGCACGACTCAGCTGTAGTGTAGGAGCAGCTGTAGTTTTACATACATGCACCGGGTTAAAGAACACCACAGGCCTGTTTGATGCTGATGGAGATGTTTGTTGGACGCATTTATGGAGAAAGTCGGGGTTATATTGTTATTAGGACCAGGCCAGGAGACTGGGCCTGCTGCTGCTGCTGCTGCTGCTGCTGCTGCCATTTGAATCACATGTTTCCTCATGTCGCTCTGGTGCGTTCAGGATGTTATTTAGAGACTGAGTTCCAGGCTGCAGAGAGTTTCCTCTGCAGAGGGAATGCAGTATTTCTGTCGTTTGTTAGCTCTCTCTCTCTCTCTCTCTCTCTCTCTCTCTCTCTCTCTCTCTCTCTCTCTCTCTCCAGTGGACAAAGACAAATGAAACTCTCTTCCCCGGCACATTGTTTCATTTTCCCGGCTCCAGATTGGAAACCCACCGGAGCAGCAAAACACTCAAATAACGGCAGCACTTTACACTTAATAGAAGCATTTACATCACATGAATATCTTTCAGTCACTGTGTTCTGCCGGTTCCCGCGTGTTCACGCGCCTATAACGAGTCATGTTGTCTCTGAAGCCAACGACTGCTGCTTTCAAAAGAAATATATTTTTTTTACCGTGGTCTTTGAAAAATAATTCAGTACCTTGGGCTTGGCCTTCTTCTAAGTTCTGCTGCAAAACATTATTTAAATTTTTTTGCTTTAAATGCGCTGATTTTCTTAGTATGATTTTATTAAATTCTATTAGAAAGAGGGGCCTCCATTCTCCAGGTAACACTGTAGCTACAAAACGCAGACCAGACAATGAAATGCAGGTGGGACTTTGTCAGAAAGAAATAATATTTCACTATTTAGTTGCATTGATTTATTTTTATATGAACAGATGTATCTTAATTTAATGATTTTGTATAAATAATAGGCTAAGAAAAAAAATTGATTCTTACAGTAAAAGTTGCGCTCTGAAATCTGTGTTAACATTTCTATTTAAGCAGGTGACAGCGCAGGCCTGTCACGCAGACATTTCATTTTAAAGGCTATATAATAAATAAAAAAAATAGTAAGGGAAATTCAATATCCACCTGCAGTAATGGCGTGATGTCATGATATTCCTGCTTGTGGCATCATTGAACCAACCTCGCCTCCTCTGACACCGCACATTCTTCATGCACCATTTCACTGACCACAGAGAGATAAGACGGCCGCTCTTATCTCAGCTGCTCGGTGTCAGGACACTCATTTGCATTGACCCGAGTGTAGTCCGCAGCTCAGGAGAGAGCAGATCAGGTCTGATGGAGCAACACAAGCTCTGCTCCTCCTTCACAAGTGTAGCTCCTGTAATATGTTGGTTTGGTTCAGGATCAGCTGACAAACAGGGAAACTTTACACCTTTACATGGGCTTAGAAACACTTGGTTGTTGTTGTACAAATTTGAAATAAAAAATAATTATACAGGCTATAGTTTAGCATTAAAGCGCATAACTATATATGAAGAGTTCTTTTGCAAAAGCAGATAAGTGCCATTTTGAAAAAAATGAGCTGAGGCTTTGTAATTATTCTTTGCAAAGTGTTCTTTTCAATAAAACTTTATTTTTTTGAGATATGTCTGTTTTGTTACATCTCAAAGTCACTCAACTTTGGTTTAACTGATATCACCTTATGTAAATAAAAAATAAAAAATGAAGATTCTGGAATTTTTTAAAAACGGAGTTATCTGCTTTTGCAAATGAACTCTTCATATATTCTTTTCTATTTCAAATTTGTAAACAAGACACATAATTAACACAGTCAAATCTGCTTTTGTTGCTTGAAATCTTAAAATCTTATTTGAACCATCAGTGTAATTTAGGAGAGAATAAAAATAAATATTACAGAAGAATGTTTGTAGTTTTTTTTTAATCCAGTTATATTTTTGAGTTGACTGTTGCTGGTGTATCCTGAACATACCAAAAAATGAGAATGCACCATTTTCACAAAATGATACAACCAAGTGACTGTAGATGTTGGTAACACTTTATAATAATAAGTACACACTATTAAGCATTAGTTAAGCTTTAAATACTGAATTCATTATTTATAACACATGAATACTCAGTTTATAAACACAGTTAACAATGTTTTACTCATCATTGATAAGCACTAACTGTATTTATAAACTACTAACGAGTATTAATGTGTTATAAATGAAGAATTCTGTATTTATTAATGCTTAATTAATGCTTAATAGTGTTATAAAGTGTTATAGATGTTTATCTCAATGGGAAGTTAATGTATTTACTCAAGACAACATCTGAAAAGAGCATCTGATCCATAAGACGTATACTGTAGGAGGGAGTGGCGACTTCTCAGCATATTTCCCATCAAGGTGTTAGTTATGACAAATGCGCAGCGGGGGCACGGGGGCAGGTACAGCGGGGTGTGATCCAGAGGCCCAGCAGGCTGTAATGGAGGGCAGGGCTCTGCAGCAGCTATAGGGCCTCAGCTAACTGCAGTGGTGTAAGAGTCAGTGGGGCGTCTCAGAGAGCCGCAGTGTCCCACGGCCTGCTCTGCTCTACAGTAATAACCCTGGTGGTTAACGTGCCTCTCTACAGCAGCCAGCGCTTCTGCTGAGGGTGCATGTTTCTCTCTCCCCCCCTCTGCAGCTCTCTCACCCCCCCCCCCCCCCCCCCCCCCCCCCTGCCCCGCCACAGCTCGTCAGAGAGCTGCTCAGGCGTGGTATGAGCTGTCAGCGGCTGCTTGATGGCGATGCCCGTGCGGCCTCCCCCGAGTGTGATGCTGTGGAGTCCATCACCCATCTCTCCCTCCATCTTTCCCCTCTCTCTCTCTCTCTTTCTTTCTCTCTCTCTCTCGGTGCAGACAATAATGACCAGAGGCCACAGAGAGGCCGCTCAGGCAGGATGAGCTAGTCTTCTCTCTGCTGCAGCAGGCAGTGAAGGACAGGACAGACACACTGTTGAGTCCCACTTAAAGGAGGACAGACTTTTCACTGGCACTCCAGAAGTTCTTTTAGCACGTCGCCATGGCTGCCAGAGAAAACTGCGCTCTGACAAATAGAGAAGAAAAACAAAACAAAACCAAAACCTCACTGACTCAAGATAGTTTCACATAAAATTTGACTCACAGCCTCTGCAGGAGGTGACTGAGTCTGCTGTTAACTGATCACCTGGAGCTAAAGGAGTTTTAAATCTATTTAATGTTATATAATGTTATGTAATCATATATTGTGAGGAATCAACCCAACCATTTCGCTGATAGTGAGTGTTCAGATTTTAATCCCTTCTTTGACTCACTTTCTTTTTTATTTCTAATCAGATAGTCTGTAATTGTGTGCACATTATTATATGTTTGTTAGTAATGTTTGTTATATCGAGGGTTTAAAAGGTTTAAATGAGCCCTAAAGTGAATGTCACTTTAAAGGTAGGCCATGTTTTCAGTCTGATGATAACAGTCATGTCTGTATGTGTAGTAAAAAAAAAAGGTTTTGGTTGCTGTGATAGTTTCTCCTGTCCAAAGATGTTCCTCAGTAATCCACAGGCCTCCTCCTTATGTTTCTATGACTGCAGCTCAGCTTTAAAGTGGTGACAGTTTTAAATAAATACTAAAAACAGCTATAACTCTGGAAGATCTCAACTATATTTGACTCATTTAGAAATATCAGATTTTGAGTTAGAAATGCTTGCTTTGAAATTGAGTAAAGAAGGAATTTCAGTAGTTATGAACAGATGGAATGAATGCAGCCACCAAAAAATAATCAGTCTCACAGTGTTAATACAAATACTGTAATTACTGTTAGAGCTACTGTGTGTGTCTGTAACCTCCTCCGCTGTCGCCCTCTGCCTCAGTACGAGTACTTCAACGCCGTGCTGATCAACGAGGTGGACGAGGAGGGCAACAACGTGGAGCTGGGGGGGGAGTTCCTCCTGGAGCCCAACGACCACTTCAACAACCTGTCAGTCAACCTGAGCCTCAGCGTGGTGCAGGTCCCCACCAACATGTACAATAAAGGTAAGAGGAGGCGGGGGGGCGGAGGAGAAGTGAGAGATGGGGTCGGGGAAGAGGGAGGGGGGGGGGGGGTCGCTCATGCGGTAGCTGTTCAGCTGGCTCTTGTTGTATAACGGAGTGTGTCATCTCTCCCTGTGTATGGGGCCGTGCGGCTTTTGTCTGGCTGTAATGGACTCCACATAAGTCTGTGTTCACAGCACAAAGGGAGGCTGGTCTAGCAGGAGGAGGGAGGGGGGGGTGATTTAGTCCCAGGCTTTGTATCTCTGCAGGGAGGGGGGTCAATAAGGGACAAAGGTCAACTGGTAATGGTGAACAGGACAGTCGCCATTATCGCCATTTAATTTGCTTATCCCTGCGTCTTGTCCCCCACCGTCCTCCACCTCCTCAGATCCTGACATCGTGAACGGAGTGTACTGGTCCGAGGCCTTGAATAAAGTCTTTGTAGATAATTTTGAGAGAGACCCCACACTCATCTGGCAGTACTTTGGGAGCGCCAAGGGTTTCTTCAGGCAGTACCCCGGTGAGTGCTGTCATTCTGTCAGCGTGTCTTCATATTTCATGTGTGTCCTTGTGTGTGTGTGTGTGTGTGTGTGTGTGTGTGTGTGTGTGTGTGTGTGTGTGTGAGAGAGAGAAGAACTGGTTGTCACATGAGAGCTATGAGCCGTCAGAGCAGGGGGAGGAAAAAAAAAAAAAAGGAAAAGATCAGAACAAATGATTTAGAATTACTAAAAGGGTAATTTGGCAAATGTTGTAATTTTACAGACCATCAGAGAGGATGCATATGTACAGACTGTAATTAATCAGCATTTGCCAGTGCGGACCTGCAGCTGCACTGAAGAACAGTGAAGAGCTGCTGGATCCAACTAAAGCTATCAGACCGTTACAGTGATGAGAAGCAGCCGCTCAGCCCTCTGCAGTCCTGAGCCAAGCACATCCAGCTGATGATACTGTTAGATACATACAGTACAGGCTCGGTTTGTTTCATGTAAATAATGCAGCTCCCCTTATAGGTGTTTACTATTTAATATGTTAAAATCACAAATTTAAACAGTAAAATATTATTGTACATTATTCTTTAAATTCAACAAATTACATGGAAAAAACAAAACCAACCATAGTAAAGTCTTCCATAACCAGTACATTAAACCCTATTGAACATATCCATGATTAGAAATGGAATACTTTCATTTTAGCATTTTTTATTATTTCCTTAAAAAAAACTAAAATTTTGCTTAAAGGGACTACGAGGACTTTCGGAAAGCAGAAGTGTTTTCACAATACATTTCCCATGAGCCTTTGCGCGGACAGTGAAATTCTTGGTCGACAAAAGCGAAAGCATTTTCCAAGAATGTTTTCATTAATCAAGAACGTTGTAGTTCCGACCATAAACGATGCCAACTAGCGGTCCGGCGGCGTTATTCCCATGACCCGCCGGGCAGCGTCCGGGAAACCAGGAAACTATAGGAAATGCCGGGCGAGCCAACCACTAAATAATAATATCAAAATAACTATAAAGACAAAACGATATATTTATAGAAAATGGACCCATTAACAAGTGTGGGTAACGTACAGTAGATTCATCCACATGAGACTCCTTTATAACCAAAAGCAAACTTCTCAGGGCTCTTTAATTCAATAAATAATTTCCTTAAAACAGCTGTGCACTGTTGTGTTTTAGTGAGCATTACATAACGAGCAGTAAAGAGTGTAGTGTTATTTCTTGGAGACTATTTTCAGCCATGTGTTAATCCACATTTGTAGCAGTGGTGTGGCCTTACAGCAGCAGGATGGTGGATGTGGGACCAGGATAATCTCCACTGTGTGTGTTCATCATAATGAAGGAACGTGTTGCCCGGTGCAGAGTGTGGCTCACTGATGTCTTTTTAATAGTTTCTGGACAACAGTGAAGATTCACAGCTCAGGGGAACAGGGGAGTACAACGACAATACCTGTTAGTGGGAGAAATCTCAATGGTCAGTGGTAATGATCGGACAATCTTTATGGAGACTTTATGTTGTAAAGCAGTGTTTTTCAACCTTGGGGTTGGGACCCCACGTGGGGTCAGCTGGAATTCAAATGGGGTCCCCTGAAATGTCTAGTAATTGATTAAAAAAATACTCATAATAATAATTTTTTTTTAAACTAGTTATTATTCTTTTTAAAAGTATGATTAAAAACACTACACACAATCTTAAAGAACTGTATTCTATACTTTCACTTTCTCGAATATAAATCGAGCATCCTGATTGACGATCACGATCACATGGGGTCACCAGAAATTTGTGATGTCAAAATGGGGTCACGAGCCAAAAAAGGTTGGGAACCACATGTTGTAAAGTAAAGTGAAGGTTTTTCCCTGAGGTTTTAAATTCCCGTCTTCTACATGAGACACCACGGCCTGCAGGCTGCTGCTGAGGGCCTCCACCGACAGATAAAAGAATTATAACTTGATTCAGCTGCTTCACTCTCATGTATCTGACACCCAGTGGAGGTGTGACCCTGTGTGTCCACTCTGACTCTGACTCTGTCCGTCAGTTCACTTCTTGCTCTGCCCCCCCAGGAGTGAAGTGGCATCCAGACGAACACGGTGTCATCGGCTTTGACTGCAGAAACCGCAAGTGGTAATCCTCATCTCTGAGACAGAATAGTTTCATGTCACACTGTTTGCAAGGTATTAATCCAGTGTTTTTCAACCTTGGGGTCGAGACCCCACATGGGGTCGCCTGGAATTCAAATGGGGTCGCCTGAAATGTCTAGTAATTGATAAAAATAAAAAAAAAAGTATTATTATTATTATTCTTTTTAAAATGATGATTAAATACACCACACACAATCTTAAACAACTATATTCTATACTTTCACTTTCTCAAATATAAATCGAGTCCAAATAAAATGCAGCATATAAAAATATCTGAGCTGACGCATGACTGACGGCCATGATCACATGACTGCACGTGATCGCAGGGTCGCCAGAAATCTGTGATGTCAATATGGGGTCACGAGCCAAAAAAAAAAGGTTGGGAACCACTGGATTAATCTATTTTGCAATTGTTACTTCATTGTTGTATCATCTTGAGTTGTATATATTTTATAGTGTGTAACTCAGCCTCATATCGCAGGTACATCCAGGCAGCAACGTCTCCAAAGGATGTCGTGATCTTAGTTGATGTGAGTGGCAGCATGAAAGGACTGAGGCTGACCATCGCCAGGCAGACCGTCTCCTCCATATTAGACACACTGGGGGATGACGACTTCTTCAACATCATTGCAGTAAGAGACCGTCGCCTTTGTGTCTCAGTCACATTTATCTCTGATTTTTATCTTTTTCTACCTGGTAAATAGTTTTAGACATTTCTGTGGAGTGTTTCAGACGACTGGAGCTCAGTCTACCATGAAAAACAAAGAGGGCTTATTTAATTCTCTTTTATCTGAATGCTGTTTGTTTATATTTCCCCAGTATAATCAGGAGATTCACTATGTGGAGCCTTGTTTGAATGGCACGCTGGTCCGGGCCGACAGAAACAATAAAGACGTGAGTGTCTACTCGAGCTGACACCTAATGAATGTACGTGGATGCTATCGGGTCGCCTTTGTGTGAGGGATGTTTCAAACCTTTATTTCCTTCTCCTACTTTCGCTGTTATCTGTCAGCATTTCCGTGAACATCTGGACAAGCTGTTTGCCAAAGGGATCGGGCTGCTGGGCGACGCTCTGAGCGAGGCGTTCACCATCCTCAGTGACGTAAGTTCCACCACAGCAAACTGGGACTGTCAGTGTAATGGGGACGCTGTTCAAACATAAATCTTCCAAGTCTGTGTTTAACTGAAACGATTCATCACAGAGCAGATCAACCACATTCTTCTTCTCTGTTTGCTGATTACATGTCAATGTAGTTGAGTTTAGAGGAGTTTTTTATTAATTCATTCATTGATTCATTTGTCATAATGTAATTCATTTGTGCATGTGCTCAGATTTCACAAAATAAACTTTGTTCTCATTTAATTCTACAGAACACTGGGAAACATTTCATTTTACAAGCCACATTTGTTTTCCCTGACAGTGTTAAAGCATGTTCTGCATGTTCTCAGCTAATCATAAAAAAAACGTCACACACTCTGGTCAAATACATTTGAGCGCTTAGGAGGTGTGTCGCCCCGTCGCAACGCTCCAGTGCTATCCCCATTCCGCCCTCCAAACACAGACACATCTATTCTGAAGTGTGATTAATGGCTCTAATTAATGTCAATGATTAATAACGTGGCTGATTGGAACACAAAGCAGATAAGGCCAGGAGCCGCGCCGCGCTCTTTTTTATCTCCCTGTTTTCAGGCGAGCTTTGGCTGCGCCGCTGAAGCTGAGAGAGCTCAGCTTTTACCTCTGCATTTGTCAGATTAATTAAAGCCCTGCAATGAATATGGTAATCAGGTAGCCAGTAGCCCAGCGCTGAAAGTCATTGTTACACTTCTGCCCAGTGAGTGAAGTCAGAACACACACCGATCGCAGAGCAGATCAAAACGAAACTCACTTTACTCACAGAGCGCTGCAGCAGTGCTGTGATCCATCACTTTTAAACCACAGCAAACACTTCAGAAAGTATTCTACTGTGATTCACCATCACTGGATATGTAGTCCAACATCATGTTTCATGTTTTGATGAAGTCCTTAAAGATCCCTTTTATTGATTTAGTCTTTTATCTTATTTTTAAAACTCCATCCTCAATAACGAAAGGAACTTTTACATCTTTGTGAAATGTAATGAGTCTATTCAAGCAATGCGATTTATAAAACTAAATACTGCTGAAATAAACAATTATTTGCAATATTTGCTGAAAAAAACTTTATTTATCCCCAGGGGGCAATTTATGGCACATAGCCTGCAGCATCAAATATGAAAGAAAAGTGTACACATTACAAAATGTAGAAAAACTATGCAAACTGTCTAGAAAAACTGTAATGATCAGTGCAGCCATAAGGTATATTATACAGTGAAAAAAGACATGTACAGTGTTATGTGCAAAAGAGTGCAAATGGAAAGTTTAAATAAAAAGGGTTAGGGAGTAGAGATTAGGATACAATGATGTTTGAATAAGCAGTGGGAGCAATGCAGGGTTGTGTATAGGGTTTAGGACGTGGAGATGCTGAATGGTGCAAGAAGAAGATGGAGGGAAGTTGCCAGCCAAAGAAAGACGGACACCAGGATAAGAACATGTGCTGCCTTTATATGGTCGGAGCAGGCGATCCGTCTTTATCAGCAAACTGTCCCCCGAGCTTGATAAGGACAGTCCACACACCACACTCTCTCCTCTAGGCCTCTTTACCTATTTTACATTTTGATGTGTTACAGGTGGAGAAACATTTAAAAATAGAAAATTGTATCTGTAAATGTACTTTTCCCTACAAACCAGTCAAAATATCTTCTGAAAAAAGTATTTTATACACTAAACAAAGGACATTTTATTACATTAATGAAAATGTTGTGTTACAATTAAACAAATAGGGGTCATCTACAGTACATGAACATGTCATTCTGTTGCTTTTATTCTCCCTATTTTTTCAGTGCAGCCTGACTGACAGCTGCACTCACTGCCCCATAATGTCACAACCTCACAGGCGCTGCACACAAAGACACACTTACTGTAGGGAAAAGATGCCTGTTGTGGGGATTCTAAAGGAAGATGTATGTTTTATATGACTGAGTCTGGTACCAGCTCATCATTGTAAATTGTATATTGTTCCTAATGACTCACCTGGTTAATAAAGGTTAATTAAAAAAAACATAATAATAAAGTACGGCCAAAAACAACACAAAAAAACATTTAAAGTGCAAAGAAGTTCACAATCAAGGCATGTGTGTGTCAGTCGTGACACATCATTTCTTATGTAATACTGAACTTGCATTACATGTGTCTGTGTATGTGTGTGTGCGTGTGCGTGCGTGAGAGCGAGAGAAGCTGTTCTGCTCCCATGCTGTATCAGACAACATCCTCAACCCCTGTTTGTTAAATGTCTGATGCTGTCTGTCTCTCTGCAGTTCAACCAGACCGGTCGTGGCAGTGTGTGCAGTCAGGCCATAATGCTTGTGACCGACGGGGCGACTGCAATGTACGACGATGTTTTTGAGAAGTACAACTGGCCGGAAAGAAAGGTGAGTCTCTCTCTCTCTCTCTCTCTCTCTCTCTCTCTCTCTCTCTTCCAGCCAGTACCTGGTTTCCAGCGTTTGGCATGTCCTCTTTCTGAATTTTCTGCTGGCACTGCACTTCCCTTGCTCCAGGGATAGATGTATATTTTAATACTACATGTCAGTGGGCGCTCTGTCTTGACGTTTTGAGGAATTGGTTTCTTACTTCATTACCACTCATAACTCTGTGATGTAAAAATCCACATCAACATGGTGTTTTTCAGTGTGTTGACACATTACAGAACGATATTCCCCCCACAAGGAATAAAACATGGGAAATTAACCGCTTTCAAGGGCAGAGCGTGCACCGGCAGCTCAGTCTCAAAGGCTCCAGCCCTCATCCACTGCGTTCTCTCTCCACATTTCTTTTCCGGACTCAACGCTGGATTTAAAATCTTTTGTCGGCCTCCCTTTGTGAAACCTAAAAGCAATTGAAATGGAATGGACTGCTGTGCTATTCAGAGAGCAATAAAAACAACAGCTCGGGGGCTTTTGTGCAGTCCTCTCAAGCATATGTGTGTTGGCAGTGTCTGGCAGGGTACTGGGCAGTGTTTGGCAGGGTATCCCAACCCCCCCTCACCCCCACCCCCACCCCCCTTCAAACACCCTCAGGGCTGCTATACGGCAGCCATTCAGTGTCTCCTATATGCGTTATGCTTAGCAAAGCATCTGGAGCCAATGAGCCGTACAGGTTTGTGAATGTGTCACACAGCGTTCTTTAAAAGGACAGAGGAACATGCCCTTGTTCCCAACCCCCCTCCCACCCCACCCCAACAAAGGGAAAGTAATTGAATTTAACTGCATGAACTGAGAAAGAAACACAACAAACTGACAAAGACTGAAAAAAGTTAAAGACTTAAAGGGAAGTGGTGGGAAGTAGATAAAATATGTAAAATGTAAAAACATGCAGCCGTCCCCTGCTCCTAAAGCAGATAGAATCAGAGCAGGAAGATAAAGCACTGAGGAGATGCATCACTTTGCATGTTTTGTTAATCCTTCCATCTTTAAAAATGTCGACATCTATGTGTCCTTTGCACAGGTGCGGATATTCCCGTACCTGATTGGACGAGAGTCTGCTTTTGCTGATAACCTCAAATGGATGGCCTGTGCCAACAAAGGTTTGAGACTTTTTGATAAACACTTTGTGAGACGTCTCGGTATCAGAGTGTCAAACACGGCCTGATGCGCTGTTTCTGTGCACGTGATGGGCTGAGGATGTATGGGTATCTATGCGGTTTGGTCGCGTATATGTACATTGAGTGTGTCAGTGTGCGTGTGTGTGTGTGTGTGTGTGTGGTGGCTCAGACGCCTTCTGCCAAAAGGCAATGAAGTGGCACATGGGGGGGTCAGAGGTCAATCTGCTCTAATCCCTCTTCCTGTCAGAGTGTCTCCCCCTCAGCGGCTCACTGCTGATGGCTGCAGCGTGGCAGCGCTCTGGATGAGTGCCCTCTGGAAGGGAAAGTCACAGCCAGGAAAACAGATCACAGGGGGATTGTGGGGAGACAAACCCCCCAAACCTCCTCCTCCTCCTCCATACACACCCCATGCTGTGCAGTAACATTACATGTCCAATTTGAGGTATTGTCAGCAACAGCAGGAGTCGACACTAAGTCAAATGACTGTTGTGCTGCTTTAAGCTGAACCACGGGAGACTTGCTCCAGAGTAGTTCAGGGTCATCCACAGTGGTAGAAAAATACCTACAGTACATATGATTATGTACATTTAAGTACTACGCCACAGTACGCTTTTAAGGCACTTTTTTACGAGTAGTTCCATTTTATAATGTTCATTCTATTGCAAAATTGCAGTGGGAAATATTGTCCTTTATATTCTATTAGACTGTTCAGCTTTTGTCAGTATTTATTTTAAAGGTCCAGTGTGTAAAATTGAGGAAAAACCGTGATATCCAGCGTTCAGATTCTAGATTGCGGCGCTCACTCGCTCGCACTCACCCCTCCCGTCGGCAAAGTGACGGTGGCCTCCGATGACAAAAAACTTGTTCACCACAACTGGGACGACTGGGAGTATTTCAGGAGCATGGAGGGATGAGGTGAAGATCCGAACTATTCACAATACATCTGCTGTTTCCTACTCCTTCTTCTTTCCTTCTGCCTTCCTCTTCGATGGTTTATTTATTAATGCGCCCTCTGACTGGCTGGATTTTCCGTTCGGGCTGCCGTACAAACATGACAGCGCAAGATGGCGACACTACGAAAACCAAACTAATTTTATTTTATGGCGATTATACACTTAACCATGAACAGATATATTCATGGGTAGTATATTCAGATTTTGCCAATAAACTTTGACAAATATTACACACTGGACCTTTAATATTTAAGATTTTACTCACAAAAGACACAAATAGCTGATGAAGCAAACATTTTAAATGGTGTTATATTATTCCCATATAGTCTTGTGTTGGTCAATAAAATGAACCCCTGTGAAACTAGATGCCTATTCTTTTCGCCCATTCATTCTCACTATTCCTGGTCCATATCTTTCTTTCCTACACAGGGAACAAAATAAGCTCCTCCTTACGACATGTGAATGCATCACTAATAGCAGTCAATTCATACAAAATATACGATACATATACTAGAGTGACAGAAAAAGCCATTCAGCATCATGACTGCATTACATTTATTCTTCTTTACCACTGAGGACAGGTCCTTGCTAATTCTCTGTATATTTGAGGGATGTTGTAAACTGAGGATGGCTTTACACTTTGAATCATTCCCCCAGCCTTTTTAGACACAATGTGTTTGGATTTAAGATGGACACAAATTCAATCCTAAATGGTCCAAATAGAGGTATTTGATTGTGCCTCAATTTGAGTTCAAGTGTTTGTGTTTCATTGCAGGATATTTCAGTCAGATCTCCACCTTAGCGGACGTTCAGGAGAACGTGATGAGATATCTTCACGTCATGAGCCGCCCAAAGGTCATCGATCACGAGCACGACACCGTGTGGACTGAAGCTTACGTGGACAGCGCTGTAAGTACAGTCTGAAGCAGTACTATCGTTTCTTACAGTGTGAGTGTCCCAGTTATTAGACCTTACTACAGATTATGGGGAAAACATCAGTAACTTGACTGTATATTACAATCCAGTAACAATGGAGACTATATTCTAAGGCATGTGTGTGGTGTTTGTCCATCCCCCTGCTGTACAGTAAGTGTGCACATGTGTGTCTGCTCTCTCTCATCATTAGTCTTCATGCTGCTGGAATGATTCCTCATTATGAGCTTCATTAATCTGTATGGATCTTCCCAGAATGGACATCTGTGTCCACAAAGTCAGTGCAGAATGTGCTTATTTTTATTTAACGATAATTTAATTTCTCTGCCTCTTTGTGTCTCTTCTATCGTTGCAGCTTTCACAGGCTCATAAGGTAAGTGTGTGAAGTGCTCTCAGAGAGAGTGAAGGGAATAGAAAATATAACAGATTTATTCTTATTGTTAAAAAATGTGTCAGATGCTGTAGGGTGGAGCTCAAGGAGTTGATCCAGACTTAGATGGCTAAATATATACATAATGTACAGGAGAACACGGGCAGGGAAAAAAAGGAGGTTTCCACTGGGACTCAGCAAGGACGCAGTGTAAAGTAAAGTGGAGGCAACTTGAGTTAAACAGCTTCTTGTTGTTCCTACTGTTCAACATCACGGTTCCGTATTTCCTAAGAGGTTTAAAGTGAGGAGAAGCTCTTTCCTCAGAGGGACAGAAGCAGTAGAGAAGCATTTAGAGAAGCATTCTTTCCACTAGGAGACAGTAAGCGCACACACACACACACACACACACACACACACACACACACACACACACACACACACACACAAAGACCTAGGAGATTGTCCCCTGGAGTGTGTGCTGTTGTATCTCAGCCTCAGACACACCATTCATCATTCTGTGGATCATTGCATTTTATCTCCTAAAGCCCATATTAAAACTGACATTGGAGGGGAGTCCAAGAATGAGAGTGGGGGAGAGAGATGGAGGTGGAGGTGTTTGAGTGTCCATGAACCTGTGTGTGTATGTGTGTGTGTGTGTTTTCTCTCTCATTGTGTGTTGTGATGAATTTAAGGAGCCACCATTCTTCATTTTGTCAAGCTAGCTAGTACACACTGCAGTTCACAGCTCGTTTCCTTTGTATGCATGCGCGTACAGAAATGAACATCAGCCACACTCGCGCGCACACTCACACACAGACTCACACACACCAACGTGAACACAGGCACACTCAGCTGCATTGACTCAAGAGGTGGGGGAATAGTAGACCTACTTTAGTGGCGCTCATGTGCTTCATTATGTCAACCTTCATCCTCCTCAGCTGACCCCGGTCCTCCTCTCAGCCCCACATGGCTGTCACATGGTTCAGCTGGACAACAGGACTGTCACTGGGATCAGATCTGCAGAGATTTCTATGGAGCAGCATTCGAATTCTCTATTTCAACATTTGTGTAAAAAAAAAAAAGAATAAATCTGCGTTAAATCAGTATTATTCAGTGACACTTCCTGTCTTGTTGTTTTGCCTGAAGGTGTGACGCCTCACTGTATGAAAGCTGCTCTTTAGGAGATACACGTAAAGAAAATCTGTATATTGGAATTCTGCTAAATGGGTTAGGGTTTCTTTTATGATTAAAATTATAGTTTTAACATCATCAATAATTTATTGTAACTTCTGCTGGTTTAGATTTCTACTTGCCAATGGTTTATTTTAGAGGCAAATACACTGCCCGTCCAAAAAAAGTCACCACCTTGATTTAACTAAGCTAACAGGTGAGAGCCTCCCATTGGATAATTACTGAATGGATGATTATGTTTGGCAACAACTTATTTATTAAACAACCATGTCAGAAGACACATCCTGTGGTTGTGGAAAAGATGTTCATCTGTTTCAGAAGGGTCCAATTATTGGCATCAAGCAAATAAAACACATAAGGAGATTGCTGAATCTACTAAAATTGGGTTAAGAACTGTCCAACGCAATATTAAAAACTGGAAGGATAGTAGATTGGCCACCACAGAGACCAGACCTTAACCCCATTGAAAATCTTTGGGATATGCTGGAGGTCCGACTCTCCTATCCTCAATACAAGGTCTTGGTGAAAAATGAATGTGACTCTGAACGAAAATAAATGTTGTGACATTGCAGAATCTTATCGAAACGATGCCACAGCAAATGCATGCCGTAATCAAAGCTTTTTTGGATGGGCAGTGTATTAGTTTTACTTCACTGCATTCATTTGTAAGACCTATAGTTACTCAGAGTAGCTTCTCAGATCAAAAATTTACATTAAATCATATGATTCATTTATAAAATATGATGCATCCTTACACATTAAAGTAGTCTGGATCAGACACTATAATGCTACATGCTAATGCATCACCAATATCAACATAATACAGGATGATATTTACATGATAACACCTGGACCACATCGCATAAAAAGTTTTTGACTTGATAGTTTAAGTTCACTTTGTTTATATTAGTTTTGTACTTTTACATTCAAATTTGAATGTATCACATTCTACATACTATACAAAGGTGAACAGAGGTTCAGTTTATCTAAAAAAGTAAATACATACACAGTGTGATGTGAATTACAGCTCAGTGAGATGCATTGATTAAAATAATGTTGAATAAACTTTAATCTAACTAAACTCTAAATCCATCCGATAAATTCTGAACAAATATAGTCTGACCTATCACACTGATTCAAAGCAAAAAAATGCATGGAGTGCAGTAAAATGCTGATTCAGACCAATTATTATCAGTAACAAAGTTATGATTGCTTTTATTTCAGCTAAAAAACAAAGCGGGCCCAAGTCTGATGACTACAGTAGCCATGCCTGTCTTCAGCACAAAGAATGAAACGGTGAGCGAGTGAGTGTGTGAGAAACAAAATGTGTATTGGTGCAGTTTTCATCTAAAGTTCTGAGTCTGTGTGTTTTGAATTCTTTCATGCAGAAGAACCAGGGGATTCTGTTGGGGGTCGTTGGAACAGACATCCCTCTGCAGGAGCTGATGAAGCTCATCCCCAAACATATGGTATTCTCAGCTGTTCTTCGGCTTCAGATGGATGAGTGTACAAGTTTGCATTCTGTAAAAAAAAAACTTCTCTCTGTGTGTGTCTGTAGTTAGGGATCCACGGATACGTGTTTGCCATCACAAACAACGGCTACATCCTGACACATCCGGACCTCAGGCCTTTGGTAACTCAGTTTCTTCTGCTCTCTTTCACACCTGAACAGTCTCATAGCATTCCCTGACTTTACCCTGTTTTTCCTTTTTTGCTTTGTCCATGCAATTGTATGCATATAACCAAAATGATCTGAACACCTTCCTTGACGAGGGCACACAGAAGCAAATATGTTATCTGGTTAGGAGGCTACATGGGCTCGTATAGTCTGTAATCCCCACCTTTTCCTTTGATGTATGCATGCAGGGATAAAGGCCACTCATAGGGCTGGCTGGCCTGAGATTTCCCAGAGGTAACTTAACACTCGCTGGCAGAGACCACAGCCACTCGCCCTGGGACCGCTGGTTCCTCAGGAGCCATGGCTGTGCTAGTGGATCTGTGTGTGCCAGTGTTAGTGCTATTACTCTCTGTGCAACTGTGCGTGTGTGTTGGTCTGTGGTTTTTTTGTTATTATTTATTTTTTATTTTTATTTTTTGGGTGTGTCTTTGTGGCTAAAACTGTGCTGTGGTTGTACTGTAGTCATTGACTTGTTGTTTCTTGTGGAGCGGACTTCATGCTGTAGCAGCATATGACATGTACTGTACAATGTAATGCGTTGATGTAGGCTTGTTTGAGCGTGGATTGCTTATCAATCATATTAATTCCTTTTAATTTACCTGACAGTGTTAATTTCACAGACGATTTGTTAAATAATTACTTTGCAAAAATACGAAATAACAATGCTTGATAAATAAGAACACACACGTTTTTATTTTAACAGGGAAACACAAAGAAGACAGATTACAGTGAGACAATTCAAAATAGATTCATTTATTTAATATCATGCTCATTTACTTAGAAAATATGTGTCACATGCAGTGTTAAGATAAATTAGTTGCCATGACTGAGCAGTGGTTATCAGTTTAAGTAGATGAGTCAAAATAAAACCCTGTTACACAAGGGGATGATAAAATTGTGTATCTTGTGTTCCTGTGTGTAGTACCAGGATGGTCAGAAGAGGAGGAAGCCCAACTACAGCAGCGTGGATCTTTCCGAGGTGGAGTGGGAGGACAAAGATGACATTGTACGTGTCAAAAACAAACATACTGTGGATACTGAAAAGTTGCCATTATCTTAAAAATATTAATTGCACACAATAAATGAGTAGTAGTAAGCAAGCCAAGGCAAGTTTATTAGTATAGCCCATTTTTACGAACAGTTTCTCTAAAAGGGCTTCACACAGCATCATTACAACATCCTCTGCCCTTAAACCCTCACACTGACCGAGGAAAAACTCGCAAGAAAAAACAGGAGAAATCTCAGGGTGAGAGACAGAGGAGGGATCCCTCACACAGGACGGCCAGACGGGACATAGATGTTGTGTAGAGAACAGTTTATAACATGTAATATGGAACAAATGGTCAAGAAGGAGCTGATGGAGGCAGCTTCTGGTGGGCAGGTTGGGTCATATACAGGGAGAGCAGGACATCTTAAAGGGATAGTTCAACATTTTGGCAAATTGGCCCATTGCCATAATCCCTATAGGTTTAGGAGTAGGTTCGTTACCTTTAATTGTTGGTGCAAGCTGATTTTAGAACGGCGGAACAGAGCTACGCTACAGGCTAATGGAGTTTCTTGGTTTTCCTCATCAAACTCATCAAATACACAATCCAAAACTCCAAAACGCTCTCCTGCACATTCACCACGCTATGAGATAATAACGTAACGTTATGAGACAGAGTTTTTTTCGAGGTAAATTCATGCAAAACCGCTGATGCGCGTTGCCGTCGGGGGCAGTTTTTCGGCAAGCAGCCTCTGCATTTGCCTCGAAAACAACTCTGTCTCGTAACGTTCTGTTATTATCTCATAGCGTGGTGAATGTGCAGGTCACAACTTGTCCACCAGAGCGTTTTGGAGTTGTTGGATTGTGTATTTGATGAGGAAAACCAAGAAGTTCCATTAGCCTCCGTAGTGTAGCTCTGGCCAGCTTGCGGCTCTGCTCCGCCGTTCTAAAAGTAGTTTGCACCGACAATTAATAGGTAACAAACCTACTCCTAAAACTATAGGGATTATGGCAATGTTTGCCAAAATGTTGAACTATCCCTTTAATGGGAGTGGGCAGACCGGTTCATAGGAGCAGAGGAAAGGAGGTGAGGCAGAGGGATGAAGCTTTGGAGAAATCTGTAGAAACACAAAGAGTGCGAGACACTAAAGCCAAACTGAAAAGTGCAACAGATGAGGAGGTTTCTACCTGGACTTAACGGTGCAGAGAGTGTCTGCCTCTCTGACCCACGGAGAGAGCTGGTTCCACAGTAAAGGAGCCCCGTAACTGAAGGCTCTACCTCCCAGTCTGTTTTTAGAGATACTGGGAGTCACTAACAGAACTGCATTCTGGGAGCGGAGTGCTCTGCTGGGGCAATAAGGAACAATGAGGTCTTTCAGATAAGATTGAACTCAGTCTGCTGTTTGTTTGTTGTTTGTATGTATGGTGATTAAATCTAAATACATTTTTTGTGATTTAATTACTTGATTTCGCACTGCAACTGTAGAACTGCATTGCAATGTTAGCTATGTTTATTACCACATAATTACTCCTATCACTGGGCAGTCTGCTGGATCAATGACCCAGCCTTGACTTCTCAGCTCAACGTGACTGCGTGTGCTTTATCTTTCAGCTACGTAACGCCATGGTGAACAGGAGGACAGGTAGTTTCTCTATGGAGGTGAAGAAGACCGTGGATAGAGGGGTGAGGCTGCAGATAAATATGTTTAGTGTCTCCTTATCAGATGAGAGGTGCTCTTTTTGTCGTCTCTGCACCAGAGGAGTAAATCTCATCGGAGCCGTTCTTCTGTTGTTTTAGAGGCGTGTCCTGAAGATGCACAATGACTATTACTATACTGACATCAAAGGAACTCCATTCAGGTGGTAGAAAAGTTTCATTTAATTCCTAAATGACCTTCTGTTGATTTATGTCTCAGCTCCAGTTAAACACTGACTGACTGAAGTTGATTCTCTCCTCTGCCGGTGCTCTTAGTGTTGGAGTGGCTCTCTCCAGAGGCCATGGGAAGCACTTCTTCAGAGGAAACGTATCAGTTGAAGCAGGTACGTCCTGTCATTAACTCTATTAACAAAAGCCAGGGAACAGTTCAGATACATGTCACTCTGACCTGTTTGTTTGGGAGGCCTTATTGTTGCAGGCTACCCATGCTGGCATTGCTGAAGCGTTATTGACTTGTGTTTTTCAGGGCTCCGTGATCTGGAACAGCCAGATGTCGCCCTGGCAGATGAATGGTAACGCCGGGGTTATGGGAGAGGGGCATTCATGCGTTATGTAGGTTATCCCTGAGTTCATCAGGGATGCTGAAGCCTGTGATGTAACAGCGTGACTCTGTTTGGACCACAGGACCTACTGCAACACAGAGGAGCAGCATGAGCATCGTCACCTGACCCAGATTCAAGCCATCAAGCTCTTCATGACGGGCCGCAGACCGCACCTCAAATGTAAGAGACACCTGACTCAGACCTAACTCTGTTGTGCACATGGACTCTGTGGGGTAAACAAATTAACCTTTCTTCGGGTCACCAGTGAACCGTTTTCAGGTTTTAAATGCATAAAAGTACCACATTAATTTGTTGATAGCATCGAGGCTTTTTGAATTTGTCAGAAAACCTCTATTTTTCTTTCACAAAATTCTAAAATGCTCTGGTTAAAATTATGACATTTGTGTTGTTAGGGTCAATTTTGACCTGGTTATAACGATAAGAACAATAATTAGAGTTAAAACTGATATCATAAGTGCAAAACCAACCTTTTCATGGATAAGGAAGCCAAACAATGTAACCAAGAGATGATAAACAAATGGAATGATAAATAATTGTTTTTACTGTGTTTTACAGCTGATTTAAGACTCTGGTCAAAACTGACCCTAACACCATAGATGGTAGCAGAAAGCTACCAAAATACAAGACGAAGGTTATAGGGATAGTTCAACATTTTTGGCAAATTGGCCCATTGCCATAATCCCTATAGTTTTGGGAGTAGGTTCGTTACCTTTAATTGTCCGTGCAAGCTGTTTTTAGAACGGCAGAGAAGAACTCTGAGCTACGCTACGGAGGCTTATGGAATTTCTTGGTTTCCCTCATCAAACTCATCAAATACACAATCCAACAACTCCAAAACGCTCTGGTGGACAAGTTGTGACCTGCACATTCACCACACTATGAGATAATAACGGAACGTTACGAGACAGAGTTGTTTTCGAGGTAAATTCATGCAAAACCATTGATGTGCCTTCCTGTCATGGGCAGTTTTTCGGCAAGCAGTCTCTGCATTTGCCTCGAAAACAATTCATAACGTTCCGTTATTATCTCATAGTGTGGTGAATGTGCAGGTCACAACTTGTCCACCAGAGTGTTTTGGAGTTGTTGGATTGTGTATTTGATGAGTTTGATGAAGGAAACCAAGAAATCCCATTAACCTCCGTAGTGTAGCTCTGAGCAGCTCACGGCTCTGCTCCACCGTTCTAAAAATAGCTTGCACAATTAAAGGTAACGAACCTATACTCCTAAAACTACAGGGATTATGGCAATGGGCCAATTTGCCATAATGTTGAACTATCCCTTTAATATACTGTATGTACTGTGCTGTGTGATGTGATAAAAGATAAAAATGTCACAAATAAGTAAAGAGTAATGTAATGGTGAGGTTTGTATACTGATGGGGTCATGGTGTGACATTCTGCAGGTGACAGGGAGCTGATCCAGGAGGTTTTATTTGACGCTGTGGTGACCGCTCCTCTGGAGGCCTACTGGACTGGCCTGGCCCTCAACAAGTCAGAGTAAGTTACTAATAAAGGCTCATTAATGTTTAGTTTTTTCAATAAGCCATCAGTAAATGTTTGTGGGCCATCATCATTATAAATGTTACCAAATAATTAAAGCCTCTTACAATACCCCATTAAATCTGAAGTCGTAATAATAAATAGATTGTCATGATGAAGCAGGATAAAGACCAGCAAAAGGGAATCTTCAAAATCTGCCCAGTCGAAAACACACTTATCAATGGCGTACTACTGATCTAACATAAAAAGAAGTATGTAATTGATTAACTATAAATAAAGCCAATATTGACATTTCAAAAGCTCTTTCAATGTTATTGTGTGGGGTGGATGAAAATCACTATCACATAATCTAATGCTTTCTTTTTGATTCGTCTTTCATTTGGACTGTAAGAAAATGAAAAATCAACTAGTGTCACTTATTTGGCAAAGTGTATTACAGAACATAACTGTCCATAATACCACATAATACATAAAACCACAGGCAGCTTTCCTTATTTCCCATTATTAGGGAGCTGCAGAGGTTCTGGTCAGTTGCCTTGGCTTCAGCTCTGTACAGCACAGAGGGTGTTATCAATCTATCATCTAACTCTGCGAGAAATTGAACATTACTTAATTAAAACGTTTAAAAAGTAATACAATTATAAAGTGGATGCTTTTAAAGTGAAACATCATATTCGTTTACCATTCAGCTGTTTACATTGTGCTGCTCATATTGTTGTATAGAATCTACTGTTGATATACTACATTGCATAGAAATCCTTTTTTTTTTTACACAATATTCTTGAATCAACAGCACTGTTGGAGTTTTTGAGTCTTAATACCTAAACTAATATATATATATTAGTTTAAACTAAACTAGTTTAAACTAAACTAATATATATATATTAGTTTAATATATATAATAAACAGGAAAACCTATATTACATAATGTTAGTAATGTAATTAGTAATTGTCAGTGATGTTGAACTAGGAAGAGATGCGCGGCTGTGTTTACATGAAGCTGCTGTGCATCATGCCCACAGGAACTCGGACAAAGGAGTAGAGATCGCTTTCTTGGGAACACGCACCGGCCTGTCGAGAACCAACCTGTTTGTGCCTGTCGACCAGCTCTCCAATAAGTGAGTGAACCGCTGCTCGACGCTTCCCTAATCATTTCTAACAGCACAAGGCCAGGGACGTGATTGAGCTTGATGAATCTAATCCTCTTGCACCTCACTTGAGTTTCATTCTGTGTGCGTCCTCAGAGATTTCCTGACAGCGGAGGACAAGGAGGGTGTGTTTAATGCAGATCACTTCCCGTTGTGGTACAAGAGAGCAGCAGAGCAGGTCCCCGGCACGTTTATCTACTCCATCCCCTTCAGCACAGGTAGGCACAAAACAACAGAAGTGATTGCTGCGTCTAATGAGTGAGCTTTAGCTTTTCTGCTCATCCCTCCCAATATCTGCATCTTGCACTGCACAAGTTTATCTCAATGTACTTTTTACTTTGCATTATATGAAGTACATCTGCCTTAGTCACTCTGGATTTTAACATCTAGATTAGTCTTCCATCTCTGCTTCCTGCTATGGTTTGTGGTTTTAACTGGTTTCTCCTGATAGGATGTGTGGCAGAGCACACCTACCTCTTTCCTTTTTAGTTTTTATTTTAACGTGTCTGTTGTTCTGTCTACTAGCTGGAGAAAAGGACATTTAGCGCCATTTCTTTGTTTAATGATGACTGCATATCCTCAGGCTTTGCCGTCATAACCTGAAATGTCCCATTAAGGCATTCATTTCAGAAATATAGGAGTCATCAGGCTGTAGAAAAAGCTCTGACTGGACTCCATTACTGTAAACTAATGGAGTGTTGCTGCTGGTTCCTTCTCGACCGCTGAGCGTTTGGTGCCATCTACTGAGCAGCAAGTGTAAAGTCAGTGAAATGAATTACAGTTCATTCTCTTTTCTTCCTCCCCAGCTTTAGAAAATAAGAGCGTGGTTTTGGCCAGCACGGCAATTCAACTCCTTGACGACAGGAAATCTCCAATTGTTGCAGGTTACAAACACATTTTCATCTAATTTTTTTTTTACATATTTTATTTTAAAATCTTTTTATATATTACATATTTTTGAATTCTCATGTTAGATACTGAACAGTGCTCTATGTGCTTGGTCTTGTGCTCAGCTGTAGGGATCCAGATGAAGCTGGAGTTCTTTCAGAGGAAGTTCTGGACGGCCTGCAGACAGGTAACTACACAACAACTAGTTTGACACAGTCTGCAAAAACGGAGCTTCCTGATTTGGTTTGAGTGTAAACTCTTTGTGTCCTGTGCTCAGTGTACAGCTCTGGATGGAAAATGTAGCATCAGCTGTGACAGTGAGGTAAGAACACACACTTCATTCTGGCTTTTGTTTGTTTCCCCTCTGGTTGTTTTGTTGACTATATCTTTTTCTGACAGGACATCAACTGTTATCTCATCGACAACAACGGCTTCATTCTCGTCACAGAGGAGCAGTCTCAGGTACTGTGTGTTGTCTGTGATGTTCTATGAATAAATGCAGAAATCATGGAAACTTTTTTCGACTTCCTGCACATTCATGAGCTACTGTATGTTAATGGAGTATTTTCTTGTCTGAATGAAGATGAGTCATGAGAGAAAACCTTTCATCACAGCAGTGCCCTGGTGAAATGGTTCAGTCCAGCTTCAGACAATATGGCTTCCCACAGATTTACCAAGTTTAACTTGAACACCTCTAGCTCTGGTTTAAAAGAAAAAAAGAATAAATTAACTTTATTGGCCGAACAGGGCTGTCAAATTTTAGTTGGCGACTAATCGCCAAACAAAAAATTGCAATTGACGATTTATTTGTCTTTTTCTAATCATTTTATGCCACAATTTGATAATTAACTTACACCTTATACACTTACACCTTATGAAGAAGAGCCATTTATTGGCTTTGAACATTGGAACATAGAAATATAAACTGCATTTCTATTTGACTTTAGGCTTTGCAACTAAATCCATGATGCTAATGTAAATAGATGCTCATCGAAATGCAGTCATCAAGGTAAATGTTTGTGGAGCTCCACTAGTGGCGCAATGTGATGTCATTAAAAGAGGACCAGTCAAACCTCAAATGGTGGGAAATGACAAGGGAATTGTGATATGACATTTCTGTTAGTTTCAACCAGCTGTTTTATACAGATGAAAGTGAGCTTCAAATAAGTTTTCTTTCTTGCATTTCTGATTTATCAATATTTATGTAGGTTTGAAAAATCATTGAAGTTGCCCGTATCACTAAACCTACAGAGAATTATCACTCACTATGACTCTTCAGCTCACTCTGGGCCTTACACTCTGTTTCAGTGTTCTTTTTTACACTGTAAATTGTTGTATTTTTGAAGTGCGTGCTTGTGTGTTTTGGCATCGTGTCTCTCTCAGACAGGGCTCTTCTTTGGAGAGGTGGAAGGAGCCGTTATGAACAAACTTCTCCAGATGGGATCCTTCAAAAGGTCTGAACTGCAATTCCTCTCTAAAACACCCACTAGACCTGACCTTAAGAACATATTTTTCTGTCCATAATATGTTTCTGGACCTACCCTCCAACAGTAGGACTGAGGCTGTGTATGTTTTAAACGTTAAACTTGCCTCACTGAGTATGTAACAATCATTTCTTTAATTTAGATCACTTCTCACACTTATTCACTCTAAGTCTACAGATTAAATCTGTCATTAATGTTTAATGCATTCTGTTATATACTGTACCACACAGAGTAAGTAACTGCTGGCTGTTGGTGTTGTAGGATCACGCTGTACGACTACCAGGCTCTGTGTAAGGAGTACTCAGGGAGCAGCGACAGTGCTCGCACTTTATCAGACGTAAGTGCACAGGACAGATTAGCTCAGAGATTTAAAGATAAAGACATTCATTACACAAGATACACTGAATCTATATCTGCATGATCTGAGTATGTGCATAAACCACAGTGAAGGTGTCCACACACTTGTGACAGATTAATTTAAAGCAGAAGTAAGCGATCCGGTCGTTTTGGCTGCTTTCCAGGCAGGCTTTTGAAACCGTAAATTACAGCTTCAAGTCACGACTTACGACTTTGTAGCATTCCAGGCAACCCGCAACTCTTGTTTTTCCGACCTGTTTTACCTGTGAAAGTCACTATAACGGCCACTCGTAAAAACACGAGTTACGGGTTGCCTTGAACGCACCATAACGTCTTGTCAGCCGATGGAGTTAGCAGCCCCCACCCTCGTCATGGATCTATTGGTCCTCGTCCCTACGTCACCACATTCAGGCGCATCCCTTGGCTGCACACACAGCCCTTCATGCCGTTCTCTCTCCTCATTGGATAAAACTTGTAGGATACGAGAAAAGTTTTCTCCTCGGCTCAGAGCAGAGCAGAGTGACTGAGAGACCCGTGTTTCAGACCAAACACTCTATAGAAGTGATTGCTGTCGGAAGATATAACTATTTAAGACTTATATTAACACAAATATATCGCTTACTTCTGCTTTAAAGTTGTTTTTCATGTGAATTGCAACATTTAACCACACAGGACATAACATTATTTCTCTGGTTTTCTTTCTCAGCCTTTCTCTGTGGTCAAGTGGCTCCTGACTGAACTGGTCATGTAAGAACTTCTAAACCTATTTTGTAAATAACATACTAGTTTGTTAGTTACATGTTTATAGGCATACAATCATTTAAACATTGAATGACAACCACAGCTTTTATTGAATAGATACAGTATTGCTGTCTTTATTACTTAACATTTTGTAATATGTTATTTAACTTAACTTGTGCCAATTTCCATCAATGAATATATTAATAATATAATAATAATAATAATAATAATAATATACAACATTGGTTTAAATATGATACTTGTGTTTTTATCATTAGTTTTCTATTAGAATTCAACCTGTACAGCTGGTGGAATGTCGACCTCTCCGTTAAAGGTATCTGATGAATTCATGAGAGCAAAGGGAAATGTGTGAGAGTTGGAAGAACTCTCTGTGTTTTTGTCCAGCACTTGTGTTTCAGTTTCTCTGTCTCACATTCAGCTCAGAGGTCTCGGGGTAAAACCATGATGGTTCCATGTGACACAGAATACCCTGCTTTTGTCTCTGAACGCACCATCAAAGAAACAACTGGCAACATTGACTGTGAGGGCTGCATCAGGTACGGCTGCAGGCTACATCAGATGAATTACTCAATTAATTATTTTAAATATCAATCATTAATTCCCATGATCACAATATCCATTCATATTTTATAGTAATAGTACAAACAATGCATATTCTAACTGTGTGTGTTTGGGCTGCAGATCTTTTGTCATACAGCAGATTCCCAGCAGCAACCTCTTCATGGTGGTTGTGGAAAATAAATGTGACTGCAGCAGTTCTTTACCAGTAACGATGGACCCCATCGAGATCATGTATATCCTTTCTAAATGAAACACTCATGTTTGATTTTCACTCGAGTGCATGGCTAGTTTAATCATGAGGAAACATATAAGTCGACTATCAGAATCATTGTGTTTCTTTAGGGTTGTTTTTGCAGTTAAACCACCCACGCATTCAGTTTGACATCAGACTAAGTGAGTTTAGATGTACTGTAAGTGAGGCTTCAAAAAAAAATGAAACTGTTGTGTGTTCATTTTTATCCTTGACACCTTTGAACACAACGAGTCACTGAAATGTGACAGACTGAAGTTTCAGAAGGACAGGAAGAAACCTGAGTCATGTCATCCTTTCCACCCTGAGGTATGAGAACAAGTCTTGTGTCGCATATACTGAACCCATGTGTGTGCATGTTTGTCTAAATATACACTATAAACAACCCAACACCAACTAAACACCAGAAAGCCAGTTATCAACTTGCTTTCCATTTATTCAAGAACAAATTGAAGTTAAATCTGTCTACAGCATTTGGGTTGTTAGTGTCCAATGTCTTTCTGGCATCACATGGACGTCAGGTGTCAATTAAATCCATTTTGACAGCCAGCCAGTCATAAAAGCTACAATAAAACAAAACAAAAAAACTCCAAAACATACCAGTATTTGGATGCCACAATAAATACAGTTGTGCAAATAGAAAAATGTAATTTAAAGCAGGGTCAATAAACAGTTTACACTGCATCTACACAGCAATACCTTTGTATTTATGGGGCTCGATCTATTGTCTTTTATATAAGCCCCAGTTACTGTTTAATGTAATAGCCATGTTCTGCTCTATATGCATTACAAATGATTGTGTCTACTGCAGGAAAATGCCATGGAGTGTGGTTCAGCTACACGGCTCTCCAGCGCTCTAACAGCAGCTCTGCTCCCTCTGATAGCAGCGACCATCAGCAGGTGACCGTCAGCAAGCAGGACTGGACATCAGTAAGGACTTAACTCGACAAGAAGATGCTTAAACAACACATAGAGAACATGGCCAATCAGAAATGAATTTGCTCATACTTCTGCAAAAGGCAGCGCTCTTCTAAGAAAAAAAAAATCCTTCTCTGTAGCACTGAGACTCACCTCCATTAATGCAGAAAACAGAAATGATGTGGTGCAGAAAAAGAAAAAGAGAGTGCTGGGTGACCTCACTCAGAGCACTGCAGATCACGTCGGTGACAGTTTGTCGTATTGTTGTGAATGTGTTAAATAAGAGAACATGAAGTGTCTACAGTCAAAACAAATGCCTACAAGTGATAACACGTTTCTTTGTGGGGTGGGGGGGGAATGAAAGTTAATGTTTAAGTCAGCAGAATGTAAAATGCACTTTTGAAAAGAATGCTGAGTGGTCTATATTTTTGGCATTAAATTGCTAAAAACTGTTGACAGGGCCGTCACACTTTTCTTCTTCTAGTACATTACATTTGTTTTGTAACTAAGATCATTTTGATGTTGATGATGAGAGGATCATGTAAAATACCAGAGAGACCACAGGAAATGTTAAGGTGTGTTAAAAGACATTTAAAGCTAATGATGCATGAAGTTTCAACAGTGAGTTTTAAGAGTTAGATTCATCCACTCATCCACAGTTCGTCAAGGTGACCACATACTCTTTACCACATGTTGGAGAAAGCTGATGAATAAATACAAAGAAATATTTTCCTTCATTTACACCTTGTTTACTTGTGTCATTCATGTTGTGTAAATGTGTGTGTGTGTACGAGTGTGTGTGTGTCCATGTTGGTGTTACTTGTTAAGGGGGGTTGTGAGACTGAAATAACATTTTACAAAGTTTGAATAAAAAAACCCAACAACATACATTTGGAATATTAAAGGGATATTCCGGCGTAAATTTAATCCATGGTCTAGCGCAGCGTGACACTGAGTTGGACCCCCCCTCGAGAGATGAAGTCTGCTGATTGCTAGCTTCTCTAGTTGTAGCAACTTTATCAAAGACCGCACCATAACAAACAGAGCAGTCTATTTCTCCACGGGCAAACCGCGATCAAAAAGCCACTCATAGCCACAAGTAATGCAGCACCAAACTTCGTCACCAGTACAAACAGAGTCCCCGGGACATAATACGAGGCATCAAACATCTGTTAGCTTTGCCTGGTTTCTATTTAAAGGGATAAAAACACAACTCGCCCACTCTCCTCCAGTTAAAGTTATGCAGCAACATTCTGCATCTAGCATAGCATCCCATGCACTGACAAAACACGTCCGACTCCTCCTGGCAGCGCAAACATTCAGTTCAATCTAAAAATAAGAAGAAGATGACAAAAAGTTGGAATAATGCAGTGGTTGTAATGAAGATTGTCAGGTGTGAGAGGAGAAAACTGCACTATTGAAGCCAACAGAAACAGTCACACACTGTTTTTATGCTTCATCTTTCTCTGAGCAGTTACCTGATGCCTCAGTGTGGTTTCACAGTGCTGGACTCAGTGTCTCCTATAACTACGGTAGCTGGCTTCTCAGAGACAGAGTAATAGCAATGTTAGATGTTGAATGATGTGCCACTCTGGGAAATGACAGAAACCAACCGTAACGTCTGTTCATATTTATGGGAAATCGAATACTGTGCCTCCTCATCTCTCACTTACTTCTGCATTTTAAAACTCTTGACCTTCCACTTCCTCAGAACCAGCTTGTGAGAAAGACACGCAGAGTGAGATCATTATCCATGTGGTTTGCCACAGTCTGTTTAACAAACAAACAGCCTCAGTCCAGTGGATTGGCTCCAGGTACACTGTAGTACATATCAAAATAGTGTGACACCCTGCAAAGGGAGTCATTTCTGTGGCGGGGCGAGACCCCATCCCTCCTGTTTGACATACTTATAATTTCACATGCAAAGTGGTTACATCTTCATTGTTTGCATGCAGTTACTTGTCATTTCGTGCAAATTCCAGATGACCACAGCCAGAATGTGTCAATAGCACAACTGAGTATTGTGCAACACCTGCTCTCAGCAGCAGCAGAGTCGCACGGAGAGGCCACAGAGGCATAAATAGTACATTAATCTTCGGTACATGTTGAACCCACATACTTTCCTGTCAGTTTAAAGATAACACTGCCGCTGTGCTTCTGAGTTCTTTCAGCCTTCTTCAGAAAATATAGAGACCCATGATCATTTTGTGATTTAATAAGATTGGAGGGATGCAGATTTACACTGGATGAAGTCATCTTGTAACCAAGTTGTATTTGAACACGCCAGTTATCTCACACAATTACACTAAATCCAGTCACAACCACTACAAACTTCTATTTTGTGGAAAAATGTCACAAACAAATGTCAGTGCCACTTCCTACAGAAACAGAAACAGTACATACTGTATCAACAGTATCTCACACCATCAATGACCATGTTTCTCACTGATTTAAATCATAACATAGATGCAACTAATGCAAAATACAAAGAATATACAATATTATATTAATACAAATAATTCGCATTCTGCTCTCCAGCAGAATTTAGCAGATTTATTCTGTAAGTGATCCAGGATGTTTGCACCATGTCACCATACACAGTACAATGTGATAAATAATACAGTCATGACTAGTTTGTTCAAGATTATCTCAATCGTTATTTAATCTATTACATTCCACCCTCTGATCACTCTGTGCTCACAAATCAATATTAGTTATTGATCATGAGAAGTAATACATTATCAACAACAATGTTATCAAGTTATCAACCATATACTGTAACATTACTATAAAAGATACCATTATTCAATCAGAAATGGTTTAACAGAAAATAATAATATAATGACACAGTCTGTCAAAATGTAACACAATTATAACACAGTGACTCATGCAGCTTTGTCATATTCAGACTCATATGGTGGAATCCAGTCGCCAGTGTGACACCCGTTCAACAGGATCCAATGATCAGTATGAATAAGCAGGATCCATGTTTTCTCATTTCGACAGGGCGATGTATGAGAATGATGTTTTACGCTTCATGTACACATCACCTCCAGAATAACTCATATTCAGACACTCACAATCATGTCCCAACATGACCTGGCAACATGACCCCCCCACCCTCTCATTATTTTGGGTTACGTGTTTGTGCACAGACCAAGTTACAATTACTCCTTAGCTTAATCAGTTTAGAGTACAAGATTGAATACGTATTAATGCAGAGTTGCATGTCACTGGTATGAAGTAAAAAGAGATGGGGGCCTGGACACTGACTCCTGGTACATCTCAAGTGACTTGAACCTCCGTGTCTCTGTAGTTCCCAGTAGCAAAGGCACAACACCAGACCAGATCAGCTTTCCTTTGTTGGATCTCCTTTTTGGAAAATTGGCCCACTGCCATAATCCCCATAGTTTTAGGAGTAGGTCCGTTACCTTTCATTGTCAGTGCAACCTATTTATAGAACGGCGGAGCAGAGAACACACACAGAGTTGTTTTCGAGGCAAATGCAGAGACTGCTTGCCAAAAAACTGCCCCCCGACAGGAACACACACCAGCAGTTTTGCATGAATTTACCTCGAAAACAACTCTGTCTCGTAACGTTCCGTTATTATCTCATAGCGTGGTGAATGTGCAGGTCATAACTTGTCCACCAGAGCGTTTTGGAGTTGTTGGATTGTGTATTTGATGAGTTTGATGAGGGAAACCAAGAAATCCCATTAGCCTCCGTAGCGTAGCTCTGAGCAGCTCACGGCTCTGCTCCGCCGTTCTAAAAATAGCTTGCACCAACAATTAAAGGTAACAAACCTACTACTATGACTATAGGGATTATGGCAATGGGCCAGTTTGCTAAAATGTTGAACTATATACTATATACTTTATTAACATTACAATGCAGCATTACAGTATAAAAGACAAGGTGAAAAAAACACACATTGTTTAAACCAGCTCTCTGGACTTTCAGCTCTCTGTGTTGTCAGTGTGCCTGCAGGGTGCTGTACATCATATTGAGGGCTGACGCAGGTGGCTCGTCAGAGATGGTG
Source organism: Trachurus trachurus (assembly GCF_905171665.1). Taxonomy (NCBI): domain Eukaryota; kingdom Metazoa; phylum Chordata; class Actinopteri; order Carangiformes; family Carangidae; genus Trachurus; species Trachurus trachurus. Next base: position 29,395,963 of record NC_139896.1, read on the forward strand.
GCGTACATATGGTATACGTCAGACTATAGGAAAGAAACATACCAAATGTAAGAGCTCAATGAATCTTTACTGTAGCATCTCACATCATGAATACACTCAACACGGTGTGCCCCATGTTTCACTCACATCCTCATTTTGTCTCTCTTGATGGTTGAGTTTCACTGAACCTGTGAGTGAGAGAACAGATCATGGTTTTCAGTCAGATTTGACATTTTACTGCACTATCTGTATAAAATAAAGAGGAGATATAATAGAGAGGAGAATCTGAATTCTGTAAAAAAGTGCTCAGTGATTAAATACATGCCTGCATCATAGTACTAAGTACATATACATAACAAGAGCCCAATTTTGGATCAAGTATTGTGTGATTTCACAATAATAATGTGTCTTGTTGTGGTGCTTTTCAATTATGTCATTATTAAAATGTATAAAACTGGTACAGTAAACACTGTAATGCATTCAGTGATGTGTAAAGTGAAACAGCTCACCAGTGGGACTAGATGCAGCGGGTCCTGTGGTTATCATACTGTAGGCTTCATCTCTACCTGCTGGTAGCTTGAGATGATTGATGAAATGATGAGGGAAGAGGAAAAGTCCAGAAACATACAAACATATCCTTAATGACATAATCCAGCAATCACATTTCTCAATTAAAAAACACTTTTTACGGTTACAGTTTTCCATATAGTGAGGCACTGGTGAGGCTTTACAATTCAAACATTTTATACCAGATAATGTGAAGCAGAAAAAAAGTGTTTTCAGTTACCAGTTCTCTGTGGTCATGATTCAGCTGTGTAACATGACCTGCAGCAGAAAGAAAAACAGAGAATAAACTGTGAATACTAAATGACAAAACGTATAAATGCAATAATACATAATAATGTATATGAAAGAGAAATTACAATGTTTGACCACTGAATTTGTTGTGTACTTACTGTTGACCCTGACTCGAGACCTGTAGAAATAGTGTGTAGAAATAAAAGAAGTAAGTTAGAGTAGACAACGTGATCTCTCCACTGATTATCTTCTAATGTCCTGCTGCCCCAAAGCAAGGCACTTAATCCACAACAACTGGGTTCTTCTTTATCAAGACAGACAGCAGCTATCTGAATTAAGTAAGATACACTTTTCTACGCAAGAATTGTGATAGAAAATCAAAAGTAAACAAAGATGTCTTACCTCTTGTTAGAGTTTCTCTCTTAAAAATACAAAGAGAAGGAGAAGGTTTCAGTCAGAGCACTTCGCACCTGCATTGGCTATAACCATTTCTGGTATACTTTCATTGACTGAATGACTTTTTAATTGCTTTACCATGAAAAGGAAGACAGTACATTTATATCAGTCTTTACTTGACATATAAACCAACATAATAATAATAATAATAATAATAATAATAATAATAATAATAATAATAATAATAATAATAATAATAATAATAATAATAATAATAATAATAATAATAATAATGATAATAATAAAGTAACTTCAATTTATATTGCCTTTCAAGAAACCCAAGGTTGTTTCTCACCACTTCTTCTTTTGGTACAGAGAAGTGCCACTCCCAGTAAGATGACACCCATGGTTACTCCAAAACCAGTCACCGCTATCATCGCTATCAAAAAATCCCATATCCTCATTCCTGTTTTGGAAGCTACAAAGAAGTGTTGAAGCCAAACACAGTGAACTCAATGAAGCAGTGAACGTGATAAAATATTGAATTCATGAACATGCTAAACATCATAATTATGTCCAACAGGCTGCTTCACTGTCAGACTACTAAGCAATACAGCACTAATTTGTAAATGAGATGGTACCAGTTTTGAGCATAACACACTGTGTCCAAATTACTGTTGTAGCACAGATAAAAGAAACATGTACTTTGTTATTAAATTATGTCAAACAAAATTGATGTACAGTATAATTTTGTTACCTGATGCTATTTTCACAGGAGTCACAAGAATGGTAGCATTAGGACTGGTAACAGTCAGACCTGTTGATTCAAATGACAAACTTTTAAAACATTGCATAGAAGTCATATATTCTTGCTTATTATTCAGACATATAACAGCTTCAGGTCCTACCTGTGGTTTTAGTAAAACTGGACATAATCTGTATTGTTTTTAACTCCTTTTCCACTGCATCTATATAACAAAATGGATTTGGACCTGTCAGTGTCATGCCTGGACAAATATATGGCAAAATGTACTGGTGCACTTGAGCAGGCAGCAGTAGGAGAACATACTCTGTTAGAAACTACTAACACTCTCAATATGTGGATGATGTTGTTACCTGGTGGTGTCGTATTCACGGTCACAGGAGTGGAACCATTAGGACTGCTAACAGTCAGACCTGATGATTAAAAGGTAAAAAAAAAAAAAGTGTATTTATGCAGCAGTAGGAGAACATGTGCTCTGTGATAAAGCAATAACACACTTAATATGTGTCCAAATTACTGTCTAGTTCAAATATAATATGTATTCTGTTTAATTTTGTTACCTGATGTTGTTTTCACAGGAGTCACAGGAGTGGAAGCATTTAGACTGCTACCAGTCAGACCTGCTGATTAAAAGGTCAATAAAGTTATTTGTATAGAAGTCATATAAAGTGAGATTTTTGCTGTTAGAATGCGTGTCATGTACCTGTGGTCGTTTTGGTCTCTTGTTTTGTGGGTGATTCACTTTCCAAAATGTCTACAGTGAAAGGAAAAGTGTTTTTTTTTTATTATCACTTCAACATAAAACTTCTCTTGTAGCAATATTTACTTCATTCTATGGCCATGTTTTTGATGGATTGACATAAATTTAATTTTTTTCATACATAATACACATATTTCACTAGCTGTGGAGCATTGTCTCCTGACTTACCAGTCAAGTTGTATCCATCACTACGAGGAGACAGAGGGTTGTGTTCTCCTCCCAGACTGTAATCACAACTGGCTTCCTTTTGCTGAACACCATCCAGATGTCTCAGGAAATCGTCTATTTCTACACTAAACGTGCAGGATTTTGTCTTCCATGTGACTGTAGTTTGGAGGTTTGGACTAGTTTGTTCCCCAAAGTACAGTTTGCAGCCTGTTGAGCCATTAGCCGATCCAGGCAGTGAGCAAGTAAAGAGAACTAGGAAACTAGGAGTATGTACAAGACTGAGCTCTGGTTTTTCACCTATAAAGGGTTAATGAAAGATTAATTAAACACAACATATAATCCTGATAACCAACACTGCAGATTTTAGAGCCATCAGTTTCATATGTAGACAGAATGTGTGCAACCATGTGTTTGTACAATCTCATCCAGTAGAAACCTGTACTTTGAGATTACCAGTAAGTGATGTCACACAAAATTCATGTTACCTGATACTGTTTTCACAGGAGTGGAAGCATTAGGGCCGGTAACTGTCAAACCTGCTGATTCAAATCACAAACTTCAGAAAAAATTGCATAGAAGTCATACAGTATTCTTGCTCATCATTCAAACATATAACAGGTCCTACCTGTGGTCTTATTTAACTCCATTTCCACTGCATCTACATAACAAAATGGATTTGGACCTGTCAGTGTCATGTGTGGACAAATGTATGTGTATGTGTGTGTACTGGTGCACTTGAGCAGGCAGCAGTAGGGGAACATGTACTCTGTGAGAAACACCCTCAATATGTGCATGATTTTGTTATCTGGTGTCGTATTCACAGTCACAGGAGTGGAACCATTAGGACGGCTAGCAGTCAGACCTGATGATTTAAAGGTCAATAATATTCTATAGAAGTCATATATAGTCTATATATATATATATATATATATATATATATATATATATATATATATATATATATATATAGGCACGGAAAGGAAGCTGATGAATCAGCATCATCTCACTTTAATTTTTTTTCTTGTTGAGTAATAACTTCTGTAATTTAACACAATGTCACTGTGTTCTTATACAGTAACACTGTATGGTGACATCGAAGCATGTAAAAAAAAAAAAAAAAAAACAGTCACTCACTATGGTGATGGCCACTGCAGTGTCACTACAGTTCTGAGTCACCAAGTATCACCAGTGGGTTCACTCGGGTATTGAAAGCAAAAAATTCTAAATTGTCAGTATATTCCTACTAAAATGTTATTTAGAGGAAATCAGTGAAATTATGGTGAAAATGTTGACATCACTCCCAGACTGTGCAAACAGTAACAGGCTGGGAAAGGTGATGGGTCAGACTGACCTTGAACATGAATCTGATGAAAGGAATCTGTAAGAAATACAATGTATTAACAACATAAATTAAATCAAATGATCAACTAAATGTAGAACGATTAAAACTCTACCAAATGTGCCATTCTGTCAGAGGCAGGAGTTACAGCTGCACAATGAACTGAACTATACAATGATAAAGTAATAAAGCCAAGTTCAATGTGTAAATGGCAGGAGCTGCAGTTTTGTATAGGTACAATGTGTCACCACATTGCTACTGGCACCAGAAGGTTTGTGGTGTTACAGAGACGCTGTTACTGTCTCAATCTTTCATGAACAATGGTCAGTAGCAGTGTTGAATGTTATGAAGGCAGTGAGCTGACATTTCTATATACGGTAATGTTTCACTGATGAGTCAGAGACAGACAGGAGATATATTCTCAAACTAGTCACTGTATTTAGCCACTCCAAAACACTGATGCATAACTGCACAGAAACTCAACTGGAGCTTGTTATCACAGCTTTCAAAACTCAGCCAATCAACATGCAGGTTAGATCCAACACATACAGCTTAAGTCCAATCAAATATTTGTTCCAAATTTGAAGAAATCCTGTGAAATCCCCTCAGGAACCCGATCAATGGTCCCTGGGTCCTACATTTAGAACCACTGCCCTACATACATAATTACAAAATGTAAAGAAAGTTTAACTTACACATGAGAATGACAAACAGGCCTCTATCCATGATGACACTGAATACAGACTGATCAGAATCCTCCAAATATCATATGACTGACTACACTGACATGCAACACACAAGCATCATTTGCAGAACAAGAAAACCACAGAAACCGTCAAAACTGTATCACACAAAGTGAAAATGTGATGCTACTTCCTGGTGCAGATACAAGAGATCATTCCATGTGACTAATGAATAAAATCATACATTTGTTCTAATGGGACATCAAACAGCAACAGAAGAACAAGCAAGAGTGTGTTGGTGGTAAACTATAAGAATGTGACAGTTCATCAATTGTTAAATGTATCAATTTCACCACTAGACCTTTTTGTTTCCTTAAAACACCAACAGCGACACCTGGTGGTTCAACACAGACTAGTCTGGGACTCTGTAGTTAGTGCCAGGTTCTTTAACATCAAGAGCATGTGAACCACGAGGGAGGACAGTTCAGTAAAATGTACTCACATAAGAACAGATAAAACAAGATTAAAACCAGTTCTCCAGAGACCTGATGTTCAGATCTCTTTTCACTGAGCTGCAGTCTCTTCAGTCTCTTCAGTCCAGTGTACAGCAGCGACTCCTCAGGGATCCACAGTTCCTTTTCCTCTGTGGTTCTACCGGCCCAGCCAACAGCAATATCCTCCTCTGTCCGATTCCCTCCGACCTCTAATAGCCATACAATTGTTTTCCTGCATGCTTCTTCTTCTGCTTCTCAGCTTTCTATGATCTGTATTATATACCACAATATCCTATATCATATACCAAATTGGGTTCAGTATGATAGTAGTTTTCTCTGCAGTTGCAATTATTGTTTTACAACTTTTCTTAGAAAATAAGTGGGAGGAGGCAAAAACAAAAACAAAAAACAAAAATCCAAATCTATAAGGATTCTTAGCAGTGCAGTCTATACTTTGCTACCTATTCATTCTGTTAATTTCCATGCACTGGGAGATCGGAATTTTTACAGTGCTACGCGCTGGTGCTCATGGGAAATGGAGTCTTCCTTCAGGCAAAACACTACCGCTTTGGGCCACTGGCGCTGCCAAACTCAACCAATATTGAAAGTTCTTTGGTATACTGCTTTAAATTACCAGATAAAAATTGTATCACATGATTTGTCGGGTGAGAAATGTCAATGTCTGTCCTATTTGGGTATAACTAGAGGTGTGTTTGTTCACCAAGAAAAATATCTCTCACTGACAAACAGGCTGTCAGTCTGTGTTGCCTTGGCCTGAACCACATGGGCGGTCCATCTGCTTACTGCCTAATATCTTCAATATCTTCATATAAACGCATGTCACAATCAGTGCCAACACTGTTTATCTGGTTCCACCAGTCACCAATTCCTCTGTTATCATAAACCTAAATACTGTTTTACCAGGGAAAACATGTTGAAAGACACATCATTTATCATGTATGAAGTATTTCATCTACCATAAAATATCAGAACACATAAATACAATTTTGTTTTGTGTGTGTTAATAATTTTTTATTTAAAGTGCGTTCACACCAGACCTTTTATTTTTGTCACTGTTGCTCATGTTGCTCCAAAAAATCTCTCTGTCACTCAGCTGCAGTCGCTCGTCAGTTCAACAGATCGCTCTGATGACATCATTCAAGCGATTCCAGTGAAATTCACCTAGCTCGGAGCAGGTGCTCTTTTCTTCCTGTTTACAGTGGGACAAGAACTTTACTGTGTAACTTTATTGTCCGGATGGATCTTAGGCTGTTTAGGCAGTTTACATCCTAAGTCAACTTGACACTTGCGCGAGACTTTGCGAGATACTGCGAGATACTTTGTATTACAGCTCCATTTACAGACATGTCGGAAGTAAGACATTTCTTGAAGTAAACAAACCCCTCGGTGAGCCATCTGACGTTGTCTGTGGGATGCAAAGAGCCTAAACAGCCTATGATCCGTCCATTCCCATTACGCTGCTGTGGCAATGTGGGGACAGACAGAACTACTGCAAAACAGGAGACATTAAAAAGAAAATCTTCAGATTCATTCTTTTAGACCTAAAATGTTAGGAAACTAGAGCCCCAGGTTGAATTTGCCTGGAATTGTCCTTTTACATCACACAAGTAATTACACAAATAATGTAGCATCAGCACAAACCTATATAGTACTATGAATAATGTTGTTGAAATGAATTCTCTCCTGTGAAATTCACTGTCAGCTTGAAAGGCCTTATCCAATAGCAGTTATAATAATTAAAACCTTTGTGTTAAATTGCGAGTCAATTCTGAAAACCACTAGACTATAAGTGATCAGCTTAGATGATGATATTTTCTTTTATGCACCAGTATGAATTATATCTGAACAGCATAGCTCACATATTCAAACTCAGCTAGCACATGACATGATAAAGATGAAATATTTCAAATTAATCACAAAAATGAATGCATTCATTTTGGACTTTTCCATCCTACAGTATCTGACGCCGATGATCAATTGTTTGTCAGTCCTGTTTCTGAATTCACACTGAGTTCAGAGCTGCTTTCAGGAGCTGTATGATCAGAAACACAGTTTTTGTGAAACTTTGTCAGCACTGCAGTAAATGTATAAAACAATCTTGAAAAGGTTGAAAAGTGCAATAATAATATCATTTGAAGTGGAGTAACTTGGGATTTACTTACAGGAAGGAGGCTGTTTGGCTAAAATGAAATTAAAAGACAAAACATTTCAGTCAGTTGTAAATGACGGGATGTAACAGGACTCATCTGTTTCCCTTCATTACTTATTTTGTAAATCTGTGAACATGATTGTGAAGTATTTGTAAAAGTCAATAAATCAGATCATCTGTCTACTTTTTTCTCTCACCTTTCTTCCGTTTATAAGCCAGGACTCCAATGAAAAGAGTGGGAGGAACCACTACAGAGATGATGGTGATTGTGGGGTCACTGGGTTTTTCTGGTGAATATAAACAGTAGCACATTACCGCCTAAATGGATGTCTGCACCAACCAGCCAAGGTGAAAATATAGCATAATCTGTCCCTCTGTTCCTGAGTTATGATACCCAGAGTTTATGATGCCACAGTGAAGTTGACCTTTGACCATTGAAATATAAAATGTATAGTATGTATATTGGGGTTAAATTGCATCATAGTTAGAAAACATATTCATATGGCCAAATACCGGTACATGTTTTGTGACATCACAGCGGCCTACTGTAGATCTTTGAGCACAGTAAATATAACAAAGTAAAAACATTTTTCATAACGTTCAGCTCTCACGGTCCAGTGAAGTGTGGGGCAAATGACATCAGTTGGTCTCTACTAATGATGTAACTGTTTTATTATTTTGAATTTTTTTTAAAAGATGAATTTGTTACTGAACTGGAGGAAAAAAGCTAAATACCAAACAAGACATGACATCACATTCAGGACCTGCTGATGTCACCCTTACCCATGTTGCTCCTGATCTGAGCTTTGTCCAGTTTGGTGACGATGTCGTCCGTCACTCCAGAGAGCTGAAACACACAGTCGTAGCTCCTCCAGTCTTCAGCTTTGACTGATGAGACGTTCAGGTCAACACTCATCTGGAAGGATCCATCATGGTTGGGGAGGATTTCTCCGTTCACCACGTCCTCATAAAGCTCCTCTCCATCTCTGGTCCAGAACATCAGGCCTCTGTGAGGGTGGAAACCTGTAGCGTGGCAGCTGACTGGAGAGGAGGGAGTCTTCTGGAGGAGGGACACTGAGGGACGAACTGGAGAGAGAGAGGCAGGGCAAAGAGGGGAGAGAAAGATGAGAAACAACAAAACTGGACTTGAAGAAATATTTAAAGACATTTGTGTATTTGATCAATAACTGTGTAAAACTTGTCAATCAAAGTGACTGTTTGAGATGTTTCACTCTGAACCAAACTGTGGGACTGATAGAGACAGATAATCATCCCTAGAACCATTCTCTAATGATCTGCTAATAACTAATAATTAGACTTTGGACTTTAGACTTTGACAATCTTGTTTTCACCTGAAGGTCGATCCCAAGTTCCCAACATAAGTCTGTGTGTGTTGTATACATGTGGAGTCAACTCATTCCCACATCAGGTCATGTGACTCTACCTGTTCTCAGCAGAAAGTTCTCCCCATATCTCAAGTACATCTTCAGCCACCCGGGACAAATCTGAGTGAAGAAGTTCTCATTATGTTTTATTCTCCATTTGTCAGTATCCCATCTCAGTTTGGTGATGACAGCCTGTGGTTTTGCAGCGACCCATGTCAGTGTCTTCAGGTCCAATGACAGGAAGTCTTCTCCATCATAACCATACTGATTAAATCCAACAACTTCTCCAGTCTCATCGTCCCATTCACATCCACTCATCCTCTGTAAAATGTGGACACCTGAGACAGAGACAGAGACTGAAGTTAACAGTGTTGTACAGATGATGTTACTGAATTCTGAGTTCAGATAGAGATACTGATGCATTTTACTCCGCTTTAAATTCAGTCCATCGAAAAGGTCACATCACTTTTACTGTATTGGTTCATCTCCAGCTGATCAAATGTGGACAGTTACACAACGTCAGAACCCTGAGAGCTCAAGGTTTACTGTCACAGATAGTTTGTTGTAGTTTAACAGCAAATGTGAGAAGTTTGGCACAAATAACTCAACCACTGACTTGATATTTCAAATCGTGTGTTGTGTTTTGATTCAACTGATACAGTCAGTTTAGTGTAAAATTGTATATGTTGGAAAAGAACATAACAAATGTGTAGATCATATTATGCTACTTTTATAATCATAGGGCCCTAGTTTCGTAGAGCAGGCGCAGTCTAGGCGCAGCGCAGTTGTGCCGCGCCAACAGGGTGCGTCCAGACACAGGCACTCCTCTCGTCCCTCCTACCAGTGCAAGTGGGAAAGAGGGAGGAGAGTAGGCCTGAGTGGGATTAACACAGCCAATTCAGATCTTCACCAATCAAATTAGCTCCTCTCCTCACCTTTAACTGCACCGCAGGCGATGTGCACTGCAACTTTGTCATTTTATACTTCGACATGGACAGAGGAGACAGCGACACCAGACGGCCAGACCTCTCCCAGGAGGAAACAGGTGTTTTGGTCCGGGAGGTCCGAGCTCAGAGTGACCGAATAAGGAGTTCACTAATATCGTTAATCAGGTTTGCCCTGATAGACTGATACACCCCCTGCTGCGCCGCCACACCCATCTCGGTGCACCATGGTTTACCAAGTTCCCAAATCTGCTGCGCACGGTGCTGCCCCAGACGGAATTACCACTGCGCTGGCCGCACCAGGCGTCGCAGCGGGCTAGAGGGCTAGAGCAGTGGTGGAGCATAAGAACCCACAGCTCCCACTTTTAAAGCAGAAGTAAGCGGAATGTTTGTGTTAATATAAGTCTTAAATAGTTATATCTTCCGACAGCAATCACTTATATAGAGTGATTGGTCCGAAACACGAGTCTGTCAATCACTCTGCTCTGCTGTAAGCCGAGGAGAAAACTTCTTGTATACTTCCTTGTATCCTACAACCTTTATCCAATGAGGAGAGAGAACGACATGAAGGGCTGTGTGTGCAGCCAAGGGATGCGCGTGAATGTGGTGATGTAGGGACGAGGACCAATAGATCCATGACGAGGGCGGGGACTGCTAACTCCATCGGCTGACAAGAAGTTAGCCAAAACGACCGGATCGCTTACTTCTGCTTTAAGATCAGGTTGTCAGATAAGCCCTCTTGTCATAAACTGCGGGTGGAAGAACTACTAGGGCCTCCATCTCATCAAGCAAAGCCAACAGTTTTCACAAAGGTCCTACTGTAGCCATGGCGCAGTGACAAAACGACATGAGCATCAAAGAGGCGTTTAGTAGGGAGAGGAGCACCATATGATTTAAGAGAATGATCATTTTGTTTGATGTCAAAAGTATAAAAGGTATGGTAAAGAAGAATAAAATTAGTTCTGTCAGGACCACTATGTCAAAATAATATTTATTTACTTGCACAAGTTTTATTTGGCGGTATGGTACTGTTCTGGGACCCCCTGCTCTTCCACGCGCTTGCGTGGAAAGCCTGAGGCAGGAAGAGCACCTCCCTGCCCTTCACGAGCCATCATGAACGGCATAAGCAGGGAGCGCTTGACTTGTTTCTGTTAAGTCTGCAGCCGGCACTTCCTTCAGACTGACGTCATACAAGGAGGTTACAAGTTGTATATTAAATGTTTTTTTTATGTTAACAATGGACATTGTTGAATAAACTTCATATTTCATTCCTTTGTGTAATCTTTTTTTCAAACTGGTAATTGCAAAGTATACAGAAATATAGAGAAGGCATTTTTTAGAGCTTTTAACCTTTTTACCATGTCCACAAGATGATATTTTACATTATAGGCTACATTACATATGAAGAAAATAAGCAGTGGAAGTCTTAATGTTTATGTCCATGTTGGAATAGCAGTGAACAGATGACAGGCTCATAAAAACAGATTAACACAGCCAGTAATCAACCGTGAGAATTTGCAGGGAACAAGTAGTCTATAACCTGGCAGTACAGACAGCGAGAGTTAGCATTAGCACAACTATTAATATTAAGCTTGTCCATTTTCGTGGTAGGAGCTTTATATATGATTCGATGGATGTCGGACATGCTCAGATTGGGTAATTCCTGCAGGCATCGTGAATAAAAAAGTTGTTGTGCCATCCTGGGAAGAGCAACAACAAAATCGTGGAAAAATGAAGTGGGTTTGATTCGTTTTTACCGCGCGTTGTGCTTGTCAGAATCTCAGCGGAAGTGGAGTTACCCGTTTTCCGGTTTGGTCATGTGACCCTCGGCATAGAGCCTATTCAAATGGAGTCGCCAGAAATGTCTAGTATTGATAACAAAATAATAACTGATAAAAAATATTTTTATAACTAATTATTATTCTTTTAAAAATTATGATTAAAAACATCACACACAATCTTAAACAACTGTATTATAAATTTTTACTTTCTGAATTATAAATTGAGTTCAAATAAAATACATCTGAGCTGGCGCATCTTTGCGGGGTCGCAAGAAATTTGTGATGTTAAAAAGAGGTCCCAAGCCAAAAACGGTTGGGAACCACTGGATTACTGTGTTGAGGCTCTGAAGAGTCAATTATCTTTAAATAGAGGCAGTGAAAAGTGAAATATTAGATAATGCAGACTGAACTTACCTTCACTTTGGTTGAAGCGCCCTTTGAAATAGTGAATACGTGCCTTGAAGAAATTGGGCGTACGGTCAAGGCACTCTCCAGCGTACCACTGTAGATGTTCAGGGTTCTCGTCTAAAGCTCTTTTCATCCAGGCCTGTTTTGGGTCTAGTTTGTTCTTGTCACTGTCATAGTGACCAGCCTGAATGCCGTCAAGCAGTCCAACAATCACTACCTCAGGGATGTTTTTGACTCCATCAGATACAACGGAGAAAAACTTCATGGTGTGTTTCACTGTGGGAAAAACAAGGGTTTTTTTTATTTTATAAACACTCATCATACAGTGCATCTATTTACATACACTTGTGGGTTATTTATTATTATTGATTTTAATTTAAAGCTGTAACATAACAAATGGTGACAATCTAAGGGGGTCTGATACTGATGCTTTCTGTATGCACAGTATTCAGTTGAAAATCCAATTTAAGTGAGACCAAATCATGCATCAGCAGCAGCAGCAGTGTGATGCAGGTGCAAAATCCAGAGCTGAGCAGAAAGTAAAGTGAAGACATAATAAATCTTTAAATGTGATCCTACCTGCTGATGAACTGTGACAGAAAAGAAGGCACAAAAGTAACTTCTGCATTTTGTTTCGTTTACAGTGCTGTGTCTTCACGAGGGGAGGTTGAAATGAGTCTTTGCACAAGCAAAGATACGTATATGTTTCTAAACCGTCTTTGGCACAAGCAGAGCAATAAGAGATAAGGCTATCTCTACAGCTCTGGGCACAAATAAGCCAAACCCTGGTTAGTAGGCTGTTTATTTACTGGACATCTTGAGTTTTTGGAAACCATCCAGAGGAAACCATATTTTGACAAGATAAGAGGGTGGGGCTGAGGAGGAGGGAGGGGCGGGTCGACCCGTGTCTCCAAGGCAACTTATTTGCCCAAAGAGATGATCAGAATTTCTCCATCTCTTCCATATGGCACCATGTTGACCGCAGTGAAGTTATTTTTAAGTTGGCTATATTCACAAGCCACTCCAACATTTCAAGTGCATCCGTATAGAGTATAGACTTTAGACTTTAAATAATTGTCCCTCTAGGGAAATTCTTTTTCACATGACCATTTACATTTTGTTTCACCAGACACATACACACACACACAAATTACAACACATGATTGCCACACATTTTTATACTCTGGCCAGGTTATCTTGGCCTCTTGTTAAAGGGATATTCCGGCGTAAGTTTAACCCATGGTCCAACGCACCGTAGGCTAACACCGAGTTAGACCCCCCCTCGAGAGATGAAGTCTGCTAACCGCTAACTTCTCCAGTTGTAGCAACGTTAGCAATGACCGCACCATACCAAAAAGCACAGTATACGGATCCACTATCCACCGATCAAAAAGCCACTTACAGCCACAAATAATGCTCAGAACAGCACCAAACATAATCAACAGTACAAACAGGGTCCCAGCACATAATACGAGGCACCAAACATCTGTTAGCTTAGCCTGGTTTCTATTGAAAAGAGACGAAAACAACTCACCCACTCTCCTCCAGTTATACGCTATGCAGCAACTTTTCGTGTTCAGCATAGAGTCCAGCACTGACAACACACACCGTGGCCGACTGGCAGCACAGACATCTGGTTTCAGCGGCCACCGACAGGCAGTGACCACCACACTGACCACTCTGACCTCTAAACAGCTCAGTCAGGAAAACTGAGCTGCAGGCCTACACAGAATTCAGATTCGCTTATTAACATGATAATAACACATCAGGAAAATGAAGATTTCCTCAAATGTTGTGGAAAGACAGAAGAGTCATAGTGTTTTCAGTAGATTTCTGTACAACCATAATAGAAATCACTCTGGGTCAGAATTTGGTGAAATTTGGTGCAGCCCAAGTCAAAGTGAGTGTGAGGCCATCACTCAGTTAGTCAGGTGATGTCATGGAAGAGGAGGTTGCTGTCTGTCAGTGTGTTTCTTGATGCTGCCACTGGGGGGAAATGAAGTTTAATATTTTCCAACATACACTCATAGTGGATTTAACAGCTGTTGATGAAGTTATGTGACAGTTCATAGAGCAGTGAAATGATGGATGTCTAATGGCTTTATGTGTATAAGAACTGCTGATAATTTAAAGATGAGCAGGTTTATTAAATTCATATAACTGCATAAACTTGCTGTTTTGATAAGAATTAGCTATATGTGATTTACCGAAAACACAACCTGATTTTCTACGCTTGTAACAAGAGAGCCACAGCCTTGTGTTTTAAGTGAGTTTATGACCACCACAAAGAAGAGGAGTGAAGTGAAGCTTGATCCTCATACTCAACATTTTTGACACTCTGCCTGTTGATGTTAATTAGTAACAGAAACAAGTCAAACACGTTTTTGTTTCAAAGGAAACAGTTACACTATAATGGAGTTAAAACCCTGTCAGGAACAACAAACCAAAAATCTTTTGATTATTGAACAAGTTCATCTGGCAGCTGTAATATATTACATGTTATTAAGTCTTCACTGTCAGTAAAATCACTTCTGCTGCTGCAAACATCAATGTTTGAGAAGTGCTTTATAAAGTTTATAATTCTTCAGGTTAGGACCTGGATCATGTCCAAGGTGTCAGTTTCTCTGAGACAGAGAGTGATACTGTACTTTACAGACAAACATGAATAAAGTATGTTGCTCGCCTGCAGGAAACCACTCACAGGTGAGCACGTCTAATATACTGTACAGAAGGCAATGAATTTATCACAACCAGGAAACATCTGTGAAATAAACAAGTAAAAGCAACCGACTCTGGTCTTGTCAGTACTTCAGTCCAGTTCCGTCTGTCAGAGCAACATGGAGAAGCTCCTGATACTGCTGCTCTTCTGCCACGTAGCACCTGCAGGTAACGTCATTACATTATTTATATGTTTTTTTGGTAACACTTTACTTGACGCCTATCTCTATAACACATTATAACCATACTTATAATGAGTTATAATGCAGTTATAACACTGTATAACTATAATTATAAACACACTACAGGAAATTTAAAGATTCCAATCAAATTTGTTGTTTTTGGAACCTGGAGAGAAACCATTAAGTCACAGGGAGAACGTGCAAACTCGCCTCCAGACAGACCCCGGGATCAGGAATTGAGCCCAGAACCTTCTTGCTGAGAGCTAAAGGTGCTAACTACTGTATTAATGTGAAGGCCAACATTGACTCAGGGTGCCATCCATTCAGCTTGGAATGATGTCACCTCCGAGCTGAGCACTTTCCAGTTGAAAAAAACCCACACAAATCAGAAAATTGGAAGATTAATATAACAAAACGAAAATATAACAATTTCATATTTGTAAATGTTTAAATTTCAGTACAAACATGTACCAAAACAAGCAGTAACTAGCAGTACTATTTTGATAGGCCTAACTGTGTTTTTACAGTGTAGAAAAATGTCCAGGGATAAGAACTGAACAATATTATGTAGGTTACATGGCTGACTGTAATGTGGGACAATTACCTGAGAAATAAAATAAACTGTAAAATTGCAGAGTATCCACTAATGTTGACGCGAGTAGCAGCCATCTTGAATTCAGGGAAATGTCAGGGCTGGTGGGATTCGTCCGACTTTCAGAGTCTGAGCTTGGCCTTCAGATAAAAATTCCAACTCTGGCTCAGAAATTCCAACTTGTGAAATGCATCTTCATTTGTTGAAACAATGTTTATACAAAGTTCAAATCAAATCATTAATGGTACAAGGGCTACTGTCATTGCTACTGTTTAAAACCAACTGATTTACAACTTTGTAAACTAATATCTTATTCTTAAATTCTTTAAAATCGTATTTATTGCGATTGATCAAAAGTTAAAAAAAAAAAAAAAAATTAAACTTGAATCCTCTTTGTCCTACAGTCAAACACTCACTGAGGTTTTCTGCCATGATCTCCTCTGGACACCCAAACATCCCTGGTTACATGGTTGCAGCAGACTTTGATGAAGTTCTGATGGCATACTATGAGAGCAGCATGAAAACACCAGAACCCAGACAGGACTGGGCGTGGAAATTATTAAAGGATAATCGAGACAAGTGGAAAAGACTTGCTGGGGACAGCATGCATTATGAGGAAATGCTCAGAGTCGACACAGACAGTTTCAAGCAGCAGTCAAACCAAACTGAAGGTACATATGTTTCTGATCAAATGTTCATCTGATTCATTGCTTCATTTCTTTCTTTACGGTAATAGAACAGAAAGTCCTAGATTCTGATAGGCCTATTTACTTGTACTGCCTCTCATTTGTGGTCAGAACCTGATTCTGTTGTCCATCCTACTCCACCTTTGAAGAACAGTCGTGATTTGTGATATTAGACAACAATGCCCCTCGGCTGCTCCTCTGCAAATCTGCTGCAGTCTGTGGCATCAGGACTCCAGATGAGTTGTAGTGAACTGGCAAATAAGTGAAATGAATGAATGACACTATTTCTTCATCTCACTCTGTCTGTTCCAGGTCTCCACATCATCCAGCAGCACTGGGGCTGTGAATGGGATGATGAGACTGAAAAGGTTAAAGGTTTTTTGAAATATGGTTATAATGGAGATGACTTCCTCACATATGACCCGCAGAGTGAGACGTGGATTGCTGCAACGCCCCAGGCTGAAACCATTAAACAGGAGTGGGATGGAGATACAGCTAAAAATCAGTTATGGAAGAACGCCCTTGACCACATTTTTCCTCCCCTACTTCAGAAGTTTTTGAACTATGCAAGTGGTTTTCTGCGTAGAACAGGTATGTGTCCTGACCAAGGGGGCAGTTGTGGATCTGAGAAGTAAAGCTCACTTCCGCGTTCAAAAAACTGCAATCCCCCCGGCTTCCTCTGGGGGCTGGTGTCAGAAGGGAGCATTCCCCATAGACCCCCATGTTAAAATCGCCGATTTTACATCCTCAGTAAACATGTTAAAAGCCTGGTGTCAGAACGTTTTTTTTTCTCAATCGATAGTTTCTACCCCCGCACACACTCTGAGGGGGGTGAATTTTTTTTAAACTCTACCGTTTTACTGTTATTAGGTTAAAACTCTGGCCAATTAGGGCGCGGAAATGTTGAGTGACAGGCCCGAGCAGCTCCGTGGACAGCTGCCTCGAGGCCAGTGGGCGGGTTCTCGGCGGTTCTCGGCCGGCCAATCCAACATGGCGCTGTCCAGGCCGCCATATTTGAGTCACAAAAACGACTCCCCAAAACCAATGGGTGACGTCACGGACGCTACGTCCATTCTTTTTACAGTCTATGGTCCTGACATCCTCTCTATTTCTAATCAACATTAACGTTATATATAAATTGTTCGTTTTCGTAACGCTCATATCAGCCAGGGGGGAACATTAATCAAGCTTTATTTATAAAATAGATGCAAAAGAGGATATCTCTTTTCATATGTAACTTTAAAAACCTTTTTTAAATAGCCACTTACTTTTGAATTCTGAGGATGAATATTAATATAGGCAATCATATACTTATATTAATACTGCAAATCCAGTACACTTCTTAGAGAAAGGTTGTAGTTTTAGTCAACTTTATTTATTGGATAGATTGTGTAACCAGATTTTTTGTTCAAAGATTTTACATGGACAATGTGACTCCTCTTCACGCTCTCATGTCATTTCAAGGCTTGGAGGAGTCAAACTCTACGGCACCAAGCTAATAATTGAATTCACTACAGTATTATCATCATGAAGAAGAAGACATTTTCACCCCATCCTGACGGTGTCTTGTTTTTAAAATCCTCCAGTTCGTCCCTCAGTGTCCCTCCTCCAGAAGACTCCCTCCTCTCCAGTCAGCTGCCACGCTACAGGTTTCCACCCTCACAGAGCCCTGATGTTCTGGACCAGAGATGGAGAGGAGCTTTATGAGGACGTGGACCACGGAGAAATCCTCCTCGACCGTGATGGAACCTTCCAGATGAGTGTTGACCTGAACGTCTCATCAGTCAAAGCTGAAGGCTGGAGGAGCTACGACTGTGTGTTTCAGCTCTCTGGAGTGACGGACGACATCGTCACCAAACTGGACAAAGTACAGATCAGGACCAACTGGGGAAAAATTGGAATCAGAAAGAATCAAGGTGATAAAAAATATTTTAATTCAGCTTTTTTTTTTTATCCCCATTGATACAAAAATAGGCCACAACAAAAATCACATTACAAGACAAAAGATGAGACCTCAAAGAAAACAACGTGTTCAGCTATTTAGTTTCATTACAACCAAGAAAATCCTGCACATTTGTCGTGTCTCTTCCTGGTCTGCAGCGCCTCACTGTGGGGAAAAGCTCGCTGACAATCTGCAAAGCTTCATCTTTATTTTCAGTTCATGTTTCTCACAGCCTGTCAGACAACTGATGAGGTGATAAGAGCATGAACATGACACATAGAACACGTGACTCTTTGCTCTCACCTGCTTCACCTGCACATCGTGTGATGAAGTGATGATGTTGTTTCTTGGTGTTTTGTTGAACAGAGAAGTCCAGTGACACGACCATCGGCATCGTTGTTGCAGTGGTTGTTCTTGTCGTCATCCTCATTTGTTCTGTCGTTGGATTTAAAGTCTACAAAAAGAAGACAGGTGAGAGAGTCTGGCTGCTGAGTGGATGTTTGTGTCAAGGCTGCAACACTGAGTCAATATGTGATAAAGCAACAAATGACAAGACGATGAAACTCTACAGTTCAACATGAGAATGTTTGACAAATGAAATTCTTTCTCTTTTCTTCAGCTGAACTCCCTGCACCTCGTAAGTACAACTTGTTTTTATTTCATTGCCTCTGAAGACACGGACTTTACAGTGGGTTAGCTTCAACAAAACTGTACAGGCAAGACGTTTATAGTCAGTGTGTGATGATGAGTGGACTAACAACATCTTCTGACTTTTACAGCTCCTGGTGACTCTGAACTCACAGAGAACCTGAATCCGATGTGAAGCTCTGGGGATCATTTTTAGAGCTGTAAACAGAGTCTGAGTGACAGCTGGTTTTCTAACTCTGAAGCTTTGCAAGTAAAATCTATAAAATTTTGATATGTAGGAAATAAATGTGAAATAAATAGGCTATATTTTGGTCATGAAAAATGCTCTTTGTGTATATTCACAGTGATTAATTATGCATTTATTTCTTTACAATTAATCACATGTCAATAACCAATCTGGCTTTAGACTGTGATAGGACCACCAACCTAATTAAGATAAGGCCACATAAATTCATACTGCAGAAATAAATAAATGTAAAATTACAGAAATAAATGCATATGTGTAGGCTATAAATGAATAAATATAGGCTATGTGTAATATATGTTGGTGTGGAGTTATTGTGTCAAATTAAACACTGTAGAAACATTTTTAGCAGTGGGTTACTTGCACCAGGACAGTCTCATTGCTGTGTGTTTTTTTTATCTTCAAATAATACATTATATTTATCAATAATAACTTAGTATAGAAACAAATTAAACAGCATATGAAAAATCACTTATTTTCAGTGTTTTTTGTTTGTTTGTTTTGCAATATCTGTTCAAAAATGGAAAAGCAAAAAGTGTCTCAAATGTAGGCTACTCAGTCTAGGCTACTACTTACAGAGTGATAAAAAGAGATATCAAAAATCCCCCCCGTAAAAACTTTTGACTCATATAGGCCTATGTCAACAAAATAAAATAAAATTTTTGAGAGTGGCTTTATTATTGTTTATCTGTTCTGGAAATGAATGCAAAATAGCGCATATTTAATTAGATATTGCCTCATTTACATATTTAAACATAAAATCTCGACGAAACGTAATAAAAAATGTCTTAATGTAAGAAATAAACTTGGGAAGTTTCATGATGATATTAATTTTTACCCTATTTGATATGTTAGTGATCATAGACTATTGTCTCCATGGCAACGGCAGCAGCAGCAGAGCAGAAGACAGAACGTGTGACGTAGGCAACATTCCATTCGCGGAGCCGAGCGTTTGGTTTTCAAACTGGCTTCCGTCATCTTCCATCTTCTCGATGACGTCGTCGCCGAGAAGCTCCTTCATCAGATGACGTCAGCATTTGCCTGTGATGTACCACGTCACCCTTTGATGTCTAAACACATAGGCTGAAGCTTTTGTAACGTTTTTGTTTTAGTTTGAGCACTTTGTTCATCTGGCAGCACTTTGAAGCTTCACAGCTACAATCACATCAATACAAGTGTGTTTGGCTGTGAAAAAACAAAACAAAAAACACGTAGGCTATTATAGTCAGAGACTGTGACTGACTGAGTTTAATCCAACAAATCATCTAGGCCTACACAGTGAATTTGATCAGACATCATGTCCATCTCTGGTAACATTGTTGAGAGACTGGTCCCAGCTGAGGATGACGGCACATCTGCCGGTGCGAATCCCTCCCCCAATTACCAACACCCCACACCTCCCCCTCAGGGAGATGGTCCCTCTCCGTCCCACTTCTGGTGGAAGGTGGGGGCTGTGGCGGTGACGGGGGGTGCTGCTGTCGGTCTATTAGCTGCGTGTCCCCCGGCCCGAGAAGTCGTGTCCAATGCCGTGGGTGAATCTGCCTGCTCCCTGGTGGGGGCGTTGCCTTTAGCTGTTCCCTTCATCTTGAAACGGGGCCCCTCTGATACACCTGTGCAGGACGACCCCGGTGTCCCCCCACCGCCCTCCATCTGGAGGAAGGTGGGGACTGCAGTGGTGCTGTTCGGGGCCGCTGTTGTCGGTGTTTTAGCCCGAGAGGCTGTGGGTGACGCTATCTCCTACCGGGTGCCTTCAGGGGTTCCCCCCATCATCTAACAAGCCGCTGAATCAGTTGGACCTGGACGTTTGACTGACCCAATGATTTGATCAGTTCCAGGTCCATTTTGGGTTGGGTTTTCCCCGGGTGCTCCGGTTTCTCCCACAGCACAGTATAGTGCACACTTAAAACATTCTAATCTCTAAAATCTCTCTTTTTCTCTCACTCTTTGTCTCTCTTGCCCCCCCCCCCCCTCTGGGTTTTCCCCGGGTGCTCCGGTTTCCCCCACAGCACATTACAACAGATGCACATCAAATAAAAAAAAAGAATTATGTGGAAATGGTTATAGTTATAGTTATGTTGTGATGACTGATTTAGTGGTGGATTAGTTGATAGATTAATATATGCATATCCTGTGTTATAAACTGTTTTCTTGTGTGTTCAACATCTATTGCACGTCTGTCCGTCCTGGGTGAGGGATCCCTCCTCTGTTGCTCACCCTGAGGTTTCTCCAATTTTTCCCTGTTAAAAGGGTTTTCCATGGAGTTTTTCCTCAGTCGATGTGAGGGTCTAAGGCCAGAGGATGTTGTTATGATGCCATGTAAAGCCCTTTGAGACAAACTGTTTGTAAAATTGGGCTATACAAATAAAATTGCCTTGCCTAGTCCATCAGTTTGTCAGTTGTATACTTCATTCATATTTGAAAATATCTTCCTGCAGATAACAAAATAAAAGTAACTGGCTTCTCTGAACAAGGTCTTTTCTACCTTAGCCACTAGAGGGAGACACAGGACTATTTCTCAACAGCTCCTGTTTACATTTTTTTTATATGGGTTGGAGTTGGAAAGCATAACTGAGAGATTTGAGCGTGAAACATGATTTTAAATTTAACCTGATAGCTGATATTACAACAGAAGCACTGAAGGATTGGTCTTCTAACTCAGAAGTTTCCAGTCAAAAATGTAACCTGCCTGTTGTTTCACTGGGATGTTTGACCTGACAGTGTGTAATGATGTATGAGCACTTTGTTTCACTGTCATCTTCTGAATAGGGAAAGTTTCTCAGTGCTCTACAACTGACTTTATATTTAAGATTACATTTAAGACAT
This sequence comes from Trachurus trachurus, assembly GCF_905171665.1. Classification (NCBI taxonomy): domain Eukaryota; kingdom Metazoa; phylum Chordata; class Actinopteri; order Carangiformes; family Carangidae; genus Trachurus; species Trachurus trachurus. Next base: position 29,417,866 of record NC_139896.1, read on the forward strand.
GTACACAAGCAGCACAGCAATGAGTGTGGCAGCCCGTCATGGGCCCAGATCAGGGGCGGTGCCAGTCATTAAACTCTACTGGGGCACAATTCAGTCTGAACTGACTTTATTTTAAGCATTGAAGTGTACCGACTATATGACATTTATACTTGGGCACAGTTCATTTATACTGTAAGTAAGCACATAAGTAAATTTTATTTATACAGCGGTTTTCTCAGAGAGGACTCACAAAGTTTGAAGTGGTTAAAAAACAATAAAAAAAAAAACATCATAGTGTAATCACAAACAACAGACGGAATTATAGCAAAAAATACAAAGAATTAATTACAGTAAATAAATTGATCAAATAAAACAGCAAAATAGTGGGAGGGAACAATAGCACATTACCGGAACGCACACTTAAACAGATGCGTTTTAACATGACTTTTAGGGCTCATGCCCCAGTAAAAGTGGTCTGGTGATGACCCTGACCCAGATGCAACTTATACAAATGTTATGGCTACACTCAAACATACAGTAGACAACATCTTATATTGTGGAGTTATGTACACTTCTGAACATTGTTGTATTCATACACATATTTTTTAAGCAGGTAGTTGTAAGATGTGATTTATGGAAATATTGGCTAACCAAAACCACTTGGACATGTCATCCAAACTACTTAAAAAAAAAAAAAAATGAAATCGACAATGTACATGTGACATGAAATTATAACAATAGGCTATATATTTAAAAAATGTCACATGCCAATGATAAAATGCCACTCAACTGAGATTATAGCAAAATAACTAAGTATCCACCAGTCATGAAATGAACCAAAAAAAAAAAAAAAAACAACACCCCACTTTTCACAGGAAAAAGCTGGAATGTCAACTTTGGTTTTGTAAACAATATTGACTCAAGTTTGGCCGCAGAGATTCTTCCTCAGGCTGAGACTCACGAGGGTTTATCCATGATGATGTTGTAGCTATGTGACCATTGAGCAACGTCCGCCCTTGTTTTTTTTGTTTTTTTGCACATGCACCACACCAAAGGTCAAGAGCGTGGTGTGGACTGCCTGACTGCCTGACAAAATTTTGCACTGCAGGGGTTTATCCTCACAGTGGTGCGAAGGAAAACAAAAATTGGGGCAGGGCTGGTCAAAGGAAATTCAGATACTGTAGATAAGTCAAGGTAAGAAAATAAAGACACATTCCTTGCATTCCTTTGAGGGTCTCTGAATTTTTGTAGTTTCAGTGAACTACACACAATAAACTCAAAAAACTTCTTGAATTATAATTCATACATGTATGTAATTAAACTTCCGGCAAAATATACAGCAGTTAGACTACTAGTTTAATTACATATAAACCTCTACTCCCCAACACTGGTATTTACATATGCCATAAAACATGTCTGAAAGGGACCTTTAACATATCCATGGAGACAAAAACAAAGATATACACCCTCATATTGCTTAATGGGCTTTGTCATTCATTTCAGCAATCTCAGTCTGGTGCATAGTCAAAAGAAAACCCCATGTAGAAGAAAGTATAGTGCACACTTAGGAGTGACTAGATACTGTATATGATTCAATATTACGCATCAAGTGGAGTCAGTAAGATGACAAACATGGAGTTCACTGTGGTGCGTGAAAGAGGAACTCATTCTAGGGGCTATAAAAAAAAAGGAAGAACCTGAAATCAGTGTCAATGTCCATGTGATGGTGAAAATGACTGCAATACATCATAGATAGGGGGTTTTGTGCAATCGTCTGTCGTAACATCACTGTCGCTGTGATGATTTTCCAACAGTTGTTTGTTTATCTCCTTCCTCTTTCTGTCTTTGCGTACTTTGATGTCTGCCCAGACATCTGATCAGTCATCTGCAGTATCAGCGTCAGAGATCAGCAATCCTCTGTCTTTATGAGGTGGTGAACGTGTAAATACAAGAATAAGGTGTCATAAACAGTAGTTGATGAAGAAAACAATACATTGATTAACAAAGTGTTATAACTAATTGCTGATAACTGGTATATAATAAAAAAGCATTGTTAGCCATCATTTATTTTCCATTGCCCCGTGTGAATTAGATACTGAGGATTATCACCATATAGACATATTTTATATATACACTGTTGCCCATAAAGTTGGAAAAATGTAGTTTTCAGACACATTCCTCTTTTTTTCCCTACTGTATTAATACACATCAGTTCACCTTTGACCAGGTACTGTGATTACTTACTGAGTCCCAGTTACCAGTTTTATGAAGATATACACTTTATCGATCAAGAATAAATTACATCATTTCATCCCAATCGTTTCAAAGAAAAGAGGTAATACTTTATGGGCAACAGTGTAGATATACTGTACAAGCAGTGTTTGGTAGACATTCATACCTGACCTTCAAACACACGCTGTGCTAGAAATTGATCCAAATGAAAAAGGATTATAATGTCACAATGTCATTTAGTATTCTTTTTGTTAAAAACAAAAACGAGTATAACACAGCACTGGTATTTGAAAAAAACTAAGATGTTTTCCTCTAACAGAGTTGGAGTGAAGGATAAAAATAACAATTTTAAAGCTCCCCCCCCCCTTTTTTTAAATCCTCAAACCACCTGGGAATTTGATCCCACACGTGACTACATCTCTGGAGATTGTCTGTTTTATAGTGGCACAAAATATCCCATGTATGGACCTATGTATAATCTAAGCTGCATGACCCAATGTCCTGCATGTACAGTATGGCTGTTTGGTTCTAACCCTCCGTCTTCTGAGCCAATGAGTTACACAGGCACAGACAGGAACCGGAGGACTGGATGTGATGTCCTTAACACACTGTTTGTTTAGTCTTGCTGTACATACAGACTCAGTCCAACAAGCCCTTGTCAAACTCCAATCAAAACAATATTCTTTTTTTTTTTTTTTTACATTCTAGTCTTTCTTTCTGTAGCATTAAGATTAATGACACTGGATCTGACTAGTTTGAGGTTTGGAGCTGTGACAGTCTGAGGTGCATTTCCTTTGCAGGAATATTGTAATGCTGAACAGTGTGTGATTACTGAACTTTGGATTCAGTAGTAGATGTTTAACTTTCGGATCTACGCTTTATTTTGTCAGTGATAAGATTTCTACTTGATCATGATTACCAGTCTCATAATAGAGTTAATAACAGGGTTCAATTGCCAGTATAAACAGGGTCATCTTATATTATTATTAATTAAGTCTTCTTTTATGACATTTGTATTTTTGTATAGTCATATTACTTTCTTCATTATTGTTTGGCGATTGATTTACAAGGTCACAAAAGAGGTGGTGTGAGTTGAGCGAGACATTCCTCTCATAGCTTCCTGGATGGGGTTGTTTTTATTTGACTAGTAACATCAGTCCTCATTGGAAAGCAATGCATTTTTGGCAAAACTCCTACAGACGTCCTAGATGGAGGAGACTGGTTTTTTAATCGGTGAGAGAGTCTTTCCACTGATTTGACACACTGGTCCCTGAGTGGAAAAGAGCTGCAGATGGTGATATGATATGACTGTTGGAGAGGAAACGATGAGGATATTTTTGAGATGGTCAGATTTCGCAATTTTTAGTAGCCTACTTCCTTGTTGCGGGCGCGGCTTGTCAGGGCTGCACCCACTTGAGGGAATATCAGGGTCAAGCGAGTCAGAGTGACGACAGCATTTTAGAAGCTGGATTTTCAAAATAAATCAAAAAGCAGGCCACCTTACAGAAGAGGCGGGTTTATTACGAGCAGGTGAAACTGCTGGTGCTGAATGTGTGAAGGGGTATTGGTGATGCAAAACTTTATCAAAGCAATAACAACAAAATAAAACTGAAACAGCTCTCAAAGAAAGAAAGAAAAACAATGCAATATCAAAACATAGATGGCTGACTATTTAAAAGAAATCTCACATTTCTATTTCTGTACAAGGATGTTCAAATTCAGTTGTGTTTGTCAGCTTGAACTTGTGAACTATACAAACATACATAGCTACACACACATATATTATATAACCTACATCTAGTGGAAAAACAGTAGGTGTACTAGGCATAGGTGTGCACAGAATAAAGGTTGTATAGGCTAAATGTTGTGTAAATGATGTCTGTCTACAAATCATTTGTGTATGTCCATTTAAATAGCATTTTAGTGTGTCTTTGTTACTGCTGTTTAAAGGCCCCATGGCATGAAAAATGTGATTTTGGTTATTTTTTCGTGCTTGGGGAGGTCTTTGGGCCACGTATATACTGCCCCATGCATCAAATTGGTCATAAACGGAGAGACACACACCGCCCATTTGTAGGAACATTCTATTTGAGACGAGCAGATAGCACTTCCTCCTTTCTGTGATGTCACACACAAGGTAACTCCGCCCACCGTGACCAGTTGTTTTTTTTCAATTTGTATGAATGCAGCTTAGGTTTCAGTTACTTCCCTGTGATTGGCCCGACCACATGCCACTCTAAAACAGTCAGCCAATCAGAGGAGAGGTTCTCATTCTCTCTTCTGATTGGCCAAATGACCTGTGCCTGTCAGAACTCCAGAAAGAGGCAACAGAAAGGGGCAATATAAACGATATTAAGCAGATCACAGGTACTCAAAACCAATGATACATTTTGTTAGGGATATCAGCAGGTAAATAAACCCAGAGAAAAGTGCACAGCATGGGGCCTTTAAATAAAATCATCAGCGAGATATTGCTGACATTTTGAGAGCGTCAAAAGCAAATGAAACCACACGTAACTCACCTACATATTTGCATGCTTTTATTTTGAAGGCGGGCGTAGCTTCCTGTTTGTTCCCGTAGACTTTAGAGTCTTTAATGTCTCGACTCAACCACCACCAGTTGAGTGTCGGTGTGAGGTGAAGTGTGTGCCAGTGGCGCTGTCAGGTGAGCGCGCTGCAAGTCAATGACTGGAGTTTCACTACATTGATCAGTTTGATAAGAGTTGACATCTCTGGACCCTCGGCTGTTTTTTTTTTGTTTTTTTTTAAAGGACACACTGACACCTTTCCAAAACGAGGTAAGAAGGATTTTTTTTGAATGTTTTTTGGGAGAGAGGATGTCTGAATTCGTTATTGGTCCACGTTAATGAATGACTCAACACACTTAGGTCACGATTCACAGCTCATCGGATCAGTTTCACCTTTTACTGAACTTGAGATTTAATGGTTGCAGTTGTCACCATAATAAATGGAAGCGCACTAGACCACAATTTGGAAAGTGAAAATAGTTGTTCAGTGATGTATTAAAATGTGGAATGCAGGATAACTAATTGAAATTGAGTGTCTGACATATTTAGATATCTTCTTCTTCTTTTTTTTCCTTCTTTTTTTTTTTTTTTTTTGCATTTTAAGAACATAAAACTACTTGGATTTTTCTGTGTTTACTCTGTAGCTCCAGGGATCTGAACATTTCCATAGTTGCTCCACAAGTTGCAGCATGTCATGTCTTGCCCACCTTGGTGTGTATCCTGACTTATTTTTCCACTGGCTTTTTAGTGTCAATGTCCTGAAACATAGAAAAAAACAAAACAAACAATGCCTTTCAACTCCTAACTCCCAGGGCTCAGCCAGAAACAGCAGCTGACAATTTTTTTTCTCTTTCCTCAGTCCTTTACGTAGCCTATTTCTCAATTTAAACAAGCTAAAATGTTTACATTATTGCCCCCACGCCCACTCCATGAGTAGTAAAACCAAGTGGACTTGAGAATCTTAATGTCTGTCCTCTGCCTGTGAAATCTCAACATCTTGTCTTCTCCTCACAGATTCCTGCTCGTAGTCGTCCAGAATGTTCTCTTGGGAAATCGCATCCTGTAGGTAGCGATCAATCACTGTGGACTGTGACGTGGAGATGGTCACTTGGGCCGCCTTGCTGACAGTATGCATGTGGATACGGATACAAGTTGCCTCAGGACAGCAGCACGCGTGTCCCTCAGACCAGAGGCTGGTGGATTTCACTGTAAAATACTCCCTCCCCTACTTCCAGTCAAACAAACCCATACAGAACATAGCGGTGCAGCTGGATTCAGAGCTGCCAGAGGTGTACGTCGGGAGCCAGAATGTAATAGAGGCGGTCGACTCTGCCATGCAAAAAAAATGGGAGGTGAGAACTGGACCCGTTGGCAGCACGGACTGTCAGACTTGTCACCTGTGTGATATAGAAACAGACCCCGGGGAGCCAGTGGATACGGATAACGAGGTTCTGCTTTTGGATCCTGCTGCATTTCCCTCTTTGTACTTATACATCTGTGGGAGTACTCAGCACGGGATCTGTTACTTCATTGATGTTCTCGATCCAAACCCGGAGCCAAAGTGTCTGTTCACGAAGGAGAACAGCTCTCCGGCCGACTGTCCCGACTGTCTGGCCAGCCCGCTCGGCACCAAAGTCACCATCGTTGACCAGGGGGCCACGTCGCTGTTCTTCGTAGCGGCCTCTGTGGACGACAAAGTGGCGCAGAGTTATCCCAGGAGGTCCATATCGGTGGTGAGGCCGCTGTCCACCGAAGAGGGCTTCCACATGGTCATGAGCGGCCTCACGGTGCTCCCCGCTTTCCAGAACTCCTACAGGATCGATTACATCTACAGCTTCTCCACCAAGGAGTACGTCTACTTCCTGTCCCTGCAGAGAGAAAGTCCCATGAAGAGCAATTCGGTTTTTCAGACCCGCCTGGGACGACTGCCCATTTTGATTCCCGAGGCGTGGATGTACAGAGAGGTGACCTTGGAGTGCCGGTATGAACACAAGCGCAGGAGGAGACGGAGAGAGGTCCAGAGGGATGTCGTGTACAACGGGCTACAGGCGGCCCACTTCGGGGGAGTGGGGAAGCAATTGGCCGAGGACCTGGGGGTGGACGAGAAAGAGGACATCCTGTACGGGGTGTTCGCGGAGGTGAACGAGCGGGGCGAACCCCAGAAGAACTCGGCCCTGTGCGCCTTCCCCATGACTAAAGTCAACCATGCCATCGACATGGGCGTGGACGCCTGCTGCAAGTCAGGTACGGAGCAGCTGTCCAGAGGTCTGTGCCACTTCCAGCCATGTGAGAGCTGCCCACATGAAGTGAGTAACTCCAACTTTTTTTTTTTATAGCACAAAGGGACAAAGTCTCCTCAGCCCAGACAGGAAGTGACATAACCAGACAAACACTGTGTCATTTAAACACCTGTGATCGGAAGAAACAGTTTATCACCGCTTACTGTTTAATATTCTCTTGAGCAATAAGGCATGGTATCACATGTTGACACTTAAAGATAATATGTTCATATGGTATTATCATGTAAACCATGACTACTGAATGATGGTGTGTGTGTGTGTGTGTGTGTGTGTGTGTGTGTGTGTGTGTGTGTGTGTGTGTGTGTGTGTGTGTGTGTGTGTGTGTGTGTGTGAGAGTGAGAGACAGAGACGGAAAAAAGGCCAGATGAGAAAACTGGGAGAGGTAGATGAGTCAGAATTGTGACCTGCATATTGCCACACCACCACCTCTCTCCTCTGTTGAGTTTCAGTCTTGCAAAGCGATTATATGAATCTGTTCTATGAGACGTGTATTTTCAGATAATGACTCAGCAGTTCTTTCTCTTGCACAGTTTATCATTTTTGTTTTTGTAGAACTTGATCCCGCTCACCATCCTCAACTGAAGATATTAGAAATTAAATGAAGGAAAAAGGAAGCTTTAGAGTTCACACTCAAAACATAGTGAACAGAGGACTTGGCCGTGTTCTTGATAGAATAATACAGGTGTGGTCTTTTCCTTTTATGGAGTTCAGACTGTGTCCTTTGAGCTCTTTCAGCCATGTGTACACCTACGGGAATGTGTGCCAGCAAACACCAGTTATAAATCCTACTGATAAAATCGGTGGAATTCAAGGGGAGGGACAGTGTTATACCGCGCCTGGCTTTTATGCAATTCACTTGAACTACAACTTGACAGCCATAAAGCTGTCTTAAAGCTGTTAGTATCAAATCTCTTTAAATTAGAATTGGATGAGTGTGGTGAAATAACTTGGAAGAACAAAATGGTGAGGTCCAAAGTGGCTGAAAAAGTTCAAACAACATGAATACAGGGCAGTGAAACTTTCATGAGAACAGAGGCATGCTGGGACAGGCCAGACACTTTGCTTTAGAGTGGAATGTTTCCCATACTTTAGTGCTTTTAAGTAACAATTACGCATCAAGCTGTGCGGCGCATGCTCTGCCAGTCATCCGCACATGTCCGTCACCTGTTGTTTTCATGCGTGGAATTATGGGAAGTCCAGTTTCAATAAGCCAACAATCTGCCCTGAGGAACAGCCACCGAAATGAACACACAGAGCCCTGGAACCACTGCTGTTTTATGACCTTGTAGCTCTCGCAGCTTGTTCCTGTGAGTGGAGACATGGCCAGGGCACTTCCTCTCTGTTTGGATGAATGAAAAGTCTCTCTGCTCACTCTGACTGGCCTTCTTCCTGTCAACACACAGGGGTGTCGTGTGTCTAAATGTACTGTTATCTGTCACATGTCCCTGTCCTGTATGTTTCATCCACATTTCCTTCACAATCCACAGAGCTCTGAAGGTAATTACACGTGCAGCGCCATGCCGACTCTGGTGGCAAAGCCGTACCACAGAGTTGACCTCTTCAACAGTCGGATGAAAGACGTCTTGTTCACGTCTGTGCTGGTCACCACTCTCGGGAACAGCACTCTCGGCCACTTTGGTACCTCAGATGGCAGAATACTGCAGGTAACAAGATATTTCTTTCTCTGCTTGTTTGAGTACTCTGGCTGATAATAAAAACTTACTCCTGCACTCACATCAAAGCTTTGTTTATTGGGTCAATATATCGGTCTATAGCTTTTAATGGGTGTTTCCTATAAAGAATGTAATGTATTGGCTTTATTCATAACATGTAGGCCTATATTTCTTTTTTTCCTTATTTTTCAGAGATGATGGGTTGCCGGAGGGGATAATATCTATATTGTTAAGTTTTAAGATAAGTTTTATTTTTTTTTGTTTTAGTTTTATTTCTTTTGGTCTTGAATTTATTGTTGTTAGATTAATAATTTAAAGGGATAGTTCCACATTTTAGCAAATTGGCCCATTGCCATAATCCCTATAGTTTTAGGAGTCGGTTCGTTACCTTTAATTGTCGGTGCAAGCTGTTTGTAAAACGGTGGAGCAGAGCCGTTAGCTGCTCAGAGCTATGCTACGGAGGCTAATGGGATTTCTTGGTTTCCCTCATCAAACTCATCAAACTCATCAAACACACAATCCAACAACTCCAAAACGCTTTGTGGACAAGTTTTGACCTGCACATTCACCACGCTATGAGATAATAACGGAACGTTACGAGACAGATTTGTTTTAGAGGTAAATTCATGCAAAACCGCTGATGCGCGTTCCCAAGCAGTCTCTGCATTTGCCTCGAAAACAACTCTGTCTCGTAACGTTCCATTATTATCTCATAGTGTGGTGAATGTGCAGTTCACAACTTGTCCACAAGAGCATTTTGGAGTTGTTGGATTGTGTATTTGATGAGTTTGATGAGGGAAACCAAGAAATTCCATTAGCCTCCGTAGTGTAGCTACGAGCAGTTCTAGAAACAGCTTGCACTGACAATTTAAGGTAACGAACCTACTCCTGCTCTGACTACAGGGATTATGGCAGTGGTTCAATTTGCCAAAAATGTTGAACTATCCCTTTAAGTGTTTAGTGTCATTCCTCTAATTATTGTAAACACCTGTAATCAACCAATTGCATTGGTGTACTGAAGTATTAAAAAGGAAGCCACACAGTAATTGAAAAATGTCCTGATGAAGGTTTGACAGACCGAAACGTTGACCCAATAAACAGAGCTTTGATGTGAGTGCGGTTAGTCAGTTTGTCATGATTTTGCAGTGAATTTCGGTGGGGATCTGCTCCCAGCACCACCCTTTTCAGGAGAATGTACATGTCGATTAGGCCTTGATGATAAAACGTGATCATGATCATGACTAAATACAGTAAAATGAGTCCTTACTGTCAATCGTTCAGAAGCAGGTTCATATTACAGCTTCGAAAAATAACAATACATCACCACCTCTCTGTGTCCCTGGTTTAGGTGATTCTTACCACGTACAGGCCTGTGATTTTTGCCAACTACTCTCTGGGAGAGGCTCCAATATCCAGGACAGCAGCCGTGTCCTTGGAGAATTCCCTCCTCTTTGTGGCTGGGAATAAGGTATGTGTTTTTTTCTAACAGGCACTTATCTTTTTGACTCTTTCAAGCCTGGGCTAACCCCACACTCATCTTTCTCCGTCTCTCCTTCGTCAAGATGTTCAGTGTTCCCTCTACAGGACCAGGGTGTGCTCACTTCATGACATGCTCCATGTGTTTGACGGCTCCAAGCTTCATGAACTGTGGCTGGTGTTCAGGAACCTGCTCGAGGCAGCACGAGTGTAACTCAGAGTGGAACAAAGACTCCTGTGCGCCTGTCATAACAGAGGTAGATCTGCTGTTAGCTGTAACTGATTTGGCGATGGGTGGAGTTTTAAAAACACTACGCTGGTCATACGGAGACAGTGCTGGGCACATTACTTTTAAAAAGTAATTAGTTATAGTTATTAGTTACTTTCCCAAAAAGTGAGTGAGTTAGTAACTGGATTACTACATTATTAAAGTAACTAATTGCCAGGAAAAGTAACTATTGCATGACTTTTTTATAAAATGCTCAAATATGTTAAATTACTCCGACCCACCCCCCTAACCCTCTAACCATAACCCTAACCACGACGCAGTGTTGTGGAGCCTTCCTGTGCGGAGGAATACTGAGTGAGTTGGTTAGTTCCAGATTAACAGTTTTTTTTCCAAACTAGTTGATGGACTGAAAAACTGACCACCCAGCTCACCCAGCTGAGGTCTCTCTCTCTCTCTCTCTCTCTCTCTCTCTCTCTCTCTCTCTCTCTCTCTCTCTCTCTCTCTCTCTCTCTCTCTCTCCCTCTCTCTCCTGTTACCTACACATGTTTAACCCATACATGCTGGGCAAAGGCCTGCATAAAATGCACAAAAAACAAATCAAATAATTTGTAAGCTAAATGCTGTCCAAACGTCCACTGTACTGAGAGGACGTAAAAAAGGGCTGTTGTGATTGGTCCAGACTTCACACATGTTAGTAACCTAATAAATATTATCTTTCTTTTTTTTTTTATATATGAAGGTTTTTTTTTTAGCCTTTATTATGAATTTAAAGAGACCCAGAGGAGTTTGCTTTTGGTTATAAAAGAGTCTCATATTAATGTGGATGAATCTACATTGCCGACACTTGTTAATGGGTCAATTTTCGATAAATATATTGTTTTGTCCTTATAGTTATTTTGATATTATTTCGTGTCGACTCGCCCAGCATTTCCTAGTTTTGGTTTCCTGGACGCTGCCCGGCGGGTCATAGGAATAACACAGCCGAATCGCTGGCATCGTTTATGGTCGGAACTACGACGATTTCTGATCATCTTCAAACCTCAGACTTTCGTTCTTAATTAACGAAAACATTCTTGGCAAATCCTTTCGCTTCTGTCTGTCTTGCGTTGGTTCAAGAATTTCACTGTGCATGCGGAAGCTCATGGGAAATGTAGTGTGAAAACACTTTCGCTTTCCGAAAGTCCTCGTAGTCACTTTAAATGTTAATTTAAATAGTTATGTTCACCCTGTCATTTAGGACAGGCCAGTTGTACAAGTGGGTGGGCCCAGGCCCGTTAGGCCCAACCATAATGCAGCGCATGCCGTAACAGTAACGGTGCTATAACGGGGGAAAACAGTAACTTTTTTGATTACTTGTTACTAAAAAAAGTAGCGTAGTTAGTAACACCGTTGATTTATAACGCTGTTATTCCCATCACTGCACGGAGACACTGATTGATATTCTGGATTTGCAGTTTTTCCCTAAAACGGCGCCTGCGGGTGGGGAGACAGAGGTGACGCTGTGTGGCAGGGACTTTCAGTCCGGTCTGAGACCTGCCATCATCAGCGGCAAGACCCACATCATCACAGTCGGCTCTGGGACCCTGTGCACTGTCCTGCCTGAAAAGAGCAATAATCACGTGTGAGTAGATGCAAAACAACACACAACACACACACACAGTTCATTTTGACATGCATAATGAATATGATCAAGCCGATTCTGACTGTAGGTTACACACACATTTATAGAAGAAAATATCATGGTGAAAACCACATCTTCCCATCCATTAGGTGTGGTGATAATGAATTTTTTATATTCTTTTAATGTGCTTCCTTAATGGAAGATCTCCATCTGCACAACTCAAAGACATTCCATTTCTGGTGTCCTTAATACAGGCTAGTGTGCAAGATCCACAACAAAAGCCCAAACCAGAACCTGAACATCACCCTGGAGGTGCACGAGGGAGAAGTGGTGGGCAGATACTCAATCGAAGGCAGAGCTTGGAAGTCTGGCTTCTCTTTTGTGGTGAGGATAACAACAGTTTTAATGAGATGATATATTGATATATTTATTTATTGGAATTAGGTCATGGATAATGCCATGTTTCACTTCTGTCCAATCAGGAGCCTAGCATAACAGAAATCAAACCTGACTTTGGGCCCATGTTTGGTGGAACAGAGGTGACACTGACAGGCAGGTACCTTCTCTCTGGGATGAAGAGAGATGTCTTCTTTGGGAACAGCAAGTGTGACATTGAAAGGTGAGCAATGGAGATGACTACAGTACATGTTGGTGTCAACAGATATCAGATATTTGATTGAAGGCTTTTTGTACTGTACACAGGGGTGCCACCACCCTAACCCTAACCCATGAAAATGAATTTTATTAAGACATTTATTGGCATTTATATATCAACATATATACAAATCACATTATAAATTCCCCCATTCCCTCCCTCACCACCCCATGTTCCCAGATCCCCAAAAGGAAATATAAATTGAAAAGAAAGTGATAAATTACACAATGCAATATCTAAAACATGCAACAGCAAAATGGAATTAAGAGAAAGTGCTACCTAATGTAGTGCTCATTAGTGTTCACCTAATATGCATAAAACTATGAATTTTAATGATATTTTTTGACTAACAGTCCCATATTTGTGAAAGAACAACATGACAGGTGCTTGGAAAGGGAAGCACTGAATACAATGGAATTCGCCATGTGCTGCAAGACATTGTAAATAAAATATATTTGAGATTATAAATTAATAATTTAGTGTCATATTATTTAGTCAGTCAATATTATAATTTCATTAAGGGCTTCTCTGGGCCCCTAGAATCCTTCTCCTTTTTTCTCCCCTTTGGCGCCTGTGTACAGACTGTACACATGTAGTTACTGTCATCTGTAGTTACTGTCATCTGTACTGCTTTCAGAGCTCATGAAGAAAGTGGGGCGTTATCCTCAGTCCTATGCAACACAACAGCTGCCTCAGGTGTCGGGAAGGTACCTGTGAAAGTGGTGATTGACAGCTCCGAAGTGACCGCCACTAAGACGTTCTCCTACAAGAAAGATCCAGTCATAAACTCTATACATCCTCACTGCAGCTTCAGACGGTAGAGTCACATTTCAAATGATCATCACAAGACAAACTGCATTTGCACGTAAGGGAAGTGAGTGTTATTTATTAACATGCTCTTGTGTGCAATGTGTCGTACAGTGGCTCCAAGCTGGTGATAGAAGGTCAGAATCTCGACTCCGCCCACAGAACTGTGGTTCAGTACACTCCCCAAAATCGTGACATGCAATCCATTCAACAAGTAAGTTCACGCTTTGAGTTCATCCTTGTGAAAGACCGTACCAGACTAGACCAGGCCATTAAACTGCATGCTGTGAGCAGAGAAATACAAGTTAATGAGGCACTGTCAGTCAGTCAGTTTCTACAGTGAATGGCCAGTCATACTTATTTTTTCCTCAATATTGGAGAAAGTTACACCAGATCTTTACAGTAGCTGTGATTTATATCTTTATATGCTTACTTCACTCTAGGTCTGCAATGGCACAAAAAATGCCACGCATATGGAATGCTGGACTCCTGCTTTTCAAGACGAATTGTCGGAGGAAAAGTCAGATATGGGAGAGATTTCTATTCACATGGATGGAAAACGTGGCCTGATGAGGAGACGATTCGACTACCACCCTGACGCCAAAGTCATTCCCTTTGAAACTGATGAGAATGAATTACCTCTAAAACCAGGAGAGACAGAAGTGTCATTGCATGTATGTTAACATTCGCATTCTTATTTGTATTAATATCCCAATGACAGCAAAGCTTGATAAGAATACTTATGGGTATTTCATAAATGTTTCGGTATTGTCTTTGTCTTTTTACACATGTAACAGCATAACAAGCTGAATACAGTGAGGATGTGTATGAAGATCACAATGACCATTGGTGGCGTGAACTGCAACGCTCAAGTTCTGCTCAATGAGCTGACCTGCAGGATCCCTAAAGGCCTGGTGGTTCCCAGTGAGGGGCTGCCCGTCAAGGTAGGAGAACCATCAGCTGTCTAATCAACCATAAATAAATCTGACATATTTATTAAAGGGATAGTTCAACATTTTGGCAAACTGGCCCATTGCCATAATCCCTATAGTTTTAGGAGTAAGCAAGCAAGCAAGCAAACTTTATTTATATAGCACATTTCATTCCGTGTGGAAGCGCAATGTGCTTTACAGAGCATTCCACAGGGCAATTAAACCAGCAAAAACAATAACAATACTAATAATAATGGGCCACCAAAAATTAAAAATTAATTTAAAAAAAGTAGGTTCGTTACCTTAAATTGTCGGTGCAAGCTATTTTTAGAACGGTGGAGCAGAGCCGCAAGCTGCTCAGAGCTACGCTACGGCCAGTACGGACAGAGGACGGGCAGTTGTTTTGTAAATTCATGCAAAACCGCTAATGCACGTTCCCGTCAGGTGCAGTTTTTCCAGCAAGCAGTCTTCCGTTATTATCTCATAGTGTGGTGAATGTGCAGGTCACAACTTGTCCACGAGAGCGTTTTGTTGTTGGATTGTGTATTTGATGATTTTGATGAGGGAAACCAAGAAATCCTATGAGCCTCCGTAGCGTAGCTCTGAGCAGCTTGCGGCTCTGCTCCGCCGTTCTAAAAACAGCTTGCACCAACAGTTAAAGGTAACGAACCTACTGCTATGACTATAGGGATTATGGCAATGGGCCAATTTGCCAAAATGTAATAGTTTTAATTGTAAAAATCTGTTTCCCTGCTGTAGGTGTTTGTGAACGGGGAAGAGTATGACGTGGGTACAGTGGTTTATTACAATAACAACACTGTGATTGCGGGCATCGTGTTGGGCATCATTGCTGCTCTTGTGGCAGGTGCTTGCCTGGCTCTGCTCGTCATGGTGCACATACGGAAGCAAAAGAGAGGTGAGAAAAAGTATATATAAACTCCACCAAACTATAATGTTTCTCATGTTTACTCATTTTGAAGTACGGCCTGTTTATTATTAACTTGACCCACTGGGACTTTACCCAGCCTTACAGTACAGTTTTAAACTTTATCGCTCGTTTATTGAATGTGTCCTTTCAGCCGAAATAGAGAATCGTTTATCAACAATGCTTTCACGGAACCGCTCGGACAGCAACTCTGATTTCTCACCAACGGGGGACTACAGACGAGGTCTGATATCGAAATTCATTCATTCATTCATTCACCCCCAGATTAACTGTATAAGTCCTTCATCTGTTTTGTTTTGTTCCCTTCCCTTGTCTTCATCCTGTTTATCTAACCTTGCAGCAGCCCAGTGAAGTACAACCTTTTATAAATTACATTTCAAAGTGTACAGTGGTAAATGCATAAATACACATAAACCAGGGCACATATTTGTTGATTTATGTGGGTAAAGTCAAGGGCATTAGGATAAAGTGAATAACAACTTTATATATAAAGTGTAAAAAATTCTAGACTGTAAAAACATTTCTTTGCATTTCTGCATATGCCAAAATAAACATCAATTCATCAGTGAAGAAAAAAGAAAATCCAACAAGAAACTTAAGCTGTCAAAGTGTGTTTGGCTCTGAGCTGTACAAAAAGCCAGCTGCCTTTTTACATGTGTTTTTTTCCCCCCTCTTTTGCTTGTTTGTTACAGTAGATCTGTCCAGTCAAACATCGGGATCAGGAGGTATGGCATTCCAAGGTTTATTATATGCTGCCAGCTACGATCATCTGGCCATCCCCTTAGTGCCGCGGGGGAATGTGTCGATGCTCAGCCTGAGCTCTGATCTCCTGGAAGAGGTCAAAGACGTGCTGATCCCTGCTGACATGCTCAGAATTGAGGATAGCCAGATAATTGGCAAAGGTACTGTAGGTTCAGTGGTTTGTTTATTTCCTTGTTTCCGTCTTTACAGTTCAGCACAGAACTTTCATAACAACAACTCTTTCTCTGTATGCAGGCCACTTTGGGACCGTTTATCACGGATACCTGATCGACAGCAATAAGCAAGAGACCCACTGTGCTGTTAAATCATTGAACAGTATGTAAATGTCCTTTATTATCAAATCGTAACATGAGCCTTTGGTTGGTGGACTTGTCTGTATAAAGTATAATGTATAATGTGCTTTACAAACAGGGATCACAGATCTGAGGGAGGTGGACCAGTTCCTCAGAGAAGGCATCATCATGAAAGGTTTCCATCACCCAAACATACTGTCTCTGCTGGGCATCATGCTGCCTAAAGAAGGGCTCCCTCTGGTGGTGCTGCCGTACATGAAGCACGGGGATGTGCGTCATTTCATCCGCTGTGAAAAAAGGGTAAATTACGCAATGAAACCCAATCTGGACCAGTAGGGTCATGACTGTGAATATTTTTGCTCTCTCAGTCTGGGCTGGGACTTTTTTACTACTCCAACTATGGAGCTTTGTTTTTTTTTAGTTTGCATTGTTTAACTGTTTTTTTTTCTGTCCTCCATAGAATCCAACAGTGAAAGACCTGATCGGGTTTGGGCTTCAGGTTGCCAAGGGGATGGAGTATTTAGCCCAGAAGAAATTTGTCCACAGAGACCTTGCTGCACGTAACTGCATGTAAGTGTGAATCATGCACTGATTCCTGGCCCGGGACATGTGAATGGAAAAGCTGAGTCTCGCCTACGGGAGGCCGTTTCATTGTCTGTGGACGTGTTGACGTGTCGTCTACATGTTGTATTGTGAAGGAATATTATACGGAAATAAATGTCATTGTTCATCTGATCGCTCTTAGGATGATAAATAACTGTGACACAGGTCAGAAAGGTTTCTGTTTCACACCTTTTTAGAGACACTTGATCCCATTCTCATTGTTTGACGTGGTGTAAACTTTGAGTTTATAGATTTGTCATCCAGTCTGGTTAGATGATCCTCTCTGACAATGTCTCCTCTTTTCAGGCTGGATGAAACCTTCACGGTGAAGGTGGCTGACTTCGGCATGGCCAGGGACATCTACGACAAGGAATACTACAGCATTCAAGATCACAAACGGGCAAAGCTGCCGGTGAAGTGGATGGCCATCGAAAGCCTGCAAACACAGAAATTCACCACCAAGTCCGACGTGGTGAGTGAGCTTAAAGGGATAGTTCAACATTTTTGGCAAATTGGCCCATTGCTATAATCCCTATAGTTTTAGGAGTAGGTTCGTTACCTTTAATTGTGGGTGCAAGCTGTTTTGAGATCGGCAGAGCAGAGCTCCGTTCCGTTATTATCTCATAGCGTGGTGAATGTGCAGGTCACAACTTGTCCACCAGAGCGTTTTGGAGTTGTTGGATTGTGATGAGTTTGATGAAGGAAACGAAGAAATTCCATGAGCCTCCGTAACGTAGCTCTGAGCAGCTCACGTTTCTGCCCCGCTGATCTCAAAACAGCTTGCACCGACAATTAAAGCAGAAGTAAGCAATCCGGTCGTTTTGGCTAACTTCTTGTCAGCCGATGGAGTTAGCAGTCCCCGCCCTCGTCCCTACGTCACCACATTCACGCGCATCCCTTGGCTGCACACACAGAGAGGACCGCCCCTTTATGCTGTTCTCTCTCCTCATTGGATAAAGGTTGTAGGATACAAGGAAAGTTTTCTCCTCGGCTTACAGCAGAGCAGAGTGACTGACAGACCCGTGTTTCGGACCAAACACTCTATATAAGTGATTGCTGTCGGAAGATATAACTATTTAAGACTTATATTAACACAAATATTCCGCTTACTTCTGCTTTAAAGGTAACGAACCTACTCCTAAAACTATAGGGATTATGGCAATGGGCCAATTTGCCAAACTGTTGAACTAATCCTTTTATCCAGGCCTCAGAAATATGTTTGTATCTTATTTCTATTTCCATCTACAATACACTGCCTCTTTTCCCCCAGTGGTCTTATGGTATCTTAATGTGGGAGCTGCTGACCAGAGGTGCAAGCCCATACCCAGATGTGGACCCCTATGACATCACACACTACTTGCTGAAGGGGCGTCGGCTTCCGCAGCCACAGTTTTGCCCTGATACTCTGTAAGAATAACAGCAGCTCTCTATGAATATAGTATAACACAATAGCTTCAATTATGTGTCCGTTTTATCTCAGTTAGTATATTATTCTTGAACTTAAAATGACCATCACTCTCTCATTTTGACATCGATTCCCTCCGCAGGTATTCAATCATGCTGGCGTGCTGGGACCCAGAACCTGAGTGCAGACCGAGCTTCCACAGCCTGGTTACAGAAGTACAACACATCCTGTCCTGCCTGGAAGGAGAGCACTACATCAGTCTGAAGGTTACCTACGTCAACCTAGACCAGCCAAGGCCGTACCCCTCCCTCAGTGGATCTGCAGATGAGGCTGAGGCCTCCGACTTGGACACAGACGGTTACTCCGCCAGCTGAGCGCCTCAGAGCCCCTAAGACTTTTCTCCGACAGGGACGGGATCCGGAGCATTAAAAAAGACGAGGGACAGTTTGCCTCGTGTGATCGTGCCAACGAATCTCAGGGCGCGGAAGCTTTCGGCCTCTGATTTAAGACATTGCAGTTTCTGAAAACTCTTAATAGAGCGGAGACAAAATTATGCTGGAAGTTCATCATCCGTATTTGTAGCAAAAAAGAGACAACATGTAGATGGAAGTAAATGTTTTTAACATCCAAAGCACGAGTGTGAATGAGACAAAGTGAATGTAACGTGCTTTTGTTGTCAGATTTATAGTATAGGATGTCGATTTTATATTATGCCTCCAAGTCAGTGTATTAGATACACATGGACTCTATGGATGCTGACTTGTGCTCAGGGGTCAAATACTTTATCTTTTTCACACATTTTTTTTTTTTTTTGCTAAATGAGGTTATAAAATGGATTATATCCCTTCATATTCCCCTTTTGTAGCCGTGCTTGCCAACTTGTTACTGGCTCGATGTGATGCAGGTCCAATCATGGACCCATGAGTCCGCACATTTCAACAAATCAATTTTACTGACACTCAGAAGCTCTGCACCTACTGAATTACACTTGCTGTGCATCTGTACCTGTCATTATCACTAGAGGGCAACCAAGGCCGCCTTCTCGTGCTTCATCCTTGAATTACTGCTGCAGTGACGCTCTGCACTACACAACACAGCTCAGCACAAAGGTGTTACACAAACAATATACTCTATTTATCTGCTGAGCAAATGTGACAAAGTCAGTCTTTCAGTCAGTCCCAATCAGCACAGCACAGCACAGCACGACTTATGGCACATTGTGGGGTTTTCTCTGTTTCTTGTGTATGCAATTAAAATGATCCCCACAGCAAATTAGACAAATTAAGGCATTTCAGAATGTATGCACTGATTTTTTTTTGCCTTTGCCGTATGGTTTAACCAAACAAATGGTTTATATTGTCCTGGGGATAATGACATAGGTTCTGAAATACTTGATTTTTGTTATCACTGCATTTCTTTCCCTCCTCTCCTCATTGAACTGTGCTTCGGGCAGCGCTGTAAAGAGTCTTTTTGGAACAAAAAACATGATTCATTGCACATGTTTGTCTGAAAAATGTGTCAACAAATGAAATGTCTCCCAAGACTTGGTTTTTCTAACCACATCCTGAACAAACACTAAGAAAAAATGAAAGCCGCAGATGGGCAAACAAGACAGTTCCAACCTCCCCCCGAACAAGTACAGTAAGTTTTATTTAGTGTTTGGGTGAAGGTAAAAATAAAAAAAAGGGAGAAAACTTGAGCAAGAGGAAGCAGAAGATGAAACAAACTGTCGAGTGCAGTGACACAGGTCTGAGGCAGCACGGCTCTTGTTCTCTGCCAGGTGGGAGAGGGGGGAAACAGACTGTTAGAGGCCTGAAGTATGTCAGCTCATCCAGAGTGAAAACCACATGCTTCTGTCTAATCTGTGTATCTAGCATTTGTAATACTCTATGAATAATTTATGGATCTAAAAAAAAAATGTTTTTTTTTTCACCCCCTCACCTTCAGGTACTGGAAAGGTGGCGGTAATAATGACAAGTGCTGGCTGTGTTCAGGTGGGGGCTCAGGATTTCAAAATGATGTGATGTTTCCAGATAAAGTCTAAACACAAAAAAAAATTGATATTTTTTTTCTGCTGATAACAATTGTGACAGAAGAGATTCACCTGTATTAACAGGGTCAAATATGAAATGCATTATGCATCGGTGGTTAGTGGTCAATTGTAGATCTGCTCACTGCTGTGAAAATCCAGATACTGAAGGAGTTTCTACCGGCTGCAGATGATGAAGAGGAGATGAGGTTTGGGGAAGAAGGGTAAAGCAATGAATAAATTTAATGAGCTGTATATGAACTCACAGTGAGGGAGAAACACAACAAATACCTCCACCTCAGCTCTGTGGGCAGCCAGATATAAAGGCTTTCAGATGCCACGATATAGCTTTAAGTCTTTACTAGGTGACTGTGCTCTTCATAGTGTCCCCTGATTGATTTGCCAGTACATCCTCTGGGGTTTGAACACTGGCACTGAAATCAAAATTCAAATGAGAGATAAAAGCATTAGCTTTGATGAAGAAGGCGGGGGGAGGAAGTGGTATCATCAAATAGTTTTTTTTTGTTTTGACCACAAGTCTTTGATATATATTATTTTATTATTATTATTTATGTTGTGTTATTGTATATGGACAACCTCCAGGTAATTCTCTCAAGGAAAGCCTGTGAATATTCTCATTCATCCAGGTCATAGTTATCTCAAGGAAATTTAAATCAAACGCAACTGGACTTGGTTATTTGTCTTAGAAGACGTTTCACCTCTCATCCAAGAGGCTTCATCAGTTCATGCTCGCATCTGACCAGGCTGGGACTGGTCCCTCTTGGATGAGAGGTGAAACATCTTCTAAGACAAATAACCAAGTCCAGTTGCGTTCGATGTAAATTTCCTTGAGATAACTATGACCTGGATGAATGAGAATATTCACAGGCTTATTCCAGGTAATTCATTTTGCAAAGAATCTTAAGATGCTAAGAGAAAGAGTGAGTCTGCTCACTTGTGGATTAACACGTGTGTTGATGGGCTTGACTTTGATACAAAAAGAACTAATACCCAAAATATTTATTGAGAATATATTGATTTTACCAGGTGTTAAGTTAACCTTTTTACACATTGCAGAGATTAAATAGTCTGCCATTTATTTGGCTTTGCACTGTAAAGGAGGGATCTTGCATGTTAAAGCCAGACGTGTTGTGGCTGTCTTTCAACAAACTTCAGCCGCTGAGGAACTTAAAGCTCTTTTGTGACACGTCCAAAAACTCCATGGGTCCACGATCAGTTTAAAGTGTTTATTGTGACAAAAATCAAAAAGGAGCCAGCAAGCAGTTAGGGAAAATAATACGTGCCCTTTCAATAAATAATAATAATGATACTGGTGAGATGGTAAAGTGAAAATGACGGTGAATTGACGGTCAACAAAAAATATATGAGCTTAGTTCTCTCTATCTCTTTGTGTTCGAAACTCCCGCCACCACACACACACACACTAAAGAAAATAACCACACCCCCTCAATGTGCACGCAAATGACATAATCAACGCAATTAACTGTGTTCTCCTGTCACTGTACTGTTTTTATGTTTTGGGACTCCGGATGGAAATTAGCATTGCTGCTATAATCCGGCACATTTACATGTTTTTATATGTACATTGATGTGCACTGTCCCACCCAAATAAACAAATAAAGTAAAGTAAGCAAACCTAAAGCAAAATGGCAGGCAAAAATATATTTAAGCTTCTACAGCCAGAAATAGATCAATACAGCGACTCTAATATGATGTGAATGTGACGTAAATCCAAGTCGAGAGAACCTGGATGACATGTCGCCTATAGCCTGTGAGGAGCAAATCAACTTTCATGAATAAAATTTCCCTTTAATGACATTTGCCTGGATTTGGGGCAAATAATGATCTCATGGTCACAGATTGATTTAACCCATCACTGATGGATCAATGAAGGACCTGGTTCTCAGAGCGAAACTCCTATATCAAGTGTCAGTTGCTCTATTTATTTAAAAACAAAAGCAGCAGACATGTTCCTCCCCCTCTTACACATACACAGCCCATCACAAGCTCAGTGAGCTGCTCTGACAGTGGACCTCTAAAGTGTCTGGTCTAAAATTCCTTTTGTTGTCTTCAAGTGTATATATTTATAAATATTTTACACCTTCATTTCACACTGCCCTGGTTTTGCAGCGAGGTTTCGGTTGGAATCTGCGAAACTGCAAATGCCATGCAGCAGCTGTTGTGTGATCCGTGACAAACTAGGCAAGAGGACGGAAACTAGCTAGTCCTGGCTATTGGTTTCCTGCTGAAACTTTACACACAGATTTGTGTTCCACAGATGGGAGAACACGGGATAAATAGACAGTTAGCACAGTTGGTTTTGACTGTGGACACCTGGCATCCCCCCCCCCCCCCCCCCCCCCCCCATGAGTTATAGTGACGAACAAGGATGGGCCACTGCTGGTTTTAAATTGCCAAACATGAGTGTTGCCAGATTGGATCAGCTGACAATGAGCTGAGTGAGGAGGGGGGATTATTCAGCCTGGTATAAGATAAAATGTATGCCCACACCATTCCTCTTGAGACACTACAGAGAGTTTACTTACTGTAGAAACATTCAGTAACACATTAAGCATTATGTGGACATCCAAATGTGAGCTGTGAAGCAGAGGATCACCGGCCCCGTCACATCTGATTGATGACAAAACTCTGCTAAAATGTCCATTCATGCTCTCTGTCTGGGATTCATCTGTGTCGTGATTGAACTGAGACGGTCATTGAGCCAGCGTTTGGCTTTGTTGGAATTCACGGCATGAGACGCTCTGCATTGCACCACTTGGTATAAAAACAGCCCGAGGAATAAGAATGATATTCAATAAATAAACTTACCTGATTCGCTGCCGACGAACCTCTCCACGCAGGTGTTTTTTGAGCTGGGCTGGGTATGTATTCACAATCTGAGGTTTCTCAGCATCGCTCAAGGTCTCTCAGCTTTTCAAGATGTTGGTGAGAAAAAAAGAAAAAAAAAGTCTGCAGAGGGAGACAGGGAGGGGAAATATGAAAATGCAATAAAAGAGAAAATATTGGACTAGTCAAATGTCATGTTTTCCTTGGTATAAAATGCTTCAATATTTAACAAATAAGTTGTAAATAATGTAAGTATATTTGCATTTTTCTCTGAGAAATGCACAAAAGAAAAGCTCAAGCCTACAGCATGGTAATATTATATAAATATATCAATTTCATAAGCTTAGCCTACACTCTTTAATCACCATGTTTCTTAAGTAAAGGACTGATTTCCATAACTTTTTGTGCAAATATCTGCATACAGGTTTGTAGCCTTTCTCACACTTTTGTTCTCTGTATTGAATCGGTTGTCCTTGAGCTTGTGCACCATCAGTAGATACGTGAGGCAATCCTCCTCCCTTTCCCTCGCTCTTCTCCATTGTTGCGCTGCATTCAGAGGGAGGATGAAGAGCTGGGAGGTCACAGATGGAGAGAAGTGTTATGTTTGTTCCCATCTCTGCTCTCTCAGTGAATGTCTCCACAGATGGGATTATACTGAAAGGCAAACACACATTTGCAGAGCAATTCAAGTGCCTGGGAGGCAATGAGGCCACGGCAGGCACGCAGCTAACTGTCCTTTTTTTCATCATCCGTCTCGTTGTCAGTGAGAGGCGTTTTGTGACTTAAAAACTCACACTTTGTTCCTGCTAACAGTCAGGTTGTAAACACAATATGTATTGTCCATATTATTAAGATAACTACACAGATGTAATTGAAGTTGGGGTGGATATCTTAAAGGGATAGTTCAAGATTTTGGCAAATTGGCCCATTGCCATAATCCCAATATTTTTAGGAGTAGGTTCGTTACCTTTATTTGTCAGTGCAAGCTATTTTTAGAACGGCAGAGCAGAGCCGCGAGCTGCTCAGAGCTACGCTACGGACGCTAATGGAATTTCTTGGTTTCCCTCATCAAACAAACGCTCTTGTGGAGAAGTTGTGACCTGCACATTCAACACGCTATGCGATAATAATGGAATGTTACGAGACAGAGTTGTTTTCGAGGCAAATGCAAAGACGGCTTGCCGAAAAACTGCCTCCGACGGGAATGCGCATCAGCGGTTTTGCATGAATTTACCTCGAAAACAACTCTCGTAATGTTCCCTTATTATCTCATAGCGTGATGAATGTGCAGGTCACATGGAGTTGTTGGATTGTGTATTTGATGAGTTTGATGAGGGAAACCAAGAAATCCCAATGTAGCCTCCGTAGGGCTCTGCTCCGCCACTCTAAAAACAGCTTGCACCGACAATTAAAGGTAACAAACCTACTCCTAATACTATAGGGATTATGGCAATGGGCCAGTTTGCCAAAATGTTGAACTATCCCTTTAAGACTTCTACCTAAATATAGGCTGGCCTTCTCATGTGGTGTGACGGAACTGCAGTTTTTTCCACGTACCGGCTCACTTCTGCATTAATAATGAAACAGATTTCGTCAACACCCATGTTTATGAATTTTTCATACTATGATGTGGTACCATTAAACTGCACATGTAACCATAAGATTGTGTGTTCACAGGGGATAGTGTTAGAAACACTGTGTTCCTCTCTGACTGATGTATAAAACAAACACAACTCTAAATATAAACTGTTTATGCCTCACTGCTCCGCATGTATTTTCCTATATTACATATAACCATTGTTCTCCTCACAGTTTTTTTCCCCAGTTTATATTCAGATTTTATAAATGACATAACCGAGTTTATGTCCAGCCAGTCAAAAACTAAAACTCAACAAGAAATTATGTAAAGCACCCTGCGTAACTCCTCTTATGAGAATTGAGTGGGATCATAACATAGTGTATATACTGTACATGGGCCTAACATGAAGTACCTGCAGCAACAAGGCTGTAGGTTTATTGTTAGACTGCATTACAACAGTGGCTAATCTACCTCATCCAACACAAACCCTACAACACACAATAACCAACACTGAACATTTTTAAATCTAATATACTGTATACAATAGCTCTATATAACAATGTCTTTATCAACAAAAAATAAAAATAAAAATCTATTTGCTATATTCCAAATTTGATTAATTGAGCTCCTGTCTTCACTTCCCCTCCTCAGAAGAAGTACATAAAATCCTATGGAGGTGGATTCAAACGTTAACACTATTTTTTGCGAGGTTTCAATTGGAAGCATAATTAGCTACAACTTCATCAACTGTCACTGATTGGACACTTGGAAGCTATTATAAGCAAATTGATGCTTTAAGCATTATAATTGTATATACACAGTATAAAGTGCTCACAACAGTTTTTGCTCCCATTATAATTCTATACCTACTGATGAAATTGGTTTGGTTGTTTATAGATACCGCTTCAGCCCATGGTATTTTTGGGTGATAGGATAAAATCCAGGTGAGTCATACTCGTGGCACTCTGACAGTTTTCCGTTGCTATAAAGTCCCACAAAATCAGGCTGTTTAATGCAGCGTTTGGTGTTCGCTGCCTGCAGGAACGCCAGCCAGACTACCCTTAAATAACCAGATGCAGCTGAAGTTGAGTGAGTATGGCAGGGGGTGCGTTCACTTAATACCGTTTGCTAACCGAGGTTGCGTAACTACACACTGGCCATTTGACAATTCAGCAACAAACAGCATACTTTATTAGATCCCACAATCTATATAGTTCAGTTTAATTCACTGACGTCCGTCTCCTATTTCTGCTTTGCAAGTTTTTTTTATGACCAGATTTAGACCTATTATTATCCTCGCTGCAGAAAAGAGATAAGAAGAGACGGAGGAGATTCTACATATACCTATGGCCAATAACATTTTGTACCTACCAGTAAATAAGAGATCACAGCGTGTACAAAATGTCTAGCTGGATCTCGCTAACAAGTGTTTAAGTAGTTCTGTCTTTGCCAGTGTCCTCAGCAACATTTTCTTTTCTTTTTTTTTCCCTCTGGCAACGGTTTTGAAAGAATCACACTTCAACATTTGCTGAGACTGTGTCAAGTTTTTAGTTTCACACCAGGCCCCCAGCTCCTGGAAGCAGCTCAACAGTATGCGGTGGGTTTCAGCGTGTACTGAGATGGACGGACAAAACACGCGGCCATTTGGTGTCATCATCGTCATGCACATTCATGAATACTGAGTGAAAATGTTCACACCTGTGACTGGCACATCAACCCCCATTTGAGGCTCAATCATAACCAGACAGCTTAGAAAACAATAGTACTATATCAAGACATTACATGACATGGCATATAAACTGCAAGGGGGTGGAGGTTGCATATTGGAAAAATAGTACCTATATTATGTGTATATTTAATATTTAAAGTACACACTATTAAGCATTAGTTAAGCATTAATAAATACTGAATTCTTTATTTATAAAGCATGAATACTCATTAGTATGTCATTTATAAAGTGAGTGCTTAACCCTAACCCTATGAGTAAAACATGTTTAACTGTGTTTATAAACTACATACTAATGAGTATTCCTGTGTTATAAATGATGAATTCAGTATTTAATGCTTAACTAATGCTTAATAATGTGTACTTATTATAAAGTGTTACAGATTATGAAACATCGCAATGGACATATGATGATGATGGCATGGGAATGTGGCTGCAATGTTTTTCTTTTAAAGTGACATGAAGGACCATCAAGTCGAAGCAGCAAAGGGTGACCAAAGTGAAATCAGTCACCGTTTACCTCTGCGAAACCAGATCTAAGAAAAACCAATATGAAAACAGACAGACGTCAGCTATCATCAGGGGCCCGTTTGAACACAGGCCCATGCTTGTCATGCAAACCGCTGATTCACCATGCCACACATCCCTCAAATGCCACATAAAAACTACACTACACTGGGATCTGAGTCCATCACAGAAACTCAAAAGTAAATTCAGAAACTCAGTCCTGGTTGGCTCTCATTGGTCAGTCGGGTTTAGACGGGTCTGTGGACAGAAAAGTGTGTATGAGAGAGATTTTCTGTTATGCTGATCTGAATTTGTCTTCCAAAAGCCCTGTTGTGGCTTGTGAGCCTGTTGCTATGACAACCATCATTTGATACCAGTGGTGTGTAGGAAGGCACAGAGATATGGTTGAAAATTAGCAAACTGCTTTATGCATGTTTTATAATCTATTCATAATTTCCATGTATGTGTGTTTGTATCAGGGGAATAAATAAAAGGAAGAGCGGAACAAAAAAAGAAAAAAAAACATTCATTCAACACCGGATCATGTTCCTTCTCATGATTAATTCAAGAATTATTATACTTCATGTGCCTCAAAGTGAATGCTTCACTGTCAGTATATTAAATATTATTTTATTCTTTCTATTACTAATTCACAGAATTGCATCTATCCATAGTGGGCAGCCAGGTGACCTGTATCACCTTGATCCTTGCAAGGAGGTGAATATTTATAATTAGTTTGGTCTGCAGTAGGCCTATGTAAATGAATAATTTTCTGTTTTTGGATGTAGAAATACCTTTGAAATTAGAAGCATTCAAATTTGGGCTGATGGGAATTCTTTATTGATTAAAAAGAAGTTTTTTTGTTGTTGTAGCAGTAGATAGTGACCATTGAATAAATCAGTCATGATAATAGTAATAAGTTTTGCGATAGGTGTGATCATGGTCTTCATCAAATAACGTTAAGAGGTTAAATATGGCTATAAATAATAGTACAACATTCCTAGATGTTAGTCTGATCTACAAAATTGAAGTAGAATTGACATTTTCATCATGTTTAAGGAAAAAACCTATCCCTGCTTTTGCAATTAAAATCAGCATACAACACAGTGAAGTGTAATATAGTGGTATTGTGCAATCTGTGGCTTGCAACAATTAAGAAAAGACTTTTCACGAGGGTGATTAAGTGCCAGTGCAGACCCAAAGGCAGCTCCATAAACTCTGAGTTAGCACAAGAGAACTCAGAGACAAATTGCCTTTCCACATGAGCAGAGAAACTACAGTAATTACAGAGATATGAGACCTTTGAAAGACACTAAGTAATTTATTGTTGTTGTTTTTATCCCAAGAGTATGACCTAATGACAGAGTATACAGTACCAAACTATAGATCGTTTCCAATTAAGTATTAAGAGTTGGAAAAAAAACATAGGTTACATAATATTTTATCACCAATATCTCATTCGTCTCCAGGGATGTTCACAATGAAGTGGATCATTATGGACTGTTGTTGGCTTTCACACAGAAATCATGTATGCACCAGCAGTTACAAGCAGATCAACATTATGGACATCCGGTCTTGCTGTGTTGTGGTAGCTATGGTAACCTGAAAGAGCACCAAATGTTCTACTTGAAGTGTGAGGGTATCATCTGTGACACTGTGCCTCCCTCCATCTCCGGAGCCAGAAACAGTCCAAATCCGCATGACTTCTCCAACTGGCTAAATGATTTAGTCTTTAAAGAATGTGTTCACACTGCAAATCCATGCATACCGTCGCTCTGGTCTTACTTTCTGGAATGATGTTTCCCAGAATGGTTTTCAATACGGGTCACATAGGGCGGAGGCAGGGTGGCTCACACCCTGGACTGGTCACCAGTCTATTACAGAGCAGACATAGAGACAAACGTCACACACAGACACACACTCACATTCATGCCAATGGACAATTTAAAGGGATAATTCAACATTTTGGCAAACTGGCCCATTGCCATAATCACTATAGTTTTAGGAGTAGGTTTGTTACCTTTAATTGTTAGTGCAAGGTATTTTTAGGACGGTGGAGCAGAGCGGCGAGCTGCTCAGAGCTACGTTACGGAGGCTCATGGGATTTCTTGGTTTCTCTCAAACTCATCAAATACACAATCCAACAACTGGAACGGAACTTTACGAGACGGAGTTGTTTTCGAGGCAAATGCAGAGACTGCTTGCTGAAAAACTGTCCCTGAAGGCAATGCACATCAGCGGTTTTGCATGAATTTATCTTGAAAACAACTCTGTCTCGTAACGTTCCGTTATTATCTCATAGCGTGGTGAACGTGCAGGTCCACCAGAGTGTTTTGGAGTTGTTGGATTGTGTATTTGATGAGTTTGATGAGGGAAACCAAGAAATTCCATGAGCCTCCGTAGCGTAGCTCTGAGCAGCTGATCTAAAAATAGCTCGCACTGACAATTAAAGGTAATGAACCTACTGCTATGACTATAGGGATTATGGCAACGGGCCAATTTGCCAAAATATTGAACTATCCCTTTATCAGTCCACCTATATGCATGTTTTGGACTGCGGGAGGAGGCTGGAGAACCTGGAGAAAACACATGCAGACATGGGGGGAACATGCAAACTCCACCTACAAAGGCTCCAGGCCTGGGAATCGAACCAACAACCGTCTTGCTGAGAGCCCCGTTTATAATCATTTTGTAAGAGCAACAGCCAGTAGAAGAAAAAAAATCTAACTCAGTCAGTCAGTCTGGCCCCGCTGTTGCACTCAAGCCAAAAATGTCAGACTGATCTATTTGATTCTGACCTTTATTCTGATGCTTGTTTGTTCATGATTTCATTTCAACACACAATGCCCACTCAGTAGTAACATCCTTTTTTTTATTTTTATTCTTAAATAGAACTTCTTCAGGCTAAAAACTGTCTTTTAGATGACTAATCTGATAAATAATCTTTTTTTAAGTTACGTGCATGTTGTTCACATGTCCCTTTGTATGACCCGGGCTATTTTCTTGCTGCTGTAATAGCTGTCAAGGTCTCTGCTTGTGACGTGTGTGAGAAGCATGCTTTCAACCCTTCAGAAGTTTCCAGCACAGATCCCTGCGACTATTGGCTTTGGTTTCTATGACAACTAAGTTGAGCTATAAGTTGACTCATCTTTTACAAGCATGAGCATGAGTACAGGATTGTGGAGAAGAAAAATATTTTGGTCAGAAAATCATCTCGGAGCCAATCCCGCACTGCCGAATAGAAAAGAAATCCAATTACTTAAAACTGTGAAAGAAAAAAATCTGCCAGTGGAATGGGATTTTTTATTTTATTTTATTTATTTATTTTACTAACATATATTACCTACCTGGAATGTTTCTCATTTTATTCTCTTACAACCATGCATTTCTATGTCAGGGCTACATTTCAAACAGTGCATGTGTTTGAACATAGAGAACTGACTTTGCTGTACACCTCATCCTTTGTTGCTCATGGATTTCTGCCTTTTAAAAACATTAGAGAGGCTTTCATTAAAACTTTAATATATGTCTGCTGCAATAGAGTCCACCTCTGAGATGACAATGGTGATATTTATTTTTGATGATGTTTCTCACTTTGTGATTTGCTCACAATCTCAAGCAGCACAGAAATGCTCTGTGATATAAACAAAGCGCACAATGTCTGAAATGCCGCTGCGAAGATACAGATGAAAAGACAGACATGATGAAACTGTGAGGCAGGCGAGTCACTCGAGTCCATTCATAGACTTACAAATGCTGGATTAACTAGATGCAGCCATGGTAACATGAGGATGAGCAGTGCAGCCTTGAGTAGTTTTAGAGAAGCACAGTGAGATACTGCCTGCGAGCTTCGTGACGCAGGTTCCACTTTTGCGTATGCCTCTGCCATACGACAGACTAAATAGCCTTCCTGTGGATAATTACAACTGATATAAATCACATTAGAGGAATAGACTCCATCGGGCGTTGTTTGTGATGGGAGGGAATGAGAAAGGCTCCTCTTTTTTTATCAGTTATTTTCACCCTCATTGAAATACACAAGCCCAAAAAAAAAAAAAGACATTGAGCACTGACTAATAAGTGATGACATACACGGGCCTTTTATAAAAACAGCTACAGTGTTTTGGCTGTAACCAGTTTCTTATTCATCCGACAGATACAATCACTGTTTGAGGATTAATTCCATCCAATACACATGTAGGTGAGTGGCAATGCAACGCAACTGTGACAACTGATTTCATGGCGCAGCTTAAAATATTGAGAAAAACAGAATAACTGAATTAAAACTGTGCCAAATGAAAGGCAACAGAAGACCTACTGAAATATGATGAAAGAGAGCGTGTGCTCTGAGCCCAAGGTCTGAGACAGGCCTACCAATACATTTAAAACAGGTCAGGTGAAAGTTAAAAGAATCCTTTTTTAAGCATTTCTATCAAAACGTGTCAATAATCGTCACATGTGTGAAAATGATCCAAGTCTGAGGTTCTTCTCTGTGATATTTGTTTGTCCAAACTGACTTTTATACTCTTTTTCTTCTTCTTTCAAATGGCACCGAACATGGCAATATCCATATCCCTTAAAAGGCTGTTACTATGGTGACAGCGCACCAAATGGTGCAGGTCTATGACAATATAGCTATTATGTCACACACACACACACACACACACACACACATACAACATAGAGCTGCACATATGGCTTTCACGCATATTTTAGCAACCAATACCTCGATATACATGCACTGATGGAAAGTGCCCTGTCTCGTTGCTGTCATGTTGTGAGTTACGACTTGTTCCAGATGTATTTGAGTCTCCTGCACCCTGGGGTGTCTCTTTAAATGGAGATACTTCACCTTTCGTCTGCAGAATATCCAAATCTAGGGTGTACCTGAGCTCTATTTTTAAAGCAATCCTCCCCACCTCCTCACTACTTTTGTTGAGCAAATGCTTTTGTTATGCTGTTGCTATACTGCGCCACTGGGGTTATATTTATATTTCTAAAGTGTGCTCTTCGCTTTAAGCATTTATCTCTCCCCATCAACATTCAGGTTCAGTATCTCAGATTGAGGCCTAGAAGACTCTTTTTCAGACTTAGACAGCTGACATGGAGGTGATTGACTCCCTCCTGCAGTGGAGGATTTGAGAAGGATTATAAACCTCCCACTCTGATATAATGACAATGATATAAGGGATTCCAGGACTCCAATTTATGATACAGCACAACTTGTTCCGCTCAGACAACCAGAGTTTTGGAGAGCAATGTGATACCGAGAGTCAGAAAAAAGAGAAGAGTACTGTAGGTGGTTTTATGGGTAGGTGGGGAGCAGGTTAAAGATGCTCCATCGCTCTCTTTCCTGTTATCCCAATGGCCTTTTAGCGGCATTACTCATTTTAGGAAAGAGACACTCCTGTTACATAAACCAGAGCTGCCTACCAGCTAAAATCCCCGCAGATCCTCTGTATACCTGAACGTAATTGGAAAGTATCGCCGATGGTCAGATCAGTTTTCTCTCCAAAGTGTTTGCCGCATGCAGAGAGCTCTGCATAAAGCTGAAGGAGTCATGCAGCCAGGTAACTTCAGAGATTTGAAAGACAAATGAGACAGAAAAAGAAAAAAAAAAGAAGAAAATATCGTTTCCGCCGTCTTGCCTCCAGACATTTTCACACCAAAACATTGAAGTTGCTATGTGACACAGACAGGAAAATTTTTATCAGTGAAGAGGATGAGGATGTCACCTTGCTCCAGCAGTGATTTGACAGAGAGGCTGTCGGTGTTGTTTCTACCTCACTTCACATCTCTTCCAGGGGCTCGAGCCGTACACAGATATCACCTGGTAGAAATGGACAACTCTCTACTCAGGCTTTCCTCTGGCTTGTTTTGATGTTATGCATGCAGCTCTGAGGTTGAGAGACAGTCCATGTACTATTAATCTGCTATTCCTTACATTGCCTATAGAACTTTCCATCTCCCTGGTTCCAGGTTATTTCTGGTCTGACAATCAGCTTGCAGCAGAGATTTGAACACACTTAAATCCCTCACAGATACTATAAGACGAGATATTTAACATGCACATCAGAAACCAGAGGGCAATAACAGATGAAGACAGTAGCCCCGTGCTTCTCGGCCTCTGGGATCCAGTCAAACACATCAAGAAGATCTCCCCTGTCTTTAAAGATAGAACTGTTGCTGGCTCGGAGCCCAGTAAAGCAGGTGAGCGATTCTGAGATGGTTTGGTTTCACTCGAGCTTCGTCTCAGTCGATCACTGTGGGATATCTGCCTCTCCGCAGGTTGGCGTTTCACACTTTGAAGAGGCCTGCATCGGCTGAGAGTACAGAACTGGATTCTGCAGCGCGGTGTGGCGAAAATCAGCAGAGCTGTCTACCATCAGCTCCTCGCTTATTAACGCGATAGACGGGGGGCGATGGCTTTTCAACATTCAGGGATTGTGTCAGAATGAATCAGAGTAGAAGGGCTGATTCTCTAAGCTGTCACTGGATCATGGTGAATGTGCATTTTTCTTTAGATCAACAGGTGTATGACTCTACTATACATGTTCCTGCCTTGCTTGTTCATCTCATTTTTTAAGATTCAACTTTTTGTTGTGAACCTACAATGAGCCTAATCAAATGGAGAGACTCAGTTCATTCTAAGACTGTACACCAGGGCTGTCAAATGTACAGTTGGCGTGCCAACACCGACCTGCCAGGGGGTTCAGTCGGGCCTTCAGGATGAACTTGCCAAGTGAAAATTATACAGAAGACAGGAGAGGGATATAATATTGTTGAAAATGCATCATCTATCTATCTATAACAAACAGAACATTTTAGAGTTCTCATTATTTGTAGAATATTAGGCTATGCTATTACTTTACTGGTCCGGCCAACTTGAGATCAAATTGTGCTGTATGTGGCCCCTGAACTAAAATGAGTTTGACATCCCTGCTGTACACCATCCAGGCCTTGCTCTCCTTCACTCTCATTTAATAAGAGCGAAGGAAAGGTGGCTCATAATTTCAAATCAGACACTGTAACACATCCAAACAAACAATGTGATCAGAGATCTAAGAGGAGAATAAGTTTTTTTTTTTTTTGACAGATGGGACATTTAGGAGATTGTCTCATTGACTGACAGGCTCTAACTTTGTGTGGTCAAAAGAAAAAAGAAAAAAATGTTTTGACCCTGCAGCTTCCCTTCGGTGCTGGACAGCTGACGAGCAGCCTCCAGCTGAGCATCACCGCTAAAAGTCTTCAAAATGACGCCTGCTTTTGTCAAAAACATTTGCTGCACAGATGCGCACACACGTACGCACACACGGTCGTACACCTTGCCTCTCGCACAGGCGCGCACTCACACACACACACACACACTTCCCCTCCTTTCTGCATCATAGCCCGCTGTTACCATCACACGTTCACGTAATACTCCCATGAACAGGCAGGCTTGTTGGAAATGCTCGAGGATCTTAAGCCTCTCTGACAGCGCGCGCCGGCTGTAAAAAAGAAAAAGAAAAGAGAAAATCATCCAAAGAAAAGAAAAAAGTGAAGCCGCAACAGGAGAATATTCCTGTTTTAAAGACAGATTGGATTATTGATCATTATCCTTTTTACTTCACTGAAGGTAAGTGAGATCAGTTTGGTTTATACCGTCATAGAAATGCAAACCACTGCGTGAGAAGTGAAGAATGTTGAGGAATGTTCTCGGATATTTATCATTCAGCCTCTGTCCTTTAGCCCCTCGCGCCGTGAAGCACGGGACGCAGCATTTGTTTCTGAAACTTTTGCATCCATCACACATTTCGCTGGGATTATCAGCAGACAATGCTCGCGTGGTTTCACAAAGCTGCAGGATAGTTTTCATTGCGACCTGTTCAGCTGCAACATCACTGAGTCCAACCGGTGGTGATGCGCAAATCCTGTAGGTACACAGCCTAAACTCTCAGGATGCTCCCGCATTCAGCTTGTCTGTACATTTCCAGCCTAAAATAATCGACTGGAACCTGTTTTATTTTATTATTATTATTTTTTTAATTGATTCATTTTTTTTTCTTGCTGTTACAATTGACACTTTCTACTCATTGCGGGGCGCTCAGCAAGTTCGGTGACATATCAGGTGTATGTAGTGTAGTTTACAGAGGCTCCAACTGCGCTTCAGATTTACATAAGGCGTGCTCTTGTTGCACTCAGACTGCAGCACTTCTTCAATTCACATTTCCACAGTCTCACAGTCTCGCGGTGTCCCTGCCTCCTTGTCATTATTTGTCATCATTTCACACCCAACGAGCCTGTGATTTGCAATACCCACTTAGTGTTCAAAACCGCCACTTCATGATGATACACCCTACGAGGAGGGGAGAAGTGCTTGTGCACGAGCTTGTCCTTCACTGAATAAACCATACAGGTGTGCGAGGAGGATGCTCCATGCCATCCCAGCAGTTGTGGAAATTGATTCTGATCAAACCCAAGGCATCACATGAGCAGCCTATTATATTGGCTATAAAAAAAGTTTGGGAAGCCCAGGCTGCACAGTTAAGAATAGACTCATCTGGTGGTGAATCTTGTGTAGGAGCAAACTAAGAGCAGAAACAGTTTGTGGAGTGTATCATGATACAAATAGAGTAGTATAATGAGTCACTGACATTTTGAAATTGAATAAAATGTAAGCTTTATAGTAGGGCATTTGAAAAATACAAGAAGATAGAAAAGAAACAGATGTGTAACTGACTGTATGAATAAGGGACTTTCAGAAATACTATCACACACCATCATGTTTTTAGGTGTAAATGTCTAGATGGCTTGTTCTGAGAAACATATATATAAAAAAAATCATCAGTGCATTGACTGTTTTAAAGATTTACTGAAACAGAGTTAAAACCACTGGTTTATGTAACAGGCTTCATGCTGCAGTGAATGTGTTACCTGTGCCGTGGTGTGTTTCACTGGGCATTCAGCTGGAGTTAATTAAGTTGAAGTAGCTGTCAGATGGCTGGGACTCACACTGTTTTCTGATGAAGGTGGTAAAATGAATATTAATTGAGTAATTATTCACTATGATTATTTTGGCCGCCGCCCCGGTGGATTTTGGATCGGTAAACTCTGGGTTTCAGTCGCACGAAGTGGCAGTGGTCTTGGGCGGCGGTGTCGACGAGAGCTATTCTGTACAGGCAGTACCATGGTGCATACTGGAGCACTTGGTAACCATGGCAACAAAACAACATCAGAAGAAACTGGTCAGATGAGCCCAGCGATGCTTGAAGAAGAGATGAATGGTTTGACTCAATGCATAACAGAACCCAGCACAAAAGAGGAGCGATTCATGCCCGTCAATACTTTTTTTTTTCTCCTTCACCTCTCTGGACAAAAAAAAAAAGGACACGTCTCTATACCCTGTGTTCCCCCCTCTTGATAGGCTACAATGAAGGTGTAAAAGTGGTCTTTGTGTTTGCAGCTAGCACCAGTGGCATTCAGATCTTAAACGAGGCATTAGAGGATTTAACATTTTGGCTCAGGCAAACGTCACCACCATCTGCCCCCTGTCACCAAGCCTTCCCCTTTGAAGAGGCTCGACTGTGGCTCTCTCTGGCCTGCTGCCACCGTCTGACATGGTTTTGACCAACAAACCTGAGTTCCAAAATAGCAACATAAAAAAATTATTTATTTAGAAAAAGGTCCCTCGTGCCTATCCATGTTTATAAAGGGTACTAAAAAAAGAAGCCTGAAAAATGATAACAACACGACATCTAGTCTGGAGGCTGCAGTAATCCAGTAATTTGACAGAAAATTGAAACTCGAGATGGACTGTGCCCCCAAATTCCTCTCAGAAGATCTGCTCCCACTCTTACTGCAATCACACACACACACACACACACACACACACACACACACACACACACACACACACACACACACACACACACACACACACACACACACACACACACACACATCTAAGTACTTCCCATTAGACGCCAACAAAGTCTGCCTCAGGACCTATACCAAACTCTTAACAAGGCATCATCCAATTTTCATCTCAGCTGGGCAGCATGGCTCAGTAGGTGTGTGAGTTTTAAGGATAAGGATTAGTGTGAAGAGCTTTAATTGAGTCTGCCTTTAGATGAATAATTATAAGAAAGTCTCACACTCTTATGACCTAACGCTTCGTGACATGAATGGAGGATGTAAATATGTCAGTATAGATGTTTATGTCACCCAGTTATTGTATGAGATCAAGCTTTTAACATGTGAAATTTAAATTTAGCATCCCTGTCAGCCTGCTCACTGTGTTACTTAATGCCAGAAATCAAAGCCAAAATGTGTCAAGCCTTCGGCGAAGTTGGAGTAGGAGTGTCTGAGATATTTAAAACGTATTTTAGCTGTCCCACTCTGGCTGACAGTGTAACTGTGCAACAGCTGGAATAATGTTAAATGTTTTCCTCTTAATCTGATGTAGATTACTTGAATTGTGAACCTGATAATTATTGCAGTTTTCAACTGCCAGATCAGACAGCAGTGATCATGATGGTGAGACCCCTCATATCTCCAGTGTGTTTAATCTGGGCCTACGGAATCAGAGAGGTGTCAGAGTTGATTGATTGATTGATTGATTGATTGATTGATTGATTGATTGATTGATTGATTGATTGATTGATTGATTGATTGATTGATTGATTGATTGATTGATTGATTGATTGATTGATTGATTGAAGACTTTATTGAACAACATTAGACAAGTGTTCAAAAGGATTAAAAACACAATAAAGCCCAAAGGCTTATTTCCATTGTGGTCCTATTTGATGGTAGGTTGGTCAGTGTGGTTCTACAACAGCTGGAACATAGTGCATCACTCATCTTTGTTATCATTTGTCAAAAATAGATCTGTAGTAGGAGAAATCAACAACATATGAATGAATGAATGAATGAATGAATGAATGAATGAATGAATGAATGAATGAATGAATGAATGAATGAATGAATAGCTATTTCCGTACATAATCTCAAACTCTTTAGTGCCTTTAGGGCATTGTACTCCTCATATTCCTATCAGTCTTGTCAAATATAATATAATATAATATAATGACTGTCATGTAATCCAACGTGTATTGTGGTTGTTATCCCTAATAATGATGTTACACTAATGTATCCTGAAGTGCCTTGAACAACTGAATTAAAGCCTGCTACCTTTAGGAGAGAAGAGAATTCCTCTTTCACTCCTCTTTGTCTTTATCGATCTGTTCAGCCATGAAATCTCCAACCTAAACCGAAAGTATCAA
The DNA here is from genome assembly GCF_905171665.1 of Trachurus trachurus. Classification (NCBI taxonomy): domain Eukaryota; kingdom Metazoa; phylum Chordata; class Actinopteri; order Carangiformes; family Carangidae; genus Trachurus; species Trachurus trachurus. The sequence continues at coordinate 29,456,283 of NC_139896.1, forward strand.
AGTATCCTTATTCTCTTAATTCAATCTTAATTAAACCATGCAATAAGAAAGCATGCAGTTGCTTGCATGCATTGTGATATGGCCTTTTATCTTCTTCGTTACCTTCTTCATACAGTACTAATGGACACAGTGAAGTTTTCTCAGCAGCGAGCTCTGTGCCGAAAAAGCATTTACATTCCCATTAATGAAGAACACTTCATTCAGATCTTTCAAAAGGCAGAGATAAAAGACCTCTGATTCAGCAATAGTCAAGTGCCTTCTATCATTTTCTTCTTCCTCTGGCGAAGGAGAATGGCCTTTTATCTCTAAGATTGCCTTGAAAGGGGGAAAAAACAAGTGCGCATGAAATTCTGACTGACTTGTCATGTGTCCTGTGTTTGGTGCACTGCGAGTCAAGCCTCCAAGAGCAGGTGTTGGAATCAAAGATTCATTATGAGGTCTAATATTTGCTTTAAATTGTCTCACATCAGCCCCCTTACTCTGCCTAGCATGCATGATGTTGTCTGCTGGTGTGGCGTGACAAAGTAGCAGAGAGGCTCGTCCTGCATGTGATAAAATACTGCTTGCTTGAGACCATGAGATCAGCTGATCTGATGGTAAATAAGTTGTGTGATTAAGTGAGAGGCAGAAGACATTAACCATGAATCTAGATATTGTCCTTGCAGAATTCATGCAAAGGAGGTTATTTAGCTGAAGTATATTATCCTAGTGGTCCTCATAGACCAGACTAATGGTGAACTCACAGTCCTCCCTTTCAGGACAAGGAAAAGTCATGGTATTGTTTGCTGCATTTTGATGGAGAAAATGAACTGTTTTCGAGGTAAATTCATGCAAAAACGCTGATGCGCGTTCCCGTCTGGGGCAGTCATTTGCCTCGAAACATCTGTAACGTTACGTTATTATCTCATAGTGTGGTGAATGTGCAGGTCACAACTTGTCCACGAGAGCGTTTTGTAGTTGTTGGATTGTGTATTTAATGAGTTTGACGAGGGGAAACCAAAAAACCCCATCAGCCTCCGTAGCGTAGCTCTGAGCAGCTCGCAGCTCTGCTCCGCCGTTCTAAAAATAGCTTGCGCTGACAATTAAAGGTAATGAACCTATAGGGATTATGGCAATGGGTCAATTTGCCAAAATGTTGAACTATCCCTTTAAATTTTAAAAGTCCTGATGAATACAGGAGGTTCGAACCCTTCAGCTACTCAAAGTTAGCCTTTATGTGCAGGGACAGATGCTCTTAGTAATAGTGACTTACAAATGCTGGTCATTTGTGCTATATTGTCATAGTGTAGTTAATAAATCAGTGTTGAAAAACATTGTTGGCTCAGCTCATGTGAAATATGTATAAATCTATCAACAGACAGTGGGAAAAACTAGATGGTACTGTACTACAACCAATAAAAAAAAAATGACGACATTATGTGGTATTAAACAGTATTTCATCAGAACACACATTAAAAGTGATGAGCACTTGAATACAGTATACAATATATGACAGAAACCAAACCATATTACGAAAGTAGGTGGCAAGTCTTGCATCAAATATTTCTCCAACATGTATGCATATTTTGTTTCACTTTCCAGTAAATGACATGTCTGACCTTGTGCATCAATCTATGGTTGCATAAGAAAACAGCTTTGTGCTTCAAATCTCTACTGCTTATTATAAGGTTGGAGAACTTATTTTTGGTGTTGGTTTGCCATTTAGAAAGGTGTAACTTTATCAGTGTCTAAATGAGAATTTTATATGTTAGGTGAGTACAATGTCAGGGCTTTTTTTGTCTCTATTATTTTTGTCTTTATCTTTATTATTTGATTTTGTCATGTCTCTGGTTTAGTTTAGTAATTTCCTGTTTTCTTTTGAAAGATCCCTTGTCATCTTCCTGGCCTCTTGGGTTTCCCTCCTTAATCAGCCCTCTCATTGCCTTCCCTGTGTGTGTGTATTGTTCTAACCTCCTGTTGCCAGTTCATCTTGTCTACCTCGTCTCCCTCTCCATTCGTCCAGTTGTTATCATGTTCCCAGTGAGTTCTTGGTCTCCTTGTCTTCTGTGTAGCTTGGATCTCCTTTGAACTTTAACTTATTTTCTCTATAACTTTGCATTAGACCCATTGTTACTTTTTGGTGTTTGTCTGGGACTTAAGCCCATTGACATTTTTGTTGATACTCAGTTTTTTTGTTCAGAAACTTTTGCTTTTGCGCCTCTTTGTTGAATAAATTACCTTTTGCTGCCTGTCACTCAGCTAAAGGCAGAGAACAAAGGCTTGTAGCTCGAATCAAACCAGTAATGTTGTGATAATAATTATTATCATTATTGACAATTATGTCTTTTTTGAAAATCACAAAGTTATTAAGTGCTTTACAGTAAGACATGGAATGGAAATAAAAAAATCAAGTGGATAAGAGAAAAAAATGAGATCAAATTATTAAAATGGTTATGAATCTGTGCTATTAGGCTGCCAGACACCCACACTGACACGTAGACAAGACATATCATGTTATCAAAATATTATAATGTAACAACCATCTGACTGTAGGATAGAGAAGACCTGCAACTGCTTCAGTGGTGTACACAGGATTGTATTCAATGGATACAAAATGGATTTTCTTTTATATTTCACTATATGACAGAGACAGATTACAGTGATTCATCAGATGTGAAATCAGTGTCAAAGAAAGACTCTTTTTTTTTACGAATACCCAAGCAGTTTGCATCATGGGATATGTGGGGACTGGATCGTAGAATAATGAGTCCCCTTATGGACATCATGCACAGCCACTGTCTTCTCTTTCTTTTTTAAATTCTGCTTGTGAACACTAATATTAATGCACCACCACCATAATAATAATAGCATTCTTCAGATTCATGTCTTTTATATTGATACGAGTGTTTGTTTTGCTACAGATGCTGTGGCTGAGACAAACCTCTGTCTCTGATAGGGTCTTCTTTACTGAGGCTCCAGACAGCAACTCAGCCAGAGTTTATCCACTCCCACTCTTCTGTGCTGGCTGCCATTTCTCCTGTGAGGCCTGCCAAAAAAAAAAAAAAAGAAAGAAAGAAAAAAGAGTCTGTTTTCCACACAAGCGTCCTTAACCATCACCAGTGAAAAATTAAGCTTCTCATGGTGGATGTGTATTCTTTATTCTTTTGTGCAGCTGAAATAATTCATGTTGCTCTGACACAAAGTTGAGTATACATTTACGAAAAAGTCAACTTCTATGATTATAGCTTTTATGATTATTAAGTCAAAAAGTCGTTAAACAGACATTTAATTAAAAACAACACAGGATGCAACACCAAAATGCTTGTTGTTCAAAACAGAAAAAAACAGAACATGTAATGGCAAATCACCCAGTGTTAGAAATATTAATGGTTTAGAAAAAAGAAAAAAAGCAGCAGGGTTATGGAGCCAGGCTGTGAAACTGGCATAGAGATGTGTTAAAGGACTTAATGTGGGTGAATTTAATTTATTGGGCTTTTTTGTTGCCTGTGTTCAAAATGTTGTGTGCAGTCGTGCCGTGATTGATCCTGCAGTTGTGGCCATGCGGTTGCCTGTTGTGGTCAACAGTATTAGGATGGTTACTGTTCACAACCACAGTGTCCATCCCTTTAACACATCTGCCTGAGTTTCTCCTAAGAAATGTTCACTTGTAGCAATCGTTTTAGTTGTACTGTATTAATCGTGACATCTCATATACTGTATGATCATGTAGAACTGTTTAAGTGTGAGCACTTTATTGACTTTAGCTGCAATAAAAAACACATTTGTCTCTTTATACCTGGTGAGATAATAGCTTTCTCGCTTTTCAATAGTCTCTCAAAATATTTTTAAAAAAGGAGACAGAAGTTACAGCGACAGCTCAGGGTCAAGTCTGTCTGAATGTTCTCCTCTGTCATAAAACACACGGATAAATGATGCTGCGACTGCTGCTGCAGAACAGGGCTGACTCACTGCAGAGTGGAGAGAAACAAGTCTGGCAGTCTGACTGAGTTCACTGAGGAAGATTATGTTAATGGGAAATATCATTTCTATGTTATGTTGCCCTCGTGGTAATTTGAAATCATTTGCTCCCACAAGCTCAGTTGCGCTCAGCTGCTCCCAGATGTACGACCAGAAAGGTTTCAGAGAAAAAGAACTAATCAAGTTTCCAAACCGCTTCCTACAAATGTGTGCGTTGATTTACTGCGTTCATTTTGTGTTAAGTGCCGTCGCTGTGTAGCAGTTTCCTCCATCTGTGTTGCTGTCATTAGGGGAAGTGTTTATTTCTCTGTAAAGCAACCTGTACAGCAAAACACTTACAGTAACATCATTTTATGTCCTTCATTCATTAGACTACAGCTCCAGGTGCTCACTCGTGTTCACATCCACTTTGTATCTAAATGATGCTGCTTAGACTAATGGAACATGTTGCGTATTGTCGACAGGTTGTGTTGTGGCCGGACAGTCCCCGGCTATAGGGCACGAGCTGCCATGCCATTTGGTTGCCTGACACTCGGGGAGAAGAAGGATTATAACAATCCCTCAGAGGTGACTGACAAATATGACCTCGGACAGATCGTTAAATCGTGAGTACATCTACGCTGTGACGGCGTACAACGAATACATCAGTGCTGCTGTTGAACTTCCCCGTTCAAATGATGCATGTAACGTGATGTGTGTCTGTCTGTCTGTCTTCTCCAACAGAGAGGAGTTTTGCGAGATATTCCGGGCAAAGGATAGGAACACCTTGAAAATGTACACCTGTAAAAAGTTCCACAAAAAGGACGGAAGGAAAGTGAGGAAAGCTGCTAAGAATGAGATAATGATCTTAAAGATGTGAGTGAATCTTTAAACTCCTCATCATAGAGCTCGGAGGCAAAGTCTAATCACAGAGGATCAGCAAATTTTCTCCCAAGGTCAAAGACAAAGGCAAAGCAAAGCTCAAACACCAAGAAGTTTGTCTTTTGTGTGTAGCAGACTGCAGATCTGGTTGTTCCTACGAGAATCCGCTGTTGTTTGACTACTGCTAAAGACTCATCAGTGTGAGATAGGTCCTTAACAAGTGCAGAATTTGATCAAGTGTAATTAATGGCTGATAAAAAACCACACTGTCAAAGGGCTTGTTGATTTTTAATTAGCTTTTCTAAAGAATTATGAAGAAACTCATTAGGATCTGAGTGCTACAGACAGGGTTGGGAAGTCTGAAATTATTACAGTGAGTGACAAGTTAACACACTGGAGGTTTTTTTTTTCCTGTTGATTTTTTTGACAGTTACAAAAATATAAAGTCTTGTTGGCCTTTCTATTCTAAAATTGTGATTTTTTAATAGCAGCTGAGATGTCAAAGTACCTAACTTATAGTATGTAATATCATGATTTGGAAATACATTACATGGTTTACTTGATTCAGTTCTATTCATTCAAATTAATTCAATCTGGTCATTACAGATGACGAATTCTGGATTTTAAAGTATGAACAAATCTGGTGTATAATCATGGATTATCACTTTAACTGAATGTCTGACATGGCGCTGTATTATTCATTGCTCATTTTAACCCCATTTAAATCCACCAGTTCTCTCCAACCTATTATTGTCTCTCCCCTTTTCCTGCTTTTCAAAGGATAAAACATCATAACATCCTCCAGCTGGTTGACACTTTTGAAACCAAGAAAGAGTACTTCCTTTTTCTGGAACTGTGAGTATCATTGGCTGCACTTTAGAAAACTAGTTCTCTCAGGCGGGCGGGCGCTGTGCTTCCTCAGCTCATATAAAGCTGATGTTTTATTCAGCATGTGAAAATATTTTGCATTTCCGTCACAAAGAAGTGACATTGCATTTTATCTGATTGTCCCATCCTTTCAGCGCCACAGGCCGAGAGGTCTTTGACTGGATCTCAGATCAGGGCTACTACTCAGAGAGGGACACCAGCAATGTTATGAGGCAGGTGTTGGAGGCTGTAGCTTACCTGCACTCTCTGAAAATCGTCCACAGAAATCTGAAGGTATATCACACTGCTGACACCTAGTGAAAAACAACAGCACTTCACCACAGGCCAATAACCCCTTATAAAACATGAGCCACCGTGTGTTTGGATTCTTTTTCACTCGTGTAAACCTTTCTCTGTTTACTCACACAGCTGGAGAACTTGGTGTATTTTAACCGTTTGAAGCACTCCAAAATTGTTATCAGTGACTTTCAGTTGGCCAAACTGGAAAATGGTCTCATTAAGGACCCATGTGGGACTCCTGAATATCTTGGTAAGTACTGTAGGATGGGAAGCTGCAGCACCTGCATGTAGATGGGATAATCCAGTGGTTCCCAACCTTTTTTGGCTCATGACCCCATTTTGACATCACAAATTTCTGGCGACCCCGCCATCAATCAAGATGCACAAGCTCAGATATTTTTATATGCTGCATTTTATTTGAACTTGATTTGTATTTGAGAAAGTGGAGGTATCTCCAGTTAAGATTAAGATTGTGTGTGGTGTTTTTAATCATAATTTAAAAATGATAATGATGAGTTTAAAAAAAATCTTTTTTTATCAGAAATGTTTTTATCGGGGCGGTGCGTGGCGCAGTGGTAAAGGCGGCCGCCCCATGTAGAGGCTACAGTCCTCAACGCAGGCGTCCCCGGTTCGAATCCCGCATCGTGCAGACCTTTCCTGCATGTCATTCCCCCTCTCTCTGCCTCCCCCTTTCCTGTCTATCTCACTACGTACTATCAAATAAAGGCAAAAAATATACTTACCTAATACGCATTTCAGGCGACCCCATTTGAATTCCAGGCGACCCAACGTGGGGTTCCGACCCCAAGGTTGAAAAACACTGGGATAATCTGTTAGGTTTGTAATCATGCAGTATGAACAAATCTAATAAATTTGTTTTTCGTTTCTGCTTTCAGCTCCTGAGGTGGTTGGGAGGCAGAGATATGGAAGACCAGTGGACTGCTGGGCCATAGGTGTCATCATGTATATACTGTAGGTGCCCTGTAACATAATGCTCACAAATACTTTATTTCTAAAAGTATATTTGAGTGATCGATTTTCAGCAAAATATGTCGTGTTCTTATATCACCAACTCAATAGTTTGTCTGGGAACCCTCCCTTCTACGGTGATGGCGATGAGGACGACTCTGACAATCGTGATAAGAACCTTTTCCTAAAGATTTTGTCCGGGGACTATGAATTTGATTCACCGTACTGGGATGACATTTCAGATTCTGGTAAGAGATGATCAATCACTGAACTCAAACATAAGGTACAGAGGGACAATTGTAGCATTATGTACTGCACATCAATGTGAGTCGTCTTCTGTGTTTTTCAGCTAAAAACTTGGTGGCCTCCTTGATGGAAGTGGACCAAGACCAGCGACTGACTGCACAGGAAGCTATAGCCCATGAATGGTAAAATAAACTTAAGTGAATCATATGATGGCCCTTATTGTGGATGAACTTCAAACCTAATGACATCTCATCTGGTCCCTCTCTTAGGATTTCTGGAAATGCAGCTTCAGACAAGAACATCAAGGATGCAGTCTGTGCACAAATAGAAAAGAACTTTGCCAAAGCCAAGTGGAAGGTATTACTACAGTTCAGTCAGAAAACTCATGATTCAAATGTTTCAGCTCCGATCCATCACTCCCTTAATAGGATTTCATCAAATATACATGGGAGTGATGAGGACATATCTTAAACTCCTGACACTTGGCTTGCAAGTGGATGCTAAGGGTGGAGGTGGGGCTGTAACAACTGGCAGTAGGCAATAGTAGCCTATGCAGGGCAGCAGTGTCACTGGCAGCAAAGAGGAAGATGGGAACATTTAGGAGTTTAAATAGCACGTCAAATTAAGAGGGTGTGTATGATTGAGTGAGAGTCACTTGCACGGACGTAATTTTAGGGGGGGACGCAGGGGACATGTCCCCCCCACTTTTTCAAAACGCCGTTTTTGTCCCCCGCTGTTTTTACCGTCCACAAACAATGTTACACTGTATTAACACTAGCACCGCCATTGCACACTATATACCTATAACCGCCATGAGTCGTTCATTGGACGAACTGTAATAAAGCGTTAATTAGAGCTGTATAGGTGTTACATTTGTCGTAGTCTTTTAACAGCTACTCTGGGCCATGAAGTAGGCTGCACCCCGCAGCCTCCGCGAGGCAGGGGGGGCGGGGGGGGGGGCATACCGTAGGAACCCCGCCCCCGCCTGTAAAGCCAGGTTTCCACCTTATAAACGACCTTTTTTTTTTTCTCTCTCTCTCTCTTTTACGGCAACATCCATAGTCCTTAGTGATCTTTGTTTGATATGTCAGGTGGAGCTGCCCATCATACCGACGCAGGATCGGCGCTTTACATGAAGAGCACAGCGACTCTGTTTTTACACTAGTTTGCTCCTAAATACTGGCTTTATAAAACGAATTTCGTTTTCTTTTGATATCATATTGATATTTCCCCCCTGAATGTAGGCTACACCTCTTCTACAACCAGTCTGTCCAGTCTGGAAAATAATTTCTGCACCGTGCGTGTGTGAAGTGTGGACGTGAGTGTGCATCTGCGCAGCCTGCGCACGTGTACACACAGAGATACACATTAACACGCACGCACGCACGCACACACACACACAATCACACACACACACACAGAGAGAGAGAGAGAGAGAGAGAGGAGTGAGAGAGCGCATAAGCCCAATAATGCCGGCGCAAATCGGTGAATTCTCTGGTCGTCCAATGAACGAACGTGGCGGTTATAGGTAAAAATGAGAAAACATGATCGATATTTTTTTGTGTGAGTAATATTGATTGTATTTAACAAAACGGGGTGCTGCCCAACATCATTTTAGGAAAAGTCACAGACTGGTGGACTTCAATGCATTTTTTAAATAAAGTTATGCACAAATGAAAATCAAAGTCGTCCAATGAACGGCAGTTGGCGGTTCTAGTGTTCATAGTCACAGCCATAGTCATTGTTCAGTCATTGTTTTATGGTATCTGTGCATCCCTAGTAGAAAACTAAAAGAACTGCTAGAAAACTGTAAGAAACTGAAAGAGTTTGGGTTTTATTAAAAATATGTCCCCCCCACTTCTAAAATCAAAATTTCGTCCATGGTCACTTGAGGCAAGTAATGTAGCTCAAGTTTCCTGCCTGAACTAGCTTGCAGGCTTTGCTCCATATATACTATAACTATACCATTTTTATTTGTTATATTTGTTAGGTGTATTTCATAAACTGATTGTGTAACTGGCTTTCCAACTCTGTGCTTATCAAATTTATATTGAAAATCTTCCTAACAGAGTTATCAGCTTTTAATGTTATTGTCAAAATTATACTCACATACTCACCAAAACAACAATACAATACTGTGAGCACACAGTGAATCTGTAGGTAAATGCCTGGTGCTCTTGTAGTTGAAATAGTCGATACAGAACAAGGAAGCTGCTGAATTCAACTTATGCTCACTTGCATGCAGCAAAGATATGATTAAAATGCCTTTATTTCATTCCCTTTTTAAGATTTCTTTTGTTGATATGTTTTACACTGATATACCCTGGCAATAAAAGTATTTTAAGTAGGCCTACATATGTATTTATAAAATCATGACTTTTGACTAAATATCTGTTAAATACATTTTTTTCAGAAAGTGCATGCTCAACTTCAAAAACATATAGGCTAGCGTATATAACAGCAGTCTGTCTGTACAACTTTATATTTCACCCATATATCATTGTTACAGGGTGTGGCAGCTGGCCTTCCTCAGAGCGTTCACCCTGATATTTTTTGCTGCTGTACTGACTACATCTCAAGGAGAAAGGGTTGAGTCATAAGGTTTTGTTGTGCGTCATTAACCATGGTTTTATCCCTCACAGAAAGCTGTTAGAGTGACCACCCTGATGAAGAGGCTCAGAGCTTCTGAGCAGGGCGACTCTGGGGCCTCCGGGGCCGCAGCTGACCCCAACACACCGGGCGGCGCTCCAGCTGCTCCAGCTGCTCCAGCTGGCGGTGGCGACAGCGTTGCCGCCAGCTTAAAAGCTGCTCTTAGCGAAAAGGCTCCTGACTCACAGACTGCCACCGTCACCCTGCCCGCTGCGGCGAGACAGGACGAGCAGCCACAGGCGCGGTGCAACGGCGACGTTCCCCAAATGTTGCCACAGAGAAAGGGAGAGTAGGCGTCAAATTAAACAAGAGGATCCTCGAAATCCAACAAGCACACGTGCAGTACAGCCAATACACTTGGCACAGTGATACCATGTCTATGCTGTTTGACTACCCCCCAGTTTGCAGAATTATTTCACACCATGCACTCCATATTTTTTGCCTTCTGTACTGATCGGTCTCTTGAATAGCGTTCTCCATTCTCCCTTGTTATTTTATGTACAAGTCCCTTTAAAGCTAGTTGCAAAGTACCTCCTCTGTTTGTTTCCTTTACCCTAAGAACTGTAAAAACTCATAGTGTATTTTAGTGAAATCATCCCATCCTTATTCATCAGCTCACTGTATATAGATGTATTTGTTTGTTTCAACAAATAGCTAGTTTTCAGCTTCAGAACTGAGTTCACATCTTGTGACTTAAAATTATGAGTTGAAAGATTTAGTCAATTGATCATTTCAAGGTTTATTTAAAAGATAATGAAATTTATACAAATTCGTCCAATATGTACGTTTCACATACAACACCACAGACACCATGCCTCCAATTGGAATATAGAGAGACTTGTAAAACTAATTTTATTCTATTTTATTCTGTTTTTGAAAACTTTAAAATTTGATGAAACTTGCGTTTTTTTTGGAGACAGTTTTTTTTTCTGTAATATAACAATCAGATACAGATCACAGTTTGTGAAGCCTGACACCCTGACAAGTATCTCCTTCAATGCAGTACACCTTCAGACAACTTAGAATTTTAAGGCAGCAAGAAAGCATCTTTTTTAGTTTAAGTGCCTTAATATTTGTTGCAGTAATGTATTGAAATGTTTCAAAAGAAACATCTTGAAGATAATTGCTTACTGATTTCTTTGAAATGTTTTTGCTGTTTTCCTTTGCTCCTCTGTTTAGTCTTTCGCTGCTGTATTGATACCTGTGTTCTGTCCTCTTCACACTTCATTTAAGACACAGAAAACTAGATTTAGAGCATTTTATGTGGAGTGGTGTTCTGGCTGTTGTTGTTGTTGTTGTGTTGTCACTTGTAATTAGTAAATTCAGAGTTTAGAGCTGAATCCTTAAACTGTACCACGATGTATATTTGCATTGTATACATGTGTATTTTTTTATTTACATGTGTATTTAGCAACATTTAGCTGAGCTAATGGGTTGCTACAACGCTTGTGAATGAATAAATTGAGCAATACTAATGTTGATGATTGTGATGATTTTCTAAAGTTGCCCCTCATGCACAGAGATTTAATATATAGGTAAATGTATAAATATCAGCCCTGCACCGGCCACCACTTAAGTTTTAATATTTATAGCCTGTTCTTTACACATATAGTTCAATGCAAAAAAATGTATACTTTTCCTCATAGTTCATCATATATTTCAGGATAAATATTGATCAGCACAGATACTTCAAGAGGAGAAATTTGACATTTCATTTATATATTATATTTATGATGTTTATATAACTATATATAGCCTATCATTGTTAGATATCCTACATTCAATCAAAAATCAGGTTTTCTTTACTGAACTTCCACCTGAAATCAGCTAAGACCTTGAATCTCCTCATTTATCTGTGGGGCAATTATGACAGTGGACTTTATATTATTATGTTTCATGGTATGAGAATTAAAACTGATTATGAAAAATGTAGTTTATCTTAGGCTACTGAGGGCAGATTGTTGGGGCAGGGGGGCTAACAGAGTTACACTTTTAAATCTCAGATTTTGAAAAAAATCCAAAAGATTTGATGCAATGTATGAAAGCAAAAACTCAGGCTATTTTCGGCTGTTTTTTTTTTTTAAACCACTACCTTACGTTGTTAGGCGGCTTAAAGGGATATAGTTCAGTTTCTTTGAAGTGGGGTTGTATGAGGTAGGTACAAATGGGGGACGATTAATCAGCGTACTTTTGCCGCCTACGAGAACTGTTTCAAAATACAAAAACAAATACAAAATACACCAGTTCAAGAGTACCATATAAAGTAAAAGTTTACAATGCATCAGCTGGTTGGAAAAAAGTCAGTTTATCTGGAACTAACTCACCTATGGCCCTTTTCCGCTACCAGCTCTACTCGGCTCGACTCTACTCAACCTGGTTTAGGTACTTTTCCATTACAGCTGAGTCCTTCATAGTTCCCCCTCAATGTGGGCAGGGTCATCATATCACGGCAGCTACGGCCCCATCGCCTCGCTCTCTTTTTTCGATCCTCTCGTCAGCTCCAAACTCACTCGTCTGCACCTCGATCATGGACTACAACGTGTCTCAATACAAGGGCAGCTGCTGCTGGTGTGTTTTTAAAATTAGCGGGTTTGATTTTCATGTGGGACGTTGTGCTGTTCTCTTCCAGTGGCGACCGTCAAATAACACATAATCTGCCGTGAAACTCGTTCATTTCACCAATATTTTGTATGATACGCTAGTGCTATTCCCCTTTGAGTCCGGGGTTAAACATCCATGGTCTGTAGGTTGACCTAACCTCTGACCTGGATGATATCATCTCTGAGCGCCGCGCACCGCAGCTTGTTGCTACTGCTATGGTTCGTCTCTGCGTGTTTCTGTCTTGTCAGAACAAAATGAGCAGCTGGACAAAGATCAGCTTCCACAGGCTTCCTCTCCACAGCCTGGACTTAGCTACTAGCTCTGGCTAGTTGCGCTAAAAATGGACCCGAATGCCAAAGCGGAATTATTATCAGAATGAGCCGCACCAAAGGGTTATCTGGGTGAGTAAATGATCATATTTTATGCTAGAAGGCCCAGATTGTAAAAAACGGGCATTATCCTTTAAGGTCGAAAATAGTGTTGCTTTAACTCTGCAGGAAGCTGAACATGCCTGTGTTGGCGCTTGGTGGTCGCTGGGCGGCGGTAAGCGGCTCTGCTGCAGCCGTGAAGAGGAAGCTCCGTCTCCGCTGCAGCAGCAGCAGAAGAAGAAGCTGGTCTCCATTTTTCAGCGGTTTGCCGAAGCCGAGCCATCGACGACCGGGAAGACAACCACCGCAACATCGATATTGTACTCGGAGAACGAAGTAAGTAGGTCGTGTGAAAATATCTACGGTGAAATATATTGTCAGTGAAGTCTTTTGTGTTTTTAAATGACGCCGTTCAGTCCTACGCTGACGCAAAGAGGCGGCGTTTGACATTAATCTTAGCCCAGATACGCTAGCTCCGTTCCGGTCAACCTTTGAATGGTCGCGTCGGTCAAAATTGACTTTATCTTGCTGATTTAATTACGCAAACACCGCCTTTACCATGCCATTGTCCCCTGGGAAACATTACTTCACTGTATCGCTGTCGTTTATAACATTGAAGCCAGTTGTTTATGTTGTGGCGTACATTCTTCGGGCCTAGTGTCGGCTATATTTAGCGGGCCAGCCTTCAGTGGGTCAGCAGCATTAGCAATCACAACGCCCAGTGTGGTGATGGCCCCGGGACTGACGTAGGCATCCATCTTCAAGACAGACACATCACATGAGCCAGCACATGAGCCGAGAAACCTTTTCTACACATTAATATTTAAATGGCTGAGTGTATGAATGTTCATGCCTTTCGCTCAGGGTTTGCAGCAGCTAGACCACCCCTTGTACTGATTTTGCTCTAAAAGCTATAACAGCCATTGCGAAGGCAAAAGTGGTGACTTCATCTACCGTAATATGCTGCTAACCGGTGACTTTGCTTCCAGGTAAGATACTGCCTGCAGACATGTGGGATGGACCAGGGCCAGGGCAAGGACCACGGGGAGGACCACCCTTTCGGTAAGCACCATGGACTCATGGATTAAGACTAACATCAATAACGGCCACAATCTTCTTGCTTTCGCTGTTTGTTGGGGGGCATAGTACAGGTAAACCCTTTATTTGAAAATGTGGTATAGATAATTATGGCCAAGCAGTGCAATTTCCGTTGATACTATTGTTATAAGTATTTGAACCATTTAGCCTACTGCATTGTATGACACCACCCTTTTGAGGCAAATCCTCTTTGCATCACTCTCACAAATTATTTGAATTTCTTTTTTTATTGAGAATTATCAGATTTTTAGTTATTTATTTTACCAAGAAGTGTGGAAATTAGGGTCTGGAAAACAATTTTGAAATTTAAAATGTAGGAACCCTGGAGAAACATAGTCCTCCTCTAACCCTAACCCGACCCTATACATATATCCAGCTCTGGAAAAAAACAAGAGACCACTTTCACAAATGTTTCTTAAAAGCATCTCTACATGTATGACAGTCATTCTTTTCTTTTTTAAATACCAACACAAACACAACTCATTCTAAAAACACTGCTGGGATTAGACTCTTCCTGACTTAAAATATTCTTGCTGTGTTGTTTAGGAATAAATATGAACATGTTTTCTTTGCATTATCATTATTCAAGGTCTGAAAAGACTTGATATCTTTTGTTATTTTGACCAGTTGTCATTTTCAGCCAATAAAAGCTCTAAATGACAATATTTTAATTTCAATTTTGGGAGAAATGTTGTCGGTAGTTCATAGAATAAAACAAACATTTTTAAATTGAATTCTACTCAAACACATACCTATAAATAGTAAAACCAGAGAAACTGATCATTTTGGGAGTGGTCTCTTAATTTTTTCCAGAGCTGTATATACATACTGCCCTTCTGTACAGGTATTTGTTGATTAATTGGGCAATTCTGAAAAAATACTTATATATTACTTTGTTGAAACCCTTGTTTATTTAGGTGTGTGCTTGCATAACAAACCAGTATCCTAATATATTAACATATATTCCAGTGGTGATCACCGTGGAGAAATGTTTGGGAGAGATCGTTCCATGCCTGATTACAGAGGAAGGGATGGGATGAACATGGGTTCCATGGGTCATATGGGCCCAAGACCTGTAGATCTCCCACCTATGGACATGAGGAGAATGGACCATGGGCCACCAATGAGGGGGCGTGATATGGACCCACGTGAAATGCGAGGGAGAGAGCCAAACAGAGAATTCTTCAGACCAGGTGAAGAGCCAGACTTCAGCCTCAGAAGGAATTACGAAATTTCCATCAGAGACAAACTGATGAATGCTTCTGGTTTTCCGGGACCAGGCAGGAACTCTGTGGACATGGGAGGTAGGGGTATGCCACCAAGAGATCCAAACAGTAAATTTATGGACATGAGAGACAGAGAGTCGTTTCAGTACAACATGCCACGATTCAATGATCCAAATGCGGATGGAAGACGAGGGTTTCCTGCAGACCGAATGGAGCGAAATGATGGATTCAGGGACATGCGTGACAGGCCCCCAATGGGAATGGGTGACAGCGATCACTTTGATATGGACTTGCCTCCTCGTGAAAGGAGAATGATGGACACAGACAGACGAGGGGGACCACCTTTCAATCCAAGAGGCGGGTTCGAGTCTGATATGGATTTCAGAAGTCGTCCAGGACCATCAGCTGAATTTAGAGGGAGAGACAGATCACCCTTAAGATTTGGAAATAGCGATGTCCCTCCAATGGATAGGGCAAGGCCAGACATGCCTTCAGATGTTGGTGGCCCCCAGAGATCAGAGTTCATGGATGCAGAAGACCCTCTTCGAGAGAGAGAGTATAGAGAGTCGGGTGACAGTCCTCTTGTGGATTATCGAAGTGGTGAGGAGATGACTCTTGCAGAAGAATGGAAGAACCGGCGGAAAGACAAAAATCCTTTCTTAAACATGGGTAAAGGTATGGGAGGTGTACCTGAACCCGGCTTCCCTGTAGGTTTTGGCAGAGATGTGAATGTTCGAGATCCACCACCATTTCAGGAAAGGGATAGGCCACCTGTTGATTTCCCAAGGAAAGATGTCGGCTTTCCTCGTGGTGACCACTTTTCTGCTATTGACCTTCCACCAATCGGCAACAAAGGTCCACAAGACCATCCGCCTCCAGATATAAATCCTCTCGTCGGCCCTCTTGGAAGAGAAAATGAGGGCAAACATTGGCTTGGAGAAAGGGACCCGAAGCTTAATCAGAATAAATCTCACCATGACGAAAGGCCCCCTTACCATCAAGAGAAAAATCAGCCTCCACGTGAGATTCAGAAGCCAAATGATTGTTTTACAGGGATGAAAGATATCCCGCATAATCAAGGACCTCCCAGGGGAAAGATGGGGGTGGAACGGGATTTCCAAAGCAGCAGCGCTGTGCAGTCAAGAGACCAAGACTACAGAGACATTGATTATAGAACAGGGTCTGGGAGGGCTTTTGAGTACAAACGTGAGGAGCTCCAACCAGCAGCAGAGAAACTCATCAAAGACACTAAACCAATCCCACCTTCAAAGTTTAGTGAATCTGGCTCTCAGGTATGTTCATTTTTCCTGTTTGTCCATTGTTTCAAAATGATACTTGACTTCTCATATGTTGCCCATTAACTGCAATTTCATCAAACTTCATGTGAAAAGGATCAAGACTACAGGAGTGCATCCGTGGAGGACAAAGTTTCCAATACGATATCCATAATTGGTATTCCAAAGACTGCCACAATGGAACAGGTATTTATAAAACAGGAAAGCAGCTCTCTGTTATCGGACTGTGTTGGTAGTAGTTTGCATAGGTGGCCGTGGTGTAACTCACTCTGTTTGATACGATCTTGTTTTGCAGATTCTCGGTGCCTTTGTAAGTCGTGATGGTGTGCCAATCCAGGGGATGAAAATCAAAAATGTTGTGCCAGGTAAGAAAACAAGTTTCTTTTTTTTAAAACAACTTCGGGGCAGTCGTTCGCTAACATGTCCCTCGACGTTTCGCTTTTTACGACATTCGAACCTCCGCATTTTTTTTTCTGTTTTATGATCTTGGTTGCTTTTTGTTGTTGCTGGTCTGTGTGAACTTGTACCGGGAGTGTGTGGGGGGGGGGGGGCGGGTGGGCTCTGTTATGCCATGACAATGTGGGGTCATTGTCAATAAGTCAAGGATTCAACAGTAGGAGCTTTGAAAGAGTGATATTCAGTGTCAGTCCCAAAATATCTGACTGAATGTGTCCTTCAGAGACAGTTTATCCAAGTTCTCTGATTGGGGAAAAAAAGAATGTCAACAAACCTGAAATGGAAACTGCCTTGTAAGTGTGTTGTTCGTTCTGCTGATCTGCTTTAGCATGCAAGTTTTCCTTAATGGATCACTCTACACATGATTATATATAATTCCAAGCCCTCTTGTGGAGATTATGTCTCAAAGGCCTTTTAATTTTTGTAAAAATACCAAAACATCACCTCCAGAATGAGACATTAGGTGCCGTATTTCATTGGACATAAATATAAATGGTAAATATTTCTGTGTCCATGGTGCACACCGTGCAGTCGTTCACTGCCATTGGTCTGGATTATCTGTCTGTTAAGGCTTGGCTCTATCCATGCCTCACATGGCAAAGTTTCATATGATGTCAGTCATCACAAGACTGAATAGAAAAAAAGCATAAATAACTTGTGCTTTCCTGAAAAGGTATGTGTGTCCCTAAAGGTGAAGAGAAAAAAAAAGAAAAGAAAAATCGCTTGCACTGATTCTCGACTGATTCTTGTATTGACGAACTGTCTTTTATGTTTTAGTGGGTGACTGTCATTACTGGCATTGACTAACAAAAACCCATCTGTATTTCAAATGCTGTCCCCAGGTTACAGCTACGATACGGCCTATGTGGAGTTTTTAAACCTCGAGGATGCAGTTCTCTTCATGGAGTCCAACAAGGTGGCCCATCCTCGTCGCTCTACGAAGGCCGTCTCTCCCATCAGGATTACGAGGGGTTGAGAGGGCATTTAGTATACGGGGAGGGAGAGAACCTGGGAGCCGGGGGTTGCTATAACTTTCAACTTACTTTGATTAAGGAGATAAAGATGTCAGTTGTTGACATTATTAGATACCCATGTCTTAAGCCTCAGCAGTTAGTCCTAATATTATATGACGTATAAGCACTTACTCATAAAGTAATGGTAGCACTCCATTTCTTATCTAGCATTTAAAAGATACAGGAAAAATTTAAAACTGTATATGTGCACAGGTTTCCTTCATATGGTTTGCTCGCCCTCCTAACCTTAAATTTTCCAACTCGACCCCAAACTGCCGAAATCTGGTTTTATCAGGAAATGGTGACCATGCAGGTACCGTACTTGGCTACAGTTTTCTGTGATGAGATTAAGTCTTTGCAAAGAGGATCAAAGATTTTTTTTACTGCTTGGTTACTACTTTGCTTTCAGCTGGTGAGAAAGCAGTTTTACATACGAACACTTTGCTAACCAACGCTTTATGTGGCCCATAGATCTAAAACAAACCTGAGGTGAACAGACTTGTTTGGGAGCGAATGTCGAAAACACTGTGTGGTTGAAATTTATCACGGTAATTATAGCTGTTGTCATCCCGATCAGTCTGTGAACAGAAGGAACACTGCATTTGTGTTGTGACGTACTCCACCAGGATCATTGATTGGCTAACTGTAGTGTACTATCAAGGCTTAATCGGCATGCACATTCTCCTTTGGGTGGTGCTGGGACTGTAGTGTAACTGTAGTGTACTGCCACAGGATTACTTTCTGGCAAAAGTTAAGCGGGGTGCAACTTGTTTGCTTTACACCCATGCTTGTTTTCTTTTTTCTTTTTTTTGGCCGGAGGTCTGTGTTAGCGTCTCCACAGTTGCTGGACTGGACTCATTCAAATGAATGAGGGGGCTGTGTCTTACCACAGGGCGCAAGTTGGTGTGAATACAGCGGTGTTACTCAGAAGCCTACTGCTGCTGTTGCATATAGTATATATTCTTCTTTGCTAACTTTGCAAGAGAAAACGACTATTTTTGACATAATAGAATATATTGTTTAATTGTGTTGCAGTGATCACAACTTTTGTATGACTCTTCTCAGCCACATCGACAGTGCTTTCAAAGGCTTTTTGCTAAGCCAATAGCAATTATCCATCACATCAGTTGGGCTTTCACTTTGATGTAGGCTAAAATATCTAAGCAGTTATTGGACACATTGCCATGATGGTCTGTACAGGCCTGTCATGGTGCCCCAGAGAAAGAAGCCTGCTCTCTTGACCTTTCCTTGACTTTTTGATACTTAGATTGCCATTAAGTTTGGTACACACACTCATGGTGCCCACAGGATAAGTCCCCAAAGTCTTTGGTGATGCCCTGACTTTCTTTCTAGAGCCACCATCAGGTCGAGATTTTAACTCAACCTGGGAACTGTCTGCATCTCCTCTGTGGCTTAGTACTTATTTGGATCCCCACAGGATGAATCTTAATGAGTCTGCCGATATCCTGCCATTTCTTTTGCACCAACAGGAGGCTGACAGTAGTGGTTCAGAGGGGAGATATCTTGACATCTGTTGGATTCATAGTTAGCAATGTGATATTGGCATTTGTGGGTTTTGTGAACTTTGGTAATCCCTGAATTTATTCAGTTCTTTGGTTTTCTCTGAAGCATTACAGCTTCGCAAAACTTCTAGCATGGCTGCAGACTGCCATTCTTGTTGTCTTCAAGTGTCTGTGGCAGAAATCTTTTGCTAGTTCAAGGCATTTTCGATCATCTGCAGCTCTCTTCCCTGGGAGCCTTTGTCCTCTTGATGGTGTTTTCTTGTCCACGGGATTTCAGCTTTCTTTGGATTTCTCTGGGGACTGAATGATTGACACTTTCATCTCAACAATGAACAGCTCGCACTGACCAGGATTGCTGTGCTTTTGATCACATCTCAAACATGATCTCACCTATTACCTTATCTTTTTGTGGATGGGATCAGTTGCATTGTTGATGAAATGTGTAAAAGTTTGTCTGGCTCTTCTATTTCTGTTAGACTGGTCACTGGTATACTCCTGAAGTTTTCCCTACTAATTGTATGTATGTTCTGCAGCACTTAAAAAGATTTGAATACCAACTTTGAAACTATCATGAGAGGTAAAGGATGGCTTTAACTTTATTTTTGTTTTCTTGTTTTCATTTTTAAATAGTTGCTGTGGCACCAAATAGCAGATTGTGATTGTGTGTCTGGGGAATGAGCACATGTATGGTTGGTTTTGATGTTTTCATTTAATTCTGGGGGAGTGAGAGAGTCTTTGGAATGAACATCAGAATTAAAGGAGACAGTGTATTAATTTGCACAGTACATTTAGAGGTGCCATGAGCTTCGTGTTCCACCACACAAACACAGGCTAGTGTTGGAAATGGGGTATTCACACATGGAGTGGTTTGACTGGTACACCTCACCTGCTGAGAGCGCAGTTCACCTCACCTGCTGAGAGCGCAGTTCTCATTTGCTCTGTCGCTTTCACTTGGATATTTTTCTGTGGATACGAGTCATCGATTGTACCAGAGTCCGGTATGTTTGTGATAGGGCTGATTCGAAAAAAGAAAATGAATCAGCAACTATTTCAATGACTAATCGAGTCAGTCGTATTTCAAAACGTAACCAAGTTCAAGCTCTTTCAGTTATGGGGATTTGCTGCTTGTCATTGTCCTGTCTGATAGCGAGCTGCACATCTTAGCGTTTTGTTTGGACAAAACAAGCAACATCTATGGACCAAACACTCTACTTCATTTACTGACAGAATAGTCAGCAGATTAATAGTAAATGAAAATAATCCCTTGCTGGAGCCCTAATTTGTAGTTCCCTTCGAAACAATTTAATGTAGTATTGGGGCAAATGGCCTGTGTGAAGCATGGTCCTGGACCTGGGTTTTGCACGCCACCATAACTGTTGGTCCATTTTTTTTTTTATCCTCGGCAGTGAAGAGGAGGGCTAAACCTGCCACAGTGCATGTCATTGGTATTGATTCAGGTTTGACCCACTGCCTTCTCACAATGCTGAGTGACCTTTTCTGTTCTTCTTCCAGGGATCCCTAAAGGTTGGCACTAGAACAGCTACCATGAAATTCATCCAGCCAGACGAGTGTGAAAGAGGTGTTCATGTGAGTGAAAATGAGTTCATATTGCACCAGAAACGCTTAAAGTTCAACATTTTGGCAAATTGGCCCATTGCCAAAATACCTATAGTTTTAGGAGTAGGCTCGTTACCTTTAATTGTCAGTGCAAGCTGTTTTTAGAACGGCTACTCAGAGCTACGCTACGGAGGCTAATGGGATTTCTTGGTTTCCCTCATCAAACTTATCAAATACACAATCCAACAACTCCAAAACGCTCTGGTGGACAAGTTTTGCTTGCTGAAAAACTGCGGTTTTGCATGAATTTACCTCGAAAACAACTGTCTCGTAACGTTCCGCTATTATCTCATAGCGTGGTGAATGTGCAGGTCACAACTTGACCATGAGAGAGCGTTTTGGAGTTGTTGGATTGTGTATTTGATGAGTTTGATGAGGGAAACCAAGAAATTCCATTAGCCTCGGTATCTTTAGCTCTGAGCAGCTCGCGGTTCTGCTCCACCATTCTAAAAATAGCTTGCACCGACAAGTAAAGGTAACAAACCTACTCCTAAAACTATAGGGATTATGGCAATGGGCCAATTTGCCAAAATCTTGAACTATCCCTTTAAGAGAGTTAATGGAACAACGCTTGGGGGCCCAATTCAAGTCAATATTATAACAAAATGACCCTTCTTTATAACTGCTCTTGCAATAAACCTTAACATTTTTTAAAAGCCATCCCTTCCTTCTGTCCCTGTGAATTTAGAAATCAGATCACAAAGCACCTCAACTCCAGGAGCCTCAGCTGCCCAGACCAGATGAACCATCAGAGGAACTGAAGACCAACCTGAACGGGTCCAACCCAAAAGCTCCTCTGCAGCCACTGCCCCACGGCCTGTGGCAGCGCAGCTCCGACCTGACTCCAGAGGCGTGGCAGCAGCAGGTGGACCAACAGCTCCAACAGCAAGAGACTGAGCAGCAAGCAGAGCCCTGGGGCAACCGCAACCTACCTCATCACAATTCACACCAATCTGACTCGGTCTTTAAAGACAGTAAAAGTATGTCGAATGGAGCTCCTTGTTCTCTTTTTATCTCCTGCATCTTTGTTGGAAACAAATGTTTGCAATCCACAGATAGTTACAGTATCTCACAAAAGTGAGTACACCCCTCACAGTTTTGTAAATATTTTAGTATATCTTTTCAGCGGACAACACTGAAGATATGACACTTTGATACAATGTAAAGTAGTCAGTGTACAGCTTGTATAAATTTGTTGTCCCCTCAAAATAACTCAACACATAGCCATTAATGTCTGAACCGCTGGCAACAAAAGTGAGTACACCCCTAAGTGAAAATGTCCAAATTGTGCCCAAAGTGTCAATTTTTTGTGTAGCTACTATTTTTTTTCCAGCACTGCCTTAACTGTCTTGGGCATAGAGTTCACTAGAGCTTCACAGGTTGCCACTGGAAACCTCTTCCACTCCTCCATGATGAAATCACGGTGGTGGATGACACCTTGCGCTCCTCCACCTTCCATTTGAGGATGTCCCACAGATGCTCAATAGGGTTTAGGTCTGGAGACATGTTGGACAGTCCATCACCTTTACCCTCAGTGTCTTTAGCAAGGCAGTGGTCGTCTTGGAGGTGTGTTTGGGGTCGTTGTCATGTTGGACTACTGCCCTGGGCCCAGTTTCTGAAGGGAGGGGGTCATGCTCTGCTTCAGTATACTCACTTTTGTGAGATACTGTATGTGCTATTGTAACTCCTAACTGAGTGGAGTTAACAGTATTTTTTCCTTTTGTCCCTGCACAGCCATGATAATAAAAAATGTGAAGCCCACCACCACAGTGGAAACCATCTTGAAAGCCTTGGATCCCTTTGCATACCTGGATGAAAGAAATGTCCGTCTAGTCAAGGCCAAGCCCCCTGGAGCAAAGTGCTTCTGCTTTGTTGACATGGACTCCCATGAGGTTTGTAAAAATATAATAACACAGCTTTCAGTGGTTTATAGTCAACCTTTGATTGGTGGAGTCAACAAACATTTGGATGAAAGATTTTAAGTTTTTCGCTTGTTGATCCATCAAATCTTTGTAGAATGCTTTTTGTCGGTGGAGCAGTTCTTGCACAGTAGACAATGTGAAAGAATCCTCTTTGACTGGCTTTTTTGTTTGTTTATGTTGATAGATGAGATTAGCAGTAGGCTTTCAGATAAAACTGTAAAATTATACTTCTTACCTTCAGAGTGAGTTGCCCAAAATTCTGGGGCCAGTTTCTTGTTCCTAACATTCTTGTCAAGTGTCGTTTTCAAGCGTTCATCACTTTGTCTTCTTTTGTAGCAAGTGACACGTCTGGTTGAGCTCCTCACCAAACCCAGACCCCTTTATATTGATGGAGTGAGAGTTTATGCTGAGGTTGCAAAACCCTTAAAGAACCAAAAGTAAGTCACAATGTCACCAAAGTTTTTTTTGTTAGTTTTTTTTTTTATCCTCGCATGTTGTCGAGGAAAATGTTCCTTTGTTCCTGATAATTTTCTGTCTTTCAGTTTCAGAAGAGAGTTCGACAAACCAAACAATTCTATCCTTGGGTATCCACCTGAGGCCAGCCTAATGGGGGTAAGCTGTGCTCCTCCTGTTGCTTTTCAAAATTACTGAAAGGAAGAGAATCGTCAAAATGCTCATGAGCTGTATTTTGTGTTTTTGCCGTGGTGTTTCAGCAACAGCAGCAGTCGCCGTTCCCACATCCTCCACCGTTCTTGCAGCCACCTGCTGGTGCTCCTGCTCTTATGCCAGGTGAGACTTGATCAAACACAAAGTCCAGCATCTTGCTCCCTATGCACGGTTTATTATTACTTAACTTTTATTTATTTAATATTTATAATTTTTTTTGCCTTTATTTGATAGCATAGTTGAGAGAGACAGGTAGGCAGAGAGAGGGGAAAGGACATGCAGTAAAATTCGAACCAGAGCCGACTGCAGCGAGGACTATAGCCTCTGCACAGTCCTGCTCATCGCACTATGCCACATGGCGCCCCCTAACTTTTTTATTTCTAAATCTCTCTAATATTCTCACGTTTTTTTTCTTACCAGGTGATTTGTTAACTGGCACGAATCCCGCTCTGTCGACGGACCCACTCATTAGCCAGGTAGGGTGTGAAGCAAAGAAGTAAAATATGACCTTTTTTAATAAGCCGTTCACTTCCCAGCTTTGAGCAGTATCATTTTATCACCTCATAGGGCGTTGGCTACTGTGAGACTCCACCTGTGGACCCTTCGTTCCATGCTGGTGGAGCTAATGTACCCACAGAATCAGCCCCAATGACGGCCAATGCAGACGGATCACAGACCTACGTCTATGGTGAGGAGCTATTCAATTATGAAATCCCAAAAAGACGGATCACCTTGTGTCTGTGTTGTTACTACACTGTAGAGTTTGTCATATTTTATTTGTCATAGCCTCTAAAATGATTGTCACCTATATGATGAAACTACAGACCAGGACAGTTTTTGTCAGCAACCCTGAAAGACCAGTGATCATTTGTTTTGCTCATTTTATGTTTGTCTTCATTCTTCCAGGACCTGAGACTCCGGACATGACCAACTATTTGTTTGATGCCACATCAGGCTTTTACTATGATCCTGAGACGACACTGTACTACGATCCTAACTCTAGGGTGAGAATAAAAAGACAACATTAAAGGGATACGTCACCCAAAAATTGATAATTCACCAATTTTCTACTCACCGTCATGCCAAGGAAGGGTTTGGTTATCAAAACACTTTTGGAGTTCCGGGGGGTTCGGTTGGAAATGGATTTTCATATAATGAATGGCGGTGGATAGAGCTCACTTTTGAATCGTCCAAAACACACACTATGAAACATCCAAATACCTCCATACTGCTCGTCCATACTGACCCAAGTGTCCTGAAGCCGCGTCCTGAAAAGTTGTTTGGAAAAAAATAATTTGATCTGTTTTTAGCCTTGTTGTAGTAGTAGCTCCCAGTGGCTGCACGAGATGTCTCAAATTTGCTGTGAGATGTTCTTCCGTGTTTACATCAGACATCCAATGGTTTACAACGACGAACAAACATCTCACAGCAAATCTTGCGCATGTGCACAAACATCAACAGAGCCACTGGGAGCTACTACTACAACAAGGCTAAAAACAGAGATCTAATTAATGTTTTCCGAACAACTTTTTCATGTCGCGGCTTCAGGACACTTGTGTCAGTACGGACGAGCAGTATGGAGGTATTTGGATGTAAACACAATCCGATGCCATTATATGAAAATCCGTTGCCAGCCCGACCCCCCCTGGAACTACAAAAGCGTTTTGATAACTCCGAAACTCCAAACCCTTCTTTGGCGTGACGGTGAGTAAATTGGTGAATTATTCATTTTGGGTAAAGTATCCCTTTAAGCCCCATATATGCACGTGCTGAAGTCAGTACCTTTCTGATGTTATACCTACCTAGACTAAATGTAGAGCTTATAACAGCAGACGGATGTTTTTGAATGTTCTCTCACTAAACTAGAGTTCAAGGTGACATATGCACTAATACATTAGACTGACGCCTCCTTGAATAATGGGTTTGGTTGCTTTTTCTCATGTGTTTGTGTGCAGTATTTCTACAACGCTCAAACCCAGGAGTACATGTACTGGGACGCAGCATCAAAGACCTACATCCCAGTCCCAGGAGGGAAATCCGCAGACCCCCAGCCTGTTGCCATGACAGCCGAAGACCAGGCCATTCTGTCCAACCCAGCGGCAGATGCTCCTCTGGAAATGAAGAAGTCATCGCTGCCTCCCGATACTGCAGAAGTTCTCATGTCTGCTCCGGAGCCAGTCCCCACTCCGACGACTCCTGAGAAGAAAGAGGATGATGACCCTAGTAAAAAGGACAAAGACGAGAAGCCCAGAAGTCTGGCTGCTGTCAAGGTAACGCTTCATCTACACTGTTAGTGTTTGAGAGGCAGATAGTTAAAGGGTATGCAACCAGTGCCAGTCTTCATTGGCCACACCTCCATCCTCCCTTCAGCCTAAACGGAGGAGGGAAAAGGAGTCATTAAACACACAAAGAGAAGCACTAATGAATAGATACCCACATTACACAAGAGCCAACAAAAGGAATGCTTACATTTAGCCAGCTACCCATGAACAAATTCCTAATATGGGTAATAGCAAGTTGGCTAACAGTATCATGCCTCTGTAGCTTGTCACTTATGAAAACAGACATTTAACATTATGTAGCCAAATAAAAGCCAGTTCAAGCTGGACCCTTCAGCAGCTTGTTGTAGACCAGTACTGGGTTCAGGGTTGAAGTGGGAAACAAATTCAACATTGAGCTCATCTGGTGGGTCTGACCTCATGAATGACACTGAAGAGAGAGAGCTGGTAAAACCTTTAAAAACTTAATGGAAGTCTTGACAATCAGTAGGATTATCATCAAGTACCATGGTCAAAAGATTAGATTAAAACCTACATAAAAGAGTTGCCCTCTTACGCAATATCAGGATGTCCTTATTCCACTATATTTTCAATTGAGACATGTTGCTGTTCGCAGATCATGAAAGATATGGAGCGCTGGGCAAAGATCCAGAACCGTCAGAAGGAAAGTGTCCGATCGCCGTCGCCGGTGCTGAGGGGCGGAATAGATGACGATCGGAGGCAGTCAAAGTCAGCTGATGCTGGTTTTGCTATCTTTGAGAGGAAGGTGAGGAGCTACTGGGATAATATGTACAGTTGATGTAGATGTAAGAAAAATCCATGTTTGACCATTTCCCTGTATCATCAGATTTCAGGTGGGGATGATCTTTTCAAGAAGCCCCTTGCTCCCCCTAAAAAAGACGAGAAGTCAAAGGTATGGACCCACCTGTGCTTTGACTTCCTCGTATCATATGGATGGCCTCTGACCAGACATCACTAACTTTGCCTTGTGCCATATTTAATGATAAAAATAAATATGTTTTGAACATGCGTTTGCTTTGTTCCTCAGCGCCCAATGGGCTCGCTTGGTCTCCTGGCATCAGACTACGCAGCTGGCAGCGATGAAGAGGTGGAAGAGGATAAGGAGGAGGCAGCTAAAAGCAGCCAAGGCAGTCAGTCTGAAGACAGAGACGACAAACTGACAGACTGGAGGAAGATGGCCTGCCTGCTGTGTAGGAGACAGTTCCCCAACAAGGACGCTCTGATCCGCCACCAGCAGCTGTCTGACCTGCACAAAGTACTACCCATCAACCTGCATACGATCAATACTCCACAGTTACTCTGTAAACAAAACCTCTAATGCTCGGGTGTATTGTCTCAACAGCAAAATATGGAGATCCACCTTAAGATCAAAAGATCAAAGAAGGAGTTGGAGGCATTAGAGAATCAGGAGAAAGAAGTAAGTGAAGAACATTTATGGGGTTTAAAATATGCTGAGAAGCGATTAATGCTGTGAGTTGATCTTGAAACATGGACTGTGTCCTCCACAGCTGAGCGCTAAAGAATCAACCAGGTCACCAGAACAGAAGAGAAGAAAACACCATCACCCGCAGCAGCAGCAGCAGCAGCAGCAGCATAATTCCTGGGCTGGGAGCTCCAGGTAGATGTGCTTTAACAGTGTTGTTGACATGGGGAAAAATGCAGAGACAAAGCAGCATGTTGGTGGTGTGATTCAGAATATGTCACTGCCTAACAATTTTCTCTCTGCGTAGGGAGATGAACAGAGTCAGCGAGAGGCCTGGTTTAGGGGCTGAACCCGTTCCGGTAGGTGTGAAGCTCTATTTCACTAATAAGTATAACATAATGTCTCTTGTCGGTTTTATTAAAAAAAATGTTTTCCCACACTTGTTTGTTTAGCAGAGGAAAAAGAAGGAGCCTGTGGTTTGGGACCATGCCACCTACAAACAGGCGGTACGCAAGGCCATGTTTGCACGGTTCAAGGAACTCGAGTGATCTCATCTGGACACATCCTCACTTTGATACGCTAAGTGTTGACAACCACCTGGACACGAGACGTCCCCTTTGACTGTCTTAACTGTTTCTCTGCCTCGGACATCACTGCACGGCAGAGCCACAGCTTTCTACACGGAGATGAAAGTGACAGGTCTGGACTGAAAGCACATCGTACGGACACAGTGGAGCTTTACACAAAACAAAACAGTGGAAACACAAGAATTATTGGACATCTTCAGCGATGGATACTGTACAGAAATGACTTCATACTGTCGATTTGAATTTTTTTTTTTTTGCCCATATTTTATCTGTGGCCTGTATGTAGAAATGTGAAGTGTGTCCATACTGTTTTTTTGTTTTGTTTTTTTAATGATGCTGTCACACGGGCTACAGTCGCTGTTTGTTTTGAAACTTAACAATTTTTACATTTTCATTTTCATGAATGGGAAATGCTCTTACATGTGCATATTTTTAAGTAAAAAAAAAAAAATTATGGATAAACCTGCCTGATTGTGTTTTTTAAATATCCATCCCATGGCCACTAGATGGCAGCAAAACACCTCTTTTTGTTTTTGCATTGTCCTGATGTATCCAAGTGAGCTTGGTGGGTCACATCATTAGAATCGATTTGATGTAGGAAAAAAATATGGTACAACTCAAACAGAAATATCCTTGTAATTCTTTCCACCTTGCTTTATGCATTCTCTTCCCGTCACGGTGATTTCACTTGTTAGTCAGTGCAGCTTCAATGTTTCCCAGTTGTGCAATGCAGGAGTTAGAACATGAAGCCTCGCTCTGACCTTTACCGATCTGACGGCACCAGCCTGCACCCTCCCTCTGGCCCTGGCTCAGTGAATGTAGAGGATTGCATGGGTTTAGTGTGCTGACATACTAGCTCCTCTGGGAGCAAGTAACAAGAACACAAGGGAGCCTGAGGAGCTGCAGTCAATGACAAACAGCAGAGAGGAGACCAGTGGGGAGGAGGAGGGGGGGAGGAGGCAACACCTTAGTGCAAGAGTTGTGCTTGTTCCTGGCTTAAACGGGTTGCTTGCATTTTGCTTTCATGACTCCCACGGCCTGGCTTCCCTCCAGACAGCAGTGGGTAAAATGCCAAAGTTGAACATCATGTCTTCTACTTTTATGTTTTTGGAGAGTGACTGACAATATTTGGAGTCTCTCTGTCTGAGGAAACAGGGTGACATGGTAACAAAGCACATTTCCATGTAAACCTTGTTTTGTGGCCTGGCAACAAAACAGAAGAGAGCACAGTAAACAAAAAACACTGATTATCTCAGGTTCAGATGTATTTGCTGTTAACCCCTCACCATGAATTTGCCATAGCTTTTGCTCAGTTGTACGACTGCGTAAGAAGCCCAGGTCCGTATTGAAACTTCTACATAAGCAGGGATTCATTCTGTTTCAACTTGTAGCTAAATCACATTCTTTTAGACCACCAGCATCTTTCCACTTTTGCATCACGATCTTCCCTCGGGAGGGGAAAACATGTTTGTATTCACTCTTAACTTGTTCTGTTCGCCTTCAGTTTACACATCTATTACCTCGCTTATTAATTATCTGTTCTAAAGATAGTCATCAAGATTTCCCATAACCATACCCCACTTATTAATTTCATAATGTGGTAAATGATGTGGAAAATGTTTGTTCAGTAGCTTGAATCAGACCACACAGGTTATATGAAATGAGTTTCACCGTACCCTCTGTTTACATGCCCCTGCAAAATCTAGCATATTCTTTGCAATAATACAGAGAAATCATGAATTATATTTACTACTTGTACCTGTTTGTCTTTATAGCAATTTAGTGGTCACTGTATTCCCATGAGTCCTTGGAATAATAGACTGCATGTCTGCTAAATCAAAGGTCGGATGGATCTCATCCTTAGAATTTGGACCCTTTTTTAAATTACTTCCATATTTGCAGTGGTGTTTTTTTCTCCCTCTATCCTGCCGGTAGGTTGACATGATCACAGATTTTCATTTCACTGTAGGTCAGTGTATCCTAGGACATCAATTAAATTACTACTTTTTTTTTTACTGCAACAGCTTCAGGCCTAAGATCTGTGTATTTGCATATAAATAGAGTATTTATTACCAAGACTCACGTGGACTTCAGTCTCATGTACTTAAGCCATGCTGTCTTGTGAAGCACAAATTGCCATTAGATAATGAGAAGTCCCGATCCTATAGAATACAATTGTGTCACAGTGTCACACATCTCACATAAGGTCACTGGGTGAGGGATCAGGTAGCATTTTTTTTTTTTTCCTCTCCAAATGACAGAAAAGGTTGTTTGAAGGAGGAATCTTTGTCCATTTTCAATTATTTTCTTTTATTAAATGTGGGGAAATTTCCATTTCTCTTTTCTGTCACAAGACCGCAAAGACCCGCCCCCCCCCTGCACCTGTTAACAGATGTCATCATTATCCAGTCCCCAACAGTCCATGGAATGACAATTAATGTGCAGTTAGTGTATAAGGATGAGAGGCTAAACAAAGAGTTACGGCTGCTGTATTAGCATCCTCTGTTTGTGTGTGTGTGTGGGAGAGAGAGCTATCAGGTATAGGAATGCTGGACAGGGAGGCCAATTATCCCAGCTGGACGGCTCCTAGCAGCAGGCGGGTGGAGCTGGAGCAGCAGTCTGGGGACGAAACAGAAGAAGAAGAACGCAGTCAGCAGCACGACTCAGATGTTGAGAGATGTGGCATCGGTCCACAGAGCAGAGGGAGAAACCATCATTTGATTGCTTTCAATGGAGGGTTTGACACCAAGCTGTTGCAGATGGACAAAGATGTTCTAAATCCATATCAATACCAAGTGACAGGCAGTTGACCACACACCAGCTAGATTTTTCCAGCGTATTTTTTTCCCCCTGTCAAAGAAAGCCTCCGAAAGACTTTGCTTTCTTTATAAAAAACGAAATCCATGAAGATGAAATGGATTATTTTACATCATGCTTACATGTTGGATGACCGTGTGGTTATCAGAAATCTCCTCTTTGTCCATTATGACAGATGATCAAAAACATATCCCATGTAGAGTGACTCCCTTAAGGAGTAGCATGTGTTTGTGGTCACCCCGTGCAAACAAAGAGACCATACCATCGCTGGCTTATAGGAAGAAAAAAAAATCATGGTTGTCTAAGCAATTTCACCATCTGGCTTATCCTTTCAAGTGTAAGTTGAAAAATGATGTCTGTTATTGATTGCTAATATATAACATCTTCTTGAGAACGTCCTTGTGATTGTCAGGCGTAGGACATACATCAGAGCACAGCTTATGCGGACGACATTTGGGCCGTTGCTGAGAGCAGAACCAGCTCCACTGGCAGACCTGTCACTGAGAACATTATGGACACTGAAAACATTTTGGAAGTGATGTCATGGTTTTGTACTCCAGCTCTGACTGAAAAATGATGGGCGCTATGGGGCTGAATTCATCCAGGAAACAGTTTCCCTTTGTTCTCTTTGGTCTTTGGGAAACAATATCCACCACCAAGCTTTGTATAAAGCACAGTTGTCTCATGTGATAAATGATTTTTTTTTTTTTTTTTTTGAGGGGGTGGGGGGGTAACTGTGATTCACAGCTAAAGCAGTCTACATGTGCATCACCACAGCAATGCAGTGCTTTGTAAATGCACTGGTTGCCCTGTGTCTGTCATTGCATGCAACTCATCAACAGTCCCGAGTGAGTCAGTCCTTCTGTTCAGGTCGGACATGCTGCAGCAGGCCACAGAATAAAAACAGAACCACGGCCGCTACTGACTGATAAAACATGTGCAGCATCAAAGGACCCGAGGCCAGTTAACTGTCCAAGTCTGCACAACCTCAGTGTGCTTCTCTTGTATGTTGACTGGCTAAAGGAGTGGACCGTCCTTGACCTCTCCTTGGTTTTAGAGGTGCACAGAAGAAGGCAGTTCTTGTCATTCTGTTCCCTGAAGACCGTCATCAAATCCCTGTTCTATCCTTCCTGTTCCTGAGTATTTCTCAATGTGGCAAGAGTTAGAGCTGCATTTTTAAAGTCTGCTGTTTACATGTGAACAGGGATGCAACCAGCAGAGTCCCCTGAGGGGCCCCAGCCCAGCGCAGCTCATCACAGTCTCTGAGACACAGTTGCACAACCTGATGTACTTTGGTCCACAATCCAGGACTTGTGGGTGGGATCCACCTCCATCCCTCTGAGCTTGTCTTAAAGGGATAGTTCAATATTTTGGCAAATTCGCCTATTGCCATTATCCATATAGTCACAGGAGTAGGTTCATTATCTTTATCATCGGTGCATGTTGTATTGAGATCTGCGGGGCAGAGACGCGAGCTGCTCAGTGAACACAATGGAGGTGAATGGTACAGGTCCCCTGTCCCTCAAAACTCATCAAATACACAATCCAACAACTGTAAAATGCTCTTGTGGACAAGTTGTGACCTGCACATTCACCAAATTACGAAATAATAATCTAACATTATGAGACACAGTTGTTTTCGAGACAAATGCATAGCTGGAACTACATTCAAGACAGGGCTGGGCGGAGTGATTTCAAAAGCTCAAACTGTTTTTGCTTCATGTGTTGTAATGTTATATAAATACACATGATTATTTCATAGCGTGGTGAATATGCAGGTCACAACTTGTCCACCAGAGCGTTTTCGAGTTGTTGGATTGTCTATCTGATGAGTTTTGAGGGACAGGGGACCTGTACCATTCACCTCCATTGTGTTCGCTGAGCAGCTCGCGTCTCTGCCCCACTGATCTCAAAACAACATGCACCAATTATTAAAGGTAATGAACCTACCCCTATTGGGATTATAATTTGCCAAAATGTTGAACTATTCCTTTAAAGAATGGGGGGGTTGGATGGTGTTAAATGCACTTGGAAAATATAACCACATAACTCTCAAGTAACCACCTGTCTCACCTATGGACCTGGTGGAGCCTCACCCAGAACAGATGTCAAACATGTAGCAGAGCAGGTTGGACTCATTGGCCTTGTCCACATCAGCTGACCTCACCACGCCGGCTCTTCATCCCCTTCCTCATCTCTCTGGTGTTGTTGCCCATAATGGAAAAATAAAACTGTAAACACAATGAGACAAAAAAAAAAAAAAGATTCATTTATGTACTGTATAACATAGTGGGATTCATTTGTTCCACTGCAAAGATTTGTTTACATTGTCCATCTACACTGTGACCCCACATCCACATGCTTGTAAATATACACATTCGTATAGTAACTGAGTTTGTGGGGGGTGGGCAGCATCACATTTGCTCAAAGGCAGCAGCATCATTCCCTACCTATGGAGCTCATTATCAATTCAGTCCTCACTCTTCATTGCAGGATGATTATAATGATGGTGATGAGGACCTTTTCTAGATGCCACCACATACCATCATTGATGAGAAAAGGAAAGCTACTTTCCCTCACCACTGTGTAGTAGTTGCAGAGATTTCTCAAAAAAGTAAAAATAAATGTTCAGCCAGGGAGTATGTCTGACCTTTGCACCCTCTCCTAGCCCCGTTAATAAGATTTTTCATGGTCACTGAGTTCAAGCTCTTAGATATTTAGATTTTCATCCTTGTGTATTATTAATGGCTCTTTTAATTTTTAATGTAAAATAAGATTCAGTGAGCAAACGGCCGAGGGACCGCAGGGTTGAGGGAGGAAACAATAATATACTGCGTCAATATTAGCGGGACGGAACGAAAGGAGCCACGGTCTAAGATAACCGACATGTTCAGGTAGCGTGTGTGTTTGCGCGGAGAGGAAATACCTTTTGTTTTTATGATTTTGTTAGAAATACCTGGGTGTAATGTTAGGAACACTTTGCAGCAGTTATAATAACCCTGGAGAGCATGTTTGATGACTTTCACATAGCAGCCATATGGATGAGACATTATTCCAGGTCAGTTCCTCTCCTCGGTTTATTATTGCAAGTCACATGAAGTGGAAATAAACATCCTTGCAAATGGCCTCCATTGCCCCGGTATATTGCGCATGTTAACACTAATAGTCCATCTTGGTACCATATTAGCTGCTTTCTATCTGTCATCTCCCTCTCAGGCCCGGCGCTGTTTTCTCTCTCCGTCCGGCTTTGGTTCTTCAACAGTTGCATCTGTGTACATCATAGATACACACACGGTATGATTACACTTGTTGCTGAATTGTGTGCTTTTTCAGCCTCCTCACAGAGCGGTATACCTGTGCAGTTGGGGCCCCTGTAAAATGTGCACTGAATTAAAGGGGTGGGGGGGTGTTGAAAGCTGCTCGCAACACCAGCTTTTCTAAACCTGAGTTCAAAAGCCCTCTCCTGCTCCGTCTTTCCCAGGGAACACATGGCTAGTTTCATCAGCAGTGGGTTTACATTAGTTTTCTTCAGCTGATAAACCTATCAGCACAGTGTTGGGAAACAGATGAAGACGTAGCGTAGCTGCCTTTTCTCATTCGCCCGACATCACAACTTGATCCACTCTAAACTGGCTGCAGGATATTTTCATTCCTGCTCTTGTTCGGGGCAATTTTTTTTTTTAATACGACAGCATTGTTGTAACACAATCACCTGCGTTGTAGCCAATTCCTGGAATGAAAATGATGGTACAAATTATTCATTGTGCTGGAGGCACAGAGCAGTTCTACACTGACGACATTAACTGCCATATAACGATTGTCGGCTTTTGAGGGATTATAGCAATCTGTAACGTTGCCTGCACACTTACACAAATGAAAATGGATGGAGCTGGTGGGAAACATGCAGATGTTATTGTCTGCAGTCAGTGTGCAGATATTTTCATTCACTTACTGTGATAGGCAAGTCCTCGTTTGTGATTATCTATACTGTGTGTAATTGGGTTTGAAAGCCAAATCAGGTTTAATGATTATTTCTGTGCATGAGTAAGAACACCAGGACAATTTTGCTGCTCTATAAGCCATCAGTTCCAATTTAAGTTGACATCAGTGAAATACAGGAGAAAAATAATATTCTTGAAGTACATGGGAAAGAAACAAAAGTCTGTGTTTCTTGTTAATATCATTTGTCTTCAGCTGAAGTGCTTAAGGCCCTGTGGGTGACAAACAGAGGCAATAAATCACACTGTCTCTTTCAGATGCGTAGACGTTAAACTGCACATTATACCGAGGATGTAAAGCATCAAGTCGCATCAGATACAGTGGATCCATATGTAAGGACAGTCATCTGAGCTAAATAGCTTCACATGTAAAATGATTTGATCTGCATTCCTTTTATTTCCTGCCTCTCTTTGTTACTCCGGTAAGTAGGCTACCTCACACACTCGGTTGATGGCTGAGAAAAGCCTCAACCTGAGACACTTCCACCTCCCAGGGGAGAGCGCCGACAACAACACAGCCATTTGGGGAAGTCGGTGGCTGAATGCTGCGTGGGTGTGAGAGCAAAGAGAGAAGTGCTTTAATGTGTGTGTCTTAATGGGAGCCTGTTAAGCGGCGCCTCTGCATGTATGTTAGCAGGGGTTTAGCTTCGTCTTCATGAAATAAATCAGTTTTGCATAGGGCCTTTCTGAAAATGTATTTTCCTTTAGTAACATAATCTAGACTCTGAGGGTGGCATGAACCAGTGATTATCATGAGATGTCCTGGTTAAAGACAGTTTGTATTACTCTTGTACAGACAACTACGTATTCTGTAAATCCAAGATCAGCATCAGTTTAATTCTAGATTTGATTAGGCCTATGTCATTAGTTTGATTATGACAGCAGGAGAATATGCTGTCTACAAAGTGTCAAACACTAACACATAACACAATTGAATACAGCGTCTACAAGAAAAAAAAGAATATGCTGTCTGCATCTTACAAATTAATCTTATTTATTTTTCAATGTTTTATCTCATTTATTTTTATTTGAAGACTCGTGACTTGCAGTTGGGAGAGGTGAGACAAAAAAAAAAACCCGTCGTGTTTGATTGTTATTTCCGGTTCCGGTTGAGTTAACACTGCCGAGATTAGCTGTCCTTGCTTTTCGTCAGTGTTAATGATTTTCTGTGCCGCGAGCTTTCCCTTGGTCAGACTGTCAGGTGTGTGTGTGCTTGCACTAACTTCAGCTACCTGTTGTGTGCTGCTCCCTCCTCACCTGGTGGCTGCAGCTCCTCTTGTCTTTCACTGGTAACAATGTGGATCAATCGAACTGCCGCGACTTCACTCTCACCTGTCGGACCCAGGCTGCACGTGCAGGCTGCATAGGAAATACATCGGTGGATCCCGGTGGAGCTTCAACACCGTCACCGACGACTCCAAACCACGACAGTGACCAGTCCATCTGGTCTTCAACTCCTCACTCCTCAAAGAACTCTGGACAGAAAGTTGGGTTAGTGTAAAAAAGAAAAGAAAAAGTTGACCACAGTGTGTTAGCTAGCCTAGCCATGTAGCCTAGCTAGCTCGGCTACCTCCATCTCTTCACCTCCGCTCCCCGACCAGGGCTCCTCTCCTCCAGGACGTCCTGACAGACCGTGAGTTGGATTTTCCTTGTTTGACAGAAACGTGGTAACAACATAATGACTTTTCACAGCTGATGAGTAGGCTATACTCTTCCTGAGTTTATTTACATCTGTTAACCCTGACTCTGACAGAGGGGGAGGTCTCGCGGTAATTTAGCGCGGGTAAAATGAAGGTGCTTCATGAGCACAAATAGAGAGCCTAAGCGGAAGCAGGAAGTAACGGTCACCATGGGACCTCAACTCTGAAAAACTCGCCATTCAAATGAATGAGACTGAAAATTTTATTTCGTGATCCGTTTGAATTGTGCCATGAGAAAAAAATATGTCCTCTACCTGTTTAAAACATCACGTTTCATCCCGAGAAATCAGCAGTTTGTTGTAAAGCTATTGTAGAATAAAATTCAGAAGAATCTGTAAGCAGAAAGACTACAAGTCGCGTAGGTGACGTCACACACCAAATGCCGCCCTTTCCCGTGTCAGTTGGTGACGTATTTTCTGTGGGACACAGATCTGTAGTCCGTAGAGCGGTCTTTACACAAAATACATTCTTCTGTTGCCGTTTTACGATAAACTGCTGATTTCTCGGCATGAAACGTGATGTTTTAAACAGGTAGAGGTCATATTTTTTTCTCATGGCGCAGTTCAATCGGATCACGAAATAAAAATTTCAGTCTCATTCATTTGAATGGCGAGTTTTTCAGAGTTGAGGTCCCATGGCG
This sequence comes from Trachurus trachurus, assembly GCF_905171665.1. Classification (NCBI taxonomy): domain Eukaryota; kingdom Metazoa; phylum Chordata; class Actinopteri; order Carangiformes; family Carangidae; genus Trachurus; species Trachurus trachurus. Next base: position 29,493,382 of record NC_139896.1, read on the forward strand.
CCGTTACTTCCTGCTTCCGCTTAGGCTCTCTATTGCTGGTTGTTGTTGTTGACTGTGCTGGTCTCAGTTTGAACTTTGTTCAGTTTTGTGTCTTGATTTTTCCTGTTTGAAGTGATGTTGTGTATTGCAGTGTTCAGGCACATGAGTAAATGGATACTGAAAAATCTTCTATGTTGAACTTCCATCTGACACATGACTCTGGCCATAGCTTTGTTTGATTGTGTTCCCATGGTCCTATTGAAGGCCCAAAGTCTGGGGCCACAGTTCGCCACTGCCAAGACCTATCAGGCATGGGCAACTCATTCCACAAAGGAAAGGGCTGGTGTAGCTGCTGGTTTTTGTTCCAATCAAGCAGCAGAACACCAGACCTGACTGACCCATCTTAGTTTTCACACAGTTGATTAGTCAAACTATGTGTTCTTGATTTGTTGGAACTTGGAACAAAAACCTGAAGCTACACCAGCCCTTTGTGGGATGAGTTGCCCATGCCTGTCTATATAGAATAAAAGAAAATAATAGCATGGTCTTAAATAATTCAACAACAAATTCTGACCGTTTTCTCTTCATCGCTTTGGTTGGGCTGTTGAGCTAATCAATCAATTATACAATTAATCAGTCAATCATGCTATCTGAGGAAACTATTAGGCTATTGATGGTTGCCCTCCTTTCCATCCCCCCTCTCCTCAGACGTCTGCATGTCAACCTCTAAATGCACTGAGAACTTCTTACTAGTTCCCTGCCCTCTGTCCTGCTGCATCTGATCTCAGACATTTACCTTTGAAACCTTTTCAAAGCCTTTTTTCACAGCTCTGTTCCTTCACTCCCTCATTAATGTCAACATGGCGACTCTTGCCTTCTTTTCCTTCCATGTATTTTTTTTTTTTTTTACGCTTTATTCTACTTGTCAGGTCGGCTCATATTTTCACTTTGAATTGTCAAGAGGCAGAAATGTAAGAGGTGGTGTTTGTAGAGGCGGTGATATGGAGAATATAAAGTCTAGCAACTTCAGTCCAAACAGTCTGGGTGGTCTTAACGCTCCTGCCTGTCCAAAGAGCCTTGACAGCCCAGAACAATGAGGGACTGCTGCTGTTTGCCAGGGTTTAACTGATGACTTTACAATAGAGACAAGAAGAGACGGAGAAGAGATGAGGTGGAGGTGGTTAGTTATGTTGTCCAGGCAAGTGTTACAGTTATGTGTGACTTCATTATACCACAAAGCTCCTTTGTATCAATCTTCTTTATGAGTTTTAGTTGATGCAGTACGGTACGCCTCTGCCTGATCTCCTGTAAGAGCTGTTACTGTCAAGTCCATGCACGGGAAAAAGATCCAAAATCCCAGTCAACTGTCAAACCGCAGCTCCATCCATTATAGCAGTGGCTCTCAAACTTTCTTACATCAAGGACCCCTAAAGTGACACAAATTAGACCACGGACCCCTACTGGACAAAATTTTGAAGCAAACACCAAATGAGACTGAAGAACATAACGTTTTTAGTCAATGTATACGTTCAAATTAGCCAGTGGCGTGAATTTGTGGAAATGTTGTAGAGAAATTTCTGGAAAAAAGTGGAACAATTTCACCAAAAGCGTTTGAAACATTTCTAGAGAAAAGTGGTAAAAATCCCCCCCCCCCAATTTCTAAAAAAAAAAAGGTTAAAAATAGGCCTATTTCACGACTTCCAGGTTTAGGTACTTCCGGTTTCCGTTACAGGGTAAAACTACTTCCGGTCGCGGAAGCGCAATGGCTGAATCCAAAAATAAAAGCTTCTGCTGCTTACTTCATTGTACAAATTCTAGACAAAAACAGCCGTACTTGCATTTCCATGAGTTTCCGAAAGAAAGACCAGAGAAAGAAGTGGGTTTTGGCTACTGCTAAAAAACAAACAAACAGCAAAGACCAGCATCATTAGGGTCCGGGCAGCGCAGCTGCCAGGACCCTATTGTACAGAGGGGAACCCTCTGGGCCTTCAAGGTATTCAGTGAAGGCCTAAGAAAAAATATTGAAATAATTCTTGTACTACTATATATTTATTTTATTTTTTATTTTATTTATTTATTTTATACAGTGAGCAACACACAAGTAATATTAGATAATTGTTATAAAGTTGGGACTAATATTTCTTGGGAAACAATGGGTTAATATAATGGAACGGCAAATGGACCAATCACAATTTTTCTTCCAACGGTATCTGGGCAGTAAATCATCGACTCCCCCTGCAGGGCCTTCAGTGGCTGTGACTGAAGGCCCGTGTAATGCAAGTCAATGTGGGCATGAATTTGAGATTGACAGGTGCCTTAGCCAATCATATTCCACTGAGTTGTGGGCGGGACCATATCACGACAGCTTCCGGGTATTCGCGAATACCCAGCAGAACAACATTGCCGCCAAAATAGTGAGGGAGCGGGTTGCCAAGTCCGCTTATTATACGTGACTTTGTTTTTCTGTGAAGTCGCTTATATTGTCGTGGGTTGCGGGTTTTTAGGCTTGTTGTTAAAGTGTAGTTACTTATTTAGGGCTGCTTCCAGCTCCATGAGTTGTCAAGTAGATATTTTCGACATGTTATTTAAACGCAGGATAGTTTGTCCTCCTGCTGGACCTGTCACCCCCGCCCCGTTCCCCCCGCCCCTCCCTTCCTCCGTACACACACGACACTTTGCCACGGTGACAACAACAACAACGAGATTGTCTTTCACCCTACAGTCTATGCTTTCACCACGCTGATCAAGAGAATAGTTACCGTAAGGAAAGAGCGGAGCCTACAGTCTGTGGCCGGAGCGCACATTTATTTATTAGAAGTTTAAATGGTGCTGATTAAACGCATGACTTTAAGCTGGGTCAGTTCTGCTGTTGAAGCCCTGAAGCCCCACAGACCCACAGACCCAGACCCACAGCAGCAGCAGCAGCAGCAGCAGCAGCACAGAACTGAATTTGTACTGTAAACCTACAATTTGCATATACCGGTAGTTTGATAGCCATTAAGGCCAGTGAAAAATGGCTGAGCATTTACAAAGAGCTTGTGCCTTTTTCCCATTTCACCTCAGGAGGTGTTTGTTTTATAGCCACTTTTGGCAGAAATATTAAATCCACAGTGAAATTCAACTGTGTCTGAAGCTCAAACAAACACAAAAAACATTATCAAAAATACATCTTTAGTTGTTGAACAGCTCATGATTGACATTTTACTTTCATTCCAGCTAAACAAATAAGTGAATGTGTGATTTGCTAGTTTTTTTTTTTTTTTTTTTTTTTAAATAAGTGATTCATGATAGCCAGCTTTGAATGACTGTTTTTCCAGAATCACCTTGTGTGTTGTGAAGCCAGTTAGGGCAAAGAAACATGTAATATGCCGACCATCCATGTGACAAGGCTCTGGCTATTATTTCTATTGCTATGTTTAATTTTTTATTGCTACATGGTCCTATTGAAGGCCCAGGGTCTGGGTCCACGGTTCACCACTGCTATTGTATTCCTAGGAATTCTTCTTCTTCTTCTTCTTCTTCTTCTTCTTCTTCTTCTTCTTCTTCTTCTTCTTCTTCTTCTTCTTCTTCTTCTTCTTCTTCTTCCAAGGAAGTCATACTTCCCATGGGTGAAAACTCACCAAACTTCACAGAAACATCCAACCCCATGCCAGATTCACTCAACTCCAAGGACATGTGCCCCCCCCTCCTAGGGGGGGCACAATAAGCGTTTAAATTTAAAAACTTTAAAAATTCCTACCAAACCAACGGTAGATGCTACAGTTTTGAAACTTCACCACAATGTAGCCTCAATACTGCTGAAACTTTTGTCCACTTAAACTTATTACAAATTATGAAGTCCATCACTCTGTTTTTTTCAATAACTGTAAAACTTTTAAAATGTATCTCCTCCCACAATTTTTGCTCAATTGTCACCAAACTTGCTACAGAGCATCTCCAGACCGTCCTCCACAAAACTTGTTTCTCGGATTTTTGATTAAGCAAAAATTGAGCCTACAGTACATGAAAACGTTTGACTGTAAACAGTACTATAAACATATACCATCAAATTCTTGATAAATACATTTTCAATCTTCCTGAAAAAAAATGAGAATATTCTGGAGTCATGGTTGATGAAGTTTGGCAAATATCAGAATTTTATCTCAAAAACTGAATTTTTGAGAACATTTTGAATTCTGCTCTCATGGGAACAACTGCAGCCAATGTGAGAGTGGAATTTATAAACATCATATTTTCTCTTATGAAGCAAAACACTTATCATTAAAAACAAATCACCAACATTTCCATGCTGTCAAGATGCAATTTATGTATTATCAGATTTTTGTTTAGATGACTGAATTTCTGAAATTTTGACCATTTCATCACAACAGCTGCCCGGGCACTGGCTCACCTGAGTGGATAAATGAAGCTACACAGCAGGTCTCCAGTCAATTAGCTCAGCGAGTTAGGAGCTGGTTCTTGGTGTCGGAGGCTGTGGGTTCGAGACCCAGCAAGGGTGACGATGATGATGATGACAGATCAAAATGTCAGTTGTCCTCAACACGAATCACAAGACAATTGTCCTAATGGTGGCATCACAGCAAGCCTCTAAATTTAAAAATCCAAATAGCTTGGACTGGACCATGTGCGAAGGCTCCTAACATCTTAGAGTCACAGTAGATGTTTGACAAATACATATCATTATTTTACCTCAAAAACTGATTTTTCTTTTTACTGTGGTTTCAAATCTGCCTACACGACAGTGAATGGCTTACTCAATTTGTGAAGCCACTGTTGAACAGCGACTTGTCAATTAGCTCAGTGCGATAGACAACGGTCTTTGGTTCCTGAGGTTGTGGGTTCAATCCTCAGCTGATGCAAATTGAACATTATAAGGTCAACTGTCTTGTCTTCCTATTCTCCTGTTTGTTGCTCAGAATTGCTAGCCTAGAAATCTAGACGCACCCTAGCGGCAGCAAAAATATTTGCTCCGTAGGTGGGTCTAGAAACGAGCCATAGGAACTTTTTGAGTCTCGAACACCGATTGTGTTCACCAATCACAGCGCTCTATCTGTTTAGAGAGTCGTTGGGCGGGCTTAACGCGGTGACGACATACATTTTAATTGGCTTGTCAGGCTAACGTCATGCTGCTCTTTGCTCTGATTGGTCGTAGTGCTAGCTAGCGCTACCCTATTGCGTGCAGAGGCAGTTTGAAAGACAGCCTTCATCCCGCCCCCTGGATTGAGCCGAGGTCTACCGGTCGTTTCCAGACTATACATTTTAGTGATATAGTCTGGCTCGTCAGGCTACAGAATTGCCTAAATTTGCCCAAAAGTAGCCCGGACCCGACCCATCGCTGCGCAGCAGCTATAATTTCCATGCTGGTTTTTCTAGCAGGGTAGGCTATACGAAGAGATGATGGAAAAGACTTTGTTTAGCTTGCTTTTGAACGGCAAAATATTAAAACTAAACCGTACACTGGTTTACAACCATTACTGAATTACTGTATATCAATGTCAGTTCTCCAACAAAATCTTCTTGTTTCAAGGTTTTATTTGTCACTGTCCAAATGGAAGATTAGCGGCTAATCATTAGCCTACTGTAATAATGCCATACATAAAACATATTAAGCGGCAATATGTATTTAATCATCAAAGATGTTCACTCAAACCCATTATTTGAAACAACCTTCAAACCACAGCCAGTACCACTACTAAGCATAAAGTCCGTTAGCTTAATGCTAACTGAGCATAACGTCCGCTAGCTTAATGCTAACGACGGGCTAACAAATTAGCATAGCTATCGCCGTTCAGCAGCAACTGACAGTGATAGCAGTAAAGCTGCTAAAAGTTTTAATATTCTTTAATGCGAGCACATCGCCGTTAAATCCGCAGCCTGTTGTCAGTTTATCCAGATATTGCCTGTTAGGAAATGTGCTTGTTTTGGGAGAAATGCAAAGGGAGCAGCGACCGGGGGCTAGTAGGCAGATGCTCGTAGGCTACATCCAGGTAACTTTATCCACAGGTTTTTAGAGGTTTACCGCTGACTGGTTAAACTCTTTTTAGGAGATTAATGTTAGTCTCACTGATGAAATCTTCTGTGGCGGTCGTATTAGTTTGTTTGAATGAAAAGTGTCGCCACTCTGTCAATCGCTCTAGCCGCAGCTGACCGGACCGGATGTAGATTTACCCTGTATGACGTCACTTCAGAATCTTGTGAAATAGGCCTATTATAGAAAAAAGTAGTACAATTTCAAGAAAGAGTTGGGGACCCTCTCAAGGACCCCTGGGGGTTTCCGGACCCCACTTTGAGAATCATTGCATTATATCATGAATCATGCATGAGAATCTCTTATGAAGGGTCAAATCTGGACTGCCTGGATATTGCACTATGATTAGATTAAGATGTGGGATTATTCTCCGTCTGTGCACGTTAGAACATTGAAAGATTTATAGGATTACACTTGTTTCACAGGATACCTCCATCACATAGAGAAACCACATCTGGTGTTGTCCACGTCTTGTATGCGAGGAGCATTGCTCGTGCTTTGCCAGTTGATGGAACCATAATAACTTTTAGTGTAGCTCAGTCAGCTGGTATGGGTGTCTGGTTTCAATTTTTTTATTTACGATAACAACTTACATTTTTCTCTATTAATGATGTATTAGTTATACTCTGATACACAACATCTTTTAGATGATTTTCTGTCTGAGGCTTGACATTTTTCCCAGATGTCCTGTACATACATCTGACACATCCCTTTCTGTCCTGTCCTGTCCTGCTATGGCAACAAGTTTCTCTGCCAATTAATCAAAATGTTGTCAAAGTCACAGTGTGCCATCAGCTGTTTGTTGTGCGCCTGAATCACCTCCAACAATCTACGCCTCCCAGTGCTTGGCGAGTCTCCCCTTTGACATGAATCTAATCACTTTCATAGACCATCAAACTGTATCTGGAGCAGCTGAGGGAGAGCAGAGATAGTGTTACCAAGCCAGATAACGCATCAACCTTTATGATGCATTTGTGTCAGGCCTGGCCGGTGTGCGTGCCACCTCTGCAGCTGTTGGTGCATAAATCAGACAAGGAAACCTGATGAGGCCTTCTAGTGGGCACCACTGTAAGTGGGCATATCTGACTAATCAGTGACCGTGAATGCCCTCAGACTTTAACTGTGCTGCTTCCACCGCTGTCAGTGTTAACAATGCAATGGATGAAGAGCAAAAGTGTTTCCTTTCATACAGCTAAAACATTTCTCTTGACATTGCAAAAAAAAGCATCTGTCAGCTTGAAACACGCCAACGGCTTTAATGGATGTGTGAATATTTCCCGACTTGATAATACAAAGTGAACTTCTCCGCCGGAGCACAATGACGTGGGTCTTTTTCAAAGAGCTTGTTTTGTGTTACACTGTGTTCTCCTGAAATCCTAGAAGGTGTCTGGTCTGCTGTTCTGCATGTGCCCTCCCCCACCCCCCAGGACCATTATATGTCCTTGGCATATCAAATGGTTCAACAATGGCATGTTATCCCTCTGGCGTCGACTTCCATTTGAATATCATCTGTCAGGCAGTACAAGAGGAGACCTGCTCCGGCAGAGAACGCCCATAGCATCTGAAATTACACAGCAATTTATATGTCATCTGTAATGGTTCTGCATCCACTCCGTATCCTGTGACAGCCGTTAATTATCACTACTTTTTGTCTCTCTCCTCCTCTGCTTTAGAAATCTACCTGGATTCTCTTGGCTGTTCAATCACAGCACGAGCTTTGATATTGGAGATGGCAACGATAAAGGTGGACTACATAACACTATAGGTGCTGATATGATTTTAGAACCTCTCATTGAGTGGAGGGAAAAAAAAGGCAGTTAACTTACCGGCTTTGAGGCGTTTGGTAATAAGCCATGTGATGGATACAGTGAGGCTGGAGCTGTGCAGTCAAATATATTTGTCTGTCAAATTGAGCTTCTTCAAGCTGGTAAAGGGATAGTTCAGGGTATTTTTTTTTTGGCATGGGGTTATGTAAGGTACTCATGAGTGGTCGGTATTATTACCTACAGTAGATTCTGATCTTCAACATGCTTTCAGTTAGGAAAGTCATAAGGAACACATAACAGAACTATGTTTTTGACACCATCAGTAAAATCAATTAAATAAACTTTATTGTCCCAGAAGGGAAATTTGTCTTTGGCACAGAGCAAATGTCTGGAAAAATTCAGGACATTCCTGAAATCCAAGCAGTTGTCCCAAATCCAAAAACCTGTCCTAACTGTCCCGAAAATTACACTAGAGCAGAGTCTGGAGTAGTAATTGCCTGATAAAACATTATTTATTCTATTCTATTCTATTCTATTCTATTCTATTCTATTCTATTCTATTCTATTCTATTCAAGGGTCTGGAATAGGTATTGCCTGATAAAACATTATTCTGTTCTATTCTAGAGTCTGGAGTAGTTGTTACCTGATAAAACATGATCTATTCTATTCTATTCTATCATGGTGGTTGAGTCGTCCTGCAGCCAGCTCCCGCAGGCTGCACATTGGCTGCAGCTGTTCCTACACTAATTATGGCTGTTGTAGTTTTTTAGTTTGCATACAGCAGCGGCACAAACTGAGAATCAAATAATTTTAACTTCATTGTTGAAATGGAGGCTGGTGTTGTGCTAAAAACAAATCACTTGAAGACACCCCCATCCCAAATTTCACTTGTCATATGGTCACCCTACATGTAGTGCAACATAGCTGCCAGCATAAAATAAATATATCATGATAATAGGCTAAAAAATAAATTAAAAGTTACATAAAATTGCACTAGCCTGGAAGGTAAGAACAAAAAATCCGACTGAAAACTGACACAAATAAGAACCATAGTGCAGCAAGTGCCACAGTTAGATTAGCTCCTGGGTTCTGCCAGGGAGTCAGCAGACGGAGCATGTACCTATACCAGGAGAAAACGTGTTTGAGACACATGATGAGAACCTCACGTAACCCCACATCAATCTATCCCTTTGATACAGTGACTCAGACAGTTTGCCCTGAAGGAGTCAGGTGATTTTTTTTTATTCAGGTCAAATAAAAGAGCAACACAGGATTAAGTTTCTGTGGCTCTTCAGTGCCAAACTCAACACTGCACGGCCAGAGAGGCATCACCACATGCAAGTACAAACAAAAAGGAACACGCAAAGCTCCACCTCCATCCATCAACCAAAGAACAGACTCATTTAATGTTTTACAAACTATACACAGATTCACATAAGGGAAAAGTATATGACCCCAAAGTGATATGTTTCTACTACACTGTTTGTGTCTATTGAATTATGTATTGAGTTAACTCATGAAACTTTTGAATGAGAGTACTGAAGGCCCTGCCAACCCTCTCTGTGCTGCAGTCAGTGAGAAAGTTCTTCACTTCACCCTCACTGCCCACAAACCCCACACCATCTCCAATGCACTTCTAACCAGAAGTGACTCAACAAACACATACATATACAGTATTTTACTACATGAGTTTACACAATAACATTAAACCAGCGCTTAAGTGCAAATTTAATCAAGATTAATAAGAAGCTAATGCAAAACAAGATTGAAAAATAAGAAGGAAACCACAGCAGGAACCTCCCTGTGAACCGTTTTCATTGTGGAAATAGGTTCCAACAAAAACTGTTCACAGTGTGGTCTGTGGTCTGTGCTGAGTAACTGGGGCATTGTTCCTGCGAGACATGCTGCTGTTGAGTTTTTCAAATGTCATTTTTTGATGCTTAAGAACCACAAATGAAATTCCACTCGTTGTAGTGGGCGTAGCAGCAAATGTAGATTTCCCAAAACCTGGGTAAATAAAACATAAAACTTAATAGGGCAAGATTGCATAGTAAGTGAAAAGTTAGATTTATTGGATTTGAATGACCTGAACTTACAGTGTATGTTAATTATATTTACTTGCACAAGACAATGGCTGCTTCGGTCTCTTTTTCCCGCTGCTTGAACCTGAGGGTTATGAGAAATATCTCAACAAAGAAAAGATAATTGGATAAATCAGGCTGCCTTTCCCCCCGCTGCATTGGTTAATCCTCATGTCTGTAAAAATGACTGTGTCATGGGATCCATTTCCCTGACGCAATAGCTTGAGACACACATAATCAGCACACGGGATTTATTAGCAATTAGCTGTAAGCATGTGTCCCTAATCCTGTTCAATGGACTGTCCATGGAGCTTCCCAAGGATTGCCAAACGTGTGAGAAGTCACATGATCCGTGAGTGAATTTTAAGCATGTTAGACACATCACAGCCTCTGACCTGCACCAGTGCAAAAGCAACGCAAAAGGTGCACGAGTTAAAGGGATAGTTCAACTTTTTGGCAAATTGGCCCATTGCCATAATCCCTTTAGTCTAAGAGCAGGTTTGTTACCTTTAATTGTTGGTGCGAGCTATTTTTAGAACAGCGGAGCAGAGCCGCGAGCTGCTCAGAGCTACACTACGGAGTTGTTTTCGAGGCAATGCAGAGACTGCTTGCTGAAAAACTGCCCCCAATGGAACGCACATCAGCGGTTTTGCATGAATTTACCTTGAAAACAACCCAGGTTCATTATCTCATAGCATGGTGAATGTGGAGGTCACAACTTGTCCACGAGAGGGTTTTGGAGTTGGATTGTGTATTTGATGAGTTTGATGAGGGAAACCAAGAATTCCATGAGCCTCCGTAGCGTAGCTCTGAGCAGCTCGCGGCTCTGCTCCGCCGTTCTAAAAATAGCTTGCACCGACAATTAAAGGTAACGAACCTCCTAGCACTCTAGGGATTATGGCAATGGGCCAATTTGCAAAAAATGTTGAACTATCCCTTTAAATTCTACTCACTGATAACAAACATCCTATGTCATCAAACCTTTACCACCCAGTATTGTCTGGAACTGCCCATCTGAGTATTCAGTTTTTTCCACATGTTTTGTCTTCCAATCAAGCTAAAAAAAAGAAGAAAGAAAACGGAATGGGGACTTAAATCATATCTCGTTAATATTTCTGATTTCTCTGTAGACTACGGGCTTAATCTTCTGCATACTTGAAATCACCACATCTGTCCAATCTCCGCTCAGCGTCTGACATCATGCAGCTGTTGCCATGGGGAGCCCTCCCTGCTAGCAGCGTACTGTACTGTGCCATATAGTCGGGGTTTACACATGTTAACATCATAACAGGTCCTATATAAGGTCCTATATGCAGTACTCTCTCTCTCACACACACACACACACACACACACACACACACACACACACACACACACACACACACACACACACACACACACACACACATACTGAAGCACACTTTTCCCCCATCATAGGCTATCATGAAATGAGCAAACATGGTGGTACTGTTAGCCTATTAGCACGAAGGTTCCCAGGCGTGGGTTCTCTTTAGGTTCTCCAGGTTCCTCCCACAGGCCATACACATGAGCAATAATGATATTAAGGTTCTTTGTGATTTAGCAGTACTAGCATATAAACACAGTGAGCTAAGCCAGGCTGCATGAGCTAGATTTTACTTCGGAGTTAAATCAGTGGATGAACAAGCTGTGTTGTTCAGATGCGTCTTAATAATCACTTAACTTAATCACAAGAACATGTTCTGGCATTACTTAGACACCTAATGAATCACTAAATGAGTCAAAGTTGGCTCATTTTCATACTCTTTTTTTCCTGTGGCCTCTGCAGCACTAACCCTCCCCTCTATTTTTCAAAGTTGGCTCCATTTGAACCATTTTTGTATCAACTTTTTTTTTTTTTTTTTATTACTGAGGCAACAAATGGAAGAGACATCCCATATCTTGGCCAGGACAACCTTGGAAAAGAGACTGTTAATCTCAATGGATCTTTTTCTTGGATGAATAAAGGTTAAATAAAAAATCCTGACCACAGCACATAATAAGATCGAGTGTTTACATGACCTTTATTAGATGAAGAAACATCAATATTAAGATAAGTGTTTATGATTATGAAAGGTTTTTTAAAAAATAATGAAAAAGGCTGACGTCCGCACGCTGTTGTAGCTCCTCAAATGTTTATTGTAGGTTATAAGAACATTTGTGGAGCTACAACAGTGTGCAGACTTGTTACTCCTGCACCTGTAATACTTTGGATGTGCGTGCTCTGTCCTACTATTGTTTTAAAAAATAATGAACCAGGCAAAAAAAAAAAAAAGTGTATTGTAGTAAATACACATTTCAACCAAACAAGCTCTTTTTCTCTTTTTATTTTATCAAAGCAACAAGTCCACGGTAGAACATCTCAGCAATCAATTTGAGCAGAACCTACAGCGATTTGATGGAGCTCTTTGAGTCTCCGGCTCCTCTCATATCCTTGTATCAGATGTGGGTCTCATCTGGAGCACATCTGGACCTCATCAAGCCTCTGGCCAGCAGAGGGAGGGGTGGGGTGGGGGGCGTGAAACAGCCTCACACAGAGCACAAGGGTGCTCTGCAGAGGAAATGAAGGAAACGAAGGTGTGACACCTGGGTGAGCCCGCCTCACCTTAGGTCTCACTTCATTTTCGGTTTGAGTTTCTCCAGATGAGCGTGGAGAAATTTCACTGTTGCAAAGAACTGAAAGACAAATCTTTGGACTAAAGGTTGTAAATCAATAATCAGAGGAATTAGACATTTGGGGCTTTAACTCAGCGCTGGTCTTCTTTGTGTTTAATGAATTTAGACTCCATAAGACTGATTCAGACCAGCCCCTATCATTTGGCATCAGTACATATCCATGTTGACAAATTCCACAGCTTCTTTGAGTTAGTTTCAGGTCATATAATACTTCCCCTATTTTCAGAGTGCGAGTGTGGTCCTCAGGGAAAGGTAAACCAGTGCAAGATGGAGGGGAGGCATCAGGATTACCGCGTATATCTAATACATATAGGACAGCTATTTTCTTCTTTCATGTAGTGATATCATCCATGCCATATTGCAGATGGCTTTTGGATCCAGTGACCACTAATCCAAAAATTGCATCGTGAAACCAAGATCAGAGACTACTGCCACATTACCTTACAGAGAAGGCCTGTAAACGCTGCCATTCACTCAGCAGCATGGTGTTAAAGCCACAGCTGAACTCTCTCACTTGTGCATTCACGTTTCATTCAGTTGGTTTCCCCTGATTGCATGTTATCAAATTAAAGTTTTAGCTTCAAAACTAACAGGAGACGGTTTTATTTGAAAAAAAAAGGCTCTGAACTTCCTGTAGTGTTTAGCAAACTTTTCTGGGCCCGGCGGGGTTCTTGTCGGCCACTTGTCTGTGTCCAAGCTGTTCTTGTTTAGCTCGTTGACAGTATATTTGACACAAGTCTTGCTCCGGCTTCCTCTCAGCCATAACAGACCTGAGGGCAGAGTAGGAGGCAGCGGTAGGTTTTGAAGGTTAACTCCGCTAATGAAGGCAGGCTGGCCCCGGCAGCAACCTTGGGGTTTTTGTAGCAAAGTCATCCACATGCCACTCGGCAGGAGAGCTGGACCGTAAGAGGGTCCTCGTGCTTGTTACTGACGTCTCCGCAGGCAGCACCTTGGACAGCCCCACAGCAAAAGCACTCGTAATGAGGAATGAACGCCATCAATTATACTTGACTGAGACTGATGCCCATCAGAACACAATAAGGCCAGTGTCTACTGAGCCACATCTACGCCAAAAGTACTGAACTGTTGAAAAGTTCCTGCTCAGACACACAGTCTGCATTCAGTTAACCACCAAAACTGACAGTAGTTCCCTTTTGTTTAAGTTAGATGGGGGGTATAGGCCCGTTCGATTAATCGTTTTAAAATCGCAATCACAATTATTTTGTTAGGACGATGTTAAAAACGTGAAATCGTAAAATCGATTTCTTACTTCGGGTGATTACGGTACAGCCCTCGTTCATGTATCTGGGCTGCGCTGGGTTACCGTAGTGACATCCGCCTCTTTCCTCCCATCACGCTCTCCCCACACACTGTAAACAAACATGTCGGCGAGCGAGGATTTTGTTGCCAAAAAGATCAACGGCCTGTTTCCACTGCACAGTTACAACTCGGCTCAGCTCGATTCGACTCGGTTTAGGTCTTTTTCCATTTCAGCTGAGTTCTTCAGCGGGGGCGGAGTCATCTTATCACGACGTCGTCTCGCTCTTTTTTTTTCGATCCTCACTCGTCTGCACCTCGATTATGGACCTCAGCGTTGTTTTCCACACCGCAGCCATTTAACTCAGGTGACAATAACAGTCTCTGAACAGATCAGTGGTCGCTGTTGTCGGTGTGTTTTTAAAATTAGTGGATTTGATTCTCGGGTCGGACAACGCTCTGGTCAATCAGTGGAAGGCAGTCAGTTGATGTCACATTTTAGTATAGTATGTATAGATAGATAGATAGATAGATAGATAGGTAGGTAGATAGATAGATAGATAGATAGATAGATAGATAGATAGATAGATAGATAGATAGATAGATAGATAGATTTAAAAAGACACAAACAGCACACATAAAATAGTTTGTCATTTCACAAAAAAATCGTAATTGGAAATCGGTTTTTGATAGAAGCAAATCGGGATTTTATTTTTAGCTAATTGAACAGCCCTAATGGCGGGTCACATGATGATGATGATGATGATATATCGTGAAGGATTACAATGTGTTGACGATCTGCCATAGCAGAGAGATCCTAGTATTGTATGTAGGGCTCATTCTATGCATTGCTGTTCTATGCTCTTGCAAGGATACATCAATATGAGTCCGCTTCATGCCCGCCCAAGAGACACGGCAATCAACCAATCATAACGAAATACAGGTAGTGCTTTGGATTTCTCATTCACCACCTGTTTGATTCAGTGTGTAGCAGGATGATTCATCATGAATGAATGGACAATAAAAAAAAATCAGACTACGGCAGCCCGCAAGTGACGTCACGTCAACAACGAAGGTGATTTTAACATATATGTACCATCTGTACACCTCTTCTTTCACCACCAAAAAATCGTTTTCTGTCATATAAACAAAAGCAAAGCACAAAAATGCAGTTTTTACCCCATCAAAGGTTTAAACAAGCCTGCTCACTCAACAAAAACAAACCCGGAAGTCATTTTCGAGTGCCGAAAAAGACGGACAATAATCAATAATAGACCCACTAAAACACTGAATAAAATTACAAGCTTACCCTTTTTTAAAAGCTGAACATGTGCTCGAAAATAATCCATTGATTGATTTTATCCATCGTGACCAGATATTCCACGGCGTTTTACGTAACTCCGCAGTTCTAATACTACTCGCATTCTCCGGCAGACTGCGCACCCGCTTTGCGCATCTCTCGTCGCCTGTCAATCAAAGTCACGGGGGTGAAAACTTTTTGGTCCAATAGCAGAGACTCTAAGGTGTGACCTGATATATAATGATCCCTGATTGGGCAAAGCTTAAGCCTGCACCCAGCTGGTTCATGTGGTTCCCTCTCCCCCTAGTGTCAACATGTAAGCAATACAAGTCGACACAAAAAGTGTGTTTTTACTGCCCCAAGTTTAATTAAAAATAATAATAAAAGACAAAATGAACTATTTCAAATGTCCTTGTTAATTTAAGCCATCACTGATGGTTGTGGGATGTTTACTTCTGGAGTTTTAAAGGAAAATAACAATATAATACAGGCGAAAATAGGTAAATTCATGTTTGGATGGGTTTTGGACACTAAATATTCATCCCCAGAAATAAAATTTTCAAATGGCATTTTACTTATGTAACTGGTGTTCCTAAAACCCATCAAGTATGTGATTGGCCCCAATAGGTTATCTGTTGGAAAAAAAAAAATCTCACTAAAATCTTGCAGTGTGCATTTTAGCCAAATTGGACAATTTTGGACAGGTTTTGCACACTGTACATCGCCAAGGGACACTGTTTGGAAAAACTCTATAGTGCCTCAGTAGTTTTACATATCAACCTAAAATTTGGTACACATGTGGACAGGGAGTGTGTGAACCATATATGTAAAATTAAACCTGTTTTATAATTAGGATTTTGATATATCACCTTTTCACCAAAAATTTCAAACTCGTTTTTTTTTTTTTCAAAACAAAATAGCAATTCCAGAAGCCCATTTTTTTTATGGAATGACTCAATTCAATATTTTATACATATAGATGTAAAGGGACAAAGGTTGTCTTTCATTTAAGCCATTAACCATAGTTGTGGGATTAGTACTTCTGTGGCTATTAAGCTTTAATTGCAGTGATACAAAAACAGGCGGAAATTGCCAAAAATGGCCTCTGCATGAAGAGGTTAGTGAACTCATCTGACCTGCTGTTGCTGGTAACGTGCAGCTGATCTCTCAATGAATTGTCAGCACAGTGTTTTCTATGGCTATCATTTGTTGTTTTATATTATCAGATAATTTTTTGCAGTTGCTACTTAAAAAATATGTTCCTCCACACAGACAGTATCATGTGTATCAGCTGGTGCAGCTCTTCACTGAGGTTCCACATGGTTTACACACTGAGATATCCAAACTCAAGAATACGTGTTTTTTTTTATTATAGCACTGTTCCATAAAATTGTCATCTTGTGTATAATTTTACACACATTTCACTGAAATACAACCCAAAATATCTGGTATCTTCTCAAACTTGTGAAGCCATCACTAGACTTTAAAAATAAAATTCAGTGGGCTTGAACAATATTTGGCTGTATTTAGGCAAGGTATTAAAAAAAAAAGAGTAAATCAACATAACTTCTTCCCATCTTAAACTTGTTATAAAAGATGAAAAGTGGGAAACACATGCCCAAGTTATCTCAGAGCCAAGTGTTTTATACCATTTAGCGTTCACTGCCAAAAAATAAAAGTGACAGAATGTGAGGGATGCTTGAACTGGAGTTAAAGGGGTCAGAGAGGAGTGGTTTTACTCCCCAAACTGGCCTCATTGAGGTACGCCTAATGTGGTGAGACTGGAAGTTTATTGTGATGAGGTGTTACGGGACAAGAGGTAATACTGATTCAGCGACGGGATAAAGAGCTAATTGATAACAGAGTGTGATTATGAGACGTTGATGTAAGACATGAAACAATACTATCAAGTTGCCTTCAGGAGACTCTGTACTCTCTCGTGCACTTCAGAATGCTAAGATGCTCTCTATCTTTTTAGCATTGTCAATATGTCTTTACTACTAAGATGCACTGAAAAAAATTTGGAGTGGTATTTACTTGGAAAATCTATGAAAGTTTTTGCACTTAGAAATTGTAAGTAAATTCTACAAGGGCGATCATCAGGTAAACTTTACTTGTGGATATACCGTATGTTTTTTTTACTAGCAAACCTAGCGAGAGAGAAAAAGTGATTAGAATATAGTGTTGGGCGATTTTGACATTCTCAGATCGTCCCAATCGCCCTCCCTGGAGATCGCCGATAGACCTATCTATCGCCCGGGTCCGGGGGGGGGGGGGGGGGGGGGGGTTGGCGGCGGCCGTTCCACGTGTTCGTTCGACCGGGGGGGGGGCGGGGGGGGGGGGGGCGGCGGCGGCGGCGGCGTATGAGTATCGCTTTTACCGTGCCCTGCTGTCATGCTGTCATGCATGCGCGCTTCTCTCTCTCTCTGTGTGTGTGTGTGAGGGCTAATAACGGAGAAAGAGCGCTATGATCAATGAACGGAACGCTATTGCGTTGCCGAAAGCCGAAAAATCTATTCTGGCGGACGTAATTTATTTGTGGCATTAGTGAACACCTCGTCGGGCTGTAACATACAGTAACAGGGCTGGCGTCGGCAGCCTAGTCACAGCCACAACACCAGCTAAACGTGTTTCCTCAAATTTGAGGCGGAGTGGCCACCCTGTTTACCACAGAGATTTTGTGTGCGGTCATATGACTACCTGGCTCCGTCTGATTGGACGTCGCCAGTGGCTGCATTTGATTGGTGAAACACTGTCATTTGACAGAGTATCTGTTGGAAGCAGCAAGCCAAGCGGCTTCATTAAAACAAAACAAACAGATTGCGCATTAGATCAATAAAAAAGTAGCGAGTATGTGTGTGTGTAAAATCGCCAAGAAAACAAAACATCGCCGCTCGTCCTTCCAATCGCCGATAGACGATTGGATCGCCAATCGGCACAACCCTATTAGAATACGTTTCTTTAAAATCAGCCTTTCCTGACATGCCACCCCTGAAATAGTCGCTCGCTCTGTCTCTATCTGGACGACATTTCCCGTCCGTCTGTTGACAAGCTAGTTAGCAGAGATTCTGAACCAATAGAATATACTCACACTAAATATCAGGACACTTTTGCGCTTGATTTTGTCACCGGTTCGCTCGCTCGCTATGTCTGGATGCAGTGAACGCGCATATACTGTCTGCTTCAGTCCCAACGTGGATTGACACGGCACGTGTCGGCTTCTTGTATTTTGGCGGACAACGAAGCGCTTGCATCCTGTATGCACGTCACAAGGCACAAACACGCAACACTATTAAAATGTACTTGGTATTTCTAGGTTCATGTGCAAAGACTATGAAACCTTTGAATATTATGTGAAAATACATAATAAATCTAACCCTTCCCACACAGTTTATTTAATTACTTGAATGACAGTTTTACTTGAATAATTCCAGTTCTCACTGATACTTACAATTAGAAAATGAAAATTGTGACAGTTAACCTAATAAATATTACTACACCACAAAATAGTTTTCTTCAGTGCAGGCAGATGTAATGATTCTTTGCCATTTACAGATGTGACGTGGACAGATGTTAATGAGGTGTCTGCCCAGGGTCTGAGATACGCTGAAACGTTCCTTCAGCTGGGGTAACGCTCCCCTTTCTTCTTTTCCTGTTATGATTCCCCTCGATACAAACACCCACTTTGCTCCGGCCAATGCGTGCATGCATGTGCGGCCGCTCCGAGTGACTGATTCGCGTTCACATCTGGAAGCGCACTCGCTGATGGGGGGGATAGGGGGGCGCCTATACATGTACAGCTGTCTTACTTAAAACACTTCCTCCCCTGCTCTGCAGACTCTTAGTCTGTCTGCAAGCAAAAAGCAGGAATGTGCATGTGTGTATATCCACTAATGTGCATTTAGCCATGTGCTTGTTTACCTGTGTATATACTTTGTGGGAGACAGAGAGTGCGTCGATGATAGAAAAGAGAGGAGAGCGCGCTCAATGTGCTGTGCAGCACGACGGGGTTTTTTTACGAGTAATGTTACCAGTTTACAGCAGCAATAAGGGCTTAGAATGAGATCGCATCTTCTGCCAATGTGTTTGACACTTCCAGCACAATACCTCCTGTGATTTACAATCTCACTCTAAGATCCATTTTAAACAGTTGGATTAGAGTCTGTTTTTGGCCTAACCCAAAGTAATTTATGCCCCAAAAGCAAACTTCTGTCACATTGCTTTTAGACCCATGACAAAAGATGAAAAAGACTTTCTGAGGATTTAACCTTAGTTCATGTCTCCGATATAGGAGGTGGGGGGTTGGGCCGGGGCCTGAAATGGAAACTAATCCGGTGTGAAATGGGCCTTGAGGCCAGGCCATTGGACCTGTCCAAAAGGAAAACATATCACACGCAGAGAAGGATCTGATGTCATCTGAATCTAAGGGGGAGAGAAACCTGACATGTTGTTCGCCCAAGTGGCTGTTGACAGCGCTTAAATTTATTGTCCCCTCATTATTTTTGTTCCATGATGAGGTACCAACAATCTCAATAACAGAGTCAGAACAACAGCCGCAGCACTCATAAATAATGCAACCGCTCCACTGGATCGGGGCTGAATGCAGACTCCACAGGCTACAAACCCAAAGTGAGCTCCCTGAGAGAGCCCACAGAATGAGCACAGGGAGGTTAAAAGGCCTGTCAACAACATAAACAACATCCTGCACGGAGAAAGAGGGGCCCTCTTGCTGTTTTACTCTCCTTTTTTTCTCCTCGCTCTGCTCTCTTTGCAGCTTTCGCAGAAATATGCAGCCGTTTTCCATTCACTGAATTCTCCCTCTGCCCCCCCCGGTGCTAATCCTTAATCTGAAGAGTCTCTCCAAGAAGCGTGAGGCATCTCGGAGGTCACAGGCCGGGATTGTTCGTGCTGACGCTGACACAACAGCCAGCCCTGCAGCAGCACTAAAGCCGGGGGAGAACCACTCGAAAAGCTACGTCACATCAGCTGAGTTCATCTACGCCCTGCGATCCGGGTCAGTGATTCACTGAGTTGCTCAGCTGCAGTTAAATCTGTTTAAACACAGAAAAACACATTTGTCACAAAGTGGATGTAGAGAGCATTGCACATCTGGATTTAGGCCAGGATTAAGCCATTTATTGCTCCTCTGTTTTCACTTCTTACTCAGCCCTTCACCTCCTGTCCATCTCTCTGAGATAATAACTCCCAGTCAACCATGTGCATTAGCTCGATCTTCGCACAAGTGTTTGATATCGATCGGCAGATTTTCTCGTGATGATAAATTCATGGCAGGTTGTGGGGTTCATCTGGACTCTGATGTTAGAGGAGCAGAAAACTCACATCCTGGTCAATAAAGCTGAATAATTGATGCTGTAGGCCTCATTGTTCCAGTCAGGGCTGGTGGAGCAGTCGACTGTCAGTTGTTTACTTCAGGTTTGTAACAACTTTGGTTAATTCAGATGCTTGTTTGAATCATACTCATCAACATATTTAAAAAAAAAAAAATTCAAATCAAATCAATAATCAGAGTAACAATTTCTAATCAATAAGCTTAGGTTTGTTGTATGGAGGAAAGAAAGGATCCTTTGTCAGTGATAACACCAGTGCAACATTAAGTGTGCAAAACCATTCCATGTTTTTAGGGGTATTGTGCTCTTCATCACAACTGTATATAAGGGTGAAATCCAGTGATTTAGCATTGCTAAGCTTCCTGAGGAGACAATATTCTCACTTCTCCCTAATACGGATCAAGCTCCAACAACAGATCCTACACTTCCCATAATGCAGGGGTGTCAAACTAATTTTAGTTCAGGGGCCACATACAGTATCTGATCTCAAATGGGCTGGACCAGTAAATTAATAACATAACTTATGAATAGTGAGAACTCTAAATTTTTTCCCTTTGTTTAAGTGCAAAGAAGTACAAGTAGTAGGGCTGCACGATTATGGCCAAAATGATAATCACGATTATTTTTGTCGATATTGAAATCACGATTATTAATCACGATTATACATTATGTTAGATAAAACATGTTTTTATTGCACTTTCTATTTGAAACAAACAATAGGCTATGTGAACAAGGCTTTCAGTTCAAAATAAAACGTACAAAATAAATAATAGCCTAAAATAACATTTACCCAAGACAAAGGGCTAGCGAAAAATAAATGCCATTGCAGAGGTGTCATTCTGTACAGTAGCGTACAGATATTTGTGTAAAAAACAAAAAAATAAAAAATAAATCTGGTAGAAGTAGCTGCTGATTCAACTCCTTTACTCAAATAAAAGTAAGAAAGTACAGGCTCTGAAATGTAATTTCAAAGTAGGCTATAGGTAAAAATTTATTTTTGCCATCAATGATACACAGAGATGTGTGGGCAAGAGTCTGTCTAGCATGGACCAAAGCTCACGGACACCTCAGCAGCAATTTGGAACGAATTAAAAACATTTAATGAACAGACCAAGTGTTTTCACACAGGCAGCGTCCAGCAGGTCGGCCTAGCTCAACTGTGCTGCCACCAAAACGGCCATAGATCGCAGTTACCGGCCGTTATGATCACGGTCGGAACGTTTTATTTACACGACGTATGTAATTAACACCAAAACGGCCGCGTGGGGTAACGGGGTCTCGGTCCAGCTTCGAGACCACCCCGCAGCCCGACCTCCATCCGATCCAGAGAGAGACGGCGACAGTAGACAGCCTTTGGAGGTGCTGACTGACCAGACACAGACACACGTCATGTCTACTGTCACCGTCTGCTGCCGACATCGTCTCACTCTCACTTCAGAGTGAGATCCATACAGTCTATGAGTGAGACGTAACACCGGGCGCAGGAGGTGACACAGTACAGCAGCATTTGAAGGTGCCGACTGACCGGCCGGGACACACACTCTGGACTGTAAACAACATGTAAAGGGAGGATGCGCTCGCTTGTTAGTTAGGCAGCTTCATGAAGCCCTATCCTCTCGTTCGCCCCCTGGTGGTTGGCGGACTATTGGTTGAGAAAGCGCTTGATTTGATATGCAGCACAGCCCGTTTTTTTACATGTTAATAATCGTGACGATCATCTTAATTTAATCGTGGCAGCCAAAATCGTGATCGTGATTAAAATTCTGTCCTTTCACAAAACACTAACAGGTTATGAACAACCTGAAATTTCTTGAGAAAAATATGTGCAATTTCAACAACATTATGCCTATGGGCTGACACCTCTGCCATGATGCAACCCAAAAACTTGTCTGACATGCATATTTAGGGTTATCTTGGATTTTTTTTTTTTTTCAGACTGGCACTCCTTTCAGAGTCAAAGACAATTGATTTCACAAACTGAAACTTTTCGTAAAATTGTCTGTAGGTGGGTTTAAGTGGACACTTTTTCCTCTTTCTGATTGAATTCATTCCAAATGAGTCTTTCGGGTTAACTGTTTACATGTAATATGATCTAATCCGATCAGGTGTTTACATGTGCCACTGCATAATGGACATTTTACAGCCGTGTGGCACGGGCAAACAGGCGTGTCCGACCTGAACAACCCGGCAGGACACTGCCACTATTTGGCCAAGTCCGACCTGGTTCAGGCCAGGAATTAATGCTAGTGAGATGCGTCGAGTCCAGGCTTCAACACCGGCGGGTCTGGTCCAGTCAGATTTTAATTTTTAGGCCTGTTGAGAACTCTAGAAATCAAAACATCCTGCGACTGATCAAAGATGAAGATCCATGTTCTGATTAGCACAGTACTGTAAGTATATATTTTTGGGGCTTTTAATGCCTTTAATTGATAGCCCAGTTGATAGAGAGACAGGAAATGGGGAGGCAGAGAGGGGGAACGACATGCAGGAAAGGGCTGCCCAATGCGGGATTTGAACCTAGTCAAAACTTAATTTAAGATACCTGAAAAGGAACATGTAGATATCTTTAATTGAGGTGAATTAAATATATCTTGAACTGTAATTATGACTAGTCAGAATCAAATTGTAGATATCTCAAGTCGTAATTCAGTTACAGATATCCGTAATTCACATAGCAGATATCTGCAACTGAATTGTAGATATCTGTAATAACAAACCCTATACATATGAATGGCAAAAGTGATGTCATTTGTCCTAGAAGAATGTAGTTGCAGATATCTAAAATTGAATTACAGATATCTGCAACACATATCCAGTCTGGCTTTTAAATGTTAAAATGGTTTGCCATAGCGGCAGCTCTACCAAATGAGCTAAACGCCGCCCCAATTGTTCATAGTTTTGACACTTTCATTCAAGCATTTGCAAGTGAAGAAACATCACTCACTACGCATTTACATCAACACGGAGCATGCGCAGAAAGAACGAAACCATACAATTTTCAGTTTCACCGACATGACACAATTTTCAGTTTCACCTCTCTGAAACCTGCTTGTTTATTCTGATTTAGCTGTTTATATGGAGCATTTTCATTCGGTCTGGACATCTAAACTGATTCTAATCAGGATATTTGGCTCCATCATGTAAACCCACCTTGTGTGACCTTTGACACGTCAGTTTCGAGTATGACAGCATACCTCCTTCAGTTTAGATTCGGTGCGGCTTGGCACAGCAGACGGACAGCTGTCACACAGCGGGACACATTAAACTTATTTCCTCCTCACAGTAGCTAAAAGGAACTCCCTGGGCCCGCAGCGTCCCGTTAGTTGTGTCAGATTGTCCCTCGAGACCCTCATTAGCGGGGCAGCGATGACTGAGACTGAGTGAGAGCTGCGTGGTGGAGGTCCACTGGGGCCCCTCAACGGTTGGCGACCATGCCAGCGGGTCGGTCTGGGCGAGAGTCAAGGAGGGAGGGAGGGAGGGGGGGCGGGGGGGGCAGGGGGCCGGCAGTGGACTTGAAAGAGCAGAGGACATGGTGGGTGTGGAGAATCTCAACAGCGGTCCTTTTAGCCCAGATCAGGTGTCAACACCGCATGCCAGAGTTTATATAGCATCGGGCAACAAGTTGTGAGGAAATCTGATCCCGGTCGAGGCGGCGGGTCGGCTTTCCTCACACTCAGGCAGCCCTGTGGCTAGCCACCAAGCTGCGGTTTCCCCACTACTTGGGGAGGGGAGGAGGGGAAGGGGGGGGGGGTACATTACCTCTTCAACAGTGCTAAACCATCCCCTCCCTCACCTCTTGCCCACCCCCCCGCCCCCCTAGCGTGAAGCCTGTCCAGCAGCTCTCAGGTTTCACAGACACCGCTGGTAAAACCCTCTGACGACAGCCCTGTCGGCGGCGTATGAAGCAGAAAGAGGATCGTCTGACTTGGGCCGCTCCCTGCGTGGAATGCTCTGCAGAAAAGAGAGGAGGACATCACCGCTTTTAAGAGGAGGACACCGCTACATCAGACGCTCCTCTCATCTCCGCAATGTAACGCGATCCCTCCTCGTTTACCGTGGCGGAGCGGGGGGGGGGCTCCTTGACTCTGACTGAACTTGTACCTCCTCCTCCCTTTAACACACATCTGACTCCTTCCTATCAATGTGCATCAGGTCAGAGCGGGCTCGGTTTATCCCTCCAGATGAATGGGAACGATTAAACAGATCTGCATTTGTGGTTTTATGAAAATGGCAGAAAAAGATATTAAATTAAAAAAAAAATAAAAACTTGATGCTTGATCATTTTGACATTTTGCTCATCTTTGCTCTGAATGACATCATCCACCTGTGACCCGCACTGAAGGAGAGAGTGAAGAAGTACCAGCTGGCACTGGCACAAGAGGTGTCCTTAGGAGTCATATCTCCACGGGCAACTTGGTATAAACAAACAGAAGCACTAACTATGTTTACAGTGGCCTTAAGACAATAAGATAACTGCAAGATACAACAGAGAGATTACTCATGTCAAGGCATATCAATCATCTAGAAAATAAAGGAGGCAGGATTTAAAAACAAAAAAAAAATATTCCTGATTCCGGGGATATATCAGTTTTATTGATGATGATGTGTCATGTGATAACTTCTTAATGATGCTCATTTATCCACAGAGAGAGAGAGGCTCAGAATCTGGTGAGATACTCTGCCTGATTCGCACTCTACTGCAGCACAAATCCAATTTTTTTTTTTTTTTGCAAATCTGATCAGGATCCAATCTCCCTGACTGACAGTCCACAATCCACATTACATATTGCAAATGATCAGATCCGATCTGCACGTGTCCATATAGCGTGTCTTATCCACATTGGTTTCTACAGTAACAAGCTACGCTCACAAACAAACATCAAGTAAAAGGATGACAGTGGACTGTGTGTTCATGTCCCGAGTCGTTATGTGGAGCCGTGGCGTAAATAAACTGCTAATTGCAAGAAAGCGACAGAAACGGAGGCGACTGCTGAGCTGTGCCGCATTCCTTGCTGGAATGACGGTGGAACGGGCCATTTGGTGCAGGCAGACCAGTTGTCCATCTTGTGACACTTCCAAATCCTATTTGAGCAATGACACCGTTCGCATTGAATCGGATCCAGGGTGTAGGTCCAGTGTGTAAAATGAGGAGAAAACAGTGACATCTAGCATTCCGATTCATCTATAAAAAACTTCTATTGTTCATTTAAGAAAAAAGAAAATCAATGCATTTATCGTAACTACCGAAACCATGGAAACGTAAACATAAAATTCCACCTGAAGAGCAAAACCGGCTTACGTTTTTGACGTTCAGAAAAAGGTGGATATGTAGAAGAAGAAATATAAGGCTATGAAAACCAAACAGATTTTATTTTATAGCGATAATACACTTAATTGGGAGTATAGATTTTGCCAATAAACCTTGACAAATATTACACACTGGACCTTTAAGTTGGATTTTTATACTGAAAACGTAAGGCAATTACTTTTAGTCAAACAAGGCATGATTTTTCATTTGGCCGGTGAATTTTTGGAGGTCACTAGCCAATGGCCGATGAGGTAAAAAGTTAATTGTATTCCCTGATCGGATCTCTACAAATCCAATCAGAATCGCATTTGAAACTACTTCCATAATGCGGTTTGAATCTGTTTTGGAAAAATCGGATCTCATGTGGTTTTTGGCTGTCCAGACCAGCTGGATATGACAAAAATCTGATTTGGAGTGGCAGTGTGAACGAGGCCTAGTAGCCTTGTTGTTTTTTTATTTACTTTTTTTTATGAAGCGAGTATTCCCATGATGCTTTAGTGTACATGAGCTCACTCTGGATTGCGATGAACTGTTTTGCTTTTGCTGCTAAGTAAGGAATGTCCTGATAGAGGGAGATGGATGAGCTCTGTTCTTAAAGTGTGAGAATAAATCTCCTCCTCTTTGAAAAATGACTCAGAGAAAGTTGGACTATGAAAGATACGGACATTCCTCGAACTAGACTTGATTTACTATAGTCTGACACATCTTTTTAGCCCCCTCCAGTTTTATTGGAGTTTATCGTGTTATCAGTTGTACCAGGCACCCGGCGCGAAACATCCTACTTATTCTAACAGGAGGATATGGGAGATTTATTAATAAGGACTATTAATAGTTTTTTTCTGATGACAAATGTATTCCCAGATGCCGTATATAGCACTGAAGAGCTTTCCGTGCTATTGTAAACAATCCTCTCTTGTGTGTCAGCATCTCTGACAGGAAGCCTGGTAAACACTCTTTAAAGCCATCCAAAATAAATGATCCTCAATTGAGACCGTAGTTTGGATGTTGTAAATATTGCTTTAAAAAGGTTTACACACAGAGGTGAGAGTTATTGGTTTACAGCAGATAATAGAATCTCCCAGTCACTCCTCAGGTGATACATTATCCAACCCAAATATTTGTTTCTGCCTCTTGTTACGACCTCCTCTTTGTGTTTACGTTCCAGTAATGTGCCTTATAAACCGTGACAACCTGGGTGACCCAATACAATTCAGAATAACTGTGTATTATTGCTCGGGATCCCTCCTCGGTTTACCAAGCACAGAGGAAGACACAGACACACTTGAACTCATCTGTCCCTGAAGAAACGTCTAAAGGAGCAGTGTGCAGTGACTTGTTCAGATAGGCGAGGACAGCTGTGCAGTTTAGTGCCCATCAAATATACAATATCAAATAGACCAAATCACAACTTCTCATGAGAGTTGCATCAGCAAATCTCTCTTAAATTCAAATCTCTGCGATTCAGTAGAACGATCATCGTACAATCTGCACACGTCGAACTTGACGTCGTACCAAAGATTATTAGATCCATGTCGCATAGTGTGTCATGCAATAGTCTTATAAGACTGCTAAAATCGCACAGTGTAACAGAGAGGATGTTATAATCTGTCCTCTGAGCAGCAGTATGTCTTCAGGGAAGTTTAGATTCTATATAGAGCTGCTGTGTAAAAGTGGGGAGGGGCTGACACAGGTCTAGCAGGTAGCTGGTTAATGTGCCAACTTCTGCAGTAGAAAAGACTGGTCTAGTCCATGCTGCTGTTGCTTTCTATCGCTGAGTATGAGAGAGAGTAGAGGAATCAAATTTTAATTTGCAACATCATCATTTTTGCAGTGCATTTACTGTATGTTGAAAGCGTTTTGAGCAGGTATTGTCAGATTAATGAAGTTGTTTGTCTTAATTTGTAGCATGTTTGTGGCTTTGCATGTGTTTTCATTAGTAGCAGTTTTCCTGGATTAAGATGAGGTGGTGGTGGTGGTACCTGTTCGGAGCATATCTATGTTCCCCCTCTTACCCCTGCAAAAAAGGTTCCATGTTCCCTGCTTATCAAAAAAAGGCAGGAAACATAGCAGTGACTAACTAACCAACCCTAACTAACTAACCCTAACAACTAGTGCGGTCAAAGTTAACGCGTTAATTTTGGCGATTCATTTTAAACATTTAACGCATAAAAGTTTAATTCTTTTTAGGAGATAAATGTTGGTCTCATTGATTAGTTTCTGAATGATTGT
Source organism: Trachurus trachurus (assembly GCF_905171665.1). Taxonomy (NCBI): domain Eukaryota; kingdom Metazoa; phylum Chordata; class Actinopteri; order Carangiformes; family Carangidae; genus Trachurus; species Trachurus trachurus. Next base: position 29,521,373 of record NC_139896.1, read on the forward strand.
TTAGTTGTTGATTAGTTTTAATAAAAAGTGAAGCTTCCTGTGTGTATTGGACAGAAGAGCAGCACTGCCTGGAGGATCTGTGTGTACAGAAATCACCACCTATAGATCAATAAATAAAAGTTTTGCAATGAACCGATCGGTCTATAGCTAATGTTATTCAGTCTAATTTACGGAGGGAAATTCAGCGCGACGTGGTTGTTTTTCAGTTTTTCCGGCGCACAGCTTGGTAGGAAAAAAGGAAAAACAAAATATGATGGCGCATGCGCATAAGTGGTCTGGAGTGGTCTTGATGGTTTTATATTCAACCTGCACTTCAACACATGTAGGCCTGGGTTGTTTTGTTATTATTTCTGTTGGAGGATAAGCAAGGTGCCTTTTTTGTGCCAAATTTGTTCTTCACAGGAGGGAAACTGTTTAAAGTTTAAAGAAAGCTCAAGTCGTAAGTGGACAAATACAGTTTATTCGTTGATAAATTAATCGCGATTAATTACAGAAAATTGTATACTAATGCTACTGCTACGTATGTTTCCTCCTTTTTCAGGTGAGCGGGGAACATAGAACTTGGGGAACATAGGGATGACCCCCCTGTCGCCCCCTTAACATTAGCTACTGTATGTAGTAGAAACAAAACTTATAAATAGGTTTTCAAAAGGTTTAGTTTGAGATTTAGTTTTTAAATAGGATTTCCTCTACCTTGCAAGCAGTTAAAATGTTTGTTCACTCAGCAGTTAGCTTAGCATGTAGACAACAACTACAGTAGCTCAGTCAGCTTGTATGGTGTTTTTTTTGTAGTGTTAAACTATTTCTGTTGCCAATTAATCAAGACAAAATAAAAGACTGTCAAAATCATAAAAAGTGAAAATGAAAGTATGAGCGGTCCAGCATGCTGTCTTAGCAGTAGCACGCACAACAGTTAGGAGAGGTAACCGTGACAACAGCGGTAAGAGTTTGTGGCAAAGGTGGGGGGGGGTCACGCGTGACTGAGTGGAGATGATAACCTGTAACCGTGTAGCGTGTCGTCTCTCCTCTGGACGTCGAGTCTGAGCCTGGATTCCACCCAACACACTGGCAGATAAGACGTCTGAGGAAATCAAAACAAAAAGCCGTATCAGATCTCCCCCTTCAGTCTGTCAGCTTCGCCAGAATGGCCACCGATAAGGCCAGTCCATCATGCAATAAAAAGCAACAAACACGACTGCGTTGTCTGTCTGCAGGAGTCTGCTTTCTTCTTCCCCAGTTCCTCTTCCAGTAAAGTCGCCACAAACAGATGGAAAAGGCAGACAGCTTGGGTGCCGGAGGAAGATAAAACATGAATTGTCTTCACATATTCTCTTTGTTATCACATTGCAAGCTTTCTCTATACCTAAAACACACTGCAAGTTGGGGAGTTTAAAGTTTCCCTCCCAAATATTCTCAAGTATAATAATAATAATAACCATATCAGCATCCCAGTACGATCAACTCTTGTCAGCATGAAGGAGCCTTGCGTGAAATGAAATCTGGGTGCTCCGAATGTTATCCAGGAGATCTAACTCCAAATACCCCCATCCCCTCCATGCAACAACAAAGGGATGCGCCTCTGATAATCTGTATGCCGTGCATTGACAGTGAAAGGGAGGTGATGGTGGTGCATGCTGAGGTGGGGGGGGGGGCTGCAAGGACTTCGCAAAGCAGCATGAGAGTCCTTAGCGGCTGTTAGACATTGTTTTGGGGGGTGGGAGGGGTAGGGGTGGAAGAGTGACTTTTGTTTGAAGTGTGAGATAAGAAAAGCAGATGAGAAAGAAAAAGGGATGAGAGTCCAGCAAATGCCCATGAAGCGAATAGCGTGCAAAGCGATGGCAAAACAGCAATGGCACGGTCGTCATAGGCATGGAGGTTCAATCAGACATTAAATAAGACAAAGACGTAATCGTGATGGGAGTGCGGTGGAATAGGGCTGAAAGCGTTTAGGCTACGATGCTGGCTGGCTGCGACTGTAAAGGGGACACAGCTCATTGAAGATGCTGCCATTTCAAATGGTCAAATCCACTCAACAGATATTACTGGTCTTGGCAGTTTGCTTATAAACAGTATTGTTTTCTTAGATGCCATTCGGTGTTAAGGGGCTCTACAGGGAGCTAGGAGGTCACAGGCCTCAGTTCTACATGTCACTCTAGATAAAGGTTGATACGGTAAACGGTGACATGTTTGGGGAACTGGTGACAAAACTAGTAAATTATTGGAGGGCAGCGTCACTTTTATTTGTATTCTGACAAACATGGAGGACGTCAGACTAAACATGACCCTCACTTATAAACACAAAAACGCAGATAGTAGGCAGTTTTGAGAATGTGGTTTGTAAATGTGATTGCCTATAGAGCTAGATGGGAAGACTGATATCACCGCACAGTAAATATGAGGCTAGTGCAAGAGGCCAGTTAGCTTTAGCATACCACGAAGAGCAGAAACGGAGAGAAACAGCTACTGTGTTTACATGGACTTGAGTATCCCAGACTGTTTTGAGCCATATCTGCGTTATGATCATATTCAGGATACTGCTTTTCAACCTGGTTATTCATAACCATGTTTACATGATAAATTCCAGTATCCCGGTTTCTGATCACTGCATATTATTTGTGCAGGCAACCTGTGAAGACGTGACCGAGGTGACTGAGTGAAGATGCAGCCGTGCTGATGTGGCCGCAAAAAAAAAAAAAAGGTCGGTCAGGGCCAGCTGGTTTACAGCCGGCCAACTCTGAAAGATTGAAGACACAATAGCTCACCTTGTAGGGGTGCTCCTCCTATAATCAAAAATGTTGTTCCAGTGCAGGTTCAATTCCTCCTATTAGTGTGTAATTTTGGCAATCAATGCATTCATTCTTTTCTCACCATCATTATGATCACTGCTATATGTAAGGGATAATGTACAGTTCGGAGGTTGTTATGGAGAAATAAACCCCGACAGGTTGTATGGAACCCCGACGCGAAGCGGAGGGGTTTCATACAACATGAAGGGGTTTATTTCTCCATAACAACCGACCAACTGTACATTATCCCGCTTATTACACGGTTTACGAGTGAAATAATTAATTTGAAACATAATGTTGATCAAAATACGACTTTCATCGATTTAAAATTGCATTTAGCGAATCTGCAAGACGTACCGGTCACTTCCGCTGTTTTGCCGAGCCTCCTCCCGTTCGTGCATTTGAAGCCTTTGATAATCAATCAGTGGATCGATGGATTACCATACACGTGTTAAGATGTGTGTATTGTGTGTAGTCGTATCTGTCATAAACAAGAGATTAACTTTACTGTTTACGGGGTGCGTTTGTGTCGCGGAGCCGCGGTGCCAGCTGCACCGAGAGGAGAGGAGCTGACACCGGGTCAGAGGCTCTGATGCAGGTCTGGTTTCCAGCAGCATGTGGAAGGAGCCTCCACTCTACTTGTAACAGGTTACAAGTCGTTTATCTAACATCACTATTAGTCCGAAGCTGTTTAATGACGGTAAAAATGAAATATAAGGTAAATATCCTGCATAGTTTCTCTTTTCTGTGCTGCGCTGATCAGAGCGGCATCCCTAGCAACGGTCTGTTATACTTGACGACGGTCATTATTCAGAAATAACAGACCGCAGAACGCAGCTCTGGACCAATCAGAGAGCAGCATTCAATAGAGCCGTGTAATAAATATATTTATACAACAGTTAGTTCCGACCGGTCCCAACCGAGCAATTTGATTGGACAACGAGACGTTCCATAGTGCTGATATACAGTATAACAGCACTGGGACTTTTTACAGACAGTATCACTCCGCTGTTCAGCTGGACAGAAGCTAAGTCAGAGCCAGGCTCCCCATACAGGAGCTGCCCCATCTCTCTGCTGCTGCTGCTGCTGCTACAGTTATAAACGGACGTGAACATTAAAACCTGGACCTGACCTGGTCCGTCTAATTGGCGATACATCTCTACTAAACCCGGCTGGGAAAAAAAATCGCCGCGGGGGCAACTAACGTTACGTTTTGACGGTGATGTGTTTTGATATTAGCATTAGCTGTTGTTAGCCACGTAGCTCAGCTACTTAGCTTCAGCTGTGTTTATATTGATTACATAGCAGATAAACAAATGTAATACGGTGTCGATAACGTCTCTGTGTCTTCACGCTGGTCCTGTTGCTCCGGTGCTGATCAGACACGGGCTCAGAACCAGAACCAGCACTGGAAGCAGCTCGGTGGAGAAGCTTGTAGCTAGTAGCAAGCTAGTATGAAATGTTTATGTGTTGCCTGGCAACAGCCTTGTCTCCCTTCCCAGTTGCGGAACTATTTCTGTTGGCGGAGCCAAATAAATGATTAAATAAACAAACAAATCATAATCTCTTGTAGTTTATTACTGTTCTAAAATGCGCTCGTAGCACTGTTGTATAAAAGCAATATCACACTCGAGGTCGTGCTGTTGTACTGTATATCAGCACGGTGTGATTATCTGCGGCACTCGGCCTGCGGCCTCGTGCCTACGACCGAATCACAGCCGTGCTGATATACAGTACAACAGCACTCCCTCTCGTGTGATATTGCTTAAATATATATATATATATATATATATATATATATATATATATATATATATATATATATATATACGTACGTATACTGTATACATATGGGCATATCCTGGTCTCGGGATATGATGTTTACATGCTCAAATACAAAGATGGGATATTCAAGTTCATGTAAACACTCATAGTGGGTTAGGTTTAGTTCTGATTTTTGATTAAAGAGATATTTCAACATTTTGGCAAATTCGCCCATTGTCATAATCCCTATAGTTTTAGGAGTAGGTTCATTACCTTTAATTGTCGGTGCAAGCTGTTTTGAGATCGGCGGGGCAGAGATGCAAGCTGCTCATCTAACACAACGGAGGCTCATGGTATTTCCAGGCTTTCCCTGACAACTCATCAAATACACAATCCAAAAACTCCAAAACGCTCTGGTGGACAAGTTGTGACCTGCACATTCACCACGCTATGAAATAATAATGGAACGTTACGAGACGGAGTTGTTTTCGAGGTAAATACAAAGATCGTTTTTCGGCAAGGAGTCTCCTTTCGGCACAACACCGACTTTGCATTTGCCTCGAAACAACTCCATCTCGTTTCTTGGCGTGGTGAATGTGCAGGTCACAACTTTTTGGAGTTGTTGGATTGTGTATTTGATGAGTTTGATGAGGGAAAGCCCAGAAATGCCATGAGCCTCCATAGCGTAGCTCTGAGCAGCTCGCGGCTCAGCTCGGCCAATCTCAAAGCAGCTTGCACCGACAATTAAAGACTATACGGATTATGGCAATGGGCGAATTTGCTAAAATGTTGAAATATCCCTTTAAAGAATCTATATATTATCCTCCTCTCTGTAGTCCATCACATGTGCTTCTTTGCCACCAGCTGCTAGGTACATTGTTGTTGGCGCTTCCATTAAGTCATGACTCAAGTAAAAGGGCTGATGTCTCAGGTCAGACAGATATGGGGGGTGGGACTATAAATTCTTCCTGCAGTTCCCCCAACATATTACAACTTTTTACATGTGATGTCTGGAGCCAAATGGATGTGCTCCAAGTGACATTATAGGTTTCCGCAATGTTATCCAGTTCTCAAGACTCCCATTAAGGCTGGACAACTGTTGCCAGAGACAAGAGAGAGCTCAATGCCAAGATAAAAAAAAAAACTTCTGCCTAATGCTTCAAAATGAAGGAGAGAAAGAGGAAGAGAGTATTTGAAGAATGGACGCAGGGTCGTGGGAAGCTTCTGTCATCACTGAGCAGATACTTTGGAAGTTGAAGGTTGTCATGAGAAGATGTAGCTGTTACACTGTGCAGACGCAGAAGGCAGAAGTGTTCAAGGGCTAACTGGGAAATATTCTCAGACTTTCCCCATTTCTCTGTTTTGATGAGAAACATTTTGATTTCAGTTGAAAAAACAGTGTCACTGGCTCTGACATATGGAATCTATACAGTTTTCATTACAGCAGGAGAGCACGCTGTAGTCATGATTCTTTTCTGGCGTGGGTCTCACTCCTAAGATATTTATTTTACATTGTCATAGTACGCCTTTGTCTAAACAATAAAATCCACCCAGCATCCTGGGAATTACATCCACATTGGACTGGCCCGCGGCTCGGGATGCCAACATTCAGTGCCAGTGCAGGAGGTTTTATGTCGTTTAGCAATGTAGGGAGAAAAGCTGCGCTCAGATCGACCTCAGCCCTGTGCAAAAGAAATTCAGCAGGCATGCCAGTATAAAAGTGTTGCCAAATGCAATGGACAATTTTTGCAACATTTCAACACAATATCATCCAGCAAACCGACCAATCAAGCAAATTATCAGATTACTTTTTAATATGGACAGAGTATTTAAAGGGATAGTTCAACATTTTGGCAAAAATTGGCCCATTGCCATAATCCCTATAGTCATAGTAGGGCTGGGCGATAAATCGATTTTATCGATTAATTCGAATTTGTACTTTACGTCGATTTATTTAAATGAAAATCGATTTTCTCTTCAACATCCACCACCAACGCTCCCTGCTGGGCTCCCGTAGTTCAGAGTGCGCGCGCCCCCGCAACATCTCTCCCGTGTTGTTGCTCGCTATGAAAGGAACAAGACCCAAACACTGTCACCACCATGTACCAGCTACTGCAAATGACTGCTAATGACTGCGGCACCAGTTGCCTGTACCCGACGTGGTCCAACTCTCCGACGCCCGACGGTCGGGCCAGTGTGTTCCTGGCTGGTGCGTGGCGGCGGCGGGCACCCCCAGGACAGGGCGCTGTGCGTCAGGGAGAGAAGCAGGGAGACACGGGGTCTAAAGCTCGCGGAGCCGCGGTGTGCACTGTGCAGAGCGACCGCTCAGGCTGCGGTGGTGGTGCTGCTAGAGCGGAGTTTATGTTGAACAGGTAGCCTAATCTTTGTTTTTATTGTGGAAGTTGTGAATTCGATATTTTACTCCGCATTCAAAGCTGGCGCCGTGTTTTCTGCTGGCAGCAGGCTTGTTGCTCTGCTCTGCTCTGGGGTCGGGGGTAGGGGTGTCAAACCTGCGGCCCGCGGGCCAAAACTGGTCCAGCAGGGAGTCCAATCTGGCCCTCAGAATGAATTTGCCATGTGTGAAAATTACATAGAAGGAAGAAGAGGCATAATATTGTTGAAATTGCACATGTATTTTTGTCAAAACATTTCAGATTGTTCATAATATGTTTTGTAAAAGAATAGTTCATTAACTGTAAACATCTTATAATACAAAGGAAAAAGTTATTTTTATTTATAGTACCATATCATGCTATTATTTTACTGGTCCGCTCACTTGAGATCCAATTGTGCTGTCGTAGACCATAGCTTTAGGTGAGAGAGGGGGAAAATCGATTTAAATCGTGAATCGGATTTTTTTTTAGGCCATATCGCCCAGCCCTAAGTCATAGCAGTAGGTTTGTTACCTTTATTTGTCGGTGAGAGTTATTTTGAGAACGGCTGAGCCAAGCGGCGAGATTCAGAGCTACGCTGCGGAGGCTAATGGGATTTCTCGGTTTCCCTAATCAAACTCATCAAATACACAAATCGACAACTCCACAACGCTCTGGTGGACGAGTTGTGACCTGCACATTCACCACGTTATGAGATAGTAATGGAACGTTACGAGACGGAGTTGTTTTGTCCACCAGAGCGTTTTGGAGTTGTTGGATTTTCTATTTGATAAGTTTGATGAGGGAAACCAAGAAATCCCATGAGCCTCGGTACCGTAGCTCTGAGCAGCTCGCGACTCTGCTCTGCCATTCCAAAAATAGCTTGCACCAACAAATAAAGGTAATGAACCTACTACTATGACTATAGGGATTATGGCAATGGGCCAATTTGCCAAAATGTTGAACTATCCCTTTAATGTTTATAATGCAATTAATATGATGAAGGATGAAGTAATTGCTGTTGAACTAACTAAATTCTAATGTTGTTGTTGTGAATTCCTATTTCACTGTATTATAAACCATTGTGCTTCGTTTTAGTGTCTGATAACACTTTAAATATATGGATCTGAGGGTTAAACTGGACTTCTATATAGAGATATAGAATATCATTTTATTGTATCAGTAATACCTGGCCTCACCAGAATAACACCTTTGAGTTTTTTGAATGCAGGGTTTTTTTCCAACTGAACACCCACTAAGGATGTTGGGGTAGGGGTGTGGTTAGCAGAGATCTGCAATTTGTGTCTTTTCCCTAACCTTAACCAAGTGTTTTAGTTTCCTAACCGTGACCACACATCAACCACAGTGTCATAACCACCGTCTGTCCACAGCCCTCCCATGTAATAGCCGCCATGCAGAGGTATAGGCTATTGGAGATAAGACAAATGTTGCTATTGAATGTAATCGGGGGGGGTTTTCGCAGAATCATGCAACATTAATGTTCTTGTCTGCTGAAATCCCATCCAAACAGCCAGGTCTTAGGATAATATACCGGTCAGATTTCAACAGAACAAGTGTTTGTGGTGAAATTTCCCCACAGTGCAGCCAAAGATCAAAAAGGGGGGGGGAAATAGGAAGGAGGAAACCTGACAAGTTTCAGAACTAAATGTGCAAAATTATTCAGTGGTTGTGAGTCACTGAGATTGTATTTTTTTGTATTCTCTTTGTTTTTAGATACAGAAGAGACAGGAAAATGAAGACTTGCAATAATGCAAAAATACAGTGACACACTGAAAGCGCTGCTCCCGTCACAGTCGTATAAAAGGCTCTTAAAAAATTATTATGTAGATGTTGAAACGGTTTCTCAGTTTTTAAGAAAGAGCTGGTCCACCCAGATTTGAAGTCATAAAAGAGGGTGTCTTCGACTCCAAATGAGGCTCCATGGTTCTTGGAGCCTGAGAAACACACTCTTGATTTGTCAAGTCCATTTTGAATGTCACTGGATGCAGAATTCAATTAGAGACAGACCTTTCGCCTCCGAATGATTATCACGTGTAATTTCTGCACGGGGGGGGGGGGCCTCAGTACTCTGACTGACAAGCACCCCTGCAGAGAACTGGCTGAGCCAACACACACACACACACACACTGAAAATGGAGTGGATACAAAGAACATATTATAATGGTAGTATTGTTCTTTTTATTTTATTTTTTACATGAACAGTAGATCAGAAACTGTGGTTGTAACAAGAGAAAGTGAAAGTGGAATTTGGGTCACATTTAAATGTATGGATGACTTTATATATCCTATACATTTTAAGCAAACCATAGTTCCCAAAGTAACATTTTTTGTTAAGCATAATGTTTCTCCTGCTGTTGTCATAGTGGGCTGTGGACTCGCACTCAGTTTAACAAATGTGGGCTAAGACAATTGTGGCATTGAGTTTTGCAACCGCACAGGCTCTATATAACGCCACATTATACGATGTCAAAACACCCAGCCATAAAATGCTGCGACCACCAGTTTAGTTGGTATTGAACATATAAATAGTGGGATTTGTATAAAAAGCCTGCAGAAACATATTAAAAAAGACCAATGCTCACAAGATGTCGGGGCTGCGTTCACAGCCAAATCTCAATTAAACTGTTAAATCAGAGTTATTTTCTTTCACGGGGAAATTCTCATCTTTCAGCGTGAAACTGAATTTGTTCATACAGGCAACAAAAGAGACTCACGAGTAAGTGTGTGTGTGTGTGTGTGTGTGTGTGTGTGTGTGCATGTTGGTGTTGTGCGGCTCATTCTCTCACCCTGTGTCTTTGCTTTGCACGCCTGGCACTCCAACTATCTGTCTGCTTTGGCTGTGGCCCGTCTGTTGTTTCTCTCCAGGCTCACGCTCTGGAGATAAGGACGGGAGAGGGATCGAGATAACGCAGAGACGCAGACATACCCCCCCCACCACAAACCCCCGGAGAGCCAACACTGTGATAGCCTCATTCCAACCCTGATTTAGTGACTCTGACACTACATAATTACCCCGTAAGCACAGATAATCACAATCTGTATCAATGAGCAATTAGTGTAGACATGGGCTGAAGGCTCCCTGGGGACGGCAAGTTGGAAGCTTGCAGGGGAAGCTCGGAGGATAGCGAGGGAGCGCCGGTGTTCTTACTGATGCACGCAACCTTTTCTCAACTGTAAGGAGTTTCAGATTTCCTCACAGAGATCAGGTTTTGGATATTACAGGGACAGTTCAACATTTTGGCAAATTGGCCCATTGCCATAATCCCTATAGTCATAGCAGTAGGTTTGTTGCCTTTAATTGTCAGTGCAAGCTGATTTTAGAACGGCGGAGCAGAGCCACAAGCTGCTCAGAGCTACGCTACGGAGGCTCATGGGATTTCTTGGGTTCACTCATCAAATACACAATCAGACAACTCAAAAATGCTGTTGCGGACGTGTGTAACGGAACGTTACGAGACAGAGTTGTTGTTCGCGGTAAATTCAGAGACTGCTTGTAGAAAAACTGCCCCCGAAGGCAACGCGCATCAGCGGTTTTGCATGAATTTACCTCACAAACAACTCGTAACGTTCCGTTATTATCTCATAGCGTGGTGAATGTGCAGGTCACAACTTGTCCACAAGAGCATTTTGGAGTTGTTGGATTGTGTATTTGATGAGTTTGATGAAGGAAACCAAGAAATCCCATGAGCCTCCGTAGCGTAGCTCTGAGCAGCTCACGGCTCTGCTCTGCTGTTCTAAAAACAGCTTGCGCCGACAATTAAAGGTAAAGAACCTACTGCTATGACTATAGGGATTATGGCAATGGGCCAATTTGCCAAAATGTTGAACTATCCCTTTAATAAATGTGAAGTTAGTGTATTTGGTCCTCACATTAGCTGCAGTATCGCCTAACCCTAACCCTAGAAGTAGAAGTCAAATGTGATCCAATCCTTTGTTTTGTTGCTCACATTAGACCAGCTGTATCCTCCACACAAAAGGAGAATTTGCCCGTCTTCCTGGCTGTCGAAGATCCTTCAGCAAACAAATGCCTCTTTTCTCTAGGCGGGCTCTTGTTTGTTTCATGGCAGCCACATCAGCTTGGAGGAGCACGCTGGTTCAATGGGAGCACGCCCGACTCGCATGCTCGTCAAAAAGAGAAGTAAATACTCAAAGACACACTAATGCAAACTGTCAAACAGCGGCCTGGCGCTGCTGACTGATTTCAAAAACAAATGCACCACGAGGGAGCGAGCAAGGCGCTGTGAACGCTCTGATAAATCTTAACCGCCACGTGTTACACACAATGAAGCGCTCCTTTCTGGTTGCAAGCCAGAGTTAAAACTTCCAGATCTTCAAAAGGCTGTGACTTTCCCAGATGAATACCATCTTGACATTAGTGTCTTTTTTCATGATTTGTGAGCGAGGCCCCTGTTTTGTCACCTTGGACAGATTTTTCTTCAATCCCTATCCCCAGTCCAAAACCCTCTCTCTCCCGCTGTCAGTACTCTCTCCTGTTCCCTAATTCCTGACCCCTTGCCGTCTCGTCGGCGGCCTCCTCCAGACTCCAAGACCTCTTTACTTTACGGACAGACATAACCCAAAAGGTCTGTTTACAGCTGTGGTCAAAGGTCAGGCATTTTTACAGACAAGTACACAGACATGATCGGCTTCTGCTTCGGAAACTGGAGATAGGCCCAAAGGTGCAAGTTCACGCAACATGAAGGTCACTGATGAATTAGTGCAGCCTGTGTAATTTTCTTGGACGAGTTAAAAAAGAAAAAATTAAAATGTCGTCAAAGCTATATTTGTAGTTCCCTTTTAAATTGACAGAGTCTCTTTAAAATGCAATTCTCTCTTTTATATTTAAAGGGACAAACGAGGAGTTTTTTTTTGGTTATAAAAAGGTCTCATATTAATGTGGATGAATCTATGTTACCCACACTTGTTAATGGGTCCATTTTCGATAAATATATCGTTTTGTCTTTAGAGTTATTTTGTTATTATTGTTTAGTAGTCGGCTCGCCCAGTATTTCCTGCTTTCGGTTTCGTGGACGCTGCCTGCCGGGTCATGGGAATAACGCCTCCGAATCGCCGTTTATGATCGGAACTACGACGGTATCTGATTTTCTTCAAACCTCCGACTTTCATTCTTGATTAATGAAAGCATTTTGGCAAATGTTTTCGCTTTCGTCCGTCTTGCGCCGGTCCAAGAATTTCACCGTGGCTCATGGGAAATGTAGTGTGAAAATACTTGGCTTTCCAAAACTCCTCATTGTCCCTTTAAATTCTTTATTTTATTCAACATTTAATTGGGTCGATGGTGATGATCCTCAAAACAATAAAGAACACTGGTATGTTTGTTTTTCTAAGTAAAATATTAAGTTAACTAAGTAAATAGATTTTCCTTGTAACTCTGAATACCTACAGTACCTGGTATAAGTTCCCCTGACCTCATCTCTGCTGCCGCTTTCTTAAAATATTGCATTTAAGTGAGGCACCACTCAGTCATTTGATCATATCTCATGTGGTTTGACCCAAGGCAGGGTTTGATCCTTGTAGCCTCTTCAGACAGGGTAATTGAGTAGTTAAAAGGCTGCGCCATGCGGACCATTGGTTTTATTGTTCTAATCTAATTGTCTTAATTTCATTTCCCAAAGGGAAACACTATGTTGAGCTCTACCAGGCCTTTTCTTTTCATTTACATTAAGTGTAGTTCTCGAGCTTTTCAACAAAGTAGTAGTGCCATAAATCTCTCCGATTACCAATTCTGACCCAGAAGCAGTTACAGTATAGTATCATGAGCGTCCATTGTTTTGGAGTCATGCCTTTAGAGAGAGAAGCTGGAAGAGTGTTTTTTACTCTGGAGGTTTTCTCACACTTTATCCCCTTTTTTCCCCAGCGGGTTTGTGTGTGTTTTGAAATAAAGTGGAGGCCTGTTAAAATCAAGAGGCTTATGTAATCATACTCCAACCAGGGCAAAACAATCACAACTCAGCACGGCAGAGAGTCAAAGTTCAAGAGAGACATGTTATTCATTTGGAGAGAATACTCCAGGGTCTTCACCGAAACTTTGTTAGACAGATGTTCTGTCAAGGAAAAAAAAAAGAAAATAACTAAAATTACCACCTCACAGTTGTATGTCTCCACCAACCAGTCAGATCACATGAATTACGGTCACAGTGCTGCCTTCCTCAGTTACAGTGTTGAGGAATGGTCAGAAGTGTTTTTGAGGAACATTATCATGTCACACAGTGAATTTTATCGTCGGCTATTTGGCTATAGCCATCACCTCATAATTTTATCTTATCAGAAGGTTGCGATATTTTGTCATAATTTGTGTACGAATTCCTCGGTTATGGCTTAAAGAAGGTCGTTGAGCTTGACCTTTGATCCCCATACTGTCAGTTCAGCCTTCAGTCCAGATGTATTGAAACTCCCTTTGCACGCTCCTGATATATCACATTCACAGCCATGTTTTGTCACTGTGACCTTGAGCTCTGATCTTTAACCACCAGAATCCCCCTCAGTTCATCTTTGAGTCACAGTGAATGATTGTGCCGAAGTTGAAGAGATCCCTTGAGGAGTTCTTGAGATTCTCTGCTCACGAGGCAAAAACCAGAGGCCACCGTGACCTTTACCTTTGACCTCCAGAATCTAATCAGCATCCGTATGTCCAAGAATGAACTTGGAGGAAGGGATGTTATCACTCAACCCCACCTCTCACACATACCTGACTCCTTGGGATAACAAAATTATTCATAATATATTAACCTTCGTCTTGTGTTATCTTTCTGCTACCATCTCTTGTGTTGGGGTCGGTTTTGACCCGTGTCTTAAATCGGCTGTAAAATACACTAAAAACATTCTTTTTTTCATCCAATTTATTTTTCATCTCTTGGTAACATTGTTAGGCTTCCTTATCCATGACAATTATTTATCATCCCATTTGTTTCTCATCACTTGGTTTTAGCTCTAATTATTGTTCTTATCGTTATAACCAGGTCAAAACCGACCCTAACAACATAAATGTTATAATATTAACCAGAGCATGTTAGATTTTTGTGAAAAACAAAGGTTCCTGACAAAGTCAAAAAGGCTTGATGCCATAAACATATATACTTTTATGCATTAAAAACATGAAAACAGGTCAGAGGCGACCCTAACACCAGAGGAAGGATAACCATTATTCTTTAAATAATGGACATTGTTGTTAGGATTGTTGGACACCATTAATATGCTACAGTAACAGCCTTCACTCCTCCCAAAAGGCTTTCCACAAGATTTTGAGATCTGGTTACAGCAATTTGCTCCCATTCAGCAATAAGAGCATTAGCAAGGCCAGACTCTAATGTTCAGTGATAAGTCCTGGCTTGCGGTCGGTGTTCAAATTCATCCCAAAGGTATTGGATGGTTGTGAGCTCAGAGCTCTCTGCGGGCCACACGTGTTGTTTCACACTTGGAGAACAATTTCTATATTGACCCTGTTTTGTACATCAAGTCATGGCTGCCAAGTGAGACAGTAAAAACTTACTCCTAATCACCAGCACTGAGTTGTAACTTTGGACAAAACCAGAACAAATTTCAAAAATGTGTATGGACAAATACTTTTCATCATGTAATGCACCGTGTAATCCAAAATCGATGGTGATACTTTCCCTTGTTTCATGTGAATGCGAATATCCGGCGTGTCCAGGTAAACATGAACTCCGCCGTGTTTGATCTTTGACCTCGCGCTGCCGGACGAGCCTCTGATGACACTGCAACAGCTGTGGCTGCTATTCTCTCAGCTCACAGAGACTGCGAGCGTGAATGGAGCATCAGGTTCGAAGCGTGAGGAGTAAGCGCGGGCAGTATGCGAAGGACTCTGTAATCAGAGAGCCCTCGGTGTAGGGGTGTAGGGGCGTGGGGGGGGGGGGGGGGGGGGGGAGAGAAGTCAGTAAAGCTTTAAACACTTCCGAAGAACATCCCTCTCCTCGAGATTCCTACCAGTGCATTAAAAGCGCTACAGTAAACATAGCCGCCCCTCTGATAGAGCTGCTTTTTAAACATGTTTCCAATTCGCTTTCTCTTTTAAAAGCAAACAAGATGTGAGTGTTATCGTCTTGGCGGTTTTCACATTTTAAATCACGGATCCAAGCTGAGTGAAAAGGTATTTGTTTGAATTTCGTGCTTGTGCAGATTTATGTGTGTGGGTGCCTGGGCCTGTGTCACAAAGGTTGATTAATTCTGACACAGGCTCACAGCGCTGTTATGTTATGTTATTCTACCACACATGTGCAGGGGATTGCTGGAGCTGCACGGTCACTCTGTTTCTCCTGTGAAAGTATCCTTTTAGCCTGACAGCTGTACAGCAGGTCTGTCAGAACATTACTCAGATGGTGTGTGTGAAACAACTCCAGGTAGGATCTCAGATGATAACATGCTAAATTAAGAACAAGCAGGGAGGTTTTACTCTATCTAACCCCAATACAACTCTTTCTGATCTCAGCAGTATGCAGCTTATTCAGTCAAGGTAAAGGCTAATCTTTTTTAACAAACAGTAATTTCTACAAAATAGTGAGTGAGTTCAAAATCATACAGTACTCTTCATTGTAGAATAAGGGCATGATGATTTTGCAGTTAAGTAGGTCAGCCAGCATTATTTTATGTCTCAAAGTACAATGTTTACTGGATGTGTGATGAGTGGAAAGGCCAATTGAAGCAATAAAGCAGCTGCCATGAAAATATAAATCTAAGTGTTATAGCTGTATATTATAACTGGCTCGTGTACTTCAAACTAAATACTGATTCCATTGTTTGACCGATTCAGCGGGTATCAAGTATCACTGATACGTCAAATGGATGATTTGCATTGTGACATTAAGCAGACGTTTGGATTTGCTCCCAGCTAGAGTTGGGAACCAAGAGCTGGTTCCAAATCAGAGCCATTTCCAAAACGATTTAGGAGTGAGCATCCGGGGAAAGAATAGAATTTTGATAACTTCTGCTTCTTCTACACATAAACACGGATGGATATAACTATCTGCCAGGATCTGTCTTTACCAATAGCTGTGTCGTAATTGATGTGCTTCATTTTTTTATTTAACCTTTATTTAACCAGGCAAAAACCATTTAGAACAAGTTCTCATTTGCAATGATGGCCTGACAAAAAGCACAAGCTTCTTGAGGGGAGGGGGAAAGAGGGCTGTGAAAAAAAGTATTGGTTAAAGATGGTGGCACAAAGCACAACTATACAGACATGTAGCATGACAACAACAGAGACACAAGCATTGCTATGCAGACAAACAGCAAGAGAGTGACAGGGACGGAAAGGGTTAAACAAAACAGCTTTTCAGTCATACAGGCAAAGCAGCAAGACAGACAGTGGCGGGCAAAGCAGAGAAATGTAACACACTAGTATTACAAAGGGTTAGGAAGGCATTAGGAAGGCCAAATTGATAGAACATGAAAGACAAAGAAAAAGAAAAGAAAAACAGGGTTAATAGTGAGGATCAGCTGAGGGAAAACATAGCTACTCCACCCTCAACAGCTTGACAGCAGTTTAAAATCTTCACACAATAGTTAGAGGAAATGGGCTTGACACAAATGTTTGGTTCCACCTCAGAGTAGAAAACAACAACAAGGCAAAGTGCAGGATAGGCTAACTGGAAAATACCTTTCCAGACTGACACTTTTTCTTCAGGCCAAAGAGCCCTTCACAGCTTGTGAACAGTGTGACATACAGTATCTCACAAAAGTGAGTACGCCCCTGACATTTATAAAAAATATACAGTATATTCTATTATCTTTTCATGGGACAACACTGAAGATATGACACTTTGATATAATATAAAGTAGTCAGTGTACAGCTTGTATAACAGTGTAAATTAGCTGCAATAACTCAACACACAGCCATTAATGTCTGAACTACTGGCAACAAAAGTGAGTACACCCCTAAGTGAAAATTGTGCCCCAAGTGTAAATTTTTTGTGTGGCTACCATTTTAACCAATCATCTCATCTTTTCTGTGTTTCTCCGCTTCAAGTTGCTGCTGAGGGGGTTCATATTTTATTTTTTTAACAACTTCTTCTGATGTTTGGAGATAAAATACCCTGTTTTGACTTGATCTTGATGTGATTAGTCTCTGTCGCCAGCCTGAGAGCTCACTGACCCTTTCCTCCTGATAGGCAATACGTATGTTGCCCTGCTTTGGGGGTGACCCCTCAAAAACTTTCCCCTTGGTACCTACAGTAAAGTTCAGTTCAGCTACGTCAATCCACCCAGTTCTTTTCATTTAAATGGTTGTGATTATAAGTTATATCAAAAGAGCTACAACCTTAAGATTATTGCATCAGCCACCAAGAAGTCTGAAATAAGATGTTTCTGTCTGAACAGTCTCTGTACTGATACCTGTGAATTACAAACAACTCGTGATGTGATGATCGTAGTTCCAGAGTTCCTCAATTCTCATTCTTTATTTCCATGGTTACCCTCGTAACTTGCTATCATCATGGTAACTACAGTGATCATTGTGGAAGATGTCTGTCAGTCTGTCTGTATTTTGATTTTCTCAACAACTGCTCATCCAAAACACTTCAAAATCCACACTGAATCTTCTTTGGTCCACGGCAATACACGGCAGAGTTTGAGGTCAATCAAAGGTACAGTTTAATCTACGTATCTTTATTATGATGAAACAAGGTGAAAAACTTGTGACTGGTTTCTCTCTTTATTTAAATATAAACTATTCTGCCAGAGAATGGCTTGTTGCTGCTGGTGTCATTCGTCCTAGTGGATTTAGAATAAAAGAGTTTGAACCTGCAGTAATATTTTTATTACTTTATTATTCATTATTGTTTGGATTTAAGGGATAGTTTAATAGTTCATTTTGGCAAATTGGCCCATTGCTACAGTATAATCCCTGCAGTTTTAGCAGTAGGTTCGTTACCTTTAATTGTCGGTGCAAGCTATTTCAAGAACGGCAGAGCAGAGCCGCGAGCTGCTCAAACTACTCTAGAGGGGCTGACTTTGCCATATAGCAAGTTTTGTATTGCATGAGCAATTGTAAAGGCTCCTAACAGACAAAAGCAGTGTGTTCCCCACCCTCTGCCAGATGATTACAAGGTTGAGACCTCCAGGTGAAGTTGGTGTGGACAGGCCATTTTACTTTCCGATGAATACTGAGGGACAGAGCCAGAGTAATCCCATTAATCTTTTTTTGTTCTGTGACATCCAAACCAAAGAGAGTAAATAGTGAAACAATACCATCGGTGATCTCCTTAAATGCATGAGGCAGCTCATCAGGCTTTGATTTATGGTGTTACTCTCTGTGGGACAGAAGGGGGAGAGAGCAGCAGATCTAAAGTGACAGCACTTTGAATTAGTCACCATACTTGCTTGTACCTCAACAGCCTGAATGTGCTGCTTGAAAATTTGAGCCCACTCCTGTTTCAGTCATAGGAAGCTAAAAATGCATTTGCTACCACATATATTATCTTTAATTATAGAATATGAAGTGGTGAACATTTAAAGGAGTGATTTGTAAGTTTTGCTGTTGCTGCGTAGCCAGCTTTAGCAGTAACAGATATTTACTCTCCAGTCTTGCCAAGAGCCTAAGCCAACGTTGCGTTTACAAGACGGGAGGTAACAAGCCCTCTGAGCACCACCACTTCTTTAGCACTGGGCACGACGACAGTCAGACATAGAGGGCCCTAGTTTCGTCGACCAGGTGAAGTCTAACGTCAGCGCAGCTTCGCCACGCCAACGGGGTGTGGCCCAGGTCCATTTCGCAAGTTTGGTCGGCCGCGCAGTCAGACTTACGCCAGCGCAATCCCTCCCCTCGTCCCTCCCACCGGCGCAAACGGCAAAGAGGGAGGAGAGAGGGCGGAAGGGAGACAGGAGGAGGAGAGAAAGGCGTGGAGTGGGTTTGACACAGCCGAGTCAGATCTTCACCAATCAAAGGAGCTCCTCTCCTCACCTTTAACTGCGCGGCGGGTGATGCGCGCTGCAAGTTTGTCATTTTATACTTTGACATGGACGGAGGAGACAGCGACGCCAGAGGCCGAACCTCTCCCCGGAGGAAACAGCTGTTTCCCCGGAGGTCCGAGCTCAGAGTGACCAACAATGAGTTTACTAATATACTTAACCAGGATTGATCTGATACACTGAGAACCCCTACGCAATCTAAGAAACAACAACTAATAAACTAATAAAGAAACTCACATTTATTCAAACCCTGTGTATAAGATGAGAGGTGTAGGCTACACTAATCACAACATAAACATAAACACCATGCGGATGAAATCAGCGTAAAGGACAAGCTCTCTCTCTCTCCCTCTCTCTCTCTCTCTCTCTCTCTGTCCTCCTCTCTCTCTCTCTCTGTCCGTCTCTTTTTTTCTCTTTTTCTGTGATAGAGATGCAGAGTAGCCTATACTGTAGTAGGCTATATACTGACTGTCTGATACCGAGGCTGTTATGGTGGACTAAGAGAGATAATGATTTGTGTTTTGTTTTTCATTACGGCTGCGTGATGCGGTCGCACGCGGTTATGAATTAATAAGTAAATAAATAAATACAGCAATCATCACAAGGGCAGAGTGGTATCTCAACACGGCAGCGACATGCAGTCATCCACCCTCAGTCCTGCTTGGGACATCCACAGCTGCTTTTCAGTGCCAGTTCGTCCCTGCTGTGTTAATTCAGGTGGAGTTTCCTTTACGCACCGACAGCCTTTGATCTCTGCTTTGATCTGACGTCAGATGTGACGGGACAATCTATATAGATATAAATTCACGTGTTGATTCCGTTAGTTGCATTAAATAGTGGTTATTGTGGATATTTATTGCATTGAAATGTGTCTGGAACTGTGGAGATCTGCCTGTGAGGTCTTGGTGACGTGTGTGCACTGCAGGTCAGTCAGCCAAACTTCCACTGCACCTGCTGCGCTCCGCGCTGCGCTGAGACTAGACCTGGTTGGAGGTGGCGAGCTTTCAGCGCAACTTCGGCGGGACATTTTCGGACGAAACTTCCACTGCACCAAGCTGAATCTGTGACGCCTCCCCCTGCTGCGCGGCCACGCCTATCTCAGCGCAGCGCGATCTGCCAATCTTCCAATCTGACTTTGCGCTCGGCTGCGCTGGTCGAAACTTGCATTAGACCGGCTGCGCTACCTTGCGCCACCTGCGCTGCGCCAGCAAACTAGGGCCCAGAGACTCTCCGGCTGGACCAGGATTAGCTGCTTAGCTGCTAATCGTGTGCTAATTTCAACAGAAGAAAAGAAGTTAAAGTAAACACTGTGAGATATACAGTGTTAAACATATATATATATATATATATATATATATATATATATATATATATATATATATATATATATATATATATATATATATATATATATACATATATATATACACAATGTACAATAAAAGCCTACACCCTTCCCATTTGGCATTTCAATTAGTCTATGAATGAACTGAACCTGATACATGAGAATGTTATAGTCTGTTATATGGGAGACCAAGAGTGACTTAATTATATGAAGTATAGAGAAAAATACAGGCACTGGATTAAAGCTAAGGAAACACATGCTATAGTAGTTTTAAGCATTTGTGTGCTTTTATTCATACTCATCTTCAGATATATTACCGTACATTCTCAAATAAAAGCCGAGTCTCAAATAGATGATGGTCTCCTATACTGGGCCGGGTCTGGCTCCAGGTTTGAGCAAATAAAGGCCAGTCTCAATTAGAAGCCGGGTCTGCCCAATCTCCCGTTTGAGCAGTTTCTAAGCTGCTTCATTTGTGCTAGAGTTCTCAACAGGCCTGAAAATTAAAGCACGACCCGGTCCGACCCAGGAGTGTTGTAGCTTGGGCCCGATGTGGCAAGACTCACAAACATTAATTCTCGGCCCGTAAGCAGCCAAAAGAAAAAGTAGTGTAAGCCCATTCGACCCGACTCAAGTTCGACCAGAACTTGGTGCATCCGGCCCCGTTTGTTAAAAACTCCAACTGACCCAGGGAAAGAACCGGAGCAGTCTAGATGACCGGGACATGTATTTATTTAGAAGAAGTTTAATCGGTGCTGATTAAACTTCTAAATGATCGCTGCTCTGGATTTGGCTCTTTCCATCTATTCTTACTGTTTTAAACAGTACGAACAGAACAATTTGACAGGATTTTCCATCTTTGCTGAGCATAAGATTTGTTAAATAAAAGTCTGTCCCATATTTCTTGTCTCAAATATAAGCCAGGTCAGTTCAGCAGTTGAAGCAAATAAAAGCCCCAGAATTTACAGTATTTCAGAAGTTTGGCCACAATATGCATTATAAATGGTCACTATATCAATCAACAGGATAGTTTTGCGATTCATGAATATGATTTGCACACATTTGATGATTCTGAGGTCAGTGATTCTGAACGTTAATCCAATGTGCAGTAAAAGAGCACTGACAAGCTGTACTTCACCGACACCACCTCCCCTGCTACTCGTCATCTTACCAGGCTGTAGTGCTGAAGGACCCATGGGGATTATGGGATGCTAGGAACACCAAATAATATGCCGTCATGTTGACAGATATGTTAAGCTGTCTACATCTCCTGTGTAGCCGTAGCTGGGCGTAAGTACCACATGTGAATCGGTAATTGCTCACGCTTGTTCCCTGCAGGCTGGTGCACAGTCGACAGCAGACTTACCTGCAAACTGGTAGTAAGACACTGTGGTGACTTTACAGTAGCGCTGCTGCTGTTAAACTCAGCATGTGAACTGTTGTAAAAAAAAAAAAATACAACTATAATGTATGAACATTTCAAACAGTAGAAGAATTATGGGATTTTTTTTTTATCGTTATTTTTTAAACAGAAAGGAAGCTAAAGTAATCCAGCAGATGTAGATGAGGTCAGTCATTCTCGGTTCAGCCGTTGCTCATTCCCCTTGAGGTGTTATGACCTTTACCTGAAGCTCCTTGTAGCAGCGCCTCAGACATTAATTACAGGCAATGCTAAACATGTCATAGAGCCTGAGTGGATCTGGAAAGGAAGAACGTGTCGCTTAGGAAGTGGAAATCTCCACACAGTCATCAGTGGTGAACCGTACTGTACGCACGCATCTCGCAAGCTGCCTGGAGGCGTCTGAACACTCTCCAGAGCAGATGGGCTTCCTTCAAGGTGCAAAGGGCATGAGGGTTTATTGAGCACAAATCCTATGGGTGTCTGACTGACTGAAAAAGGGGAAGTTCAGTCTACGTACAGACGTGCACGCACACAATATTTTGAATCAAAAGGATTGTTTCAGGAGAGATATGGATTTCAGCGATGTGGCCGATGCACCTGGGGTCCGTCATCCTGGTCTGGACCATGGCCTCCATTTCACAGATGGTGGAGCTGATGTGGGCCGTGAGCTTTCTACTCGGGGCTTTTGATTACGTGACCTGGTTTCAGAGCTTTAGGAAAAAGGTGTGGAATGTGGCAAATGGTCTCTTTGACAATGTGCAGCTGCTTTCAAAAGCAAAAAGTCGAGCCACTCTCCACAGCTTATTAAAAAATGTGCTCGGCAATGAGTGTTGTTGAGTATTTTTATTACCAAAAAGAACTTGGAAGCTGTCACTCAGTGGAGATAAAACAATCCTTCGGAAGTATTTCTTGGCCGGCTTGACAGCGGCTTTATCTGAAATGAAAACTTCTCTGTTGTCCTCTAAAGGAACCTTGATGTCAGAGCTGCCTCAACACGTCCTGAGCTCCAACATCTCATTTTACGGGAGAAATTGGATGAACGGCGTTGGCGAGATGCTCAGAGTAGATGAGAAAGTGGGTCATCGATCTAACACTTCATCACAGTCACTGTTCTCGTCATACTTCCTAGAGGCCAATAGATTAACATGTGTTGCTTTATTCCATTGATCCACCCTTAATCCACTCCCACATGTCATTGTCAACACCTCGAGGTGACAAACTCATGCCCTTGTCAGAGTGAATACACACGATACTGTGGGATTTAAATTACACAGTGGCCAGAATGTAAACCGTCCATAATCATTTCACATGCTCATACATGTCTTTAATGAACTATGGTGCTGGATAATACCAGTACACACAGGAAATCTGACACGTTTTTAATTCATATTCATAGATGATGATCCACCACATCTCCAGTGTTTGTTGACCACGTCATGTTTGCACAGTTTCCTTCCTTCATGTCTCCTGAAAATGCAGCTTCTGACATCACAAATTTAGCTAAGAATGATATTCACTTCTCTGGTTATGATGGAATAGCTTAAAGGGATAGTTCAACATTTTGGCAAATTGGCCCATTGCAATAATCAGTAGGAGTAGATTTGTTACCTTTAATTGCAAGTTATTTAAAAAATAATATTATTAATAAATATAAAACTGATTTATAAATACCAGTGTGCTTATAAACTGCTGTATGTAGAATATGCAGGGGTTTTTTCTTTTTCTTTTTGTTAAAAATTGTTTTAAATTGAGTGAACGGAAAATGTTAATTTAAGAAGGGTAGGCAAAATAAGCTGATGCTTCAGCCTACACCTTTTCGGTCAAAGTAAATTGATTTGCTTGTTGTGTTTTTGTTCTGATTTGTTTTGTTTTGTATTTATACCTTTATATTTGTCTATTGTATTTGTTTTTATGAGACCGAAATAAACATAAACAAACAAACAAGTTATTTTTAGAATGGCAGAGCAGAGCCGCAAGCTGCTCAGAGCTACGCTACGGAGGCTAATGGGATTTCTTGGTTTCCCTCATCAAACTCACCAAATACACAATCCAACAACTCCAAAACGCTCTCGTGTTGTGACCTGCACATTCATCACGCTATGAGACAATAACGGCACGTTCCAAGACGAGTTGTTTTTGAGACTGCTTGCCGAAGTACTGCGACGGGAACGCGCATCGTCGGTTTTGCATGCCAAAATGTTGAACTATCCCATTAAAAATAATTTAAGTGAACTAACCAATGTGTTTATGCAATATTAATATTTGAATGCAGTTATTTTCACAATAAGCAGGGCTTTGGTCCCTTATCATACAGTATGCTGCTGCTGTTTCAGTCAGGCCAAACTCAGTCATGATAATCCAAGGAGCTGCCTCCCATCACCTGCCCCTGCCTAGTGACACCTGCCCTCCCATATGTAAACATACACATACAGACACACACCCTACCTCATTAGTGAGCGTGGTCTCCATGGAAACACCAAACAGGTGACAGTATTCCAAAGGGGGAAGGTTTGGAGAAGTGACAGGCCACCATGCTGCATGTGTATCTTGGAACATGTGTTTGCGTGTGCGCGGGGATGCGCGTGCACATGTGTGCATTGTTAGCTGTGCTCCCTGTGTTGGCTGTGAAGCGTATTGGACTTTTGGCTGTGATTGCACTCGAGCTTAGCTGCGTCTGGAAAGGCAGGACAGCGCCAGGTCACAGTGACAGGACCTGTCAGCTGCCTCTGTCCAGTGACAGCCTCATGCTTCTGGCTCACACTGTAGCTTGCTCAACCTTTCACTGCATTATACCAACACACACCCCTGAATAATTCAACACACAAAAAAGACACACAAGAGCACGGCTGCAATATCTGTTGTGCACCTGTTCCCGAGGGAGTGATCACTCTTAAGATGCCAGAGGTGAGAGAGATTACCTGTGTTTGGACTAGTATTATAATGAATTTTAATTAATAAAACAATACATAATTTCTGCCTTTGTAATCAATATTATAAATATAGTCTACTCAGTCTTTTTTGTGGTTGTTTAAAGATGTTAACCCACATCCTTCATTACGATCAGAGAAAAAGCATAAATATCATTTTGAAAATGAGATTCATTTAACGCATGATACTCCAGGCAAAAACACAGTTTTTTCATGCACTGATCAATATTGAGATTTTGGCCTATTTTGCTTCCTTAACATGTATTCTTTCAGAAAAGTCAAAAGAAATGGTAGAATATACAGTAAGATTCTTATTTTGCTACATTTTGTCTCTTTCAGTGGTAAATTTCTCCTAAATCGTAAAAAAAAGAAGAAGATTTATATGACATTAATATTCCTAAAAACATGGCAAATTTTGCCATTTGATTTAGATTTTTAGGGCTGATGACAGTATTTTGTCATTTACAGAGGGATAAAAAGAGATATCCAAAATCCCCTCTGTAGAAACTTCTGACTCTAATATGTCAACAAAACAATAATTTTGAAAGGGGCTTTATCCATTGTTCAGATTTCAGTTCTGGAAATGTATGCAAATTAGTGCATATTTCATTTGATATTGCCTCATTTAGATATTTAAACATAATATTTGACAAAACTTGTAATACAAAAATATATTTGTCTTAATGTAAGTGATAAACTTGGGAAGTTGGGAATAATTCTATAGAATTATAAAAAAGACAACATGCGTATAAGAGAATGAATAAATGATCAAAAATGTGAGTTATAGTGATACAGTTAGGAGACTGGTCTTATTATTGTTACACAGAGTATCGATGGAATCATAATCTAATTTATTTCAGATTCAAAAGATATTTACGTGTAGCTATACACTATACGACTCATGACTTGTGATGAGTTACTACTGTATTTGGGTCAAATTACAACAGGATTATCAGACAGTCATGATAAGCATGTTCACACGCACCCATGAGGTAAGCTGGTCACTGGCTAATGCCAGTGAGTGAAAGTCAAGGCGCTGGTGCCTGACCGTCAGTTTAACCAGCCAAGAAGATACTCACATATATAGAGAGCCTTGGCTGTGATGGTATGACCAGACAGTCGGAAGTGTCCTGAGGCATTTCCTCTTTATGCCATGACAGCAGGGAGGATTAGCCGACCTCTTTGTAAATAGCCTTGTTACCACAACAAATAGAGTTGCTTGTGCACATAAGGAGAAAGAACCAGAGGGTGGTCTGTGGAGTGGGTGCGGGGATAACCCCAATTCAAAGCGTGACCAGTTTAATATGTAGGGCAGCCTTAATGTCATGCCCGTGGGGTTGAAGGTAAAATGGCGTGGCATGCTGAGGGATTTCATGTTGGGGGTGCAGGTTCAGAGTTCATCATGCTCGTTAGATAAAGGCGCCTGATGGAAATCAGAATTATGACTCATGATGGTCAGGAGTAAATGAGGAAGGCAGGTGATTAGACACACTATGGTGATGCAGGTGACAGGTCCTTCAGTTGGTTACAGTGTTTAGCCAACTTTAACTAGTCTAACTAAATTCCATTTTACATGAGCCTTGTCACGTCTTAAAACAGAGATTTTTCAACAGTGATTTCTAATGGTTTTGGAAAGCACATATTACACGCCTCAAAAAAAGTTCTGAAACATCAATAATTTCTCAATAGGTGTTGTATTTTATATCATTGGAAAGCCTGATTAGTCACCTTTCCAACGAGGTACAACTTGTAAGGATTGTGCATTTGTGGAATGAGCAACAGAGCTTAACGAGTGGGTAGCCCCCTAAAAAATTTGCCAAAATCCCCTACAATATTCTCCTGTTGGTATTCCCTCTTTTTGGATGATTGCGCTCTCCCACACCACTAAGGAAAAAACAACACGTATTTTTTTTACACTTTATTCATTTGACCCTGTCAGGGACCTCAGTAGTGTGTGGAAGATCCATACACTTCCACAACAGCTGGCTCCTCCTCATGCTGGTCACCATTTAGCTGTGGGATGGCATCCCATTCCTCAACCAGGAGTTGTTGAAGGTCAACCAGCGTGGTTGTGTTGGTCACTCTAGGACATATAGCTGATCCCACCAAGTGTTCAATTGGGTTGAGGTTTGGACTTACGGCAGGTCATTCCATCGTCTCCACTCCCAAATTGTGGAGGTACTCTGTGATAATAATAATAATGGGTTACATTTATATAGCGCTTTTCTATTGATACCCGATACCCAAAGTGTGTACAGCAACCATTATTCATTCATACCACATTCACACCAGTGGTGGTAAACTACGTATGTAGCCGCAGCTGCCCTGGGGCAGACTGACTGACAGACTGTGATGATCATGGCTCTGTTGGGGGGTGGAGGAGGATGGAATAAGGTCCCAGATCCTGGACATATGGAATCGTCACTGGCTCAAGAATCTCATTCAGATATCTCACTGCATTGAGATTGATTGCCGTCAATGATGAGAAGTTCTGTTTTGGGGATTTTTGGGGGGCACTACCCACAAGTTTAGCTGTGTTGCTCATTCCACGAATGCACAATCCTAACAAGTTGTATCAGGCTTTCCAACAACACCAATTGGGGAGAAATGATTGACTGGAAAAACGTTTCTGAACTTTTTTTGAGGAGTGTATTGACCTATATGTTCTCATCTATGCTATGTTTGCTTATGTTTTGCTTAGGGTACAATCGCCCTATTTTGCTGTTAATTTGAGGGGCTTGTCAGTGTCAGGCCTTTTTCAAAGCAGACTTCACTCTGTCATAGCAGCCTGGTGTCAATAATAAAATGAAAGATGGCTCCGCTCTATTCCTGTGTCATGGCAGTGTGACAGTGGGCCAGTATGTATGAACAATAACCAGCTGCAGCAGCAGAATGGAATCTACCCATCATTCAGTTTGCGGTGCAGTCAGTGTAACGATACTGTGTGTGCCCATAAAGCCTCATGCATCTATGCAGTCCCGCTGTGCCCGTAGAGTCGTTGCAAGACAGGCATCCCAGAGAGTGTTGTACAGTTTACGTCGTCATAGTAACAGAACTCATTTGGGACTGGAGGGTGCGATCTGGCATGTGCAGCTACAGGTGAACACACATCACTCCACATGGGCCCCCAATGCTCTGACGTGCAGGAGGAGGGGGGGGGGTTGAGCTGACATACATGCAGGAATGATGAGGGAGAGAAAAGGATGAGGCTAAAAAACACAAGTGTGTCAGCAGCTGTCTCTCCACGGTGGGCTGTCAGACATGAACGAGGTCTCCCTCTCCTCCTCTGCTACAGTTTGCTGCACTGCAGGTGAGTGTCAGGCTCGGAGCTGCTGAAGCTTCATTAATATTGGAAAAATTGGAACCCAGCAGAATCCGCCGAGTGCAGCTGTGCACGAGAGCTCGGCGTGGGTGAGGGAGCGGACAGCTCCCCCAGCTGTGTGAACGGAGAGACAGGCTGTGAGTGCTGAGAGGACAGCGCAGGACAGGATGAGGGTGCAGGAACGACCGTGTGGAGCTATATGGAGTGTCAGGAAAATGATCCAATTACAGAACAGCCAAAGGCGCAAACTGTCACATCTAGGACATCACTTAAGGAAGTTAAACATGCTGCAGAGAAAAAAATACCAATACGAACTGCAAATTTCCTGGAAGTGGAGAAAATTCCCTGTCAAGAGGAAGTCTGTCCAGGTCCCTGTGGATTTCCAGCAAATGAGTCCCCTCCTCTCTTACCTGACTTTTCTATGTTAATGAGAGGTGACACTAAAGATGTGGCTGATTTCCTACATGGCCCCGGCAAGTCGCTTTGCATTAGCAGGGATGACAGATGATTAAAAGGAGGGGGGAGGGGGGCGGGTGAGGAGGCAGAAAGTTGTATCTCGCTGACTGACAGTCAAATGAGGGAAACGCGAGTAAGGCAACAACCTGCGAGAGGCAGGAGCTTGATTACTTGATCGCTCTCCCTCCGCGGCTGCTGTGAATGCACGCAGCCTCCCCAGCAATTTTTAATGAGAAAAAGATGCAGATGTAGATAGTCCAGCTGAGTATCTATTAGCACCAGGAGAAAAAAAAATGACATGTTGATTGAATGTGGCATTATCACGCTGGTTAATTCGCTGCTATACCTAAAAAATGTGCTATTATCTACGTCCCGAAGAAAACAGCATTTAACACCACAGAGGAATCAGACGACTGTGCCGTTTATAGATGTGTAGCTTTTTTGCCGTTGGCATTTCAGTATTTGTACGTGACATTTAATCACCACAAAGCTTAAAGCTGCACAATATTATGTGCTGTTTTAACTCAAATCTCCAACAACTCCTTGATGTTGTTTGCTTATTGGTTTGAGGATACAACAATTTTCCTGTTCTTTCGCCCTGGGATACAGTTGCCTTCTACAGATGAATACCAAATCTGCAAGCCTAAACTAAATCCTGAGTGTGTGGTCAGCTAATTTGTTGGTTTGTTAAAAGCATCCCACCATCCTGCCCTCTTTTAGTCCCTCAAATTGCATTTCCCTGACATTTAAAGGTCTGATAGTCATTGTTTGGATAATAAGGGGTTTTCACCACCAACCCCCCCTCTCCTAAACCTTACTGCTGGCATGTCAGTTCAGAAAGGGGCCGTA
This sequence comes from Trachurus trachurus, assembly GCF_905171665.1. Taxonomy (NCBI): domain Eukaryota; kingdom Metazoa; phylum Chordata; class Actinopteri; order Carangiformes; family Carangidae; genus Trachurus; species Trachurus trachurus. Next base: position 29,550,557 of record NC_139896.1, read on the forward strand.
GAAATGTGTCTGCTGATGGTCTTTGTGCCTCAGGGAGAGCAGCATGTGGGGTTTCCCCCTACTGTTTTCGGGAAGGGATTAGTAAATTTATTGTGATTACTTCTGCATTGTGTTCAGCCCCCAGACTCGGTCTCTTAATCATCTCTTGTTGCACAGAAAACACCAGGATCTGCCTCTCCTCAGGCACCTCAGCCCCCCCGAAGGCTCTCATTTGAATTTAATCCAAATCATACTAATATACGGGGCTAATTAAGCGACATGTTTTACACTAATCAACATGCTTCACCCAGTCTTCAAGACATTCCAAAGCAAAAACAACAGAGCACTTAACATTTCCCATATGTATCGGTTTACACAACATTGGTAAGGTAAGTAAGTACTGGAGAGGTGAAGGGTCGTGTCAGAGCCCAGTGACCCAGGTCCTTTGGCGTCTCAGGAGGGAAGTCCCAGTGTGGCGCTGTGGGCTGGCTCATATTGCAGAGATGTCTAAAAGTCATAATCCTTCAGGAGAAGAAGTCTAATGTCACATCCACTGCTGAGGCCCACTGACCCCTCTGCTGAAAACTTCAAGGTTCAGATTTTCCCCCAGAGACTGCTTAAAGCAGAAGTAAGTGATATATTTGTGTTAATATAAGTCTTAAATAGTTATATCTTCCGACAGCAATCACTTACATAGAGTGTTTGGACTGAAACACGGGTCTCTCAGTCACTCTGCTCTGCTCTGAGCCGAGGAGAAAACATTTATCGTATCCTACAGTTTTTATCCAATGAGGAGAGAGAACGGCATGCAGGGCTGTGTGTGCAGCCAAGGGACGCCGTGAATGTGGTGACGTAGGGACGAGGACTGTTATGGTGACTTTCACAGGTAAAACAGGTCGGAAAAACACGAGTGGGTTGCCTGAAACGCTACAAAGTCGTAAGTTGTGACTTGAAGCTGTAATTTACGGTTTCAAAAGCCTGCCTGGAACGCAGCATTAGCGAAAACGACCGGATCGCTTACTTCTGCTTTAATGCATGCCAACACATTTTCAGTTTGCCCTGTTCCCTTCTCGTTTGAAAGACACAACGATGACACTGTGACTTAACAGAAGGGAAATTCATTGTTGTTTGCAGACAAACACTTCAGACCATAAGTATATATAGCACAGTATGAAGTGAGAATTCCTGGCTAATTCATTTTTAATTATTGATAATATTAATTAATTTTAATTATCAAGCTATAAATAACTGTACATAATTGGATATAACAGGGATAACATATGAAAAATGGATAGTACAGATACATGTGTTTTATAACAGCAGTAAATAAACCAATACTTAAACCAGCTCCTATACAGTATATTATTTCATGTTTGAAACCCGGTGCCATTAGCAGAATTGTTTCTCATCAACTCATAGAAGAAACACCAGGGGTGGTTGAGTGGTTAGTGAGCACATCCCATGTTGGCATACTGTATGTCTGACGCGCTGATCGCTGGTTCAACTACCGACCGAGATGATCTCTCCCTCCCTGCTTTCCTGTCTCTCTACGCACGCCACAAAAAATATCTTTAAAAAAGAATAGAAATAGAAAATAGATACCAGTCAATCAAGTCAATCACCTCTGAAAGTAACAATTTAGACGACTGTGTTTGAGTTTTTCACATTTGTTTTTAACCCTGTTTTAATGCTTCCATTTAAATTGTCAGTTTGCTAATTGGTAGTTTGGTAAAGTAGCATTGCTAGCTGAACGAACTAGGCTGTGGCTACTTCCTGGAAGCATTACACAAGTGCAAACTTGGTACAGCCTGAGTTTAAAAGTGTCAGCAGAAAATATTTGCTCATTCATTTTTTTGCCAACGCCAGCTCATGCTTAAGAAGTAGTGATCACTACAGAAGCCGCTGGGCACCGAGGGTGGAAACGACATCACCTCATATTAATCTTAAGTACCTCTGGCCTTTATCGGCAGGGATGCATGGGGCATGACACTCTGATGCTGGTCACACTCCAGCATGGATTAAATGTGGGATACTTCATATCTATGAGGGTTGTCACAAATCGAAATGCTGATGGGGGTTATTAAACACTGACACATTTCCACGCAGCCATCCTCAGCTCTGTAAATAGCCCAAATGATTTCCATCTTTTGCCAAAAGTATTTCTCAATTTTACCAGGCCCAGATTTAGACGTAATTCAAATGGACTATGTGCTACGTCAACCGGCGTGTCAAAGATTGTTGAGAATCCTGATCTGCTTTGAGTGAAGCTAGCACAGCCTTGACTAGCATGCTTGACAAAGTGAGCCATCCATGGCCCCTGTCCTGGGCATCCTGCCACAGGTCTATTGCTGGAGACATGAACTCTTGGGAATGTTGGGATAAACAGTAGGTCACTGTATGATTACAGTCCGTGTCTCTTTTCCTGTAAGTCACCGAAAAGAGGAAAGACACTAGAAATGTGTTACTTGTTAAAATATAGTTAGAACTTAGCTTGTTTATATGTCAATCAGTGTTTGCCTGAAATCTTTAAAATCAAACAGACGTAGACAACATGGGATGTTGTTCATGATTTGCATTTTTGCAGCCATATTACTGTGTATCAGCAGATGTGCTGATGATCCTGACCAGACCTCTCTAAAGGAATGAGATGTTCTCCCACGTGCCTTAAAATGAAATATCATTTCTGTCTGTTAAATGTGAATTTATAGTCAGCAACCTGTTAGCTAAGCCTCACATAAAGATAGTTACATCTAACCTGATGTTGTAGTTTCATCCATACAGTATTGATAATCTCATTTGAAGGGGAATTAGAGTTTTTAGCTTAACTATGCTACATTTGTACCTTAATTAAAAAGCTTCGGAGTAATTGTGATGGTTAAATAACTGACTTGTAACTTGTTACAGGGAGAATGGAGGCTCTCTGCCTTCCACCTAGCGTATCTTGGCTGAAAACCAACCTTGTAAGATCAGAGCCTCCGACCCGGTGTCCCAGCTCTCGTCTCTGCGGCACCGAGACACAGATATATTGTAACATGGTATAAGATAAATCACGTTATCTACGGCTCCATGGATTGATTTCTCGCCGGTTTCGTTGAAAACAAATGCACATGGAGGAGAGGAGGGTTAGCAAAACAGCTGAAAAACGACCAGACTTGCGTAGTTCCCCTTTTACTGATTGAATGCAGCCTGTTCCCTAAAATTTTAAATTACTCAGTTGAGCATGAATCTGGATTGGAATGAATAAATAAAATCTTAACCAGCTGGTCTCTCTTGCTGAAAGTTTCACTGCTGCAAAGTGTGTAACTTCCTGTATTTATTTATTTTTAAATTTTTTTAACGTTTTTTGTTGTAGTTTATTTATGTTTTTCTGGTAATGCTTACAGAGTTCTCCTTCGATTTGTTCGATGATTCACAGAAGGAAAATCACCTAACTACATGAGTTAATATTCCTAGATTTACTACACTAAAAACTCACCTGGTGACACTATCAATTTGCATTTCAGAATAGCACTGAGCCGATTGTGAAATCAGGTTTTGACAAAAGCAAGTCTTTTTAATAGGATTGTGTCGGCACAGGGCAGACGGGACGTGGCCTTAGAGGCTGTACAACAGTCTCATACACGGGGGGGAAAAGTGGAGAAGAAAAGGTCCACTACCACCTGCCTTTTGACACAGCAGGTGGGTTTTCTTCCTTTGGATTTGAGCTGGATGTGCTCGTTTGTTTCTGTGATTGGCAAGCGCAGAGGTGAGAGGTGCGACGGCGGAGGCTGCGGGGCACACGTAAGAGTCTAGCCTGGACCCACTTGGTATGCTGCGGGCTCTCGAGGGGCAGAGAGGAAGGACGGGGGCTCCGGTCTCCACTAATCTAGTTGGCAGATGACTGACGTCTCTCTGTCCATCAAAGTGTGACCTGGGGCATAGTTTTAATGAGATCCATTCCACATGACAGGCGCCACCTCTCCCTGGGCTGTCTGTCTGATGGCCTGCATTGCTGTGTGTGTGTGTGTGTGTGTGTGTCTGTGAGCGTGTCTATGTGTCTGCATGTATGAAATACGTATGTGCACAAGTGTGTGTTTAAACATCGCAGAAAAGGAAATGATGTCGGGACCTCCAACAAAAACTGAATGAACACGTCAAACTCTGCACCAGCCTGTCAGTCGCTTCTGAGCCGTCGACTTCAATATTGTTTTCAGCAACAGCTCGTTTGCGTTTGAAAATGAGCTTGTCAGCTTCGTGTAGCAGCAGCACACCGTCCTCACGCCTGTACAGCCCGTGCACAACTCTCACAAAGATCTGAGATGCTGAAACAGTTTACATTGTTTAACAGCGAAAACAAAATGTTCTGCGTCGGTGCAGGGGAGAGTATTTATTCAACAGTTGAATCTGTCAGCTTCACTTTTGCACTAATGTGGAATTTGTGCGTGCAGGCCAGCATCCATCGCACACCCAGAAGAAAACTGCTGGAGCATCTAAGCCTTTACTTGGCTGAACCGACTTGGCCTGTTGGTTTGTATCAGAAACACATCTTGCTGGGAGGTTGTGCAACCTCTGCCACACATCTTTAAAAAATCCTGAGATTTAAAGTGAAGTTAAAAAAGGAGTAACGCACGGGATCTGAGATTCTGTATTTCTCTCAGGATTTCACACAGAATTGAAAGCCGGTGTCCGTGCGGCCCGGGACTGCGAGCTATCTGCTCTGTGCGAGATGCAAGACAGTCAGCGCTGCTTCTTACTGAGGAATTAGGAGCCAGATGTGCCATTTACTAGCAGCTGGCCGAGGCCGGACACTGTCCTCGGTCACCATAAAACTGTCAACATGTTGTAATGCCCGCTTGTAACGTGTGCGATGTAACTGATATGATATTGTAAACGTTTGAAGGTTTTTCACAGTTTCACTGCTTATCACAGAAAAGACAACGATCATTAAGGCCACTGAGACGACAACACTGTTTTGCTGCCAAATGTAAATGAACCACAGCTGAGAAGTTAACCGAGTCATGATTCGAACACGGGTGACTAACAATACTTCAGAGTTTTTAGTGAAATGTGTGAAACTGAGTCGTAACCTGAGCGTTGTGAGGCAGCAGCGCTGATGGGAAAGCAGACGGTGATAAGACCGCGGGACTTTCTTCTGGGATTGACTAGAGAGCCACCGACAGTTGTGACATCCTTCCAACAACATTTCCACAGTTAATTAAATTGCAAACTAAGCCACAAAGAAAGACATAGTTTAGAATATGCGCTTGATGAGCCACGCTGTCTCCAGACAACTTACCATAGGATCTTTTACAACACAACTGCTGCTGGAAAAATTCTGGGAACAGATGTCCAGACAGATTTGCTCTCTTTCAGCAGAGCTGAGAAAACTTTTCGTCATTGTTCGGTTTAAACGCATTCATCAAGTTACACAGAAAAGCATTTCTTCTTATCATTGCAAGTGGCTGTATCTATTTCAACTGAAATTTGCAAAGCCACAGTCGTGAATGCTTTTGTTTCACAGAAACCAGCCAATCTGTCGCAGCTTCCAGCTCTTCATCCGTGATACTTAAGAGCCCAGAATTTGACTCAAGATGGATTTCATTAACTTTAATTCAATTTAGGTGTGTTCTGGCAACAGGCAGGCAGTCGAAGCAGAATGCAGAGTCTTATGAAATGAAAGAGAGCACACATAATGTTGTAGTTGTGCAGAAATGTTCGGTACTAAATGAGCATTTTCTTTAGTTTGTTAATGTTGCCTCTGACTGGCCTCTCACTTTCTTCCTCTGTCTTTCATGAACACAGACACACAAGATCTTTCTCTGTTTCTCTCTCTCGCACACAACTGTTTGGTCTCCATCTCTCCTATGTCATTTTGAATTCTTGAGCCACCTGTTTCACAGCCTCATCACAGCGAGTGATGACAGGAGGATGAGATGGGGGGAGGAGGAGCGCGGGGGAAGGGTGAAGGACAAGGGACTCGGCACAGTCCAGCCAGAGTCATTTTGAAAGCAGGGTAAATTAAAGGCGGTGATTGTAAATATATATTTTGAACACTGTCTCTGAACTCTGCATACACATACACATACACATACACACACACACACACACACTGTCGTCTCCTTGTCGGCTACAGAGTGAAAACAGCAGTTAGAGTCTGTGAAGCCGTGCTAGCTGCTCCGCCAGGCATTGCATTACTTAGCTGAATGCTAACGTCAGCATGCTAACATTCTCGCGGTGGCAATGCTAACAAGCTGATATCGATATAATATTTAGCCTATGTTCACCTTAGTTAAGCGTGTTTGCACGCTATGCTAAAATTGCTTAGGCTACTATAGCAATGAACAAAAAGTGCAGCTGAGGATGTTTGGCTACGTTTTTCGGCAAGTATTCGCTCATAAATCAAAGGCGGGCTGGAAGTTTTGACCCCATGGTGGTGTTAAATGAAAGTCAGGGGATCTCCTGAAGTTATTATAAATAATCCCGAGAGGGGGCATGAATGTCTGTGTCGGATTTCATGACGCTCCAGCCAAAAGTTGTCAACATGTTTCACTCAGAACCTCATGGTGGCGCTAGAAGAAAGGTCAGAGCCTGAGGATGACCGTAGTAATTATGATTCATCTTCTGGGGATCATGGATGTTTGCACCAAAGTTCATTTCAATTCATTAATAGTTGATGAGGGTTTGTCTTTGTGGACCAAAGTGGTGGATCGATGGACTGATGCAGAGACTGACATTACTGCCAGCACAGCTAATCAGGATCTAATCAGGATCGACAAGTCGGCTACAGCAGATTACTAAATCAAAACCAGCGTTGGAACCCATGCCATTGTAATTGTCCCTATTTCTGTTCAATTTAGCATTTCTTTCCAAAGAAACCACAAGAAAAAGAGGAAGATAAAGTGAGCAGAGAAGAAAGAGGAGAAGATGACGAGGAGGCAAAGGGAGAAGGATATTTTTTGTGGTGCAACAGTATTTTTTTTATTATAACAGCCTCTTGTAGTTTTTCATGAGCTGGAAACCAAGACAACACAGGGAAATCAAACAAGGGTCTTAACAAAAGTAAATAGAGCTTATTGGAAAGTTTTTTTCCCACTCTCTTTGAAAAGTTAAATAACCGGTCTATGACAAAAAAGCAGAAAAGTCCCATGTATTCCCCCCATCAGACCACTGACTACAGTAGATGGAGTTCAACTACACAAGCTGACCACTTTTGGATACAGTGTCAAACAAAAAGCACAATCATTTCCTCTTGTTGTCCTCAGTCTCTCCCTCTGGCCCGAGACCTGCGGCTGGATGCCGGCGAAGAATGACACAGACAGGCCGGACCCTGGGGGCGCCCCCGGCAACAACGCTGCATGGGAAAACTCTTGCACAACACTCCCCTGCCCCTCAACCAACCACAGGTAGTATAGTTGGGGCACCTTCACCCACAAAGTCATGCTAAATATAAAACCATTGTTATTGTTTGCAGTACGTTTTACTGTGAAGCACAGAAAGGGAATGGCGGAGGGTTGTGGGGGCGGGGCTAATGTAACGCAATACACGGTTGATACTGGTGGAGGGAGCCCACCAGACAAAGTCGGGGGGACAGGATCAGACCCCGTGGAGCCTGTTAGGAAACAGCTTTAATTCATACCAAATCATCCCACCACAGCTGCCCTCCTCCCTCTGTTCCCAGGCAGGAGACATGTGAGCCAGATACAATGAGACAAACTTGTGTCATTTAAAAAAGAAAGAAGAAAAAAAAGGCAGCTGTCCCATTTTTAGCCCTGCAAAGCTCCAGCTGAGTCATAGTTAGCTTCTGTGACAAAAGACGGAGGAACAAATATGAGCGGTGCGATCTGGGTGGGAAGAATATTCTCAAAGCGGAGAGCGCCATTAATCTTTAGAGAGCAAAAGACATGTCATGTGTGAGCAGCCAAAGAGGGGGGGTGGGGGGGTGTGGGGGGATTTGCATCGCAGTATAAATGTTTGGCAAATTATAGATTAACTAAGCAACAACATTATCCTTTATTATTGTTAACATTACAGTGAGACTATTGTTTTAGCTCTCCACTGTCTTTACTCTCTAATTGTTTAAGTCAACATCTCCAGCATCATGCCAGGGCCAACCAAAATAGCAAAAATCCAAAGTATTTTTCTACTCACAAACTAACAGCATGTGGTCTGAATGGGAACCTCCAAACAGAGGGCGACTGTCTCTGCTGCAGGCATGAGTGTACTTGAAGAAATATACTGTTGTATTTATTAAAAGAAAACACTGTAGTGCGGTTCTAAGATTACAGTAACAAGACAGAAAAGCTGGAACTGCTCCAAAAACAAGAGGCTGACCTCAGAGTCAGCATTTTTATTTGAGTTTTTACATTCAATTAACTTTTTCCTTTTTACCGTTTTACTGCAAAGTATATGAACAGGAAAATCTCCTCCAATTCCTAATAAATCACTGTCAATGTGTGTGTAATAGAGACTGGGTTTATCCGTTCAAAACACACATGAACATGTTTAACCCTCCTGTTGACTTCCTGGGTCAAGGAAGGAAGGACGAAAGGAAGGAAGGAAGGCAGGAAGGATGAAGGGATAGAAGGAAGGAAGGAACGCAGGAAGGATGAAGGGAAAGAAGGAAGGAAGAAAGGAAGGAAGGAAGGACAAAGGGATAGAAAGAAGGAAGGTAGGAAGGCAGGCATGAAGGGAAAGAAGGAAGGAAGGACAAAGGGAAAGATGGGAGGAAAGAAGGAAGTGGAAAAGGAAGGAAAGATAGATGAGGGAGGAAACAGACTGGGTCAAAAAAGAAGGAAGAAGTAAGGACGAAGGGAAGGAAGGAAGGGAGGGAGGCAAAAAGGATTGTGGAAAGGAGGAGGGGGGAAAGGGAAGGAAAGGAAAGAAAAATGGAGGGAGAGAACAGATTTGTTCAAGGAAGGAAGAAGGGAAAGAAGGAAGGGAAAAGTAAGGAAAGAAAAAAAGATGGAGGGAGGGAACAGACCAGGTCAATTGGATCAAAAGAGGAAGGGAGAAGAGGTAAGGATGAAGGGAAGGAAAGAAGGAAGGGGAAAAGGATTGTGGAAAGAAGGAAGGGAGAAAGGAAGGAAAGAAGGAAGGATGGAGGAACAGATTGGGTCAGTTTGACCCAGAAGGACAACAGGAGGATTACATCTCGGAGCATGTTGAATGCCTGGCAGCTGCAGTTTGATAGTGAAGTGTTTTAAAAGTAGAATGAAATATATAATGACACAACACTGGTAATAAGATGTCACCGTCTCCGCTCTCAGGTGTCTAAAAACAGCTAAAGTTTCCAGGGCCCCTGATTCAAGTTTTTCTTCTGTGTCTGCCGGCTTCGTGATGGAGGTATGACTCTGCCAAGTGTGGTGTTATCTTTTTCCCATTTAAATGCTAATGAGCGTGCTGCCGTACCAGTCAAAGCGCTGCGGAAACAGTGTGAATTCTTAATATCTTACCACACCAAAAGGTAACAGCTCTCCCCGGTGAGGTGGAGGGATGAGTACATGTTCCCTCATTAAATTCTACACAAACGACGTGTCCCTCGGAGTGTCATGCCGTCCCCCCGGCTCTGCATGTGTGTGTGTGTGTGTGTGTGTGTGTGGTCAATTGAATGAAGATGTGTGCACACTCACATCTGTCTGAGTTATTTGGAGTGCGTTTGCATACAGATGTGCACAGCTAGTGCGTGGGTGCACTTGTTTCGTCACCTCATCAGTAATGAACAGCTGTTAATTGCCTCCCATCATGTGGTGCAGCCAGCAGACAGGGGTTAAGGTTGTCACAGCCTGTTAAAAATTACTTTCCACGGCCGTGATGGCGAAAGGTTAGAGGATAATTCACTGAATGTAATGAAACTCATATGAGAGAGGTGACCCCCGGCGCTTATACCGCTTGGATTTGTATTCCCCACAAGCACCTGTTTCCATGAAAACCACCAGCGTGCTTTGTTGTAGCATCGCAGTGGATAAATAAATGTGGAAAGGTGCTCGTGAACAATCCTCAGAGAGCTCTGTGAGAGCGATAGCAAATAACCTATGCAGTGTTGCCTTCGTGCCCTCCAGGATAAATTACAACCTTTTAAAATAAATAGTGTATGTTCAAACTCACGTTGTGAAAACCGGCAAGTTTAGTCTGGCTGATAAAAGAGAAACATTCAAAGTGGAGTGGTGTAATATCTGTAAGGAAACTTCCCAAGTCTCCCAGCAGCAGTATCGAGACTCTGATTTATAAAACTGGCTTCTCTACAGGACAAAAAAGCCTTAATGGCAATTTCTTTAAATGTGTTGCCTCTGTGGTCTGGCACCCGATGGTGATCTTTGGTTTCAACATTATCTTTCCCGTTTTGCTCGTCACATAGCTGCTAGAGAGAAAGCAATGCTAGAGGAAAAACTGGAAAGCATGAGGGACTTTTTTTTTTTTATGAAGGCAGGCGCTCCTCAAAGCCAGGATTCAATAATTGCTTTCCTCTTGTCTCACGCAAGTGACAGATGGTGAGGCCACCAGAGGCCTGAAGATGGGAATAATATTGTTGATTAAAAAGAAATATAGGAAACAACATGCAGCTGTTGGCTTCGAGACAGGGGAGGGAAGACAGAGAGAGGAAAAAAATAGAAGAGCTGGGAAACAAAAAAGAGTATAATGACACAATTAAACTTGGCTGATGCACACAGGTTTTGATTGGACTTTGTCTAAACTGCTGATGTGATGAAATGATTTCAGGGGGTGGGGTGGGGGGCGGTTTTATTGTTTCGCCGAGTTTTCCACGGTCAGTCCTGCCGGATTTGAGGAGCTGCGTTCCAGATATTTATGAAAAGTTGTTATTTATTTGGATCAGTACAGTCTGGTGCACAGACCACCCTTCAAACATGAACGCCCACCTGCATATGTCCAGCCACTCGCCTCTTTGTGTGTGAGAAACACAGTCAGATGGGTTTTTTTAAAGCTCGTCCAACACTCTGAACTGAAACATATCAGTATCTTCTGCCGTGTTGCACATGAGCTTGTAAGTGTGGAGGTGTGTGTGTGTGTGTGTGTGTGTGGTGGGGTGGGGTGGGGGGGAGTAATTGTTTCCCAGAGCTCTTTGCTGGTGTCAAGGGAAATTTAACACTTTTAATAGCAAATGCTGATGCTGAGCTCTCTCCTCCTTTCTGAGCATCAAAGCCTGGAGTCACACACACACACACGACGAAGACTCTTTTTTGCATGTGCTACTGCAATAATTATCTTTCCAAGACATCTTTCAACTCAAAGTCACAGCCAGACAGCCGCTGTCTTTTAGCCGACTTTGGAGCAATCAGCAGAAAAAGGTGCTTCACGTGTCTTTTTTGTAATGAATACAGCTTTTACCCTCATTACAGAGTCTGAAAGGGACCCAAAGACTACTTATATTTTGACTAAATGAATGTCTAAGTATTGGAAGACAGACATGAGTGTTTTCCAAGTAGGTTTCAGCGAAATTATTACATGGTAGCGTGGATTTTATGGCCCATCACTGCAACTATTTCTTTTTTTAGTGAGTTAGCAGAAACAGAGGAAACAGTAAATTAACTCCACAGCGGTGACGAAGAGAAAGAAGGTCCTCGCGTTTGCCAAGTTCCTGTCTCGTTTCATACATTTATGCAATTGTGGACTGCATGAAACCTAAGCTACTGTATTTATCATTTATGGAATAATAAGCACGCACGCACGCTGGCTGGGCGTCAGCTGTGTTGTGCGTCGACTGGATGAGGAGCGAAATAAGCCAGCGTGATCAGGGGAGGGATCGAGCCAGATTAAAAGATTTAAGGCTCCATTTGCCCATGAATATGCGATGCCTATCTGTAGGCTCGAGCCAGCGATCCCCTCTGTCAGGTTGTGGAGGTGTTGGAGGAAATCTACCTTATCTGCATCTGGACACTTTTCAACAGTTTTTTTCTTATGTGAACGTGCAGCCAAAATTACTGTTTGGCTTCAGAAAAAAAAAGAGAAAAAAGATACGCACCAGCAGCTGTGAGAGCATCACCAAAAAAAAAAAAAAAAAAGACAAAGATTATTCTCATCTAAAACCATTGTCTGCTTGTTTTTCTTTCTTCTCCCCATGAGTCAAAATACAGTGAAGTGATTCATGCTTCATTCAGAAAGCAAACACTGTTTCCTTACCTGTGAGACTGCCAATACCAGCAGATACTGAACAATTGTTTGGCTCAGAAGCGGCTATCTGAAAAGCCTCTCAGCACAACTCAATGCTGGCTCCAGTCAGCAAATAAAAATCAGTAGCTGGCAGTCACAGGCGAATCAAGTTGTGAAATTACCTCAGTCCTATTTTTTTTTATGTCTTTTGTTTTTTTTCTGTCTGAATCCGCCACAGAAAAAGAAAGGCTTCCTCTGGACGTCCAATAGACTGCAGCCCCCCCCCCCCCTTCTCTCGCAAAATCATCACCCAGATCTGAGTTCAGTTGAGATGTTTTTATTGTTGCGCTTTGGAAGCAGATTGCATGATCATGAATTTGTCATTGTAAAATATTGTCTCCTTCACACAAATCCAAGCCTACATCACATTAACACAACTTCCCATGTGTTCTGCATTACAGTGAGTGTGAGTGTTTTGCATTGTTTATCCTGTAATGAAGTCATCATGGGGGATATTTGAATTGGAAATGATAACGCTGTTTGGGAATTGCAATTTTTTTTTTTTTTTTTTTAATCAGACCTGTCTGCTTTCATTTACTTGTTTCATCTTCATCTATCGTAATCTAGATCTTATGAGCAAACTGTTTGATGTCAGAGATAAATGCTGATGGAAATGAAAACAGATTGCATAGTTGTAGCCTATTAAAGACTTCAGGCTTCACTGCAAGGCCAAATTTCAACACTGTGAATCAACCTCTGGGCAAACAAACCACACTGACATGTAAGTGTGGAAGGAAACTTTGTTCCCACGCTTTATTTGAAGAAAACAAAGACTCCAACTCTAAATGTGAATGTGTGGGAGATGTGACATAATAACACAGTGGGAAACCCCGACACACTGAGGGCAACTTGCACAAACATTTGTTTGCAAAATGCTTGTAAAGTCATTTTTCAAAACTACTGTAGGGCTCACATTGATTTGTTTGGCTTGTGCCACTGGATCTTAAGACACCTCCCTCTCCACTGTCACTTGACACTTAACGCACTTGTGCATCGTTGTTTTTAATGAGTTCACCTCTGCAGAGGAGGATGCACAGCAGCAGACTTTGAGCTTGTGTTGAGGTTTTTAGGGCGGAGACGGGAGCAGCACCGAGCACGGGGATGCTAAGGTAGGTTCCCTCCCCCATGGGTGTGTCCACTGCCGGGGGTGGGTGGGGTAGAGGGGGGGGGGACCTCAGTCTATCCACCTGCAAGAAGCCGCGTCCGTCCCCGCACTTCACACACTTGAGCGCCACTGCGCGAAGCTGAGCTCCGATCTCCGCCACTCATCCACGGGAACAACTCTTTTGTTTTCCAGCCTCCAGCTCCAGGGAGGAGGAGGAGGAGGGAGGGAGGGAGAGAAGATACAGAGTCTGTTGATGCGATTTAGAGCTCACTTCAAGTTAAAGCGGCTGCGTCCGGTTAATTTAAATCCAAGCTTTGTTTGGCTCTGGGATAATCGTGCAGGATCTGCGGCGGATACACTGATACTCCTGCGTGTGGACAGAGGAGCTCAAAGGATCTGGGTGGATGGTTTTTAAATGTTGACCGGCTTTACCACAATATTCACTGGACTCAACTAGAAGGTAGGACATAACTCGAGTGCTGTTGTTTGATTCATGACAAGTCAGATAAATTATTTCTGTTAGAGACACTCAAGGCTAAATCAGTGGGAAGCCACATTTGGTAGAGCCGAGAAATAAAAGAATAACCCCCGCGCTGCTTGTGCAAGACAGTTTATAGGCTATTTTATATATTTTAAAAGTCCGGTGAAATATTTTAGTCGTGAATATTTAGTGGTTTATTTTAAGCAACGCTTCCGTTTGCTTGCATTTGTATTTTTGGTTTGTCCTCTCGGGCGCGTGGGAGGCACAAATGAGTTATTCTCCCAAATAGCCACTATCCCCAAATACTGAGAGCCAAGTATATATGTGTGTGGGGGCTATATGTGCGTGCGTGTGTGTGTTTGGTGGATGGGTGGGTGGGTGTGAGTGTCTGTGTGCGTCTGAACGTGAGTTTTGAGGGAGTGAAAGTTTTCCACTATACATGTGATGCTGTATGATGGAGATCTGCTCCAGACTCGGGGCTTCTTGTGACAAATGTTGAAATCCTGCAGGTTCTCATAAAAATAAACGACACGTGGTTCGCGCTCACGTCCTCATAAGTCACAGAGCCGTCATGCTTTATTTTGGTGAACTGTCTTGCTTTGGAGGTCTGCCTTCAGGGCTCAGTGTGGAACTTGATCTTTAAAGCCCAGACCGGCAGCTCTGACCTCGCGCGCAGATCCACGTTTACAAGTATAGGATCAGAGCCGCGCGTGGGTCCTTACAGTGAAAGTTGTTTTTTTTATTTTTATATTATTTTTCTTTCTATGTACAAGTCTGCCTGTTTTCGTGTCCGCCGTGTCACCTCGAGCTGAGTCTTCAGATCCTTTTATACGGATATGATGATCCGCAGCTCTTTGTGGCGGATAACAGCGTGTTGATGCGCTTTGTGCTGTTTTTAATCTGGGGAGCCGCGCGCGCCAGCCTCACACGACCAAATCCGCGCGCTCCTGGTGGAATAAAGCTCCCCACTGACAAATAGTAGGATAAATCACACTACTGCAACTCTGGGCTGTTCAAGAGTATGTTCCACTGTTGTTGTTGGGGGGGAGAGAGTGGTAGAGGTGTGGGCGCCTCCGTCTGGCTCTCCCGGCTGGAGGGAGACTCCGTCCATTCACACTGTTGCCTCCATGTAGCAGCACACACCGGGGGCTCAGAACTGTAGGGAAGACACATAAGCTTCCAGAAAATCCAGTGGCAATGATGAAAATGTATGTCTCTTTTTTTTCTTTTTTTTTTAATGATGGAAGTCAGGTTACTAGCCAAAATGATGATATATGAAAAACACTAGATTTGAGGAGGCATTCATTTACCCATGATATATCCAAACCAATATGCATAACAGATGCAGAAAAGCTGAATAAGAGAAGATCCAGTTTTTTTTTATATAGTTTTTTTTTTGTGGGGGGGGTTGTGTCTAGAGGTTCTGACTTCAGTACAAAAAAGCTTTTATCTTAGATCAAACCATGTGTCCCAGTGGATGAGAGATCAATCTGATTATGGCTGATTATTGCCCCTCAGGTGGCTGCTTTGTGTGTCTGCTCATTTATTGACGCTGGTCCATTTCTGCCCCCTCCCTCCCCTCAGCTCCTGGACTTCTTCCTTCTCCCCCCTGTTAACAAACACAGGGGCAATGTTGTGGGACAAACTGTGCTGGCTGCTGGCCCTCCTGGCCTTGTCATCCGGGGCGCTGCCCCCCTCTATGGAGCCCCTCTCCGCTCCAAGGATCTTCCTGTCCTTCAAAGGTAAGGCACTTGGATACACCAGCACCGCCGCTGTGCCCGTGACCCAGTTTGCATGCTCATAGACACATGTGATTACTGGTGTGACACTCTCTTCTGTCAACGGCCTTTTGATTTCTCCGTCTTGTTCGGGTTGAACTGTTGGCACCGTGTGAGTTCAGGGCTCGGAGGGCCTGGTATTTGTTCCTTCGGTCCCTAACAGCGAGTTTGATTGTGTGTTGATGAGAGGGAGAGATGTGCTGCTGATTGTCCTGACTATTCATGTCTTCATTTATTCGCCTGACTATTAGTCCCCCCTCCCTCCAAAACAGGCCTTTGTGTGACCTCGGCTCCCTTCTGAAATCAAGTCAGATTTAACACTTGGCTGGGCACACACTCAGGGCGGGGATCCAACATGTTATGAATGTTTGCAAGTGCCACATGAGACCCTGTGTGTGTGTGTGTGTGTGTGTGTGTGTGTGTGTGTGTGTGTGTGTGTGTGTGTGTGTGTGTGTGTGTTGAACTGTCCTGTTAAAATAGGTCTTAGTGGTGCAGTCTCTGGTGCTTTGTCATTCCAGCGCTGGCATACAGTCATCATCATGTCCATGTAAAGCACTTGAGCGGTTATACAAGCCACCTCTGAAAAAGATTTTAATGAGCCTCTCTGACGAGTCCCGATCCGAGCCGCTACGCTTCAGATCTCGGTGTCCAAAGTTGTGCAAACTTTTAGGAACCAAAACCAAAACGCCGATATCACATGTCAATAATGAGGAGCTTTAGCGTCAGTTCATGTGGTGTGGTCTGAGGAAAACACACTTTGTCTCCGTCTCAGATCTCCGGCTGCTCACCTGTTTGTTTTCTCTCCCTCTCTCTGTCTCTCTTTCCTTTTTTCTCTAATCAAGCTGGATTTCACACTCGGCTGATTTCACATTTACTTGGTAGAAAAGAGGTCATTTCTTTTCTGTTTCTTTTAATTGAGTTCCGTTTTGTTTTTAATTAGTTTTGGAGGTTACTTTATGCCTCACAGAGCAACTTCAGATAGCTGGAGACCAGAAATGCACCTAAGCCGAGCATTCTCTAATTGTATTGGTTTTTTTTTTTTTTTTTTTTGCTCGGTACTTCAGGGAATAGCTCTGTAATGCGCTTTTTATTAATTTTTGATGTCCCAGTGTACTTAACCAAATAATTGGCTTTAGGTTTCATAATATGTGTCGAGTGCTGACGTACAGATTTGGTTCACTTGTAATAAGTGCCTCCTGAAAACATAATCCAGCTAATTTTTAATAAGCATTTCCATTGTGATGATAAAACAGCCACTTGTGCCAACTGCAGCAGCCAATGGAAGTCGAGTTTGCTTCAGTGGATGACCCAGCCTCACATGATCATCCCTAAGGTTACACACAGTATCACTTCTCCACCGATTATTTGCATTTTATGAAGCCGATAGAGACGATTAAGATGCTTTTTGGCTAAAATCCAAAGCGTTTACACAAGAATAACCTGCACTTTGTCTTTGCCTTTCAAATCTTTGCCCGCTATCAGAGCAGCAGACAACGGGGTCATGCACACAGATATACACACACACATACACAGTTCTGCATAGAAAAATGATAAGATCTTGTGTGTTATACAGTAGGAGGGCAGCGATTCAGCGTGACCATCTGCTGCACATACTTGCCTTGAAATTCTATTCTACATACACTGTCATTTATTAATTGTCTCCTTTCAGCATGAGTCTGCTCCGTACTGAGATATTTCTGTTACATGCAAGTTTCCCCCAAAACCCTACATAACAAAAGAGCATGATGAATGATTTTCATGCTTTAAAGCCTGAACTAATGAGATCACATCTGGCACAGAGAAAATCTTCTACCTCCTCAGCGCCGACTTTATTATTTGAACAACTCATTTTTTGCACAATATTAACACGAGTTGCATCATTTTCTCTTCCTCTCTAACCAAATGAACTATACCAGTGAGTTTTTGCATTGAACATTAAAGCTCCATGTCTACAAGGGCTTTTAAAAAAAACCTATAAAGTTTACAATGTAAACAAGCTAAGCTGATACTTTTGTCTCTTGTGGCTCCTAAAGTAGCTACTGAGTGTGTTAGTGCAGGCTGAGTTATTAACTGTGATAAGGACCGAGAGAGCAAACAGAGGCTAAGACTAAAGGAATGTCCATTCAAAGCTCATAAGGATAGATCATCAACCCAGACTTCAAACGAGTTGAAAAAATAGCACACACACACACACACACATGCAAATCCATCTTTCAAGGTTAAGAGATAGTGTTTTCCAAAAAAAGAAAGAAAAAAAAGTAGATTAAAAGCACAGTGCATATATTCTGAAGGGTGACTTTTGTTTTTAGTTAGTGGATGTACAGATGTTAAGACAAAGACAAAAGGACACACTATGTAGGTGAATTCTTTTTTCATAAAGGCTGCACAAGGCCGGCTTAGATCAGCTGCTGAGAACTCCTATATTTACTTTTAAACGAGGTCTATAATCACGTGCTATTTTAGTGCGCAGGGCTCGGCGAGGTTGTGACCCTTCAAACAGGAGCCAGTCACACCCGAGGTTAACTGCCCTCAAACTGTGGGAGAATGGCACCATATTAACAAGTAATAGCTTGTTAGGGCTAATCCTCAGGCACATTTGAAAGTGTTTAACTTTGTTTTTCTTTGGCCTCTTCGGTTGTTCGGGCGGGAACACCTGGGTATAATGTTAGCCCTGGGAAGAAAGCCTGGAGAGAGAGAGAGAGAGGAGAGACAAAGCCGTGCTGGCAGTCCTGTAATTGGACTAATTCTCAGGGACAATCTTGAGCTTTTTTCTGCTTTTTTTGCACTCACCTTCACCACACGACGGGGTTTTTGTCCCACCGAATGGGCCGATGGTTGTCTCGCCTGAACAAAGGCTCCGCATATCAACTCATCAGTCCTGACAGTTTTCAGAGTACAATCAGAAATGGCAGAATGTCCTCCACCTCTTTAGTCTTTGAGTAATTAGAAGCTGCAACTGAGTTTGAACTTCCCTGCTTGTTCTATTCCTGACTCTGTAACAATAGACTTCATCTTCCACAGATTAACTTCTGTAGGCAGATTTATATATATATATATATATAGGACATGAGAGGAGCTCTTTGTCTCCCTCAAGCTATATCATTGTGGTCTGCATGCCTCCATGTAGGTGGTCCTGTACCGTCGCTGTCTGTGTGACCTCTCTGCTGAAAGAGAAAGTATTATACTCATAATAATCCCCTCTTTGCCGTGAGATATTACACCGTCTCCCCTCCGTAGTTTGAAGGATACCAAAGCAAAGTTTATCTCCTCGCGCTCCGCCCCAGCCTGCTCGCTTATTATTGTGACACTGGAGACAGAGCTAAGAGCCTCAGCCAAGCTTGTGCTGCAATCAAAGTGTTAGCAATCAATGAGGTGCTGAAAGCTTATCCACAGCTAACCTGTCTGCAGGCAGAGGGCCGGGCCACTCATGGATGGATCTTTAGTCTGGCCAGTGAAGTCCAGACAATCCTGAGAGACAATCAAAACATAAAAATAAAAAAAAGATGATAATACCAAGGCCACTAGTAATTTAAATACAAATCTGCAAACTGCTTCAGTTTCCTCAATCTGTTTCCTTCAAACAGAGGTGAATGTAAAACAGTTTCTGCGATGGTCTAATAATCACAGGGGACGGTTCGAATGCGCGCTGTCTGCATGCAGGTTTGCCGCTCTCGTAATCCACAAACCTTCTGCCGTGCGGTTACCGGCTAATGTCGTTAATTAACCGTGTCATCAGACCACGCTACACATCGCAGTGCATTATATTAACACAAATCACTTAGTATTACATGCATCATTAGGGGTGGAAAACGTAATGAGACATGCATTCACTCATAGAAATGCACTTGTAGGCTGATATACATAGGGATAATAATAATCAAGTATAGCGCGATGTGCTAATGTTATTGCTGTGCCTAATGGAGAATTATGATGGGTAGAGGTGGACAGCTTACACAAATGTGGAGCCAGCAGAGACAGTTGCTTCAGAGAGGAGCTTTGAGATTTTTTTTGTAAAGATCCACAGGAGGACTCATTGTGTATTTCCTTGTGCTTGTGTAATCAGTCTAATGCCTTTTATTACTGCCTTCTGTGTGTGCTCTGATGTCTAACAATTAACACACTGAGGAAGGGCACAAGGGCTCAACATGTCCATGCATTACATAATATGTTCTGCACAAGTCACAGTGTGCAGACTTTCAGTCTGGGTGGACATTTTCTATCCATGATTTATTTGTGCCAGTATGGAAAAGTATTCAGAAGGGAATTGATTTCCAGCCTCTGTGAAAAGGAGCAGTAGTTCTGTTATCTGGATGTGTGGAGATAAGAGAGAATAAGGCTGTGGAAGCAACTTCTGGTTGTGGTAACAAGTTAATGCTTTAGGGAGCCGATGACACGCAGTACAGTTGCGACATTTTATCTCAAATAAATAACATCCAACGTGTTTATTTTGTGGAAACGAGCAGAAAGTAAGCAGAAGCACTGATCTGCTTGCTTTTCCTCGAAAGCAAATATAGGCTCTCTCCACTCTGGCTCAAGTCCAACGTGCGGCAAACGGCATAATCTAATTCACATCCTCCGTCCCCCCCCTTCCACCAGCTGATCCTGTTTACTTCTTTTCCCATGCAGCAGATAAACATCATGGCTACGTGAAGGTAACAAGTTGGTCACAGCCTTCTGATGCCCCCTCTCCTATCCAAATTCTGAGAAACAGAGGAGCGCAGAAGGGTTTTTGTAAATGTCATTTCGTCACGTCACGTTAACGTTAACGTCACTGTGCTCATCGGTACACAGAGTACTTGGATGCAGTTTTGCTTTCTTGGTATGACGGTGTGTACCTGTTGGCAGCATGCGTATAATCCAAAGATTTCCTCTTATCTTCCACTAGAGAACGTCAGGATGCTGGAAAAAATGTTTCCACAGCGTTGTGTGTGGTGACGGTGGCGGTGGCACGCAAGCCCGCAGCAATTATTACAATACTTTGCTACTTTCTCTCCAGAGATGCTCTTGGAGGGAGGGAGGGAGGGAGGGAGAGCATCCCAGCAACCTCTGCTCTGCAGGATGCATGCTGTCAAAACTATGATTATTCAGGAGAGAAAAACAGAAGGCGACAGCTCCCGCGCTAAATATAGTGTCCTTCCTGTCTGTTTCTTTCTCTTTTTATCTCCCTCTCCTCCTCTGCCTCACCGTCCTCCTCCTCCTCCTCCTCCTCCTCTGCCTTTACTCCGCACTCACACACCCTCTATTTGCGTTGTTGATAAGAGGCTGGCAGTGTGAGCTGAGGGAGGAGGGCACCCAGGACGACGCCCACAGCAGGGGCGCTGTTTTAGCTCACTTAAAAGGCGAAAGGGGAAGGAGGGGAGGGGGTCTCTGAAGTGCATGGACTTTGCTTGTGAGGAAGGCACGGCGGTGAGGGAGCAGGGAGGAGTGGGTGGACATGTACATGCGAGGCCAGACAAAGGTTTTACATAGCGGCATGGGCCAACGTGCACTAAGTGTATGTGTCTCGTGCTTGGAAGGAAATCATGTGTCTTTCATTGTGCAGCCCTTTTTCAGCCATTTTCACTTCATAAATTGCCGGACCCCCACCCTTTGATGATGTCACAGGGAGCTATACACATACAAATAATTGCTCCCAATGAAAGGCTCCAGATTGAAAACCGTTTTTCCCCCTGATTTGAATATTCCTTCTGAGCTGGCTGGCATGCAGAGGAGCCCATGATGCCCATGATAAGCACGTATTAATGCTGGAATGCCCCGTGGTGATAAAAATGCACAACATTTAAATGAAACCGTAATCACTCCGCTATTTATTATTCCAGTCTTTGGCTATTAGGCATTTTAATCATAGATTTAATTATTTGTACTGACGAGATGGAAATCTGCTCATCATTACTAGCCTCCTCAGAGTGAGCGTGTCGTCTTGAGCTGAAGTGAAGCTCCAAATGAACATGTGCAGCAGAGGCCGGTATATGTTTGGGTTTGAATGAACACTGTTGTATGAACGTTGAGTTTAGGGTGAGAGCTGAAACTTTAAAGGGATATTTCAACATTTTGGCAAATTGGCCTTATTGCCATAATCTCTAGTTTTAGGAGTAGGTTTGTTACATTTAATTGTTGGTGCAAGCTATTTTAGAACGGCGGAGCAGAGGCGTGAGCTGCTCAGAGCTACGCTACATGGGGTTTCTTGGTTTCCCTCATCAAACTCATCAAATTCACATTGGATTGTGAATTTGATGAGTTTGATGAGGGAAACCAAGAAATCCCATTAGCCTCTGTAGCGTAGCTCTGAGCTGCTCACGGCTCTGCTCCGCCGTTCTAAAAATAGCTTGCACCAACAATTAAAGGTAATGAACCTACTCCTAAAACTATAGGGATTATGGCAAGGGGCAATTTGCCAAAATGTTGAACTAACCCTTGAAAGCACTGTAGTATTGTTAGGTTCACTGTAGGTACGAGTAAGTTACTAAATGTCATGCAT
Source organism: Trachurus trachurus (assembly GCF_905171665.1). Lineage (NCBI taxonomy): Eukaryota > Metazoa > Chordata > Actinopteri > Carangiformes > Carangidae > Trachurus > Trachurus trachurus. The sequence goes on from NC_139896.1 coordinate 29,572,522, forward strand.
TCACATATTTGATCTAATTTAGTCTGATTTAATCTTCTCAGGTTCTCGATGAAAACTTGTGCTTTAGCCTACTACCTTTAGTTTCTCTACAGTCAGGTCAGGTGATACACTCAGAGTGATGGATGTTGTTTTTTAAACCATTGTTTGCCTTCACATTGCCTTCCTCTGATAATACACTCCATGTCCCTTATCTGGAATGTATCAATAATAAAAGGTTTACAGATGTCAGTTCAAATAATCTCAGTTTGACAGAATCACTTCTGTATCTCCCAGATGAAGTTGCCATGAAGAAGCTGCGTTGTCATTGTGAAAGGGGGAAACAAAACACTGTGCTACAGCTGATGGATCATCAAACATGGATGAGCCTGGGAGTTTTGACCTTTTTCTCCCTCATCCAGAATCCAACACCCTAAACTGAACTGAATGAAATTGCTGAATGTTCATCATCGGGTTTCTCCACAGTATAATCAGCCCTGCAGCCAATCAAATAACAAGCTTTGTGTTTCTAACTAAAACCCTCCGCATACCAACTTTCATTTACACAGTAGACTTAAATGAGAACAAGACATTTTCTAATGAATTTGTTCATCTTCGGTGCTGACGGTGATTCTCCACCCATTTCGTCTGTCAATCATCCAGCTCAGTCTGTGCTAAGAAGAGCAGCATTTTTACTTCAACGTCCCCAGAGGCTTCGAGTATCTCAAATCTGTTCCATTTCTAGCTTTCTAAGAATTTTCAAAACAATTTGTGTTGATTGTTTTTTGTTTTTTTGTTTGTCAGGGATCCTCAGTGTGTAAGTGATAGTTTACTGCATGTAGGGCTGCTTTGGCAGGCTTGATGGATAACCCCTCCAGTCCTCTTGTCTGCTGTGTAAACGGGGCCAACGCTCAGCAGGGGAGTGAAAGATAGACACACTATGATGGATGTGGGTGTGTGTAGGTGAGTGAGTGATAGACAGTGCATGTGTGTGTACTGTACATCCTCTTGTGTGTGTGTGTGTGTGTTTTTGATGGAAATGTGGCAGACAGGATAAAAATAGGCGTGAGTCGTGGTGGTACATCAGACTGATGTCACGTTTTTATATGTTTCCAGGACTTGATTAGATCGGCCCGAGTAGTGAAAGTGGTCAGTGTAGGCTTTGTAATTGTTTCCTGTCAGGCCTCGCGAGGTGTTTACAGAGTCTATAACTCTTGACGTGTGATTTTAATCATTATTAGAGGCAGATTATTATGCAGTGTGTGGTGTGATCCACCTCAGCACCTGCAGAGGAGGAGCAGGAGAGGAGGATGGTTGTTGTGGTTAGAGAAGGAGTTAGAGAGCAGGGCGGTAATGCCTTTTTACAAGAGGCGGTTTTCATAAGATTCAAAGTGACAGAGAGGAGCAGGAGAGAGTCTTTTAATATTCATGTCAAGTCCATGTGCTTGTGTTTGTGTTGTTTGTGTGTGTGTGTGTGTTTGTGCTCACATGCTTGCAAAGCTTCTGTAAAGATGCTATATATGACACTGCTTTGCTTCGGTTGCCATAGCAGCGTCTACCTGTCACTCCTCACAAACCAAATCGGGTTCAAATGATTCTCTCCACACAGAGCCGAGCTGGGATGTAATAATCACAGCAGCACGCGTTGTGCTTGTTATTTCCCCTGGTGTCTGCTGTCTCCTCCGCTCAGAGGACATCCTGAAGGGAGAGCAGGCCAACTTAAGACAAAATGATAAAAAAAATATATATATATATTAGGGCTAAAACAACTCCGATAAGGTCGCGGTGGCGCGATCGTGTGAAGTTTGTCGCAGAGTGTCGGAGAGCGGAGCGGCTGAAGGATTGGTCTCCAGCCGACTGGACGTGCTCTCCAGATGTGGTCAAAGTGTGGGAGTCCTCAGGGTGAGAGCAGAGGGTGGGGGTGGGGGGTGTCTGGTGGGGGGGGGGGGGGGGGGGGGGGGGTGTTGCGGCCCGGACTGAATTAAGTAGACAGCAGGTCAAGGGCACCGCTCCACTTGTTTACTCAGACAGCTATCATTCATTATCATTTGTCTGTCAGTGTTGGGATCTTGTTACTGCAGTGCCATTGACCTCCTTCATATGGTGGCCATTTTGAACACTCATGGTGGGAAACTGCTCGGGACACTTGCTGTCATGCATGGCTGCATATGTATGTATGTGTGTGTGTGTGTGTGTGTGTGTGTGTGATACTTCAACATGTTCTATGACCTCAGAACAACCTATTAATAGAAGAGCGACCTAAAGCAGCTTGAGTGGCGTCTGGCAACAGTAGCTACAAATCCATCCATTCATTGAATAACAGAAAATTCACCAATAAACTGAACAGTGAAAAATGTCTGTCATCAAAAGACTGGTGCTGTGATTAATGCAGACTTTTTCCTGTAATAATAATGAAAATGATCATTAGTTTAGCCTAATATGACTTGCTTGCACTGCTTTTTCAGGGGTCACTGTGGAGTGATAAGTGATAGGTGCATGATGTGTTTGGGTACACAACACTTAAACAACCACAGAGCTGTATTTGCTCTTCCATGGATCACTGTGAAACATCAGAGTTTGGTATTTGGTGAATGAGATCAGCGGCTTTTGCTTCATCTCCAGACTCAGACTGAAGTCATGTCTCTGCAAAGAAACTACTGTACAGTACCTGTTGGTTTTGGCCTGTTGTTAAACAACACTACAGTAGTTATATGAACTCAGGTCATATTTTTTTTATGCGACAATAGTATCAACTGTGTAGAAATAATTAACTAATGATCCTTTTTAATTAACAGTCGGTGGATTTGGTGTTAATGTTAAATGATCATTATTCATAAATAAACAAACTAAGAAGAAGGAGGAGGAAACAGCAGACATATCGTAAAAGGGTTTAGATCTTCACCTCATCGCTCCATGCTCCTGAAATACTCCCAGTTGGAGGGAGGCCACCGCCACTTTGCCGACGGGAGGGGTGAGTGTGAGCGAGTGAGCACTGCAAACTAGAATCTGAACGCTATATATCACGGTTTTACCCCCATTTTACACACTGGACCTTCAATACAATGTAAAGACCAAATTTGATTCAGAGAGAAGCTGATCAGTTCTCAGATCAGCTAAATCCTACCACACATTTATTCTGTGGCGTACTCCCCTAGGTTTACCCCCAGCCAGTGGCAAACTAGAAACCAGCTAACTTAAAGGAGACTTATTCTGCCCCTTTTCCACAAATTAAAATAGTTCCCAGGTGTCTTAAAGACATGTCTGTGACATGCTTTGGTCAAAATACCCCAAGGATCAAACATCACAGCTCTTTTCATCCTCTCAAAACAGGCCTGTTCAGAACGGCTGGTTTCAGTGCCTGTCCCTTTAAATGCAAATGACCACTGCTTGCCCCGCCCCTTCTACTGCTACCAGGTAGGGGTGGGGTTATGCAAATTCAAAAACTAGTTACATCTTTGGAAGACAACTGAGGGAACAGCTCATAAAACCACATGGATTTCAATCTAGGAGCCTGAAGATTACAGATTTTTTTTGGTCAATTCTCACATTTTGGGGGCTGGAAGACAAGACAAACTCCCAAATATATGTTAAAGAGCCTTCAATAAGTGATATTTCCATAATATGTCCCCTTTAAGACAACAATTCACTTGCTAACTTAATCACATGACTATTACCTCCTTTGAACAGTGTTTTTTCTCCTTTTATATGAGGAACCAACTATTTAAAATTGTTTGTTGGCTTTGTGGCTCTTTTCATTATGTTTATCAGCAGAATATGGACTTGACCAATTATGACTGGTCATTTTGCCTGGACCCCACCCAAAGATTACGCCTGTGCCTACAGTAGTTAGAGGAAGGCAACAGTTTGGTTTGTGTGGTTGCATTAGAGGAGATAGGCCGGACCAGAGTTATCTGTGGAGCCATAGTTCTTAGTTATCATGTGTCTAAGGAGATTGTTTGCAGCCCCATCACAGTAATGTTATCTGAGCTGCAGTCCTCCCTGTGGACCGGAGACCGACATGTTGAACTTGAGAGGAGCTCATTGTGCTCCAGATGAGGCGTCATGCAGGAGGGAGGAGGATAGGAAGGGAAGAGACAGAGGGACAGAGATTCATAGAAGGGGCTGCGAGAGTAGAAGTGAGGGCTGCCAGGGAGACGCAGCGCGCGGAGGGAAAAGCGAAGGGAGCGATAGAGCAGACTGCAGCAGGCAGGGCTCTAATGGACCACGGGGCATCAGTGTCAGGTTTGCTATCTCGGGAAGAGCGTGGATAGATAGCGGGACTTGAGAGTGAGAGGGAGGAGAGGAGTGTGGGTGCACAAAAGGCACACGCTGGACAAATTGTGTGTCTGCTTCCCATTAGCTGTGCATGAGTGTCGGTGGAGATGGTTTACCTCAGCGGGGTGACATGCTGGGTGGGGGGGGGGGGCTGCCTCTGCCTCCACACTTCATCTCACATGCCAGTGACCCGGCTATAACCTCGCAACCGAGAGCCTCCATGTTGGAATCAATGAAAACTGCTGATTTTACTCACACTTCCATATTGTGACGCCGACGGTCTTGGAAGGAGGGTTGTAAGTCATTCAGCACACTGGGACGTTTCTGGCTGAAGGCCACAGTGCATTCTGGGCCATACAGTACGTCCTTCCACTGACAATACAGAATGATGTGAAGCCAAAGTACTAAACGTGTGCAAATATTTCTTCTTGAAGAGTGTTTATACGAGCAAAGCCTCCTGCGCTGCGCCAGATTGGCAAAGCTTTATGGGAAGTGCTTCCTTCCCCCTTAAATGAGAGGTCAGAGTTGTTTTACGGCAGGAGCTGATGGACCTCAAACACCCACATCCTCCTGAAATTCCTCAGGTGTGTTTGATTCTGACTGGTAGTCTATGTACTGTATGAAGCCTCTCTCTTTCTCTTTGTGTATACTGGATGTGGACCAAGTAGCTGTCTATGTGATTATGGGAGAAATCAGGCCGGTGGTTGAGTCTGACCATGATCCTGTGGGAGGTTGCAGTAGTTTTGTCTCACTATTGGATTAAAAAAGCAGGAACATTCCTCCTCCTCCTCCTGTCAGAGCCGTATTTCATCTTTCAGCTGCAACACTCACCCGCTTTCATTCGCTCCTTACTGTACAGTTTGTCTCTCTGCAGGATTCATAATTGGTGAAAACCGAGCCTCGGTCAGATGCTAACATCATTACAAGGCCCACCTTCATGTAAATGATTGGTAAATAGCAAGATTGTCAGATTGATCCTTGCTCCTATTCCCCGTGTTCCATTAGCCGAGTGATGCCTGAAGTCTGAAGGTCAGGCCCCTGGGTGAGTGAGATCACCCCCAATGTGGGCGAGAAACCTCCTGAACCCGTCTCGCCCTGGACGGACAACAGAGAGAAGAGCGGAGTGAGGGGAGTGAGGGGGGGGGACAGTGGTGGAACATGAGGTTTCCAGGCCCTTGTTTTCAGCGCTCATGCACTGATGGGCTTCCTGATAATGTGCTGATTGTGGAGGGGAGGAGATGGCCTCTCTTCCCCGATCATTGTGGCGCTCGCATTGACGTGATGCCAAGATTTTCTCCATGCCTGACCCCGGTCACGCCCCTTTGCCTCCGAGCTTTGTTAGCCGGCCCTGTTCTCAGGAACCCCTCTTTAGGTGTCCCTAATGGTATGTTGGCAGTGTTGTCGGCGGCGCTATATCCGTGCCGTATGTGTGTGTCCGTGTGACTGCATACATATGTATGCATGAGAAATGGGAGCAAGGGCCTCCTATGTTGCTGTTGTTTTTGTTGTTGTTGGTGTCGACGCCTCACTCATCCCCGTGAATGGACTGCTCCGTCTCAATAGAAGAGGGGGCGTTTGTGTGTGGGCTGGGTCCATCATTCATTTACTTCATTCATGTCCCCGGGGATGCGGAGGGGGGAGTGGCATACAACACTGGCACGGCCATTGACGCTCAAAAGCAACTCTGTCCGTCCCCCTGCCTCCCCTCTGCTCGCTCTGTCTCCGTCTCTCATCATTCTTGTCTCCCACTTTTTTTCCTCCTCTTGGCACAAAATGCTGAAACAGTCATCACTCAATGCTTGGCTATGATCCTGGGCTTTCATGTTCTGTAGGATTTCATGTTAGATGAATCGATGTGTGCTCCTCTGGATCTTGTGCTCCGCCACGCTTACAATGATGGAAGACCACAGACGGCCCCCTCAGAGGGTTTATAGGAAGCAGCACCTCCTGGCACAAACACAGAGGCACCAACTTTTTTTCCATGCCTAACGGATCTAATTTTAATGTGGTTGACTCAGCTGAGGGAGGACACTGGGAAGATCTCCAACCTAAATGATGCTTTGTTCAAGTGTAATCGCATTTACCAAGTATTAAAAAGCTTGGAATTCATTACTCCGTGGCTTTTGATTATACCATTGTCACTCACATACAGGATTGGTGCGCGGCATGAAATTTAGCTTTTCACTACCGTGGCCGGATTACACTGTCCTATTAAACCAGCTATGCATGATTAATTAGTCACAAAGCACTGCAATACATTGTGGCCACATTAAACCATAAAAAACAACAGGAAACTCGCATTTATTTTAGCTGCCACACCGCACTGCACTGCACCGCACTGCACTGCACGCTGTTTAACGGGATTGTTCTGTGTCACTGAAAGCTTCGCATCGTTAGCATAGCATTAGCTTTGCATATATTGTACTCATGTAATTTAGTTACATCATGACTCAGGCCATACATGTGTGCAACATTTCTACCAGGTGTGAATGGGTTTTGTTGATGATGGCATTTATTGAAATAAATAGCTCCTCCCAAAGTTCCTATACGAATCACAAGGCAGATCAATTAATTTATACAGTATAGACCAGTATAGTATGTTTATAATTTGAGAGTAAAGCCATGGAAGCTTCCTTTATCCTACATCTAATTTATATTTTTTAGTTTATTGGGTTTAGGGACAGTGTGCACTTGCATTGATCATTACGAAAAAGATGGGTGCACCAGATTTAGCAGGAAGCTACATCCATCTCCTCACATAAAACAAATACACACAATACATGATACATCCTGGACCTGCACAGTATCCTGCAACATACAATATCCTTTTCTTTTCTTTTTTTTTATTTATTAAGTACTCCAAATTGAATGTGAATTATTATTAAAGCAGCAAGTCTAGCCTATAAAGAACATCAAAATTCCACTGAATAATGGTATGATAATTTAAATGGGACACAGATTACATAAAGTGCTAGCCCAATAACAGCAACAATTGACAGCAAAAACAGAAAAGAAAAAAGAGAGAACCTGTATAAAGTGGTGCTGTCATCCATAAAACAGAAATGGGTGACCGGGTCCCACGCAGCTGTACTTGATTTGAGAACAAAAGGAGTTCCTCCTAAAAAGGAGTGATTGAGGCTAAAAGCAGTGATGGTTTTTAAAAGGTTATCGCAGTGCTAAATGTCGTAGATGTGTAATAAACACAGAGATTACTTCCATCATAAATCTGAGGAATGGCATTCATTATAGAGATAAGGCATGCTGTGGAGATAACCTCTGGGTTTTCCAACCAAAGAGAGACGATGTCCACTGTATGATGGGATAGAAACCTTTGGTGTAGCAGTCATCCTGCGACAGTGACGCACACAAGTCAGATTCAGTTCACAGAAAAGACTTGTCGCTTTCAATTTTTTTTTTCTATTACGCGATTGCGAGACGATCAAAAGATCATTTCTCAGCAACTCCCAACTCTTTCTTGTGCGAATGTTGCAAATGATTTAGCAGAGTTCGTCAGATGATCACAACCAGACTGCTGGAAAAGCTACAAGAGAAAATATGGCAAGCTGCAAACAAACAAGCCCCAAGCAGAAAGGAGAAGAAGAAAAAAAAAAAAAAAACGTGTCTGCTGTTCAGATCTGATGAATGAAAAACAGATAACGAAGAGAGGAGATGGGAGTGTGAGAGAGAGAGAGAGGCCGCTGATAAAAGAGGAAAAGTCTCTCCGTTCCTGGTGTTTAGCTCAGCCTGTGGTTGTCTTATCAGCGCAGAGCGGACGGCTGAGCGCTGATTTATGCAAAGGTATGACGGTGTGAGATCAGACGGCCTTCAGCCTCCGTGTGTGTGTGTGTGTGTGTGCAATCACCGGCCTCCGTCAACACCGTCGTGAGAGGACGGATGGAGGAGCTGTGACCGAGATTTTTCCACTGTCACGCATGTTGCCTTTCCTCGCAGCTGATAAGACTCTCGCCTTCCTCTCTCAAATTTTTTCTCTTTCACTTCACAGTTTATCTCGCTATCTGTCTTTCATTCTCAAATCAAAACAGCTACTTCCCGCTAATTCTGTCTTTTGTCGGACCTGTCACAGCATCTCCCACCTGGACAGACGTGCAGACGTGTTTGAGTGCAGGTGCCAGCCTAAAGCCAAATAGCTATGAAGTGCTAAATCCCACTGCACATATTAATAAGCGGGTTATGAGATGGTGAACGGCTATGGTTTCTGACTGCGTTGCCTCATGGCTGTTTAACTGTTGGAACGGAACATTTCAACATTTCTTATCTACTTGTGCTTGTGTGCAGCACTAAATCCCACTGAGCAGAACTGCCAACAATAACAGGCCAGCAACATCACAGCCATGTTTTTTTTTTTTTTTTTTTTGATTCACTGTTTGTATTTGAGTGCATAGAGTTTTGTTCCACTCGGTGCATGTAATTGATAAAGCCTGTAATCCGAACAGGGGGCAATGGTGTTTGCCCATTTCATGCCTGGTGGGCAGTAATTGCTGTGTTGTGCCGACAATGACGGGTTTATGTGACCAAGAGGTCTTGTTGTGGTTTGTTTAGGGCAGACAGGGCGTTTTTTTTGTCATGCTGTCGAAATTATTGTTGTTTGAGTTCTTTTTATTATTATTACATTTAGCCCCATAAACGCCTTCAATATCGGGTGACCAGGTCCCGCCCCACTCCATTGTCCGCACATATACACGTACAAATACACAAACAAAATAAATAATAAAAAAAGTAAAATAAAAATGAATAAATAAATAAAGTAAGGGAGAGTACTAAATATAACAGTTACAGAGTTTTTAAATACATTTACAACTGAGTATACAAAGGGTGCCAGAGGTCATGGAACAAATGACCCTGATTATTATTATTTATTTATTTATTTTTTCATATGTTTTAATCCAACTGGCTCCGAACCAATTTCTTAGGTTTTACTAAAACTCACCACTCATCGGGAAACACGTCATTTGGGAAACTTCTCCTTATAATAACATGAATTCATCACCAAACCGGAGCCATTCAAACTCCACCTCCACCCCTGCCCCCTTAAAACACCCACTCTCTGCATACTGACCTTTTTTTGTCACGGGTGCGAAAAATGCCACGGGGGTCACGGGGTAGGATGTCCCATCTGTCCGTCAAACATGAAAGCGGCCAAGTCAACAGGCACTGGTGTTTTAAACAGGGGAGGGGTGAGCATGTCAGTCAGCGAGGGGGTAGTAAAAAAAAAAAAAAAAAAAAAAAGCAGTGGATTACACAGACAGACAGTAATCTATAGGTCTGTCAGCCTGTCACTCACACTGACCTTGGGTAGCTTTGCTTTAATTGCAGGCTGGGATGAGAGAGAGAGGGGCCCGCCTTCAGCAGACAATTCACATTATCCATTAAAGATGCAATGGCTGCCAACATGTTTCATCTTGAATGACATTTTTTGGGGCTTTCAAAGCACATGTTTAACTTAGTGGAATGTAAATTGTCTTTTTTTTTTTTTTTTTTTTTTAGCCTGTAATTATTGTCTGTGAAGCCCCCTCGTTTTTAAGTAAAGCAGACCCGTTCATGTTGCATGTAACATTCCTCTGGTCACGTACCTAATGACACATGAACAAACATAGGAGCTGGTGGCATTGAGGTGGTCTAAGCCGACTGCTGCCTGATGAGATTACACTTGAACATGCCACCTGCCTGGAGGTGGGTGACGTACGTCTTCCTTCGCACCTCTGATAAGCTTCAGCTATCACCCTGTCAAATGATCGTCTTCACTGAGACCCTTTGGCATAGAAACGAAACAGGAGGTGGCGACGGTGAAGTTACGAAATATCCGAGCCTCTTCCAACAGATAAAAGTTTGGTGCATCGTTGCAACAAAGATTTTTTTTAATTTACTCACTGCAGGTTAAATATGTTCCCATGGCTGCGCAATTTCCATAACAATTTTCATTTAACATTCCCACTGTCTGCATTCCTTTCTGCCAGCCCTTCCCCCCCACTTTAGCCCTTCTCCCTTTTTGCTTTCACTCCCACCATTCCCACTACCATCATATCCATCATACAGCCACTCCATTCCTAAAAAGAAAAGATGAATACCCTTGACTGACGGTCATCATCCCCCCCTACTTTGTTTTCTCCACTCATCTCAGACAAATGGACATGTTAACATGGATGCTCTGTGAGTCACAGCAGACACTCAGCTCAGTCTCACCAGTTGGTCTTCCTCTAGTTTCTTATCTTCCCACAGCTCTTGTCAAAACGTCTCTGCTGTGTTTTATTGGCTGTTTTGTTCAAACATGTGTGAGCAATAGACACAACAGCAAACAAAAAGTTATTGTTCAAATGGAGACAAAGAAATGATAGTCATGATGGAAATATTCAGTGAGATGTTCAGCTTGTTTAAAGCTGGTGTCGATTCCTGCACACGTGACCATCATCCAGTCCCCAAAGAGAGAGAGCAAGCTGGCGTGTAGAATCGGTCCGTCATGGGAAGAAATCAGTGATACGGGATATTTGATATAATGCTGGGCCCAAACCCAATAATGGAAACACTAACAAACAACATCTCACATTTGTGGGGCTCAAACTGCTCTCACCCAGCCCATAAGAAGAAAACATAATATTGTTCCTGGGCTGCTCCCAAGTAATAACAGCTCAGGAGTTACCTGTAATAACTTGTCAGGGAATATCTGTGTGTTTTAGTTTGAGAGCAGAATATACTCAAAGAACGGTTCAGGTATATTGCTAGGTTAATTTGTTTTTCTTAGGGTTGCGGAGCTTAAAAGACAGACCAGACAGAGTTTGTGCTCTGAGTGTAATTACTCCTCAGAATCATCTGCTGAGGTCAATGCCATATTGATCTGCTGGTTCACCCGCCACAGTTGGCCACTAATGGAATGTTATGTTTGATCTCCTCGCAAAGAACTTGAGGGTGAGTGTTTTGAAAAATCTTGACCTTCTACACTCTTAAGTGTTAATTAAGCATGACATGCAGTGTCGGGTACTGGACCGAATGTTTATTTATCTGTTGGATGACTCCTGTCAAAGATGGTACACATCAAGCAGGTTTAGCCATGCAGTCGTTATTTATTGAGAATAAGACTAACAGGAAGGCTCTGTGCAGCCGTACAAAATATCACCATGCTAATGCTACATACTGGTGTTTGGTAGAATTGATGTTCACTGTAGTTATCAGCATCTTCAACTCATAAAAAATGAGTTTGTAAAAAACTAATGGTAGGTAATTTGGTTCTAGAGAAAAACATTTTTCAACATTTTGACTAATTCCATATTGTCATAATAAAGTTCATTAGGCCTACCTTTAATTGTCTGTGCAAGCTGTTTTTAGATCGGCGGGGCAGAAACATGAGCTCTGCATGGCACGCAGTACTTTCACCTTTCCTTCATCAAACTCATCAAATGCACAATCCAACAACTCCAAAACGCTCTGGTGGACAAGTTGTGACCTGCGCATTCACCACGCTATGAAATAATAATGGAACATTACAAGACAGAGTTGTTTTCGAGGCAAATGTAGCCGGAACTACATCCCAGACACGGCTGCTGGGCGGAGTGATTTCAAAAAGTAAGTAGTTATGAGTATTTGCGTCATGTGTCGTAATGTTACATAATTATACGTTATTATTTCATAGTATGGTGAATGTGCAGGTCCCAACTTGTCCACGAAAGTGTTTTGGAGTTGTTGGATTGTTGTTTAGTTGATGAGGGAAACATGGTTGCGTTAGCTGAGCAGCTTGCGTCTCTGCTCCGCTGATCTAAAAACAGCTTGCACCGACAGTTAAAGGTAATGAACCTACTCTTAAAACTATAGGGATTATGGCAATAGGCGAATTGCCAAAATGTTGAAATATCCCTTTAATTGCAATTCATTGACTGACTGACCAACAAATCCCCACTGCCATACTTATGTAGAGGCAAGAAACAAAACATGCACCTCAAAAATCAAGAATCCAACAGTACAGGATACTTCAGAGGGGAAGAAAGGTTTGTGCGATGTTCTATAGAAGGTTATTGCAGTTGATTTGCAATGAACTTGAGGTCTTATGGTTATGCATGCCTGTCTGAGTCTTTGTGGCGAGGCCTCTACTGGCTGTTAATGGAGCACAAAGGCTGTCAGACAGATGAGCAGGTCCTCACCGCAGGCTCTTACTCCAACACCCCATCTGAGGTTCACGCCACGCTGCTCAGCAACCAGCCGCCCGATTGTTGAGCATTATCTGGTTGTCCCCTGCCTGTCAGATGGCATTAGAGCACGGGGCTCGACCCGGGATCTGTGCTGACACGTACCTGGTCGGGGGGGTGACCCCGTCTTTGTCTGGCAGCGACGTGGGGTCAAGTGGGTGGATGCAGCAGCAGTGCACGCCGTATTATGTCGACAGTGCAGAGGCAGATGGAATCCTGGCACTCACCCATTAGTGGCCTGTGGTATGATAACTCCACGGACGCTGGTGACCCCAGAGCTCGACTAACTGCTCCCGTCTGGTCATCTGGGACCGAGGTCAGGTTTTATATGCACATTCTAAACCTTTAATTGACCATCTCTTTCATGTCCGACCCAGAACAATGCAGATGCAGGTCATGTTCCGACCAATGCAGTACACTTTACGAAGGATACCGCATTTTCCATTAGCACGTTTAATCCAAATGCTCCAGCTGAGCACATTAAGTGCAATTCCACCCAAATGTTTTAATGCATGTTTTAAAGTTCTGCTTTAAAAAATAAATGCAAAAGCCCAAAATCCAAATCTCACAAAGCCAGACATTTGCCCTATCTCACCAGGTGGCCTGCTAGTTGAGGAGGCCTATACGACTTAACACTCCCAGTTCAGCTTCAGCCAGTGACCATTGTTGCTTGTCATCCTGCCTCTGTCATTAGGGTAGCTGACAAAAACACCACATGGTGTTAGGTATAACACAATGTCATCCATTGAATTTACATAAATACATCTTAAGCTGGAGAAGCAGAAATAAAATGCAATGATGTGTCAGAGTTGTTCGATCTTGTCTGAATGTGCAATCTTGTCACATCCTCTTCACTTGCTGATAGAGCCACATCAGAAGGAGCATTTTAATTTGGCAGAAATGTGCTTGAAGCGCACATAACACTTCATCACTGCATCAAGCATCACCGTTGAGTCTCATTAGACATGTCTCCTTCTAAGGTTAAATTTATTTCTAATGGGTGAAGTCACAGCGAAATACATCAGCACCCGTCTTCTCCCACCTGTGGCATGCTGGGTGCTAAAGAAAGGGCTGAAGGAATTGACGGAAAAAGGCGTGCGTTATCTCGATGGACTGGTATGCAGACAGCGGGCTATGGTGGATGCTGGCAGGATTAGACAAGTCAAGGAAAAGGAAAGGTGTCAGAGGAAGCTGGGTGAAAAATCAAAATAGTATTAACCAGGCATGGAGAGGAAGATTTGAGATAGAACGGTGGGGGTGCGGGGCACTTGTTTTTGTTTTGCTAGAACTGCCTTGACAACATCTTTAAATAATCCGTCCAATGTTTTGGATGGTGTGGAAACGCTTAAACAATCTGAGGAGGTTTGATGCAGGACGGGGAAAATGATGAATGATGTGGAGATGAGTGTTTCCTCATCACTCCTCACCGAGCGATAATTCAGTTTTATTTTGTAAATTAGAGGAAGCAGCTCTTTGGTTATCTGAATCTGGCCATCACCCCCTGCACATTTTGAAGTCGTCCAAATGAATGGTTCAGTGAAATGACAGAAAGAAGAAAGAAAATGCTCTAGTCTGTTTGATATAAGTGGGTATCACTTGGTGCTTAACTTTATCTGGCCAAGGAAGCTCTTGGAGTATTGAACCATTACACATCATGACATTGTCCCAAACTGTTACCAAATGAAACAGTTTCCTGTTCTGACACGTCTATGGTTAAGGTTTGACTGGGTCTGCCACAAAGGCTGGTCAGAGAAAAATGATGATTTAGGTTAAAATAACAAGTTACATCTAAGGCACAATCACGGTCATTAAACAGTAGGAAACAGGAAAATGAGCAGCGATCCCTCGTGTCAGAGTCCAATGATTTGTTGAGCCTTCCCTCCATCCCGAGTGGCTCCCTCTGTGGATTTTGAGGTTTCATAATAATGTTAAACTATGTTTTCCTTCGTTCCCAACAGATCAGAGTCATAATTCTAACATGAGATATAGACGTCTTTTTCTCTTGAACATAAACATCTGGCTCCACCGTAACTGCTGCATCAGCATTGTACCAGAGTGAAGTAGCTGATGCCCCTCTTCCACCCAGAGAAAGGAGAGTGTCTCCCTCCTGAAGCCGTTACACTCCTCATTTATTTTTTTGAATTTGAGCCCAACAGGCCAGATTTGGTCTGTATTTTCCATCCTACTAGCACATGCCTCTTCATGCATCTGTTGCATAAATGTGGTCGAAAATCTCTTCACATCTGCTAGTTGATCCATTAGGAAAAACAAAGAGAAGGCATGTAAACCAACGAAGAGCACTGCTATATAGAACTCATTTATTCCTTAAAGGGGAGCTCTGCAAGTCTGGTCGCTTTTCCTCTGTGTTGCTAACCCTCCTCTCGGCCATGTGCATCGGTGAAGTCGGTGAGAAAGCAATCCATGGAGCGGTGGATAACGTTACATATTATAAACAATGTTACCACATGTATATATGTGTAGTCTGATCGGTCATAAACGAGACAGATTACGGTTACGGGGCGCGTTTGTGTGACGGTGCCGCAGATACAAGAGCTGGGACACCGGGTCGGAGGCTCTGATCTTACAAGGTTGGTTTTCAGCCAGGAGACGCTAGGTGGAAGGCAGAGAGCCTCCATTCTGCCTTTAACTAGTTACAAGTCATTTGTTAAACAATTACAATTACTCCAAAGCTGTTTAATAAAGGTAAAAAATGTAGCATAGTTAAGCTAAAAATCATAGCTCCTCTTTAAAATGCAGGTATGTGCTGTCTGCTTCTTGCCCACTTCTCTCTCCACACCTGCTCTTAGCAGCTGAGTTCTCTGCATTTTTGTGCATTTCAGAACACCATCAATGTGTTTTGTCCTTTGTCCAGTTGATGGTTATGATATGCATTAGAGAGCCTCTTTTGTGTGTGTGTGTTTTTCCTTCGCCCCTGCAGCAGCAGCTCAGCCTCTCTGTTCGCTGCTGTGAAGCTCTTTTAGAGGTAAACTCAGAGTTTCCATGGCTCTCTCCCTCCTGCCTTGATAAATGGAAGTTCTTACGTTTGCTGTCAGGCTTCTCCACCCATGGGACTCCTCCCTCCATTCTCACTCCTCCAACACACCATTTGCTGTTGTGGGTTGAAAAATGACCACAGGGAGGAGAGTGGATTCCCAGGGCAGGACTGGAGAGTGGAACACCCAGACGGGGTAGAGGTGGCCGCTGTCCCCAGCAGACCTTGAGTCAACACTTGCTGCTAATGGTCCCTCCAAATTTACCTCCTAATTACCCCCCCTCTTATTGCCCCCAGCTAGCAGCACACTGGCCATGACCTTGATACACAAGGAATGAGAGGGCGCTCTTAAAATTAGGCTTTGTTCAGTTCTGGTTCAAATCACAGAGGAGTGGACCGGCTCGTCGGCCGGAACGATGCAAATTTCAGCGATTCCGATCGAACGGAGGATTAAGAAGAAATCGGTATTTGATCTGATAATCTGATTCCTCTGAAAAAAGCGCTGTGCATCTGGGTGTTTGTTAGCGCAGCTGACAGAGAGGGAGAGTATTTGTTCTGAGCGCGAGGTCGAAGGTCCGGCCAGGGAGCGGAGGGTTTTTCACTCATTCACGCCGGCTCTGTCTCATTATTCAGCCCTTTCCATAATCCCTCTAACCTGTGTTGTCACCGCTGACCGCCGCCGCCGGCCCGAGCGGCTACAACAACAAACACAGCTTCATCATCATTACAGTGGCTTGCAGCATCTGCACGACCCCGATCCCACACACACACACACACACACACACACACACACACATAAACACTTGTGCATACAATGGGCAGCCACAGGCTCAGACAGCGCCTTGGGATAGAACATTCTGTAAACAAAGCAAGGAACCAACCAGTGTTTTTCATGTTCTCCAAAATCCAGAGATTAGTCTGGTGGAGGAAGAGAGTCGGGCAGGTTAGCACGCTGATTTCCTGAAACACAGAGCTGTGTAGTCAAAACAGCTCAGTGTTCATATGGATTTCTCATTTTTCATGGCAAATAATGTTTTTTTTCTTCCTTTGAACTGTAAAGTACGCTTGAGCCGACTGTGTCAATGTTATGCTGCATAAATCTGTCCCCTCGTACTTTTTATGTGTAACTGAGCAGAAAATATATTATAAGAACTTTATGAAAGGCTTTTTTCACTTGTGAACAGGCAACAATAATATTATATTAAACATATTTTACTTTCGGTGTTTCCTGTATTTATCCGTCTCTCCTCCCTGTTCTCTTGGTCTCTTTAACCAACCCAACACAGTATCATCATCATGACCACCCTGCTCTCTCCTGACCCGGCTTGGAGGAGGCCCCCCCCCCCCCAGAGATAATCCTGATTATGCCGAAGTGTGTAAAGGGGCCAGGATGAGCTTTCACCTCAGACCCCTCGTGGCCTTTAACCTTTCACCTGCGGCCCTGCAGGGCTATGGAGGGCAGCTGTCCATGGCGGTGTGTGCGTGTGTTTTCATATGATGCATTTCAGGCTTTTTATGGAGAATGATATAGTTTCTCTTAGTTTCTTGTGGAAAAGGAAGCATAATCATGTATTTTACTTCACCCTTTTTGTGTGAGAGAATAGATGGAGGAGTTGAGTTTACATTTGAGAAAGCAAATCAGAGGCCATGTATGTGTCGCGTTCCTCCGCTCTCTGCATGTAATCCTGCTGTCTTCTCCTCTGATTACCACATGTACAGTATGAGTTAGGTTTGGGGCGTGCAGACCAGAGAAGCTCAAAAATGACCTTCACTGTCAGCTGAAGCAGAGATCCTCCTCCGCTCCCCTGTGCTTTAATTAACCTTTCCTGTCATCCGAAACAGCAGAAATAGATTTGTTATAATCTCTCGTTTCCACTCAGGAAGTGAACTCACTTCTTAAATCAATCTTCTCCTGCTCTTGATTTGTGCGCTGGGAGACAGGTGTCTCTGATTTGATGTGAGGATCAGAGGGCTCTACTTTTGTTTCTATGTACACACACACACACACACACACACACACACACACACACACACACACACACACACACACACACACACACACACACACACACACACACACACACACACACACACACAGACACACAGTGTATCAGTGGCAGACGAGCGTGAAGAGCATCTGAGTGACAGCATCCGGAAGAGGGGAGATAAGACATAATCTGGTGCCAATTATTTCTCCTTGACAGGCGCAGGTAAGCAGCAATCAGTTCCAGTGACATGTGTACTGAGTCAATAGTCCAGGCTCCAGAGATGGAGGGAGGCTGATGATGAGGTGCTGAACGGAGGCAAACACAAAGCTACGACAGGCTGAGCTGATAAGGCTTTACCGCTGCTGTTCATCCTCAATGACCTCCCCGTCCTGATACACTCTCCTTACATTCAGTTTGCACTTGAGATTACTTGTAACTGCTTCCTGTGTGCACACACATCAAACAGTTCTTACAAGGGACTGCGCAGGTTTCTCCACAATGACCCTTAATCCAAAATGGACTGATAACAGTGCAGCCTTCATGTTCAGGCCCATTTACACTGTAAGATTTTTTTTCCAGTTAACGGAGAATAACATGGAAACATCTGTGGTGGTTAACACACATCCACTGATAGCCAATTAGGGACCATGGGCGACCAAAGATGGCCTGAAGCAAATTCATGGTGCTGTGAATGTAGCACCAATTTCTCACTGTGACCACTGCTATGACCTACACGAGGAAACATGAGCAGACACACACACACACACACACACACACACACACACACACACACACACACACACACACACACACACACACACACACACACGTGCAGTACAGTGAGGTAATTAGTCACCTTAAGAGGTGCTAGCAGGTATTTTTCAGTGCTTTCATGCTAAGCTAATCACCTCCTGGCCGGAGAGAAGCATCAATCCTCTCACCCAACTCAGGGCAGAAAGATGAATGTATGTGTTTTCAAATATTATGGACTATCTTTAAAGGGATAGTTCAACATTTTGGCAAATTCGCCTATTGCCACAATCCCTATAGTCATAGGAGTAGGTTCATTACCTTTAATTAAAGGTGCATGTTGTTTTGAGATCCGCGGGGCAGAGACACAATGGAGGTGAACGGTACCAGTCCCCTGTCCCATCATCAAACTTATCAAATGCACAATCCAAAAAATTGCCCCATTGCCATAATCCCTCTAGTTTTAGGAGGAGATTGTGTATTTGATGAGATTGATGAGGGACAGGGGACCTGTACCATTCACCTCCATTGTGTTCACTGAGCAGCTCATGTCTCTGCCCTGCGGATCTCAAAACAACATGCACCAATAATTAAAGGTAATGAACCTACTCCTATGACTAGATAGTCTGGGGCTGTTGACTCGCTGTTTTGGTAAGCAACCAGATCCAGGAGAGAGACAGGCCTTTCTGTCAAATTAAAAAGTTTCACCACATTTTATTAGCTTGGTGCTTTTATTTTAAGGAATATAATTTACAAGAAAGTCCCGAGCCATTAAGTTAACCTTTTGCTTTTATTGTATTACAAGTTAATGTCTATTTTATAAGTTTTATGTTGGTGAACACTTTTTTATGGAGTTAACAGACACCAGGCTCTTCTCCGCTCTGAAGAGCCTGGTGACGCGAGGCTAATGACTAGAGGGATTATGGCAATAGGTGAATTTGCCAAAATGTTAAACTATCCTCTTAGGAATGTGCTGAAGGGAACCACAGTCAAACAAAACTATGATACAGTCACATAGTTTCACTTGCAATTGTTTCTACTCTTTCTATAGTGCAGACAGTCTTAATATATATGTATAATCCTTGACTTTATAGATAAGAATCCTTTTAGGAACACATCTGTGCATGCATGACTGCAGACAAGCTGCAGCAAGGTGGGGCCACACCTCTATGAGAAAGCCAGCACCACTAGATCAGGGGGGGAATTCAGACAACATGCCGAGGATGCCTGGGCAGGTATGTGGGATTTTCTGCTGCCTGCTTCCTCAATAACCCCCAACCCCCACCCCCACCCCGTTCCTCGTGCCACCGCCCCTCTGCCTCACCTGAAACGGCAGAAGAAAGGGGAGATTTCAGAGGCCGATAGCGGCGGGCTCGTCCGGGAGCCGCATCTTTCGTCATCTCCTTACAGGCGCAGAACAGGAGGAGGGAAAGGGGGGGTTGGGGCGGGGGGGTAGAGGGGGGTCACTCGTGTCCCTTTAAGGCTGACCCAGCAGAAACCTGTGTTACAAAGCCTGGCCAAAGGGCTGCATACCTTGGCTGCAGAACAGAGCGGAGAGTGACCACAGCGCAGAGGGATCACATCAACAGGTGGACCGACTCCAGGCTCAGTTTACCACCAGATGTCATTCACATTCTGGGAGAGCAGTAGGGAGAGATTGGGTTTTATCCAACACAGAAGGTCTTCAACAAACCAAAGACAATTCCTCCTCATGCACACTAGAGAGAGAGAGAGAGAAAAAAAGATGATTTAGCTGCCTGTCTGCGTCTGTGTCTGGTACTGATTACCGAGACCTTGCTGGGAAACCGGTTGATACACACCAGACCCTTGTGATCTTGAAAGACACTTGTACCCTATCATTGCCGAAATTTACCAGCTGCTTGTAAATTCAGCCGTTTAACACAATGTCAAGGCGCTTTGTATTGTTTTGTAACATTTTTCTTGGCTTCAGAAGGCACGGGGCAATTAACGGCTGAGCCGCAACACAACACACAGGAATCCTTCTGAGTAGACAAATTTGTGCTGACAATAGAGCTTATGAGCGCTTTGAGGTGGACTGTTATCATACTTTGCTCCTTATCTCACCACGCCACAGGCATTATTTCAAAGAAAATGTGTTTTTAGCGTGTCCCGTCTCGCAAAGATGTAATATGTCTCCCGAGTGCAAGATTGCCACTTCATTTTCGTAGATTATAACGGCAAGATGAATGGAGTTAATGTACTGTATAGCTTTGATGGAGTCGTTGTGTTTCAGATGAGGGGACTTGTAATCTCTCATATAGGCTTTAAATGTGTTTTTGGAATGAATCCCATGTGCTGGAGATGTGGAGAGATCCAGGTTGGTGCTCGGACCCTATCTGGCCATTATGTCCTTTACATTATGATCCTACAGTTTTATGTAGCGTATAAGAATGGGGCCGCATATGAAAAGGCACGGTGTGATGAGGCTAAGCTGTGCTCCACTTATCAGAAATGTGCAGACCTCCATGAGAAGCTTTTTTTTCTCTTTTCTTCTTTTTCAAATAATTTTCATCAAACATTTTTTTTTCTATTATTCGTCCACGGTCTCCTACTGACATTTAGCTTTGGAAAACTTCAGACATGAGCGGTGTGTTTGAAGTGGTCGTTGAATAATTAGAAGTCGCCCAAACCACAATTGGATATAATTTCCAGCCTGTGAATTTTCTGTACAAAGATAATTCTTCCATTTTGAAAGCGTTTCGTGGAGTTTATTTTCATATAATTTAGCAACTGATGGTTCGTTTCACTCGTGTATTTTGTTAACTGCCAATAATTGTTTCATGTGCTAAGACTGGAAATCTCCCATGCTTCTCTTTGCTCCTCACGTCTCATGACCTCAGGAGGCTTTTTCAGGACAAAAAAAAAATGGTTTGATTCACGACTGACAGATATTGATCCAATGATCCTGAATGGCAGAGTGAGACTGAGAGAGATAGATGGCTGTCTGACACATGGAGCTGTTAACTGATCATGTGTAATGAATGTATATCTGTAATGCAGTAGGTTATCTGTCTGTCTCGTCCATCTGTCTCTCCTCTATCACTGAACTTTCCTGTGACCTGACCACTGTCGGACTTGTGACAGCCAGTCACCACCGGCGTGTCCCGCTCAGATGCCCCCCGAGTGTGAATCTGAGTGCGGGGGGTGATAAATGTGGGATGTCAGCTGGTGACTGCCCCTGAATCTCCTGTGTCGTTGGACTGCCGGTGCTCCGTGTGTTGCCAGAGCGGCTAGATGTCTGAGTGTGCAGTTGACAAGCAGACAAGGGTGGAAAATGAGACGGGATGTTTACGGAGAAAGAGCGGGGAGATGTATGGTTTTAAGATGTTCTCTGTTTGCGGCTCCACGGGTTTAGATTCTTAACATGGAGCCGTCTGGAGGGGCTCGTTCTCAGGTTGCTGTCAACACCTGCACCTGTGTCCTGTCTAAAATGTGCTGGCACATCAACCAATGCTGATGTGGTTGCAGTTTACACCGATCCGGCATAACATTATGACCGCCTGCCTAACATTGTGTTGGTCCCTTTTGCTGCTAAATACACAACAATGTGCGCTGCACTGTGTGTTGTGACAGCAGCATGAACTTGTTCAGCAGTCTGAGCAACAGTAGCTGGTCTGTTGCCGCTGAGCCTGTGGCCACTGTTCCTTCCTTGGACCATTTTTTTTTTTTTTTTTATCATACTTTTTTTTAATAGTTTCCTTTTAAAGCAATGATGAATCAAATGATAATTACAAGCATTGTGTACATCTAATATAACAAAAATTACATAAAAATATTATGGAAGAGATGTTCAACACATGGGCGTAAAAGGAGATAAACCAGGAACATAAAATATATATATATATATATATATATATATATAGTAATAACAAAAGATAGACAAATAAATAAAATAAAATGAAAGTCTATAAATGAGTTTTAAAAAATGCACATGTATATACACATATAAGTAATAATAATAAAGATGAAGAAAATAAAAACTCACAAGATCCATATGGACTATGCAAAAATCAGCATTAGATGAGATTTAACAAAGCCATAAAGGAGACAATGTTACATCCTTGGAACAGCCACAAGAGGTGTGGATTTTCACATGAGAGACCCAGTCGTCCTTGGAGAACTGGATCAGATCCTTAACCTGAACATTTTCCTGCTTCTAACACATCAACTCTGAGGACAACATGTTCACCTGCTGCCTAATATATCCACCTACTAACAGGTGCCATGATGAAGTGGTATTCAGTGGTATTCACGTCACCTGTCAGTGCTCAGAATGTTAGGCCTGATCGGTGTGTAATCAAAACGGGTTTAAATCCTTAAATGTTCAGTCAACAGCAGAATGCCTGGTGCATCTGTTCACAGTGCACTCACACAACCTCATATTCTTTTAATAAAGACATCACATCAGTCAAACCTAACTACACCCACCATCTGATTTCATGCAAGACGTGGCACAAGTTGTTTCCAGCACACAGCGGGGTGTGGTTAAGTCGGTTACCTTGCTGCAGAGTTGAAAGTGTGCAGCCTGGTGTGTGCAGCTGTTCATCAGCCTCCTCTGGCCCATTTACTGCTCACAATATACCAAACTCATCCACTGTTGCATACAGCTAAAGATACCCACTGTCTTGTTTTTGATGGATGATTGCTGTTGCTTCCCACTTGTAGGCGATTACAAACCTGCACAGGAAACGTGGAAATCACCAGTGACAATAAAAGCTACTATACATAGACATTATTATAGAATTCTTATTGCTATAACCACAAATAGTATTCAAGCTTGGATGTGATTTGATGGAAATGGTATATATTGTTATAGCTTGATATTCATATGTAAAATGCATATTTCAGTGTCATGATTTTCATTTCAAGTTGCTTGAAATCATTCATTTTGATAGAACAGAACAAGAAGTTTGTAAGACAATACTCCAGTATGATCATGTTGCCAAAATATGACTCACTTTATATATTTTCCATCCATGAGGGTGGGAGACCAGCATTACAGAATATGTGTCTGGAGGGAAGTTATGAGAATTACACGGGTGACAGTCATGTCTATTCCTGTTTACTACCTTATCCACCCCACTGCGTGCCATGATGCTGCACCGTGACGGCAGCATTTCACAGCTCCTGAAGGAGCTCAGCTCAGCGCATCAGCAGCCGAGGAGCTTTTCTGGAAGAGGATTCGTGTCAGTATTTTCAACATGTCCTCCTGTGCAGGTGGAAAACATCACGCTGCTTTTTATTCTAAGTAAAGTAACAAGTTGTGCTCCCTCCCGGTCAAGGCAAGCTGTTCTAGCCGTTGGAGGGAGTCATTTTCATTATCGGCGACTCTAAGAGTTGGTTAAAGAGAACAGTAGGGGCGTTTGTCTGGTCCCTGTTCAAGTGGAACATGAACATGGTCCCTCTGTCTAGTTTCCTCTGCAAATAGAACAGGCTTAACTTCCTCAAGATCCACTTTCCCAAGCGGAGTTTGAGAGAGAGGGAGTTGGAGAAAGGCAGAGGCCTCCTATCAGATTCTCTAACAGCTCGGGAGGTAATGGAAGGACCGGGAGAAAAAGCTGCTTTCCGTACACCAGATCTCCACTTATCTCCCCTCACACCCCGAGTGTAACTGAAACTCACACACCAGTGATTTGCCCTGAGCAGTATGTGAGCCATTCGAGAGCAGTTTTATTTCACAACAGTTTTACCAGTGATACAGAGGAAAACAATGTGGGAATGTTATGCATGATGTGGGACTAAGCCTGGGAGCGGTCGGCATCTTCTCTGCCGCTGTTGAAATTCACGAGAAGAGATTATAGCGAAGCTTATATCAACTCTTGCACGGCTCGACAGACTTGGAAAAAAGGTGAACGAGACCCAGGGTCGGGACTGAACATTATCTGCTTTATGACCTTCTGTAATAGAAGCCATATTATGTAGCTGGAGCTCATGATACTGGTCACAGTCCAGCATGGATGGGTCCAATACGGAAAAGCAGCGCAGGCCAAAGCTGTTGCCAATAAACTGTAACAACAAATAGATCTTGTGGGAAACATAAATGATGCCAGATTACATTCACTATTAAGATAATGAGGATATTTTAATTTGTATGTTTGATAACAGGGGAAGACCAGGAACATTATTAAAGGTTTAGTTCAACATTTTTGGTAAATTGGTCCATTGCCATAATCGCTCTAATTTTAGGAGTAAGTTTGTTACCTTTAATTGTTGGTGCAAGCTATTTTTAGAACGGCAGAGCAGAGCCGCGAGCTGCTCAGAGCTACGCTACGAAGGCTAATGGGATTGCCTAATGGGTTTCCCTCATCCAACTCGTCAAATACACAATCCAACAACTCCAAAACGGTCTGGTGGACAAGTTGTGACCTGCACATTCACCACGATATGAGATAATAATGGAACGTTACGAGAGTCGTTTTCGAGGTAAATTCATGCAAAACCGCTGATGCGCGTTGGCTTCAGGGGCAGTCTTTCTGCAGTCTCTGCATTTGCCTCGAAAACAACTCTGTTGGCAGCTCTGCTCCGCCGTTCTAAAAATTGCTTGCACTGACAATTAAAGGTAACGAACCTACTCCTAAAACTATAGGGATTATGGCAATGGGCCAAATTGCCAAAATGTTGAACTATCCCTTAAATAAATTACGTCATCCTGCAGTACAGTATAGTGACTGAGCCGAATTTGGTTATGGTTAGGGAAAGACTGTGCTTTTGATAAATCCACAAAAAGTTAATTGATTTGCGTAATATTTCACAAATAACTCCATTAACCAGAGCACTTTAGTTGCCTAAACCTAAAATTCTCCTGCCACCTCCACTGCCATTAATACATGTAGCACAGTTTAATTCATTCAAAAAAGACATTACCTCTGAACAGCATCCATCCAGTGATTACATTTAGTTCCAAATGTATTTTCTGGTTGCAGTTGAGCTGTATAAATGTGATTTAGGAGACGGGGTTGGACTCCCTGTTTGCCTCTTTGGTTTTGTCATAACCAGATTTTGTCTGACCATAACCCCATAATGGAAGGATATCACTGTAACACTGAGAGGAACAAAAGAACAAACAGCTTCTGTAAATTAATTTAAGGGAGTCTGATAGTAGCTTTGTGCATCATTAGCATAATATCAAGCTATCAACATTAGCATACCGCGTGTGTGGGGGGTGGATTAAGATAAATGGTTAAGATAAATGGAGAGATCACCTCTGGTACAGAAAGAATGGAGCAACTTTGGCAAAGCAAAGGGCATCTCATCTCTGTGCCAGAAACGAGCAGCCTACACACATCTCCTGTGACCATGTCTGTGGATTCTGTTTCCCAATTTTACTTCATGTTTTTCTTAACAGTCTTGAAGGCGCACAAGCATTTATTTTCTGCTGTTTTTCCTTCTTTTTTTCCCAGAGTTGAAGTCTACTGGCACAGCTCACCACTTCTCCTTTCTGCTGAACTCCACTGATTATCGTATCCTCCGCATGGACGAGGACCACGACCGCATGTACGTGGGCAGCAAAGACTATATCCTCTCTCTGGATCTGCACGACATCAACAAGGAGCCGCTCATAGTAAGCAATGTCCCACGCAAACAGTAAACTGGATGAGTTACAAACACAGGTTAAACACAGGTTTACAGCTAACCAGCGATGTCTGCTCTCCTCCCCCGTCAGATCCACTGGCCTGTTGTCCCCCAGAGGAAGACTGAGTGTGTGCTGTCAGGGAAAGACACCAATGTAAGTACTCAAATATAAAAGTATTAGTTTATTTATTATTATTAATAATCACCTGATAGATTTTTAATTGCTAAGAATATTTGTTAATTAAGCAAAACAGTGTCATTGTGAGTTGATTAGAGTTGGGATTAGGGCAGATGCATGAACTGAACACTTGTGTCTCGAGTCGTACTGCAATGGGGGTCGCAAAATTTTTGGTTGATTAGACTTTTTTTTAGCCTATATATATATATATATATTTGTTTCCACATTTATGTTTGAAATAAAAATGGCAATTTGAATAGCTTGTATGTATACTTATCACGCAACTGACAGACATTGTTGATATTGGCATTGGTATCAGATTTATAAATGGCAGTGGCACGGCCTCCCTACTCACTGTACCTTGCACATGTTTGAAATAAAAACATGAGCCAAGTTTCAAGTTTACTTCAAGATTATACACGGGACCTGTGTATTATTTGAATATCTTAGTATTGAATGCACAATAACAATGTGCGTTTATACATGGCACTAGGCCCAGTTAACACAATTTTGTGCAATATATACTGTATAGTAGGGGGTCCCTGCTCCATCTCTCCATCAGTTTGTAGGTCCTTGGCCTGAAAAACAATATAGATCCCTGACCTAGTAAAAAAAAAAAAATATTGCCGTTGAACTGTTGAATATTTTCATTCAAGCCATTCAAGGTGGCTGTAATGTGACAGTAAATATTCCACCGTTAGATGCTGCACATTTAAATATCTTTTGCTGCTGCGACACCCTTGTGTCAAATCCCCAAGTTGGTGCAGCTCCTTCCAGTGAGTGATGAGCTGTGAAGCTGTGAAGCTGTGTAGCTCAGCTCTCACTCACTGTCTCTGCCTCCCTGATTGCTGATTGCGTACAGCTGCCGCCAATTAAGCTCCAGCAGCAGCAGCTTGAGCGAGCGCTCGTCGCCGTGGTCGTCGTCGTCGTCGAGGGCTGAAAACACACAGTATTCCTCTAGAACCCGCACGTTTTCGACACATCACAGGCATTTGTGTTCATTTATTTGTTATTTAATCTCGTTATCTGTCCGTACGCCGTAATTATTTTACTCTTTGTTGTCCCCGACGAGCAGACGAAGTGAATTAGCCGCTGCAGACAGAAGCTACAGGCCCCCGTCTGAAGTGTTAATACGATTCAGACGTCGGAGCGCGGCCCCCACCAGAGCTGAGATGGAAACTCATCATTGAAATTCATATTAAAAAAACAACAGATCCTTCTCTTTTGATTTTGTTCACACATTTGGACCCCCCCCCCCCCCCCCCCCCTCCTCCTCCCCCTCCTCCTCCTCCTCACCTCTCTTCTCCCTGAAAACACACACACATACAGTACACACTCATCTCATCCACGTTAAGGGTGAGCACTGCCAGAAGTGGTGAGCAGCGTCAGAGTGATGAGGCTCGGGCTAATAACCCTGCTCTCCCCTGCTGCTTCCAGAGCGCTGGCTGCTGTTTATCCAACTGGAATGTTCATTTATGCGTGTTTGGTGACCCGCGCCTCTCACCGCCTCTGGCTACGTCGTACTGGCCTGTGTACGTTCATGTGTGTGTGTGTGTGTGTTAGAAAGAGAGAGACAGAGGTAAGGTTTGAAATTTCATCACTAAAAATAAGAAATAAAATTGGCCACTGTGAGACACGTTGGCAGTCCGGGTCCAGCTCTTTAGGGAATGACAGATGATGACAATTCAAAAGCAATTCAGAGGGGATGTCGGTTCAGGCAGGAGGTCAAAGGCAATCATCCCCACTGTGCTCTCTGTGGGGGAGCACAACTGTGCGCCAAATAACACACGCAGGCCCACATGCGAAAAACACACACACACTCACACAAAAACACATCCTCTGAAACCTCTGACTTGTGCATCTGTCGCGTTGCTAAGATCTGCCAAAATCCCCCCATCCTGCACACAATCTTTTTTTATGCTTGGTACATCCTTTCTTTTTTGCCAGCTGTCACTAACAGCCGACATGACGGACAAATCTGAACAGATATCATAAGCCCGTACATTTCTGGAGTTTGGAGGTTTTTTTAATTTTATTTAGGTGGATTGAGACCAGGGAGGCGGACAGCTGGTTAGACAAATAGAGATTAGAAAGCTGCAGACCTCGAAAGCACAGTGCTGCTTTCACCAGCAGCACCTCTTTGTCTACGGTCCAAAAAAAAAAAAAGAGAGAAGCGTCCCGTCTGCTTTAAATGAACTGCCCACTTGAATAATTAAAATTCTACACAAACCCCATCAGTGTTGAGATTTGCACATCGTCAACGTCTTTGTATTTTTCTTCCACAAAAAAAAAAACCCTAATTGGATTTTAAAATCTACAAAAACCAACATTTTCACTCGGCAGTTTCTTTTGGTCTAACCAGAATGTTTTTCAGTTGTCAGGTCTGACAGAACACTGAATTGGGTTTAGCCTCAAACGCACTTGACAGCTCAGATGCACTGCTTTTCTTGGTTTTTGCCACACAGTTATATGGTGTTTGGAAACATTTTCCCTCCGACAGTGTGGTCTGATGTGAAGCCCGGGCCAAGCCGACACACTGAGCCAGAGAACGGAGCTGCCAAACACAAGGCAGCCAACAGTGGAAATGATAGATGTGATGGTTTTTAGCCAGGCAGAGGGGTTATTAACCATCAGTGGGGCATTATGTGTTATGTAACCATTTTTTTTCCATTGCAGTTTCGTGTTTAGTGTCTTTTTTTTTTTTTAACCTAAATCTCTAATCCTGCTGGGTTTTGTTTTGCCCTCCCTCAGGGGGAATGTGGAAACTTCATCCGTCTGATTGAGCCGTGGAACCGGACCCACCTGTATGTGTGTGGGACAGGGGCCTACAACCCCATCTGCACCTACGTGGACCGAGGACGCAGGTCACAGGTAACCAAAGACACAGCCAGCCAGGCAGCCATGGAGACACCGTGACCTTTTTACTCTCCACTTCTTAAAGAACCATATCTGTCAATCAGTCTCGGATCAGAGAGCCTCCTTCTGCTCCTGCTCCTCGGTTTCACGGGCTCTAGCTCCTCTCCTATCATTTTCTGCCTCTTAGTTTTCATCGATTTGCACGGTTTTCACGGTCTGGAGGATTCAAAGAAGAGAAGAACAAAAAAAAGCTCACGGCTCGTCCTCCCTAGATCTCCATTATTATTGCAAAATTGCCGTCAGTGATGCGCCTAACCGCCTCTTAGATTGCTGCAGCAACAATCTCCTCATGCTGCTGGGAATAACATGTTGACAGTATATCTAGTAAATGCTCCCTCCTTGTAGACCTCCCTCCCTTCCTCACCTGTTTATACACTCCAGAGCCTGTGGCCTGTCTTTCTGTCTGGCTTAGAGCCTCTGAAAGGCCATCATTACTGATGGAGTCTCTCATCCATCATCAGCCTTGTAGCTCGGCCCTCCCTCCGTCCCTCCCTCTCTCCGTCCGTCCAGCGAGACGGCCACGCAGAGCTGCAGCAGCTGCCGGCACCGGCTACAGTCCACACACACTTACATTCACCAGTCGGCCTGTTTAGTCTCGCTGTTCAAATGGAGGGTTCAGATTTCAATGTAAAGGTCAGTCCGTCTCTTGTCATTCAGCTTCTCCCCCCAAGGCCCAAAAGCTATGTTGCTTCACACTGTAAAGATTTTCCCTCAGTAAGAGTAGATGTAAACAGAAACCAGTTGTTCAGAAATTCTTCCGCGTGGTACACAGAGGGCTTCACACATTTTTTTTTTACTCCTTAGCTGACTCTAAAAGTTTTTTCCCGTTTTACTGGAAACAGTTTCTGTTCACTGCCTTTTTTGATGCTGTTTCAGAACCCACACATTTTGGAAAAGCTACAATACTTAGTTCAGGAGCGTGTCTCACTCAGGAATGTTGAAGCTTTCTAAAAAAAAAAAAAACATCTGTATTTGAAATGAAACCATGTCAGTGTTCTTCAATATTCCTTTATTTGTTTAAAATTAATTCCATCCTTTTCTTTATTAGCCACTGCATTGCCTTTCTTCTCCTCTTTCCTGGAGCTGCATGGTTTATGCATGGAGTTTGCAGCTGTGTTTGCATGACACTGAGTTTAATCTAACATGGCTACTAAATGATGGATGTCACCCACCAGGCTCTGTGGCTCCCTTCACTCCACTTTGACCTTCAGTTTGATGCTTTTTCTTCTTCCATTTTTTCTTTTCTTTTTTATTTTCAGGATTTTTCATCTTCGTCGTGTCCGGTCCTTCTTCTTTATTTTTTTTCTCCTATTTTTCCATTTTTCATTTCTTGTTCATTCTCATTTCAAAGGCACCTTCATTTTTTTAAAAATTTAAATTCACAGTATAACATCGATCTGGAATCGAATGTGGGTAACGCGGCGGCGCGCTGTGCCATGTCTCTGTTTTTAGGGGTACCACTACCTACAGGCACCGCAGTCTGGAGGGAGAACGAGTCGGGCAGCAGACTACAGCACAACGTCAGAGCCTTTGGAGGCGAAGGTGGGCGGAAGGGAGCTTTGTAAAGGTTTTTAAGTCTGGTGCCCACCTGGAGTACTCTTTCAGTCTCAAGCTGGAGCAGTGATGATTACATATTGTTTGTTGTTGTTGTTGTTGTTTTGTTTGCATATCTCTCTCTTGTGGCTCCAAAGGAGTCCTGCGAACAGCTGTACTGTCAAAATGTTCACTACCAATGTTTCTGTTGCGCGTGGAACATACTTCCCTCCAGTAGCACTCGACACAAGAGTGCTCTGTGAATGTGCTCTCCTCATGCCAGTGAAAGCCTTTAATGGCTGTAAAGAGTGATGTCATATGCAGGACCGTTGTACAGGGGAGAAAGATGATGATAATCCTAGGGGCCCAGTGCCCAGAAGGGCCCACAAAAAACCCCAGTAGTCTAATCTTTGTATGACTGAATTATTCTGCACGAGACCCTGACTATAATACTCATACTGTAGTAATGCTGCATTAGCATAAAAAAAAGTAAATAAAAAATGATAATACATACGTAGTCTAAGAAAAAAAGTGGAAAAGTCAGGGGAGAGGGGCCCACTGTAGTATTCTTTCAGGGGGCCCAGAATTCCTAGCAACGGCCCTGGTCATATGAAGACACATGTTGTTAGACAACAAAAAAATATTCCCACATACTGTCAATCAATATTTGTGACGTTTCATATTTTGGCATTTGCATCACTACACATATCTGTGAGATTCACTGTAAATCTCCTGTTTAAAAAAAACACAGCTTTGACATCACTCTGCTTCCTCTTTCATATTTCCTACCTGTCAGGCATCGGCAGCCTGCTTTTGAAGTACCTGACTAAAACTCGCTGCAGACACACATACAGTACCCAGTGTCGACACAGATGTTCAAGATGTCCTCTTGCGCTGCGGGATAATGAATTCTGGTCCCAGCCACTAATATCAGAAGCATGGTGGATGAGTTTTGGATTGCTCTCAGCATTTTCCTCCACCTCTCCATCTCCCCCGATAACTGGCTTTGTGTGCTTTTTGTTCCCCTCAGCAGATCCAGCAGCGCTGTGAGAGCCTGTTGTTCAGTGCCGGTGCTCACACCTCGTCACTGTTATTTTGTCTCCCAACTGATCACATCATTAGTTTGATGCTTCTGCTGCTGCCGTTTAAAAAAAAACCTGCTTGTTAAAACACCTACAAGTGCCTTGCGTTGAAAGAAATAACACACACAAAAACAAAATTCCTTCAACATAATAAATCTGTTAGCAGATGAGAGGGGGAGAAAACACGGGAGTTATTAATAATGTTTTCCTTGCTTCTTTTCCATTACAGGAATACATTTTCCGACTTGAACCTGGTAAAGTGGATTCTGGGAAGGGAAAATGTCCTTATGACCCCAAACTCAACAGCGTCTCAGCTTTGATCAGTAAGTCGAAGTTTCTCCTTCCTACAACGTGTTGAGACAACTTTAAATAGTTATCTGTGGGAAACGAAGAAGTTATGCAACATGTCTTTGGCTGTAATCAGTTTAGTGTCTGTGCTGCCTCAGAAGGATCCACATTATTGAATTTAAATATATTCTTTCCGTTTTTGACAGTGTCTTTTTAAAGGAAAGCTCATCAGCACTGTCCCAAAGTAATAAACTCCTCTCATTATGATTGATGGTTTTGAATGCAGCACTCATATTGTGCACTAGGGCAGCAGGTAATAACTTTTTCTGTGCATTGTTTTCTTGTTATAATTGTTTTGTTTTGTCTTGCCAACACTCCAAATATAAAATAGAGGAAATCAGCTGTAGCCAGGGAAGTTCTGGCATTTCAGTAATGTTGCCTCTTCTTATTTGGTCAGACTGATGTGTGCAGTGGGTGGTCTTTTGTTGTCAGCAGCTTACAGGTGGTCAACACAGGGCTGGTGATCAGTGACCTTCTGCCCTGCATGTGTGGTTGTGAGTGTGTGTGCGCCTATGTGTGTGTGTGTGAGGGACAGAGCCCCTCTCTCTCTCTCTCTCTCATGGCAGCTCAGTTCCAGCTGACCTGAGCAAAAGTGCAATGCCAAGAAAATCTGCTACAGGTTTTTCTTACACAGCTGGCAGAGCAGAGACATACCACACTGACACAACAGAGGAAACTGGAATTTCCCTGGTTTAGGTGTTAGGAGTTGTGTGTGTGTGTGTGTGTGTGTGTTTTTTTTTCACATGACTATTGCACCCACTTACCTCCTCAAAATGTCACTTTTGTAGACGGCAGGAAATCTTAAGTTTCACCTTTTTTCTCATGCATGGAAAGTGGAGATCAGGAAGTTTCTGTCGGAGCAGATGTTAGCTGTGATATCTTGGGGTCCGACTGTGTTGTCAAGGATTTTTATTGTCGTTTTCGTTGTGCATGTACATGCACAAGAGGATGACATTTTGTTCCAGATCTAACTAGATACACCTGGCGAAGAAATGCATCGGCTAGTAGAATAGATTTCTTTCTTATTTCTTTCGCCTTAATGGTAAAAATTAATCAAGATTTCGAAATGTTGTTTCTCAATCAGTGAAACACCATCAAAAAAAAAAAAATCTGAATAATAAATATCCTAATACTGACAGTCCTGATGGTGATGCTGAGGGGCTACAGTATCAACCCCTGCCCTATAAACCATGATCCAGCTGACATGAGGTTCCAGCTGTCCTTCCAAATTACATTGATTGACCTAATGAGTGTGATTACAGTGTAATTATGAGGTCACTGTTTTTAACCCATATGTGCGATTGCTGACACCACTGAGCCGTACCTGATGAGGGTTTGACGTATGATGTTTATCTGTCCTGTCACCACGCAGAGTTAAAACTCTGAGCGGCCGCAGCCACCGTTCGTGCCATCAGGCTGATTTTGATGAAACCAAGAGGGGATGATGTCGACAACGTGCTCTGTAATTTGACCTAAAATGGTTTTCATGTGTCATGACTTCACCTCTGCAACACTTATTCCTTTTCCCCTCCTTGTGACTGACAGATGGAGAGCTGTACGCCGGAGTCTACATCGATTTCATGGGAACAGACTCGGCTATCTTCCGTACACTGGGGAAGCAGACAGCCATGAGGACCGATCAGTACAACTCCAGATGGTTAAATGGTAATGTCTCAACTTGCAAGCTTGTTCCCCACCCGGCGTTATTTCCCCTTCATGTCACTCACTTATGTCCGTCCAGATCGTTTCGAATTCATCCCTCAGCTCCATCCGATCGTTTGCTTTGATGTCTCAGGAAACATGCACACGCACATTGCAGCCTCCTCATTATCCAGCACATCATCCGTATCGCATGGGTGCAGATCTCGGGGGGCACCGGGGGGAAATGCCCCCCCCCCCCCCCCCCCCCCCCCCCCAATTTCTGAAAAACATGAATTGCCAGCTCCTTACCACACAACCCTGAGTGTGTATAACCCAGTTAATGTGAGAGAGCAGTGTTAACTGTGTGTTTTTATCACGTAGCTCTGTTTACTCTAGCTTCCAGGGTAGACCTAACTACTGTAGTCAACTGTCAAGTTCGGGACTGTTTCCATCAACAAAGACAAAAATGCGAGGAAAACATGGATTTAGGAGGAAAAAAATGATGCTGGATGGGGGAGAAATTTAGTTATATTCATATTGATGCTTTTTTCCCCCATCCAAAATCATTTAATACATTTTTATTTACACATTTTGAGCATAATAGAGGCCAAAGTCACAGTTAGAAGAACTGCCCCCATTACTTTGCTGTTTAACTGCAGTGTACTACTGTAGAGCAGCTACAGTAGCAGGAGGAGAGCTAGGTCCGGTCTGGACATATTTTTCTCTGATTTTTTTCTTTGGTTTCCTGTAGAGCGTTACTTAGAAAATGAAAATGACGGAATTTTCCTTTAATAAGCAGTGATAGGCGCTGTTGGCTGTTTAGGATAAATAAACAACAAAGATAAGCACAATAAATGATTCCCTGTGCAGTACTTTTTGAATGATATGGCAGGCCTCTATGAAGTTGTCATTAAATGACAACTTCATAGAGGCTCGCCATATCATTCAAAAAGTGGTTATGGTGGCATGGAATGAGTTGCATACAGGCAAAAAAAAATGAGTTGCATACAGGCAAAAAAAAACAACAAAAAAAACGTTTGTGTCCCCCCGTATCCTGACATGGGATCTGCACCCCTGCCGTATCGCTCCTCTGTGTCTTCTAGGAATGAGATTGTTGATCTTTCCAGTCTGCTCCGCATGACCCACTGATCATTTGACTGAAAGCATAAAATGCACTGCGCTAATTGCTGATTGCATGCCCGCAGAGTCTGAAAGCAAGGTCAGTAGTTTAGTAGCAGGGGGAAATTACTGAATGTCAATAATGACTCAGAGTAGCCGCTGCTCTCCAATGAACCATGATTGTCACAGCACTATAAATGCTCGTCAGGAGCTTTCGGTTGATGTTGCCAAATCAATCACCCCCCACGCTCACACTCGCCCCCACCTCCCCGGTGTTTCTGGCTCCCAGATTTTTTCCTCTGACCCTGTTGTCCTGACAACAGTCCCCTGGTAGTGGTACACAGAATCGGGACACCTGAGTCCTGCTAATCAGCCATGTGGAATCTCTCGGATATCTCCCCCTCCCCCCATGACATGTTCTCCTGGTTAGCCTCACTCTCAGTCCTCCTCCTCCTCCTTCTTCCCATTTTGGTTTGTCCCCATTTGGGACCCTGATTGGTGGCAGTGGGGAGGGGCACCGCTGCGTGGCGTGTCCGGCGGTGACCCAGTAAGTCAGCCAGTGAGAGCTCAGCGTGATGTCGTATCGAACGTTGTCACTAGGAAGAACTTAAGGGACTGTGCATTCACACAGTGGACAATCAGAGTTCAGTCCTCGGCTCCAGGCTACCGGCCTCTTTGTCACAGTTTGTATAAAACGTCTGCGGCTGAATACCAATCTTAATCCTCCAGACAGGCAGACTTGAGTCATCACTGTGTCACAGTCATCACATGGCAGGTTTTGTGAGATCATTAATCCCCCAAGAGGCAAAGGTATCGATGTTTCCATCAGTGTGACTTCCCACAGCTACAGTATGGAACTCATCTCAGAGTTTTTTTATTCAGGATCTATTTGATCAAGGGGAGTTAAAGGACATCCCTGATGTTCATACTGACCACAAAGAGATCCCTTACTTACATCCTCATTTTATCTAAAGAAATGCATAAAGTTTAGCTAAAGATTAAGTACCTTTTGTTAATATTCCTCCATTGCAGCTCAACAAAGTCCTCTGTCCAGAGACACAAAGGAAAGAGATCAAACTAAACAGACTTTGGAAGATATCCATTTGATTTTCTTATTTCAGACGATTTTCTTATTTAAAGCCACACGTCTGAACCTCAGATCTTCACAGCCAGTAGGCTATCGACAGGTAGAAGTGGGAATCTTTTTTAAGTAACGAATAAAAAAGGATGAAGGTCAATATGCACAGGCCATTAACTCTTATATTATTATATTTCTTTAACTTTTAATGTTTTTTTCCTGGATGGGAATGGATATTATTCCTTCCTTCAGCACAGTCAGATCTATATTGCTATAAATTGTAGTTAATATTTTAACTGGAACCTGTGCTCCAGGCAGATGCAGTAGAAGTCTGCTGGAGGCCCCTTACAGACTTGATGAATCGTAGCACTCATGGATGTCCTGTGCCTATTTAGTGTGGTGAAGTCTGGACATTTGGATGCAGCCCGTGTGCAGAGCCACATGTGCTGTATGGCTAAATGCTCTCTCCATCTTTCTCTCCTTTATTCAGATCCCACATTCATCCATGCACACCTCATCCCAGACAGCGCTGAGAAGAATGATGACAAGCTCTACTTTTTCTTCCGCGAGAAAGCCTCCGAGATGGGCCAGAGTCCCATGACCCAGTCCAGGATAGGGCGGATCTGCCTGGTGAGTTATCGCACCAGTCAGCAAACCTCATGTTGATCATCCCGCTGTGAAAGGTTTATATCTCTCCCATAATGGTCGGTACCGCCTGTTTCTTCATCTCTCAGACAAGCAGAGAGAAAGTCCCCCATGATCACCAGTAATTGCTAAGAAGGAAAAAGTAACACACACCAACTACCAGTTAGAAAACAAAAAAAAAATCTTTGCTGTTTGCCTCAACAGCTAGCTTTGGGAAGCATTCTGTTATTTTTGTTCCTCTGGATGAAATGTTTGAGCGGCACAGTTTACTTTAGTCCACGTCTGTATACATGCACTGACATCCATACAAAGCCTGAGCGGTGATGTATTACTGTGGCCCGGAGTGCTGTTTTTCACCAAAGACAGCCAAATAATGACACCGTGTCTAAAACTTTGAAATCATCTCTACATGGACTTCAGAAAACTGTCTCTCAAGACGCTCCTGTGTTTGCAAGATGTGTCCCTGAAGTATGTCATTTACAAGAAATATAGGCTATTAAACAAAGTTAAGAGGCTTCAGTCATGCTAGTAGCTCTCTGAGGCTGTATTTAGGCACAGCTGTGCTTTGAGTTAAATGCTTACACCAGCATGCCAACATGCATATAATGGCCAGTGCTAGTGAGATGAGCCTGTTAGTATGCTAACATGTACAAACTTGCTTTTAAAGGGATAGTTCAACATTTTTGGCAAATTGGGCCATTGCCATAATCCCTATAGTTGTAGGAGTTGGTTCGTTACCTTTAACTGTTGGTGCAAGCTGTTTTTAAAATGGCGGAGCAGAGCCGTGAGCTGCTCAGCTAACGCTACGGAGGCTCATGGGATTTCTTGGTTTCCCTCATCAAACTCATGAAGTAGAAAAGTCGTGCACATCCAATAAAAAGGTGCTGGCCTCAAAAATGAATGTACATAAAGAAAAAGGAAAGCAGCACGCTTGAAACGTTACTACCGATATTGTTGGATGTGCTAAATAAAAGCACGTAAAGGGAGCTTGAGTGTGTGGTCTCCTCATTCCTCATCCAACGGAATCGTGTATCAGTGGTTTTGCATGAATTTACCTCTAAAACGGGTCAGTCTCATAACGTTCCATTATTGTCTCATAGCATGGTGAATGTGCAGGTCACAACTTCTCCACCAGAGCGTTTTGGAGTTGTTAGATTGTGTATTTGATGAGTTTGATGAGGGAAACCAAGAAATTCCATGAGCCTCCTTAGCGTAGCTCTGAGCAGCTCGCGACTCTGCTCCGCTGATCTAAAAACAGCTTGCACCGACAATTAAAGGTAACAAACCTACTCCTAAAACT
This sequence comes from Trachurus trachurus, assembly GCF_905171665.1. Lineage (NCBI taxonomy): Eukaryota > Metazoa > Chordata > Actinopteri > Carangiformes > Carangidae > Trachurus > Trachurus trachurus. The sequence continues at coordinate 29,610,128 of NC_139896.1, forward strand.
ATAGGGATTATGGCAATGGGCCAATGTGTCAAAATGTTGAACTATCCCTTTAAAGACAAAGATTTGAATGTATCTGAAACTTTTGTCGTGATGTTTAAACCATGAATATATATACAGACAACAATCCATCTTAAAGTTGTTAGGGATAATTTGACAAAAAAAGAAGAAGGATGAACATGTCTGGCAAATGTCAAATGTGTAAGGTAGTCCTGATTATGACAAAATTCAGCCTGATGATGAAAGTTCAGGCTTCGTCCTCACGGGCCATAAATATCTGAGCAAAATTGCACGTTAATCCTAAAATGTTTAGACAGTCTGGACCGAGCTCCAGTGAACCAACCAGCTGACACTGCCATCCCTGAAGCCACGCCGCTAGCATGGCTATTAAGAGCAAAACAAAACATCTCAGAGTCTGGAAGGGAAAACATGCAATCCTACTACCAAAGACCACAATAGATTTTAAAAACCAGAATACTTCTATATAATGCTACTCTATGTTACAGTAGATAAAGATAGACCCAAAATGGATTTCTTCCACCCATGCAAATCTTTTAGACTGTGTAACGTCAGTCCAGCTCCAGCCCATGAATCATTTCCCAAGGCTTGAAGTCTCTACCTCAGTAGTAGATGTTGGCTGACCTCTCGCGCAGATGGGCCAAGCTGAAACACAGAGCTGGTCTCTACTCATAGAGGTCCAATAACAACAGGCCCAGTGCAGGCCAGTCTGGACGCTTGTTTTACACAGCTGTTAGTAAGACGCTGGATGGACTTCTCCTGCCGGGGCGGATGGATGACTACTGTGAACCTCTGCCTTACAGAATGACGACGGCGGCCACTGCTGTCTGGTCAACAAGTGGAGCACGTTCCTGAAGGCTCGGCTCATCTGCTCTGTGCCCGGAGCTGACGGCATGGAGACACACTTTGATGAACTGAGTGAGTTTGATTTATTGTTTCTATCTTTTTTTACAAACCCAATCAGAGGATCTCTGACGCTCGTTTTCATCTCCAGACATCACGCACCCCATCCCCTCATCGTGTCCGTCCGACCTTTTTGTCCATTTACACTCCAGTCATCATTGATTATCTTAAAGTTGAAACATTTTAAAACTTTTTCTACAGAAGACAAATTGCAATCACTTAATGTGATTGATATCCACAAGTCAGGGAACCTCTAACACATCTGCTCTGAGTTAGTATTATGTACATAATGAATACGTCTGTGCCCTGACAAAAAACTTGGCAGAGGGGGAAGTGAGAATTCTTACATGACCAACAGTGTAAAACAAGGATCTCCAGATGGACGTCTTGTTGACAGATTCTGTATCAACAACTTTTTCATTTGCAGAGTTCTCTTCACATTTGCTTTGCATACTTTCACCATGATGTTAATCCATATTTGATTTTGCTGCCATGTGCAGGCCAACAGCTTACTGTGTTGTAGGGGCGCACACGCCCAGCAAACCAGCACTGAGCACATCTCTGCTGCTTATGTACAGAAATACTGGGAAGGATCCCAGTGCAGCTGCAGCTTTAGATTAAGGTATCACCGACTCATACATGTTAATCTTGACATGTGTATTCCTTTGAACATCAACATGGTTCTTGTACAGTAGGCACCACGGCAGAAAGGTGCTGTCCTTACTGTACGACTGTGATCCTTCTGCTTTCAAGCACCATCAACTTGTTTTACGGAGAATTTGCACCTTTTTTCAAAGCAAGAGATAGAAATGCAAACACACACACACACACACACACACACACACACACACACACACACACACACACACACACACACACACACACACACACACACACACACACACACACACACACACACACACAGACACACACGTATACAGAGTAATCATAGTAATGAGCAGTTGGGATCAGTGTGACCGCCTGTGGATCTTCCCAGCCTGTCCGTCATTCAAATGACTGACAGGATTAAGGAGGGATTTGTAGTTTCCTTGAAATTATAGTGACTGTTGGTATGAGCAGCAGATCTTTGACTGCTTTTCACTTGGTTTCTGCTGAATTTGAGAAAAAAAAGTGCTCTCACTATAAAAACTCACACATTCACACACATTTTCACGATATAGACTTTTAAATGAATAATGCTTTATCAAGTTTTTTTTAAAGAAATAAAGTTAACGCACACCATAAAGACTGCCCTCTGTATGGGTTAAAGGGATAGTTCAACATTTTGGCAAATTGGCCCATTGCCATAATCCCTATAGTCATAGCAGTAGGTTTGTTACCTTTATTTGTCGATGCAAGCTATTTTTTATAATGGCCGAGCTGCTCAGAGCTATGCTACAGAGGCTAATGGGATTTCTTGGTTTCCCTCATCAAACTCATCAAATACACAATGCAAAAACTCCAAAACGCTCGTGGACAAGTTGTGACCTGCACATTCACCACACTATGAGACAATAATGGAACGTTACGAGACTGACCCGTTTTAGAGGTAAATTCATGCAAAACCGCAGATGTGAGTTCCCATCAGGGACAGTTTTTCAGCAAGCAGTCTCTGTATTTACCTCAAAAATAACTCTGTCTCGCGATTATGGCAATGGGCGGCCAATTTGCCAAAATGTTGAACTATCCCTTTAAGTGACAGTTGACACAAAACTGTCACATAATGGGGGAAAAAAGGATTTGAGCTACAACTGAACTGCAGTATGTACTTGTCGCTGGGGGAGGACTCCACACTGAAAGCACTAATGCAGACAAAGGCAGAGAGAACAAATGCTTTTATTATATCATATCTTCAGCCATATGCACGTTTCCTTTTGTTTCTTAGTCGCAATATGTTTTCATTCAGATTCTGTCCATTTTATTGTAATTGCATTAAATAATTCATCCAGTAATTATACCTCAAACAGTTATGAATGTATGACAACATCCCCATCTCTACTACGAAGAGGCTGTGCAAGTTGCAAATGTATGTTTTGCATTAAGAGCACTCAGTGTCCGTGAGAGAGGAGCGCTCGGCGCTGCTGCACTTTTAGTGTACACACGGCGCGGCGGGTCATCTGTTGTCTCGGCGCGGATGAGCACTCGCGGTGGGGTCAGTGTGAGTCCTGAGGCGCGATGCGACATCCCACAGCGCTGCGGTCGGCCTCCCCACAACCACAGACTAGTCTGCTAGAAATGTCTTCTGTCTCCAGCCCCGGCCGGTCCCCACGGAGCCACCGAGCGCAGGCATCAGAGTGGTTGTATGAGGACCCGTGGGAGACAGCAGAGTACATTCAGATGGTGAAGCTGAGCCGAGGCTAACAGAGGAAAAAGCATTCAGCGTTTTACCCAGGGACGGGACGATTGTAAAGACCGAGGGGAGAGAGACACACAGACGCAAGGGAGATAAAAATGTCTGCCAGACAAAGACGAGAGCGAATGTGTGGGCAATAAAGTTTTATTGCCTTTTCTGAAATGTAATTACGCAGCGAAACGTTGTTTTTTCATTGAGTTATTTTTTATGTCATCGTAGCCCACAATTCCCAAAAGCCTTTCATTCTTTATGAAGAAGTTTGTTGTTGACTTTTGCTTTGTTTTGTTTTTTCCTCTGTAATTATTCCAAGTGGACATTTCAACAACATCTTTTAGGAGAACATCTCTTTGAGGGTTTGACAGGCCTTTCCTCCCTTCCACTGATTATTCACATCACTCCGCCTCTCATTTGTTTTTGCCTTCCACAGCTCCTTACCTATGCGTGTCTTTGTGTTCAGAGAGGTTTCTTTGCTAATGTGACGCAGCCCGAGCTTCATAGACTCAGTCTGATCTGAAACATCAGAGACAAAAAGTTGTCGTGACGCAACTTGTTCCAGTTCTCGCCTGATTTCTTTCTTTCTTTTTCTCTCTCTTGCTGCGCTCTCTCTGTAGCCAGGAGCTCTGTCAAACTGGCGTCAGATGGGTTATGAATTTCTACTTTGTTTGCCAAAAGTTAATTTTTCGCTTTAGTGCGCAGCCATTACCTGTCAGGTTTGTACCTTGGCGTGTAGCTCGATTTCTTTTCTTTTGGAGAGATTTTTTTAAAAAAAAGCTCCTGATCAAAAGGGGAGTTTGTGGATTCTGCAGCTCTGCGGAGTCGAGAGACGATGCTGTTGTCAGATGAAGCCTCCTCCCTGTTTATTTTTCGTGAGCGCCCGTGATAACACAGAGGGCACGGGGATCAACGCTTCACCCCTCGCTTCCAAAGGCATAACTGTGGCCTAGCATTTTGTCCTTTCACATGCAGCTTCTCAAGTCCAATCAGGTGATGTGTGAGAGATGAACAGGAGAGGGCGGCTCTGCATTCAGATGAATAGCTTGACAGATAACCATGAAAAAGACCTGAGGTTATAGAGAAGAGGATAGGATTCCACGCCTGTTCATTGTAATTGGTATTTTTCCAAAGGCCTTAGACTATGGATAATTGTTGTCCTAAGTGTTGGAGGCCGTTTGAAAGCGATGTGAGCTCCTTTCACCCGATTCCCCTTGATGCAAAGATATAAATGGTCCTATGTGTTGGACTGAGGTTGAGGTGTTATTCTACTCAACCTGTCTACTCTGAATTTATTCCAGTTTTCTTCCTCATTGTTTTTCCTCGCACTTTTCTCTCATTAAGCCATCAGAGGATATTCAGGGTTCACAACTGCCTCAACCCCTGCAGTCATTGGATGCATATGGCTCCTATTAAAGCCATGTTTCACCAGAGATCTCTATTTCACTTATATTCCCTGCTGAGACGGGGTAGTTTCAGCTTCGGAAGAGTTTGGGTTCAGGATCTCAGGAAGCATAATAACATCTCTGTGTGTCACACTTACAGTTACTGCAGGCTGGAACCAGGTGGAATCTGGGAACTGATATTAAGTCTTTGGACGATTCGATATAAGACGGAGACATTAATATTTACTTTTCAGCCTTTCTCTGACCACTACTCAGTCATGTGATTGTTATTTTTCTTCTGGATGAAAATGTTTTTATTATATGTAATATATTCACTCAAGTACAGTGATGTAGCCAGAGAGATGCAGATGAAGAGTTCACATGCAAACACACAGGACAGGCTTGTTTAAGTGTCAATAAGAATTAAACCAGTGGCTTCAATCTGCTTGTCTCTGAACCCCTACTGGGTGTCTATGCATTATTCCTCATCTTATGTGGTTTCATTTAAATAACTGCTTATAAGCCAAACACGTAGAACTGTCTATTATTTCCAAAGTGGAAAAAAAATTAGGAAATATATGAACTTTTCATCTTTCATGCCACATGAATGTCAGATTTATGCAGTGACCCTCTGCAGGGGACCACTGTACTAAACTATGGAACTGTTTCTAAATGCAATAATAAAATGTTGAACTATGTATGATAACATTTTCAGACATTTTGGGGATAATACTTATAGAGCTAAATTTTGAATGCCAGGTTTTCTCTTTTTTTTTTTATTTCAGGATGGTTTTATCTGTATTTGTGTTCAAGTATTTGATGATAAAGGATCTGAGTACTCCTTCCATCGCTGCTTTCTCGTTTTATTAGCGTGACAATAGACTCTTGTGTCATCTTCTAGGGGACGTGTATATCCAGCCCACTCAAGACACCAAGAATCCTGTCATCTATGGAGTTTTCAGCGTCTCAGGGTGAGTGACTGACAGCTTTTTCAAACTCTCTAAACTTTCATGCAGTTTTGGAGGGAAGGTGTAATTTGGTTTCCTCTTTCCTGCAGTTTTTTTCTCCTCCTTCTTCTTCTTCTTCTTTCCTCTCAGCCTGAAGGTGTCGGCTCTCTCTGATATTGAAATGCTGTGTTGCACATGGCCCTGTCAGATTCAGGCTACAAAGACAAGACAGAAAGTGAATGTGGAGGCCCAGAGGGAGTCTAGCTCCTCTGAGAGACTGACTGAGCCTATAGTTGCTCATAGGTCAGGTTTGATAGTAAGTTGTCATTCAACACATAGCATTAAAATTCACTGCAAACAAGCAGACGCGGAAAATGAGAATCCGACTGCACACGAGCGAGGAGAGCCGCGCGCCGAGTCATAATAAACACGTCTTGATTAATGTATTTGAGAAACAAATACTGTTATTGTTTCCATCTTGTCCTGGCATCACGCACATTTTAAACCCAGCTGATAAAAACATGTAGTGCTAATGATAGAGGGGCCGTGACAGGAATTACAAACATAGTACACCCACCACACGGCAGCGAGAGCCTGAGCTCCGACGGCTCTCTGCGGAACGTGGGTGTTTGTATGTCAGTGTATCAGACAGCTTGACTCGAGTTGAGTTGGTTCGAGAGTGTGTGTTTGTGCGTCATAATGTTTCAGCGCGTTCCTGTAAGAGGCCGGCTGAGTACGTGGGAAGGAAGTAGATTCTTCCAGCCGCAGAGAGCACCCACAGTAATTATCTCAGGGAGTGAGTTAATCTGCCGCTGTCTCTCAGTCTCTCAAATCTTTTCTCTCCCGCCCTCTTCTCCTCCAGAGCCGTGTTTAAAGGCTCGGCAGTGTGCGTTTACTCCATGGCCGACATCCGCATGGTCTTCAATGGGCCTTTTGCCCACAAGGAAGGACCCAACTACCAATGGGTGGCATACACCGGGAAGATTCCCTACCCACGGCCTGGCACTGTGAGTTATAAACAATAAAGAATGAAAAATAAAAAGATGATGAGGCATAAAGAAAATCCTCTGTCATCATTTTTTACAGCAACATAAATTTACTGCAAAAGGTGCATTTGTAAATTGCTGGTTTTGACAGTTATACTTCTTTATTGCCAACAGTGTCCCGGAGGCACTTTCACCCCCAACATGAAATCCACAAAGGATTACCCAGATGAGGTGATCAACTTCATGAGAAACCACCCCACCATGTACAACCCTATATACCCAGTGCACAAGCGCCCCCTGGTGGTCAGAACCAACGTGGACTACGAGTTCACCACCATCGCTGTGGACCAAGTGACGGCTGCTGATGGGAGCTACGAGGTGCTCTTCCTGGGAACAGGTCAGTGGTCTGACAGTCATTATTATGTGGAGTTTGAAGTTCATATTATGGCTCACACCCCACAGTTTGAGGAAGTGGATCAGATTGTGAGATTTCAGAATCAGAATTGGAAATGTTTTTATTGCCAAGAGCAGTGAAGGTCAGTTTACAGCACAAGGAACTTGACGTTGTGTCAGGTGAAGATACAAAAAATAGTAAAAAGGTAGCAATAAAATAAACGTTTAAATAAAGTAAGATAAAATAAAATAGAATAAATTAAAATATTTGAATGCAAAAAAGTATGCATATACAATTGAGGATTTCAATCAATCAAAATCAAAATAAACTTTAATGTCCCCGGAGGGAAATTTGTCTTGGACAATCAATGCTGTACATCCTGCAAGACAGATTTTAAAACCATACACCATTTCACATACTCACACACACAACCAGCAGAGATCACTTACAGACAGTACAACTAAGTTCACGGTTCATACAAAGTAATAAATAATTTTTGCACTTTTCTTATATATTGCATCTTGCCTCAGTATTGCCACAGTCTCTGGGTCTTAATTGCACCATTTCATATGTGTGGACTGCACCATCAGCATCAATTTAAAGGTGCCGAAGGAATAGAATATGTATATATTCAAAAATATATATATATAAAATAAAATGATGATAATAAAACAACATAACCCTTAAACATAATTTTACAATACACAGATAATAACCAAATACCTAATATAAAACACATCTGATCCAGAACTGGATAGCAAGTAGAATAAGGTAAAACAAATTTTAAAAAAAAACAGTAAGAAGGAACACCTGGACCTCAAGTGACTGCTAGTGTTTAGCAGGTTTGTTAAGCAGAGCAATGGATGAAGGCAGGAATGAGAGCTTATAGCGATTAGTTCTATATCTGCTCACTCTGTAACGTTGCCCTGAAGGTAGCGTTACATATTCCAGATAAAGGATCTGAGATGGATCTTTTAAAATCCTGTGAGCCTGATTGACTACTGTTCTTTCAAATATGGAATGTAGGGGCGGGTACGGTAACTATCCTTACCTATCACCTTCATCGCTGCCTTTACCTGCTTTTCCAATTTAGATTTGGACTGGACTGTCAGGGGTCCAAACCAAGCAGCCATCCCGTACCTGATCAGGCTGCCCAGTACAGCATTATAAAATGAAGTCATGATCGCTGTGCTTACTCCGTACAGTCTCAGTCTTCTGAGAAAATGCAGTCGTTGGGATAGTTTTACACACAAAGCATCAACGTGAACATTTATATAAAAAGAATAAAATAGAATAGAATAAAGATAGATAAATTCCTCAAAGTTATTCTCACTCTAAAATGTAATTATTGTGAATATTAAGATAAGTGATGAGGAGTTTAATACACTTCTGTCTTGTATTTTACAGATCGGGGATCGGTCCAGAAAGTGATTGTCCTGCCCAGAGACGACTTGCAGACAGAGGAGCTGGTCTTAGAGGAGGTGGAGGTCTTTAAGGTCAGTCACCCCCATTTACTCTACTTATGCCTCCCCCTCCTTCTGACACAGTTATTATTATTATTTTTAATGTTCATTGGCTGCTTATTTAAAGTTTTTAACTGTATCACTGCAGGTTCCCACATCGATTACCACCATGAAGATTTCATCCAAACGGGTAAGTTACCTGGAAACAGACAGAGATCAATAAATCAACTGAAACTCATCAGTGAATTGTGTCAAATCTAAAACTCTCACTTTATATACAATATATTGTGTAGCTCAATTTTTCATTTTTCATAAAAGAGTCAGTGAACAACAGATTTCTAATTCTATATTATTCTTATTATGTGTTTTATTATAGCAACAACTGTACGTTGGCTCAGTTCTGGGCGTGACCCACCTGGCCCTCCATCGCTGCGATGTGTACGGAGAGGCCTGTGCTGACTGCTGCCTGGCCAGAGACCCGTACTGCGCCTGGGACGGCAAATCCTGCTCCAGATACTCGGCCTCACAGAAGAGGTGAGGATCAAGATAGTGCAGACAGGCCGCACATGGGCTATAGTGTTTGGTTTGGGAGATCGTCTCTCATGTTCGTGGCTTCAGCACAGTCTTGAAATATGTTGATATGTTCTTTTTATTTTCGTGTGTTGATCTGACCCCTCTAGACGGAGCCGTCGACAGGATGTGAAGTACGGCAACCCCATCCGCCAGTGCAGAGGTTATAACTCCAATGGTGAGTGTTTTGTTTTTTTAAACCTTTATTTTAAATTTCCACTACAATTTATACAGGTGATCTCACTGAGACACAGAGTCTGATTTTCAAGAAAGATGGACATGTTACATGACATATTTCAATATTTTTGGCAAATTTGCCCATTGCCATAATCCCTGTAGTTTTAGGTGTAGGTTCGTTACAATTTAATTGTCGTGCAAGCTGTTTTTAGATCGGCGGGGCAGAGACGTGAGCTGCTCAGCTAATGCAATGGAGGCTCATGATATTTCTACGTTTCCCTCATCAAACTAAATAAATACACAATCCAACAACTCCAAAACACTCTCATGAACAAGTTGTGACCTGCACATTCACCACGCTATGAAATAATAACGTATAATTATGTAACATTATGACACATGAAGTAATGTTCCATTATTATCCACCAGAGCGTTTTGGATTGTGTATTTGATTAAATTGATGAGGGAAAGGCGGAAATACCGCGCACCATGCAGAGCTCACGTCTCTGCCCCACCGATCTAAAAACAGCTTGCACCGACAATTAAAGGTACTCCTAAAACTATAGGGATTATGGTAATAGGTGAATTTGCCAAAATGTTGAAATATCCCTTTGAAAAACAAAGCCAAACTCACACGCATAACAACTACAGCTTCCAAAATCACTAGACAATCACTTCCAATCTCAATAGAACAGGACATCAAACTCCCACTCAACACCCACCTCACCCCACTTCCCTCAAGACACAGATACAGGGCGATAAGGTGCAGAAGAGTTCGCTTTGGCAAAAGCCTCATCCCGGCCGAGTGTGGACTCTTCTTTTTCTCTTTTGGATTGTTGTTGTGTACACCTATATGTTGTATTACGTGTGTTTGCCCCAATGTCGCTCTGTCCTTGTGGTGGAAAGGGGCAATAAGGTCTAATATCTAAAAAAAAAAAAAAAAAAAAAGAAGTTGTCTAACATTTATTGGTTTGTTGTTTTTATTCATTTCTATAAATTATATTCACACATTTTTTTTATAGCAAACAAGAACACTCTGGAGACGGTTCAGTACGGTGTGGAGGGCAGCACTACATTTCTGGAGTGCCAGGCCCGGTCTCCTCATGTGTCTCTGAAGTGGCACCTGCAGAAGGAGAACAGTGACCGGAGGAAAGAGGTGAGCAGAGCTTTAAGAGTTCAGTTGAAGCTCAGGTCTGTTGAACAGGTTGTGCGTTTGAGGTTTTTCAGATTCTCCTCCTCACCGGCGTCGCTGCTGCTGTGCTCTCTTTCCAGATCCGTTCGGAGGGCCGCATCCTGAAAACCGAGCAGGGCCTCCTGATCCGCTCGCTGCAGTCCTCCGACAGCGGCATCTACCAGTGCACGTCCACGGAGAAGAACTTCAAACACACGCTGGTCAAGCTGCAGCTGGTGGTGCTGTCCAGCCGCACGGTCAACAACGTGCTGGTGGAGACGGGCAGCCCGGCCCTGCCGCCGCTCCAGTCCAGCGCCTGGACTCCCAGCGCCGGCCAGTACAAGGACCTGCTGACCATCCTGAGCCAACCCGAGATGGGCCTGATCAACCAGTACTGCCAGGACTACTGGCAGCTCGGAGACGGCGGCCTGGCGGACAACAAGGCCAAAAGCCTGAAGGAGCTGAAGGAGCAGAAGAAGCCCCGGAACCGCCGGCATCACGACGAGGAAACAACTCCGGCTGAGACATGAGAAGCTCCACGCGCTCCCCCATCGTCCCCCAAAACGACCACCCACCCCCACCCCCACCCTCACCCCATCCCCTCCCCCGCCCACTCCTTCACACAACCTCCTAAACACTGCAACCCTCCATTTAGGGGAATGACTCCAGTTAAAACGATAGAAAAATCCAATTATCATGACGGACAAGACAGACACTGCAACCAAAAGCATCAACATCAAACAGTTTCTATGTAACTATTCAAAAAAAAGTACACAATATTTATTGTAGGTTGTAAAAAGTAATTCTTTGTACCTATCTAGAAAACATGTTTTTTTTTCGTTTTTTTTGTGAATAGGTAAATCTGTGCAAATAATGTTGTTATTATAATATTATTGTTAGTGTTATTTGTTTATTACAATGTGTTATTATGTTGAGAATATCCTTATGTTTGGTGTTTTTGAGAAACAGCAACAATAACCCAGGACATTGGAGGTATCCACACATGGACAAGGACCGACGGACGTGTGTTCAGAAACTGTGATAATAGGCGACCATGTTGGATCACATGACTGCTGGCAGTATTCAGTGTCGAAGCTGGAGGTTGAGTCAGGAAGTCGCTCGAACCTTCCCTGAACTCTCTACTGTAAATCAGACAGTGTTTGGTTTTGTTTTGTTTGTTTTTTTTTCATTTTTTTTACCGCGAGACACGAGCTTGTCGACAAAAAGATGAGGGCATTTCCCGGCCGGGACAATTGATGGATAGTAGAAATGCCCACAGACCGCGGCTGTGACGGCTCCTCACAGTCACGTGGTCTCTCTACTTCTACCCATGCGGTCCAGCCTGGCCTCAAGAACGATGGTACATCACCCGTCCCCAATTCTTCCAGAATCAGTTGCTGATCAAGTGTTGGTTTTGTTTATATGTGAATATCACATCTCAATGTTGTATCCTTAACAAACGTGATCTTTGTGATAAGCTGTTTTTTTTGTTTTGTTTGTTTTTTTGTTTTGTTTTTTTTTTTTGGGGGGGGGGTCTTTTAAAGACACGAAAGCTGAAAATATAACATTGCCTTCTCTTTTCTCTCAGAGATAAGAAATTCCAGCAGGCAGCTATATGTGAGTTTGTGACAGTTTGTGATAAAAAGAAGAAAAAAAACTATTAGAGACAAAGCACCTTCTGTTGCCAAATTGGTGATCTTGATAAAAGTTCAATACTTCACATGTATCTGTGGCATATTATGCAGTATATTCATAATATAAACAGAGAGCATGCAGTTTGTATGCTCAAAGGATTTAGTTTTTAGCTCTAAATGAATCCAAAGTTTGCATTCCTGCCAGTTTTATGCTAAATATTGGTTTCACTGAGTGAATATTGTGTTTGGCCACATAACCAGTCTACACTTCAGTTAGATTACAGTGACAAAATGTGTTGTTGTTTTTTTTTCCCAGTGCTTTTGAGGACTGGGCTGTTTTCTTGGTGCTGTGATAACTGTTATCAGCTCAGTTCAGTCTAGTGCAGTGCCACCCTGCCACCGACCATGCCACAGACTTCATATGAACCTGTTTGTACTGAGCAGCTTCCATACAGTAAGAAAAAAAAAAAGAAGATTAAAAAAAAAAAATGTCACAAGTACAACCACTAACAAGTCGATCACCGCCTGACCTGAAGAGGAACCTGTACCACAGTCTTCAGAAGGTGACTTTTTCATTGTGCATGGCATGTACAGTGTATGTATATGGTATTTGTCTAAAATGCTACGTTGCTGTGGATGTCAGTGAATGTCTTTCTCGTTGTGGGAATATGGAAATACTATCAGTGCAAGAAAGATGTGCTCACACCTTTTTAATGGTGTGAAATACTGAAGGTACAGAAAGGTCAGATTGTGATTTTAAATCCTCTTTTTCTCTCTTCTTCTTCATCTTCTTCTTCTTCTCTCTCTCCCTCTCTCTCTCTCTGTATTCCTCTTATTCTTTTTTTCTCTCCCCACTCTCTCGTGTTCTCAGAAATGTGCAAAACAAATTTGCATCAATTTCAAACATGTGCATCGATTTTCTTTTCTCTGTCTGGCAGACTCTGCTCTGGGTCGTTGAGGTAAAGTAATGTATGATATAATGCACAGTTGATGTTATTGTAATGACTTGTAAAAAAATTACTTCTATCTTTTCTTCCTCATCAATGTTGCTGACTAATAAATTAAAGCTCTATATTTTATAATAACACACGTTCTCTTCTGTTTGACAATGGTGGACACGCACTTTGCAGGAGTGGTTGTGTCTGTATCGCTGTCAGTGCTCTTACTCTATCAGATTTTCCACATTATCTTGCGCAAAAGAATACAAACAAATAGTATCAGTATGATATCTGTAGTACATCTATAATGATTAATAATAACATTAATAATAATAATATTATCAAATCTTTAACCGTGTTTATTGCTTGTTTTGTCTCTTTCTTGGCAAATGCACTAATGCATAGGTGGAGAGAGTGTAGGCTATGTAATAACTGTTAGGCTATATCATTATATTATATCATCTCTTAAATAGTACGGTTATTATCAATAGGGGAGAGTGGGATAAGTTAAGCCACTTTTCATATTCAGGATCACTACTCAGGACAATTATAGTTTTGTTGCTAACTAATATATCTGCATATAGTTCAGGATGTTGTGCATCCCTACAAACAAACAGAATGACTGTAAATAGAAGTGTTTTGATAATATAGCGTGTCCAAAATAAGTGGTCTTGTGGCAATTACATCACATCTTAGGAAGAATTCCTCATATTTCTCTTTGAAAGTAAAGCTTGGCTCACCATGAACAGCTTCACCTCTTCTGAAGAACGTACTTACTGTAATCATAAACATCCAGAATTTAGATTTAATAATGAAGACATATACAGACAAAATACGCCCATGAAGTGTATTAGAGCAGGCGGCTGAATTTACCCCACAGCTACCATATTGACTGTATTAGTCCCCACAGCTAAAATGGTCATCATGCTCAGTTTACTACCTCATGTTGTAGCTCATATGGATAACACGCATATCCCAAAAAAACAGTAAATTGGATGCTGGATCTAAAGAAAAAATAATTAAAAGATCCGCACACCATTAAGCTGCTGTTGGGATATTTATTAGGTAACGTTTCAAGCCAGCAGGCTCTTCCTCAGACTTTACAATTGTCAATGGGGGCGCCATCTTTAAATATACTTCACTGCAATTAGAATATAGTGATACAGCTGCAGAAAAAACTAGTATTACTACTGAAATGGAAGTACAATATTTCAGTTCAGTTTGGTAGTGTCAAACCATAACCTACCTACCAACGTACATAATCTTCTCAGATTATCTCACAGACTTTAGAATATCAAAACCTTTCCCTCTATTATAAATTGTTGTTATAAAACGGTATAAAATAGGAAGTACAAGCACTGACGAAGCACTGTGCTTAAGTTAAAGTACAAATCCATGTTCCACTGCTGTTAATCTGCAGCTGATTTCATTCACGTTTATGACTCAGGAGCTTCATCACTGTGGAACACCTCTCTGAGCATCATGGCCTTTATGTCTGCTTTACTTTCCTAAACAAAAGTGCTACATGACATAAAAACAGATGAAAAAGAAAACAAGTCATTGTGTGTGGAGGGAAAATGTAGTACAATGCTCACAATCCCACACACACATACAGACATACACATACATACTGCACATGCATGTATACATAATTGAAAGTGAGTAGATTAGGATCCCTAACTAGCCTCAGATTGAGGTCAATGAGATCTGTCAAGTGAAACTGCAAAGCCCTTTAAGTACTTCAGCGCTCACCCATCAGTCTGCAGCACGCCAGAGGAAATTTCAGGTTGTCTGTCTATATGTTTTTGCGCAGAGACCTGGTGCTCTGCTCATCTGTGCATCAAATTAACCCCATTAAGTGAGATTGTATATCATAGAGAGTGGTCAATTTGTTTCAATACAGACTGATAATGTGTTCCCCCCTCATCTATCCGCTTTGCAAACACCAGACATATGATAAAAGTTTAATTTTGCTGCTCATGTGTTTGTGACCAAGTTCCTACATGAACACCAAACTACTGAGCTAAATATGCTTCTCTTTTAAAGGAGCCTAAGACAGCATCGAGAGATAAGCACTTGAGCCGATGTTCATCTTCCGCTGAGCACAGCAAAGTCCCCCCTAAAGGTTAGATCACCCGCCCACTGATGTATGTCTGCCTCTCCTCACACCTTTCGCTCTGCCCTAAAACACCCCTGTCCTTGCGCTCCATTGGTCATCTCCGGTCAGGTGGGGAGAAGATGCCCAAAATCCTTTCCTAAGACAGGAAAATACTCCATCATCCATCCAGTGTTTGCTGCTGCAGGCGGTTGACGCATCAGTTGCATAGGCAGTAGGCGATCGGCTGGGACCTGCTTCCATTTTTCCTGACATTTGGCTTTTTTGTAAAGAGGGGCCCGAGACAGGAAAACTAGGATGGGGGCTGGAGCGAGCGCCGAGGAGAAGCACTCCAGAGAGCTGGAGAGGAAGCTGAAGGACGATGCCGACAAGGATGCAAGAACTGTCAAACTGCTGCTGCTAGGTAACGACAGTCAGGCTGGCTCAATGGCTCAACGGCAAAACCTCAGCATGTGGTCACACATATTTTAAGGGCCTCATAGGTCCCCACTGTGGGAATAAGGCTACTTATTATTTTCGGAATAAGAGCTAGTTGGTACAGTAAGCGTGGCATTACTGTTTTAAAATATTGAGGTTGACAAGACAAACCTTTCTTTGTACTAATTATTTGTCACTTTGTCTCTATTTTTATTTACCATACTTCTAAATACTCAGTATCTAGCTGTTGTGAATGGAGTTATGAGTAATGTGATGGATTTGTCTAATAAGTTTTTTTTTTTTTTAATGCAAGTATTTTGCAGTTAGTTGTGATGCAGACACACAATATATACAAGTACAAGTTAAGGCTTAATAACCTGTGTCATTGAACTGCTGAGACATTTTAATAATCACTCAGCCCAATCCCTCGTTAATCCTGAAACAAGTCCTCCAACACAAAGGGCTTAACCCTGAAGGACACAGACACCCTACCGCCCAATCCAGAATTACAGAAAGGCCAATCGCTATTATGTGCAACATTAAAGCAATATGCAATATACATTGTAAGCAAACTGTACACATGTTGTTTGTATGCGGACAAAATTAGCAAATTAAGGTGATTTTATTTTTTATATTTCCTGACTAGTCAGTTCTGTTGAACAAAAATGTGTTTACTGCCAAATACAAGCTTACAGTGTGTTGTAAAGCCCAGTATATATGCTGTTCTGAAAAAGCCATCAGCTTGTTAGAAATATTGTATCAAACTCAGCTTCATATCATTGTGATAATGTAGGTCAGAGACTGAAAATGTTCCCTGACATCAGCTTTGGACAAGATTAGAGGTGTTACTGACTGATGAAAGCCAGGCAGTCACGTGTAATTAACAGAAATCCTCTCTCGTACTCAATTAATGAAGCATAAAAAAATGAAAGCAAAAGTTTGAGAGGAAGTTTCTCTTTCCCAAGAATCCTTGAAAGATTTTGAAGAGTAGCTGGGAATGTTTTTTTTTTGTTTTGTTTTTTATATCTGATGTAACTACAAAGATTTTTCTTTACTGTAGGTGCTGGTGAATCAGGCAAGAGCACAATCGTCAAACAGATGAAGTAAGAACTTTGACTTTTCACCAAATAATTGTCTGTTTTCTCATCGAGCTGAGTGTAAACGACGTAGTAATGCTGTGTGCTCTCCACAGAATTATCCACAAAGATGGTTACACCCTTGAAGAGTGCTTGGAGTTCATCACCATCATCAACAGCAACACCCTGCAGTCAATCATGGCCATTGTGAAGGCCATGACCACACTCAATATCAACTACGGCCACAGCGATCAGCAGGTAACGACGGCTGAAGCACGCCTCCTCCTACTGTATGTGCAGAACTGAGTACGTAGCTGTAACTTGCATTCGCTTCCACCCCCTTTGCAGGACGATGCCAGGAAACTCATGCACCTTGCGGACACCATCGAGGAGGGCACCATGCCTAAAGAGCTGTCAGACATCATCCTGCGCCTGTGGAAGGACTCCGGCATTCAGGCGTGCTTCGACAGGGCCTCGGAGTACCAGCTCAACGACTCCGCTGGATAGTAAGAAAACACCCAGAGATGAGATTTAGAAATTGTTTCACAATCTCACATCAGTGTTTTCTTTTTAAAATGATGTTATTATTTTCATCCTCAGTTACCTGAACGACTTGGAGCGACTGGTCCAACCAGGCTACGTTCCCACTGAGCAGGATGTGCTGCGATCAAGAGTGAAGACCACCGGTATCATTGAGACCACGTTCGGCCTCAAAGATCTGAACTTCAGGTGAGTCAGCAGCGGTGTGTTTCTAGGCAGGGCGCTGGATTGTGACAAAGTCCTGGAGATAAAACCCGCTTCTGTTTCCCTGCAGAATGTTCGACGTGGGTGGACAGAGGTCAGAGAGGAAGAAATGGATCCACTGCTTCGAAGGTGTGACCTGTATCATCTTCATCGCCGCTTTGAGCGCCTACGACATGGTGCTGGTGGAGGACGACGAAGTGGTACGATAACAGATAACAGATCCACCGTACACTCCATATGCTTTACAATGTGCATGTCACCCTTTAGGGGAGGAACCTGGTGAAATAAGCTCCCATCTTTTCCCTCAGAACCGAATGCACGAGAGTCTGCACTTGTTCAACAGTATCTGCAACCACCGCTACTTCGCCGCCACCTCCATCGTACTCTTCCTCAACAAGAAGGACGTGTTCACGGAGAAGATCAAGAAAGCTCACCTCAGCATGTGCTTCCCCGAGTACGACGGTAAGGTCACGATGGTACAGCACTCAGAGCAGATTTTAAAACACGACAGCCAATTAAATATCACATTTCCTCTTTAAGGACCCAACACCTACGAGGACGCAGGAAACTACATCAAACTGCAGTTTCTGGACCTGAACTTGCGTCGAGACATCAAGGAAATCTACTCTCACATGACCTGTGCCACAGACACAGAGAACGTCAAGTTTGTGTTCGATGCCGTAACCGACATCATCATCAAAGAAAACCTGAAAGATTGTGGTCTCTTCTAAGAGCCATACTCAGGAACCCATGATGGTGAGATTAATATATATTTATATATGTGTGTGTGTCCATATGATGTATAAAGTACTGACCATTCAAACTGTTGGACCAGCTAACCAGTGTGAATGTCTTTCTGTTTCCAGGGAGCTGTTGTCGCCCCCATCGCTCTCCACAAACCCCCTCCTCAATGAAAGCTGAGGACCCGAGATGAGAAACTGCCCCCGAAAATATCCATTCTCAAACTGGCGAACGCAAAGAAATAAAAAAAAAAACATTTATTTGTTGTGTTCAAAATTTAAAAAAAAAAAGTTGTAGCTTTGACCAAAGACTTCCTGGTCCACTGAGACCAGGAGACAGCTCAGCTAGCTTCACTCCAAAAACTCCTGTGCAGATTCCAGATGAGTTGAATTCTAGTCAAGCTAACTTTTCTCGTCTTCGGAGAGGGGGGTCCGCAATCTGTAGTTCGACACCCGTCAAAAACGCTTCTGTCAGCATAAAGTGATTTCTTCTGACGTGCAATAATGTGAATAGATGTCAGGCTAACGCATTCTTCTCTATGCTCCAGTAACTGGTCAGTAATTACCGCCAAAAAGCAAAAAAAAAAAAAAAAAAAACGACAACAAAAAAAACATAAAAAAGCAAACAAGATGGCCTCACCACCTGCAGACGCACTTCAACCTCTGTTAGAGATTTAAAAAGTACTTGTCAGTAGAAATACTACACAGCACTTTGAGACACTATTCAAGCAGGTAACTAACTGAATTTTTAAGTTAGAAAACGTAACTTTTTTTCTTTTTTTTGCACTAGTCTAAAGGGCCGTTGTATATAACTTAACTGATTCCTCTGGGACAGTTGATGAAGTGTGGTGATACCATGTTGATCTGTGATGCTGTTGAGTGGTAGATGTGATGTACTTGGACTTGAAGGTTAATTGATGCTACAGGCCTCCGAGCCCACTATTCTGTACAGGATCGACCAGTGTAAACCTCAACTTAACCTATTAAAGCTTCTGTAGAAAACTGAGTACTTTTCCATTTTTCACAAATAAAGAGCAACACAGCAATGTCTGGTTCATAATTTGTCATTTATTAATTTGTTTAATTCTATACAGATTAAAGGAATAGTTTGAGTGTTTTTTTTTTTTTTTTTAGAGATACACGTATTTGCACTCTTACAGAGAGTTAGATGAAAAGATTTCCTTCGGTAAGTTTATCATATAATCAAAACTAGCACGTACTTCTGATCCGAACCCATGAGAGCCCCGATCATTTATATGTTCTTTCTTAGAAATAAACATTTGTCAGACATGAACATATCAACATTTGCAATCTGCTTGCAAACAGCCTTTTCAGGAAAAAGTCCCTGACTGATGTCCGTCAGTGTTATCAGCTTCTCATCTAACTCTCAGATATAAAGTCAAATCTGCATATTTCACATGACGCAGAATCATAATCAGAACAAGGGGTGGATGGTGTGATATCAGCCAAATAGAAAATGTCCTTGTTATGGCCTGGAGAAGTTTAAACAACACTTGAGAAAATGAACAGGTGTCTCCCAACACCAAAGAAGATACCAGTGAAGTGATGTAACCACGCAGCCGGGGCTCGGACATCGAGGATGAACCAGCCGAGCCGCACCGGGATCAAACGTCACAGTCAACGAGACAACAATTTTACTTTTTTGTAAAAAAGTGTGTGTGTGTTTGGAACATTAACGAATACTCACAGTACAACTGTGCTTCAGTTCAGTGCGGTTGTTCTTCAACCTCAGATAAACAAGATGTAACATCTGCAATATAAATACCTAAGTCTATCCTAAGACATGGTAGGCAACAACATTTCAAGAAAGTTTTTTTTTTTTTTTTAATGAGAGCATTCATTGATTTTTTGTTTGTCCTTTAAACCCTGAGTTCTCACCATATGACAATTATTAGATATGATGTGCAATTATGTGAAAGAGGAACAGCAAATGAGTCTGTGCACTAAGAACGTCCTACAGAAGAATGATGGAAAACAACATTAAAATACATTGTATGGCTTGTTTTGTCTAAAAAAAAAAAAAAAAAAAAAAAAAACGTTAGGTCATAATCAGTGTAAAAATGTACATACACATGGAATGACACCTATTGTGCAATATCAACAGTGGCTTCAAAAAAAAAAAATCCTCAATGACAATGTTAACCACACTAATATGCACTGTGCAGCATCCACAAAGACCAAGACCATAGAAGGCACTTAAAAACCGCTAGAGACATCGTGACATCCTGAACCCTCCACGCAAACAAAGTCATGGCACATCTGCAATCTGCCCTTTTGTAAGACATCGAGTTACTAGAAGCCTGAGAGATGATGAGCACTTTTCATCTGTATCTTCAGAAAACAGCGACCAGGCCCGACGGTTTGGGTTCATGTCGTCCGTTACTCCCTGTTGAGTTTTACTTGACAAATGTGCAAAAACAAAAAGCAAAGACAGAAGCTAAATTCTAAAATTGCTGCATTGCGGTTAAGCCTGTTCAAGAAAAAGAGGAATTGTGTCGAGTGAGAGAGAGAGAGAGAGACATGGCAACATGTGTCAACATTTTGGAGAACAAACCTCTGGCTTACAAAAAAGACCAGCGAAGTTCCTACAGGCACCATCTAAAACATGGTACAACCAGAAGCAGGAAGCAGAGTTTTACAGTGTGTGCATAAGTCATCACCTGTTATTGTCTGTTAACGTGCAGCCCTTATGTAAAAGCACTGATCTAGTCAAGTCAATCAAGTGTGAAGAGGCACTAGTCATCATGTTCAGAGGTGAGTTTTTGTAGGCTATACAGTTTACATGTGTGTGGTTAGATGGCACTGTTCCCATAAACACAATATTATGATTCACAGCTTAGCTGTAATTTCAAACACAGACACGCAATGTATCCACACTCATACCTGAACACGCACCTTTTTTGCTCCACAGAAACACCCCAGTTATCCTAAAACCACAATCTCAGTTTATCAGCAGCCCAGATCTAGAGTTGTTTCCCTGTGCTGCTCACCACAGAGCAAAAAAAAAAAAACACCTCCAGACTCTTTGAATTAATACAGCAAGTGACCAACAGGTTTCCTTTAGTGTCAGTGTTCTGTCTGGATCCTGAGCACCGGGGCAGACGGGATGAGCATTTTGACCGAGGGTGGGGCGTCCTCTAACCTCGCTGCGTCTGCTCCTCAGGAAGGCTGCTTCATGTTCCGCCTCGCCACGTGTGGTCGTCTCGCTCAGAAAAGTCCCACCATGTGATCGATCTGCCTCATGTAGACGCTCTTCAGTGGCAGGGTGTAGCGACGCTCCTCCGGGATCCTGTTGCACTGCAGAACCAGAGAAAAAAGGAAGGAAAGAAGGTGACTGACGGAAACAGCGGCGAGCATAGAGTTCAGGAGTCGGGTAGGGAGACAAAGTGCTCTTCTTACGTTGCTGGTGTTGCTCGGAGGTGGACGTCTGCTCGGCTCCCTCTCCGCCAGCGCTCCCTCCTCGCACGGAAACAAGTCGTTCCACTGTTTCTCCCTGAAGCGCTTGTCTATAGGCACGATGTGGCCCTCTGTGGTGAAGATGTATTTGTTGTCAGACTTGTGAAGTGGGTTGTCCTCATCGAAGAGCTGCAACAGAAGAGGAAGAAAGGATCTATTTATACGGCAGTATGCACAAAGCTGAGCCAAACGTAGACCTGAAGGTTTTTCTGATGACAGCTGAGAATTGCTGTGTGCATTTCTCATCATTTTCTATTGTTCAACTACATGTAAAATATCAGCTGCAGCAATCATTTGTATTAGCTGAGTGTATTCTGGACTTGAAATCCAAGAAAATATAGCACTGAATCCACTGCAATATACAGTTATCACAGGTTAAAGACCCACTCCCGTGAAAATCGTGTTTTTTGAGCTTTTCACATGTTCCTGTGGCATTTTTCTTGTGTTAGAGCACATATCAGCAGAAAAGGAAGTGCAAAATTGCATTTCTGAGTTTTTCTGCCTTCAAATTGATGTGAACCAATGGCAGACGCAAACTGGCAGTTTCAGGAAGACTGGAGCTGACGTGTCACAGCTCCAGGGGAGGGCACTAGTGCTACAAGCTCCCGCCCCGCTCTGCATCTGGCTCAGAGGTGAAACGATTGACAGCTCGGTGTAGCTGTTAAGGTATAACAGGTATAGCTCACCTGGTAGAGCAGCTTGCACTGTGAGCAAGGCCTACAGTCCAGTCTGGGATCGAATCCCAGTGTGGAGTTTTACACTAAACACGCTGAATCTGTAATGGTACAATGTCCAGCTGTCAGCAAGCGGGGGGTGGGGTGCGAGGAGGTGGCTGGGCGGGTGTAGAGCAGCGCAGTCTCCGCCCACCCCCCAGAGGTGCATTGCTAATGTGCATGGCTAATGAGCTGGTTTTAAAATGACCGAAAAGGGTCGAGGGAGTGGGACTTTAAAGGAGTATCTACTGTGGCATCAGTGCTTCCTACACCCACTCCATAAACATCCAGCCCCACTGCCAACAGGCTGAGGTACAGGGCTTTTAGGTGCAGGAGGGCCCACTTTAGAAGAAGTCTGATTCTCTGAGCCGTTACAACCCTTAAAGGGATAGTTCAACATTTTGGCAAATTGTCCCATTGCCATAATCCCTATAGTTTTAGGTTGAGGTTAAGGCTAATGGAATTTGCCAAAATGTTGAACTATCCCCGCTGTTCAATGTGTAAGGGTTGATGGAAAGTTGCTGTTTTTGCTGTTATTGTGTTTGAAGTATTGCTAAGTCCGTTAAGTACTGGAATGGTTGAACTGCATTCTATTGTATTAATTGTTGCAGCTGTATTTTGATAATAGAACAATAAATGAACTTGTACCAACCTGCCCCAGGGGACAACAGATGAAAATTACTTTACATCGATGGTGAAACTGATATGCTGATCATCAATGTGCACTCTCCCTGTTCAATAAATAAATAATAAAATATTGTTGTTATGTGTTGTTGCAACTGTTGTCTTTTTTTTTTGTCAAACAAGTGCAGTGCTGTGGAAAAGATTTTCCCCTTGGGGACAATAAAAGTCAAAGTCATCATGATCTGATATTCAGATATAACAGCTCTTTCTCTAACATGCTCAGGTGGGGACTGACCAGGTAAAGGTATTTGCAGGTCTCACTGAGGAAGAAGCTCTCCATGCGATCCTCTTTGGATTTGTCCACGACGTGGTGAAGGGTGGCGTACCCACATCTGCAAATCACACAGCTCAGCTCAAATTAAACACATCAAAGCTGATAACGATATAATATAATATCAAGTTAGTTTTTTTCTTTTTTTCTTTTCTTTTATTATTTACTTATTTCTCACAGGGAAAAATTGATTGATTGATCAATTGGCTGCTGATGTTTTTTTTATTTACTCTTATTTAACTCTACTTTTTTTGGCTGCTGTGTTGCGGTGTTTTGCCTTTCTTGTCTTGTGCTATGTCATGTCTTCATGTTTGCTTTATGTTTGTCACTTGTATTGCACAATAAAAAAAACATACGTCAAAGCGTTGATAGATACATGTATGTATAAAAATATGTATAAAATGATCCACACCTGACTTTGGCATTTTTCTCAAGGCTCTGAAGAATATCCATTCCAACATGCAAGTAGAAAGGATTTTTGGTCGCCTGTGGAAAGAGGGAAAAAAAAAAAAAAAATTGTGAATAAAAAGAATTCACAGACCAGCAGCATCAGTTGTGTGTCTCCGTGTTGTTACCTGGTACAGCAGATAGGTGGACTCCACCAGCTCTGGTCTCAGGGGGTAGAAGAGCACGTCAGGCGCCTGCAGCTGCCAGTTGTATCTCTCTGGCAGAGCCCCGAAGCGCTTCCAGATGGCATAGTAGAAGGCGTGCAGGCAAATTGCATTATCCACATCACCATTCAGCACCTAGGACACACAACAGTAGAGTCTGACTTCAGTTGAACGCAACACAGTTTTTTTTTTACATGTTACTTTACACAGAGCCGGAAGTGCAATAATCTGACCTGCAGCCCAGGGAAGAAGGCCTGGAGAGAGTCGATCCAGGTGTTCATGATCTCCCCACTGAACATGTTCACATTGACATAGAGAGGCGGGTCGCCCTCTCCTTCATTACAGGACTCTCTCCTGAAACACAGAAGCAGACAGGGTGAAAAATAGATCTGTTTTATTTTTTTAGTAAAACATGTCTTCATTTTCCATATTTGATTACAAAAAGGCAACCGCAAAATCATTCGTCTGAGCTTCCCAGCTCAATAAGAATAGATGGGATGGCAATGTGCCTTGCTCAAGGGAGAGTTATGCTGAAGAGTTCAGCCACAAGCCTCAAAGTTCAGCTTTCCACATTCTTCACTTGAAAAAAATGATACTGGGAACTGGTCAGACTCCTCCTGTCTCATCAGTCACTCTATTTTTATTTATTTTATTTTTCTTTCCTTTTTCTCCTTTTTTAGAATTATTGTCTTGTCCTAAATGTGTCTCCTTTTATGCGTGTCCAGCAATATGACGTAGGGAGAACGGCTTTTTGCTCCCATGTATAACAAGGTTTTCATGGAAGTGACAATAAAATTGAATTGATTTGAATTAAACTGAATTGAATTGAGTCTCACCCTCTCCTCAGGTGGTTCTGGATGCTCTCATAAGCAGCTTGAAACATCCTGTAGTCCTCCTTCTCGCCAAAAAGGATGTATGATTTGAGCAAATACTCGTAGAAAGAATCCATCCCGGCTCCAAGACCACTCTGCTTTCCAACCCACTGGCCGGTCTGGATATTGACTACATTCCCTAAAAAACAGAAATCGCAAGTTCATAGAGGCACGCGCCACATTTACACACTGCAGTCGTTATCAAGCAAGGAGGAAATCAACCAACAAATGTTTCACGGAGCTACAGCTGTACATACCTAACAGACCGGTTTCATTGCTCCTCAGGTTCCACAGAGCTTTAACAGCTCGCCTGGCCACCCATTCAAACGTGGAGTCACCAATCAAGCGGCTCAAAATGCCAAACTCCACCAATAGGGACCCAGCTCCTGCAGTACAAGTCTCGTTGATGCTGTCAGGCGGGACCCCGGTCTTCAGGTTCACCTGCATGTAAGATAGAGATGAGTAAGGCAGAGAACCACAGTATCCACTATTATAACCGTTGGCTCATGTGTGTAGTATTACGGAAAACTGAATGGAATGGATAACTGAATCTTAAAGCAGAAGTAAGTGATATATTTGTGTTAATATAAGTCTTAAATAGTTATATCTTCCGACAGCAATCACTTACATAGAGTGTTTGGACCGAAACACGGGTCTGTCAGTCCCTCTGCTCTGCTCTGAGTCGAGGAGAAAACATTTATCGTATCCTACAGTTTTTATCCAATGAGGAGAGAGAACGGCATGCAGGGCTGTGTGTGCAGCCAAGGAACGCCGTGAATGTGGCGACGTAGGGACGAGGACTGTTATGGTGCGTTCAAGGAAACTCGTTTTTTTCCGACCTGTGAAGTCGTACCAGTTCGATCTGGTACATAGACTGTACAAAAAGACGTACTGGTACGATTTCACGGGTCGGAAGTTACGAGTGGCCGTTATAGTGACTTTCACCGGTAAAACAGGTCGGAAAAACACGAGTGGGTTGCCTGGAACGCTACAAAGTCGTAAATTGTGACTTGAAGCTGTAATTTACGATTTCAAAAGCCTGCCTGGAACGCAGCATTAGCGAAAACGACCGGATCACTCACTTCTGCTTTAACTGAATCTTATTATGTTTATCGTTATAAAACTATTTATTGTCTAAATTACCTCTATCCCCTTGATCTATCTACACATTATACATATTTATCTATTGTACTTTACCTATTTAATTTAATTTCATTAATTATTATTATTATCTTTTTTATTCTATATTATCATTCATTCTTATTCTATTTTATCCGTACACTGATCTATTTTACTTCAATTGCAAACGACTGAGTGTAAGATAGCGTTTCCTCAATGCCTCTAAATTCTAATGTTGTAAAACTCTTGTGTGAATGCGTATGTATATGTGAATGTATGTGTGTTTCCCAATATGTGTCCCCTATGTTCCTTGTTTTTATCATGTGAAGCACTTTGAGCTGCCGTGGGCATGAAGAGTGCTATACAAATAAAGCCTGATTGATTGATTGATGGAAATCTTTAAAAAGATAAAGACTCTTGCCTGTCTGTTGGATTTATTCAAATCTAAGATTTGTAAATGGACTCAGGACTCATACAAAGAACAATGATCATAGTAAGAGCCCAAAGCTGAAAACAAGCCAGTATCTTATCCTAGAGAGAGCAACAACTTGGGAGAATCCTCCCCTGGTCGACTGTTGGTGATGTCAGGCGTCATAGATTTAAACTCCCAGGAGTGAAGTTGAGATAATGAGCAGGAATGCTGATAAATAACTTCCACATTACCAGAGTCAAGGACAGTTTACTGTAACTCTAAGTGCACGTGCAGTTTATCAACTACTGAACTGAATCACACAATCACACAAAAATGTTCTATCTAGTGCATACAGTAGCTGTTACCTTGTAAAATGTAACTGTGACCCGCAACAGCGTGACTCACCCTGGGGTAAGGAATGCCTGTGCTGGTGTTCTCGAAGGCCGGCAGTAGGCGGACAGCCAAGTCATGAGCCAAGTGAAGCAGCTCATTATCGTAACCTTCAAAGCCCACCTTGCCAAACGGATGCTTTGGGTCAGTCAGCAGGATGTGAGCTGAGATAAGGCTTCCCAAAATCCTTCAGAGAAAAATACAATATTATACTAGAGGCAGGTTTGGATTTTTCCATTAATATCATTTCAGACTTCAAATTAAACATATCAAAATTACTTTAGAAATCACTAAAGTTTTACTTTGTTATTACCTGATTTTGTTAAATCATACCTTCCCAATAAAACTAAACTTGATCAGATTGGGTGGGAAATTAATGTTTGTCTTACTTCTCTAAATATTTGTGTATTTGAAGCAAGTTTGTTCACAGTGTTTATTAAGTTAATTGAGTATATTCAGAAAGTGAGAGCAGTCATCTGTCAATTTAACCTGGACAAATTCAGTGAAGGACCAAAGATAAATGACTGTTTGTACCCTGGAACCAGTTGTGAGCATAAATATATACACATAGATGCCGCCTCTGACGCTGCTGTCCATTGGAACGATACGTCAACGCGGCCGCCATCTTGGGTCGGGGCCCTGTCTACTTACTGCATTAACAGAGGCAGAGGTCTATAACCATTAAAATCGCCATAACTCACTGAATATTCAACCGATTTTCAAGCCGTTTGGTTTATTATAAATGTCAGATATATATTTATGATACAACAACAACAAAAATGTATATATATATATATTTTTATATTAAACATACACTTCTATACTCAGACACACACCCACATGCATACACTGAAATTTGTTCTACAAGGGTCTGACTGCTTGTCAGACGTATACCGTATGTCCATGGTCAGAAACCCCGACCCAAGGTGGCGGCCGTGTTGCCTGACAAGCCCGAATGCGGCATCTACGTGTATATATCTATGGTTGTGAGGGTTATTACAGAGAATGATGCAGGTTTTGTGTATTCAACGTTCTGAATTCCTGGGACAGAGATGTATATTAAATATCTACAAATCAAAAACTGTTCATTAAAAGCATGTTTATCAGTGGATCCCCAGAAAACCACAGAAGCCACTGAATGAAAAAAGCAGCAATATTTTTTACCTGATGTTTGCCTCAAAAACTTGCACAGTTGAGTCCTTGTCAAAAGATACAGTATCTATAACCAGCTTGACGGCTCTCTGGAATTCTGTCACATTGCCCAGCACCTGCAGAGAAACACCACGTTATGTAACCACTGTTTACGTACAAGCTGCATCATCATGTCTGTCACCATCATTACAGATCAGAACTACAGGTTTTCAGTGTGATAATAAATGACAGAATATGTTTATGTACAAAGATTTTTGAGGGGCTTCATTTTCCTAAGCATGTAGCTTGTGAGTGTGGAGAGGTGAAGGATAGGAGGCCTCTGGTGCTGACAGCACTGACAGGCAGTGTAGAAGATCTGCTCCACCTGACTCAGTGTCAGAGGAGGTCTGACGGTGGCAGGAAACCCACAAGTTACTACAGAAGAAATGTTAACCACTAGACCACCGTGTGTGTGAATGTAGGCCAAAGCACTTCTGCAAAACACACTCATGGTTGAAAATGAAAAGGTTTACATGCGCCAAATGCCACTAGTAATAAAAATCAGTAGCAAACTGAAAAGACGCAGTAAGTGAGTGTAACTTACCAACAGAGTGTCTAAGGTATCAATCAGTGTAAGGGAGTAGTTTCCCAACACGTCATTTATGTTGATGTTTGACCTGAAATGAAAGCAGTGAAACCGATACAGTGTTACTGTACATAAGTGTGAAGAAAAAAGTAAACCGATATGAGGTTAAAATCTTATACAAGCAGATGAGTCAGAATTTCAGAACAATTGTAAATGTGATTCTTTTTCTTTTTCCATTTACATTCTTCCCATGATGTCTTATACCGTGAATAAATCAGGGTTTGTGAGAGTATTAAAACAATCATCAAAGCCTGGTTGTTCTCTATTTTTACATTGACTAGTCACTTCAGTATCTGACATTATTTTCTCCACTAGTTAAAACTGTTAGGCAACAGTAAGAAATTTACCACCACAAATCAAAAAGCAATAGACGGACACACATCGTTATTTTGATCTGGAGCGCTCATGCATCCCTTTCTCTGCTGAGGACATGGGTTTCAAGCCACCAAGGTTTGCAGTCTGTCTGTATATATCTAGCTCTGTCCCCCATTATGAGAAGAGAAGACTGACATTTTTTTTTGCCTCAGAAGAAATCCAGTGCAATCGACTGTATTTAGGTGGCAGAAAAAATAGAGAGAGGCTCTAGAGAGGCTGATATCAGACATGGAGATAGAGACATAAGGTCTGGGTGGCATAATGTACCTTAACCTCACCTAACCCCACAGTGATTGTATTAGTGCTAACTAACAAGAAAACAGTTATGCCTGATTGTCGAAGATAGCCATTAGATGACACACCCAAATCAGTCAGAGTGCTCATTATTTCTATCGTGCATTTCAGTTTCTATATTCTGCAGAAGTGAATAAAGTGCATGGATGTGAGAACTATACAAATGCACACTGAAGCCAACGCTGCAAAACTGCCACAGAGAAACTGAAAAACCAGAACAGTATTTCAATTCATTTGGATATGAAGACAGTTTATGCAACTGCTGGACTTTGGGGGATTATCACAGACACTCCTACTTTATTTTTTGTCTTTTCAAAAGGGATTTTTTGACATTCTGTTAATTTTCTGAAGAAATAACAACAAACATATTTATGTTGATGAGATCTGATTAAATCCATTAACAATTAAATATGGCAATATTATTTGATAGATTGTTAGTAATCAAAATAATAGAAATGAATAATAGAAATAAAACAGCAAACAAACATCTATGCAGAACTTAATATACTACTTTTACTTGTATTGACCAAATACCTTAAAATATTTTGTGACATGTGACAAAGAAAAGGTGGAAATACAAGATGCAGGAATGAAACTTTACAGGAACCAAATTCAAAAATGGGCGTGGTCAGACCCATAGGTGCTGTGAGGTCATCTCTAAAATGTACTAATGACACTCATGTGTTGAAATGTCAACATGTTCGTGTTATCATACTGCTTAAGATGAGTAAAAAAAAAAGATTGCTCATCAAGTAATTTAAAGATTTTTTCAGCAGAAAATGCAACAGTTTAATTTTAATTTATCAGTTTTTGACCTGTCAGCTGTGAAGAGTTAATACGGTTATCTCTGAGTTTTGGACTGTTAGTTAAACTCATTGTAATTGTAGAAGAACATGTCCCTGTGGATTGGATGCAGCCCTTCTTATTTTTTATATTAGATATTAAAATGATGTCTCACTATCCTGATTTAAACAGTTACTTAATGTGATCAAATGGGCCAACAAGTTGTAGGCCTATGTACCTGGACCCTGGTCAGGTGTGTGAGGACAACCTGCTCAGCAGCACTGAGAGCAGCAGGATTACACTACCAGCTAATTTGATTACAAAGTGAACACAAACAGCGCGATCTGAACGGGACAGTTAACATGTAAATGGTTAGTCCAGCGGCGCGTACGGGGCTTTGAATGACTCACGGGTTCAGTACGTCTGGTCCCCTCCCTGCACAGTCAATGGGATTCAGCTCGTCCTCGGGAAAAGCGTATTTCATGTAATTGTCATATCCGAAGTAGAACATTTCTTTGGCCATGCCCTTCATTTTCGCTTTGAGCGCGTTGGGGAAGGAGCTGTACCTCCGGACGTACTCGTCCTTGTTGCTGTCGAAGAAGCTCAGGTAGGATCTCTTGGGTGACTCCTCGTCAGCCTTTGAACAGGTGGTCGCCGTCTCGTCATATTGGTGTCCGTGTATCCGTTGGGACCACGAGTTACCGCCCGGGTCGGTCCCTTTCTCGTCCCTGAACAACAAGTCCAGTTTGTGCAAATTGAAACTGAGGTGGAAGTTGAACCCCCAGCTAACGTTATGTCCCAAACCGAAGGCTAGCCACAGCACACAGCTGAGGGACAGTCTCAGTACGACTAGACCAACTACTATTGACCTCCATTGCATCTTTGCCCCGGTTCGTTGTTACAACGCATAATTTTTTAAGTCCACACACGCCAACAGGGGAGACGGACGAAGGAGGAATCCTCTGGTTGTCAGGCTAAACTACAAACACTCACAGAGGCGTAGTGATTCCACTTCACACGCTTCCTGTCAACAAAACCAGCCCCTCCCAGATCCCGAGCTGTGATTGGTCATTCCCTTGTGTCGTCACTCGGAGAGTGAGGCAGACTCGCCCGCTGATTGGCTGCAGAGCTGCCAGTCACCATTGCGTCTCGTGGCAATCCTGACGTGTCTGAATTTAACTTCTGCGCCAATAGAAAATAGACACAAGCGTGAAGAGATTATCGGTTCAGGGCTCAGGTTCAGAGGTAGGTAGATACTGTATCACTGGACACAAGGGGCTGGAAGATTTAAGAGATAGCCTACATCTATTCAGGACGAGAGAATGTCTATTGAAATAACATATGAAAAAGGACACCAGGGATTTATATGTGGTTGAACAAGTTTACACGACCTAGTCAATGCCAATGCGAGACCAATTTCAAGACCATTAGCCTACTGTTTAGTTTTAGTTTAGTTTATTATGGATCCCCATTAGTCCTCACCTTGGTAAGGACTATTCTTCCTGGGGTTCCTGTATTCAGTACCAGTACTCATAATAATTATGTTGGCTTGATATTTACATTATTCCTCAGCTAAAAAAAAAACAAACATTTTATAGAAAATCTAAACCTTAATTGAAACAAAGTTTGGATTGAACGGAAGAACACAGCAAAATAACCTGCTAAATTCTTCTACTGTTGACACTGGTGCAACCCAGTTTTGCAGGTGGTTAGGCTACTACAGGTGGTTACTACACAAGCATACACAAGTTATTGAATTAAATTACATAAACCAAAGTGAGTGAACGACAGAGAGACATTTACGGTTAAAAAAAAATGTCTTCAGGAAAAATCTTTCGAGTCCAGCTCGACCAGGACCTTGAAAATGTGGTCCATTTGGACCAAGACCGGTCTTGAGTACTACAACACTACTCACTAGACAGTGGTGGTGAACTTTTAAATGACTGTTGATAAAAGTAGGCCTACTTGGTATTTCATGAGGGAGGTTTACTGCAGACAGTGCCACTCAACTCAAAGCTACAGACTCCCTGTTAATACAAGATGATAGGTGTAATAAGGCCACATCTGTGCATGTATAACATAGATCTGAAACCCCTCTCATCACTTTCATACACAATGCACCACTTGTGGAAAAGGTATACAAAGCAGTATAAATCAAATTTGTTTATGCATTTTTTTTATTTATACTACATATTAACATTTTTGCATGAGGTGCACTTTCTGAAAACAAATGTTCCACCTGCAGAGGTATTTCCACTTCATCAGACCTCCTCTCAGAACTGTGTGAGTATATACACAACCTGAACCTGACTGACTTCTCTGTTGTGTGTTATGAATACATGAGCACAGGTAAAAGCCCATGAACGAGCACAACCCAGGTGTAATCAGCCAGGTAATTCAAAACCCCTGTGTACGTGTGCAGGGCCTTGTCTTTATATTATGGTGCCGCATTTGAATACTTCTTCCCAACACTGACTGTTATTCTTCTGTGACTGATGCAGAAAGGTGAGGTACAAATAACAGGACAACTGTCTAAATTAAAAAGCATGCCTTTTTATTTCTTGAATGTATTGAAGTGGTGTGTTTTTAGTCTACCCAGGTGGGCACACCTTGCATGCTGCTTTGCTTCAGAGGTGAGAGACATTGCACAAGGCACTTTAAATTCTGCCACTCTGTCAGCATAGAGGCAGCACAAAGGACATCATTCCACTGAGGCTACTTACAAACAGAGGCCGATATGAACCACACAACCCTGTACAGCTTTACTTTTAGTACATTCAGACTTTAAATAGAATCATATACTCATACACGCACATCTCACACCAGTAAAAATCATATTAGCTTGATATTTGTACAGACCTGCTCAAATTGATGTGCTTCAATGCACAATTTTTCTAAAACAGGCATGTCTTTGAAAGGAGAAAACCTGATTGAGCTAAGGGTGACAGTCATCAGAGCAGAGCTAAACACAAATGTGAAAACCTGCATGTCCACATCAGCCATCTCCTGGCATCATGATCCGACTGTGTGAAGAGTTAATGACAGTTGCCATTATGCAAGGCCTGTTTTGACAGAAGAAACCCTCCTTGAAGAGTGTGTAGTTCTGCACCCATGATTAGTTCTACAAACCGCTGGGTATCATCAACTGGGTAATGCCTGAAGGGTGAGAGTCGGTTCTCGGTCCGGGTTAAAGTACAGCTTCACAGGACGTATAATGCCAATTACATTCCTAAAAATTTGGTACCAGAAATTCATTTTTAGTAGTGCATTGTCAGAGTTTGTGAAATTCTCACAAAGTGAAGGGCAGGGGGTAGGGGGGGGGGGGGGGGGGGGGGGGCTTTGTATGACACAGGCAGAACAGTGCAACATGTGAGCTGAAGATACAACTGTACATCATCGCAGAGTGATGAAGGTGTGGCATGACAGTAACATGGCAAACACAGCTGGCAAGACAGCTCCTGCAGTTTCAGCTCCTCTGCGATTTTGAGTGCTGGATGAGCCACTGAAGCGTGATATCTGGAATCAAGAGAAGCTCAGAGTCAGTCTGACACATTTGTGACTTGCAACAAACATTATTGGTAGTTTGACAAACTGTTTTAGCAACACTGAACCGCATTTATTTTAAAGTACTATACCATCACAGAGAGAGAGAGAGAAATTAAATAAAACTGCTAAGCATAGATTATATTGCTTAGCAATTTTAATTCTCCCTGGTGCAATTTTATTCCTTAGATTTGAGATGAGATGCTCCCCTCTGGCAGGAGGAAGCAGTCCATCATGACCAAAACCTCATGGCACAAAAACAACTTCCTCTCCACTGACAAGGGACCATCAACCACTCTGCACCACACACACATGCCCCCACCCACCCACACACACACTCTGCCACCCATCCGTCACCACCTCCAGGATCTGACATAACTGTGGACTGCTGAAGGCCCACCATGAACATCTGCACTGACGTGAATTTAATGTTTACATTGTATATTCCTATGATATGTTATAATATTCTTATGTGTACTGTTGTCTTGTGCTGCAAACTTATGTCATCCACCTTGCCTGTTTTCTTTACCAATCACCAAAACAAATTTCTCATAGCTGTATAACTAAGTTGTATAACTACCTGGCAATAAATCTGACTCTGATTATTTAGGTCTCATTCTTATTTATGTTGTGTTTATAAAATGTACATGTCTAACTTTGCTCTTAAACATACAGTATATTTCTTCTATTTTAAAACAATTAAATAAAATTAATCTAAATAAATGAAAAAAATTAATTATATTCTGTTTCACTCATTTACTAACTCTTTCAACATCACATTTGAACTCCAGCAGGTGGCAGTAACATGCCAATATATGATGAATGCACTAACCAAGGTAGAGCAAGAGTGAAGGCTAGAAAACAGTGCTGGAGGATTTTTTCTTTTTTTTTTTAAGAATCGGCTTTGCAAAGACCTTATGCAGAATTTTTATGAGTAATACCTGGGCTAGCCTAACCATAACTTTACAAGAAAACTCACCAGGGCCTGTCGAAAAGACTATGACGCACATTAGATAGAACATTATTTTGATGTCACGTTGCTGATCAATCTTAGCATCTTTTCAGGAAATATTAAATATAAAAATAAAGATTAAACCTAAAGTAGTGTAAGCAGCTTGAATACAGGTTGGGACTGTATGTGGCCTGAGAGCAAAAACCTGAAGAAAAAGTCTGTAAATCACTCACTGCTACTTGTTAAGCTTATTATTTTGAGCACATAATTAAAAAAAAAAGTGAGGAGGATGTGCCACTCTGTTCCCACAGGAAAAGCTGCAGTGATTTATTCCAACCTACCAATGTTGTCTTTCTCTTTGCAGGAAATTGAATAGCAGCATATCTCTCTGTCCTGAATAGCTGCCAGATTCCTATTAAGAGGAAAAAATGCATGAACAAATATAAGCATGCGTCTAATTCATTCATGTGCAGCTTTCTGTGTATAGCTTCATAAAACTGATGCACATGTTCCTAACTTGACAGTTGAAGGAGACAGAGCCTTGCAATTAAAGGAATAGTTCACCCAAAATTCAATTTTCACTCATTATCTACTCACCCTCATGTGGACTAAGGGCTGGGAGAAGTTTCAGAGTCCTCCGTGCCTTCTCTGAGTTACAGCCGGGCTCTGTGCAGCAGTGCATGTCCATATGACGGTTGCGAACGGAGCTCACTTTTCTTCGTCCAAAAAGACACACCAAAAAAACATCCAAATACCTCCATAATGCTCGTCTGTAATGTCGCTCTTGTATTGAAGCCCCAACATGAGAAATTGTTGCGAAAAAAATTAAATAAATCTATGTTTTCAGCTTGTTTGTAGCGGAAGCTCCCAGTGTTGCTCTGCCGGAATCTTGCGCGATTTGCGGAGCCGTGAACTGGGTGTCAATGCAAATCGCACGAGATTTACACAGACACAGGCAAAGCAGTGAACTGAGACACTGGGAGCTTCCGCTACAAACAAGCTTAAAACATATACTTATTGAATTTTTTTCAGAACTATTTCTCATGTTGGGGCTTCAATACAAGAGGGACATTACAGACGAGCACTATGGAGGTATTTGGATGTTTTTTTGGTGTCTTTTTGGATGAAGAAAAGTGAGTTCCGTTCGCAACCGTCATTTGGACATGCAGTGCTGCGCCGAGCCACCCTGTAACTCAGAGAAGGCACGGAGGACTCTGAAACTTCTCCCAGCCCTTAGTCGACATGAGGGTGAGTAGATAATGAGTGAAATTTGAATTTTGGGTGAACTATCCCTTTAAGTACGACTTAACACAGCTGCAGTTTAACAAAGAAATTCAACCGTCAACAGTATGAGCATAAAACTAGTTCAAATGGTGTGGGATTAAAAGAAACAAAACGAGAAAAGTTGTAATATGAAGAGACAAGACAGATTAAAAAATAAATAAATAAATAAATCCCAAACTATTTGTCCTCTAAACAGGATCATTTTTATGAATCTCTGGTGCAGTTATGATTTGAAAAAAATGACACAACTATATGTTTGGTTGTGTTACAATTAAATGAATCAAGAACTTTGTACCATTTTTGACACTTACATTTTCTCAATGAGCTGCTTTTCATCTAGAGCACTGGGAAGATCCCTTTTGTTGCCGAGCACCAGAACCTACAAAAAAAAAAAACGACAATGGTAACTGAAATCTGCAACTGCAACATGAAAATGCTGACAGAACCCACACAGCATTCTGCATTACTGTTGCAGAGGTAACGCCAAAAAGTTCAAAGCAGTTTCTGGGAACAGACTTACAGGAATTCCTTGCAACTGAGGTTTGTCTAATAAATTATGAAGCTCATTTCTTGATGCTTCCACCTTTTCTCGATCTGCTGCATCAACCATGTACCTAAAAGTGAGCAACATTGAAACAGAGAGTAAGATAGAGTTTTGCATACTCACGGTTGCACAGCTGAATGTTTCTTTTATTTAAATGAGCATCTTATTTATTCATGTCAAAAGACAGACCTTGGATACTTACACGATTGCATTAACGCCCCGACAGTAGCGCTCCCACATGCTCCTGAACCTCGGCTGGCCTCCTATATCCCAGATCTACAGGAATAAGGGCACATCAGCACATGAGCTCCCAACTTCCAAATGTCACTAACAATGTAATAATCACCTCCTGTGAAACTGAAGGCAATTTCACTGTAAAAATTAGAGATTCACCTTGATGGTGACATTTCCTTTGGCGACCTTCCTCATATTGAACCCGACTGTAGGGATCATGTCTTCACTGAAATGCCCAGACTGAAAGGACAGACAATAGCAAAAGTCATTTCAAACTTAATAAAAATATGTACATCCACAATAGATTAATTAGGCCCAGGTAGCGTGGACCCCTGGGCCTTATGCAGGAAACCACTGCTGTCTGTTCCTCCACTCTCTCTCTTCTCTCCCCGTTTCCACACCTTCACTCTGTTCATCTAAATCAGGGGTCTTCAACGTTTTTCAGGCCAAGGACCCCCAAACTAATGGAGGGATGAAGCAGGGACCCCCTACTGAAGTTGTGTATTATATTAAACTGGGCCCAGTACCTTGTATAAACATACCCTAGATACAAATACTAAGCTATTCAAGCAATACACAGGTTCATATATTCATGTTTTTATTTTAAAGGTACAGTGAGTAGGGTGGCCCTGCCACTGTCATTTATAAACATACCTTCTTATATCAATAATGTCTGTCAATTAGATGATAATCATGAATACAAGGCTATTCCAATTGACATTTTTATTTAAGCATAAATGTGGAAACAAAATTGTCTAATCAACCAAAACCCCCTAGGGGTCACAGACCCCCTGTTGAAAACCTCTGATCTAAATGCATGCACACACACTCACATACATAGACATCTTTACATATTTATTGTTATACATGTCTTGCCGGTTCTATATTTATGTATTTTTAACTATGGCCTGCCCTGTGTCAGTAGTGGCAAATTAAACTTCATATGTATATGTACAGTACAGTGACAATAAAGACTTTGAACTAAAAAAAAAAGGCAAAAATGCATAAAACTAGTAATTATCAGTTCATACAGGATGTGGTGGACTTACTATCATCTTGAAATACAAAACTCACTATCATCAAAACCAGATTGAAGAAGAGTTTAAAATCCTTATTGTAAAAGGTTTAGGGATTATAGATATGTCATAGAAAGTAATGATGATATGATTTAGAGCAGGGGTCTCCAATGTTTTCAGGCCAAGAACCCCCAAACTGATGGAGAGATGGAGCAGGGACCCCCCTACTGTATAATGTGTAAAGCTGTGTTTTATAATAAACTGGCCCCAGTGCCAGGTATAAACTTGTTATTGTGCATTCAATACAAAGCTATTCACATAATACACAGGTTCATATTCATGTTTTCATTTTAAACATGTACAGGTACAGTGAGTAGGGGGCCGTGCCACTGCCATTTATAAACAGACCTTGTTAACTGATACCAATGCCAATATCATGCATGATAATCTGTTCTTGACCTATTTATTTTAAACATAAATGAGAAAACAAAAAAAAAATTTGAGAAAATTGTCTAAACAACCAAATATTTGGCGACCCCCGTGCAGTACCGCTGCGGACCCCCTAGGGGTCACAGACCCCCTGTTGAAGACCTCTGATTTACAGTAGAGTCATATAACTGAGTTTGTATAGCTGTGTCCAATCTTATGAAAAAGCATGTGTTGGTTGGAAAAGCAAAAAGGGTAAACAAACACATAATAAATAGTTTTACACAAACAAGCCAAGTGATAAAATACTGTCTCCACATGTTGTGTCTGTTAGCAGACTGCAGTGGGAGTCAGCACAGGGGCATTCCCCATGTTCTGTCTGCGTGCTCTCTGCTCCCTGCATGTCTGCCGGCGCACACGCATTTCACAGCACAGCACATGACTGGGCCCAGTCACCTGACGCAGCTAAGTGGAAATTAGTGCAGCGGTCTTATGACCGAAGAAGGAGGAACCACCCCCATGCTAAGCATTCACACACACACAGTCGCTGGCGAACCGGACAGTTTTTCACACTCTCTTCAACATGAAGGAAGGAGAAGAGACATGTCCCAACCCCACAAAACTCACTTCCTCCTCAGACACCCTCAGACGCTCTGCCTGCACAGACCTTCTGTTTCTGTGGGATCTCAAATGTCAATGTTTGTTCGGTGACTAAGTTCAACATGAACAGTAATGGAAAAAGAAATACTTTATTGAATTAGACCAGACCTGCAGCTTACAATTATGATCAATCTGCTGATTATTTTATTGATTCATCATTAGTATCAGTAGAAACTGCTTGTCCCAATTTCCTTCAGTCTCATTGACATCTTCAGAGGACCTGTTCGTCAAACCAAAACAGATATTCAGTTCACAATGATTTAAAAAACCACAAACAAGTACAAGATCCTCTGAAGCAAGAAGCTAGAACCAACATATGATCACTTTTTTTTTTTACTGTGCCTGATTGATAATCCATTGTTTACGCTTTAGTAGAAATATGTTTCCAGTGGTGTTGAATCTAAATTCCTACCAGTGCAGGGAAACATGTTGAAACAGCCACAGGCCTGAAACTTAGGAGGACATGACAATATTAGAATTCGAGGATTTCAGTGACATGTGAGGAATTGCTGATGTACTATATTTTACAGCACACCAAATACAGAAGAGAATATTCTTGTGCACCAAGGCTCTGCACCAATGACACGCAGTCAGACTGCACCTGCAACCAGTAAAACTCCATTTGATTGGTTGGAGATGGGAAGTGATGAGCGAAGGAGGAAGGAAGCATTATGTGCACCATCACCACTAACTGATAACAACTCTAGTATTAACCCAAGAGAAGTTTCTCACAGCATGCTGCCTACAGCCATTAGCCAAGAGCATTGCTCCACCACGAACGCCGTGTTTGAGAAACTCCTGTAAAGTTGCACAACAACAAAAAATGTCCAAACACAAAACCCAACAGAGATGTGCTCCTCAGCCTCAGGCGCAGGAGTTACAACACACACGTGTCATTTTAAGCATCCAAAGCAGCTACAGAGGTAAATCTGACATGGTTACAGGCTGCAGAAAGAACAACGACAAGTTGTGTTAATACACTGTTAATAGAAATGTTAAAACGCAGTGACCACATGGGCTCTTGATGAATACATGTTTATATTTTGATTTGCAGTAGAGGTCAGTGTGTGTGTGTGATGTTATTATTACTCCTCTCAGCACATTTTGAACTGTCATTATCACTATCTGTTGCACTTTGTAGTTTGGCCTTGGTGTCTCGCACTCTCTCTGTGTTTCCACAGATCCACTGGAGCTCTATCTCCCTGCACTAGGGATGTCACGATTACTTGTGTTCACAATTAATCATGGTATTAAACACCACAATTAATTAATCATAAAGATTCCTAAATACTGTCACTTTCCAAAAAAGATGACGTTCGAACCATATCGGTAGATGTGCGTCCAAAAAAAGGTACATAATGTAACATTGAATTGGTAGGAATTTAAATGTTAGCATGTCATTTGTAATTTAATGAAAACAAAACAAAAAAAGGATTAACATAAACGTAAAACAGACAATTTATGACCTGGATATTTCAAACGTTTCCCCTGGGAGATTATATTAATTGATACTTGAAATATTTTGTGTAAACAATGAGTAATGTAATTATATTTTGACTATATTTGATTGGACACATTCATAGTGTTGTGAAATTAATTCATGCATAATAATCGTAATACCGTGATTATTTCTGACAATAATCGTACCAAGAAAATGTATAATCGTGACATCCCTACCCTGCACCAACCGCTGCCCCCCTTCCCCTGCTGTTAGACCGGCCTGCCCTCCCTTCCCATGAACCAGTCTGCCATCCAGTCCTCCCATTAAGCTGGCCTGCTCTCCCTGCCTTCCCTCCCACCAGAAGCTGCCTCCATCAGCTCCTGTTAACATTTCCATGCTTTCCACATTCTCTGTTATAAACTGTTTTCTTGTCTATAACAACATCTATTGCACGGCTGCCCGTCCTGGGTGAGGGATCCCTCCTCTGTTGCTCACCCTGAGGTTTCTCAGATTTTTCCCTGTTAAAAGGGTTTTCCATGGAGTTTTTCCTCAGTCGATGTGAGGGTCTAAGGGCAGAGGATGTTGTTATGATGCCATGTAAATCCCTTTGAGACAAACTGTTTGTAAACGGGCTATACAAATAAAATTACCTTGCCTTGCCATTATGGTTAACATGTTTTCCAGTGATTTCCCTGGTGACAGTTTGGTATAACATGTATGTCACGTGTGTGTGTTTAGCATGCTATACAATCACAACACAAGCACCACTTAGCTCACGAGCAGCTAGCTCAGGTGACTTGGTGACACGGATTCAGTTTCAAGTGTGTGCGTGTGTGTGTGTTTGTGTGGATGCTGATGCGTTACGTCAGTCTTTTGGAGCCACAACAACAACACAGCCCTAGCTCGGTAGCTATTATCCCATTATTAGCGGTAATGTAGTGGTATTAGCAGCAGCACTGCCCCTAGCCAGGTGGCTAGCAGCAGCAGCAGCAGCAGCAGCAGCTGAGGACTTACAGCGATCACGTTAACAAATGTAGTTTTCCCCGAGTACTGGAGGCCGACCAGCGTCAGCTCCATCTCCTCCTTCCAGAACAGAGACCTGAACCAGTCCAGCAGCCGGTTTATGAGCGCCAGCATCTTGAGCTCGGTGTTCACGCTGCCCTGCGCTTCTGTCTCGGCTCTCCCTCCCTGTCAGATGTGGCGTTTTCCAGCCAGGCAGCGGAGGAAGGGAAGTGGGACGCAGGCAGCAGCTGTCATATGACCAGCAGCCTGGCCACAAACCCCACAAACACGTGCCCGACAGCGCCCCCCGCAGGCACACAGGCTCCCACACCACCCACTTACAAGGGCTGGACCCCCTCCCTCCGTGGACAGTGGTTCAGTAGCAACCGTCCATGGTAGCAACCAGTTTTCATTACAAAAACACAGGCTTGGTGTTTTCTTTATGTCAAGTGTGGAGTGTTGTTAAAGGGATAGTTCAACATTTTTGGAAAATTCGCCTATTGCCATAATCCCTGCTACAGTGGAGTAGGTTCATTACCTATAATTGTCCGTGCATTTTGTTTTGAGATCAGCGGGGCAGAGACGCGAGCTGCTCAGTGAACACAATGGAGGTGAACGGTTCAGCTCCCCTGTCCCTCATCAAACTCATTAAAATACACAATCCAAAAACTCCAAAACGCTTTCATGGACAAGTTTTGACCTGCACATTCACCACACTATAATAATCATGTAGAGTATTGATGTAGCATTATGACCGATGAAGCAAATACTCAGAACTACTTGTGCTTTTGAAGTCACTCTGCCGAGCAGCCATGTCTGGAATGTAGTTCCGGCTACGCGTTTGCCTTGAAAACAACTTTTTGATGAGGGACAGGGAAGCTGTAGTACCGTTCACCTCCATTGTGTTCACTGAGCGTCTCCTATGACTATGGGATTATGGCAATAGGCACATTTGCCCAAATGTTGAACTATCCCTTTAATGTAAGTGACATCCAGTTACTCATTTACTCAAATACTCATTTAATCCTGCTTTATAACTCTACCACATTTTATGAGAACATTTCTATTGCATACCTCACCTGAATTCAATATACAAAAGTAGACAAAAACAAAGAACAAAAGTAAAAATGCATACAGTATTCAATTAAAAGTTTTACATATTGACATGGTTTAATAACAAGCTGTTGTGATGCTCTAACAATATTTTATAGCATGTGAGCTTTTCAGGGAGTCGTTTTCTTATTCATGTTCCCTGTGATAACCATGAGTAACCTGATACACTAGATTACTGATTGTGCTCATTTTGACCTTATTATCATTATCATACAGTATTTACAGATAGTGGAAAACTGATTCTTGCTGAGTTTTTTCTATTTCTGCATTGCATTAGTTTTAATCCTCTACAATACTGAGTAGCACTACTGGACCCGGGAAGTGTGTTAACAGGGAGGGAACAGGTGCTGGTCTTCAGCTTCCAGTCCAGGCCTAACCCATCAGAGATCAACGCTGGGGCCGTCATTCATTAAGCTGTATCTCCAATCTCACCAGGTTTCACTGTTGACCAGGTGCTCTGACTCTGTACGTGACATCAACACTGTGAGATGTAGCATGTATCTAATTAGACTCTTTTGTTGTTGTTGCTGTTTTAACAAATATGGATCACATTTCCCACGAGGAGTTCATCAGAACTGTTGCTGTCCTTGCTTTCACCCTGAATGAAGACCTGGAGTCCACTCTCCTCCTTTGACAGTTGATAGTCATCAGTGTTAGTGGCGAGGGTGAAGACAGGATTTTTATCTGAGGCAGAGGGAATAAAAACAATACCATGTTACTGTATAATTCACTGCCCACTTCACTAGCCTATATTCTTAACACCACACTGTAAGTCTGTGATTGTAGGTATTTGAAGTGAAAGTCCACTACGGACCAGGTTTAGATTTATCTTTATTGTGCTTTTCATTGAAATATTAAATGTCAATTTGTATGTACAAATGTTCTTCAAAAAATGTTGCTTTCAAATGCATATGTTGATTGGTAGTCTGAGTGATTTGATTAATGTGACATTTTTGACGCTGATCAACAGGAAAGGATCCCTCAGTATGACCTGACCACTTCACAAATCCTGATGAGAGTTTGAGCAGTTTTTCAAAGCAGCACAGGGGAAATGTCCAAGAGACAACGCGTCAGACTTGTCTCTTTCTGGCTCACCACATGGAGATGTGCGTGACATTTAATTTAGCTGTAGTCCAAATGATGCTGACTTTTCACATCCCCCCTCCCCTGACTTGTGGTTTTCAGTCACATTTCTGCAGAGCGGGGTAGAGTTTTTCTTTGTGGTGTACATTTAACAATGATAATGACTCACAGAAAGTTGTATCATCCACAGAAGAGAACAATCAATGTGCAATTACCCAATGCTATGGCTTCTAAAAGTAACTGGCTGCATCACTGAGTTGAATTATCCCTTTAACAGTGAAGCAAGGATGTTCAGCTTTTAACATTAAAGGTCCAGTGTGTAAAATGGGGGTAAAACGGTGATACCTAGCATTCAGATTCTAGATTACAGATGGTGACTGAAAAAGTGACGGTGGCCTCCGAGGACAAAAAAAAACGTGTTTACCATGACTGGGACAACTGGGAGTATTTCAGGAGCTTCAGTAGCTTTTGGTAGCAGGAGAATATGCCTGCTGTTTTCTACTCCTTCTTTCCTATATATATATATATATATATATATATATATATATATATATAGGCCTATATATATATACATATCGACATCTTGCACCGCCAGCCAGAGAGCACGTTTTGCAAGTTTTTGCATTCATAAGAAGAAGGCAGAAGGAAAGAAGAGTAGAAAACAGCAGGCATATTCTCCTATATATATACTATAATAGATAGATAGATAGATAGATAGATAGATAGATAGATAGATAGATAGATAGATAGATAGATAGATAGATAGATAGATAGATAGATAGATAGATAGATATACTGTATATTTAAACATGTATATATAAAATAATAATTAATTACTGTATAAGGCTACGAAAACCAAACAAATTTCATTTTATTTTATAGCGATTATACACTTATACAAATATACAGTAAGTATATGCCAATAAACCCTGCCAACACACTGGACCTTTAATCTAGTTTACAGTTCATTTCTATTGTTACTGATTGTGATAAGTAGTAGCTTTAGTGTTCGGTTTCAGCCACATGAATTTGACTCTGATTTCTTTAATCATGTCAGTGTTTTATTCAATGAAACCTACATGTCTTAGATGTCTGAGTGAAATTTACTTACTCGCTTTGATCCTCCTCAGTTTCTTTATACTGACAAAGAACAGAAACAGAAGGAGGCTGAGAGACACCAAAAGGAAGCTGATGTAAACAATCAGGTGAATGGGGTCTCCACCTTTACTGTGCATCATCGCTGAAATATCACAGCAGAGTCACATTAGTTCACTTCAGTATGTTGTCATTATGCAAAAGTGTAGAAGGAGAACAAAAGTGCTACTGGTGAAGATAGCTGCAGGGGCCATGCCTGGTCTATGTACCTTGTACAGCACAAACTGAGTCATGGGTTCGGTTTCCTGGAGAGAGTTCAGCAAGTCCAAGCACACTGCACCTAGAAACTGTACTGTTAATGTACATTGTTGGTTGTTTATGGAGAGTTGTTATTATAATAGAACTCATTTGAATGGGTCTTACTGTTTCCATGGTTTGCAGAGTGTGTCCTTCACATCAAAATAGGCCTTTTCAGGGCATGGCAGATTTCCAACTGTGGAAGTGCCTGCATTGATAGGTAGCAGGTAGTTAGCTTGTTTGTGTTTAATGCTGATTAGCAATTGTCAGAAAACTATGGTGAACACGGTTACCACCATATCCTCCTCACATGAATGTGACAGCTGACTAAAATTGCATTAAAGGGATAGTTCAACATTTTGGCAAATTGCCCCATTGCCATAAACCCTATAGTCATAGCAGTAGGTTCGTTACCTTTAATTGTCAGTGCA
The DNA here is from genome assembly GCF_905171665.1 of Trachurus trachurus. NCBI lineage: Eukaryota > Metazoa > Chordata > Actinopteri > Carangiformes > Carangidae > Trachurus > Trachurus trachurus. Next base: position 29,655,047 of record NC_139896.1, read on the forward strand.
AGCTATTTTTAGAACGGCCGAGCTGAGCCGCGAGCTGCTCAGAGCTACACTACAGAGGCTAAGACAGTGTTTTTCAACCTTGGGGTCGGGACCCCATGTGGGGTCTCCTGAAATTCAAATGGGGTCGTCTGAAATGTCTAGTAATTGTTGAAAAAAAAAATTACTGATAAAAATAAAAAAAATAAAATAATTATTACCATACTCTTTTTAAAATTATGATTGAAAACACCACACACAATCTTAAACAGCTTTATTCTATACTTTAACTTTCTTGAATATAAATCGAGTTCAAATAAAATGCAGCATATAAAAATATTTGAGCTGGCCCTCCAAAAAAATGGGGGTCGCCAAAAATTTGTCATGTGAAAATGGGCTCACGAGTCAAGAAAGGTTGGGAACCACTGGGCTAAGGGGATTTCTTGGTTTCCCTCATCAAACTCATCAAATACACAATCCAAAAACTCCAAAACACTCTCGTGGACAAGTTGTGACCTGCACGTTCACCACACTATGAGATAATAACAGAACATTATGAGACAGAGTTGTTTTCGAGGAAAATTCATGCAAAACCGCTGATGCGCGTTCCCGTGGGGGGCAGTTTTAAAGTAACGAACCTACTGCTATGACTATAGGGATAATGGCAATGGGCCAATTTGCCAAAATATTGAACTATCCCTTTAATATTTAACTACTGTACTACTGTCTGACTTCCCTGAGATAAACGTCTGACCTGCAGACTCATGTCAATCAGTTCACCTTTGCATCTCCAGTTTAGCAAGATTCTCTAATAAGCTCTTCATGTTTTATTATTATGGGCTAGCCCACATTATCATTAACTACGTTTCTGATCCTGATTGTGTGTGAACTGGCACTTCAAATATTTTGCACACTGAGAATATATCATGTAGTTAAAGGGGTTGTGGGTGTTAATCCAACCTGCATACCTTTGTCAAACACTTCATTTCCAATTGCACATCCCATTAAAACATCCATACTCACAGTGTGAGTGCTTCCACTTGTTACACCAGATCTGTGCCAGATGCATATAACTTTGAGACTAACTAGCTGTTGTAACAATGTATTAGTTCAACACAGTCCCACCTGCTGTGGTTAGTTCCTCCCTTGTGACGTTCTTATTTTCCACACAAGCAGAGCAGACATCATCGGAACACAGGAAACCAAGGGGACATGAGCATTTTGTGTCTGTGGTCAGCGTACATTTCTCAGCGTAGGCTGTAGGCAGATGAGAATAAAAAAAACACATTTCAGGTGTTGACTGTGTCTTTTGTCCAGTTTCTTAAATGTATTGTCTATGTTAGTGGCAGATGGATTACATTTTTCTCTATTAAAATCAAACATTTTATTGATAGTGTAAACCTTACCATGTTGGCATGACTGACACTCCTCACATCTGTCAAAGAATGTGTACTCATCTGAGAAGGAGCCATCAACACAGTGTCCACACACAGTTTTCTTTGTCTTAGAACAAGGGATCAACACATAATGACCTTCAAAACAAGAAACAGATGTAATCAGTGTCAAAAACATGGAAAATATTCATTTCTCAACTTATATCACAAACACGTGAACTACTGGTTAAATCAAGAAATTTAACAGAAACACATTTTATGTCATTATTTCAAAATTAAGAATTATTATCATTATCATTATTCTACAATATATCTTACCTGGGGGGCACATGTCACAGCACCGCTCTTCAATGGCAATCTGTCCATCATTACAGTCTATACCATATCCTATAGTCCAAATACTCAGGGCATATACAGCTGCCAGCACACACCTCAGAGGAACCATTATTACCAGATGTTTGTCTGTGCTGCCAGATTTTATCTGAGTTGCCTGCTGACGTCACTGAGATGTGGTTAACAAGCTGAGAGACTGCGGAGGCATTTGAGTAGTTGGAAGGAAGTGAAAGACCACCAGCAGTGATAGTTTCATAAAGGTAGACATACACGGAATAATGATTTGATATTTCCATATTTTATTTGAACCAGTGTGACTTTATATATCCTTGTAATTTTTGTTTTTTTGTTAAATTTTTTATTTCATTCGTTTAAAGCCAGACATTTAGTTGGTCTTCAGGAGGGAAGCCTGGTTAATGATCATTAAAAGGAGAGGAGTCATTCAGGAGACATCCCCTTGTGACTTCTATTATGGATCTATTTGTCAAGGTTTTTCCAGTAGCGTATGTCGATGGTTGAGACGTTGTTTTCAGTTCAGCTTTGAGACACCTCAGCACAACTTGGGGATAAAACAGATGACATTTATCTGCTCTCTGCACACCCAACATGCGCAACAATAGAGCTTTAGCGGTGGTTTGTGGTGTGGTTTAGATACATGTGTGAACACGCGTCAGATTGGGATCTATAGGCAACTTTCTCTTGTTAAAGGGTCAGTTCACATGAATAGCTGGGGGGAAAACCTGGGTGGTGTCCACTCATTCAGACAGATGTATCTGCATTTAGAGAGGCACAAAGAGTGATGATATGATTTACATCTACTGTTGGAAACTGTTGGTTAACACTATTTGAAAATCAAAACTATAATTGAAAGAGTTTATGGAAAGATATAAGATATAAGACTATTATTTATTGATTCCACTCATAGGAAATGTAGGTGTTACAACAGCAACCACAAGGCAAACAGGTAAACAAGGTAAAGGAAATATACAAAAAGAGAGAGCACTCTAGTATTGTACATAGAGCAGGGGTAGGGGACACTGGGGATGGTTGTAACTCATCACTTTCACCAATAAGGGATAACATTAGAGTTATGTGATCAATGTCATGTGTACCCACTCACTCGCTGACATTGCTAGGTTTTACAGCCAAAAAACATTATTTAGGTCATAATATTTTGGACCAAGTCTAAATTTTGACTAGTATCGATACTGTTGAAGTTTGAATTAGGTAATTTGTATAAGATGGTTCTTAGTTAAATGTGAGTCATTTAATTAATGTTTATTTCAAACTGCCATGCTGGTACAGCTAGTCAAACAGTGACTGACAGGGGTGGGGATGTGACACAAAACAACTTGTTTTATTAAGTGTCACTAAGTGTCAACCATCTTTCCTGGAATTATAGCCTACATGAATTATTAGCTGCTTCTGACCTCTTGCTGAAGGTTTCCATTCATACATGTTCACCTTTCATCTGTATTATCAGAATAATGTTCTTTAAGAAGCCTTCTAATGTTAGGATCCACAACACTGTCACTGTTCTTCATTAAACCATCAGTGATGAGTTCTTTTTGTATACTGAACCATAGAAAGATGCTTTAGTGTTGGAACATGCACAATAAACTTACATAGATGCACGTTTTTTTGGTTTGGTCTTATCTTTTAGTATATAATCTCACTGTTACAATTGACCCCAGGTTGTGTTACAACCTAGGTTGTAACAGTGGCACTCCTTGCATTTGACATCAAATTGTGAATTCTTTGATATACTTTGAGAAGTTTAAGGCATTGCTATTTGTAGTGGACAAATGAGGGTACTGTGTCAAAATTTGAGAGCCCTACCATGAACACTATGCAAGTTATGGGAGCTGAGACAAAAAGTGTTACAACCACCCCCGGTCTCTCCTGGAAGGGCCAGAATTTTTCTCAACAGACACCTTGGGGGCCGAACATTCAAATAGGCCTACAGTATAGAGAAATACCGTATAAAAGGTAAACTAGTAGAACTCGGGGCCGGACTGGAAGGTTTAGAGAGTACACAGCGCGCGCGCGCGTGTGTGTTAATACCATAGACTGTCCAAACTAAAGAAAAAGATCTCCGCACACTTGGATCTATGCAATTCCACTTGAATTGCATAGATCCAAGTGCGGAGATCTTTTTCTTCAGTTTGGACACTTTTGATGCCTCCAGCACCTTAGCCAAGAACCAGCCGGGTGAAGCGGCAGCCCCCCTTTTTGCAAATACCATAGACTGTAAAAAAAATATGGACGTAGCGTCCGTGACGTCACCCATTGGTTTTGGGGAGTCGTTTTTGTGACTCAAATATGGCGGCCTGAACAGCGCCATGTTGGATTTACCGGCCGAGAACCCGCCCACTGGCCTCGAAGCAGTTGTCTCCGGACCTGTCACTCAATGTTTCCGCGCCCTAATGGGCTTTATGCACAGCTCCACTACTTCCTGAACTTAAGGCTGCTCTTTTATTTCCTGTCTTACATTATTGGACAAACTGATTAATCCAGGTGTGTCTGAGTAGTCACAATGGCCAGACACACCTGGATTAATCAGTTTGTCCAATAATGTGAGACAGGAAATAAAGGAGCAGCATTAAGTTCAGGAAGTAGTGGAGCTGTGCATAGAGCCCATTGGCGAGAATTTAAAACCTAATAATAGTAAAACGGTAGAGTTAAAAAAGAAAAGAAAATTCACCCCCCTCAGAGTGTGTGCGGGGGTAGAAACTATCAGTTGAGACCAAAAAACGTGATGGCACCAGGCTTTGATCATGTTTATTGAGGATGTAAAATCGGCGATTTTAACTTGAGGGTCTATGGAGAATGCTGCCTTCTGACACCAGCCCCCAGTGGCAGCCGAGAGGATTGCAGTTTTTTGAACGCGGAAGTGAGCTTCACTACTTCACAACTCCCCCCTTGGTTAATACACAATAAAACAATATTATCAGCATTAAACACAATGCTGCCAAAAGCTCCCTCAGTGCTCTCTCTTCAGTTAATTCACAATCAAATAGCACATGAAACCGTGATGATCAGTCTGACAGTGAATACTGAACATGACATTAAAAAGTCAGGAAACTCGAGCACAAGTATCTGAATATGACTCAGCCTGGTCCCTGGGAAACTCATAGCCTATGAAGTGAAGACAATACATGCAATAAAAGTTTTCCTCAAATTTTCAGCAGCATCCCCCCAAAGGTCTGTGCAACAAGGGCCAGGAGATGAAAAACCAAACATGTAATATCATTCAGTTTAATCAAGCAGTTAGCTATGAGTCATGTTGTGAGTAGATTAGCCCTGAGAAGAAACTGTTGCTCAGTCATTTAAAAAAAAGTGTGGTTAATAGACTTGGGGTTTTTTTTTTCCCTCTTCAGAACCGTGCTAAGTGTGCACATGGTACAGTTGAGATTCCTACTGTACATCTTCATCATGGGCTTCTGAGGCTTACAGTAGCCCACGTGCGTGTTTGTGTGTGTTAATCAATGGCCTTTAAACATGTATTGGTTCCAACTCATCACTTGTGAAGATTTTCTGTGTTTCTCTGTTTAATTTCATTGTATGTGGCAACCTGGAGGCATCAGGTGCCATTAAAGCTTTATAGACCTCATGGTCCATGGACTGATCAAAGAATAATTAATGACCTAATCTATAGTTAAAAAAAAAAAAAAATATATATATATATATATATATATATATATATATATATATATATATATATATATATATATATATATATATATATTTGGTTACAACCCGACTGTTGCTGTTGACCTGTTGCTCCAGGTCAACATAACTGAATCATGCTGTGATTAATGTTGTTTGCATACATTTTTGACTGTGGAGCCATTTTGGTTTTTTTAAGTATATTTTTTGGCTTTTCATGCCTTAATTTGATAGGACAGTTGAGAGAGACAGGAAATGGGGAGGCAGAGGGGGGGGGGATGACACGTAGGATAGGGCCGCTTGACACGGGATTCGAACCGGGGCCGCCTGCAGTGAGGACTATATCCTCAATACATGGGGCGGGTGCTCTACCAACTGAGCTAAACACTGCCCCATGTGGAGCCGTCAGGTTTGATTTCACTCTGTAGAAATGTAACAGTTCTCATATCAGATTTTATAGCATGACGGTGACATCAAACCCTGTGTTTTGGAAAATAGATCAAAGGTGGTATCCCCTGGTTGAATTTACAACCCCTCACGACATCACAGCAGCTGCACGACCAAGATGAACAAGATAACCTGCCTCGCTCTCTCTCTCACGCAGAGTTACAGATACACACACGCAGTTTCAACCATACAAAACTTCTGTCAGGATGTGACGTTTGTCTAGTTCTCAAAAGCAGTCACTGTACAACCACAATAGTTGAGGTACTGTCAGAAGCTGGATTTCCCTTCAAAGTTGCTTTGAATGATTGCCATCGGCTGTGTGGGCCGTGCGGTTAGGTCGGTGGAAAAAAACATGTGCTGTCATGGGGCCCAACATGTTGCTTGTCGAAGGTTATGACATTTAATTGTACAGAATATAGATGGCATTGCCTACATAAAAATACCCACCTCTTATTTTAGATCACAACAGTCACTGAACAAACATGATTCAGTTAAAAAGTCGTCATGATCTCAGAACTTTTCAAAAATCTATGGCCGAGAGAGCTCAACACACACAACTAATGACAACACGTGTACAAATACAGTCAATCAGTTCACTAGCAAAGACCAAGCCAATGCAGTACACTGAATGTTAAATGTTTAATGAAAATCTGAAATAATCTAAGTTACGAATGTGTGTGAGGTTAGAAGGCCTTGAAATGTTGTGCGCCCTGACAGAGGGAGACTCAGAATGGCGGTTCCATTGAAGACTATTGACTGAACCTGAAATAAGGGGAAGACACTCAGTTGACCAGGATGGACTGAAGGAGGAGGGTTATTGAAGGAAAGAAAGGGGAAGGAGGGCTGTTTCTGACAAACATGCTTCTGACTTCATGATTGGAAGATATCGATAGCGGTGGGTGGCGCAACAGGTCAAAAAACGAAATCAAAATATAAACATGATTTGCATGCTGCAAATAAAATTTTCAATGCGAATATTCCGGCTGTACTATTGTTGTCAGTTAGATTGCTTAGTCTCTGGTGACATATTGGATGATTTTATGATCACTTGCCATTCATTTCTTACATATAGCTCCTTTAACACCTTAATACCCATTATTACAAACACATGTGCATTTTTTGTGTGTATTTGGAGCTCATGTGACACCGAATTGATGGAGGTGTTTTCTGCAATTTTAGCTAAGAACAAACAACTGTTGAGAGAACTGATTACAACAACAAAAAATCTAACAAAGCTGTACACTATTATCACATGAAATAGCACATGTAAATGTAAAAATGTACCTGCAATCTGGAGGAAATATAACATCCTGTTTGCTGCTAGTTCAACTGCACTCATGCTGTCTTGACTTTCATTCTGACCATACTGAGGATACATCACAGGCACAGTCCACACACATGATCATAGGACATTTAAACCATGTTTTATTATAGTTTCTTATCACATGTATCAAATGATTTTTTTTTACAGAGTGGTTGTCACTATTTTGCCTGAGTAAACTAATCATCATGTATGCAGTGGTCTGCTGCAGCAGTGGTAGCTCAGCGAGGGACAAGAAGAGACTAAACAAGCTCTGTCCTGAACTGGACTGCTCTCGGCTCTATCAAGGAGGTGGGTGAAGGAGGATGCTGGCCAAGTTGTCATCTGTCATAAACACAATCCCTCTCACCCCCTGCATGAGACTGTGGGAAACCCAAGCAACAGACTGCTGTATCCAGACTGCTCAACACCAAAATCACCCCTGCACTCTGGACTCCCATATTCGTACTGTTGTACTAATGACCTGGGATTTTGCACTAATTAATCATTTCTTTTCAACTCCACCACAAGCTGTATTTATACAAGGCTTTTTTTTTTTTTGCTTATGTTTATTTTCTGTATATTATTATTCTTATTCTGTATATACACACACACTATATTTTTTGCATGTACAATATCATCAGCCAATGCAATATACAATTTGTACAAAGCTGGACAGTATGTCTTCTGCTATGCTTTTTATTTATTACATTTTCTTTTTACACTCCACTTTGACATGTGGATTTCCCATACACGGGATCACAAAAAAAAGTCTTATCTTAATTTATCTTATCTTAATTGAAAGGGTAGTCATACTGCTGCTCAACTTCGTTCTGCGTAAAGTAGTAACTTTTGCTTTCACTGTCGCTTCCCAACACATGTCATTCAGTGAGTGCAGCCGACAGGTAAAAGGTTTATGTCATGCACATAGTGCTTCTTAGAAACCGCACACTGACTTCCTTAGTCACACACATTTACTGAAAGTCTTTGCATGAATTGTTTCCAGTGCAAGAGATGCTCATTCTCTGTTGGTATAACCTATATACAATAATACTAATTCATATGTAGATTCACACATTCTCAGGGCACAAGACAAAAAGCATTGTATGTATGCTGCAGTGACAACACAAGTAAAAGATGAACTATAACTAAATAATTATATAACTAAATTTAAGAATGAGATGATGAATAAACAATAATAATGAAAAATTACATATAACCCATAAACAAAGTGCAACAAAATACATCACACTGTGATTACATCAGTGTCTCCCACCTTTGTATAAAAGCTGTATCTATCTGGGATCCTTTGTCACATTCTTTGTCTCCAGGTGGACAAAGATGGACATTTCCCTCTAAACTTTTCAGGTGGTTTCATTTAAACAACAAAAACAGACTTTTGTAAGCACATATTTTTTCATATTTTCTGCTGCTCCAACATATCATAATCAATCCCTCAGATTTATCTAGTGAGCCTTTGAAGGGTGCAACAGGTTTACTGGACTAAACTGTTTGGCTGTATATATCAGACACACATAATTACATAAATAGAAAGATGCTATTTACATTACACTGATGCATCAATATTAACAACAAAAACAGTAATAATAATAGTTCTGGGCTTCTGTATTTTCACAGGTATGATTTTAAACGTAGGAATAGTGGAGGAAGAGTATTTTCACATTTCACAAAGGTGTGGTACTTTTGACCCACCATTATTTCCACAGAGTATTCAGAAAAGCTATTAATAGAATAAATGAGGCAGCCTGGTAAAAGTCAAGACAGAAAAACAGATGAATAAAAAACCAAAGACAGACTTTCATTACTCCTGTAACTATGCTAACGTGGGGGAAAGTCTCCAGTGAGATATAAACAACATGAAAGTCCTCACATTTACACTTTGAATCTTTCCAACGGTTGAAATGAGAACATGAGAGGATGTACTTCTTAGTGGGAGAAAGAAACATATTGACTCCATAAGGGGAACTCCCCCTATACCCACATATAGTGCTGTAAGCAAGTTGTTTTTTTTGTTTTGTTTTTTTAATTTCAGCTTAACAGCACAGGCTCTTCAGTAGTTTGTTTGACTTTATATTGTATTATTTTATCAGTGGTATTGATTGTTTCACTGTATATTTCTCAGAAACTTGTCATTTGCCACATTAAACCATTTCACATGAGGTCATAAGGCTTTGAAAAGCAGCAAAATATATGTAGGCCTATATCTATTTTAGAAAAGATTAACAATGGTATGAGGCATTTAAGGGCATGATCCCTGAGGTCATTATACAAAAATATACATACCCAAATTTGTAATAAATATGAAGGCAAAACAGAAAGTTCAGTATCTGAGTATTATCTTACTAAAGAAGGTATGACTGCTTAAAAACTGTTTGAGACGTTAACTTGAGTTAGTTAAATGACAAATACCAAGGTATGATGCATACAAATCTCTCGGATAACAGAAGTCAAATATTGACCACATTGCAGAATGTTAGTATACAATACAGATACGATCAATCATATTTCTCACGTATCTCTTATATAACCCAACAATGTGTGAGTAACATTGTTCATTTCCTAATTAGGCGATTAAAAAAGAAACATTCACAGTACTAGCTGGCACATCCATGCTGAGCAAAGTTTCACCTCAGGGCTCCGGGTTCAGTTTGAGAGAGGACAGGCTGCCATCACCGATCTCTTCAACAGGCCTCCGGCACATTGAGTCCTTTGCTGAAATCAAACAATAAAGCACAATTCACAAAAATGTTCATGTTTATGCCACACTGCCACATTTACAACCCATAGCACTGATCTTCCAAAGTACCGTGGATATACAAGCCATTAAAAAAAACAGAAAGAACATGTTCCTATTCATAATGAAAAACACTGCAGACAGAAAGTGTGGGTGTTCACTGGAGAGTAATGACTAATCAATGAGTTATCAGTAATGAATGATAAGGTTATCACCCAGGAAATCTAGTTGTACAATTGCCTGCTAAAACTTAGAGGACGCTATCAATACCTTTTCCATATGTGTATGCTAAAAATGAAATTACAGCTTTGAGCTAATTGCCTTCGTTTAGTTGAACTTGTGTTTAATTATGATGTGTTTTGTCACTGGAGCAGTAACTTGTCGGAGTGATGGCACTCCCTCTGGTGGGCAAGAAGCAGTCGGATATCTTAACCCCTGTAATAATGCTAAATGTTGCTTTTACATTGTGTTTATATGAAATTTAAACAACATTTGGACACAGTCAGGCTAATTGTTTCCCTCTGTTCCCAGTCATTGTGCCAAGCTGAGCTTGACTCTAGCTTCATATTGAGCATAGCATATAAGAAGTCAAATACAGCGCATTTCCCAAAGTGTCATGCTATTCCTTCAAAGGCAGCACCAGATTAGTTTTAATGCAGACACATACATGGTCCCGATGGGTTTCTCATGCATGGAGTGATGTGCAGTTTGCAGGTCACAGCAGTCAGAATGATCAGCGCACCAATTGCAAACAGGATGAGGACCAAACCTGTACAATATTTAAAAAAAAAAAGGAAATTACTGCATATCATTTCTTAAATCTGAAATTGCACCATAAAAATACAGCAAGTTTTACCAGTATAGTTGCCTGTGTTGGAAGGAGGAGGAGGCTTTGTGGTGAGGTTGTGTCCTGGATGAGCTGCAGTGGTGGTGGTGGTGGTGTTGGGTGTGCTGATGGTGGTAGTAGTGATGGTGGTGGGATCCCTGTTCTGAGTTGGGGTCTGTTCCTGTCGACAGTTTGGTGTTGAGCATGCAGTGTTGGGTGTAGTGATATCAGGGTTACTCTTCTGCTCATTACAGACGACATCAGAGGTGGTGGTTCCATAGATCTTCACTCCGTATTGACACCTTGGATGAAAAAAAAAAAAAGAATAAATAAATGAGGCTACAAATCACCAACCACTTCAGATGTAGAGTGTGTAAAAAAACAAAAAACACTAGAACATAGAGGACGTACTCTTTCCATTTCCTACATGGCTTGTTGATGGCATTGTTGAAATATCCGTTTTCACATTTTGAACATTCTGACAAAAAGAAGAATACAACGTTAAAAAGATGATATCTTTGACATATCGCATGTAATACTGTGTAGTCACCTCTACCTACTTTTATTTTGTAATCCAAATCCAGCTTCACATTTACAGGTGGAAGTATCTTTACCCCAGGGAACAAAACCCTCACGGCACTGACACTTTGTGTCTGTGTCCTTTGTGCAGCTCTGTTCCATATAGCTCCCCCGATCTGCAACAATCAAAACAAATTTCAACTTATTAAAAAGGAGTTAGTAATGAGCTGCAAGGTTTTGGCTCTATGCGCGGATTCATGAGTGACTGTAATTCTGTTGCCATAAAAAGATTCAACACTTACCTGTTTCACATGCTGTACAATAAAGGCATCTATAGGTATCATGTTCTTCAGGCTGGAATTGTCCTTCAGAACAGATTTGACAATCTCCTTGTTGTGTTCTGAAGTGACCTTGATTATTTATTTTTTTCACAGAATCAAATGAAAAAATGAACTTCAGTCACAGTAACACAGTCACATGATAAAAATGAGGAAGTTACAAAGGTACAGTATAATGAGGAAATTGTTCCAACAGTTTAGAGTTTAAGGATGAAAACTACAGTTCAGCACAAAGAAATTCATACTTCACCTTTTCCACAAGCTGCATCCAAATCTACTGGTAGTTCACAAAATGTCAAAGTGAATATGAGAAATTTGAGCTTATCCATGTCTGACACTTCAATACTGACGAGTGTTTGTTTCCTTTGTGAGACACCACAGACACTGAGAGTGACGAGTGTGTGTCCTCACTTATATAGCTGCCGTGTAAAAAAAAAAAAAAAAAAAAACCTCACAGTTTTAACCAATTAATTCACCAACACTGTTGGCCCAAACTAAAAACAGGGTTAAGAAACATTCATTTAGGGGAAATAATAAGGATGGCAACGGTGTACAGTTTGAAGTCATGCAACTGACATTTAAAACACTTTGGAGGAAACATCTGAATTGTTGTCAGTCTTCTTTGTCACATGGAGTTTGATCAGTTGTTATGGAGAAAGAGATGAAGATGGAGATGTGGCTCTGGAAAATATAAAACTAACAACCTTTGACTAAAGTTTTTTATGAGTGTGCATGTCGGAGAGTGGATTGTGATTTTTCAAAGATACTGAATTATCATGTTTCCTGCTTATAATAGATAATGAACAAATGTATTTTCTCAAAGGCAGCTGTTACACACTGAACTCAACAATAATTCAATAATCCAACAGTCAAGACCTGCCTGTCTTCAATTTTTATATTTGATAATGGCACTGAACCAATGTGTGATTTCATTTGATCAATGCAAAATAAATCATAACATTAAAGGGACAACGAGGAGTTTTGGAAAAGCGAAGCGTTTTCACACTACATTTGTGAGCCTCCGCGCGCACCGTACATTTCTTTGACCGGGCGCAAGACGGACTCATGTTTTCATTCATCAATAATTAAAGTCAGAGGTTCAAAGAGGTTCACATACCACCGTAGTTCCGACCATAAACGGCGATGCGGCTGCGTTATTCTCATGATTCGCAACGAAGGAAACGCTGGTCGGCTCGACCAGCACTTCCGCCACCACTAATAATAACAAAATAACGATAGAGACAGAACGATATATTTATCGAAAATGGGCCCATTAACAAGTGTGGGTAGCGGAGATTCATCCACATTAATGTGAGACTTTTTTATAACCGAATAGAAACTCCTCGTTGTCCCTTTAACATAACTATTTGTTTCATTGCACTTTATTTGTCATAGCAGTATAAAAACTGACAAAGTGATCATGATTTTCCATCTGTGCAGGGACTTTATGAAAGTTCTTCTAGAAACCGTAGGTTATCCTCCATAATGAATCTTTAGAGCTATTTTGATGTGTTCACTTCTAATCTGGGTTTCTTTCAGGACTAACAGGGAAACAGGTAAAAATCTGTCGGTGTCGGAAACTATTCAGTTTTCTGTTTTCTGAACTTGACATGGAGTTAAGGGCAAGTGGAAACAACCACATATTTTGATCATTCTGCAAGATAGAACCACACAAATGCTAAAAAGCTCGCTTCTTGAAAACGGATGCTGAGACACCTCCACATTCTCGGCATCAAATTTTAAACATGTTTTATTGCCATAAGCCAATTTTGCAGACTGGAGAAATAAAAACTGATCTGGAGATAATGGGTATTTAGAGACCAATGTTTTTATGAAATGTAGTTAGCGGTAATCTGGTGGGTGAAGTTTAAAGTAAATATTTATATGTACCCAGATGTTTATCACTGTGAAAGCCCGTCGTTTTAATTTTTTCCATTTTAATAAAAGCACAAAAGTTTGTTTTCTCATCTGTCAGTGATGTAGGAACCTTCTCTAATGGGATTTTGTTCCAGAGACAAAGCAAACAAACACCTCAACCCGTTCCAAAGCTTTGTCAAGGCAGTGGAACTGTAGTGACACACACATTTCCCTTATTTGTTCTTTGATGAGTTTGACATGTACCGCAACAGAGTAAAATGAGTCATTAGTAATCATTTACTGTCTGTTTACGCTGCAGCATATGGTGCAGGCATGCATTTTACATTATATAACAAAATGAAGATGAGCTCAATTGGACATTTGAAAACAACAGGGCTGTTTTTAGATCTTCACTACACCATTGTCATGGCTAAAAGAAGTCATGATGCTGATTATACTGAGATCTACAGACAGATTGAAAAAGAAGATTCATGTTTGACTTGTGGCAAATGTGTAAAAATAAAATACAAGTGTAGGGTCGTGGAAAAAGGACAATCTCACTTAAAGGGATAGTTAAACATTTGTTGCCAAATTGCCATAATCCCTGCTACAGTGGAGTAGGTTCATTACCTATGATTGTCGGTGCATGTTGTTTTGAGATCAGCAGGGCAGAGACGCGAGCTGCTCAGTGAACTAATCAAACTCATCAAATACACAATCCAAAAACTCCAAAACGCTTTCATGGACAAGTTGTGACCTGCACATTTGCCACGCTATAATAATCATGTAGAGTATAATCGATGTAGCATTATGACCAATGAAGTAAATACTCCGAACTACTTGCGCTTTTGAAGTCACTCTGCCGAGCAGCCATGTCTGGAATGTAGCCTAGTTCTGGCTAAGCATTTGCCTTGAAAACAACTCTGTCTCATAATGTAACATTATTATTTCATAAGCATGGTGAATGTGCAGGTCACAACTTGTCCACTAGAGCGTTTTGAAGCTGTTGAATCGTGTATTTGATGATTTTGATGAGGGACAGGGAACCTGTACCGTTCACCTCCATTGTGTTCACTGAGCGACTCGCGTCTCTGCCCCGCTGATCTCAAAACAACATGCACCAACAATTTAAGGAACCTACTCCTCTGACTATGGGATTATGACAATAGGTGAATTTGCCAAAATGTTGAACTATCCCTTTAAAAAACTGAGATAAGGCAGACAAATAAGTGATGAACAAAAGCCCTAACATTTGTCATAACATTATCATGTTCATATCACGATTATTGACACACTTGACACACCCAGGTTGAGGTAACATTTCCATTCCAGCTCTCTGAGTAAAATATAGAAATGAAGATCCTCAGACAGACGGTGAATGGTGTGTGAATGAGTTATTGTTCAGGTTGTTAAATAATCCCACACAGTTTTGATTTATTAATAACAGGAGTTTATATGACACTTCGGTGCTACTGTGCATTATCTTTGTGAGGCTGAGTCCAGTCAACTGCACCACTCCAGTGCCATTCAAAGGATAGATGGTGAATTCTATGTGTCAGCAAAAAATGATCATTGAAAAAAAATTGTCTTTACTGTCACTAGCTAACCGGATTCGTGACAAGACGGCACGCTTTTGCATTTTCTGTTTGTGTTTGCTGTTTTTCCTTTTCTCACACCTTTCAAGGTACCTATAAGCACTCAGGATGTGCTCGGATTTATGCACTTATCTATGCAGCAGCAATTGCAAACAGTTACTTGGAAGTAAAACGTAATATGTGGTTAGCGTAATGTTTTATATTTCCTGTTCCAAAATCCCACGAGCTGTAGCCACAGTAAACACACCATTGCAAGAAATGAGATATATCCTACCGCAGGTCATCATATATGAATCTCTCATGTTCCCTCAGATTAACATTGGTACTTCTTATAATAAGCAACTTGTGTTTGAACCAAATAATAAAACTAAGATAATAAATTCATCTTATTAGCCTACTTACTACGGTCCTATAACATTTACTTTTCTTTATCCTTATCATGAAGGCAGCATTGGCAGCCTCAAGTTAGATGTGAATCCTGATGTGTTTCATGTTAAATCAGACTTTTATCAGGAAATAGCTAACCACACAAATTAGTTCTTAATAAAAGAAAGCATGAGCTGACTTTGGCTTTTTGCTTCTAGGTTAAAGAGTGACTTTGCACCCAGCTCATTATCATGCACCTCACATTTAGTCATCCTGTATCAGTGACTTGCCTCATTGTTTTCAGGTTGCTCATATCTGTCCTATTCTCATGAAAGCAGTATGACTATTGCTTTGATGGATTTCTTCTAGTTCTTCCAAAAACATTCAGTTCACTTAAGAGTATTTGTCAGGATGGGGCATTTGGACAAAATATTCAACTTAAAGGTGGCCGTTATGTGTGGCCACCGGCTGTCTTTTTTCATTGATATCTATTTAATTTGAGTATGTAGGTTTCCATGTGTAGTCTCCGTTCACATTATGTTTCATTTACATTATGGAACCAATGGTTTATGTCTGTACCCCGCTATTGTCTGTGTCGCCTAGCCGGTGTCTAACCCCACCTATTGTCTCATTTTTGAGGTCAGTTATGTTGAGTTAAAGGGATATTTCAACATTTTGGCTAATTCACCATATTGCCAATCCCTATAGTCTTCGTAGGTTCATTACCTTTAGTTGTCAGTGCAAGCTGTTTTTAGATCGGCAGGGCTTTGTAAGTAAATACATTTGTTTTATTAGGCTACTTAAACAATCTCCTCCATATGTGATTTTAAGCTGTAAGAACGTATGATCTCTGTAAGTTTTACCAAATATTCACTGAATAAGGTTATTTTCTTTTTTCCTGTCTTGCTGTCAACCCCTGGCATGTTTATGATTGTATGTTTGTGTATTAATGTTGTAGGCCTATTACACATATATTTTTTTTATTCATTCATGTGTAGTATAGACTAACACACACACATTTAACAAGCCGTTAGCCACTGCCAGCCATTGTTAGCAATGGGTTTTGATAACACTGTTTTACACACAGTGTAGGAAAATGTCCATGGATAATTGAGTGCTATGCACATGGCTGACTAAGTGGGAGATGAAGAAAACAGTAAAATTGGGGTCCAGTGGAGGGCAGTAACACGCCTCGACCAGTCTACTCTGCCGGAAACAACAACTAAGAAGAAGAAACGCCCACGACTGACACTCCTGTAATACGACATGTCGAAAAACAAGCAGGATGAAATGCGGCACTACTGAGCAATACTTGATGTTTAGTTGTTGTTAAAAGAGAAACTGTCACATCAGGCTTCGTCCCAGTAAGTGCAAAGCTGTCACCGTCTTTTGATGTACTACCAGTCTCCCTTTTATCATTAATTTCTAGTTAAACTGGTCTTTAAATTTGGAGGAAAAACCAAAGTAATAACTGTTTTCCATTGTGAAAACAAGGTAAGCTACAGCACTAACCGCAATCTGTTACAGCGGGTTTGTCCAGTGTTCCTGCCCCGAAAAAGCGATGCTGGTCACCGTTTTCTGCGCGCCGAGGGATCGCCCAGAAACCACCTTCGCCCTCGATGTGTCCCCGGACCTGGAGCTGAGAGACTTTGTAGCACTTTGTGAACTGGAGTCAGGAATCCCAGCCGGGGAAATCCAGGTTAGACCCCAGACTCGCCTTAGCCTCGGAGCTAACGGAGCTAACAGCTAGCTAGCCGAGTCGCTAGCATGAATCGGACTTTTGCTGTTTTCATGCACGCGCTGTTGTGAAACTCCAACAACAGACAGAAACGACCGACTCGTGCCCCCAACCGTCACCAACGGCTACGAAGTGTCGGCCTCGTCCGTGAGCAGCGCTGGCCTGGCCCAGGGGCAGCCTTATGTCAAGCTAACTGTTGTCTCGTGGTTACCGAATGAACCATTGTAGCTGCTTATCTTGTTTTACCTAATCACAAAGCTTTGACGCCGCCGTCAATAAACGGTTTTCTAACGGTACTTAGGAGACGGGGCCGCGAGACCTACAGAGTAAAGATCTGTGTTTAATTCTGTTTTGAGTTGAACACACGACTGTATGTTAATTAGTCTATATTTAGCTTTATTGTCCTGTATGTCCATGAGCAGCCACTTGGACACTGTTATTGACGCCTTGAGACGTGGTGCAGTAAATGATGAGCCACTAAATAGTTGTCCAACAAATAGAACTGTTGCATGACATTTCATCAAAACAGCCCCAGCGTCAATGTACAATTTATATTCATGTAATTAGCTTCATATAAAGTATCAGTATGTTCTCAACCATGTGACTCATGTCTGGTAGAGGAACCTTGACTGTGTTATATTTTTACAGTTTTGGTTACTTTTTGTGTTTTATTCTTTTCTGTGTAGTGAGTCACATTTGTTATACATGGAAACACCTATCTGGATCACTTCCATATTTTGGATTCTAGCATAGAGATGACAGCAAAGTACTCTACCATGCTTCATTTGTCAGGGTGCAGGTTGCCTTTAAAAAAACAATGACACGTTCACATAACACAATAATTTTGTAAAATAAACAAATATAATGAAATTCATCATCTTACTGTAGGAGAACTGTAAAGCTGCAACTATCAATTATTTCCATTATCGGCACATTTAACAATTATTTTTCTGTACTCATTGATTATTGCTCAGTCAAATGTTAGAAAGTAGTGAAAATGCCCCTGAGCTCAAGTTGTCCAAATGTTATGCTTAATCATACAAGTTCACTGTGACGAAAACTGGGAAATATGCACATTGAGAGCAGAGATGTTACAGTGTTTTCCTATATTCCATTAACAAAATGTTTAGAGTAGTCAGTAGGTTAATCCATGAGGATTATTGTGTTTCCCACAGTCTAAAATGTACAGACTTCACAATCCAATCCATTACTTCAGCCTGAGAGCACAGGCTTTGAAAGTACCTCCCCTGCTTTCCATTCTTATTATAGAGTGGTATCAGGGTTTCCCGCAGCGCTTTCCTGTTAAGGCGGCCGCCTTAACAACAAAGAGCTGCCGCCTAAACTAACGTTTTAAAAAAATAAAAATGTAGCGATATTCACAGCACACACACACGACGGTGACATTAACGCGCGCCGCCACGTCTGCTCATAGCGCAGCAACAATGCAGCAGCGTCAGGCCGTCACTGAAACGCTCCGTGGAACCGAGACATGACACGGCGCGCCCGGTGTAAAAGTTCTCAGCCCCGGTGACCGCGGCGCTGACGATTGGGGGTG
Organism: Trachurus trachurus; assembly: GCF_905171665.1. NCBI lineage: Eukaryota > Metazoa > Chordata > Actinopteri > Carangiformes > Carangidae > Trachurus > Trachurus trachurus. Next base: position 29,673,715 of record NC_139896.1, read on the forward strand.
AGTCGCGAGCGTCATGGTCTTGGTAGAGCACGGCCGCTGCAGCGACCCTCCGACAGTCCCATCGCTGCGTGTCAATCCCCCCTCTCACTTTCTCTCCGCGCCCCCGTCTCTCTCCAGCTGCCCTTTCAAAATAAATGCATAAAAAGCCAGAGAAAAAAACAAAGTAGGGGAAACACTGCTTTGTTTTCTCTGTCTTTTTATGGTTTAGTAATTCTTTCATTGGTGTAGTAGCAGCGTTCAGTTACCACGAGCGTAGTTGTGACCTGTTGTGATCATAGATGGCATGGCATATGTTTTTTATGCAAGTCCCTTCGAAAAGTCCCAAGACCAGCCAAACTCCTAAAAAAAGCGTGATTTATAGTTCATAACATGGTACTTTTGGCATATGGCACCAGGGCCGTTGCTAGTAATCCTTGGCCCCCTGAAAGTATACTAAAGTGGGCCCCTGCCCCCTGACTTTTCCACTTTTACGTATCTATTATCATTTCTTATTTTGCCTACTTTGTTTTGATGCTAATGCAGCATTACTATGAGTATCAGTCAGGGTCTTATGCAGAATAATTCAGTCATACAAAGATTAGTTTTTGTGGGCCCTACTGGGCGCTGGGCCCCTATAATGATCATCACCTTTCTCCCCTATACAACGGCCCTGTATGGCACTACAGGACCAGTTAAATATAAAACACAATTTTATACAATATACTGTATATAAGTAGGGGGTCCCCGCTCCATCTCTCCATCAGTTTGGGGGTCCTTGGCCTGGAAAACGTTGAAGACCCCTGCTCTACACACCACAGAGAAGCGCATAACAGCAGCGCGCATGGTGAAAGCGAAACTTAATACGGCACACCCCCCCCTCGCCAATCAATCGATCCGCTCGCGCGCGCACATCCCCCCCCCCCCCCCTCACACCACCTTAACTAACACATTTTCTGGGGGAAACACTGGTGGTATGTAATGAAATCTAGTTGTGGGCACGCTGGAAACAGAAAGTGAGAATGATAAATTCCCCTGGTGCATGATAGCAGACAAGTAGCTAACATTAATGTGTTTTTGTAGATCTGTGTTAGAAGTCGTTGTTCCATCATGTATTGGGTTATATTGCCTAGTTATTAAAACTGTGTATTCCATTGAATTAAATGCTGTGTATTTTTCTATGTCCAGATCACATATGTAGAACAGCCCCTGAAAGACCCGACTCGTGCCTTGGGGACCTATGGTGTTAAGGATGGAGATGTGGTGGTGCTTAGGCAGGCAGACAGGAGGCCCCCACCAACTCAGCCAGCCTTCCCAGGTAATACATGTGTTGAAGTTACATGAACCACATCAGGATGGCGGTAGAAGGACAGCAGACACGTATCTCACATGTAAGAATGCTGCTGGTTAGCAAGGTAGACTCGCAGGCATTTTTCAGTATGGAAGCAGTTGGCAATAAAATCGAGATAAACCACTGAAGGTATGAGGAACGTCACAACATTGAAAAGACATATCAGATTAATGCAGTGGTTCCCAACCTTTTTTGGCTTCTGACCCCATTTTGACATCACAAATTGCTGGCCATCAATCAAGATGCGCCAGTTCAGATATTTTTAAATGCTGAATTTTAATTGAACTCGATTTACATTTGAGAAAGTGAAAGTATAGAATACAGTTGTTTAAGATTGTTTGTGGTGTTTTTAATCATAATTTTAAAAGGATAATAATTAGTTGAAAGAATATTTGTATCAGTAATTTTTCTTTTCAATTACTAGACATTTCAGGCGACCCCATTTGAATTCCAGGCGACCCCACGTGGGGTCCCGACCCCAAGGTTGAAAAACACTGGATTAATCTAACAACTGTGTATGAACCAACTTGCCCACCAGAGGCTGCCTTCGTCAGCTCCTCCTCACTGCACTACCCCATTCTCCAAATTATTCCATCTTCCATGTCGATCCCTCCTTTGTCCCTGTTAAGGGTTTTCTTCGTAGTTTTTCCCTCAGTCGATGTGAGGGGCCAAGGGCAGAGGATGTTATGTCGCTGTGTAAAGCCCTTTGAGACAAACTGTTGGGGTGTACAAATAAACTTTCCTTGTCTATTTAATAAGCAGTCTTAGATGCAGTATCTCAACATCTTGTTCTTCATCCTCTACGGCCCTTAGGTCTGCCCCATATCGACTTTCGTTCCATCACAGTCCCAGGCACCTCTTCTTCAAGCGGTCAGCGTAGTGCAATAAGGCCACAGCAACCGGCTCCGCAGCCGCAACCGGCTCCGCAGCCACAGCCGTCGCCACAGCCGTCGCCATCGCAGCCGCAGCCACAGCCGTCGCCATCGCAGCAGCAGCGCCCTGCACAACCTTCCACGCCAACGGCCTTTCGCGGCTCCTCTCCTCAGGGGATGGACGACCCTGCCTTACTCCAGCAGATGCTACTATCCAATCCACATGAACTTTCACTCCTGAAGGAGCGAAACCCACCACTCGCCGAAGCCCTTCTGAGTGGAGACTTGGGTAAGTGGAACAAAAAAACAAAACAAACCACAACATGCCAGGATTTGTTTCTAGTCCTCAGTTTTTGACAACTTATGAGGTGATCGTGTGTGACTTTCTGGTTCCTCAGAGCGTTTCACCAAAGTGCTGTTGGAGCAACAACAGGATCGAGCCAGAAGAGAGCAAGAGCGGATCAGACTCCTCACGGCTGATCCTTTTGACTTGGTTGCCCAGGCAAAGATCGAGGAGGACATCAGGTACTTTCTTCAGCAGTGAAAAATTTGTTGATCATTTTATAAATATCACTGTATTTTCAAAGTAGAGAAGCAACGGCTTCACAGCACACAGGCAACATATTTTTATTCTTATTTAAAAAGCCAAGTGTCTTACCCTTGGATTTGCGCATATTCCAGACAGCACAACGTGGAAGAAAACATGACCATTGCGATGGAGGAGGCCCCAGAAAGCTTTGGGCAGGTGGTTATGCTCTACATCAACTGCAAGGTCAACGGCCACCCTGTGAAAGCTTTTGTTGACTCAGGTAATGAGCATTACATCCTGATCTAAGATGCAGCTACAATTTTGTTTTGGCCAAGAGCCAGAATGGTACTAAAATGTCCGTGCACTGCAGTGTTTCTGTTTCACTGTTGTGGCTCAGCAGGTATTTATGTTGTGACAGTATTGGCTGTTATGTAACTCTCAATGTAATCTTGTGTTTTGTCCAGTGACAGTTTGTACTGTCATCACCTTTTTGCTCAGCAAATAGCATTAAAGTTTACTACACTTTTATCAGTATCATTTACCTTATTGCCACAGATTTTTGACTTGATTGGGTTTTTAATACTTCAGATTTCGTACATTTCATAGAACCTGACGCTCCTTTTTTTTAGGGGCCCAGATGACCATCATGAGCCAAGCATGTGCCGAGCGCTGCAACATCATGCGGCTGGTGGACCGACGCTGGGCCGGGATCGCCAAGGGAGTGGGTACCCAGAAGATCATTGGCAGAGTTCATTTGGGTTGGTGTAATTTATTATTTTAATTTTTTATTTAGTAATAAAAGCAAGTCCAGACTGTGAATGAATGGTTAACATAAAAGCTGGATATTATCTTTGAGGGCACTCCCTGTTCTCTTGCGACCATAGCTATGTTTTTAACATGTACTTTGGAATGATAATCACATTTCTAGGATTTTCTTTTGAAATGTTTGTTAGTAACATTATCAACATTAGTTTAAAGGGATAGTTCAACATTTTGGCAAATTGGCCCATTGCCATAATCTCTATAGTCATAGCAGTAGGTTCGTTACCTTTAATTGTCGGTGCAAGCTATTTTTAGAACGGCGGAGCAGAGCCGCAAGCTCCTCAGAGCTACGCTACGGAGGCTAATGGGATTTCTTGGCTTCCCTCATCAAACTCATCAAATACACAATCCCACAACTCCAAAACGCTCTTGTGGACAAGTTGTGACCTGCACATACACCACGCTATGAGATAACGGAATGTTGTTTTCGAGGCAAGTGCAGAGACTGCTTGCCCAAAAACTGCCCCCGACAGGAATGCGCAGCAGGGGTTTTGCATGAATTAACCTCGAAAACAACTCTGTCTCGTAATGTTCCATTATTATCCCATAGCGTGGTGAATGTGCAGGTCACAACTTGTCCATGAGAGCATTTTGGAGTTGTTGGATTGTGTATCAGTTTGATGAGGGAAACCAAGAAATCCCATTAGCCTCCGTAGCATAGCTCTGAGCAGCTTGCGGCTCTGCTCCGCCGTTCTAAAGATAGCTCACACCAACAATTGGTAAGGTAAAGGTAATGAACCTGCTCCTAAGACTATAGAGATTATGGCAATAGGCCAATTTGCCAAAATGTTGAACTATCCCTTTAACTCTAAATGCATTGAAGAAGATACAGTCTTCCTACAGATATTCATAGCTACTGTAAGTCGAAATAAATTACCATCAAAACTGTGTTGTCACAGGTTGTTGTGCTCTGAAGGTAGAATCATTCTCCCGCACTTGGTGTTTTCCTTCAGTGACATCTATATTCATTCCTGTATGTGACGTTTTAGTGGAGCATAAATGTTGTCGTCTCACCTCCTCATTTAGCTCAGGTCCAGATAGAGGGGGACTTCCTTCCCTGCTCTTTCTCCATTTTGGAGGACCAACCCATGGACATGCTGCTGGGCCTGGATATGCTGAAGAGACACCAGGTGTGAGCCCCTTTTTATCTGATCAGTGTGCAGGACTGAACAAGACTGTACGGAGTTACATACATTCATTCAAACTTTAATACCTTGAGGTAGAGACCTCAGTTACAGTTTAGCCGAGCAAAGGATAGGTGAAAAGCTCTTAGACACAAGAATGTTGAGCTTACATGAAAGCATCAGGAAACACAAACACAATAAAATCAAAAAAGGTGCCAAGAAATGAAGAATAGATTAAAAAATAGCACTGTACAGATCAGCTAAAACAAAAGCAACTGGAAGTAAAGCGATGTAAGGGCCTTAAAAATAAAAATGAATAAAGTGTTTCCATTTGTTGTCCATATTATACTCGATGTACAGAAAATAAGAAATACAACCCAGGTTCAGTATTTGCTCTGTTCTTCCTCCAGTGTTCGATCGACCTGAAGAAGAGCGTGCTTCTAATAGGCACCACAGGCACCGAGACTTGCTTCCTGTCTGAAGCGGAGCTGCCTGAGTGTGCCCGCCTGGCGTACGGAGCAGAGGGGCGTGAAGATGCCCGTCCAGATGAGATGGCTGACAGAGAACTGGCAGAAGCGCTTCAGAGATCCATACAAGAAAGCGGTAAGACAGCTGCCCCTCCTCCCCCCACAGCCCTGCACTGCAGCCTGGTTTTCATTGAGCTTTGTTCAGCTCAGTTACAACTACATTTGCATGTGCCACTTAAAGCTTCTTACTCTCAACCTCATTTATGAAGTCATCTGGATTTTCAGTCATATGATCATCTCATGTCATCACTACAGCAGATTAAATGTGCTTTGGAATAAGGTCAGGGCGGGTCACTGAAAGCTTTTGGGCCCGATATAAGCATGATGTGTATAAAAAAGAGAAGACAAATCAGTTCTTGGCTGAAATCAAGCTTTTGGGGCTTAAAGGGAAACGGTAATGATTTAGTTTAACTTAGTTTCTGTATCATAACTATAGATAAAACACCTCTATATGACAGTAACCAGGGCAGATAAGCCGACATGCCACAGAGCTGCTTTCTGTGTGCTTTAAAACCTCTGCAGAGGATCTTCCAATTGATCTTCAGCCCATACCACCTGCCCATGGTGTGTATGATGAAGTTGGTGCATTAACACATATATTTCCAGACAAAGAGTCATCTCAGTTTGGACGGGTGAATTGAGCCAGATTTAGTGCAGATGGATCTGAGGAAGTGTGAGACCGGCACTTGAAGCCACCTACAAAGACAAATAGGAAGGAATATGTAATGCTAATTATATCCCGGCAATACATTACACAGACCATGAAATAAACATTTATTTGGCAAGATATCATAGCAGCAGCAGAACAAAAATGGATTGTAATTCTCAAAGAAATTGAATAATTTCCTCATTCTTATCCAGTATGATTTTTTCATCCAAAAAATCAAAAATCGTGTCTTGCCATTTTATGAACATGAGAAAATAAGTTCATAGTCGTAAGATCTGAATTATATCATCTGGGCTTAAAGGGATAGTTCAGCCTTTTTGTGTGGGGTTGTATGAGCTACAAATGCCCATTAAATACACTAGATGCAGTAGAAAGTTCTCTGCCCCACCCACCACTGAGAAACACCGGTGCATCGCTCTGCACCGAGACACAGGCAATACACAGTAGCTCATACAACCCCACTTCAAAAAAGCTGAACTAAACCTTTAAGTGTCCTTAAACCGCTGATACAGATTGAGTGAGAAGTAATAGGGATGATGCTCTCCATGTGTATGCTTGAACAATGGCTGAAGATCCCTGCAGAGTGCTGCTATACTAATGATAAAAACACCATTACTAAGTCATTTCAATAGCTCCCAGAGTCTCAGTCACACCAAGCACAGTCAGTTGTTTATTATATTATACTATACTATTTTATATTCTCAAAGCTTTCTAATGATCATAAGATGGTTGTTTGTCATGTTACAGGAAGCTGTGGGATTGATGGTACACATCAGTCAGACTGCTTGCTCCAACACAAACTTGCAATGTGTGTGATTTTAAATATAAAGTTGATAGAGTTAATGGTAATTGTTTTCTGAAGGAAGTCTCTTCTTTTATGGGGTATTTGATTAAATGGGTCCAAAAACATTTTAGTTCCATTGGCAGAATCAGACAGACTGTATTCATGAGGTCTTGTTTTTGCTTCGATATGGCCAAACATAATCATAGGTTTCCCTTTAACGCTTTTCAAGGCTCACGTAAACATTAGTGCAACTGCCACAGGAAGCCACAGCAGAGCTGAGACGCAGTCAGTCGGCCGACAGTCTCTCACTCACGTCCAAAGTGATTTTTACTAAAGTCCTGAAGCAATCTCATTTGGGGGGTTGGGATTATTATCATAGATTGACCTCTGTATCAGGACACAGGCTCAAGTTGGGGTGTGTTTTTTGTTTTGTTTTTGGATGACACTTTTCACATCTGTGTGTGTGAAAAGGCTGATAGGTTGGTGCATGCCCTGTGTGTGTGACTGCTAACTTTCTCCGTCCCTTTGCATGATGTGTGTGGTGTGTGCCCTAACCCCTGAGCAGGACAGCACTGATGCATTTGGAGACAGCTGGAGAGGGCCCTACCAACCAGGTACTGCAAAATCACAAGTCCATTGCCAGTGCTAAGTCCATTGCTGTTGATTTCTTTTACTTTGCTGTTATTTTGCTGCTGGATCGGTTAGTTGATGTTGTATTTTTGCATTTTTTATGTGTGTACATAGAACTGTTAAAGTGGGAAAAAAAATAGCACATGTAACAAACGATATAAACGATTCTCGAGTATTTCAAGTTTCATTATTGACAGTTTTTATGAAAATGCACATTAGTCAAAGTGATGCTCCCAGACAAGAGTCATACACGTTCCAGCTGTTTAATTCCCAGTTATATTTTCTCTTACAATAGACACTGCAGATGGACAAACTACCTCACCACAGCCCCCACCATTCACATTACCCAGAACCTTAGACCAAATGTCCTCATCCACCTCCCCCTCCCAAAACCCTTCCTCTGGCCCGCCCCAGACCCTGGATCGCTCTCAGTCTGCCCCGGCCGCCATGGAGCAGGCCTCGGCACCCGGGCGGAGCCAGGACCCGCCCGGCTTTCAGGAGCCGCTCCGGCCTCCCACCCCACCAGAGGCCGCCGGCTCGGCAGCTCATCAGGTCCAGCCTCACCCTCTGCCTGTCCACAGCGACTCTGAAGTGCCCCGCGTACCCAGTCCCTCCTCGGACACCCCCCCGCCGCGCGCCCCTCCCGCCGACATGCCTACGTTACCGCAGCGTCCGGAGGGCGAGGCGCTTTGTACAGCCACAGACGGTGACGCTGAATCATTGGAGGTAGCAAACAGCTCCGCGCCCCCCCACCCAGAGGAACTTTCCCCCGTTCAGCCCATGGAGCAGGAGATGGCCGAGTCCGACGAGGCCGACGCCACCGAAGCCTGCCCGAGCGTCCCTAGCCAATGTGACTCGGTGGAAATGGAGTCCCCCCCCTCCTCCCACGCCGCGGCGGCCTCGGAGAGGGACCAGCCCGAAGGAGAGCGCTGCTCCAGCTCCGACAGCATCCCCTCGCTGGCCGCCGCCCTGATGGAGCTCCACGAGCTGCTCGTGTCCAACAACCGACAGAACCGCAGCACCTCCTGCTCCCCCTCGCACCCGTTCAGACAGGACCCTGACGAAGCGGCCCCCGAGCCGCACACCCCGACCCCCGAAACCCCCCAGCCCGCCCCATCTACTGCCATTACAGCTGGTGAAGAACCAAGCGATGCCAAAGCCAACCAAGCTGCTGCCGCGTCCGACGAGGGACCGTCGAAGTCTCCCGCGCCCGACCCGTCTGGCCAGGACGAGCATCCCGGCGGAGACGCAGCAGAACCCGCGGAGGAGCAAGGGCCGCCGGAGCACCCCGCCTGCTCTGGGGAGAGGGGGGCAGACGGATGTGGCTTAGACGGAGCCAACAACACCTGCAATTCTCAGCCTAAGCCCAGTGAGGGTCCCCCCGATCCGGCGGGGAGCCTGGAGTTCAGGGAACCTCCCGAGGGGCAGCAGGGGCGAGGGGTCGCAGACGGACAAGCCTCTGGCACCAACTCCCCGGACACTCTGGGCCTCCAGACTGAGCAGACTTTCCTCAGCCCGCTGTCCATGGCGGTGGGCTCGCCTGAGGAAGTCTCGAGCACCTCACCGCCCTCCGCCCCCGCCCCAACTCTCGCTCCAGCCCCGCAGCCCACATCCGCAGCCCCTCTCCCCCCGTCTCCGCATCCCTTTATAGAACAATTTCCAGCTGAGCACATCCAGAGAATCCAGGCAGCGGGCTTCTCTGCAAGGGAGGCTGCAGAGGCACTGGAGCAAGCCGACGGGGTGGTGGAGCTGGCCCTGCTGGCGCTACTAGCCCGCAGCATCACTGTGCCCACCTAGACTCATGACCACTCATGCGAGTCCCCCAGCCTCCTCCCCCCAAACTCAGCATCTGTCTTATTTATACCTTGTTACTGATCCAGATGTCTCAGTCCCTTTTTAACAGGGAGCACGTATACACACAGGGAAACGCTGTCTCTTGGTTTGTCGTACAGAATATCCGAGAACAAACAGGACAACTGGTATTACTTTTCTGGATATAACAGATATGTGAGGTGTGTTTGCATGCAGATGTTTTGGGTGCCCACCCATTTCATTGGTTTTTAGAGATTTGGTATAATAGATTGATTTTTTTTTCTTTTTGTTTTGTTCGTCCAACATTGACATATTATTAAATGCCCAGTGTGTGACTGGTTCTTATAATTCCCCCTTTGGCATCTTATAAACTATTATTATGCAAGACTACAATTTGTGGAGCAACCATAAGATTATCTCAGACTGGAGTAGCTCTTCTGCTGCTCCCTATGGCAGACTAACACCATCTGGTCAGCTTTAGATCACTCAGCACTGACATGGATATATGAAAGGAACCCCTTCAATTCACTTATCACAACCCACTTATAGAGAAACAACATTGTGGGAACTGCTGCAGTTTGGAAGGGTTGATTTTTTTTTTTTTTTTTTTGCTCAAGTTTACAAATCATTTCTGCAGTAATGTGGAAACCCCCAAATTCACAGCCATCATCAGTGAAATATCAAGTGTGTTTATTGAAGTATGATCATAGATGGAGTTTTTTTCTTCCCAAAATCAGTATGTGTATTACAGAAGGTATCTTGTACTGTATGTATCATTCTCCAGTTTGAAAGTCTTACCATGTGTAGATGACAAAAAAAAAGGTTTGTAGCTACTGTTCAAAAAGTCCATTTTGTGTCAAATCATCATAGTGCGTGTGCTCATACCTTTAAAAAAACAAAAAAAACATCCATTTTCATTTTCTAATCTGTTCCAATATGGCCATTTGCGACTGTCAAATGTTTTTGTCAGTGCGTCATATATCAAGGATTTTAATGGCTTTGAGTCATATACCAACAATGTTCAGGCAGATTGAATTATTTACTTTTATCTTGTATGAAAATTTTAAATTGCAAATAAAATGGAACTAGTATTTGTACATTATCTGTCATCGGTCATTTTCAAAAACACCAAACAACTGATGGTTGCTCTAAACAACTATCACCCCTCCTCCCTTCATTCACTCAGGTGTTGCACTCCCCCCTGGCTCACATCAGAAAATAAAGTCTATCTCTCCCAGGGGCGCACTAATATATATTTTAAATCTTTGGCTGCAAGATAAAAAACTGCATGAATCTCACAAGAGCTCACACCTCTGGTGGTGCTGAGCTATCATATAAACAAAAAACATTGACAGTTCCTTCATCTGAGTAAACTGTAACTAGTAAACTGCACACTTAAAGGGATAGTTGAACATTTTGGCAAATTGGCCCATTGCCATAATCCCTATAGTTTTAGGAGTAGGTTCGTTACCTTTATTTGTCAGTGCAAGCTGTTTTTAGAACGGCCGAGCCGAGCCGCGAGCTGCTCAGAGCTATGCTATGGAGGCTAATGGGATTTCTTGGTTTCCCTCATCAAACTCATGAAATACACAATCCAACACAACCTAATACACTATAAAGCGCTCCACAGACTCCATTACTCGCAAGAAAAGCTACATAAATTTTACCCTGATGTCCCACCAACATGTAACCGATGTAAATCCTCGATAGGTACCCTAGCACATTCATTCTGGACATGTAATAAACTTCATTTATTTTTGGAATTGTTTTTTTCAATCTTTTTCTAAGACTTTTGGTAAGAATCTGGCACCAAACACTCACAGTTGCCATTCTAGGGGCCACAAATGTCCTTTCTTCTGTTAATAAATTTGAAAGAAGAGCAGTTCAATTTGGGATGGTGATAAAAAGCTGATTTTACGAGTGTGGAGAAGGGACTCTGTGCCTATGATTCATGGATGGGAGAACTGTCAAACACTTTATATCTGGAGAGACTGAGATTCTACAATGAAGATAGAGGGGATACGTTTGATAAAACATGGGACCCAGTACTGAATTACCTTAAAAGTGTGAGCCCGTATACTAGCTATTGTACAAAAGAGTACAAACGAGAGTACGATTTTGTATATATTATGTACCAACTTATTTATTTTATTATTTTTTATATTCTGTTTGTAGTAGATACCCATTTTATGACCATGAAATATCGTTGTAACGCTTGATGTGCTGTGTTCTTTCCTCTCTTTTTTTTCTTTTTTCTTCTCTTCTCTTTTCCTCTACTTATTTTTTCTCTCTTTTTTCTTTATTTTATTTCATTTTTCATTTTTCTCATTGAAAATCAATAAACATATTACTAAAGAAAGAAAAAAAAAACACAATCCAACAACTCCAAAACGCTCTCGTGGACAACGCTATCACGCTATGAGATAATGGGCCGTTACAAGACGGAGTTAGAGGCAAATGCAGAGACTGCTCTCTGACAGGAAGGCGCTTCAGCTGTTTTGCATGAATTTACTTCGAAAACAACTCCGTCTTGTAACGTTCCGTGAAACTCTGGTTTGTGTGAGGAAAAAAAACACACCTGACTCTAGTTGTAGTGATTGAGTCAGAGGGTATTTAATCTGAGTGATTGGGAGGGAGGGCAAAGAGGTCAGACAGACACTTGCATGCATGCTGCAGTTGCATTGTCAATAATCTGCACTCCCACTTTGGAAATGGTCATGTTGTGAGTAGTTTGATATCACAAATGTCAGCGATGAAGACAGGAGAGCAGCTTTCCTCAGATGTCCCCGCCCTGGACAGCAGGAGCCCTGAGGGGAGCACTGACTCCCTGAACCAGCTTGAGGATGGAGGCAGGTAAATGGAACATGGTGCAGCTAGAACAGTCAGGTCATATTTGTCTTTACTTAAGATAATGGCAATAAAACATCTCTGTCCTGTCCCTGTCCTAGTCCCCCTTTGGACTCTTCCTCTGCAATCAGAGCAGTGGCCTTGAAGAACACATGGGATCTGGGCAAAATACACACAGTCCCCAAGCTGTTCTCTGTCCCCAGCTTGTTAGATGAAGAGGGAACTTGTTCAGAGGGGTAAGAGATGCTATAAACCTGCACTTTTTAATGTGGACATTAAACTTAAAGGGATATTTCAACATTTTAGCAAATTCACCTATTGCCATAATCCGTATAATTTTAGGAGTAGGTTTGTTACTTTTAATTGTCAGTGCAAGCTGTTTTAGATCGGTGGGGCAGAACGTGAGCTGCTCAGCTAACGCAACGGAGGCGCCCAGTATTTCCCCTCATCAAACAAAAGAGCACTCTTCGTGGACAAGTTGTGACCTGCACATTCGCCACGTTATGAAATCATTACCACACATGAAGCAAATGCTCAGAACTGCTTGCTCTTTTGAAGTCTCTCAATTTCCCTACGGGGACAAATAAAAACTACTACTACAAAAGTGAATTTGCCAAAATGTTGAAATATCCCTTTAATATGACTTTCCAGAGAGGAGGAGGAGGAGGAGGAGCCGAGCATATCGTTCCAGTCCAAGTATATCCATATCTGTAAGTTGACCTTTCTGCTCAAGGCCTTGTGTCTTTTGGTGTTGACACTCCTAGAAACTGTTAACAGCCCTGACTGACTATCTGCCGCACTCTGCTCTGCAGTCCCTCTGTATCAGGACTACTGTCTGCAGGCGCTGAGGGATGACCTGCACCGGCTCAACAAGAGCTTTGTGTCTGAGCTGATAAGGCCTCAGTGTCTGCAGGGAGTGCAGTCCCGTCTCATCGCTCGGTCTAAGTCCCCTAGATCAGACTGCCCTGCTGAATTGATCTCGCCCTCGCCTCCGCCCCACCCTGTCAGGGTGACTCCATGTACACTGTGGCAAGAGCTGGACGAGGTGAAGGCGTCCGGCCTGATCAACGCACTGACCTCCAGAGAAATTCGCCTTCAGGAGGTGTGGAAAGCTTCTTAATTCACACGGGATATTTCAGACATTGGACTAATTTTGAGATCATATGAAATGATGCCCCCCTACCCCTTTTTTATATTAAAGAATGAGCAAGACAAGTGTAGGAGTGATTACCACAGGAACTGGAGAAAACACTTGACCAAAAATCAGGATTTATCGTCTCATCCTGCTGATGATGTGATGTGTTACTGCTGGATGTCAGATATGCAGGATGTAACCTATTGTTAATACTGCAAATATTAGCTGTATTAGCTCCTGCAACAAGCATGTCAACATTTAATGTTTACCTTTGGCTTTAATTTCAAGCTTCTTAGTTTAGCATTTCACACTCATTCTGCACTGGGTTGCAATATTGACATAAATCTCAGTACGTATCTCGGTTCTGGACCCTTCTATACTGAAACAAATATGTATAATATGATGGTTGTCTTTCTTTACTGTCAATCAATCCCATGAAATGACCAAAACCAATGACTGACTTCCCTGCTCTGCATGGGTCTCAGCACCACAGCCGTTCAGTCTTCTCTTCTAAACACTGGTCACCAACATATTTTAGAGCTGGTCACTTCAGTTTTTAGGAATTTCTACTCAAACAGGAGTTAGCTACTCGTGAAGTTCACTGCCACTATAATATAGCAAAGAGGAAGGCTCTTTCTCGGGCTTTGGCTATAGACAACATTTATCAGGACAAGTTAAATTCTTGTTTTAGTTTTTCATTGGCTTTTGAAGATGAACAACAGATGATCCCTAGCGTATCCTTAAAGTTTCAGTGTCACATTAAGATTATCCAGAGATGGTAATTTTCTTGCTCCCTCTCATTTTGTCCTTACAAAGTCAATGTTTGAGTTAATTGGATCTGAGGCGTCATACCTGAGGAGCCTGGGAGTTGCTGTCAATCATTTCCATGCATCAAAAGCACTGAAACGGACCCTGTCTGGAATGGAGCATCACACTCTATTCTCCAACATCCGTCGAGTCACGGCAGCCAGCGAGAAGTGAGTTCCCACAAACACTGCTGCTTCTGTTTTTGGTCTGGTGATGCTGATGCTGAGCCAGAGCCAATCCTCCTTCTTTTTCTTTCTCCTTGCTTCTACTACTTTCTTCTTCTAGGTTTCTCATGGATCTAGAGATGCGGCTGGGAGAGAGTGTGTTGATGTGTCAGGTTGGAGACATCGTGCTGCAGCACTGCCCTGAGTTTGGCTCTCTCTATGTGCCCTATGTGACTAACATGATGTACCAGGAGGCCCTCGTCAACCAGCTGCTGTAAGTCCCCGCTCTGTGATCAACACCACAGAACACACTCCACACACACCACCAACTCCTCACGAGACATATCCACTCTCTTTCAAGGCAGCAGAACAGACACTTTCTGTCTGTGCTCAAGAAGCTTGAGAGTGAGCCGGTGTGTCAGCGGCAGAGCCTCAAGTCCTTCCTGGTCCTGCCCTTCCAGAGAATCACTCGTGTGAAACTCCTGCTGGAGGTAGGCAGCTCAATCGAGCTCAAAGGAAATTCAACTTGGTACACCATGATTCATAAGTCAACGTGTGTGTGTGTGTGTGTGTGTGTGTTTTCCCCTTTGATTTCAGAACATCCTGAAACAGACTGAACCCGATTCTGATTCAGTTTCAAATCTTGAAAAAGCAATAGAAGCCATTCATGAGGTAAAACAGTTTTTTTTTTTTGGTTTTGTTTTTTTCCTTTCTCAACCGTTCAGAGCTCTGCACTCATGCTGCACTAAATTTAACATAATTTGACATGGTATTGTTAATAACTTGCTCCAGTGAGTGTAGGTACATTGACTCAACTACTGTTCTTCTACATTCATGTGGGTAATTTCAGTTAAGTTGCAGAGTAATTCAAAATGGATTGAGTACTCGGCAGACCCAACGGTACACAGGAAATTAAAATTAAGCCCACCTCTGGCAATAACAATATGCAGATGCATCCCAATAAATTAGAATATCATGGAAGTTAATTTCAGTCGTTCAGTTCAAACAGTGAAGATCATATTATACAGATTCATTACACATATTGCATGTCTTTATTTCTCTTAATTGTAATGATTTTGGCTTGCATTTACTAAACCAGACTAAGAGATTTACTGAATTCTGGGTTTTCATTAGAGAAGACTGCTGACCTGACAGTTGTATACATTGTATCAGTAGTTGTAATCCAATCCTGTACATTACTGTGAGTTGTCCCAGTCTACTCTACTGCCACTTCAGCTGAAATCTTCCTCCATGGTTCTGGTCTCACCAGATCGTGTCCGAGTGCAACAAGGGGGTCCAGAAAATGAAACAAATCGAGGAGCTGGTTTGTCTGGAGATGCTGCTGGATTTTAGTAAAGTGAAGGTGGGTGTGTTTCTGCTCACTGATTCAAGATTTCTTACGCCACAGACTTGACTATGTTGTGTAACCTGCAGACAGCAGTATCCCCTAACTAACAGACCACATCCTCCTCCATCCAGTCAGTTCCTCTGGTGGTAAGCGGGCGCTTTCTGGCGCACCATGGTCCCATGAGACGGCTGACTGTCGGCGGCACCTCCAACTCCAGGACGTCCTCCATGAGTGTCTACCTGCACCTCTTCAATGACATCCTGATCATCTCCTCCAAAAAGTACTCAAGCCCTCACTTACTTATTAACATACTGAAAGCAACAATGACTTTTCTAACAAAATTAAAAAAAAAAAAATCAAGTGTGTACTTGTGCAGTCCAACCAGCAGCTGTAAACCAAACATCCACACAAATACTTAATTCAATACAACTTTGTTTATCCTGAGGGCCACTCGGTTTGCAGCTACCCAGTCCATAAACGCATTCGTTCCAGCATGTACATTTCAGTTTCACAATTCATAGATATGCACTAGTTATGCATCAAGTTGAATGTTGGTACCGGTAAATAATTAATTGGTTGAATTGAGGGAATGGTACCAAGATAACATAGATTTAAAAAAAAAAAAAAAAAAAAAAATCGGGCAGTTACTACTGTCCAGGTTTTAAAACCTAATGGCAAAAGGGAGGCGACCTAGAGGCACTAGAGAACTCACTGGACAGGATGTGATTTGTCTGGGTAATCATGACCTTAGCCCTTTTACTTGAATATCAAATTCTGATAATTCAGTCTTATTTGGGAGAACACTGACTCATTTACTCCAAATGTAATTGTTTTTGCTCTGTCATGCTCAGGGATCAGCGGTTCATAGTTGTGGATCACGCTGAATTCCCCACACACGTGCGCATGGAGCAGCTGAAGACTGAAGTCCTGGGTTTACCCCCAGAAGCCTTCCTGCTGCATCTCCTTCAGAGTCAGACGGGTCGCCCGACCGCCATGATACTTGTAACGTACACAAGGTAAGAGTGGACGTCCTCCGTCTAAATGACCTAGAAATCTCCATTAGCAGCTAATCATCAGTGATTCCTGTGTTTTCTTTTTGCTGCAGGTCAGATAAAGAAGAGTGGATAAAGGTGCTGTCAAGTGAACACTGATGGGAACAGCACAATTTTGATTTTTATATTCATCCAACTGGGGTCTTCTAACTTTCACATTCATGCATTTTAATTGACACACTTTAATGTTCTTCAGTTTCCCTTAACCTCACTGCACTTTATGTACAAGTTTGTTTCTCGTCATCATAAATCACTGCTGCTCTTTTCCTCAAAGTCATTCATGGACGTCATTCGTGGACTCGTCTATTTCACTTCATCACAATTAGCATGCACAAAGTTGAGGGTAGCCTATACTATTTTTCTTTTCTTTTTTTTTGTATTGAATAATGCCCCCTTTTTAACCATGTGTTTCATGTTGTAATTAAAATGTTATCACATCAGCCTAATGAAACTGTCTCAACCAAATAACAGTGCTTTCAGCTGGCATGAATACACACACCAGTAAATTGAGCCTGTGTTAATTTCTTCCCACCAAACTTTACCACATTAATATTAAACCACAATCCTAGACAATTCCTTATCATGATGTTGAAATTTTAACACATTTCAGAATTTAAAAAAAAAAGAGGTTTATGGAATACAGTCCATTCATCTGCAGCCTCTGCCGTCTCCTCCAGAGGGATGTGCGGCTCCCAGCCCAGCTGCAGTCCCTTGGAGCCAGACACCCAGTCCACCTCTGACTGTCTCCTTCAAGTCATTGTGTGGTATTAAATCAGAGTCACTGATTGCTGCTGTGTGTGGTGGCTCGCAGATCCAGCTGTGACACAGTCCTGATGCCAAAGCTGCTCTGCCAAGCAGTTGAGGAGTGGGGCTACATCTCCCAGCCCATCACTGACCTCCCCTCCCATTCGCAGCAGTGGTACGCTCCATGTTTCCTGGAACTCCCTCACATCCCTCTCTGCCACATCACAGTGCATGAAGAGATCAAATCTGAGAAAAGGGTTAAGGTGCATTGATACTTCCTGTATGTATATGTGTGTATGCACATAAAGATGAAAATATTTTAAAGGGATAGTTCAACATTTAAGCAAATTGGCCCATTGCCATAATCCCTATAGTCATAGCATTAGGTTAGTTACCTTTATTTGTCGGTGCAAGCTATTTTTTAGAACGGCGGAGCAGAGCCGTGAGCTGCTCAGAGCTACACTACAGAGGCTAATGGGATTTCTTGGTTTCCCTCATCAGACTCATCAAATACACAATCCAACAACTCCAAAACGCTCTGGTGGACAAGTTGTGACCTGCACATTCACCATGCTATGAGATAATAACGTAATGTTATGAGACAGAGTTGTTTACAGAGACTGCTTGCTGAAAAACTGTCCCTGAAGGCAACGCGCATCAGCAGTTTTGCATGAATTAACCTCAAAATGCACCGGCAAATAAAGGTAATGAACCTACTGCTATGACTATAGGGATTATGGCAATGGGCCAATTTGCCAAAATGTTTAACTATCCCTTTAAATGTAATGTATTGGAACGTACACTATCACTTTATAGTATCAGAAATGGATCATACTACACTGAGACATATCAAAGCTGAATCATCTAAATGTGTAGAAAAGAACTGGAAAACTAAACGCCCCATTAGGGATCATTTTCCCTCTCAGGAGTGTTTATATTGACAAAAAACTAAAAGAAACCACGTGCCTTTTTCAGCACTGATGGGAACAAAAAACTTGCAAAAGCTCAGAGCCGCTTGTTACTTTATTATAATGAGTATGTTGAATTTTAAATAGTTTTCAAGTTTAAGCCCTGTACTTTTCAAGTTTTTTCTTTAAGGAAAACAAAAGGATACTTGGTGCCAACCACCAGTTTGGCAACTCGGCCCACAGCTGGCCCCGTCCACTTGGCAATTTGATTTGACAGATCATCAAAGGACGTCCTGTCAGTGAAGGAGAAGAGAAAAAGGACAGCATCCACCTGCTCCTTACAGGACTGAGGGAGACAGGGCACAGTGATACAGCATCAGGTGTGATGGGCAGCTGCAGAACAATATACAAAGTTCACGGCTCAGTGCAGGAGTTTAAAAACAAAACAAAAAACAGTCGATTTCACACATACTGGAAGTAAATGGTCAAATCTACGCAAGGCATTTTCTCCACAGTCCCACAGCTGGAGACGGAAGAACAGCACTCTGCCGCTCTCTCTCAGCTTCACCGGCCAGTATACCACTGTCGCCTCAATACCTTCCACACAAACAAACAAAAGAGAAATTACACTTTTTCTTATGAGCCTTTGATTAAAAAATATTCAGCTGACTCGCTCTGATTCTACTCCGACTCAGGAAACTATTTAGTCAGGAGTTACAAAGTCAGGGCTGAGTTTTGATGTATTTTGATGCTTTCTAACCGCTGGTTGTGGTCTTTAACCGACAAACCAGCCGTCAGTAAGCCAACTCAACCAGCACACAGCTGTACGTATGCATACACGCTGCTGACGAGGACCCACCTGTTGTTTCATAGTGCGCATTAGGAATATTCAGGCCTGCGAGACGTGCAGCAAGAGCAGTTTTCCCAACTCCACTCTTGCCAGAGATAAAGATCTTATAATGAACTGTGTCCACAGCTTCATGTGGGGGCATCACTGGAGACTCCAAAAGGCCTGCAAAATAGTGTTTCTGTTGTCAGTTCACATGTGGATGTTTCTTGTGTTTTCCATGATTTTGCTCTTTTTTTTTTGCTTCTGAATATAGATTATTTCTGCCAATGGAATAGGTCAGTCTTTCTTCTTGTGTTCTAGTGTTCAAAAGTTACACAAAGTAATCATTAACTTTTAAGATACTCTCTGAATTGCTATTTGCTTTTTTTCCCCTGTTCTAGTAGGCTGATGATGTGTCATTTTCTTTCCCTTTTTTCATTACATAACCTCAAACATCAGTTGCAGAGCTTACAGCCTGTTCACTCTGTTAACTAATACTACTAGTAAAAGTACTGAAAGTATTGTGAGCAATAGTATTTAATGTAGAAAAATGCCCCCTGTGGCTGTTACTCCTACACAATTTATTATGTAATGTATTATTATGTAAACTGATTTCCCCGTTTATTGCAGGAGGCTGAAACACATCATTGATTTCCCACCAGCAATTAATAAACACATGGTGTGATCGCCACGTTAAGCTATATTTTATTGGACAGTTCAACCTCTAGCCAATGCACATATTCATGCTGTATGTAAAACATTTAATTGTACAGTAACTTAAACTTGTTGGAACTGTAGTGAGGTAACGTTAGAACAACTCAAATGCATTCAGGTAACTTAGGTAAGTGGGTAAATGCACTTGCAGTACTGTGCTGAAAACCGAACTGTATTGTAACATTAGGTCGTCGAAAGTTATTTTCATACCGAAGATCTTTCGTCTTTTCTTGTGAAGGATCTTGTTGAAATATTCTTTGCTTTCTTTACATCGATGCCAGTCAGCCACTACGACTGATCCGGGAGGAGGAACTCCTGCCATGTTGTTATGGCTGTGAAGCTAGCTGAGCTAGCCGAGCTAGCACCACAGGGAGGAAAAACAAGACGGACCTCGGTTGCTCGTAGCGACAGGAGCTTTTGAAAGAAATGTCAACATCAAAATATAACAGCCAGTCGGAACACTTTAATGACAACAGCTGAGTGGCAAATAGCATTTCAAGTTTCAGTTGTAGCCACCTGATAAAGACTTCCGTCAACTAAAACGTCCCTTGACAACCGTTGCCGTCACTTCCGTAAGTTGTGTTGCCTTCAGGTGCTTATAAGAATTGTCAATTGTCTTTTCTGAAAGTCGCCTGTTGCATTTGATGGGGTGGGGGCTGCTTCTGCACTTACGACATAGAATTTTTGCGGAGTAGTACCTCAGCTTGTGCCCTGTATTAGTATTTGGGCCACTGGGTATTTCTTGTTCCTGTATAAGATAATTAATTGGCAATGTTTGAAAAGACCAAGAGCAGGCAAGACTTCATACTGCCTGGAGAAAAACTATTTATATTAAATTGCAATTCTGGGCGGGCTGCCATCTTTGGTCTGGAAACAGCTAGAGAAATTGATATAAACTCTTTTTTAAACTTATTTTTGACTGAGATTCCATGTTTGTCAATGTCTCATATTAATAATATATCTTAATAGCTAATCACAGCCTAATGAACTGGTAAACAGAGAAACAAATGCTACCTCTGTGGCCCAAATGAGGCCTGCAGCAGACACATCTCTAAATAAAAGTTGTGAACATTTTTTTTTTCATGAATTTTGAACATGTTTCTTTGCTATCTGTTACATGTCACTCACACCAAGGTAACGTCACATAAAACCACACTTTTTTAAAATAGTATTTTCAGTGCTGGTGGGTGCAGGGCCCCAGATGAGGTTTATCGTATGTCCGACAGTCCATGAATGGTGCATTGTGTTGTTCTTTAGCCGGACACTAGAGGTCGCTAAAGTCTGGCGTTTGACAGGAGGGTCACTGAGTGGCTTAGAGATCATGTCTGCAGAAACACAACAAAACAACAAAGACAAGAAATTAAAAGGCAGTTTGATATTTTGTCAAATTTCATTGTAGATGAGAAAGAACAAGCTCTAAAATACCCTGTGGGCTCTGACAGTCAGGACCCCTCTGCCCTCCATGGTCATGGTCACTGACATGGGGTCCACGTCTGAGGGTAATTCGCATCGGTGGGAAAATGTATTTGTGACCATGCCATCTTCCCCCAGCTACATGGAGACCAAAGAAGAAGAGAAGAACATGGAGAGGGTTGAAATAAAAACCCGTAGGCCTTATAAATCACCAGTAGGCCTACAAGGCTACTGGTGATTTATAAATGTCCATCACACTTAAACATTTAACTTCCAAACTCCTTCAGAATACTCTTTTCTTAAACCCAATTGTTTGATGAATTCTATCTGTAATTTCAGGTCTGGAGCTAAAACGTTTGGCCTCATAAAAAGGATTTCAGACAGAAAAATACTGTAATCCAACTAGTCTTAAAGTCCTTAAACCAACATATTCACATATTCATTTCAAATCCTCATTTAAAAGCTGCCTTTCATTCACTTTTAGCCTCAACAACTTGCTCCTTTAACGTTATCTGTAACTGTAAAGGTTAGGCTACATCTGCCACAGCAGGCCTGACGTCACAGCTCACCTTCTCAGCATGGACCTCTACCACGTTGTTTGAGGATGTGATGACAACATCCTCTGGAGAGAATTCACTCACATCCACAGTGAACTGGAGAGTGTCTCCAATCACCTGGATCTTCCCCGTCGGATGTGAATGTCCTGCAACGGTCATTTACAGCTTGTAAAATGAAGCAACTGAATAACATAGCTACTGTATATCAACTTCCATTATATTAGATCTTTTCTAAATCACACATTTTGTCGATCTTTGCTCAGCTGACCTGCAAATTTGTTTTCTGCAACGCTCTTCTGAAGTTTTGATCCTGAATCTTCAGAGTAAATATCCTGACCTTTCTCCATACAGGCTGAGGAAGTGAGATGTCTCTTTGTCGACTGTATCTACAATCCAAGAGATGACATTTCCAATCTAATGAGCCCTCCCTTGTCTCTGCTGAAAGTATGACTGTATATGAGTCTTTTATAGGCCGCTGGGAGCTCATGGGTGGATGTGGCTGGGTCCCTGGATGATTCACATGGACTGGAACATGACACAGGTCGTAGATATTCAATGTGTCAGTAATGTCGTCAAACTTTTGTCGGGGGGTCCGACATTTTTTGTTGCCACACCCCTGACAGAGAGCCTTTGGGTCTTTGGTGTTTGTGTGAGAGAAAGGGTGTGAGGGAATAAACTATAAATATCAAGTGTGACACTAAGAGAGCTCTCATCTGCAGCGGTACACTAAGAAATGCAACAACACAATAGAGTGACTTCTGAGAAATGTATGAGGTTTTTTTTTAAAGGCTGTTTAAGGTGGAAGTGTCTCCACAATGACCTTTACACAGGGAGGATTTAATATGTCGGAGTGGCAGTGGTATGATGGAGCCGAGTTGTGTGTGGGTGTGACATTCTGCTCTACCTTGGAAAAGTCACCGAGGTTAATCAACTCCATCTGGACGACAGGCGTCACCACAACAAGCTCAGTGAGGCCGAACCGCTGAGTGAAAAGAAAAGCAAACCGAAAGACAAAAGTCGAGGTGCAGCATTTGTTTCATATTTGTTATGATGAATTAATGTAGTAGTTGGCCGGAGGGCAGCGGCACAATAACATTTGTCAGCCTGCGTCAGAGGAGTTGACACAGTTGTGATAATAAATGTGTTGACAGGTATGTGGAGCAGTATTACATAGTTTATTTGTGTGAGGATGATGTAAGAGTTTATTTTTTAATTTGCTAAAAAAAAAAAAAAAAAAAAAGCTTTTATTTTTCTATTGGTTGTATAGTCTGTTCATTTTAAGCATGATCTGTGTTTTCATCAGTATTAATCATAATTATTACCTTTATTTAGTATGTTCGCATTTTTTAATTGCTAATAAATGCAACACAAACGAATGTCAGCAATCTTTTTTTTTTGAGTACTTGTTTTGTTGAGTACTGTAAAACTGAAATTTGATGTGCACCAGATGAAAAAAATCTACTGATCAGTACAGTTCATAATTCATCCAGTGGTTGTTGAGGTATTTCATTCTGTTCTACAAATGTCAGCCACATGGTGGCGCTACTATGGTAAAGACAGGGTCCTCAGGGGACCATGAATGCAACATCTCATGGCAATCCATCCGATAGTTAAGATGTTTCAATGTTGAACTAAAGACAAAAAATAAATACACACTGATGACTGCTGAGTATAAGAAAGTGACCCAGTCACAGGCAACATTTATTTTATTTATACACAAAAAACACCTGGCAAAACATTGGCCAGAACATAGTTATATCTCATGTAACAAATGACATAAATATAAAACAAAATAAATATTAAATAAAAATGGACAGTTGAATTAAGACATGGTGTAAACAAACAATTTGAAAATTGCATCATGATACAGGGACTAAACTAAGAAAAAAACATAAGAATGTGTGATCCTTGGCCCTGAGTGGAACGGTTACTCCAAATGTAAAAGCAAGTGTCGTTGATCACAAGAAGAGTAGCAAAAACAAACTGATTTAAGGATCCGGAAACAGCGGCAGGATAAAGTGAGTGCTTGGAAAAAAAAGCTCTTCCTCCAAAAGAGCCTTAAACATCTCAGTCATTCAGGAAATACAAAGCCAAGCACTCTTACATTGCCTCTCATTTATATATCACATCATATAACTTGTTTATGTTCAACATATGAAACATTTTTTACATAAAAATAAATTATTCATCTTCTGTTATCATAAAGTACATAAGTGTTTTTAGTCTCAGTCCTCTGAGTGGCTTTGGAGCGTCCTTTTCAGTCGTGCCACACTGTGCCAGAGGGGGAAAAAAACAATCCCGCAGAGTAGCTCAGTTTCATCCCCCCCTTTCAGTCCTCTTTCTCCATGAGTGAAATGGCATGGTCGGTCAGTGCTCTTTGATTTGGAGGAATGCTTAGATCACACTGCAAACACGCTGAGGGAGCTGGTCTCGTCTTTCAGGCCCAGGATGCTGTAGGCTATCCTCTTCATGTGACCGGGCAACCGCACTCCAATATTCCTGATGTCTCTGAAAGGCCAAGATAAATGACACTGTTAGCTGTGTGCCAAAAATAATATGGACTTTGTTTTGGGTACTTGCACCCCTGAAAATATTCTGATGTAGCTCATAAAGCAAGTGACTGCATAAATAGCTAAAGTAATGAATAAACTAAATTACTAAGTTGATACATGGTTGAATAGACCATTCAGTTGTATGAGAACATGATCACTCTCTATAACCGCTGTTGTGGTCTTTACAGCACTTGAGAATGAGAGGAATGACACGAGCAGAGGCGGAGTGGGGTATTCCTGCATCACAAACACACTAACAAATGTTCAAGCCGAGAGCCTCAATACATTCTCTGTGTTAGTACAAAATGTGGCCTGGTGCCAGATTCATCGGTGCAGCTGCACCTGTGCCATGTGTGCACTTACTCATGCCTCAAGGCGAGCACCTGCTCCATGGTCGTGATCCCTGCGCGACTGAAGCTCTCGTTGTACTGGCTCATTTTGATGGAGTCCAGCCACTCGGGCACCGACCTGAACATGGTACCGTCACAGCCGCTGGTGCTCGGCAGGCGGATGGACACGCTGCAGGGAACAATGTGTGATTAGATTACTCATTCCCCATTTAGTGCTACTTTGTGTACATTGAATACATGTGACTATGTTTGAATAAGAGAGAACCTGTTTTACTGTAAACACACTGCAGAGTGGACTGTTACAGAGGAAGTTACAATAACTTCTAATCTTCCAGGGGAAGGATTAAAGGGATAGTTCAACATTTTGGCAAATTGGCCCATTGCCATAATTTCTAAAGTGGAAATAAAATAGTTTTTTTTTTTAAGTCGGAATTTCTTTTTCCAGATTAAGTAGACAAAATGAAATGTGTAAATACAAGAGAACAGAATTCGTACCGTGGATCAAAGTCAGCTATGGTTTTCAGAGACTCTGGGTTTCGGAGCAGTTTGTCCAAAATGTTGACAATGTCTGTGAAGCGAGGTCGTTTGGAGCGGTCGTGCTGCCAACACTGGAGCATGAGTTGATAGATGGCGGACGGGCAGTCCATCGGAGCAGGAAGCCTGAAGGCCTCGTTGATAGCCTTCATGACCTGAGAAAAGAAACCAGGGCAGGGTGAAGGCAGCGCTTAGATTTTAATTAGAATAATAACCCAAGTGACAGACATAGAGTTTGAATAGGCAACCGTCCAAAAAGTCCTGGATTTGTGTGTTGATGTTAACAGCTAATTTGAGAGAGGATGGTGGGAAACTACACAGGATCAGTCAACTCTCAATCACCACCTACCCTACGCTGAGTCTCTGTGGTAATATAGGTTCAAGTTGAACCTACACAGACCAAAACAATCCCTCATCTCAACCATAAGAGTTGGAAAAGGAGATCTGACAGATGAAATATACCTCATGGTTGCTCATGTCCCAGTAGGGCCGTTCTCCGAATGCCATGACTTCCCACATGACGATGCCGAAACTCCACACGTCGCTGGCTGAAGTGAATTTCCTGTAAGCAATGGCCTCAGGGGCGGTCCAGCGGATGGGGATTTTACCTCCCTGACAGAAGAGATAAATTAACAAGTCATGAATGGAATGGAAACACATGGTGCTGAAAGATCAACACTTTGGATTGGACGCTCGAGAGTAAAAACATCATTAACAAGCTGACAGTAGTTACTAGAAGAACAAAAAAGGGCTTCTTCTCGGGGCGCTGTGCTTTTAGGGCTGTGAAATCTAGCTGTTGGACTCACCCTGGTGGTGTAGGTGCCCTCAGCGTCGTCCTCCAGCACACGTGACAGACCAAAATCGGACACTTTACACTCCAGGTTGCTGTTCACCAGGACGTTTCTTGCTGCCAGGTCACGGTGGACATAACTCATGTCAGAGAGGTATTTCATGCCAGCAGCTATTCCACGCAGCATTCCCACCAGCTGATACGAAGGAATCTCTCCATCACGGCCCTAAATGACACAAAAATATATAGAGTTACAAACTTGCTCCTATGTATCTTATCATAGTATGAGTTGAGTTTTAATTAGCCATATTGGTCTGTTTAGGACGGTTAGTTTAGCTTAGTTTAAACACTGGAAATAGCACTAGATTATCTTCTTTACAACCTATTGCTAATACTTTGGTATAATAATGTTTAATAAAATTTAAAAAACGCATAAGGGGGGAATAATTTAAGATTTCTTTTAAAAAGTTGCTAAAGTCTCCAAGAATACAAATATCAAGGAATAAATATATTAAGTTGTGTGACCATCCAGCTACCTTCAAATATGTGTCCAGGGCGCCGTTCTCCATGTATTCAGTCACTATCATGGCATGCTTGTCTGAAAATTAAAACATAAAATAATCATGTTCAGTACAAGAACAAAAAAAAAACAGTTGATGAAAATAAGCAGTGAGTGGCTGTTTGACTTCTGTCTGATTTCACAACTCACATTTGGTGACAACCCC
Organism: Trachurus trachurus; assembly: GCF_905171665.1. Taxonomy (NCBI): domain Eukaryota; kingdom Metazoa; phylum Chordata; class Actinopteri; order Carangiformes; family Carangidae; genus Trachurus; species Trachurus trachurus. The sequence goes on from NC_139896.1 coordinate 29,700,278, forward strand.
CTCCAGGTGGATGATATTCGGGTGGGAGAACTGGCCCATGATGCTGGCCTCACTCAGGAAGTCCTGTCTCTGTTTCTCAGAGTAGCCCGGCTTCAGGGTCTTGATCGCCACGGCAGCCTCTCCTCGCCCAGGGGTCTTCATCACACCCCGAAACACTTCCCCAAACTCTCCTGGGGGACAGCGAGAGGAAAGGTCAGAAACAGAAACCCTCTGAAATTCTACTCAATGGAGGGCGAATTGTTTAAAATATACTTACCAACGCCAATGACTTTCTGTTTGCTGATTGCATTCGGGTCGATTTCCGTGACAAACTTTTGGATGGCAATGTTTGGGTCCTCATACATGTGAGGATCGACGTATGTCTTCAGAGGCTTGAGTTGATCTGAGGAGAAAATATGAACCAGAATATTAGATTGAATCATGAATCAATAAATGGTTTCACGCGTAAATAAGACTGAATTGATTTTGTGTGTGAGGTTTTCTAACCTGAAGCAAAGTAGGGATCCTCTGGTCCTCCTCTGCCACGAGTGCTCAGTCTCCTGAGAGGAAAACAACACCAGTCACTTAAAGACTAAACAGAATACAGACTGGCTTTGCAGTAATTGCATGTCCATCCTGTCTCAAACAAACCAAGGCTGTATTCAATAACAGCACCAGCTATTACTCATAACCCCCCCTAAGCTGTCACACCAGCACGTCCTTAATTTATTTGAGCTGGTGGCATGTAATCACACAGTCTGCAGCTTTGTAGATAGCATTTATCTGAATGACACACGTGTTGAATGTGGATACAAAGAGCACTGATGCCCACCTTCTACGCAGCAGCAGGACGGCCACCACCACCAGCAGGATAAGTGCTATCCCGACTACGGCTACCATCACCATGGTGGAGTTGTTCTGGATCTGGGACACAGCTGAGAAGAATCATGGAAACAGAAACATTTATCAACTCGACTGTGTGAAATAAAAACGTAAATCAACATTTATTTGAGAAACTGGTTTCAATTCTGTAGATTTGAAGGGGTTTCCGTTACCTAATGGTGAAGTGTGAAACTCGTACTCGGTGCTGTAGCTGCCGGGGCTGCCCTCAGGACTCAGCACCTGGACCCTGAACATGTAAGTAGTGTCTGGGATCAGGTCGGTAATCTGGACCGAGTCCTTCTCCAGAATGAGGACCGTGTAGGTGGTCACATCACGCTCGCTGTCATTTTCCTGCAGGGAGAAAAATTGGGTGGGTGGATTAAAATAGATTTAATCTTAACCAGAACTCTCTTAACCACCTTTTCTTCAAAAAAAAAAGTTTAAATGGGGGGGAGGAGAAAGACGAATGAGTACAAAGCACTCTGTCTTACTTTTCTGCGGTACATAAGCTCATAGCGGTGAGTGATGTGGGCTGGAGGTCGGCGAGACAGAGTCCAGGACAGAGACAGACTGGTGGGGCTGTGATCATCCAGATGGATCAGCCTCACCTTGGGGGGATCTAGCGGTTGGTGGAAAGGCAGAAAGCAAAATAATGGTTAGTGACTAATTGCAGTGTTTGGAAAGGACATTTGGGAATGAAAGCCTTTGGGATTCCTAGTAAGTGCTTCAATACTACATGAAAAATGTCTTAACTTTTTGTCTGTTCTGTTTGCCTGTGTTTGCTTCTGGCAAATTTTGGCAAATTGGTCCATTGACATAATCCCTAGAGTAGGTTTGTTACCTTTGTTTGTCAGTGCAAGCTATTTTTAGAACGGCGGAGCAGAGCCACGAGCTGCTCAGAGCTACGCTAGTTACTTTACAAGACGGAGTTGTTTCTGAGGTAAATTCATGCAAAACTGCTGATGCACGTTCCTGTCTGGGGCAGTTTTTCAGCAAGCAGTCTCTGCATTTGCCTCGAAAACCACTCCGTCTCGTAACTTTCTGTTATTATCTCATAGCGTGGTGAATGTGCAGGTCACAACTGGTCCACAAGAGCGTTTTGGAGTTGTTGGATTGTGTATTTGATGAGTTTGATGAGGGAAACCAAGAAATCCCATTAGCCTCCGTAGCGTAGCTCTGAGCAGCTCATGGCTCTGCTCCGCCGTTCTAAAAATAGCTTGCGCTTGCGCTAAGACTGTGACAATGGGCCAATTTGCCAAAATGTTGAACTATCCCTTAAAAAAACACATGGTATATGGTTTTATCACTTTAATGTCATGACATTTTGAACCTATGACACATTATTATCCTCACCTGTGTAGTCCAGAGCAGTGGTGATGGTCTCGATGGGCCTCTCGGTGCTGTACTGGGACACGCCGCTGTGAGTCTCCACCGTGAAGGTGTAGTTCAGGTGAGAATCCAAATCGGTGACGATGACAGTGGTTTCTTTCAGGTCCGTAGCGCCCGGCTCGAAGTTGATCTTCTCGCCGCAAGGGATGCACAGGGCTCCGTCGCAGTGCTCGCACACCACGCTGTAGGTGAGGTCGCTGCGACCCCCGGTCATCAGCGGCGGGCTCCAGGACAGCTGCAGCCTGCCTTCTGCCGACAGGGTGGTGGAGGCGAGGTCACGAGGGGCACTGGGTGGAGCTGGGGGAGAGGAAGTGGACGACAAAGCAGTTAGATAAGTTCTCCAAACTACCTCCGATGAATAGAAAAGTTGATAAGAGTTTTTTTTTTACCAGAGCAAGGAGATGTTGGAGGGTCTGTGGGGGAGCGGTAGAAGCCCTCCTCACATAGACACTCGCTGGCTCCGGCCTTGGACGGCTTGGTGTTATCAGGACAAACCCGGCATAACTCGCTCGACTCAGACGGTTTGAAGTAACCTGGCTTGCATGCTGTGTGAGAGAAAGAAGGTGTGTTGGTAAAAACATATCATAAAGCAATAACTGTTAAAAGGACAAATACCGGATGGGATGACTCATGAAAAACTCAAACAAATGGAGCTGTCTCAGTAACACCGGCGCTTGATACCCTACAGGAAGCGTTCGTTGTGAGGAACCTATAATCACTGAGTCTTTTGTGTGCGGGAGGAATGAAAGGGATTTCCCTGACGATCTGCCTCCACTTGCCTTTTTTCACCCGGGGGGCCTAATCTCAGGTCACACTGCCAAGTGTCAACCGGATGACAGCAGTGCATTAAATCCATCAGGTGATCCGATCTGCCTTCTCCTTTTGTTCGCTCTCAGCTCAAATTCTCCCTGGCAGATCACGTTTGTGTTTTTGCCAAAGGAAACGTCACCTTGGACACCGGTGTGAGCGCTGCCATGGACATCCCAGCACCCAGATAAGCAGCCTTCCCAGGGCAGGGGAGGTTAATGAACACACACACTGGACAGAAACTGGGAGGCAAGAGCTGCAAGTTCAGTGGGAGACTGATGTTTCCTCCCTTTCTTCCTTCCTTCCGCTAACCCCCCTCTCCCACCAGCACCAGCACCAGCACCAGATTACAGCATGCAAGGTTGAATAGTTAGCGGACAAGAGGATCAGGAAAGAGGAAAAGCTGCTGGAAACAAAGTACGATTCTCAACGTGTTTATGGAAACAGATGTACTTAATTTCTGAGGCGATGAAGAGAAAAGAGAAATAAAAAATTTTTTTTTTAAGATTTAAAAAGAGGGGATCTGATGAAAGACCTCCTGCTTTCACTCTCCATAGGGAGCAGCCCCTTTCATGTGGCCCCTGCGCTGGTGGCCGGGGTCGAGTGAACCCTGGATTGAAGACATGGTCGCGTTACTTTGGCCACCGAGGCAGGAGGACCTTTGCACTCTTGAGTATTGCCGCGCTGGAGGAGAAGCAGCAGGTTGAGTAGGGGAGGGATAGAGATGAATAGATGGGTGGAGGAGGAGGGTGGGATAGGAGGGGGAGTAAAGGTCTGGAGCACCAACAGAAGTTCTCTCTGGGGAGTCACTCGGCGGCAGTGGGGGTGTAGCTGAGGTCCTTTCGCATAAGAAAGAAGGGGGCCAGCCCATTTCATCTTGAGCCGGAGCAGCAGGACCTCTGTCACGTAGCAAAAGGAACTCCGGGCCTATTCATCTATTGTCTCTGAGACTGGGGAGAGTGGTGCCATAAATATGTTGCATTACTCATTATACAGCTCGCAAATGGCGGCATGTGCGCAGAAGATGAATGTAAAAGGTTGTTAATGCAAATTTTTGGTCCCCTCGCTGTTTTTTAATTGTCACACTCCGTTAATCGACAAAATTATAGGATGGAACACATTACCTAATAACATCAAAAATATTAACTCAGAACACATTTTTAAAAAGGTAGTAATAGACTATTTAAATAAATTGTAAATTCAATGAGTAAGAAATATGTAACGCAGAATAATTTATTATAAGAATTTATTTGTGGGTTGAACTGTTGTGGTAATGTAATGTGATGTACAATGTCTTCTTAATGTAGTTTAGTTTAGTTAGTTAGTTTAGTTTTAGTTTAGTTTAGACTACTAGACCGTTTGCTGTTTGTGTATATGATGAGGTGTTACAGTGATCTGTTCTTTTTAAAAATTGCATTAAGGACCCCAGGAAGAATAGCTAATGTCATGACATCAGCTAATGGGGATCCTATAAATAAACAAATAAATAAACAAACAAACAAAATTCATTTTTGAATCAGATCCAAAATCCCAAACTTTCATTCATTAAACAAAATCTTAAGTCCTCTTGTTGACGGAATCTCAGCCTCCCATTGTCCCGTGCAACTCTTTGACTGCAACGCACATGTGAAAAGGACTTATGTTCCGCACCGGTGCATCTGTTAATTGAATCTGTTTTTTGCTCTTTGTGTCGGCCCATTGTTCTAATGAGTGGGAACATGGATTAGGGAGCTCGTTGCGTGTGTTAACAACCGGATGAAAGAGCAAAGGGAAGGCAAAGCGGGGCATGTCACTGGATAACAGCTGTCCTGTTGCTCTACTAATCCTCTTGACTAAATTACACTCCACACCTAACTAAGCAGCCACGAAACTAACCACCCTCATGCGCCAACTGTCGACTCGCTCCCCGCCCTCCGACTCCGGCCCAGGACAACCTGCTTATTTGTGTCAGTCAGCATTCCTCCTCATCTCACTTTACTTCCTTTTCCCACAACAGTTGGGCTCTTCTTTGGAATCCACACGCAGGCCGCAAGCCTCTGTGGAGATCACTTTCTGTAGTTAGTTAACCTACAGGACTGAAATGTTGGGAGCCTGATCCGCTCGTAGCCATTCTCGGGGCAACTACCCCCTTTGTCTTCTGCCAATAAATATGAGAAAAAAGCTATTTGGAACTGTGATTGCAAAGAAGTTAATCCTCTGGGCATGGAGGGCAGACATTGCACCCACATACGATCTGTGGTTGAGAGAAATGGCAAATATGCTTCACCTGGAGAGACTGAGACTTTATAATGAAGACAGGGAAGACATGTTTAAAACGATGTGGGATCCTGTACTGCAATTGTTTCAAGGAAAGGACTAATGTTTCGATCACTGTGAAACACCTTGCTGTGTGTATTTCTTGAAATATGTTTAGCATATTGTCATGACTGTGGCCTTTATTATTTCCTTACATGCTGAGCTGATCCTGTTCATGTTTTATTTGTTAGTTTTGGGGTGGGGGATGGGTTTTTTTCTTTCTTTTATCTGTTTGTGCTGTGTTTCTCTTCATTTTGAAAAGCAATAAACATATATTTAAAAATAAATAAATTTAAAAAAACCTACAGGATTTGAGCAGAGGCTGTGGGTGTGTTGCGCCAGAGAGTCGGCCGGGAGAGAGGCTACGACATTGAGTTTCGCTTACATAATAAAACAGGTTTCCTGCATCCTCATATACAGGCCATCCTCCAGACTTTGGACTCACAATATTTTCCAGTCAAACGTTTCCTGTCCTCCTCTCAACAGCTGCCTGCCACCTTCCGTTTCAGGTGCTCGCCTCAGACTCAGAGTCCCGTGGTGAGGAACTTCTAGTTCTGAACATTCCTTTGCTCTGACTTCCCCTCTAAGTCTGTTTTCATTTTGATAACCTAAAAAGAGGAACTTTTTGTTTTATTTTATTTTTTATGTTTCGTTTTGTGGTAGAAAAATCAACTTCAGTGACAAACTAGATAAAACAACAGTTAACTGATTCTGTTGACTGATGAGTCAGTTTCATTCTTTCAGCTAGAGACAATAATGTGCTGGTTTCTAAGCAGCAGGCTCCATGAGGAGACCAAACTCTTCCAGTTAAGGTGACTTGTTCCGTCGGGAGTCATAAACCACATGCCTGACTCAGTGTAACCTCGGATAGGTGTGTCGGCCTCATCCCTGTAATCTGCGGTTTCTGTCGCTTGGCAACTCACGCAAAGCAAATACTTGCGAGGAGAAGACACGGTGCTCAGGTAGTCATTCTGACACATTCACACGGCCCCTTCCTTGAGTCAATCAGTGCTGGAGGTGACGCCAGGGTGAAAGAATTCCTTCCAAAAAAATCCCCACAGCACACTGTGCCCTTCCTCCCTCCTTCCTCCTCCTCTGTACCCTCTCTCCTCCCACGTTTCCTCCAGACAGTTCAACACACCACACCCCAGAATGCCAACTTCCACACGAACAGTATGAATGCCACAGCTATGTCGTCTACTGTACACAACTATGTGCTTTTTAATTGACCTTATACTGTATATACTGTAAAGTCCATGAAAAAGGAAAAAGTTTTAAAAGGATTTAACACCAAAGTCTTTTAGTTTCAACTCTTGGATGATGAATGGAGTCCATCAACACATGTTCTAATTTTGTAAATACATAATAAACTATGAATCGATTAATCGCACAATAATCAATTATTGAATTAATCGAATAATCGGTTTGAGTAGTTTTTTAAGAAAAAATAGTCCAAATTCTCTGATTTCAGCTTCTTAAATGTGAATATTTCTGGTTTCTTTGTTCCTTTATGACAATTAACTGAGTATCTCTTTGGTTTGTGGACAAAACAAGACATTTAAGGACGTTGTCTTGTGGTTTGGGCAACACTGATTGATATTTTTCAACATTTTTTCACCTTTTATTGACCAAGCAACTAATTTATGAATCATTTCAATAAAATAATCATTAGTTGCAGCCCTAATAAACTCAAAGTCCACCCAGAAGTGGGACACATCTTCTTTCTACTGTATGTTATCACCAGCCCTGGGCCTATCCATAAAAACAGAGCCTCAGCCCAGCCCCATTCCTCAGTCCTGAGAGAAAGACAGTGGAAAGAATGCGCTATTGGGCAACAACAGGTGAAGAGAAGACGAAGCCACCGATGAGAGTGTGTTGAAGCTTTGCGCCTGTTATCGATGTCACATGAAGCGATCTGTGGTTGCCTCCAAATCTAAACAAAACAAGACAGGTATAGACACAGTCTGTCCCACTTTCCTCTCTCTCTCTTCCTGAGCCCGGTCCTGCGCTACCTCACCTATTTCAACACAGATATGCTGTGTTTTTTCAGCACATCCACAAACAAACCAGACACAATTTACATTCCAATGCGCTCATTCCTCCTCACACCTCGCCAAAAGCAGCGGTTGGAGGTGTTTCATTTACTACATCTCGCATGAAAACACGTCTCAGTCGACTGCACGACACATTTCTGGCACTGGCTCACCTTGGCAGGAGTCCCCGGTGGTTTCGTAGCCGGCCAGACACTGGCACTGGCCCACGGGAACCACCCACTCGCCCTCAGCTGTGCAGTAGATGCGCGGGGTGGCGGGACCGACGGCGTTCTCCACGCAGGCTCCCTCCACCTCCTTGAGGCCGTCCGCCACCGTCTCTGGGAAGGCCGCCAAGCTCTGCACCGTGGACGGGCACGTCTTGTAGTAAACTCTGACCGACAGCAGCGCCACACAAGCGCCCATGTCTTGAAAAGCCAGGTAGAAGCCCTTCCTGGACAGAGGCCCCACCGTCCTCGTCTCCGTGTTGACCTTCAGCACGCGACCCCGCGTGACCTCATCAGGGGCGATGGTGGCCACTTTGCGGAACTGCCCTTTGCGGAAGTTGGTTCCCACGTCGGCGTCGGCCTCCGAGATGAAAAGGTTGAAGGTTTCTTTGCAGGCGACGGAGGCACCGTCGAACGTGTTGCAGTCTCTCACCACAAAACGGAGCTCCACGGAGACGCGGGACGTCCCAGGGCGCCGCTGGATGAATGTTGTACGCAGCCAGTTATCCTGTTCAGTAGAGTCTATGCTGCAAACGCTGTAGGTATAGAACAGTGTGCCATTCACCACCGTCTGGACTATCTCCCACTGTAGGACAGAAAGAGATGGAGAGAGGAGAGGGATCAGTTTAACGTACAACACCAAACTGAACTACAATAATGAAGGGGAAAAATCACAGTTCTCTGGGACTAAGTACAGAGTCCACTGGCTTTGTTCTTGCCAAGAACCCGTTTAATTGATGAGACACCTCATCTGCCCTGCTGAGTGAGAAGCTCATAAAGTGCAAAAGTGAGCCAGAGCCTTTTTTTTCCACACATTAAGATTACTGGCTTCGACATGTGCTGCGCTCGCGACGTGTGTGGTTTTCCATTAACAGACGAGGGTGGATGCGTGTGAGACACACAAAAAAGCCAGCAAATACTACTGTAGAATACCAACTCACACTTTATGATCGTTAGATTGGCTTTATAGGCATAGTGCAAAGGCACGGCAGCAGAATTGGTAGCAATTAAGACTTTTTAAGAGGGGGAAGCAATGACAAGTAAAAAGATTAAAAGCCCATATATATTTATCATTAAAATTTAAGATCTCATATGTTTCCAGCACTGTAGTGTTCCAGGGAATAAATCAGTGCTTAAATATACTTTAACTCTGGCAGAAAATCGAGGCAAAGTAAATGTGATATATTTCAAAATGACATCACAACTAATTAATAAGAAAAAGTTAAAGTGGCTCCATTAGATCAGAGCAGCACTTTACCACACATTATTACCAAGCCCATGATTAGAATGAATAGTTAGACACATATCCTCTTCAGCCAATTACTTGTAATTACTTTCCAACTTCTGTTTATAGTTATATATAATATATCTTTGCTGAAGACAACCACACATTGCAAAGAACCATCTGTACCAATTTAACTCCAGTGTGAGAAAGAAAGCTGCATCAGAACAAAGGAAAGATTTACAGACATGCGGAAATCCCTCCTGATAGAACGGGTATCTTCAGATCTTTGAGAACCTTCACACAAGAAACATAGCCCGCACAGTGGAAGTAGCCATGTCCTGTTGCTTTTTTTAGATGGAAAGCCACTGAACTATAGATAGAGGGATGGTTCTCCACATATGGACCACTCTTTCTTTTTCTTTTACTCATGTCTTCCCACTGCACAGATCCTCTTTGCTCTATACTGTGATCTCTTCAGAGAGAAATCTTGTGGGAGAACATCTTCAGTTTCAGTTTTATGGTTAAGCGCTGGAATGAAAACAATCTAATGTGATTGTTTAAAATGCACTTTGGTACAGTAAATTCAAATGTGGTTTGATCCCTGACGTTTTAATGGCATTCATAAGTTCTTTATGAAAGGGTAGCGTTTAACACGAGACTAAAACTGAGCTCTGCCAAACCTCATCTAGCTGCCAATCATTCCATCTGTCCCAGGGAGCTTTTTGAGAGGACTGAATGAGCGGATTGTCCCGAGACAGAATTTAAATTCTCACATAGACTAATCTTCAGCTGCCGTCTTATTTATTTGTTGTCACACAGAGTGGGAACAGTGTCAAGTCTTCAACCTGAAGTCTTAAAAATGCCTGTTGAGGTATAAATACTCACTCCGTTCTCATATGGCAACGTGAGCCAGCCCAGCTCTGATCCTGAAGTCCTCATATCCAGCAACACTTCTACAGAGACAAACAGAAAATATATATTTATATATAACATATGACATAATTACAACAAATAAGTGAATAAAAACACCTGATGCCTTAGAGAGAGAGAAAAAGAGATATTTAGCTATCAAAGACATTTAGCTATTAACGAAAGACACTATTATTCATCAATGGTTTAAATATTACAACTCTGATAAATAGACAGTGGAATATGTAACAAATTTTGTATATTATTCTGTTAGATATTTGGAAATAATTATGATTTTTGACTGTATGATTAAATCCTCTGCCTTGATCTCTGGGGGCAGCAAGCTTTATGGGGGGCACATGCCATGCTTTGACAGTTTAATCAAGCATGTCGGTCCGATTCAAGACTTCATTGACCGTGTCCTCCAGGTCCAACATACAGGACTAATAATGTATGAGAAAGGCGTGGGCTGATAAATCGCCATGACGAGAGAAATACATGAATCATGCGCCACAAGTGAAACAAAGGGGGTCTGACATGTTTGGACATCTCCCCAGGTGCCTCCTACCCCATATAGGTTGGCAAAGTCTACCCCCCCTATAATTAAACAACTTATTAAAGAAAAGTTAGGATGAAGCAGACAGGTTTCATTCGAGACGGTTTGAACAGCTATACATCTGACATTATAGACGTCACGTCGAACAAAAAAACAGAGCAAAAAGTAGGCTACAACTAAAAGGAATTTTGACTTGACTAACAATGTCAAACATGTTAACTATGTTAAACAAGAGGTAAAACTTAAAACCAGTTGCCAGATTCCAACCTCCTGACTCATGAGGTGCGGTGAAGAGAGAGAGGCTGCGCTTACAGCTTTTTACACACAGTGTTCAAAGTAACTTAGGCTACTTACGTTCTTTCGACTGGAGGCTGATAAATACTTGGTTAATAAATAAAAATAGAAACAAGACGACCCGACGGAACTCCATGTTGCCACGAAACTTTTGAAATGAGAAAAGAAAGAAAAAAAAGGTGGACGTTTGGTGTCCTGGAGCCTGTCCGCTCTCCTCCGTCAGTCCCTTCGTCTGTTACTGGCTCCACTTCCACTAAACACTTCACTCCACCGGCTCAGCGAGCACGAGCCCTTCAGCCCTCAGCCCATTCAGAAACAGGTGGCGTCGTCGCCCCACCCCGCCGCCTTTTGGAATGAGGAAGTTCTCCAAATATGGTAACAGAGGGGGCGGGGCCAGAGCTGTGCGACCACATCTGTTTCATTGAGGAGAACGAAGGCCTTTTTTATGACTGCGATACTACGATTGTATCTGTCAAAATGTACTGTAATGTACATGTCAAAATTACGGTTGCATTGATTAAAGCAATACTTACCGATCTGGCATTTCACTCAGCACAGCACAAACATTTGAAAATCAACAGCTCCACCTCCCTCACAAGTCCCACCCACCTCTCCCTCCTGCCGCATCTCCACGAGCCCCCTCCCTCCCCGCTGCATGCGTTGGCATGGCAACGCTAAACAGAACAGGAACGCGAGTGAAACGAGAACACAAACAAACACAACACCGGAGTTTTAAACCGTATAAACGGACTCAGTGATGACTGATGAGTTTTATAATAAACTGTTGTTAGCCTACTGCTACTGGAGACGCAGGGGAAGTGATTGTTACAGATTACAGTTCTCAACAAGCCGGGCTGGCGGCCGGACCAGCGCCACCTGATGCGCTGGTTCAGGCCGAAAATAAATCCAGACCGAGCCGAGTCGAGCCGCGCCGGTCCGGAGTTCCACCGGGTCCGGACCGTTGAGAACTCACAGAGCTAAGGGAGCTAACAGTAGCCTAGCCCCCTAGCCGTTAGCACTGGATGCTTTTGACTTCCTGTGTTTACGTATCACTCGGGGCTGATCACTATCAACGTTACAATATCAGACATTAAACTCCGCGACCAGCTGCGGCTGCAGTTATTGGTCTTTTAAAAAACTATTTATTTCCAAAAACCTTCTTTCTTGTGTGTTGTGACTCTAGTCTCCTCTGCTCTCTGTGTCCTGCTACTGCTCTGTCAATAAGCGTTCTTCCTGGTCGGGAGGGGGGAGAGGAGGAGAGGGGTGCACAAAGTGATTACATATTAAGTAGGTTCGGTCGCTCGTCAAATCTTATTAATCGGACCGAATAATATTATTGGTCAGACTTTTCTCAGAATTATATGAGAATGAAAAAATGATGAGTTTTTAACCCTGTTGGGTTTCTCTTACATTTTAATGTATCATCAGATTATTAATAGCATTTTAACTTAGACAAAGAAATGTGCAAAAGTTCCAGAAAGGTAAGTATTGCTTTAATCAGTTAGTCGATTAACAGAAAAATTATCGGCATCTGTCTGATTAGTTTAAGTCACTTTTAAACCAGAATTTAAGGACTTTTGGGGGGGCACATGTACTATTGCTGTCAGCTACTATGATCAGTGCTAGAGGAGTCATTAATGTGCTTCTCTGAGTTGCACTATCACCGTGTAAAATTCTATTATACAGAAAGGTTTCTCATTTAAAACTTACTTAGGGGCATGAGTAAGCCATAAAAGAAAATTTAAAGTCCTAATCAGACATTTCCTGTAATAAAGTGTTGTATTATTACACAGTTTACTGCATATGGACTTTTATTACAATGGTGTGGGTGTATACAACATTTAAGCTAGGCTCTACATGTTGGATACTTTGAACTACAATCACCATTTACCAAGTAGGCCTAACTCAAAGTTAACTAAGTGAGAACAGTGATAAGATATGCCATAACAGAATGAGTAAATACTGTAATCACTTGGAATGTCTCTGACTGACCCTGACTGACTCACGATACATCTATGTAGCCTATTGGAAATATTGGCATGAACAACTGCACCTTTTTTTAACCTGTGTGGACAGACAGTATAACTTGGTATAGATTAAAACATAAAAAATAAATATGTATATAAAAATAATGAGTATAATAGATATAAGAATCATTTTTTAAAATCTTTTGTCGGGGTGAGTAAAGCCATTCATATTGTGGTACTTTCTTCTTGTGTTATTGCTTTGCATCTTTTTTCTGTTTACATTGTGTTTTCGTCTGTGTTTTCATGGACATTATAAAAGAAAAGTGTGGTCAGTGCACTGAATATAACTGAACACATATATTTGTTTTGTTGTTGCTAGTGTGTTTTTGTGTTTTTGAATCCGTAGGTGTTGTAGCTTTAGTGCCCTCTTCTTGCACATGGCATGGGAATTTAATTAAAGCTGACACAGAGCTACACCATAGGATGTAAACATTCCATTCAGGTCCTGCTCCGGTCCAGTTGGGGCCAGAACAATTTGAAAACCTTTTTAGAAACCCTGTTGGATATTTTAGGAATTTGAAGTTGTGGTTGTGAATGCTTCAGACAACAGGAGTAATTCAATACCAATATGTTTAGGCTTTGGTAGCACGTGAAAATAAAAGTGTTTTTAAGCTGGACAATCTTTACTGACCGTCTTCCAAGTAATTGCCTGAATCCTCAACGTCTCATCCTGGACTTGTCTTTCCCACGACTGGTAAAGGAGGGGTCAAGTGGGGGGGTGGTCTGGTATGAATATATGACTACTAATGAGGCGGTCCTCATAAAGAACCTTACAATTTGGGTATGAATATGTGACCACAAAGAAGATCTGACAATAGCATCACCTAGCAACTCTTATCTGGAGGAATTTCAGAGTCAAGTCTTCTCTGCAAAGCGGCGTGTACTTGGGGAGAAGAGCCCCTCAGGCTGAGAGCCAAACACAGCCAGCTAGGCCGACAAAGAGTCCAGAGAGGAGGACATTGTCTTGTCCAACGATACCAAACACGGACATGGACATTAATCATACAACAGACGGAGTGAAAGATGTTGTTAAAAAAAAATAGATTAACAAGTTAAGTGTGGGTTGAGTTATGACTTTCTGACCTTCAGATGACAATTACTTCAATTACTTAAAAAACAAATTGTAGGTTGAGTATCATTCTTACCAGACATGTTCACCTTTTAGAGCATAGAGGAAAACATCAACTTTATTCAATTATACACTCAAGTTAAAGATCAAAGATCAACCATGCACACAAAACTCCATTCTTATTAAAAAATATATTATATCATATAAGAATTATAAGATTTAAGATTATTTTTCGGTATTAACTGATGAATTTCAGGTAGCATGTCCCAAGATCATATTTTAAACACAATCCTTTTGACAGAAAAAAACACATTGGAGCGCTTTGGACCCTGTCTTCATCTTGAGTCTCCACATTTGTTCAAATATCAGCTCTTTTGAATAAAAAAGCTTTTTGTTTTACACCTCCTCTAAAACATGAAAATCTGTGATCTGTATTTCACGTCACAGGCTCGACACTGTGCTTTAAGCTTCAGATATCCCACACTTACAAATCACCACCACGCTTTGTTTTGAGTGCGAACTGACACTTGAAGGAAACTTCCATCTTAAGCACTTGAGGCGGCCCTTTCTCTCCCGTCTTTATCAGGTTTGATACACACTGAGGTACGCTTAGGTGTTATTTTCAACTGTGTTAACGCTTAAGACTCCGAGAAGTGGTTTCTGTTGTCATCCAGTTCTCGAAGGTGTCAAAGGTTAACACCCTCTCTAACACAGAAGTATGCAAATGCGTTCATTACAATACAGGCTTCTTTTTATTCACCTAGGAGAGCATGCGTCCTGCTGGAGAGCGGGCCGTGGCCTCACAACGCTCAGCCCAAACACCCCACCCTCCCTCTGGTCCCCGGGCTTCTGAGGGCAATGACAACACAAAAGTACTTCACACTGGGGGCTGGGCCTGAATTTTGTGGGTCATTGAACAGCGGCCGAAGCAGCAACGCCATGTCATTCAGAGCCTGTTCCCCCCCACACCCACGGCTTTCCTTACACTTCTCGTGGTATCAGCAAACAGAGAGGTGGACCACTTTTGAAAGGACTGGGGAGTTTTTGTGTGCTGCCAACATAGAGTGCACCTACTGTTTTCCACCCCTCTCACAGCGAGGGCCCCCAAAACCCTTGTTAAGAAATGATGGATTCGCGCCTTTGTCTACGTTTTGATGACTACGGCCTAGCCATCAGTGGTGGAAGAAGTGCTCAGAGTATTTGCTTAAGTAAAGTAGTCAGCGCCACACAATGAAAATACACACTGACAAGTAAACATCCCTCGTTTGAAGTGTTTGCAACAGAATACACTCAGTGTAAAAGTTATTACCTTTGTCAGCATCACATTATAATATCATTGAATCATGATTTTTGAGGCACTAATATGAAGGCCATACTTTAAAGGGATAGTTCAACATTTTGGCAAATTGGCCCATTGCCATAATCCCTGTTTGTTACCTTTAATTGTCGGTGGAAGGAAAAAGAAAGGTAAATTCATGCAAAACCCCTGATGCGCGTTCCCGTCAGGGGCAGTTTTTCGTCAAGCAGTCTCTGCATTTACCTGTAAAACAACTCTGTCTCGTAACGTTCCGTTATTATCTCATATTGTGGTGAATGTGCAGGTCACAACATGTCCACCAGAGCGTTTTGGAGTTGTTGGATTGTGTATTTGATGAGTTTGATGAGGGAAACCAAGAAATCCCATTAGCCTCCATAGCGTAGCTCTGAGCAGCTAGCGGCTCTGTTCCACCGTTCTAAAAATAGCTTGCATCAACAATTAACGGTAACGAACCTATTCCTTAGACTATAGGGATTATGGCAATGGGCCAATCTCAGTACATGATGGGTGTATGAAAATTTGATGGATTTCCAATAAAGTAACATGAATTCATCTAAATCACGGCATTAAAAGTCAGCTTGAACCCCCAGATAATTAGACAGGCTCTTGAGTCATTCAAAATGGGTGTTCTGATTCAGAGGGCTGAAAACACACCGTGGGACAGTCATGTATGAGCCTACAATTTTCAACCCATAAAAGAATGTGCAATCTCTCATCTTATCTGATATCATAAAAATCACTCAAGGAAAAAAATCTGAGTTTTCCACCATGACAAAAACAAAGATGTGTCAACAAAGACATTATTTCTCTGCCCAACAATCATACCCTTGTTCGTGAGACTCTGAGGGAAACGCAAGGTGACTTGCGCACTTCACTCCTGTGCATGGTGCGATGCCATGTACTGATAAGCTCCACAAATAAACTACAACAGAGAGGGTTTGGACCCACTAATCTCTGCATACCAAGGTCAATGCATGTATATGAAGTCTCTCACCAAATATGAATAAAAACCACAGACCACATGTTGTATAGTGTCTGTCAACTAAAGTGTGCTCTGATAATAGCAGCAGAAACCAAATCCAAACCGCCATTCTTTTTATCTACTTCACAATTAGGGATCGGATGTTGCAGTGGCCTTTTTATTCTACACTGAGGCTTAATGCGCTGTGTCGTCTGGACTTTGCTGAAAAGCACTGTGTATTGTTTTTTCCTCCGTGTCCTCAGTCATCTCATTTTAAAAGCTCTGCATGCCACCACTGGAAACACTACCTCCCTTAACTGGAATTTGGGGCGGGCGACTGTTGTCTATGTGGGATGTTTTGTGTGCAGCGTAGCGTTCAGACACAAAAGAGAGAGCACGCTCCGACAGGTCGACATCTTCTGAAGAGAAGTAATGTGAGAATTTGGTTTGAAAACACCAAGCATTACTCATATGCACATGGGTTAAAGTCTATTTGTGGCTTTGTGCTGATCAGTCATCGCTGCCTGCATTGGCTCTGACCTCATGCATCAAAGACCAACTGGAAGGGGGAAAAAAACCCACTGCAGATATAGATGGAAACCAAAGAAAGATTATTTGGCAGGATTGTCTCACCTTTGAAATATAAAACCACCACTAATTAACGCAGCCTTTAAAGTTCTATATCAAATAACAACCGTTTCCAACCGTATAATTACTCAGAGTGACAAAGAGTCGTTTAAAAATGAGGCTTTGTTCATTTCTCAGTATTCAGTGTCTTATTAGTGAGCAACAGGTTGTGTATTCAAATGTACCCCCAGACTGAGGTCACTATAATCCTTCTCGTCTGGCAAGTGTGAGTGGGGGGGGGGGGGGGGGGGGGGGGGGGGCGAGGGGCATGACTGAAAGTGAAATCCTCCTCGGTAAAGACCCGTGTTAAATGTAATGGGTGTTGGCAAAGGGGTCTAATAAAGATGACAGCACACATTCATATGCATTCGTTTGTGTGCTCAGCTTGACGAAGTCTGCCCCGCAGGCTTAACAAAGGGGAGGAAGGAAGCCAGGGGCTGTGGAGAATGCCTGGGGGTGTGGGGTGGCAACACACACACACACACACACACACACACACACACACACACACACACACACACACACACACACACACACACACACACAGTTGAGCGCACACTGTGGCCCTCCAGCTTGCATCCTGCAGTCTCTCAAGTCTGAAGTTATAGCAGTGACAGCTGGGCTAGCACACTCTGCATGGGCTCATTCTCTCTTTAGCAGCCCCCCTGACACACACACACTCCACACTCCACACCCCTCACCCATGCATTGCACACACTCACACACACACACAGGATGCTCCATCCTGTTTACTGTTTACATTTCACAGTGGCCAGCCAACTTGGGAGGGCTCTACAGTGTGATCACAGGCATTACAGCTGTTTGTCAGGTAGCGGTGCAGATGGTGTGTGTGTGTGTGTGTGTGTGTAGGCTATAATGTATTTGTCCATTGTTTGGAAAGAAGATTTTTATCCTCTTCCTCAGCTGTCTTAAAGGGATAGTTCAACATTTTGGCAAATTGACCCATTGCCATAATCTCTATAGTCATAGCAGTAGGTTTGTTACCTTTTATTGTTGGTGCAAGCTGTTTTTAGAACGGCGGAACAGAGCCGAGAGCTGCTCAGAGCTACGCTACGGAGGCTAATGAGATTTCTTGGTTTCCCTCATCAAATACACACCGTAACGCTTTCGTGGACAAGTTGTGACCTGCACATTCACCACGCTATGAGATAATAATGGAACGTTACGAGATGGAGTTGTTTTTTGAGGTAAATTCATGCAAAACAGCTGATGCGTGTTCCTGTCAGGGGCAGTTTTCCGGCAAGCAGTCTCTGCATTTGCCTAAAAAACAAATAGGGATTATGGCAATGGGCCAATTTGCCAAAATGTTGAACCATCCCTTTACGTAACGTAAAACAGTACGTTTTTCTGGGCACCTTATCCTTATTTTGGCTTTGTTTAAAAAAAAAAAAAAAAAGGTGTTTCAGTAACCTCTCATGCATGTTGCCAGAAAAGTTGAGGCTGAGAGTTCATCTGAGCATTGAGAGCAAGTAGAAGGTCTTGTGATACAACTGAAAGCTCTGAAACAGCGAAGTTCAAAAGTCTCCTATATGAAAATCAAGAAGAAGAAGAAGAAGAAAATTCCAGTTGGGACAGAAAAACAAGTGGCACCCACCGATTGTGGTGTTAAGATTTTAAGTATGCTGCAGAGGGGATAAGTTGTCCCTCAGCTGCTCGCCCACATTATGTGAGTTAGTCTGCGACTCGGCACTGTGACGCTGCTGAGTCAAGGTCTGTGCTGTAACGACCACAACTGTTGAGAGGAGGACCAGGGAGGAGCGGGGAGCGCGACTGGCCGTGTGGTCCACAACAATCAGATCATTATTTGGCCAAAAGGGCACCTGCTTTGTTTGAGGTAGGCCTGGACTCAGGAGGTGGTGACACCAGACAGCTGAACAATGCGGCACAAACAGGACATAGTTTATCTTCTGAAATTCAACTTTTCATTCCTTTTGCTAAAATCGAAAATCTATGAAAGCTGTTGGCATTTATTAATGGTGGCATGAGAGGCCTAGACTGCTTTGTGTCTGATGGAGGTAGAAAGCAGTTATACCACAAGGAGACCAACAGAGGTCCTTCTTGTTAAGACAATATACTTCAGTCTCCAGCTGCCCCCAAGTGACAGCAAACAGTCAGGGACATTAAATAGCCTACAGCTGACTGGAGCCTCAGATTAAATATAATGAGTTAGAGCAATTAACACATCGCTGGGAAAGTTCATTTTTAACAAACAGTTTGAAGTGTTTAAATGTGATCTTTTCCATTTTGTGTAGGTCTTTTAACGTGAGCTTTACAGATCAGTCCATAAAGTCCACCTCTTGTCCATGTTGAAGTTTCTCACCTGGTCTAATCTAATGGGCAAAGGTCCCAGAGGCCAAGGTGTCGGCGGCGTTGTAAACATACTGCAATCACAAAAGGGACAAAATGATCACAAAGAGAGGGAGATATACAATCACAGAGAGAGATGTCTCACTTTCAGTCAGGAAGTTTTGCTCCTTTAGTTTCTTATGTGAAAATATCAAAATTTAAGAATGAACCTGAGGTCAGCGAAGTCAGGTCATGACAGACTCATCTCAGTCATTTTTTTTATTTATTTATTTTCTTCTTCCTTGTTGTTTTTGTAAACTGTACTTATGTTTTAATGTTTTTTATCTTGTCTGTATTGCCTTTTACTGTACCATTCTTTTACCCTGTAAAGCACTTTGGGCTGCACTTTGTGCATGAAAGGTGCTATTCAAATAATGAGAAGTTTTAGATTTGACATTGACTGAACCCAGTTGGGTCTATTTAGATTATATTTAATTACATTATTTACATCATATTAGTTTTATTTTATTCATATTTATCTTATTTATTCTATTTATACGGCCAGTTTATGAGCAACCAGGAGACATTTCACCTACATGTTACTCTGTATGTGACAAATAAAATTATCTTGTTATCTTGTGTTTCTGGAAATGCAAGTACAACGAGACCATTCTGTAATTATTACACTTTGTGCCTCCTAAGCTACGGATCTGAACCTTATATAGACTTATCCTGCCTTTGTACACACACACACACACACACACACACACACACACACACACACACACACACACACACACACACACACACACACACACACACACACACACACACACACACTTGACTGTAACATCCGAGTAGGATCAAGTCACGTGACTGTTGCAGGAAGCGGGGTTTAAAGGTGGAGTGTGCGCGCTTCATGGCTCCACGGAGCAGGTTCGTATCCTGTTAACTTTCTACGTTTCTGTCTCCGTGTCCTCCGGCCGTAGTTCAGTCCTGTCCACTCGTGTCGGCGACATTACGAGAGCAGGTTTAACTTAACGATCATAGAGAACTGTGTGTGATGTGTGTGCAGTGTGGTGTGTGTGCAGTGTAACAGCTAGCAGGTGAATCGCCGTGTGTTAGTCACTCGTGAAGCTGCTCCATCTCACTCCTGCATGTGGATCATCTGGTCCCGTCGCGTGTCAACAGCCTGCTGCTCCTGTCACTGTGTCAGGATCATAGACTGTGGTCAGGATCAGTGGAGGCTGATTTTGTGTTGTTTCGTTTCTGGTCGACCACAGGAAGTAGCTAGAAGACACATTTTGTTAGGGGTGCAGGATTTAGCGCAACACGTGTGAAGCCGTAGAGACAAACCAGGTCCATTCACACCGGCC
Organism: Trachurus trachurus; assembly: GCF_905171665.1. Taxonomy (NCBI): domain Eukaryota; kingdom Metazoa; phylum Chordata; class Actinopteri; order Carangiformes; family Carangidae; genus Trachurus; species Trachurus trachurus. Next base: position 29,720,556 of record NC_139896.1, read on the forward strand.
GGGTGGGTCCAAAACACACAGTGTCTGACCCAGACCGACAAGTGTGTGTGTGTTTCATGAGAGACACTCAGGTCAGTTCAGACGTTGGTGAATAAAACCTGGATGTTTGATCTGATGTGTGTTGTGAGCAAAGTTTCTGTGTGCTCCTCTACAGTGGTGAACTCCTGCACACACTCAGATGGCAGTTTATCACACGTTGATAAGCAAATCCAGTTTAAACAGCAGCAAAGCAGCAGTTTTGACATGAATCCTAGCTACCACCCTGAATGGGACGGACCCAGTGATGAGAACAGCTCTCTTTATAATAATATAGCTAATATAATAGCCTACTATATTCACATTCAACAGCATCATGATCTGTGCATAATAAACAAAAAACATAATATTGTTACTTATATGGGCAGAATTCAATAGAAAATAGAATTGATGCTATGATGCATGTCCCTTTTGTATTATTAGGATATGATAAGTTGGCCAGGGAGCAACACAGCACTGATGGTGCTAATAACACACAACAATGCTGTGACACATTTTACAGTTATACATTTTAATATCACACTTGACCATATGATTTCGATTACATTGTGATAAATTGAGCTTCACTAGTTTAAACTCATTCTGATCATCAGGGAAGATTCATTACAGGACTGATATAATGTGTAATGTATAATAGACTGCATGTAATGTATAATAGACTGCATTAGTTTTAACTAGTGGGTGTTTCTTTTCTTTTTTTCTCAAATATGTTTATTGAGCTTTTTTATATATTAACATAACAATAACGATTCAACAACAACGCTCAGTACAACATTGGTCTAGACAGCCTGTACATACATCTCACATGCACCTGACCAGTACAATGAAAAGGCCTTCCCTGTGGAAAAAAAAGGACTAGACAGATAAAATAGTTAAATTAATTAATTAAAATCAAATCAAATCAAAATTAAATTAAATAAAACACCCCAGATCACAATTCTGGAAGTTTCAAATGACCAGGTTGTATTATGAGCAAGATGCAGGAAAAGAGCCAAAGGCTAAGGACAACACTCAAAAGCACTGAAGCCACTGTAGAGTTGGAAAAGTGAAGATATAGAGTCCAAATGTTCATAAACTGTCCTTCTGAAGAGTGAAGCAGACAGGTCAGGTACTCAAGGGGAAAACATTCCATAAATTATCTTATGCCAGTGTGATTTAGTGAGGTTTGTCACTTATCCAAGACAAAAAGATGTTCTTTCTTGCTGCGTATGTGAGGATGCAGTCTGGTAGAGTTAGCATCCACAATAGTATCTGGGGTAACCCAGGATTAAGAAAGTAATAAAATAACTAGGCTATAGACTGCCTGTTGCCTGTGCATGTGCACATCCCCTTGTTAGTGTTGTAAGAAAAATATCCCCATGTTAGGCAACAAGAAAACTGTTTCCACTTCTCCCCTGTTAATATTTACATAGTCTTACTGTATGTGAATCTTCCACCACTGAACTATACATGAAGCCAGTGACTTGATGATTAGTTAAGTTAGTTAATTAAAAGTTAGTATCTATTTCACCTTTGGAGATTTGCATGGATGTCAGTGTGTTTGACTGTCACTCACATTCGTAGTGAAGTTACTGTTCAACTGCCACACTGTATGCTCCCAAAGTACACAAAAAATGATTAGAGGACTACATAAAAATGAGACAATGACAACGTTTCGAGCATTAAGCTCTTCGTCAGGTCAATTAGGGCCCTAATGCTCCAATCCTTATCAGAAAATGTATAAGGATTGGCTGCTTTCCTTTTACAGTTTATTCAATGATAGTAAAGTGACTTGATGATTAGTAGTGATGCAGTGAAGATGAAAAGCCTCATCTGTTTTTTTATGACAGCCAGTGGAGAGTGGTAACATCCTTGCCGTAATGTCTGAGGACGACGTGCAAATGTTTTTTCCTGTATAGACCACTGGGCTGTGACAAACAGGACACAGACATGTCTCTGTAGCGTCGTCTCCAGTCATGAAGGAAGGTGAACATGTGGACAGTTTGTCCTGCTGTGCTGTCTTCTCTGATGAGTCCTCCTTAGAAAGAGTACCAGGAAGTTGTGTGGTCTGTTCTGTGTGGTGAGAGATCATTAAACAGAGGATGCCTTTGCTAACTGCTTATGGCAAATTTAATGGATCCATGATATGAGTCGATTTTGGAGCATGAACATGAGGAGGGCAGATTCTCTATGGTAAAGCAGAAGCCCCTCGTGACAGGGGGGGAATCATGTGTCGAAATAAACCGGGAAATTTCTTTGGTGCAGTTGCAGAGGAATAATGTCAAATCCTGAATGAAGATAGTGTCTCTTCAGATAATACACCACTTTATTGATTCTTCTGGGGGGAAATCAGCAGGGTAAGTAAAAGCTTTAGGAGTTAACAGAGGAAAAAGATTAGAAGAGTTCCAAAAGTTAATCAGTTTCAAAAGCGTAATTAAGTAAAATATAACGGGTATAGTGTCACTTCCCACTAGTGTGAGCTTTTAATCTTTGGTGGCTAAGTATAAAAAGTGAAAAGTCTTATTTCCCATTATTAAAATAGTAATAGCAGAGGTCAGCAGTCAGCTTTCAGGAGGTGGCCTTTGCTGTTTGCGATGTCACTGTGTAAACATGAATGTGGAACACAGCGAGCCCAGATGTTACACTCAGCCATAAAAGTATCTCGATGCTGTGTCCTGTTCACTTGGTAATATTGTGAATCAAATTAAAGTACAACTGCAGGTTTAATTCATCAGAATCAGTGTAGACTTATAACAAAGGTCAGTGAGAACGGTGAAGATGTCACCTCTACTACTACTACTATCAAGACATTGACTATCTGATATGTCCCTCTGCATTATATTGGGACTTTATATTCTACTCTGTGGTGAGCGGAAGATGTAGAAGTGGGGACATTAAGGAGATTTTGACTTCCCATTAGAATGCACGTGACAGATGTTAATACAATTTTATAAAAAAGCCAAATTTCCACCAAAAAATGCATGAAGTTAAACAAGATTTAAGAAGAAATACTCAAGTTAAAAGTCTGAAAGTCCTTCTAATTTCTCCTCTAGCTTTTCTAAATAAATGATCTTGGGTGCTTGCAAAATCATCAATGAATTGGTCAGACTTTCCCGGTAGCTTCTGTCAACAGAATTCTTGAAGCTCAACGCCCTTGAGCAAAGTGCAAAGTCTACCGAGCTGCTGCTCCAGTATCCAGCAGTCACTACGCTCATGAGCGTATCACTGCAGCACAGCGCTCAGTGATTCTGAGGAGGAGCGGCCGACAGAGACTCTGCTAAGTAATTCATCGCCTATCTATTTATTATGGGTGTCAGTGTGTTTAACTGTTGCTCGCATTTGTAGTGAAGTTACTGTTCAACTGTCTTGATGGTTAGATATTTAAGTTTGCCTTTTAAGTTTAGTTGTATTAACTTGTGTGGTTGTTGTATGACAAATGAGGACTTATACTTTTGACATTGTTGAGTGAGACTGCTGTCATTTAGGCGAGCTTTTCTCAGAGGGCAAAGTAAAGATATGTTTTCATTATGTATGTAGCTTTTGAAACGGAGAAACTGTCATGTTTAGTAGCTTTTGACAAACTGAAAAGATTAGTTTATTATTCGATTTGTCAAATCGATAGACTGTTTATTATAGTGATGATGGAGTTATTGTGTCATTTTTAAGAACGTTTGCCAGAAAATGTATAAGGATTGGCTGCTTTTCTTCATTCAGTGATAGTAAAGTGAACACCTTTGGGACAGAACATCACGTCTGAACTTAATACATTTCATTTCTGACATTTTATAGGTTGAGCAAGCAGCTGTGGTAGGCCTATTGATTATCAGCTGGATGGTTGATAATGAAAATAATCCCATATAGAGCTGCAACAATTCATTGATTAATCGAACAATAATCATTATGATTGATGATTATCAATCATAAATTATTAAATTAATCATCAACTATTTTGATAATCTAATAATCGGTTTGAGTAGTTTTTTTTTTTAAAGAAAAAAAGTCCAAATTCTCAGATTTCAGCTTCTTAAATGTGAATATTTCTGGTTTCTTTGTTTCTTTATGACAATAAACTGAATATCTCTTTGGTTTGTGGACAAAAAAAAACAAACGTTTGAGGATGTCGTCTTGTGGTTTGGGAAACAATGATTGACATTTTTCAACATTTTTTTGACCAAACAACTAATCAATTAAATAATCAACAGATTAATCGATAATGAAAACAATAGTTAGTTGCAGCCCTAATCCTGTATTTAGATTTGATTTGATTCCCTGGTTGCTCGCTGATCCTTGTTATTCCGTATTTATATAAAAAAAAATTCTGCTTGCTTTTGTCCTTCAGGAGTTTGGACGGTTAAAACCAGAGGATGACTGCAACGGTGTTCCTCCTCCTGGTCGCTCTGTGTGCCCAGGGAGGATATGGAAAGGAGAAGGAGGAGGCGCAGAGACCCGGCCATGTTTCCGTAGTGATAGTGGGGGGCACCGGTGACCTGGCGAAGAAGTACTTGTGGCACGGCTTCTTCCAGCTGTACGTCAACCAGCTCAGCAGCGGAAACACTTTCTCCTTCTACGGCGGAGGACTGTCGCCCCCCGACACGGCCACGCCCGTCCTCTTTGAGATCCTCAAGGCGGTGTCGTGCTCCAAGGACGTTCCTCAGGAGCGCTGCGCTCTTCTGAAGGACCAGTTCCTCCGACTCTCACAGTACCGGCAGCTGAAATCCCCGGAGGACTACCAGGAGCTGGCCAAGCACATTGGGAATAAAGTACAGCAAGAGGGGATGACAGAGGCAGGGAGACTGTTCTACCTGTCGGTGCCAGCTTTCGCATACGCGGACGTCGCTGATAAGATCAACAGCAGCTGCAGGCCGGCCGCCAGGGGGGCGTGGCTGAGGGTGGTGCTGGAGAAACCTTTCGGCCACGACTTCAGGAGCGCTCAGGTGCTGTCGTCTCAGCTCGAGGGCTTCTTGAAGGATGAAGAGATGTACAGAATTGACCATTACTTGGGAAAGCAGGTGAGGACATAATATCCTCCACAGTGAGGGTGTGTGTGTGTGTGTGTGTGTCTTTCTCCTGTGAATCTGTGATTGAGATGTCTGATTCCATGTGTCTCTGCTTTTGTGAGAAGGTGGTTGCCAAGATCCTTCCATTCAGAGCAGAGAACAAGAAGTTTCTGGATCCCATCTGGAACAAGCACCACATGGAGAGGGTGGAGATTGTGTTGAAAGAGACCCTGGATGTTAAAGGTAGGAAATGGAACCTGTCCACTTTCAAGTGTCTGAAAACAACTAGATATTTTATATGTTGCTTATTATGTACAGTCATGTGTCCTCTGTTCTGGTGTCCAAATAATTCAATTTTAGACTAATCTGTCCAAAGAACATAATTCCAGAAGTCTTTGTCTACGTTCTGTCTGGCAAAACTTCAGTCTGGCCTTCATGTTTCTCTTAGAGAACAAAGTTTTCCTCCTTGCACTCCCATGCAAGTTACACTATTGTTCAGTCTCTTTATGATCATAAAGACATGCACTTTCACATCAACAGTAGCAACAGCCTGCTCCTTTTAGCATCTTGCGTTCTGCTCTTGGGGTGAACTTGCGCAGACGGCCAGACCTGGGCATGTTGGCAGTTGTTTTGAATGTCCTCCATTTGTAGACTATTTTCTGGACAGTGGAATTGCAGACTCACATAGTTTTGAGACCTTTTTGAAAACCTTACCAGACTCATAAGCTGCTACAATCTTCTCTCTGAAGGCTTCAGGCAGCTCTTTCCATCTCCCCATGGGGTTCACTCTCAGTTTTGAGGTTTTTTTTTTTTTCATTTTAAATTGTTTAGCTATATAACTTGAATCTCCCAGTATTGTTAAAAGTGATATTAAATATCCCGGATCATATGTCTAAATTATTAAACAACACAGGCTTTCATAGGGTGTCCTTATTTTTTTCATATGACTGTAGAATTATGGACATTATCCCAAATGTTTCCATCATGGCCATGGTCCCTTTCATTTGATTGCCTATGAACATTTACTAACTTAAAAAAAAAACTTTCTTCAAGTTTTAATCTCATGGTCTGTTTATACAGGAATGGGCTGATGCAGATAATTCAATTCTACTGAAGAACCTCCCAAACATCTGAATCATGACTTACCGTATCAGAGAAAAACGCCGTAATCTTATCCGTATCCACTGCAGCTGATTGATTTTTAGTTTGTTTTAGAGATGAGGATGATGAGCTCACAGCCCCGTCATGATTATAATTTACATGGTCCAGCTCCATTCAGTGTTTTCACCAGGTTTAATCACCTGGTCAGCAACTGACACTGAAGGATCTTCAATGAACTGGGAGAAGCTAACCACACTGACAGCAGTGGTTGTGAAGACACATGCTGCTGTGTGTTTATTAAAGGTGGTCAACATGTCTTCAGCACTCTTGGGTGTGCTATAAGATGTGAAAAAGTCAAGTTTGAATTCCAAAGAAAGCTCATTTTCCCCTTGTTTTCATCCTCAAGGTCGTATCGCCTTCTACGATCAGTATGGGGTGATCAGAGATGTGCTACAGAACCACCTGACTGAGGTCATGACGCTGCTGACCATGAAGATTCCCATGAATATGAGCAGCAACGAGGAAGTCACGGAAAACAAGCTGCGCATCATCAGCTCTCTGCTGCCCTTAGGGAAGAGTCAAGCTGTGATTGGCCAGTACCAAGCATACATGTCAGAGGTTCAGCAAGAGCTGAATAAAACCAAAGGTCACCTCACCTTCACACCGACATTTGCAGGTGAGAATATGATGGCTCTTCATTTGAACTGTTCTGGTTTAATGCATCCTTCTTTGTAGAAGGATTCCTCCAAAAAAAGTTCGGAAACCTTTTTTCAGTCAATCGTTTCTCCCCTTTAGTAATACCAATTGGTGTTGTATTTTACTTCGTTGGAATGCCTGATTAGTCACCTTTACCACCAGGTACAATTTGTAAGGATCATGCATTCGTGGAATGAGCAACACAGCTAAACGTGTGGGTAGTGACCCCCAAAAAATGTGCCAAAATCCCCAAAACAGAACATCTCATCACTGAAGGCAATCTCAATGCAGTAAGATATCTGAATGAGATTCTGGAGCCAGTGGCGATCCCATATCTCCAGGATCTGGGACCTACCTCCAGAACCATGATCATCACAGAGTACCTCCACAGTTTGGGAGTGGAGAGGATAGAGTGGCCTGTTGTGAGTCCAGACCTCAACCCAATTGAACACTTTTGGGATTAGCCTGGGTGTGTTGATTGACCTTCAACAACTCCTGGTTGGTCCCTGACAGTGTCAAATGAAGAAAGTTGTACTTCATTGTAAAGGTGACTAATCAGGCTTTCCAACGAAATAAAATACAACACCAATTGGTATTGTTAAGGGGAGAAATGATTGACTGAAAAAACCTTTTCCGAACCTTTTTGAGGAGTGTATAGTTGATAAGCTAATGAGGGATTGTGTTTGTGTATTTCAGCTGTGTTGGCTCACCTTGACGAGGCTCGGTACGAAGGTGTGCCCATTGTTTTAACCTCAGGGAAGATGTTAGATGAACGGGTGGGGTACGCTCGCATACTCTTCAAGAACGACGTGTTTTGTCTTCAGAACCACAACAGCGTCCACTGCAAGCCCAAACAGATAGTTTTCTATTTCGGTCACGGCAGCCTTGAATATCCAGCCATTCTTGTCAGTAAGAACTTGTTCAAGCCGGCTTTAATGGATGGTGAATGGAAGGAGGTGACGGAGCCAGCCGATATCAGTGTTTTAGGTTTGCCTCTGTCCGACTACTATGTGCAGACTCCAACAGAGGAGAGGGAAGCTTATGCAGAGTTGATTTCTCACATCTTCGCCGGACATAAGAACAGTTTTATCAGCACTGAGAACCTGTTGGCCTCCTGGGGCATGTGGACGCCGCTGCTCAACAGCCTGTCCAACGCTTTTCCCCGCATCTACCCCGGTGGGGAAGATAACGGGGACATGCTGGACGTTCGTCTCAAAGGGAAGGACGTCAGCTTCAACAGCGAGGTGGTGATTATCAGCCCCGATCAGATGGGCGGCACGTCGGCCAGAGATTTCCAAGTGATGCAGGGTAAGTTTCGCACTCATAGCATGGTGTCGGCCTGGGCTGAGCAGCTGGTGGAGCAGCTGGCCGCTGACGTGCAGGAGGCGGCGGAAGTGGCCGTGCGCGAGAACGGCGTTTTCCACCTCGCCCTCTCCGGCGGGTCCACACCCCTGGCTCTGTTCCACAGGTTGGCCCTGCACCACTTCACCTTCCCCTGGACGGAAACCCACGTGTGGATGGTGGATGAGCGCTGCGTGCCGCTCACTGAGCTGGACTCCAACTTCTACCTGCTGCACGGCCACCTGCTGCAGTTCATAAGGATTCCCTACTTCAACATCCACCCCATGCCAGTGCAGCTCAACCAGCGTCTATGTGTGGAGGAGGATGGCGGAGCACAGCTGTATGAGAAAGAGATCAGACACTTGGTGAACGGCTCCAGCTTCCACTTTGTGCTGCTGGGAGTCGGCCAGGACAGCCACACGGCCTCTCTGTTCCCCGGCGTTAAGGTGGAGGAACTCGGGGACAGACTGGTGGCCCTCACTGAAAGCCCTGACAAACCTCACCAGCGAATGAGCCTCACGTTCACTGCCATTAATCAAGCCCAGAAAGTGGCTCTCCTAGTGATGGGTAAGAGCAAGCACGAGATGATCACCCAGCTGAGCCGAGTGAAGGACGACCCCCAGAAATGGCCTGTCACCGGTGTAAAGCCCACTAAAGGCAAACTGGTGTGGTACATCGACTATGATGCACTTTTAGGATAGAGGCTGTAATCCCAGCTCTCAATTAGACAAATATCTTCGAAGCTGGATAAAGAATGTATGAGCACCAGTAGTTTTACATATTTCTGCTTATTGATTAAATGGATTGTTCACCATTTTGGCAAATTGGCCCATTGCCATAATCCCTATAGTCATAGCAGTAGGTTTGTTACCTTTATTTGTCGGTGCAAGCTGATTTTAGAACGAAAGTCCACCAGAGCATTTTGGAGTTGTTGGATTGTGTATTTGATGAATTTGATGTGTGAAACCAAGCAATCCCATTAGCCTCCGTAGCGTAGCTCTGTGCAGCTCATGGCTCTGCTCCGCCGTTCTAAAAATAGCTTGCACCGACAAATAAAAGTAACGAACCTACTGCTTTGACTATAGTGATTATGGCAATGGGCCAATGTGTCAAAATGTTGAACTATCCCTTTAAATACTGATCATTCATGCTGCATTCTTTTGAAGTATTTCAGCAGGTTTCTGAGTGATGTCCTACACTCCAACCTGCCATCTGTTAAAGTAGGTACAGTGGCATACAAACATTTGGGCACCACTGGTCCAAATTTCTGTTGTGAACAGTTCAGCAAGTGGAAGATGAAATGATCTCCAAAAAGCATAAAGTTAAACATGAAACACTCTTTTGCAATATTTTAAGCAATATCAGTGAATTATTTTTGTTTTCTACAGTTTTAGAGTGAAAAAGGGAAATAAAGCAGCAACCTGCAGGAGACTTGAGCTCTCAGATAACTTTGACCATGGTATTACACATTGTGATAGTTTCCAGCTCCTAACTATGGACCTAAAGCTTTGCTGCATGCCATTTTCCTTTTCTGTCATTTTGAAAATGTAAAACAAGAGAAAAAAAAGTTTAAAATGTAAAGGGAATGTGTTATCTGTAACTTTATGCCTTTTGGAGATTATTTCATCTTCCACTTGCTTAACTGTTAATATTAACAGAGATTTGACCAGGGGTGCCCAAACCTTTGCATGCCACTGTACAAAGATGATCTTTAATCAGAATGAGAGCTCCATTATATCTATCATTCTGTGGTATGGCAGCTGAAAGGAGGAAACTGTTTTTACACAACAGTCTGTTCTTGGTTTTCTTATGGAGGCTCCGTGCTGAGGGCATCATGCAGTTTGTGGTTTCTCACATTTAAAGAGAAGATGATTTCCTGCACATGATTTCTCCTGCAAGAGAGCGTTGCAATTACGAAAACTTGCAGTCAGGAATGGTTTGAAGTCTAATTAACACGGTTTGAAAACAATAGGTATGGTCCTTTTTACTGAAAGGTGTGTGTGTGAGAGTGTTAAATGAAGTTGGTGGTTTATCTAAGGCTAATTCAGTGTGAGATGAGTGAAAATCTAGACCAATATATGAAGTACAGACAGCAGTTTACAGTTTACAGGGTGCAGAGTATAACTGTAGCACTCTACGGACATCTGATGTTGTAAAATATGTGGTGCCAAAAGACAAATTTCATATGTGCACTTAATATAATCAAGGATGATTGTATGTTTGAATTCAATCAGATCTCAGGTGATTTTTCTTTTCTTTTCTTTTTTTACTGTGTAATCTACACTTCTTGATTGTACGTTTCATATTGACAGTGAACCCCTTAAAAGAAACAAATGAAAATGACACTGGTTCCATAAATAATTTATTTTGTTTAAGAAATAATGGAATTGAAATATTTAGTATAATTTCTTATACATGGTGCTTGACCAATGAAAACACATTCCCAACCCCAACACACATTCACATTCCACTTAGGGAAGTCAGGTCTTTTTTTTTTTTGATTTATTTCAATTTGGTGTCACAGCAGTCATTTTGTTGTCCATGTGTTTGATCCATACAAGAAGACTGCAGGCATCTGTTATGTACAATATATACCCCTTTTCTATGCATTGTACGCAGGGCACACTCTACACATCACACAGGCACCACATGACCTCCTCATGTGCTGCCACAGGTTTAGGGGATCATTTTCAATATGTTTGCATCTATAAGTGATTTGAATTTTCTTTCCACAACTTTATAACTTCAACTTATTAGATGTGAAAGTTGCAGTGATTTGTGGTGAATTCATACAAAATTAACTCTGGTTTTATGGACATAGGGATCAGTTGCATTATATGGGTATTTGTGAGAATAGAAAATATCAGGTAAAACATAATCACATGATTTTGCAGTTTATTCATGAGCAATAATTTGTCGTCACCAAAGCCAGCTAGTGACCTTTTTATAAGACCACTCAGATGATGAGGTTCACTTGTGTTTTGGTACAGAATCTGCATTTTTTATTTTTTTATTTCACAATTCAACCTGAAGTGCAGTGCTCAGTGTAACGCTTTACTTTTCCAATGAGCCAAATATCACCATCAGTACTGTATACAATTTTCACATGTGTATTTTCATGTGTATAAATATACACAGAACCTACTGTGTAAACACATATTTATTATCTTCCTATTACCAGCTGTTACATGATGCCAATTAACAAAATAAAGGTGAACTGTTGTGATAATCAAGACAAACATCTGCTTTTGTGATTCTTCTCTGAAGTGACGGAGCTTTAAACCTTAGAGGGATTAGGTCACTTTCCCTTTTTTTTTTTTTGTTGTTCCCATGGTGTTCAGTTCCCAGCTGCTGGTGGCATGGAAACCACATGAAATCTTAATATGTGTAGTGTCAGATATCAGCGTGGGACAGCTGGGCTGTTTTATCGCTCATTGTTCCTGCTCTGCTCCGTCACAGGCCGCCTCTCAGTCAGCCACATTCCTCCCCTCACTATGAAAAAACCTTGAACAGACACAAGCAGGTGTTATTTCCTTTGAACCGCGTATGAGCGGTCCCGTACAGTAGCTATTCATACGTTCAGAGGAATTGTGTTTCACCTGTGCTGAAAATAGAGGCGACGGTCAGAATAAGAGACATGTAGTACAGCTCTGGAGTGGTTTCAGCCTGTGAATGCACACACGTATACTAAATCATCTTGATGGACTTATCCTATTGAACCAAATGAGCTCTAATACTCCTGTCATTTTCTTACACATGCTGCTGCTGTTAGAGTCAGGATGACAGTGCACAGTCCTTGTCCACATGACAGTAGCCCAAACACGTGATAGGAAGCCCACAGGCTCTGGGGGACTGGGTCTAACAATGTGAATATCACTGAAAAGCCTAGAGAGAGAGTTGAACAAGTTATAGTCACAATATTATCATTAAACACTGTGTGCACAATTATTAGTCAAGTGAGTATTTTGACCATATCATCATTTTTGTACATATTTTCCATAGTTTGTTGGATTTAAGCATAATGGGGGTGTGGCCTAAAGTGATCAACACCCTATTTTAAAGGGATAGTTCAACATTTTGGCAAATTGGCCCATTGCTATAATCCCTATAGTTTTAGGAGTAGGTTCATTACTTTTAATTGTCAGTGCAACCTATTTATAGAACAGCGGAGCAGAGCCGCGAGCAGCCCAGAGCTACACTACGGAGGCTAATGGGATTTCTTGGTTTCCCTCATCAAAATCATCAAATACACAATCCAACAACTCCAAAACGCTCTGGTGGACAAGTTGTGACCTGCACATTCACCACGCTATGAGATAATAACGGAACGTTACGAGACGGAGTTGTTTTTCGAGGCAAATGCAGAGACTGCTTGCTGAAAAACTGCCTCCAATGGGAACGTGCATCAGCAGTTTTTGCATGAATTTGTGTAAAAAGTATAAAATGACTTTCAGAGCAAACGTTTTGTTGCAAATAGTCAACAGGAATGTGAGGAGGACAGCATCAACAGCTGCAACATTTTACAATTTTTGACTTTTCAGAGTCAGTTGAATCTCTTTTTTGGCCCATTTTGTCTGAAGTAAAGATATTGCCTAACAATTATTCACACCTTAAAATGGGTTGTTGATCACTTTTGGCCACATCCCTCCTCATTACACAAATCCACATTACCCCATTATGCTTAAAACCAAAAAACATTCAAGTTAACATAGCTTGGAGGAAAATATGTATAAAAGTGATGATAAAGTCAAAACACTCCTAATTCCATTCCTAACAACTGTGCATGCAGTGTAATTCTCATTTCTATCTATTCATCTTTTGCTGTTTTTTTTAACCTGTGGAAGGAGGATTTTTGTCAAATCCAGTCCATGCATGTGTTGTGAGAGCTGTGTGGTTTACCTGAAGCGATGAAGGACAAGGCAATGGAGGCTGACAGGTTGTTCAGCAGAGGCTGTCGGCAGTATCTTGATGATTTAGGCCTTGGAACAAAACAGATGTGTGTATTAATACTACATGGCCCATGATCTGTATGGCTCCATGCCATTGCCTCTGTCCTAATTACCTTTCCATGACAAAGAACTGAGGAACCAGAACAATAGCCATGAAGACTGCATTCACTATCTGACTGCAAAAAAAAATTAAGCAAAATACATTAATTTAAATCATATAAAGATGTTTTTTACATTATTTATAGCAGAAATATGAATAGTTGTAATATCTCGCTTACAATTTCAGCCTCTTATCCCTTGGTATCCATCTGCTGCTATGATATGCCATGAAGATTAGCATGTAGAGAAACATAGATGTTAGTCATCCGGCTCACAGGCGTGTGCCGTAACACTACTCCTGGAGCAGGGAGGACGTGTTCAGATGAAGAGGTGACCGCAGCTCCACATGCGAGTGGGAGGAAGGATTGTGTTTCACGCAGCACAAGCACAGAAAGACATTTGCCCCATATTGTTTCCCCCGAAGGCTTAACTTCAGCACACAGACCTCAGCTGCAGGGCGAGGGTGAGGGTGTAGGTAAAGGTGCAATAGTTTAATGTGTTTTTAGAATAACATCCTGTCGAGAGCCTTACCCTTAACAGGAACAGAAGAGTTTCCTCATATTGTAAAAAAAAAATTAAAAAAAAAGGTCCAGCCTACAGTGCTCCTCCGTGTGTGTGTGCGTATGTGTGTGTGTGTTTGTGCAGAAGAGCAGCAGCATATCACCCCTGCCCCATATTGACACATAATGAAGCATCCCACCTCGAGGGCTTAAAGTCTGCTCCCTCCTGCTCCTCATGCCTGTTGAGTCTTCCAGAGAGACAGAGAGACGTCCAGGATGCCTGTGGACTACAGTGGGACGTGGGACATGGTCAGCAATGTCAATTTTGAGGGATACATGGTTTCACTTGGTAAGTGCCAGTGCTTATTAACTCTTATTTATAGGAACATGCTGGCGCTCAACTGGAGCGTCGAGTTAAAAGTTATGACACAGGGGAAATCTGTGTGTACAGTCAACTGAGAAGTTTAGATGGTGGGAATATGACAGCATCATTTATGTAGAACATCTATTTAGACGTATAAGCAGCACCATCATCCATCATCTGCATACTTGTTTGATGTCTTGTGAAAGTAAATGTTCATGTAGCCTGATGTCCTGCTGATATGAGAGCGGGGTGGGTTTTTCTAACAGAGGCTTACGTATCATTTCCACACACAGGCATTGATTTTGCAACACGCAAGGTTGCCTCCATGTTGAAGCCTCAGAAAGTGATTAAGCAAGATGGAGACTGTTTCACAATCAAGACGTTCACCACCTTCAGAAATTACGACGTTTCATTCAAAATTGGAGAAGAGTTCAAAGAGATGACGAAAGGATTGGACAACCGCTCGTGTCAGGTAGCTACACTTCTTAATCACAACGTTGAAACGTGTGTCAAATGTTGCTGTGATCACAATGGCACAACATAAGAAAATAAAGCCATGCAAAAAAAAAAAAAATCACATATTATTGAAGGGTTATGGTCTATTTCTGATTTCATCCTACATTAGACTGTGGTGAACTGGGACAAGGACAAGCTGGTGTGTGTTCAGAAAGGGGAGAAGAAGAACAGAGGATGGGTTCACTGGATTCAGGGAGATGAGCTTCACTTGGTATGACTCTGCAGTTCTTCTCCTGGAGACTCTTCCAGTTAGTGTCTGATATCTTATGATGCTTATTACCATGTTTTTGTACATTCACATTTTTCCATCCAAAAGGTAAAGTACATACGACCCGATCACTCAATTCATTGTCACTATTACAATGTGACAGTTATATACTGTGGTACACCCCCCCCCCCCCCCCCCCCCCCCCCTTTTTTCCATACTGTAAAACTTATTTTATCTTATGATACATAGATTTATTTATTTATTTATTATTGGAAATATATCTTTAGTATTTTGTTTTTTATTCTATGCATACGTTTGCACTGAAGGAGCTGCTCTTAATCTCATGTGTATAGTGACAATAAAGGCATTCTATTCTATTCTTTCCAGGAAATTACCTGTGAGGACCAAGTCTGCAAGCAAATCTATAAAAGGGCCATGTGATGGATTGTATATGAATCTAGTGTATCACCATTAAATGACTTCAGCCACACAATGCTGTTATAGTAAATATAGCTATAATATGGCTTTCTGTGGTAAGGAAAAAAAGTCTTTATACCAATCCAACAGTGTATTATTGTTCTTTTATATAATTTCAGTTCATTAATAGGCTACTAATACATAAACAAACAGCAGGATCCCCAGTGCCAAAAGATGTGTTATGTTAAAAACTTTGAAAAATAATTTATGCTGTATGGAAATGAATGACCTGTATCAGTATATAAGCATCAGTATGTGACACGTGTAATTAATATGTGATATCTGAATCATCTTGGAAACAACACGTTTTTGTTCATACCAATAAAGCCATTTGAATTTAATTAAACTGTAGTTTGTCAGCCTTTGTAGACTTCTTTATGTTTGAATCATATGAGATTCTGAATGTAAACATGCAGAGTAGAGGAGGAAATGAGCGGTCCAAGACAAACATCCAAGGAGTGATTTCATTCTACATATACTGGGACATCATTAGACGGCAGCTGTCATCCAGCTGTAAACTCACCACAGATCCCAAGACACAGGGAGAGAAGAACAGAGCTCCCTGAGAGGAAGTGGAGAAACTGAGGGCTTCATACCAAGACCCTCTGAGGTTTGAAGCTGAGGTCACTGGCACCAGACAGTGGGGCTGTGAACAAGAAACATCTGAGCAGGAGCGGGTCCTGAAGAGACCGAGCTGAGAACTCAGCTCGACACTCAGATCTCATGAAATCCTGAGCTGAGCGAGAGTCTGAAACACCAGCCTCCAAGAGAGGGCCAGAGGCCAGGAGAGCCAGCAGGGGGAGTCTGAGGAGGAGTCAACATCAGCCAAAGGACCGTCCTTTCCAGCCTCCAGACTCTCAAGTCTTTATTTTTTTCTATATCAATAATAAACTTAAAAGCAATTACAGTCTTGAAGATGTTCCGGTGTATATTGATGTTGTAGGCCTATTTTAAAGTTTTAACCTTTTTTTTTTTGTCAAATGTGGGGCCTATTATAGCTGTTCTTTACTTCAGTGTGTATGATTTCCTGTGAGGTCTCAGCATCTTCGTTCATGTGATAGAAAGAACAAACACACATACGGTAGGACTCCAAACAGAGTCAAAAATGTAATCATCATTCCCTGAATTTATTTAATTCACCATGGTACAGTCACATGACCACTTCAATTATGGGTGCCTGGGTGGGAAAAAATATACTTTAAAAAAAAATGCCGCATGAAACCTTGGGTCAGCAGGGTTACAGGTAACAATACCCACTGAAAGAAGAAGAAATATGAAGGGGTATCAAATGGGAATATTTGATAAAGGCACAATTATTATTATTATTATTTTTACCGGTATATTGTATTAAAGTAAATGTACAAAGTTACTTTACTCAGATAGAGCAGAGAGTGCACGTCACTTGATGTTAACGATTGGCTGACGTTGTAGTACCTCCGCCACGCCACAAGATGGCGCTATACAAATATACATATTTTAAAAATGAGACCAACTCGACAGTTGTTGGTTTGTTTGGTAAATTTATGCCGCGAGATTTCTTTTCCAGCGAACAATCGCCACACAGCAAACACACTGGGAATGTGTCGTTTTTGTGTCGTATTTTAATTGTGTGAGACTTCCCCTGCGTCGTTCCTTTGTGTTTGTGTTGTGAAGTGTCAAGTCGCTGTTGCTCCAGTGGTTTGTTCAGGTTTCCACGTAAAAAATGTCAGTGGACAACGAGGAAACGCTTCAGGTAAGAACAGTTTTAGACACACAGGGTGGTGTTAACTAGCTAGGTTTTAACTTGAAGTTGTGGAGACTCGTGGTGGGACGCTCATAATGTGCTGATTTTGTACAGTAACTTACTTCAAATATTGATGAAGTTCTCATTGTGGTCTGTGTAAAAGAGCAGTGTCTACCCAGAATCAACTCACCATCAACCCACATTAGTTTGCTATGACACTGCTGCCTGTGGTGGAAAAAGTATTTGTTACAGTGTATTACAGTTATTTTGTGTAGTTCTTCAGATTATAAATATGTGTAATGTGTATAAATGTGTTGGGAATGTCAGAACATGGCTTATTTTGCAATATCTTCCACAAAAACTAAATAAACAAATCACAAACAAAAAAGAAAAGGGGGGAATAAAAGTAGCACCATTTAGTTTTTGTTTTGTTTTTACTACAGTCAACCCCACTTAGTAAAATGAATCTAATAACCAACGGGTCCCTGATCATGCATCTATAAAAGTCCCGCACTCCTCATGCACATGGGACCCCAGACTGTTAGAAAATCATTTCATTGTCATTTTTTGACCAGTTTCAGTCATAGTGTCTGTGATAGTTTCTGTAAACCATACATGCATGGGCTCACATCTCATTAAATTATTCAATTAAATATACAACTTGTATAATACTACATGTGTTTATGTACAGTAAAATGTAAAATAAATTAGGCTTTTTTTCAATGTTTGACTGCTGTTAAAGTGAAAGTTATTGAATTGCTTTTAATCGCGTGGAATCAGATTTGGTGAACACTGTGGAAACCCTGAAAATGTCTGTTACATCATCCTTGTGTGCATTTTTAATGTGTAATTTCAGAGGTTGAAGGCAGCAGTGCACTACACCGTGGGTCGCGTCTGTCAGCAGACGGGAGAGGAACACCGGAGAGAGTTCAGCCCTCAAGTCATAGCAGCGATCACTGAGACAACATTCAGACAATGTGGTGAGTGTGTGGGCTGCCCTTCATCAGGTGTCATCCTGCCCTAGAGGGAAATTATTTTAAAACTCACTAAATGAGTTTTGATACATACAATTTTTACAATTTTATTAAAAGAGAATCTTTGATAATAGTTTTACAAATTGAGGGACTCAATTATTTCTATTAACCAAAGAGTGTATAATATTACTTGTTAGGGCCCTTTTACTTTATACCCATGACCCCCGACTTGATAGTTTGGAGTTGGTTCTCTAATAAATGGCAGCTCCATCCAGTCCAAATGAATGGCTAAGTACTTAATGATACAAGTGTTAGAAAATGTTTATAAAGCCATTAATGACAGGTTATAAAGCAACCAGCAGTTTCAGTCACTAGAGTCAAAAAAGTTTTCAGTGTATTGTTTACATTTGTAAGAGACAGACTAATGACATGTAACACCTTTAAAATTAAAATCAATTAATAGGTTTTTTTTTTTTTTTTTTTGGAACAGTGTTTCTTCATTGTAATTTTGGTGGTCACAGTGTTGTCACATGAATTGAATCATTTCCTGTTAACACAGTTCTCTATCAGCATGCAACATAACAAAAATTTTGATCATGATATTTGATCAATCACAAATCAGTATCTGATTGTTGGCATTCACTTTTTTTCCCAGATGTATTTGCTAAAGACCTGGAGGCCTTTTCAAGGTGAATTTTTTTTTCTCCCTCATATACATATCAACAGTGCTGACCTACAAGTTGAAATATCTGGTTAGGTCTTTTGTCCCTTTGTGTAACGCCATCCAAGTAAAACTGGTGTCATCTCATAACTTTTTCAGGCATGCTAAAAGAAGCACAGTGACTGCAGAGGATGTGAAGCTGGCAGCCCGTCGCAGCAATGCGTTGGTGAGTTATTCCCACTGAACTGTCACAGGGGAAGTATACACCACTTAAATTGTGTGTGCTCTTTACATGTGCTAACCAAGTCAGAATGTTGGATGCTCAATAACAGTGCAGTAGTGCAGTTTCTTCTATGCAATGCAGTGTAACTGTGTAGTGTATATATTCTACAGCAGACAGCAAACTGAATGTTTAATTTGCCTTTATTCATTTCAGTACATCCACATACAAAATAAAAGTGAAGAACTGAACCAGGAGCAGGAATTGAAAAAGAAGAATACTGCAAAGAGGAAGAGCAGAGACACTGAGGAGGAAAGCAGAGAATAAGGACAAGACACAGGCAGGCCTGCAGTGTCTCACTTGTGCCCAACATTCAAATAAACATGAAGACTGACTAATACATCACAGTACGTTCAGTTCATCAAAAGTGCCACAGTCATTCTTCTATGGTTGTAATTTGAATATTTTACAGTACATCTCTGTACACTTTCTAAACATTTAGACTTAACTTGAGACTTTTGTTTTTGAGACTGATGAAAATGACCAATGCCAAACAACTGATCTAACAGTTTTGAGCATGGCCCAAGTGGAACATACTACAGACTGTAAAGTTTACTTAATAATCTTGGATTAAAAATGATTTACTTGTTTACCTAAAAATGTTATCAATGTGTCGTCTTGCACTTAAGGACAGCGTGACACAGTCAAGACTATCAGGCAATTCTCCATAACGTACAAGGCCATCTACAAATCCCCATCACCAAGTACAAGGTTCAGCTATGAGTCACTACTTCTTACAGCCAAATTAGGGACAAATATCACTTGGAGAGGTGATGCTACTTCTGAGTTAATCTACTGTGGTTAAAAAGAAGACAAACACCCCTTGATCCCAAAGAAGATCCCCTCTAACCCTAAATATAGCTGTGAATAATGTAGAAGAATATTCACTCTGCCAAGCCATTGAAAGCAGCAAAAAGACAGGTACTACCCCATGTCATGTCTGAGAAGGCCACACACTGAAAGTGTTGGAACTTCCGTCTTCGTCCTTCAGTACAGACTTCAGTCAGGGTTCAAACGGAGACCTCGACCAGCAGAGCCCAAGGTCCCTAGATATGTGAATCGAATTAGATTTGTTTTTTTATTTGACAAATTGACTCAAGTAATATCAACTAAGCATCTATTCAAATGAACTTTATTAGAGAACTCCCTTCATTTGACATGTTTTTAAACACCCCACAAACAACAAGAGCTACTGGGAACCATTGGACACACCACTCCACGTTCTCACACTATCACTCGCGTCCCCCAGAGTCTTCAGCAGGTGTCATCCACATCAAGTACACACTTACAGATCAGTTCGGTAACATGAAAGCACACACCATACAGCATTCAAATCAGATAATATAAGCAATACAAATATTCATCACAACATTCCACTACATTTTGATATTTCTGCACTTGATCGACATACTTAAGAATAAGGAAAAACTTGCAAAGATTAAAAAAAAAATCTTGAAGTACTAATTAAAGAATGTCCATGTTAGGGGAGGCGCTCGTAGCATCTGCAGCTTCCACTCACACACTCAAAAAGCAGTCAAATTGGGCTCTTTCACCGCACAACCAGTCCGTTTCACGCGTCTCTCCGTTCGCTCACTCATCGCTTCACTCTTCGCCACAAGCCATCCTCAATCGCACTCATCAGTTCTTAAAATGTCAGTTGCGCAGTTCTTTCCATTTAAAAGTGGATAAAAGTGAAAACACCCACCGTCTCTTAGAACATGCGGAGTGAAGCCGTTCTTTGATGGCATAGCATTTACAGGTGGGAAGAGGGAGAATGATACCGATATCACCCCAAGAATGCTGCCAAAGAGGAGCTTCCTCACAGGAAAATGGAAGAGAGGTGAACTGCAGAAGAGATTTCAATGAAGGCTTTTCCACAGAACTTGACTGCAAATAAAGTTGCACTTAAAACATTTAGGTTTCAACCAGATTCTTCTCAATGCAAGATTGCCTTTTAGGTCGATGACAAAGCCGGATAATGGTGACTCACAAACATTCATGCATTTTTCAAAATGGTTATATCACATTTCACAATACATGCATTAGAGAATCCAGTTGAAATGGATACAAACAAATGAGACATCAAAAATAGCACTTTAGTCGGACATCCTGGTAAACAACTCACTTCAACACTTTCTAAATTAGATCTTTAGCATTTTTTCCGAATGTACAAAACATCTTCCACAAAAAGTGTTAAGTTTTCAGATACGCATCAACACCAGAAATAAATTTTGAAAAGACTCATCTTTCTCACAATACTTACCATACAAACACTTAACTTACATACCCCACCCAGATGACTTTGACTCCATACTGGAACCAAAACCTGAGCTAAACCCACTACCACTGGTTGTAGAGTTTGACCCTGTTCCCCAGCCGAGACTGGCCGAGCTGGTGCCGTAGTTGCTGTTGCCTGTACTGAAAGACTGACTCTGGTCCCTACTGGAGCTTGTTCCACTGGACGTGCTGCCTGAGGTCGATGTTTGCTGCTGGCTAGCCAGCATACCCATCATCCCCCAACTACTCTGCAGGGCAGCCTGAGCAGCAGCCATCATGGCAGGGTTCAGACTGAAGGAGCCAAAATTTGCCAGACTACTGTTAGTGCTGCTCCCTAACCCACTACGGCTGCTACCAAATGCTTGCGCTCCAAAACCATTTCCAAACCGTGTTGTGCGGTCAAACTGCCTATTGCCGTGTTTGGGTTCAGCATTTGAGATGTGAACGCTGACACCTTTGATTATTAAGTCCTCTCCGCAGAGAGACTGGGCCACCTGTGAGAAAAAAGACATGTATCAGATCATGTGGAGATGGGTACCGCCACGGCAAGAGGCCACTTTCTACTACACGCTCTACCATACCTGATCGTCCGCAAATGTGACAAAGGCAAAAGCTCGGAATGGCTTGGGAATGAAGACGTCTGTGACTTCTCCATACTGCATAAAAAACTGCCTTAGGTCATCTGTGGTCATGTCTTCTGTGCAACGGCCTACAAACACTTTGCGGCTCCTCAGGGGCTCGTCCGGGCCCTGCTGTGAAGAAGAGATGGAAAAAAACAACAATAACTGGTTATACTGTGCTAAAGACAACATTAACTCGGTGTACATTCCCATGAGTGTGGGTATCTGCATGGACATTACCATATCTACCTTCGAGTTAGGGAGCTTGCAGTCGCACCATCTCCCGTCGATCATGTGGCGCTGGGAGATCACCTTTTCTTGAGCCTCGTATTCAGTGAACCTCACAAAACCAAAGCCTTTAGAGTTTCCAGTCTTGGCGTCTCGTTTCACCTGAAGAATAAATAAATACACAAACAGCATCATTCGTTACTACATGCCACCCAGACAAATGGATAATATATGCAGGCAATATTTGAGATGTTATACCTGAACCATGATGACTTCTCCAAATGTACTGAAGTAATCCTTTAGGTCCTGCTCAGTTGTTTTCCAAGGTAGACCCAGTACAATCAGGTCAGATGTCTTCATATCGCCCCTCTTCATTTTTACAGCAGAGGAGGCATCTATTTCCTCCATTTTCCTTTTATTGTCTACATGATCAACAGAGAGAAATTAATTTATAGATTTTAACCTTTCCCCTTAGCGCTTTGACCAGATTACAGAGGCTGTAGCTGGCAGTGCTAATTAATCGTCTGACTTTGTTAAGTGTTCAGTAATGTTCTGAATAACATAATTTAATACACTTCAGCTATACCAACAACTACTGTCCTGTTCAATTACCAGGAAGCTAAATCCAAACATCTCAGTAAGTTTCAACTAAACATAACCTCTGTGAAGGTAGTGTTTATGGCATATCTCTAGGTTTCAGCAAGTTAAATTTAAAACATTTTTTTTGACAAATGCATTTTTATAGCCATTTCTTAAACTTAAAAGTACATAGGATATGAAAGAACACTAGTAGAGGTTATTGAGGCCTTGATTTTAATGCATGAATTTAAATATATATATTTTTTAATTATATCATGTGGCAGTACTTCACCTTCGTATGCACTATTTATTTGTAATGATATAATTAATGAATCAGATCTGGGTACGCAGTAAAATGTTAATAGTATCGAGATCCGTGTGTTTTTTTTTAACATATGGTCAATCGATACAATCAATAACCTACGCTAGGCTTAGAAAACACTCCAAAGCTCTGTAAGTAAATACAATTTACAAAACCGCATGGACACTAATTCACTGGAGTTCTGCTGTATTTACTTGGTCAAGATGTGGATAGCAGGCACGTTGATCTTGTTTTGTTTCCTACGTGAATGAATTTAGCGCCTCAGAGCGCACTTCTGTGGGCGTGGGCAAACTACGCGTCAAGTCATTCTCTTCTATTTTCAGGATACTGAGGCTACATCATGAATTATAAATAACATTACATCTGACCACCTGTTCGGACAAAGGATCTAGTCGGATTAAATGTCCACAAAGTACCCATATCTACCTTTTGGATAGTTGACGACATAGACGACATTGCCCCATCCGTTCTCCGGTGCGTGCAGGACCCCTTCCACAAGACGCACTCCCCGCATGCACTGAGACACGGGGCTCCTGAACCGCAGGCCGCACGCTCCTGGAAACTGAGCCGCCACAGTGGAGAGCAGGACGGTACCGTCATCCTCGGACGGGATCTCCATGGGTTCTTCATTCTCCTCCTCCGCTACTCGAATGTACACTTCGGCCATTTTCCCAGAAATAAAACTCACTGTTTGATTCAGTGCTGAAGTTAGCCGTTAGCTCGCTACTTGTCCACAATTGCGGCTAACTTTAGCCGATGTTGCTAATAGGACCAAATGAGTCCGGGTAACTGGTTGTTGTTGTTTTAAATGGAGACGTCAGGAGTCGAAGTGCCGTGACAAAACTTCGCGGACATAAATCTAAATTATTTCCTAGATATTGTTTCCCCGGTAGAGTTACCAACGTGCATCGGCCTTACTGTTCCTTTGTTCGCTGGGACGGGGATCTGTGTCGTCAACACGGGACGACGACACTTCAAACGTGATTCTCAACCAAAACTGCGCACAGTCTCGCCCAAAAAACGATTTCTTCAAAATGGCTAGCGCCGACCTAATAAGTTCTACAACTTCAACAAAGCGCTCTACTCGTCCTCAATGCAAAGCTTAGAAAAATGTTTTTCAACACGAGGTGAAAAATGAAAGCGCCTTGCCAGGCCTACAAAGATGGCATTATCTAAGCACGGACGGAACTACGTCATTAGTTTGGACGGGTTCATTTAGTGGCGGTTAATGTGTGCAAGGCGCGACGTAAGAGAAGGAAGAAACCAAATCAGTTTTCTGGGTGAATTTGTAAAATCAACATTGCTATTACATTATGTGTTTATCCCTGTGTGCAATATAACACAACTCGTTTAATTCTAATAAAGAATAATACAATTTGTCTGGCAATCTCCCCCCTGAGGAAGCACGGTCGGTCGGGTTTGGTACATCCACGACAGCAGCTTCCGCGACTTGCTACATCTGTTGGCAAAGATGGGAAGATGGCGGTCCGCGGGAGAGCACTGAATCAATGGAAAATTGTAACGCCGCATCCATAGCCTGTTACGTTTATATTATACATTTTAAGGGTTTACCTCTAATTTCAAACATTATAGGGTCGGAAGGGGACCATCACCGTCAACCGCTGCATCATAGTAGCGGTGCAACTGCCAGGTGCATGTTAATGTTCAATAATTGAATCAACTTATTAGTTGAAAAAAATTACTGTTATTGTTACAGTAACTCGGGTCAGACGCAATGCCACATTTTCACACTACCTCGTTTTACTACATTGTGTCGTTGCAGGACTGGTTCAGTCTATGGGTTTACCTCAATAATACATTACTCACTCAGCCTATATTCAGTCAAGTATTAATACTACAGTTTTCTCAATAGCAACCCTAAACGTTTGAAATATTTGAGACAAATAATCCAATTGTTACAAAAAAAAACACTTACAAGAAGAAACAAAAAATAAAGGCAAAGCTGAGTTAAGTCCAAGAAGTTAAATTGATCCAGTGCTATCCAGGAAGATTAGTTTGTCATCTGAAACCACATTGATGTCCTTTTTGATTAGAGAATTGCAGAAAATATACCTAATCAACACTTGTGAAAGCATATTGTAATGCAAGTGCCATGCCTGCTGCAAGAGATCAACACTACTCATCTATAATTTGGTATATAACCATTTCATACTGTACTGTTGTAAATAGCTAGTTGGTTTCTATTTTTAAATTTGGCCTGTGCCGCTGGCCTCACTTAAAACCTTGTCGTCCTACCTTAACAATACTGAAACAAGTATTTCTGCACAACTATTGATAGTCACTGGTCAAAGATGAGAGGAGTGGAATCTTAATTACACATTAATACGATGAGGGGTATGTTATAAGCTTTACAAAACAGCCAAGCATCCACTGCAGCTTTCGGATTCAACTCAACAACAAAAAGAGATCTCAAACAGCTTTTTATTACATTTTTCAATCAATAACAGTACAATTTAGTACAGTATCTATCTTGCATCCAGCTCACCGTGGAACACCAACAGACTGAAATGAAATACAAAAAGTGAAAAGGTACATAAGGGTGCAGAGCTCTATAATAGTAATGGAAAGAGAAAAGGGAATCCATCTCAGTTGAATTGCATTTTCACTTGTGGCCACACACGAATACATCACATTTATTGTACATCATCGCAGAAAAAAGAAAAGTGAAAATATGTCACAACTTTAACAAAAGTGCTTCTGTATACAGTGAAATGTTGTCATTCAGATGCTCTGATTTTCAATTTAAGACCAAGAAAAAAATGTACAAAAGTTTTAGAATGGACAGTATGTGAGGACATTATTGTTCCATTGAGTGTGAAGATTTGAAGGAGAGAAAAGGACTTCTCAAGGATAGAATTCTCACAATGATTGTTATAATTATTACAAAAATTGGCATCAATAGAACTGGTAAGCATAATTTACACTAAGTATGCAGTCAATGTTAAGTCTTTCTCCATTCTTGCTCACTCTGGTGCATAGCATTACCAGTATTAGTACATGATGTATGCAGAGTTTGAGCCAAAAAAAATTGGCTTCTATTAAGTTCAATCAATAGGTTACTCTCCTTTTCAGAAACAAAAGAAAATCTAGGATTTTTGCACCATTGAAAGCAAGTCTACAGCATGCACATCTAAATTAACTCATGGCAGACAAAATTAAATGTCTTAACTTAAAACATCAGACCATTATTTTCAGACATTGATTTGTACATTTCATTCACAGAGTTGCAACTGCAGTCCCAAGCAAAGGAAGTGTCTATTTAGTCAGGTGAGGTGTTTCACTCAAAGTGGATACTAAACACAATCCCCCATCCATATAATAAAATTCAGCCATGCCCAAATGATCTCAGCACCTACCTTGCTACCCCACCCCTTCCCACCCAAAGGCATGTCCAAGAATTAAGGGGGTTAACTGGATAAGTTACTCGTAATAACTCCTTTTGTACTGGAATGAGCATTCATAATTTATAGCATGTGCTTGGTTAGTTAACATAGTATTAGTTGAGAGGCAAAGCTTCTTCATGTGCAAAAGGCTGTGATGAAACAAAAACAGCTAGTATATAAATACATCATGGACATTTTGAAAGCTGCTCGTGTAATATCCAAGTGATCCAAGCTTTTACTTCTGCATGTTTTCTTTCATCTGTCTTATATGATTTAACTGGATTAGAAAGACAAGCTGTAATTCAAACATATCTAAAACCACTAAAGAAATATGACAAAAAAAAGAAAGCCATCAAGAATAACAAACCATCAGAATAGAATTCTTTAAAAAAAGAAAAAAAAAAAGAAAAAAAAAGTTAAATAATTTGTACAATTACACTCCAACATTTGCTTTCAAAGACGCACACATTTGCATGGGATGATAGTGTTGTTTTCTCTTTCAAGGTAACATAAAATGGTCCAAGAAGGAATGCGCAAGTTTCTGATTTGATACCACAGGAGATCCTTTCTTAACTAGGTGATAAACAATTGTGCTCTTCTTTGTGTAGGAAAGGCATTGGTTTCCCTTCGTTTTTGTGGTGTCCAAGTCAGTTTAAACAGTGTTGAAGAAGATGCTGTGAACATTCTGAAGTTGTAATGGTCTTCCAGTCAACTTTGGAGTTAAAAGAACATCTGGGAAGCAAAGACAAATGAAATTTAGAATTTAACTACTCTAACCTGATCTACAGTTGAGATCATTTTTGTCTCCTGTCAAGTGTAAATTTAAGACCTTGTGGGCAAAGTTCTATCAAAACGCTTTCTGATTACATGGACTGACATAAGAATGCAGAAGGCTGCTTGTGTTCATTCTACACACATATCCGACAAGCTGCAGTGTTTGGCCTTTTGTGAAGCCTGCAAAATGTAATATTTACAATGAGTCCTCACTTCTAGAATTCAGTGTAACAACAACAAAAAAGAGTTAAAACCATGTGTCATTGTCGAATGTTTCTTAATAGGATTCTTAGGGCAGTGGCGTCATTACAGCAACAAACCTCAACTCATTTAAATCTACTATCATCTGAGTTTAGCTTGAAGTGACTGAATGGCTAACAATCAATGCCTTTCTGAAGTGTGCTAAATGGCCGCTGTAATACAGTACGTGTATATTCATCGGATGGGTTTGTTTTCTGTAGGCCTACTGCCTGTATATCCTGTATAGAAAAACATTACGCTTAAACTAATGCTAGAAGTAGTTGAAGTTGCCCTGACGTTTATCGAGTGTACTGTTAAAGTAGGGGCAAGAATGTTTTGTTGATCACGAGAGTCAAAGGAAAATGCAAAGATCCATTCAAGCTAACAGTGCAGACCAGCAAAAGAAACAGAAAGACATTTCACTGAACCCACAACTCTTTTAAAACCTGTAAGGCAACTAAAGTAGCACAATCAGCACATCACCTTCTACTCTAGCCAGGCAAAAGATGAGGCTATGGCAGACGTGCAACTACAGGTTTTTTTTTTTGTTGTTGTTTTTTTTACGAGGAATAGCTTTAAGTACAAATGTAGGAAAATGTGAAACAATATAAAAAAAGAAAAAGAAAAGGAAAAAAAGAAGAACCTTCAGGCTTCAATTCCAGATCTTCAGAAAACTGTCCCAGGATCCCGTTGCAACTGCCATGCCATCATCAGTAACTCCCAGGCAGCTAACGCGGTTGTCATGTCCAGCCAACACACCTGGGAAAAAAGAACCACCATTATTACTTACTCTTCAGGCCTGCAAATAAGTAAATAATCTTTGTTGCTTTCTATGTCAGAGGATTTTTGTCACATGACACAAATGGAGCTGCTGTTTGGCTTCATGGTTCAATTACTAACCAGCACGGTCAGCTTTTAGTGTGTCCCACACGTTACAGTTGAAGTCATCATATCCAGCCAGAAGGAGACGGCCACTCTTTGAGAATGCAACAGAGGTGATGCCACATATGATATTGTCGTGGGAGTAGATCATTAATTCCTGATCAGCACGCAGATCGAACAGCCTGCAGGTGGCATCGTCGGAGCCCGTGGCAAAGGCGTTGCCATTAGGGAAGAACTAAAAATGACAGAAGAGAGATCATTCATTTAAAACAAAGGAACTGCACAAAAATGTGCATTTACAAAAAAAATAGTCATTAAAAAGAATAACATTTCAAGTACAGTCCTGAATTTTGTTAATAACTTACACAGATGGCGTTGATGTCGGACTCATGGCCGGTAAATGTCTGTCTGCACATGCCCTCTCGAACATCCCAGAGTTTAGCAGAGGCATCACAAGCACCAGAGACAAATAACCGAGAGTCGGGGGCCAACGACAGGCTCATGACATCGCCTGTGTGCCCAGCAAATGTGGTCGTCTGCTGGCCAGTCTCAATGTCCCAAAGTGCACTGTAAAATGAAATGTAATTAAAACATCTGTCTGGCATATTACCAACTTCCTCACTTTGGCACAAAAATGTTGATTAAATAACCAACACAGCAAAGCAACTAAACATTAGCTATTCTTTTCCTTACCAAGTGGTATCTCCAGAGCTTGTAACAATCTGGTTGTCATCGAGGAAGCGACAACAGGACAGGTATCCTGATATTCAAAGAAACAACAGATACGTTTGTTAATATGCAACTTTGTATCAGACATTTACTACTCAAACAAGTTAATACTAGTAACTGACGTATTTAACTGCAATTTGGGCAGTGCAAGTTATGTAGTTTTAAGTATTGCTCTCTGTCTTAACTTCATTTACTTTTGGCATCAACAAATGAGAGATTAGGTTTTAAAAAGGTCAAATATCATTATTTAACTACATATAGAGGGTGCTTATAAAGACATTCGGAAATTAGGTTTAACCAATGACCCACTCATTCTATTTGTGAATTTTAAGTGTTCATTTGTGACATATAGCACGCCTGCATGTTGAACTGAAACTCTAGTTTTGCAATCCATATTAGCCACATGTAAAGTGACAACCAAACCCAATCAAACGTGCTTAAAAAACAATGTCAACACAGTGTGTACATCATTTACCTGTATGTCCTGCAAGCTCACGGCTCACACGTACATTCCCCTCACGGGTTTTCAGGTTGTAAATGGAACAGATGTTGTCTAAGCCACCACAGGCCACATAATTTCCTGAAGGTGCATACGCGCAAGTCATGACCCAGGAAGATCGAAGAGGAATGGCATGAACCTGTGTAGGAAAGGTGACAACACAAACACATTTGTTAACTCACTTTTTTTTCCAAGCAAAACATAGAAATTTTACATCTATCTTTCTCTCTATCCATCATATAAATTAGAAAAGGTTTAACTAAATTCTATTGATAGACATGTGATTTCGACACCCACAAGCTCAAAATCAGAGTGACGTCCAGGCCAAGTTACAAAGTGACGCGCCCATGACTAAAGTAACAAGAGCAAGTCAACTGAGAGCAGAGTCTACAGTGTGCTCCTTAGGCACTGGACAACATTGTGTGGAATCATTATGCCCATATCATTTCCATTTTGATTGAAACATGATAGTATGCATCAGTCAATATGCTGCTACTTACTGCTACTGATAGACAGCATAAGATGGCAGCTTCATTTAACAAAGGCTAAAACTAATAGTGTTTCTATTTGTGAGCCCCTATGCGCATTAAGGTATCCCATATACATTTCTGACCTCAATCTGGCCTGCAATCTTCTCAGTAGGTCTACAGATAGATTGGAAGAATGACCCTTTAATCTTTTAATTGGACTTACTGTCAGCTGTATCATTCAATGTAAATGTTTCTTTGTGTCACCACATAAAAAGTCTTCCATATTCTAACACCTAACAGCACAATTCACCATTTATAATTTTCTGCCTGTGATGAGGAGTTCAAATTACTTTACTAGACAAACTGCGCTCCACTTCCACCCACCCCCCACCAACTACACACCAAACACATCGGGCCCAAGGCCACAAATGCCTCTCTCTCAGCTGATATGCAGCCCTTTTGAATGTATTCCAAATGAAAGCAGCATGGACGGAGCTAGTTAGTTTCTTGTTCTAATTCTAATACAACTGTATGACTTCCACAAGAATAGGCACAAGTCTTAAAATATAAAGCAGCAGACAAATATGGAACTCTTAGAAGGTGTTACTGATGCAAGGCACAAGAAACGAAGTACACATCATTCATTTCTATCTTGGTCAAACTTTTTTCCTTTCAACCATAAGTACATAAAGCAGCTTCTAAAAAAGACAACTTACCTTATTCGTTGTATAGCTGTCCCAAATAATGAGTTTGCCATCTTGAGAGGCACTGACCAAGAGCCTACAAAAATAACAACAGCAATATAAACACCGCCACAACAATCGCAGTTGTCACACTAAATCTATTTTTATCTCTAATCATAAGCCAAAATCTGAGGAGGAAGGAATGCAGGCTAAAGATGCTCCTCAAACTGCTCCATAAAAATCATGACGCAGTATGACTTATCCATGTTAACAACTAACTTTTTCAAAATTCGACATCAAGCAAGAACAAAATGCAACTTCAATTCAAACCATAATCCATTCAGTTTACCTGGAATCTGTTCCCCAATGCATGGCATAGATTTTAGCCAAATGACCCCGCAGCGTTCGTCTTGTACGCATCTGGATTCGTCCAACGGGGTCAATATTAGCTGTAATCTGGAAAGATATGAATTTAAAAAATTAAGCATTCTAGTGACTTTCAGACCAAATGCTTATTAACCTAAGAGAAAGATTCTCATGTTACCTGTGATAGTGTGGCATCTGCGCATGCTTTCCTGGCATCCTAAAAGGAAGAAAAGTCAGATCTGTGTTACAAGTGTTTAATTTTCAGATATGTAAGTACTTCACTTGTAAATGGTATTTTTAATTACTGGTAGCATGGCACATAGGAGAATTGTTACTCACTCTGATCTGATTTTTGAGCTGCTCTGCCTCTTGGCGTAACTGGTCCAGTTCACTCATTTTAGCCTGCTTTTTCAATTACCTTACTCCAGCTACGGGGGCACTTGTTGATCTAAAAAAGAATGAAAAGAAGCACTTAAATTAATCACAGATCATTTTCAATTTAAAATCAAGGTCATATTTTTAATGAAATGCAATATAGATCTGAACCCATCTTAGACAACAGATTTTTCCATTGACTTAGCCATTTACCTACGATATGCAGTCTGTGGTTCAACCTTACTTTCCCACCTCAATGTCACTAACATAATCCTGACACACAATTTAGATTGCCAGACAAATCCTGTTAAGGCATGACTTTCCAATGATCCGAAAAGCGGTCATTATCCTGTTGACCTCAATCCCAGGGATAGTCAGAATTTTAGCCAAGTGATCAATAAGCCACTTATATTAATACAGAGCCTTAAACACACTCAAAGTTCATCTAACAAAATATGCTGAATAAATAAGTGATAAAGGTAGAATGTTCCCAATGTTAGAAATGCATCTTGAACTACACCAAGGCAATTAATATAGAGAAGCCACCCCCAGCTATGATTACCTGCCCTATGCATGGCAATGACATCATCTGTACTGTGATGTCAGAATAAAAAACAATCGATTACCAACAAGACATCCCAAAACAAACAAAAAAAGCAAATTGATGCAATATTTCAGCCCCTTTATTTAAAACAACACAAAATCTATGTTTTTGGAAAAGTATCAATGCAACAATACAGTGGTGTCCATGAATGGCTTCAGTAGTTGTCAACATAGTCATTGTTAGTTTACCGACTCCTGTTATCCTTAAAAATGGATCCTGTGTCAGATCTATCCCATTAATAATTCAAGTGCATTGAACAGGAACACATTAGCAAATAAATGTCTATTCATGCCCTGAATGTGTGTGTGTGTCTTTATAATGGTACACATTTTTGTGGTAAACCACAGTCATTTCTAACTACTGGCGCCTGATTAAAATTGAGCAGTAAAGCACAATTTAGACCCTAAACAACATCTATTAGAATTTTCTACGGATTACGAGTTACATTAAGACCCTTATTGAATCAACTCAAAACTTGACAGTGGAAGGGTGAAGCTCAGGGACCACATTCTTAAATAGTGCCATGCATCACATGCTATGTGTATACTCATGTCTATGCAAGCTGTCTCCTATGAGACCCTTGTTAAAAAATTTTAAAAAACACAAGACGATAAATCTTTGCTACAACAAAACTACAACATAATACTGTAAAAGCTCTTGGCAGACCGAGCTCTTAAAGGAAACTTCTAATTTAATGCAGATTTAAAATTGTTTGTAAATTGTACCATTCAGTTTTAACAACCTCGCCTTCCCAGTCTTACCTGGTGCGTTTCAGTCAGTAAGCCTATGTCACAGGAGGTTTCAGGACAAGACTGAAACTCTTCTCTACCTGACTACGTTGTCCTTAAGGTCCTCTGACTGGTTGACCTTTTTAACGCAGGTTATCCTCTTACACCCATTAATCTAATAATAAACGTGTCATGGAATGTAATTATCAACAACATACAGCAGAAAGCCATTCTCACCTTGAAACCTCTGAAAATATACTTCACAATTTTTTAATATTATCAAAAGCTAAACTGTGATTTAATAGTAAAATATATTCAATTGTTGTTGTGATTGATGAAATGCAGGGCTTTTGATTTAAACCTCACAGATTTATGTCACCTCTTAGTGGTGAATTTATAAAATGTATAAAATGCTCTACGGTGACATGAAGGTAATACTTTGTAATACTCTTAATCAAATTACAACATGATGCAACCAACTTGGATTTTTTTTTTACTTCTCCTAGCCGAACTCTAAAACTGTAATGATAAATCAAAAAGGTGCAGTGAGTTTAAATGTGTAAGCTTTAAATATTCAAAATTCTGAAATATCATTTCCCATTGACCTCTGTGGATGCTTACAGTTAAGGAGTTCCTCTCCCTCATCACTTCTCCTTTCCAAGCGCCTGATCAGGGTCAGCTGACTGCATGATAAACAATGAGCAGTGGCAAACAGCCTGGAGTTGTAGCTCACTGGCTGTTCTCAGGTCCCTTAAGTGCAGTCTGTTCCTGCTACTTTCAAAAGGTGGCTTCTAGACTTTCAGTCAAAATCCAAAGAACTGTATCTTTCTCCGCACTAGTTAAGGATACATATGTTCTCAAAAGAACAAGTTGGCTCTGATCTGCGCTGTTAAACAATGATAAATGCAGTGTTTCACGGCTAAAGCTGGATCATAGAAAAAGCCATAACCAGCAATATCACTGAGCAACTCCATAATCCTAAAAGCTAAAATCCTCAGTCAATGAGTCTCTAATCCTATCCATGTCCACTAACATAAACAGCTGGCAAAGCCATCCCCAGCATTAGAAATGTGTTTTCCCAATCATAAAAGGATGAGTTTAATCTTATTTCTTTTACACACAACATGCTTAGAGCAAGTGCCTGGATTTCCACATCGGCAGTGAAATCCCAAGCTTGATACGGCGCTCTTGTCTAGTGTGACCAGCAACTAGGATGAAGCTGTAAAGTACATAAAATATATATAAAATCATTGAATCATTCCTAACATACGTTTCCTTGTGATTTGTCTGCACAGGTTTACACAAACACTATGTGGTGTACTAATATTTGACTTAGCGGCTGTGTGCGTTACTGTGATTTGCCTTCAACAGTAGGATGGTTTGCATTGCATTTGAATAGCAGGCAGATAGATGTTTTTAGTCAGGCTGTGGCTGCAATTTGTTTATTAGGTTCGTCTACAGAGGTTACATACATTTAGAGAAATTTCATTCCAATTCAGCCCCATGATGAAGCAAAATAGTATGGGTTTGAAGTATTGGTATCTGACAAAGTGTAATCTAATTTGTATATTTACTGAACGCTGCAGTGTGTAACGATAATATGACTTGCACTGATAGAAATCTGAGAAGATGCAGCTAAACGCCATCTTGCAGACTGCTGTCCGCTAGTTAGCTTGCTAGCAGGCTTGATAGTGTAGGCCTACAGGCAGGGCAGAGCTAGTACTCAAGAAAGCAGAGTACTCAGTCACCGCGTTAGCAACAAAATTCACTAGTGATTTAACAATAATCAAACGAACAACTAAACTGATCCAATTGAAGAACCGCTGAATTTCTTGACACATCGACTTAATAGTTGTCTACATCCTTATAAAATAACGTAACCACAGCTACTTTTGGGGTAGACTCTGCTGCTCTTCCGCAATTACATGGGAGTGCTGCTATGTAGTTAGCTTTTAAGCCAACAGTGGTTAAACCTGGAACCTCGCTGGCGGCTCGGCATCCAGAAATCCACTTACTTACATACTAACAATCTCATTAAACCCGACGGTGACTAACTGATTTGATTACGGTGTATCAGTATATTTATCAGACTGCCCGGTCCTTCAGTGGACCGGAGCCTGTAAAATCTGCAAGGTCGGGCGGCGATGGCCTGTTTGACTTCAGTTAAGCAACAAATGCAATAGATGCGGGTAATTTTTTCACAAGGCAGATGATCATCCATCATCCGTCGCTAACTTACATACCTGACAATTAGTCCGCTGATAATAAATAACTAACCTTACTAACCCAAGTTGAAGTCGGCTGCACCGGCGCGGCCGTTTCGTTGCAGGAAGGCAGCAATATGCTAACTTATTAGTTCGGCTTGTAAAAAAAAAAAAAAAAAAAAAAAAAAAAAGGGTGTCAACGCGGCTACAATAACTCGCGCAAATAAAGTGCATCTGTTACGTGTATATTTATATCATGTGCAATGTTGAAGTTCACTAGGGGTGTTGGATGCTCTACTGTTGCCAATAACCAATATTTGCTGTTAATTTGTTTACGGGACGTTTATTGTTCCAGCCCAACCCAGTGTGTCATCATCAACTGACAGCAACATTTTTAAATGTAAGATTTCGAGTAGGCCAACAAAGCCACTCGACACTAACTACCAAGCTCCGGGGGTTTACATTTTCATCACAGTCAGCCTAAGCAGTAATTAACTATCCACGACTTTACACACTGTATTTTAGGCCGTGGAGCACCTCCGCTGGGCCATCCCTGGCACCAAGCCTCCCTGGCCAATATTAACGTTACTTCTCCGCCAGGCAGAAGCTCTGCTAGCACTAACAGTAGTTAACCCAACTCAATCGACTGGATGTTACGTTATATGCGAGTTATGAGTACATAAGTTTTGTAGTAATCTGATTATCAAACGCAAACAGTGAGCGACACGGGCCACTGCTGCAGTTGTTCTTGTGCGTTAGCTGCTTGTATTTGCTTATCATAAAACAGGCAAGTTAACGTTAGCTCACCGCTGCTAACTAAACGGCCAGGAAGGTAGCCATCGCTCACTACCCCACCCCCGGGCAGTTCGATTCTTCCACAATTCAGCCGCTAATGCTATTAATAGATAATGTGAAAGATATAAAAGTAACGTGGTCGTCGATTTATTTCACCTTACCTTATTCAATTTGCGTTTGTTTTTGCGTTTTGGCATTGACTGGAAAACAAGACGGCGTATATCTCCGATCCACGCATCAACGAGCACCACAGCGCTAGCTTTCTAACTAGCTAGCCAGCTAGCGTTAGTTTTCCGAGGAGCAGCCCTTCCCGAACGCAGGCTACAGCTAGGGAGCTTGACAACCTCCGTCAACCAACCGGAGAGGGAGGGGGAGGTGGTGGTGGTGGAGAGAGAGGGGGGGGGGGTCACACCCACTAGCCTTGTACTGGAGACACTGCCCAGGCGGACAAAAACGCTAATCTTCAAAGTTCCTACAACTCAACGCGACAGTCTATTCTGTCTTTTTCTGTTGTCAAGCTTAACATCTGTCCTTTCCGTAGTGACACTCTCGTGCGGCCATCGAACGCCGAGATGGGCGCGGTAACCCTGCAGTTAGCACCGGGAAACCCCACGCTGCAGCGATCGGAAGAGAATCAACGATAGGTGTTTCATGTACAGTTGGATATGCTCTCGTTATCAGTCACTTTAAACATAGCCCGTTGGCACTATGCATTTGATTTATGGCCATTTAGGACAGGTACGGTAGACTAAATGCTTATTATGGTGTTCGGTGAGCTGCCCCCCTATCGGCAATACAGTCTGAGTGAAAGGCTGAGTCAGTCGGGCCCCAACTCGGCTTCTAAAGTAGGAAG
The DNA here is from genome assembly GCF_905171665.1 of Trachurus trachurus. Lineage (NCBI taxonomy): Eukaryota > Metazoa > Chordata > Actinopteri > Carangiformes > Carangidae > Trachurus > Trachurus trachurus. The sequence goes on from NC_139896.1 coordinate 29,757,089, forward strand.
TGGTATACGTTAAGCTATTAATGATTTCAGCAGGGTTCTCTGTTATAGCAGTGGAAACAACACAAAATGTCCATAGCTAATCAGGACAGTGTAAGCCTATTTAGATATTAATGCGTGTTCCCTGTGGGATTTTTTCACAATCACAAATTATTTAGTGTTTCAATCATACAAGCACTGATCTTTTTTCAAAAGCACCACTCCCTTCAGCACCTCACTGGCTCACAGGCTATTAGTAATTTTTGTGGTTCAGTTCCTGTAAGCTGATGCAGTTAGACCGAGTACGATTGAGACATTAGCTTTTCCATTTTTTAATATTGCAAAAAAAAAACAACTATACACTGAAAATAAGTGACTTTTCATATGCTGTTTAATTTATTTCTATACTAAGTTATTATTGATGAATACCATTTATTATTTGTTTATTTTTTCCACAATCAGGTCATAAACATGAGTTGCATTTTTAACATTGTCCCGTCTCAACCATACCCCACGTGTACAGTTGAGACGGTCCTACCATGGTGAGACACCTATGACTGAACATCAATTGTAAATGCAATAAAATTTAAATTTGACAAGATATTTCAATGTAAATTCCTCTTTATTAAAATAAAAAACAATGGAATATTATTGTATTATAAATATTATATCATAATTATATAACATTAAATTATATTATTAATAGTATAACACTGTTCAGGTATCACAAATATTAGGTTGTTTTTTTTTTCATTTTCTTTGTTTTTTTGGTCTTCTTATGACTTATAACATGTTATTGTTAGCCTACACTGCACAACTTAACAGTGATGTGATGTAATAGAATTCTATCAGGGTACATTGTGTCTCAACTGTAGCCTACCTCGCTGACCACTTTGTGTATTCCTCTAGATTGTGCAGTGACCTAACAGGATAGCATGAAATATGTGAGTTTTTAGGGCACAAAATAATGTTTGCAATGATGTAAGTTATGTTTGATTTGTCACAAAAGGATAATAAGCTATTCATTGTGGAAGGGACATGGTAAAGTTAAATTCTTACCTTAGTAAAAAAGACCTTTGCTGATATCTTTGGACTGGAGTCTGGAGATGCTAAAACTCTTCAAATTTCCCACAACCAAAGAGGATGCTAATATGCATGTGCTGACTCTGAGTAAAAATGGTGGCTCAGCCTTGCAGCACGGGCAAGATATTAAGTGTGTTTCAACTGTCTCAACTATACTCACTCACTCCACCCCAACCATTCCACTGGCATACCACTTAACAATTAAACATTATCAGTATGCAGTACAGTTACTTATGGCTGTTAAGAAGTTGAATAGATATAGGCCTACTGCAGCCTTTTTGAGTAATTGTCTGAACCAGAAGAACTTCTTACATATAGCCTATTCACACATGTACATCTTGTCACAGGTCAAGTCACAGTTTAATTGTATTTTCTGGAAACATAGGCTATGCCTATCATTAACCACAACCTACTTGTCTCAGCCTTATGCTAAATTTATCCTATTCCCAACCTTAATGACCAAACATCACCCCACTCTTTTCCCACTTGGATAATCTTGGGTCAAATGCTGTTTAGGTGTCATTTGTGATTGAGAAGATGTGGGACTGAGATCATGGAAACAAGCAGTTGGTTAAACAAACCCACCATAAGACTTGATAGTAAGATGTAGAGAAGTAGCTACATGCAGGATATATAATTTTGAGTGTAGCCTAAACATATTTGAATAATAAATGGAAAATCTTTACAATGGCTTGGTGCCAGTCCTCTCATTAGTAGGGCTTGTCAGTGGATTTTTGATAACCATTTGACTCTATGACATGTGAATTAATTTGGTTGCCAACATGCAGAAGCAGGAGGAAAACTATATATTCTTAAGTACACATACTACATATATGATCCAAATTTGCTTTATTTTGTCATGGCTAACTGGTCAGGCAGTACAGTAGGTCATCCTCACTTTCATACTGAACGTTTTTCAGTCATACTATGTCATATTTTTTGATGAAAAAAGTTCAGTTTTGTCATGGCTACACAACAACAACAACAAAAAAGATGAAAAGTATTTCTATTTTTTTTATTGAATAGTTAGTCCTCTGAAAATTAGTTAATGTAAATTAAAATAGTGTAAAATCCAAAGTAAGGTAAAGTAAAAAAAAAAAAAAAGAGAAATTGTAGTTGCACATTATTTTTCCTGTATCTCCCTTCAAACTCTGTGGACTGAGGATCATTTCAGACATATGGCGTACAGAGAGTCATAGCTCTTCCCCTTGCAAACAAATGTGAAATTCTTAATATTCCCATTGCAATGTTGGAAATAACTTCTTGGAGTTAAGTACCTCCTTATTTGGTTGTCTGCTTTCATGAGATACACTGGGGGCTGCACAAACACCTGCTAATGGCTTGCAGTAAGCTAATTGCATCTCCCATAAGTGTTGAGGTCACAGAAAATCTCATTGTTTACATTTCTTCCATCTTGTCTTTATAGGCCCTCCAATTTAGCTAGTTTGAGAATAACAATATGGCATGGTAAATACATTTTATAATTTAATCTTATGATATTATCTAGTTTAGCTACTAAACCCTCGCCTTTCACAGTTCCAATGTAAGTGTGCTGTCTACGTTTTGTTGGTTGAGATCAGTGTCCAAATATTCCTCGTCCATGATTAGAAAGCCCATCCTCTAAGTGCCATAAAAGGTCTTGAAGAAGGCCTTTCTGAACTCTGGGGAAAGAGCATTAGAAGAGCAGAAATGATGAAGCTGAGACATCCTCTCATTCTGTAGTAACTGTTGTCAGAGAGCTTGTCCTCAGCTTGTGCTACCAGCAAAGACATGGTGAGTACCTCAAGATAAAGTAGCCAACTTCCCATTCTAAAATGTTCTAATATACAGTATGTTGTTAACATTTAATTCAATGTGAAGTAATTCCACATGCTTTCATGTGTTGATTTCTACAAATTTTCATACACCCTGCCAAAGGAAATACTGCAACCCCTTTATTTTCTTCTAGGCCAGCAAGCTGACGCAAGAGCTGATCAAAGAGTATAAAGGAGTTTTTGAGATGTTTGATGAAGAGGGAAATGGAGATGTGAAGACGCAGGAGCTGGAGAGACTGATGAGCTTAATGGGAATCAATCCGACAAAGAGAGAGCTCAGCCAGATGGCCAAAGATGTGGACAAAGATGGTGAGTATAAGCAATGGCTGTAAACCAAAATGAGCCTAAATATAACTGTACATACATCTAGCTAAAAACACACCAATGGTTTTACAGACGTACACACCAGTGACTCAGAAAGCCTATGTCTGCAAAGTAAAATATAATCCAGTACAATAATAACCATGCCATACCTTTTTGAAGCACATTATATTATTTTGGCCAGACAGCAGCTGATTCAACTTTCATTTTGCAACATTATGGAGTATTTGACTGTAATAAGTTGTGTCTATTAAAATACACGAGCAACTGCATCAATATGTCTTTAAGTAATGTTCTGTATGCATGATATGCACCTGACATTACATTGATGAATTGCATCTGTTCTGTTCTATTGTTGAATATGGTTGTAATGGTTGTATGGTTCATACAGTAGAGCCATGTGCAACTTTCCAAGGGAATAATGCCTTCTTCCAAAATGCATTATGAAAGAGCATAACATTATCTAATACTGCAGTATTCTGTTACTGTAAGTGAAGGAATTCAAATTCATCACTAGATGGCAGCATTTCACCGTACAGTAAGTTTTATGTACAGTGGGATTTATAAAAGGACTGTTGGCATTTCCCAGTCACTTTCACACACACGCACATGAACTGTCACTTGAATCTATCATCTACATCTATGACAAATTATCTATGACTCTAGTATCACTATTTCTTGTCTGAATTCCTGCACGCACAATTATGCTGTAACAATCATTACAATAATACAGTAATAAATGTAAAAAATGATGACACAGAGAAGTTATAAAACTAAGCTACTTTTTAAGAGATGACAAATTATAGTAATGTTTGTATTATTTCATTTATTATGCCCAAGGATATAATTGCCTTTATATCTACTAGAGATATGTTTCCTTATTCCCGATAGTTTAGCTAGAATTTCCATCTCCAGTCTCATTTATCCAAATGTAAAACCAACCTGCAACTTTGAAAAAACTTCTTGAATGTTTTATTGAATATTTGCAGTTGAATCAATATGTTCATGCTAATTGTCATTAACCATTAAAAGTTGAAGTTGATTGCCTTCCTTTTACTACATGTATGTTGTTCTTTTTCTCTGCATAGAGTCCACTGTCAAATGTCACCCTGTCAAACTAAAGAACATTATTTCTGTGACATTTCAGGTAAAGGGATATTCAACTGTGACAGCTTCCTAGGTCTGATGGCACTATATCACGAAAGGACAAAAAACCAGGATGCTGAACTGAGAGCTGCTTTTAAAGTGTTTGACAAAGAAGCCAAGGGATATATTGACTGGAACACACTCAAGTAAGAATAACATTTATGTTAAAAAGACAGAAATACATTTTCTCCCTCAGTAAATGAGTGAGTGAATTATTTGTCATTTCTTATGTTGACCTACTGCTGAATTGCACTGCACAATAGAAATAAATGCTTATTTACCTTTTTTTTTTAAAATGCACTATATATAAAGCAAACATGACTGCCCCTAGAGTTTGTCTTCACTTAATTCTAATATGAATTACCAATCATGACCTTTCAGTGTTTCTTGTTTATTTAACATGAATCCCCAGATATGTACTGATGAATGCAGGAGAACCACTCAGTGAGACTGAAGCGGAACAGATGATGAAGGAGGCAGACAGAGATGGAGATGGAACCATCGATTATGAAGGTAATATTTATGTTAAGATATTAAACCACTGTTATTGGGAAATGTCTCGGAGCATAATGTAGTATCAATGTTTTTTTTTAAATCATTTTGTTGTTTGATCATTTTTTATTTAAATAATGTTTTTCCTTGTTCTTTCTTGACAGTTTCAGTTTGTCAGAATCAGAGCTGTTCATATGAAAACGCGTTTTTTAACAAGATTATTTCAACAAAATCAGTGAAGAATGAACCCTGCAGAATTGATTATAAATTCTATTTTTCATCTAAAATGTACATCATTTGTCTTTGCTGACATTCTAGCTTGATTGCAGAACTCATTATTAACCCGTCGGTAGTTTTTGTAGGCTATGTGAAAAAAAAAAAGAATTAGCAGAATTTTGTGCATTTCATTGATATTTCACTTGAATCTCCAAATACACAAGAATATTCAAAAATGTGTCCTTAGATGCCAAGAAAATGAAAAAATATATATATTATGTGTATTTATTGATTATTTTCATTCTTTCAGAATTTGTGGCCATGATGACTGGGAACTTGTTCAAAATGAGCTGAGGGAACACAGTTGACTTTAAACCTTGGGGATACTCTGCTTAATTAAGTTCATACTCCTGTAACAAGAGGACTGTTATTTTTAATCCATCATATTTGCAGAAATTCAAATGGAAATGTGTACAATCACATAACAAATAATTGTAGAATCCCTTCAGAGAAAAATAAAAAAAATAAATTGTTTGAATAAAGATTTAAAGTTATCGCTCCTTTATTTCCTTTTTGGTCCTACGTGTTTCCGATCAAACAAATTCAAGCCACTGAGGGTCAGAGGAAAGACAGTATAGGGTTAATATCCTCAGACTTGCCACCCGGATGCAGTCATTCACATGGGTCTGACAGCATCTGGTGTGCAGAGCCATTAAATCCCATTCTCATCCCTGCAAAACCAGATGGACAGCCCAGGGAGCCAATCGTATCTATCCTCTTGAAGCCGGTGGACCAATTGCAGAGTGAGAAGGGAGGGCCCCTGCCGCACTGATCTCTGTTTGCAGCATCCCTAGAGCTTCCTCTGTTGTGTGAAATATAAGAAAGGGCAAGACGGAGAGGGGGGGAGTAGATTCTTGGAGGCAATCATAGAACGGAAAAGGGATCTCCTGGAGGCTGCTGGGATAGGGTTACGTCGGTGCGCGGAGTCCATCTTCAGAGAAGATGGCTGTTTTGTCAATGTAAACAGCCTGTGCAGTACCTGCATTGCTAAAGGGGGAAGCAGAAGAGGAGGAGGAGGAGAGGGAGGAGGAGGAGGGACAGACACTGGAGGAAATGCTGCCTCTTCCAATGAAAATTTCCCTTCTCTAGCTAGCCCCAGCCTGCTGCAGCTCACCTCTGAACTCATGCATGTTACATGTTAAGGTACGTCTGTATCTCTAATCTAAAGAGGACACATGGAGCAGGAGCTGGTCACGTTGGCAGGATTAGCAGTTCAGCTGTTTGTGCAGGACAGCTGAGATACAGCGCATCTTGACTAAAAATAACATGTTATGTATCAGTAACACACAGCAATCAGACCATGAACTGATTGAGATGAGCATGTAAAAATGTTGCACGCCGCTCTCTTTGTGCAGTGCAGGGATTATTAAACGGACAAGAGCAAATGACTGGATCCAAGCCTTAGGTTTTCATTGGTTGTTTGCTTCAGCTGCACATGTTCCTCATTAAGAGCACAAGCAGACAGGATCCACTAAGGAGAGAGGAACGAATCATGTGTCTATTTTCACATTTTCACTGCCTTCCTGTGTCACCGTATAACACCGGTTTAAAATAGAAAGCATATTTATGTGTTTCCTTTTCAAACTCCTCATATGTATGTGAATCTTCCGGGAGAAATTGCTCTTCACTCTCGTGGGATGTGCTCAGTATGTGTGTGGGTGGGAGGCACATGTACCGAGTCTTTGGATGCAGTGGATATTTATGGAACCTGTGTGTGTGTGTGTGTGTGTGTGTGTGTGTGTGTGTGTGTGTGTGTGTGTGTGTGTGTGTGTGTGTGTGTGTGTGTGTGTGTGTGTGTGTGTGTGTGTGTGTGTGTGTGTGGGTATATGTTTGATTTTGACGTTTGAGCTCACTACCAACACATTTCCTCACAGTGCACGTTACAGTTTGAGTGGTTAGTATTCCTCTGTATTTTATCAAGTTTCCTCCTGTGCCTTTGCTACCCACATCCTGCCCAAAACACCTACCACAACCCTGCTGCCACAGCCAGCTATGGTTAGAATGAAATCGAGGGTGGGATATGCCAAAACTGAAATGTTTCAAAGGATTTAGGCAAATCATTAGTCCTCAGAAACAAAAAAGTAGACATAGAATATTACCATATAACACCTTAGGTACAGTAAAAGTTTTATTTTCTTTGGGTTTTTTTTTTGGCAAAAAACACAATTTGCTGTCTTTCTGTTTTGTCCTAATTTTAGCTTTTGTTCTTCACCAAAGTTTCAACAGTTGCCCAGCAGACCCCAGACCAGAGGGAGGACATCTTTTTCAAACATGAGGCGCATTAAAGACTGAGCGGCACAGCAACATCCAGAAAAAATTTAAAAAATACATCATTTAGTGGAAACGGTTACACCTGACCATGGCCGTAACTGCAGCCAAGACGACGACGAGCTTTGTCTCATCAGCTGCCACCACCACCACCACCATCCCCTTCCTCTCGATGAGCACGAGCGCTAGAGACAATGTCACAGCCAGGACAACATTAATGACTGTTACTATAACAACAAACGAGACCAGCTTCAACGCCACCGCCTTTCCAGAGGAAATGATCGAGGGCTCGGGGATGGGAATGGTGCTCGTGCCCTTTGGCATCATCACCGTCATCGGCTTAGCAGTGGCAATAGTAAAGAATCATTCATATATTGTCTGCTCATATTCTACCAGTATCCTGTTTAGTTTCTTCAGTCTCTTCCTGAACACCTCAGAGATTGTTGCACTGCATTATTTAACTTGGACAACACTGCTTGTTTCTTTTTCTGATCATATCTGTCTTTCTCCATCCCAGATGCTCTATATCCGGAAACGGAAGCGGTAAGTTTATCATGACTTTATTTTCTGATCTTAAAGAATCAGGCAAAGCAGGATTATTAACCAGGAAAGGCATGCAACCATGACCCAGAGTTCACTGCCTGTCTATTGGTTTTGATAATTTGATTTTTTGCAAATTTGCAAGGAAATGTACACTAGTAAAATATACTATCATTTAAACACATCCTGCATTGTTAGATCATTTTATGGCCACACGTAGAAGATTCCCATATTAAAATGCAGTTAAGGGTTAGTAGGAGCCAAACATCTTTTTTTTGCCCATTTTCTACCACATAATGTATAATTCTCAGCTCTGATCTCTCTCATGAAGGCTGGAGAAGCTGAGGCACCAGCTTATGCCCATGTACAACTTTGACCCAGCCGAAGAACAAGATGACCTGCTGGAACAGGAACTACTGGACCATGGTCGGGAAGGCAGCCTCACAGGTCCCAATGCCAAGGTAGGCCAGAGGGCACCGACAGTTATACTGGATGATCTGATAATCATACAAGCCACAATAACCTAATCTTATATTGATTATTGTTCTTAAATTGACATAAAGAAAATTGAGCAGAGACTTGAGTCTAGACAGTGTTTTCCCATCACCAACAACACAAACTTCTACTAGTGTGAAAAGTGGGATGTAACATTTATAATAGGCTACTGTCTTATGCCCCAGTGGTCAGTGTTATATTTTACATATTATTGTTATTGTGATAAAGTGTCTTCTTTAGTTGTATTATAATACATTCATGTAATTTGCGTTGTTAAAACTTTCCTAGGTCACAATGATAATTGATCCTTTTTTTTTTTTTTTTACTTTATTTTCCTAAAGTTTTGACTATGGCGTAACAGTAAAAGGCAAACATGGTAAAGTATTACCTGTGTGACTCTTGGACCATCTCTCTAAACCTCTTTTTTCCCCCACTATCCTCGTATTGTCACCCTATCATTTTCTCTGTATCTCAAACGAAAACCTCATCGTTTAGTCATTTACTGTTAACACTAAAATTGTCATTTTTTATATTAACTTATCTGTCTCACAGTGGACAGACACCAGCACACTGAAAGTCTTACATTAGTCTTGTCTTATTTCCATCCTTTCCTTTGTGATCCTGAAACTTAATACTTACACAATACATATTTCAGAGGCCACATGTATAGCCAGCACACAAGCATAAATTGTCCATTATCTTTTAAAAATGAAAATACTATTACATTTAAAGAATTTCAGGGGGCAGAGTCTCAGTGGAGTCTTATTATTTTTTTCTAAAGTCAACATGGGAAAAAAATAGTGCATTCACAGTTGTTGTTTTTTCAATGCTTTAAACTGCTACTAAGTAAATTTGCTGATATGGTTATAAGTTTAAAAAAATGTCAGTATAAGTTGACCTTTGAAGTTATAAAGTTATAGGTTTAATTTTTTCATTAAATCCCTATTTCTAATATGCATTGCATTGTGGGACAAAGTGTAAATCAACCAATTTTAGCGTCAGGTTGACATTTTTTAAACATACTATGATTTTCACCACATATACTTCCTATATCAGTTGTTCTTGTTTTATACATATGGCCTCTGGTTTCAGTAGTTGCTTAAAAGTTAAGCTGATGCAGCTGCTCTAATTGTTCTGAAAACATCAAGTTGCACAGGCAGTCATGTTAAACCAGGACAACAATCATGTTTCTTCTTTCTACGTACTTGGGTTGGAGTCACTAAGTGATCTTAACGTCACTAACAGGCTTATCTCTTATCTGCCCCGCTGCCTATCTCCTCTGCAGACTCTCACAACCTCCCAGGGGACCACGCAGAGGCCCAGTCGTCTGGTCTTCACAGATGTAGCCAAAGCTCTCAACGCTTAACAGCTCTCTTCCATTAGTTTATTTCAGTTTGCGAGGGGTGGGGGCCCACTGGCCTCATCAAGACACAGACTGACGCTCAGGAAGGAAAACAAAGGGAAAACTGGACTGTGTTTTGGGAACAACTGGAGCTTTGGTGAACATTTTTTTTATCACCAGGGTTTTTGTCGGTGGTTTTTCAAACTTTGAGGAAAAAAAGTAGGGTGCATGTTTGATAAGAGAGTATAATGGGAAGCATCACATATGATCTTGCACTGTTATCATTTGGCACACAAAATGCAGTGTGATGCACTTTTCTTAAACTCATGTTGTGTCATTGTCGTTAAAATGTTCAGTAGCTTGTCAGTGAAGCTCTTCAGAGCTTTGATATCTACTTCCATGTTTGATATAAGAGGAGTGTAAATTTGTGTTATACTGATTTTGTGGTCTTACGTCTGACAAGCTTGAACACTGGATGTGTTTCCATCCTTAAGTGAACTGTCCCTCTCCGTTTTGTTTCTTCTTTATTGAGTAATGGAGGATTGATTCTGTCTGTATACATTAAAACTATTTAAACCAATTTGTGTTTTGCTGAACAGATCTGTAACAAAAGAGAGTTGGTACGTGTGATATTTTATTGATAAGCGATTAAGAAGCAGAATAACATAAATCACATGGTAAAGAATCATAACAAAATATATATCACAGGTTTGTGAGTTCTATTAATGAAGTGGATGAGGACACGTCAATAATATAACTACAAAGGGGTGTTAAAGGTAAGGCATAAAATATGATTTCTCAAGTTACACTTCAACTTTTCAATAGTTGAAAATGGATCAAGTACTGTATGTAACTATATCACTATCAGTAAGATCACATAAAAATGTTGTCCCCATATAGACTAAATATCCAGACACAGCTTGTGTAAAAATAACAAACATTGACTGAGCTGTAGTTAAATTAAGAGGCACCCTTCAGGTTGATTTCCATTCATTTATGGTTATATGAATGTAGTGAGATGAGATGAGTGGACTACGACAGTACGGGTTTGACAGTTAGTTCAAGAGTTCATCCACATCGCCTGCAGGTCTGACGGAACTACAGTATTTTCGAGTACATGTGACCAAAAAAAAACCTTCCTCACAGACGACCCAGGCTCGTATGTTTTCAGAGGTAGTCCAGAGGGCAAAAGAAGAATGTAAAGTCAATGCAGCTGAACAAGAGAACATACATGTGTGTAATTCAACTGAACTCATCTGGCAGCAATTTAGTAAACAATGCTGAAATACATACAATTATTGGGATACAACATATCATCAGTGATAAAATGAGAACATGTTAGTGAAACAACACTTGATATATACAGTAAATGATGGGTGGTGATATTCAAGTCATGTAAGTGATATGTAGTCCATGTATGACCACACACGGACAGAATCTTAGGAAGTTTAAGTTTTTAAGTGCTGAAATCCTGACCAACAAAGTCCTACATTAGAAGCTGGAAACCTTTTTAGCTTTGATTTTTTTTTTTTTTTTTTTTACAACAAAACAATTTGGTAACAACATTCCTCCAAAATACCAATTACTATATATGATGAAGTTATTATTATTATTACTGATAAAACAGACATTTTTTAATTAGTTAGCTCTAGTGGTAGTTTTTTTGATCAATCTTCAAACCTGATCAAATGAAACTACAGCTGGGTACCACTGGAGGTTAGTGAGGAAACACTGTGTGTTTTTACATTTTACACCTTGAGCGGACCTTTTAGAATAAGACCATGTAACTTTCATAAAAAACTGCACAAATGAAAAGTTAAATTAATTATCAATTAAAAATAAAGTTCCCTTAGTTCAATACACTCTGTTTTTTTTTTCTACCACAGCCACTCTTGGTCTGGTGTGATGGGTTCGCTGACTGTAAAACAGCATCCTACTTGAGCTACTGTTATGCTTTATTTTAGTATTCAACATTTACTCATTACTGTCACATTGTGGCCACAGTGGTGTTTGTTCACCAAATGTTACTGTTAGGAAGGTAGGGCGGTCAGACAGAGATGGGGTTACTGATGCAGTGTTGAGTATTTACTGTAATTACCCAGAATTTATTTAGCAGTTTAAATACAAGATGAGTGTGTTTGTTGTTTTCCATAACTGTCATGTATTTCAACACTGTGTGGTTATTTGCTGCCCTTCCGTTCAAATCACATGAAGTACGAGTGTCACACATACAATTTACAGTGTATGAATCTGAAAATACATGATGTAGTAAAAATGAGAGAGGAGTATCAGACCCAAAAAATGAACATCAAAAAAACAAAACAACTAAATATAACAGAACAAACAACAAACAGAAAAAAACAAGTATTTCATACTGAACTACATCCTAAAAAGCAAGTATTTCATCAAGTTGTTGTAAACTATTGGCTGCATTTTACTTCCCCGGAGAACATACCAAGTCTCTTTTAGCTTTTAACAAATACAGTTTTTTTTTATTTTAATAAATGACATTGATGCTTTTATCTGTACACCGATAGTATAAAATCCTACGTGTGTGTGTTTGCTTGTGTGTTGTCCTGAAAGCCCTTTTGCCTGTCTGTGTTGTATATCTGCGTATGAACCTGTGTGTGCGTTTATGCTAAGTGTGTATGTGTGTGTGTGTGTGTGTGTGTGTGTGTGTGTGTGTGTGTGTGTGTGTGTGTGTGTGTGTGTGTGTGTGTGTGTGTGTGTGTGTGTGTGTGTGTTACTGCTGACGGAGTGGAGAATTACTTTGTTGGAGATCTTCTGTCTTTTGTGTTACTGAGGTAGAATGAGAGATTAAGAAAGTGAGGGTAACTGAGGTTTAAATGAGGTCTTTGTGTCAAGGCATACTGGTAATGTCAAATACAGATCAGAAATGCACAACAAACACAGCACAATAATTATTACTGAGTAGAATGACAACATGTTCCTGAATAGTTTTGTACCTGAGGTTTCAATATGGTGTAAAAAGCACTGTAATAGTGAAATCCTGAGTGTGGTAGAATGACTTGTCAACACTGTCGTTGACTACAGTATATGTGAAGGACCTTGTTTCCAAAGTGACATATCCATTTAAACCTTTGGATTATTATTTTTTTCATAAAATCAGCTGCTGGTTGGAAGGACACAAAAAAAAAAAAAAAAAAAAGCATTTCACTGAGGTTATTACATTGACATTTGAGCTATTTTATTCAATGACCCCCCTCCCCCGTCCCCCCCTCCAAAGTTGGATATTTCATATTGGAGTGAAACCTATCACACCTACTTTAATACTAATGACTTCAGCGCACCATGTTTAGATTGTGACGTCACTAAAAATGTCACCGTCTTGCTCCCATTTCGTTTCATATGAGGATTCATGACACTAGAGTCAGAAACATGTTTTCAGTTTGGTTCCTTTTTTTGTTTGTTTTTTTCTTTACCCCCCGCCCCACCCCTCACCCCCTGCTCATTTTAAACTTCAAACCTGCCCCCTCCTCACAGAACCAGCACACACACACTCACTCATGCACACAGACACACTCATGCTGAGGGGTTCAGGAAAGCAGGTATCCTCAGAGGAACAGATTGGGAAATATTCTCCTTAGTTTTCTTGCAGAGCATTTGAGCGCATTTCCCAAAATGTAAAAACGGTACCACTTTAGATTAGGGAACACATATTCACCATTAACCAGGTGCTTATTAATATGCATATAAGTAGCTTACTACTGTAGCTCCTTATTAGTAATTATTAAGCACATATTAACACCTTATTCTACTACTATTACACCATGAATTAAGATTTTTACTGATATTAACTCCTAATTATCGCTTATTCATTGTAAATAAATGCATTGTTGTTTCTGAATAATGATGTGAATTGGGGCCTTGTACAGGGGCAGTAGCACAAGAACAGTAAATCTTCACTCTGAGTCAGTATAGCATTAATGCATTAATTTACAATGAATAAGCGATAATTAGGAGTTAATATCAGGAAAAATCTTAATTCATGGTATAATATAGGTAGAATAAGGCTATGTAGAATAAGGTGTTAATACGTGCTTAATTATTACTAATAAGGAGCTAGTAAGCTACTTATATGCATATTAATAAGCATATAAGTTAATGGTGAATATGTGTTCCCTAATCTAAAGTGTTACTGTAAAAACTATTACATTAAAAAAAAGAAGGAAAAAAAAGCCCCATCAATTCTTTCAATGTAACACAGATGTTCAACTAACTCTAGTAGCAAACGAACAAATCCAAGTTTGAGTAATCCATTTGAGAAGAAACCACTTTCTGCAATGATTTTGGATGTGTGTGTACAAATGTGTGTGTGTGTGTGTGTGTGTGTGTGTGTCTGCGTGTGTGTTCCTGAATCCCCATCACAGATAGGAGTCAGACTGTGCCCCTGTTTGTTTGAGGCCAAACCTTGAGGTAGGTAGAGAGGTGTCCCATCTACTCCCCTTCCTCCTGCGCTGGAACCTGAGATGACGAGGGCTGTGAGGGCCCCTCCTCAGCCTCCTCAGCCTCTTCTGAAGGACCCTGGGACAGACAGGGGACCAAAACCAGTTTCTCTGTTATTGTCTGACTTAAGCTCAGTGACTCATTATGCGCAAAGGTTCTGAATCAACGCTAGATAAGAACACGAGAGTACAAGAATGAGTGTAAAAAAATGTCATTAAGCGATTGCGTGCGGGGAAGTAGGTCCAGCTGTCAGACCTAGAAATGTGAGGAAGATGACGGTTATGTCAGGAAACCAAGAAGACAGAGGAAGAGAGCAGTTAGATCAGGTTTCCCCTCTCTACATTGACTCATTCTTCCCCTTCATGTGCGTGAGTCTGAGAAAGGGAGTCTGTCTCAACGGTTTCAGTTCTTGAAGCATCTTAACCCCTTTGACAAACTGCTCGGTGGAGAGGATGCGATAAGGCAGACGAGAGGGGCATCATAGAGAACCGGCCCGCTTTGGTGGCAACTGTTGTGCAATGTCTTTTTTTTTTTTTTTGAAAAAGTGAGCAAGATGGCTACGTTTCTGAGAAAAAAAAAAACACTCCGAGTGCGCGCGTTCACCAACAACTGGATGCCATGAAAGGATGTTTGGAGGTGTCTCTGGGGAATTCAACGCGGCCATCTGTGCGTTTCCAAGAATTCGTCATATCCTCATGAAGTCAGTTTACACAAAGCAAACTGAACATGTGCACCGGTAGTTTTGTGTTTACCACAAATGTACCGACGCAACAGATATTTGAGCAATTTCACGCATTCTTTGCCTTTATATTGATCAGTATCAGAGTTCAGAGCTACGCAAGTAATAAATGTGGCCCAATGCAATGAGCCATGTGCGTAAAGACTGAAGACATAAATGAATGCATAAATGCAATAAATGAAGATTAAAAAAATTCTAATGAAGTACTCTGTATTGTTGTTTTTCTCACTTGTAAAGTACTCGTACTAACATAGAATTCTGGTCAAGGCTAACGGAATGAAGATGAGGATTGGACTTATGGGAAATATGAAAAAAAGAACTTTTAAAGAACTTAAAGCAAGTAAAATTGTATATAATATACATCTCCTCTGTGTTTGTTAAGTTTGTGTTTGTATGTATGTATATGTCAAATAAAAAATAAGTTAAAAAAAATTCTAATGAATTCAAAAGGGTAAAAATGCACATACGCGACAGCAAGCATGGAGGACAAAGTTTCTCTGCAGATACTTATATACGTTACGTACACACTCAGTTGTATGTTACCACTACACTTTCCTCTCTATTAATAACAGATAAAGTATAATTGTCAAATAAATAATATTTATAATCTTCTATATTTGTTGAAACTGTTGAAGAGCGGTGCTGATGGAGCTTCACGCTAATTTTGGAGACGTATATTTATATTCTGAGAACCGTTTCCATCATTTAGTCCATTGCATTACATCAGTTAGGGCAGACTAAATACACACTGCATAGTTTTTAGCCAGGTAGAGCTAATATAGTTGGCAGCTGTGTGTACACTCCAGCGGGGATCAGTTGTGAGTTGGTTTGTTCACTGCGACCTCACTGTCATATGTACAAACAAGTGTGTGACCATATAGCTTAGGTCTGATGCTGAGCGTAAGCCCTGTGCTTTACACCAGCTTATGATACTCAGAGGAGATCAACTGTGCAGATCAACACTGCTTTTACAAGTCACACACTATAGATGCAACTGCCATTAGTCAAAAAGGTAAACCTGTGACACAGAATGAGGTTTCTGTGGAACTGCAGCAGACACGGCACCAACTCTCACACTCACAGTGAAGATCGGTTTGATGTAATAGTAAGATCATTATAAATACAGAATCACTTAAAGGTGATAATAATTTGGCAAATCTGCAGTGAAGGAGCATTACATTGTACAAACACACAAAGCTTCATAATGATTTTGAGATTGAACAAACCCACTGCTCAGTTTATTAGATTCTGAGCCATTTGATATGAATGTTACTTAATAGGGAGCGTGGCTGTGAAAGTTCAGTATTTCACTTTGTTTCTCAGCTCAACATAAAAATATCTCAAGCGTCTCCTCAGGCAC
The DNA here is from genome assembly GCF_905171665.1 of Trachurus trachurus. Taxonomy (NCBI): domain Eukaryota; kingdom Metazoa; phylum Chordata; class Actinopteri; order Carangiformes; family Carangidae; genus Trachurus; species Trachurus trachurus. Next base: position 29,773,408 of record NC_139896.1, read on the forward strand.
AGATCATACTTCAGACATTTAAAGCCTCATCTGAATCGGCACAGTTGGTTTTCAGTTGAGTAGAGGAAACCTGTGGCCTCAAGTGCTGCATGAAAACAAAACTGGACCACCCTTTCTGCCTTTTAAAGATTTCGTTTTCCTCACCTGCTGCTCTTCAGTTACTTCTTGAACTACTTTCTGAGGCTGTGGAGAGAAAGAGGCGACAAACTTAATTAAACACAGTAGCCCTTTAGGACCCCGGAGACATATATTTTTGAACAATTAACTCCGTGAAGTCTGCAAGCAACTGTGATTGCTCCATACCCATTTCCTCGGTCGCCCACGTGGTCGCCTCTCTCCAACGGGCTCTACTTTCTGAGGAAGAACAGAAAGAAAAGACTGGTTCATATATAGTATTTTAACAACTTTTCTTTTGAATAATGCAATTTCTACATCAGGATTTATTCTCTAAATAATTGTAGCAATAACGACTAAAAATAAGTTGTGGTGCTGCCAACCACTGCATCATTATTTTTTTCTCCATTTTAAATCATCATATAAAATAACAATATGGTCCAAAGTTATTAATCTCTATTTTCAGGTTCATGCATGAAATACCTCCCGTGGCTGTAACAAGTTCTGCAAGTTCAGTTGCTTGACAATAATTGTTTCTCAGGAACAAGTGATGAAAATTTAAAAAAAAAAAAAAAAAAAATGACAGCCAGGTTTACCTTGTGAGTGTCCTCTACGCCTCTCTCTCAACAAAACAAACAAATGAGAGACGTGTGTGTAAGAAGGCCGCTTGGTTTACTGGGTTACACTGTGCATCTACAACATGTTACGAATGCAGACACGGTTCCTGCCAATCTTGTGATTTGAGTGGAAAGCTGCCAGCAGGGGCAGTGCGACAAGTCCCGAGCGCATGTTTCACAACCTCTGAGTGGTCGATCATTTGATCAGCAGTGACTTTGATTGATTTGATACTTTGATTTGTTGTTAAAGTGATTTTTACTTCCTAACTGTAACTATTTGGGTCTTCCCTTAGTTGTATTTAATAGTAAATTAAAGGTACTGTAAATCAGTTGAGTTTAGGAGCGCTGGTAAACCTTAACCTGGAATTTGTAACTATTTTCTGGCATTTTACAGACTAAATGATGAACTATTTGACTGAGAAAATAAACAATTAAAAACATTTTTAGTTGCAGCACTTAAGTAAATCTATCTAGTATAAATAACTGACACAGAAATGAGTGACAGCAGTGACAGGGTAAGAATTTACAACATCAGTACAACAGTGCTTGTTTATACTATTGGATAATTATTACTGATGCATTCATGTGTACGCAGCATTTTAATGTTATAATTGGCTCAGGTGGAGCCAGTTTTAACTGGTAAATATGTTTCTGATATACAGCATGACATCTCAGAAGGATCAAATGTTTTATGGTAGACTGCAAAGTAGCTAGTAGCTACATCTTTAACACTATAAAAAGTGGAAAAAGAATAAAGTAGTAAATGTAAATGTGAGTAAAGTACAAGTAACTCCACAATGTCTGAGTAAATGTACTTTCCATCACTGTGCAGCAGACATGGTTTGTTTTAATGGTGTTATAGTGACAGTGCTATATTATTCTATTTCTGTATAAGTCAATCTTTCATTGGTCAGAATAATAATAGCTACCTCTGCACTGACCAGTCCATCTGTGAGCACTGACTAACAGCTTGTCTTTTCTCTATTTTCAGATGACATTTGGCCTCCCCATGACTGCTGACTGTCTTACAGCGCCCCACAAAATACATAAATCCTTACATTTCAACACATATTACTAGCAAAGCTCTCAGATGCACTAGAAAGATAAACCTGTGAAGCTGTTATACAGTATGTGAGTGTAGTGTAATGTAACAATTTATCAAAAATGGGTGTTCAGCAATGTTTCACTGACAATAAATAGTTTAAAGGGACAGTTCAACATTTTGGCAAATTGGCCCATTACCGTAATCCCTATAGTCATAGCAGTAGGTTTGTTACCTTTAATGCAAGCTATTTTTAGAATGGCGGAGCAGAGCCGCGAGCTGCTCAGAGCTACGCTACGGAGGCTAATGGGATTTCTTGGTTTCCCTCATCAATCTCATCAAATACACAATCCAACAACTCCAAAACACTCTGGTGGACAAGTTGTGATCTGCACATTCACCACGCTATGAGATAATAACGGAACGTTACGAGACGGAGTTGTTTTCAAGGCATATGCAGAGACTGCTTGCTGAAAAACGGAAACGTGCATCTCCGTCTCGTAATGTTCCGTTATTATCTCATAGCGTGGTGATTGTGCAGGTCACAACTTGTCCAAAAGAGCGTTTTGGAGTTGTTGGATTGTTGTTTGATGAGGGAAACCAAGAAATCCCATTAGCCTCTGTAGTGTAGCTCTGAGCAGCTCACGGCTCTGCTCCGCTGTTCTAAAAATAGCTTGCACAAACAATTAAAGGTAACGAACCTACTGCTATGACTATAGGGATTATGGCAATGGGCCAATTTGCCAAAATGTTGAACTATCCCTTTAAAGTTTAAAGTAAATATTGAATATTGTAGGTAGACTGGTCAGTTTCAACCTTCAGTGCAGTTTTGGGGCCTTTGTTCTTGCTGCCTTTTGGTCGTCCTCTGGGCCGCTTTGGAGAGGGTGGTCCTACAGGCTCCTGTAGAGAGAGGTTCCACGAGGAGCCATGATTAACCAAGGAAAGACTTTTGCATGAGCTGTTCTTCAGCTGTTCAGGAGAGCTTATACATTTTTTTTCCAAAGTACTTAATGACTTAAGGTGAATGAGAGAGCTGGTTGGATTCACCTCTCAAAGACTGAGGGCCTTACCTGCTGCTGTTTCCGTGGCCGACCCCTCCCCCTGCGCGGAGGCTCAGGAGGCGACTGGGCAGTGCTCGGCTGGGGTGATGGCTCTTTGGTCCCACTGTTACTCATGCCTGTGTCTGTCCACCTGCTTTAAAGAGTGTGGGCATCAAAGCCTGGAGGAGCGGCCTCAAGGGCTTAAAGAGGAGAAGACCTGAGTATCAGGAGCTGGAGATGTGGCCAGAGAATTGTGGGGAAAAGAAGAAGAAGTGGCAATTAACTTTGATGAAGTTGGGAAATCTGAAGTACAGCTTTTCCTTTTGCACAATTACCACAGTGAGTTTCAATCACTGCTTAATGTATAAAATAATTAATAAAAGAAAATTCAGAACCACACAGGAATCTTTTCCAGGAGCAAGCGTGGGAACTGCTTATGCATAAGCCTTGGCACCAGGTTCATCGGAACACAGTCAGGGGTCTGGCAAATGCAGGGGAAACATGAGAGTGGTGTGCAGCGACTAAAAGTAGCACAGATATTCACAACTCAATCTACCATCCAAAATCTGCATCTACTGTACTTTACACTGTCTTTCCATCTGCCCTCTGCGAGGTATTTCTCAATGGGGTCGTGCATGTGGTGGGTGTGCTGATGCTGCGACATCTGTTCCTGCAAAACTTGTGCCACTGACACAATAATTCAACACACACACACACACACAAACTACTACGACGTGCCAAATCTTAATGGAAAGAATCACGACAACATGAAATCTGAACTTTGCAGCGTATGGTAAACGTCAGTGCTGCAGTGATTTGTAAATCACTTAAATGACTGAATGAATCTATAGCCACTATGATGATTAAACAGTAACTTAATAATACGTCTCAAGCACTAATGCAAAACTAATGTATTACTGTAGCATCTCTGATTGGAGGATTTATGTTCCATTGAATCTGAAGTTTTAATTGTATATAGCCTACACCATTTTCTGACACAGACCAAAAGAATAAAAGATATATCTGTCGCTGTCGTTGTCAAATATTTATATTTATATGAGCAATTTAATGTAATATATATATATGTTTTAAAAAAAGTGATCTGATCTGACCAACAGCTCAGAAACAAGTTCAGTTTACTATCACAGAAGGAGAAGGAAAAGAAGAAGAAGTAGAAGAAGTAGAAGAAAGGCACTGACATTTGAGAATGTGAGAGGAATGGATGCTTGCAAAACGACATCTATTATCAAAAGAGTTTATATATTACCAGTCACCTATTATTATTAGGCTATTATAAGAGAAAATCAACTTGGTGTTCATGGACTAATTGATTAATCAGTTATTAGTTTCAGCTCCAGTGAATCACAGGCCTGATTACTTGCACCCCAACTGTTCACACTGTCTCTCCTTTGGTTCTGGTAACTTCTTCAAAAGTAAATGCACATTCATTGTCTTTGCATTAATGGAATATCTATAACATATGCATGATGTGTCTACTCTTTCTGGTGCTACCGTCCCTAAGCGGCCGTTTACCATAACGCTTATAGCTCTGTCAGGAATGTGCCAAACACTAATTGCCAACACAGCCTATCAAAAACGGCCGCACCGAAGCAGGAAGTCGGAGTAATTTGAGAAATCTACGTCCTCGTTCAAACGATTTAAAGCCAAATGAGACGCACGACGTCGTCTCGTCGCTTCTAAAAAAGTGATTTCCGAGCAGCACACAACCATCCGTCCTGCACCTCTCCTGCAGCAGCAGACCCGTCCGCTCCGCCGCTCTGTGTCTGGCAGTCAAGTACGGGACTGAATGTACTTTTTGCATATGGGCGGCAATTGCAAACCATAAAAACACATTCTTTGATAAGACTTTTGAGAAGGTGCGTAAAGCGTTCCCGAGGCGGACCCGCGGTTCCCCCCGAAGCGTCCGGAGCTTGTGCCTGAAGTTATAGCTGGCACATGTTAACCGAGATCAGTCGAGGCCATCAAGAGTTTTTTTTTTTTAAAAAAAGCGGTGGTCGGCTGCTCACTAACACAACATCCCCTGCTCCCATCACTTGCGCAATCGATCTCAAATGTGTGTGTGTTTTTTTTGTTTTGTTTTTTTGGTGGAGGGGGGGGGGGGGGGAGTGATAACAACAGGTCCGCCGCTGACATGGATGAACCCGGTGCCAGCAAAGAGCCGCAAGAAAGACAGAAAGAAAAAAAAACTTTTAAGCAAAGACGGACAAAAGGCAAAGCAACACAGGTGCAAAAGCTCTGCCTTGCACAGCAGACACACAACATACATACATACATTGGAGCTATAGGCTCCATGTTGAGGCTCTGCAGTCCTGTCCATGCAGCCAGCGCCAAATGCAACACAATGAGAGCGGAGGCTGTTCAACTTACCTTGAGTCGCTTTGCAGTTTTACCTGGAAGTTCACACAGTCGGCTCACTTTGTGCTCCTGCACAACTATGAAAATCTTACTATATCGACCGTCTCATTGGCTGGAATGAAATGGTAATCTCTCTCTCTCTCTCTCTCTCTCTCTCTCTCTCTCTCTCTCTCTCTCCCCCTCCCTCCTCTAATCGGAAATGTGTGTGATCCCCCCAGACGTCCAGTCACGAATACCCCAGTTGCAGTATAATGGGGGGTTGTAGCAGAGTAGTATGCATTGCATACTTTCTCTATTAAAGCATGTTTCAAGAAAGAACGAGGGTAGGAGGGTTGAAACAGAGAGGACCCCGCCCCGAAAAAGCTCACCCACTTGAGAGAGAGAGAGAGAGAGGGGGGGGGGGGGGGGGGGGGGAGAGAGAGGGAGAGAAGGAGACGGGCATCAGACAAGAGCTCGGGGGTAGAGTCTGGTTCCGGGGTTCCCAAAGTGGGGTCCGGGGGGCTGGGAAGTTCCCTCCAACACAAGGGAGGAAAAAAGTTGAGCTTCAGTTGAAATGATGGTGAGATCAGAGCCAGCAGAGGTTTCTCTCTCTCCCTGCTGTTATCTCCCCACCTACAGAGTTACATATTCTCCTGTAAGTCAGAACAAAGGACATAAATATCAAGTAGGGTTTCTGAAAACAAAGTCTGCAAGGCAGCTGTCTCATAGGCTTTCGTCTGAGCACCAGTTTACCACAGTTTAGTTCATTTGTCATCATGCACTACATGAAAACATACAGGGGCAACACAAGAAGCAGTGAACAGATATGTCTGTGTCTCCTCCAGACGCATGTATTTAAAAAAAATCATTTTCATATGGAGCACATGTAAACAGTTTAGAAACCATCTCCAGTCTTTCATCCAGCTACTTTTAAAAAAATTGTATTTATATTTTTTTTAAACAAATGTATGTGTTTTGGTTTTTATTTTCAAATAATAAAATTTATATCCAAGAGTGGCCAATTGTGTTGAAAAGTTTTGCTTTATATTGAGGTTTATCGGCAGCTCTTTATGACTCAGAGGTGGAAACCTTTCAAGTTTGCACAAACTGATAAATACAGATGGAAATGTTCAAACCACGGTGAATACACATTCCAGGGACGGCTAATGCTGGGTTGCTCATGGAGTCATGTCAGGTGAGTGTGCTGGCATGAGACCAAAACATAAAGCTTTAAGTTACAAAGATGAAGCTCAGAAGTTGATTTGAGCGGTTTACATTTGAGAAGTTTCATGATGTAATTCTGAAATTCACCAACTGAATAATATCCTGTGGAAGCAGATACCACATTTAGTCAAAAACCAATGATGATGCTAATCTGCAGGTAACATGGAATTATTTTCTCTCTTTCAGTTCGCATAATTTCTCTGGTCATTACCTTAAGATGCATAAAACTGACAAAGAAATAATTTGCATATTTTTGTCACAGTATTTTCTCTTTAATTTTAGTCAGCTTCCTCAGAAGCTTTTGGCAGCAGTTGCTAAGAAGAAGTCATTTATGAATTTGATTAGTCACCCACTATAAATATTACTAAATGAAAGTGAACAGTGACATGAAAATCACAACTGTCAAACAACTATTTCCAAATGCTGTGTAAAGCAGGAGGATAATTGGCTGTCATTAGTTAGCTGTGGACATGGCCGACACTTCAGAGCCATTAGTTCCTATTTCTGCGAAAAGAGAGAAAAAAAAAGTCGGCGTCTTCTGATTGTTGAAGAAAAAGAAAAATGTTGCTGTGAAAATAACCAAGAGAAAGAAACTAGGAAAAGACATAATGGGAATTAGAACAAGAGGGGTGGGGAGGGGGGTGTGGGTTGCATGAGAGAGAATTGTGCGTGTGAGTGTGTGTGTCAGACAGAGAGAGTTCAGTGGCCTTCTGCAGGCTGGTGTGTCTGAGATTCGGTTGGACTCTGATCTTGAGGTTTATTTAAGCTGAATTCCGTGGGCTCATCAGGACCGGGTTACAAAAATCCTCCTATAGAACTAGAAAGAATGTGCAGCGCATACAGTTCTGCATAAGGCACAAAGGCATGTCTTTAGAGGTGGGGGCAGGCATCAAAAGACAGGCAGAGAAGGGATTTCTTTAGAGGCTGGGGGCAAAGAAGGTATTTTGGAGCTCCATTCAGTGCCAGGGAGAGGAGGGGAGGCATTTTGTGTTAAAGGGTGCATTTCCAGGGGATGTTAGGAGCCCGAAAACTGCTGCAAACCTCGCACACCTCCTCTGTTACTGGAAGTTAATTAGCTCCAGTCATTCTTGTCTGAACCCGAGGGGCTGCAATTAGTTTTCATCCTTAAATCCTTTCAGTTTTTTTAAGTGAATAAAAAACAGAAAAATTTGCAACACTTTACTTAAACTGCCTGTTTAGCATTTACATACACATAAACGTTTAAGAAATTGTGGACACCCTACAAAGCAGTTGTGAGCAGATAGAAGTGTTTATTAATGTATTGAGTCAACAACTATTATTCCTGCTGTGGGCTCCCATAAGTGGAGGCTGGTGAATAAACCAATGCTGAATTACAATATAGTAAAACACAGTTATAATAATAGAAAATGTGTCCTCTGATAATAGCTGCAATTATGTAAAATAAATGCTTAAAAGTGCTTGCAACTACAATGTAGTGTGTGAAAAATAGTATATTAAATGCTTTTATTCTGCTTATAAATACTACACACAGGGTGTTGAATGTAAAGTTAAGTTTAAGTAACGTTAGAAACATTTTATGCTAAATAATCTCTGCATGGCTCTTTATTTGGCACCTCAGGGTACATGATTATGATCTGAGAATGCAAATGTTTTTTTTTTCTTATTCTGTCTGGTGCAACAGTTTGTGAATCTTAATAACTCTACTGGTGCATCTAACGTTGATTACTCTGAAAGAATCAACTATTTCTCCGTGAAGAAGCACATGTACCTGCAGAAACTCTTCACGAAACAACAATGATAAAGTTCATAATGATACAATCTGATGTAATAAAATGTGTCTATACACTTTGATGTATTGTTTGTGTTTTTAATTGTAAAAGAAACGTGTGAGAAGAACAAAAATGCAAATGGTCAAACTGAATAACTGCTCCAGAGGAGTCTGAAAATGGATCTGATCAGTCCCTTGTCGGATGGCGGTATCCGTCTCTAAGCCATCTCCATGACCTTCTTGATCCAGTCCACGTAGACGGAGACGCGGATGAAGATGTTGGGCTGTCCGGGGTGTCCACAGCGCCTCATGGGGATGATCACACCCTCGAGTACCCAGCAGTCCCTGTTCTGACACGCCAACGGGCCGCCGTAGTCTCTCTGCAGACACACAGGAACAACACTCTGGAGTCATTATTTGTCTCTGTTATGACTGACTGTCACTGCTGAGGTTGGAAACATCTTGCAGTCACATCTCGTCCAATCCACCTCCATTACCCAAATGGCAAATTTGTTTGAATTGCAGGAACGTATAAATAGCTGTAGGCTACGCTCTTTGCTTTAAGTGATTTTCATCATCAAGGTCATAAAGTTTTTCCTTCACAATCAGTATTTGAACTCTTAAACACTCTCTCTGGCCATTCATCGAAGAGTTTGACGTTTTGTGAAATGTGCATACGCTTGCTTGCGGAGAGGTTGATGAAGCTCAGGAACACTCACGCCTGTACAGTAAACATGAAGCTACAGTCAACAGCACGTTATCTTAGCTTCGCATAAAGCCTGGACGGATGGGCAAACATTTAGCCTGCTTCTGTCCAACGTCAACACAGCCCACCTAACAGCACGGCTAAAGCTCAAAGGCACATAACCCCCCCCTTATACCACAAACAGACATCTTTAAACTTACATTTTCATAATGGATTAACCATAAAGATCAGAAAAAGACAAAGTCCTGCATATATATATATATTTTTTTTAAGTATATTTTTGGGCTTTTTGAGCCTTTATTTACCGTAGAGGATTAGGGCCGCTGTGGGGAAAAAAGTGAGTTCTTTAAGATCAGAATTCTGTGGAAAAAAGTCAGAATTCTGAGCTTAAAGTTCTGAGTTTAAAGTAAATTCATGCAAAACTGCTGATGTGTGTTTCTGTCGGAGGCTGTTTTTCAGCAAGCAGTCTCTGCATTCGCCTCGAAACCAACTCTGTCTCGTAATGTTCCGTTATTATCTCATAGCGTGGTGAATGTGCAGGTCACAACTTGTCCACAAGAGCGTTTTGGAGTTGTTGGATTGTGTATTTGATGATTTTGATGAGGGAAACCAAGAAATCCCATTAGCCTCTGTAGCGTAGCTCTGAGCAGCTCGCGGCTCTGCTCCGCCGTTCTAAAAATAGCTTGCACCGACAATTAAAGGTAACAAACCTACTGCTATGACTATAGGGATTATGGCAATGGGGCAATTTGCTAAAATGTTGAACTATCCCTTTAAAAGTCAAGTACAAGAACGGAAGAAACTATTCCTTTAGTTGCACAGTGTAGTAATGACCAAAGAAAAGGCTGAATATTGAGGTATCCCAGTGACCAAGTGGTTAAGATAAGGTACCATGACAACAACATCTCTGGTTGGTCCTCAGTATCACGTCTGCATCCTCTCAACTGTCTCACAATCTACTGAAGGCAAAATGTCAAAATCTAATCTTCAAAGTCAGCTGCGGCTCCAAATGAAAACTAGAAATCTCACTCAAAAACCAACAGTTAAAGCGTTGACGCTGGACATTTTTGCGTGGACACCTACCTCACAGGCACCTACTCCGCCCTGGAAAGAGCTCGTGCACATCTCATTCTCACGGACACGACCTCTGAAGTATTTGTTGCATTCCCTGTTACTGAGAACTGGTATGTGGGCCACGTTGAGGACAGTCTCATCTCCAGTCCCTTGAAAAAATAGAGAGTAGCAGAAATGAGTTAGCAGCTGTCGTGTTCAGAGAGATGGAGGAAAAGAAAAGGAAGGTGGACAGATGTTGAACGGTTCTGGAAATAGCAACACCATCTGTTGCTCAACGGTCTGAATAGCCTTCTCTTTTAGATGCAACATTACTTCCAAGGGCAGAAACAAGACGCTTGTCCCAAGGAGTCTATTATGAATCACTGCAACAGGAGCATATTGTAGTTGCACCGAGCGCAGCGTGTAGTCAATTCAGTGTCAAGTTATCATCCCTAATGGATTATACTTGCCTCTCGTGTCGCCCCATCCTGCGATCTCACAGGTCGTCCCCTCAGCTACAATGTAGCGCTCAGGGGGGAGGCAGATCTGAGAGACACGCTCATTAAACTGGGCAGGTCTACAGAAAGAAGAGGGAGTCAGAGGGAGATTATTGGTGTGTGTGTGAGTGTCTGCGTGTGCGCTGAGGTGGACACTTCAACAGTACACACGATTCCAGTTGTAGCATGACCAGCTGAGACTCCGAGGGCCCACAGACGATCTTGGTGAGAGGGATGGTCTGGACGGTAGGCTCTCCTTCCTGCGGATCCCGAAACAGTGTTCCCATCATGGCCGAGTATCCGGGCAGATCCACGTAGCTGTCGACACACACAGACAAATAACATGGAAATATAAATGCTACGTTCATCCATTGTAGTTATATAGTTGTAGTTAATTGTATGTTAGTCTACTGCCATGCAAATGACCAAGCTGAAGATGAACATTTTTGCACAATCTCGCGCATGTGCACAAACATCAACAGAGCCACTGGGAGCTACTGCTACAACAAGACAACAAAACAGAGATCAAATTCATTTATTCTGAACAACTTTTTCATGTTGTAGCTTCAGAACACTTGGGTCCGTACGAACGAGCTGTATGGAGGTATTTGGATGTTTCATAGTGTGTGTTTTGGACGATTCAAAAGTGAGCACTGGGTGGGGTTAAGAGATGTCATTCCCCCTCTCTGCTTCTCCATTTCCTGTGCGTCTCTCTACTGTGCTGTCAATTAAAGGCAATAAAAAGCCCAAAAAATACACTTAGAAAAAAAACAACTGAGCTCTATCCGCCGCCATTATATGAACATCCGTTGCCAGCCAGACCCCCCCTGGAACTCCTAAAGTGTTTTGATAACTCTCTTCTCTAAACCCTTCCTTAAGTAAGTAAGTAAGTAAGTACTTTATTTGTATAGCACCCTTCTCAGTACGAATACACAGAGTGCTTCACATCATAGATAAAACCATCATACACTACATCACAATATGCAATAAAATAAAGAAAGTACTGTGCATATTACATAGTAATAGTACAGGTAACAACATATGAGAACATCAAGTGGCACTTGATCGACCCGAGGGGGTCGAGGCAAAAACAGTGTTAAATGAGAGGAGAGTCACATCCCACTGTATCTAGCACCCAAAAGCCCTTTTAAACAGAAAAGTCTTCAGTTGACCTTTGAAACAGTCTGCCGACTGGGCAAATCTCATCTCCAGTGGGAGCAAGTTCCACATCTTCGGGGCCACTGCCCCAAAGGACCGGTCCCCCTTGGTTTTCAGACGGGTCCGAGGGACTGACAGGAGGCCCTGGTCTGCTGATCTGAGGGAACGACTGGGGGTGTGATGGTGAATGAGGTCACAGATGTAGCTGGGGGCTTGGCCATGGAAAGCTTTGTAAGTGAGCAGTAAAACCTTAAATTGAATTCTGAAGGATATTGGTAACCAGTGCAGTGAGGCGAGTATGGGAGTGATGTGACAGGACTTTTTTGACCGGGTGAGAAGTCTGGCTGCTGCGTTTTGAATGAGTTGAAGGCGGTCGATGGATGACTGATTAAGGCAGGTGAATAAAGAGTTACAGTAGTCCAGTCTAGATGAGATGAAGGCGTGAATTGCCATTTCTAATTCCGGGTGAGATACTATGGAGCGGAGTTTGGAGATGTTTCTCAGATGGAAAAAGCAGTTTCTGGTTAGTGATTTTACATGTTTGTCTAGTTGCATGGATTGGTCGAATTGCACCCCGAGGTTCCTGATGTCGGTATGGATGTGGTTTTTGAGGGGACCCAGATGTTCTTGTACTTTGGCTGTAACACTGTCAGATGCGATGATTAGGACCTCTGTTTTTGTGGTGTTTAACTGCAGGAGGTTATTGGCCAACCAGCCCTCAATAGCTGCCAGGCAATCACTGAGGATGCTGAGGCTCTGTAGGTTTTCAGGTTTGAATGAGAAATGGAGCTGGATGTCATCAGCATAGCAGTGATGGGAGATGCCTGGAAACTTTCTGATGATATGACTGAGGGGGAGCAGGTAGAGGGCGAATAGGAGAGGGGCCAGAACGGAGCCTTGGGGTACACCACAGTGAAGGGGGGTGGGGTCTGACTTGTGCGGGCCTACAGCCACTGAAAACCACCTGTCACTGAGGTAAGAGGTGAACCAGGCTAGGGCGGTGCCTGTTACACCCACCCAGTCCCTAAGTCTGTCAATGAGAATGTGGTGATCCACAGTGTCAAATGCGGCGCTTAAGTCTAACAGGACTAACACAGAGCATTTGCCTGCATCTGAGGACATCATGATGTCATTTGTCACTCTGAGCAGTGCTGTCTCCGTGGAGTGATTTTTTCGAAATCCAGATTGAAATTTGTCTCCGATGTTATTTGCTGCTAGATAGGTGGAGAGTTGATTGGCTACCACTTTTTCTAGCAGCTTGGAGACAAATGGGAGCTTGGAAATGGGTCTGTAATTTTGTAGTGTGGAAGGGTCCAGGGTCCTTGGCCTGACGGTGAGTAGAAAATTGGTGAATTATCGATTTTGGGTGAAGTATCCCTTTAAGAGAGTGTTTTTTTAAAATCTTTTTCATCTTGTGGGACACCTATGATAAATGATACATTTCATATTAGATTAATCTATAATTGTTGATATGAATGAATGAATGAATTTATTGTAATGTCTAAAATGAAAAATATATATAAAAAATATATATATATATATATATAAGCATCATCAAATCATAATATGCACAAGTTCGAAGAAGAAGTTTAGCATTAGCCTGCTCAGAGTGGTGATGCTAGCATGACAAAAAAGGTTCAAATCATAGCAGCAGAGGCCACAACATCCTTAGTGTGGATATGTTTTTATCATCTTGTTGGTGGTGAATAAATAAAAAAAATGTGAACAACGTCACTTACATTTTTATGTTAAATCTTGTTTTGCGCCTCAGCGTGTGTTTTGGGAATGTGTTCTGCTTATTCTGTCTGCGCCCTGGTGGATTTTGGCTGCTTGCAACAGGCAGCTCATGAATTTAAATGACCCTGCTGATGCGCCCTGCTGATGGGTTGTGCCTCCGAAAACCTTCAAATAAATAAAAAGTTTACCAAGAGGAGAAACACTGCTTGGTGCTGATCACCCATCTGGAGTTAACCAGGGATCCTCCGCAGAAATGGTTTCCTTTCCTGCACACAGAGGTCAGAGGTCACACACAGAACAGCCCGGTGTATTTCACCTGTTGAGAAGCGAACACCGCGCTGGCTCTCAGACTCACCTGTCTCTGAGGCTCACCGTCCACGGAGAGTTTCCAGGAACCCCACCCACGATCCGCAGCCTCGACCTCTGAGCGCGGTCCTCTCTCTTTCCACACTCACTGAACTCAACCTTCTCTGTGTTCACAAAAGGGCATGAAGAAGAAAAATATCAAATATTACCGTGAAGATACACAGGGACGCATGTTGTCAACTTGAAAATCTGACTTCATGTTCATTGAGAAACTAACCTACTGATTCAGTCAGCGACACTTTCTCTCCAGCTGTTTGAAAACATCAAGAAACAGATGAATCGTTAAATTGCCTGCCAGCAAACAGAAGCTCTGGATGAATGTTCACCACACAGTGCATGACACCAAGTTAAAAAATAATCAGATAGACAATGGGAGCTGAGCTCTGTGTCTGTACCACACTGTTTGATGGCACAGTAGTCAAACTCAGTTTTGGGGTCAGTGGTGTAGCACCAGGGTCCATGCTGGTCCCCATCTGGGTTACGGCAGTAGTTCTGCGTCAGATTGGCCTCGGGATGTGTCCGTGGGTTTATCCTGGAATATCACACAAATCATTTGTGATTTAATTTAAGCATCTAATCTATGTCACAAATCAGAGGAGTGAAGAACGATCTTTTCTCTCTTTTTTTCACATGAAACAGTTTGTTCACACTCACACAAGTGAATGAAAAGGATGTTGCCTCCTGGTTGGCAGCCCACTGAAGCAGCTGAAGGCACTGTCCCAATTTCATATTGCATACTAACAGTGTACAGCAGAGGTCTCCAACCCCCCATAGACCAGTACGAAAAAGAAAGGTTGGAGACCATTGATGTACAATATGTACTGTATCAAATCTTTACAGTTAGTTAGAGTTATTCTGGTAGTAACACAAAAGAAGCAAACATATCTAAGTGTTATAACTAATATTTCAGTCAAGTAAAATACCTTCCCGAGTGGAATTTAACAGAGACTATTAATGTTTTCACAAAGGTGTAACAGTTTCCCAGTTGTGAGCATCTCCTCTTTTTCCTTTGAGTATTGCATTGTGAGAGATTAGTGTTTGCACTACTGCTTGTGTTTTCAGTAGCCTGTACTTTATTTTGGCACTTTTCTAGAAAGAACACACAGCATAGTGTTTAGGTTCTATACTGCTCATCTACACAGCTTTAACATCGCTCCCCAAAGGTCGACAGATTGGGATTTTCTTGTTAGTTAGAAAAAATCCTCCATCTCTGCCAGAGTTTAACGGTCAGTGTACCTGGTGCGGTGAGGTGTGTTAACGTTCCATCTCTGGCAGGTGATCCCCTTCCGGGTTTTGCGGACCATTCCTCTGTAGTTTCTTCCATTTTCATGGTAACAATCTGAAAAAAAGAGCACCTGTTACGTTGTGGAATTCAGTCATTAAACCCTTTACAACATTTAAACCCTTGACCATTATTGGTATTAGGGGATTTTTTATTTTATTTTATTAACTTTTTTAATAAAAAAAATAAAATAAAATAAATAAAATAAAATCGCTGCAAATCAAGGTCAGTGAATTTACCATTTATGGTTCTCCACCCTTCAAAGGTAATAATCTATCCAAAAAGTGTAAATAAAAAATGTTTAAAAAAAACACACAGAAAAAGATATTTATATAAAATTGCAAAACTACTTAAGCAATTAGCCTTAACTTGAATAACTTATTTTATTTGTCAAAAATTAGTTACCAAATGTGATTAACTCCCCAATAAAGAGTTAAAAGTTGTATTTGTAACATTGATGATTGCTGTGTCATTATGAAGGATAATAGGTTCAACTAACAACACATAGGGAGGGGAATTTAATTCTACAGACTCATATTGAGATTACAGGTGAATAATAGCTTTTCTTATACTTATTTAAATAGAATTTGAAATGCACGTATCTGCTTTCTTGTGGGTGTTAGACAATAAGACAGACACCGTTCTCATATTCAGTGGTGAAATATAATAATAGAACTAGCAGCCTGTTAACCTAAGAAACAGATAGCCTGGCTCTGTCCAAACTATAAAACACTTCTATCAGCTGGTGGCTGGGCATCTAACTCCCAGCAAAAAGGCAAATAAACATCAGCACTGTCTCTGTTAAATAATAATACACCAATAAAAACAAAAAACATAGACTGTGAATTAACATGATAAAACATGAAGACTTGTCAAAACATTTCTTTAGTCCTGGTTACCGCTGTCCTGCATGTCCTCATGTGATATTAGTCTATACAATCACCCTTATACTGATAGACTGGCCATATTAACATGGCCTCATCTGGATCCACTGATGTTGACAGTAACCAGCGCTTCACTGAATTCATCTCTGCTCTTTCACAAATCTGAGGTGAGGAGCTGTTACCTTCTGCTTCAATGTCGTCTGCACAGCGTTTGATCTGCAGGCAGAGAGCGGTCCTCATCTCTGGCACCGACGTGAAGCACCAGGGAGCCTCCGACCCGTCAGGATTACGGCAGTAGTTCTCCTCCAAACCCCTGGATCAGGTGAAACATGCACTCAGCCTAAACAACATCCACTGGCTCATCACAGATACATTAAATGACCTGCTACATAGACTCACAATACTGACCTCCTCCCCTATGATTTAATAGATCAAAACAACATTTCTTGTTGTCTTCTACTAAAAATGGATGAGTGAAAAGCTCCTAATGGATTTTGGTATGATGAATGACCACTGCATCACGAGTAAGGTTAATATTCATTTCACATCCATATTGCCACTCAGAGAGCAACGTGCTTTGTAATGTGCAGCCACTAACTAATTTATCATTGACTGTCAACTGTCAGCAGAGAAATAAGATCACAAGAAAAAATGTACTGCAATGACAACTTGACATTAATATTCATGCGTGAGACAAACAGAGCACTTTTCAACTAACAGGCAGTGAGTGCAGGAAGTGACCTCAAAGTACTTCTCACCGTAGAGCAGTGGTTCACAACCTTTTTTGGCTTGTGACCCCATTTTGACATCACAAATTTCTGGCAACCCCGTCAATCAAGATGCACGATTGAACACGATTCAAATTTGAGAAAGTGAAAGTATAGAATACAGTTGTTTAAGATTGTGTGTTGTGTTTTTAATCATAATTTAAAAAAGAATAATAATTAGTTAAAAAAATATTTTTATTCTTTTTTTTTTTTTATCAATTACTAGACATTTCAGGCGACCCCATTTGAATTACCCCAAGGTTGAAAAACACTGCTAATTAGAGACACACTCAACCTCTTTTCCCTCCTCCATCATGCTGTGTTTGTGTGTATTCTTACTTGCATTCATATGTGTTTGGGTAGAAAGGATGCTCATGAGGATACTGGGCATCCCAGCGCTGGCAGGGAATGCCCGATGTAGTCTCGTTGACTTTCCCGCGGTAGTCCTCCCCGCGGCCGCGGAAACAGTTGGTGGTGAAGCTGGAGCGCTGCCGCTTCTCTACACGAACCTCAGCTGGGCAAGAGGAAGAGGAAACAAATCAGTGTTACAGGTTTTCTTTGGATAAGACAGTTGGTGGTTGGTAAGTGTGGATACTGAACCGTATGTAACATTAATACATTTTAAAGATTCATATTGCTGAGTGTGGTGTTTCTGTCCAACTCAGATTGACCTCAGGCCATGCTGTTAGAATGAATATGTGCATTTAGAGCTATTTAACAGCTCCTTCATTGTCTGATCATAATGCCTACTCTGCTGTGTTGTAGAGTAAAATGTATCAATTGTCAAATGTAGGTGTAGCCTATAAAATGTCTAAAAGTGAGATTTTTGATGTAATGCTTTTATTGAGAATAGCAACATACAGTATTTTCTTTCTATATTTTTGATGTTGTGATGAGAAACAGAGTTTATGTGGTGTAGTGATTTCTTTGCCTGGCTGCACCACAGGATGGCGCTGTGTCTCAGGCTGCCCTGCTCTCTGCTGCTCTCATCTTGCACAACTCATGTCGTAATGTTGGAGAAAACACTAATGCCCTGTTTGGTTTATTTATTTATTTAGTTGATGTAGATGTACCGAGGTTGAAGGTTCAGTCTGTTTGTTGTGTCATGCAAAATAATTATTTTTTAATTGATATATAATTCTATATTAAAACAAACAAGTACAAAATACATATTTAGTTCTGTCATAAATGTATTATTATTATTAATTAAATGAACTAGCCTGTTATGAACTATCATCACAGTAAAAGCTAAAAGGGAAATAAATATTTTCCAATAAATTAAAGCATTGAATCAGTCAAACATCCTGTTGGAGCAAGAAGAGCTTGTATTAATCACAAACATCTTCTTCTTTAGCAACATTTATCGTTTGATTTTCATAAATCAAACTGAATCTTTGGGCAAAACTATATTATGATTGTTTACCTGCTGCAACATTTCAGCAGGTTGATATTCAACAATTCAAGTCCAGGTTCAGAACATCAGAAACAAAGGTCAAGTGTTACATCGATCTGTAAACTCTCTGTGGGCGGACATTGCAGATAAAGTGTGACCAGTTCTGAAATGTCTCACAATTTGGGAGTTCATTTACACAAACAAGGAAAAGGTGATTTGTTTAAATTTAATTACACAGACTTGATGAGACTAACTAATTCAGCCTTGTCTCCTTAATGTGGCAGCAATCGACTCAGTCCAGCCCAACTAATGACTAACACCAAACAGGGCAAACAAACAAACAAGGTTGAATCCAACAAACCTCTACGCTGCTACGGTACACTACAACATCAATGCGTCATCTAACAATTAATCATTAGATCTATTAACTGTGACCAAATAGTGAAACTTGTTTTGTCCGACCAGCTGTTAAAAGATGTTCAATTTACACTCAGAGACGATTAGGACAAGCAGGAAAACGTCACATTTTTGAGAAGACAGAAACATTTCTGTCTTCGTTCCAGTTCTAATCTGATGAACAACATTTCTAATTGTGCTACTGTAACAAAATCGTCTTACTGCACTTGCTGATCTCGCAGTTCTCTCTCTCCACCTCCGGGTCTGTGGTGTAACACCAGGGCACCGGAGAGGCGTCGGGGTTGCGGCAGTAGTTGTCATCTAAACTCTTATCAGGATATCTGAATGTGAAAAACACATGAGAGCCAATCATACAATCAGTTTCATCTGTCTAATCTGATTCATCAAAGCTGATCTAGTGAATGTATAAGTACTTCTCAGGCTGGTAGATGTGCTGGTGAGGGTACTGCTGGTCCCATCTCTGACACTCTCTGCCACTCACAGTGTGGTCCACCTGCCCTCTGTAGTCCTCTCCATTACAGGTGATACACACCTCTGCAAACAAAACCACAAAGACAGAGTTGAGTCAGAGGTGTGAGAGGAGGAAACTGAAACATTTCATTTTACAGGTCCAAATGATCTCCTCTACAGGGACTGATGAGGTTCCCGGAGAAGACTAATGTGTAATTTGTTGCTAATTACAGGGGAATGGAGACTGTGTTTAATTGGCACACTTGTTAATTACAACCTTCTTTTTCTAAAATAACGATCTTTTTAGTCAGTGCACATTAAGTTAACTGAACATGCAAAAATATTTTTAAGGATGTCTTCCTGTATAAACTGCACTCGAGTAAATACTGATTTATATCCCTGTTCCTTTTTAAAACTGTATCTCTCTGAAGATTATCCAAATCTTCCTCTTAATTACAGACATTCTGTGGAAAACCCCTTATGAAATGAGACATTTCAGGGCCTACAGATAAAGTATGAGCCATCACACATAGTTCAACATTTTGGCAAACTGGCCCATTGCCATAATCCCTATAGTCACAGCAGTTGGTTCGTTACCTTTATTTGTCGGTGCAAGCTGTTTTTAGAACGGCTACTCAGAGCTACGCTACGGAGGTTAATGGGATTTCTTGGTTTCCCTCATCAAACTCATCAAATACACAATCCAACAACTCCAAAACGCTCTGGTGGACAAGTTGTGACCTGCTCATTCACCACACTATGAGATAATAACAGAATGTTACGAGACAAGAGTTGTTTTCGAGGTAAATACAGAGACTGCTTGATGAAAAACTGTCCCTGAAGGCAACGGGCATCAGTGGTTTTGCATGAATTTACCTCTAAAATAACTCTATTTCGTTATTATCTCATAGCGTGGTGAATTTACAGGTCACAACTTGTCCACGAGAGAGTTTTGGATTTGTTGGATTGTGTAGGCTATTTGATGAGTTTGATGAGGGAAACCAAGAAATCCCATGAGCCTCCGTAGTGTAGCTCTGAGCATCTCGCAGCTCTGCTCTGCCGTTCCAAAAATAGCTTGCACCGACAAACAAAGGTAACAAACCTACTGCTATGACTAAAGGGATAATGGCAATGGGCCAATTTGCCAAAATGTTGAACTATCCCTTTAAGCAGCATGTACCATCTTTGCACTGAGGGATGTTGCAGCTCTCGTAACGTCGCTCAGGATCCGTAGTGTAGCACCAGGGGCCGATCCGATCCCCATCTGGATTCCTGCAGTAGTTCAACTCCAGGCCATTGGCAGCGGTGGGAGTCCACCTGAGACAGAGTTTTACAGTGAGTGATGGAGTCGTTCAGTTATTATACAGAGGAGTCAGAGGGTTATTAGCACCTATTTCTGATGTGGCGGTTCTGTGCTCCAACACACTTGACTCTGGGCGAAAGGTTGAGGTGAGTGTTTCAAATCCACTTCAGATGAACATTGTTGGACTCGGGCAAGGAAGCAACTGGACAAATTAACATAAACTTAGACCTAACAGCTGCACCTCTGCACTTCTCTGACCACTGTTTAATTCACCTCCTGGAACTGAGGTCCATTCCAACACCTCCTGTTTCTTTTTGCTATAAAAACCTCCGCAACTTTGTCTCCCACCCGCTTTTCCTCCGTGGTCACCTCCGCTCTGGCTTCATATTAACACATTTTCCTCATTAGAGGTCATTACCCCAGAGGCCTAGTTTCTAGCTGAGTGCTCAAAGTGTAACATGTTTTCGTCCTGCCACAGGTCCAATGATATGTCAAAACGTCATTCCCACAATCCTCCCCCGAGCCATATTTCCATACATTATGCCAGCAATAACACATGAGATGAAGGCTTTACTGGCTTCGGGAACGTTTCCAACATTCAGCCCTCACTTGACCCTGTCCAAGAGGGGAAGTGGCTTTGTACATTGAAGGAGCGGCCACACACACCCCCACCCCCCCTGAACTGGCTCTGCTGTTAGGTTTGAATCCTATCTCACTGGGCGCTCATGTCCACATGGTCAACCAAATGACACCCTCAACTAAAGCTCTTTAACCTTCGTTTTGTGTTAGCTTTCTGCTACCATCTCTTGTGTTTTAAATCAGCTGTAAAACACACTAAAAACATTATGTTTCGTCCAATTTGTTTTTCATCTCTTGGTTACATTGTTAGGCTTCCTTATCCATGAAAATGTTGGTTTTGATATTTTTGGTGTGGGCCCCTGGGGCTTTTTGTCAGTATACCCCTTGACTTCAATTAACCTTCTTCTTGTCAGCTTTCTGCTACCATCTCTTATGTTAGGGTCAGTTATGACCTGGGTCTTAAATCAGCTGTAAAACACATAAAAAACAATTATTTATCATTCCATTTGTTTCTCATCTCTTCGTTATATTATTAGGCTTCCTTATCCATGAAAAGGTTGGTTTTGCAGTTTCAGTTTTAACTCTAATTATTGTTTTTATCATTATAACCAGGTCAAAACCGACCTTAACACCACAAATGTCAGAATTTTAACCAGAGCATTTTCAAATTTTGTGAAAACATTTTTTTGTTTGTTTTATTTTGTTTAAATAGAGAGTCAAAAAGGCTTGATGCAATAAACAAAATTATTTGGTACTCTTGTGCATTAACAACCTAAAAACACAAAAGGAAGGTTAACACTGAACGAAACCTCCAGCAACCAAACAAAAAGGCAACTTCATAATCACTCACATTAAAGGAATCATTTCTGTCCAAATGAGCTTCACTACTGCTGACTCTCTCTGACCTGCTCACAGTCCCACACTTGGATGACTAGGTGCTCAAACTGTTGCGACTTTGAACACCTTTAAACACATTTGAAGATGAATCAGCTAGGGGGTGAACCGATTATTGGTATGGGCGATAATATCGGCCAATGTTCAGCATTTTTTCGCTGAAACCCAAAATATAAATGTCTTAAAACACGCTTGTTTGGCTCTAATGCAGCTGTCTCTCTTCCTGAAGTCCCCACTCTTGGCTGTGGAACAATGTCCTGCCCACTGAACCAAGATCTGTGTTGGAGTTTGTGTTATTCTACAAAAAAATTGAAGGTCTTTTTATCACAGATTTTCACAGTGTACAAAAAACATGTATTCAGTCTAATCCCAGGTGTGTTATTCTAAATTTTGACACCAAAAGCTTAATTTTTCCTGTGAATGAATATCTGTTTTAAATATCAGTTTTCTTGATCACTAATAATCAGTATCGGCCCCGAAAAAAACACATCGGCCGATCCCTACAACCAGCACTCTGAGCTCCTGAAGCCTCAGCCTTCACAGTGTGAAAGAGGCAGATCTAGAGGACGTGTCTCACCTGTGATCATGAGGGAACTTGGACCACCACTGTTGACAGGTGAGGCCGCTCCTCGTGGTGAAAACCTTGCCTCGGTAGTCTTCCCCTTTGCCCACGATGCACTTTCTGACGTAGACTTCACAATGAAAACAGACAGTTGAAAAGCAACCCCAATGCTGACACACCAAACTGATCTGAGTGCAGTGACAGGGCACGAGTGCGTATGAATCTCACCCTTCTTCTCATACAGGTCACAGTTGACGTTTCTCTTCACCTCTGCGTTGCTGCCGTCGCCCACCCAGGGCAGGTGCTTACAGGTGACGGTGGGACGAGTCTCGTAGTTGAACGCTCTGGTGGTGGAGGAGAAATTCATGTTAAACATCGTCATGGAGTTTTACATGTAGGCTACAGGCTTGGTTTCTAGGTTATTATTAATGGCTTCATTTTCTACCTCAGATATAGACATTTCAGGATTGTGATGATAATTCAGCCTCATTATAACTTAAATTACCTGTAATAATAACATTGACTTACATTAATACCTGAGATGTGACTGTCTGGATCTCAATCACAACTGACAGAGCGACTCCCTGTTTCAGCTTTGATCCACTGAACTTGTAAGAGCCATAATAAGAAAGGCAGGGTGCTAATATGTGTTGTGATTCCACAGGGCTGCGTTATCACTAATTAACTGTTGTTGCTAAAATTGAAGTTGAAATAGTTATAACGTTTCCATTATTGTGATGCTCCACTTCTTTTATCAATCATGTCACGGCTGACGGCTCTTAGCTGGAGGTGGAATTAATTAAGTCTGTGGAGCGAGACAGGTTCAGAGCGGGAGGATAACAGTTTCTTTTCTTTTAACTTTTTATTTTCCAAACCTTCATTTTAGTCTGCTGCCTCCGAGGACTTCATGCATTTATACAGATTGTGACTCAGGAGTCGTTGGTGGTTACATAGAACCATACTGTTTTCCTCTGCAGTGAGGGATTATTAACAACATTGTTTGGGCGCACATTACCATCGCGTCAAGTGTTTCAGATAGTTCTGTTAAATTGTTGGTTTGTTTACAGCCCGCCTCTTCGTCTGGCTGCTCGCATTTCTTGCCCAGTTGGACTTAATTGAAGTGAGTTCGTCTGATGGCTGCAAATTACTTTGGTGAGCACAATGTTTTCACACCAGGTGGAATTAATATGACAACAGACCGGAATTGTTAAAAACTGGAGATGCCATTTAATTTAAGAAATCCCCTTATCAAGATGTCCCCATCTCATCGATCATTATTACATCTGGAAGAAAACAGCATCACAGCTGTTTATTAGGAACATTAACAACATCAAGAACTTCCTGCTGATCTTCCTCAGGAGATGAAGCTGGTTCATGGAAATGAACTTTGAAACAACACTCAGATAAATGAGGGTTTTCATGAGAAAATCGAGCTTAATCTGCTGATGAAGATCATGTGACGTGAGTGAAAGCCCCGGCACAGCTACAACATGTCAACTGTCAAGCTGCGATTGTTTTACCAGCTGATGGATCCAGGGTGAAGAAGGAACTTTGAGTATCATCAATATTACATAACATTAACTTCAGTATGAGCTCATTATGACAACACAGACGTTAGTTTTATTTGTGTAGCTAGATTGTAGGTAACAGATAAGTTCATTTACTACAGGCACTGATCAATTTTTTTCTTCCTTCTTCTTTCAAAAAAGTCAAAAGAAATAGTAGAAAATTATTTTATTTCATTTTGTCTCTTTTGTCGGTAGATTTATCCTCAATTCACCAAAAGTTAGCAGCTGTGCTGTGCCTGTTGTCTGACCCATGTCATGTCAGGTATCACTGTAAAGCCCTCTCTCTCCTGAACAATTATGTAGGCTCCAAACATTTCCTCCATATCCGCAACCAATCGTACCAAGTATGATTTACATGAATAATCTATGGGATTTTACAGTACAAGTCTTTAAAGGCCGTTTTCTCAAAATTAGTTTTTCCTCAGACTCTGAGCCCGAAATCTCCACTTCAGCAGCACTTACAGACACCAAACTATATTCTGAAGGTTTTTACAGAGGGCATTGTTGATATATCATGGTGACAGTATTTTCTCATTTACAGAGTGATAAAAAGAGATATCTAAAATCCCCTCTGTAAAAACTTCTGACTCTAATATGTCAACAAAATAAAACAAGACTTTTGAAAGTGGATTTATCCATTGTTCAGATTTCGGTTCTGGAAATGTATGGAAATTAGCACATATTTAATTAGATATTGTCTCATTTAAAAATCCAATTTGACAAAACTTGTAATACAAAACATATTTGTCTTAATGTAAGTGATGGTCAGGACCTGCTGTATGTGTCGAGGGGGGTTTATGTGGATACCTGCAGTCCAGTGACTGTGCGCAGCGTGAGGCGCAGTCGTCCAGGGTCAGGCCCTGGAACAGCAACACTCGTGCTGAGTTCCAGGAGGTAGGGACCAGCTCTCTGCCCTCGGAGCGCTGGAAGTCATTCAGAGGACTGCGGGACCCTGTTCACACACAACACAACCAGAACCATCTACAACAGGTGCTAATTGAACTTGTACCGACTCCATCATTTGGGCATGAGCCTGCTCACATACAACCTTTGGACCAGGAGAGCAGAACAGCTGAGACCAGACACAGCT
Organism: Trachurus trachurus; assembly: GCF_905171665.1. Taxonomy (NCBI): domain Eukaryota; kingdom Metazoa; phylum Chordata; class Actinopteri; order Carangiformes; family Carangidae; genus Trachurus; species Trachurus trachurus. The sequence goes on from NC_139896.1 coordinate 29,798,256, forward strand.
TAGAAGAGCAACATGTGTAAAGACCAACCACCACCAGTAGTAGTAATAGCCTATACTAGGCTACTACAACAATCACGAGCATGTATTTATACTGAGCTGATTTTAATTCCTATAAAGAAAGAAAAAATTAAACAAAAAATAACATAATATTGTAGGCTATTTGAGGTATTTCTTTATTTTTGTATCTAAAGCCATGAGCTTCAATGTGCTATGAAACACATTCAGATTAAAACATCCCTGTCCTCATAACAAATCTAACTTTTAGCCTTTTAAAATGAACAACAGGGACCAGTAGAGTTCTTACCAGTGGCCAGTCCGACTGTCAGAAGAATAAAGGACAGGAGCAGCTTCATGGTTTGTTCTCTGGTGGAGATAAAGACTCTTCTTGTCTGATACTGGGCAGCAGTGGAACCACACACACTGAGACCCTGTGGTTACTGGTGTGTTTTGGTTTGTTTTTCTCTAAAACCCTAAAGCCTAATCAGAAAAAAATCCCCAAATGCTGAAAAGGAGTTGGAAAATCCACACAGAGAGCTGCACTAAAACACAACCTCCCACACGGTAACACTGCGCTCTTACTCAAACAGAGGCCCTAATCCCCCAAAACACAGCCGATCAATACACGGATCAATCATTAATGAAGAGTGGCACGTCGGCCCTGCTCCGCGCGCCCCTCATCCCCTCCTCCCCCCTCCACGATCCTCCACTCTGAGCCCAGTGTACCTGACACACACACACACACACACACACACACACACACACACACACACACACACACACACACACACACACACACACACACACACACACAGTCTGCTGCCTCGATAACGGTGCTGCTCCAAACCACCGCTAGGGGGCACTGCAACATTTTACACAGGGGGTTTTTCGTGAAGTTTTTTTTTTTTTTTTTTTTTTCCCTTTTTCCGGGAAATAAAGTGAAACTACAGCTGAGTGCGGACTACAAAGTGATCTGATCACCAGCTCGTCTCTGCAAAGTGAAAGGTAAGAGGAGGAGAGGAGGAGAGAAGGAGTGTGTGCAGAGAGAGAGAGGGAGAGAGAGAGCACACACACACACACATAACATGATCTAACGTGGACTTTGATCAGAGTTGAACCTCCAGCTGTGCACAGACAAACTAACAGCTGTCGAGTTACAGAAACCCAGTGGAAAAGTGACCAGGACCACGGTGTGTGTGTGTGTGTGTGTGTGTGTGTGTGTGTGTGTGTGTGTGTGTGTGTGTGTGTGTGTGTGTGTGTGTGTGTGTGTGTGGACTGAAGCAGTGAGGTCACCTTTGGCTCTGATGTGTCTTAGACATGTTCCACTTTATTAAAGTGAGGGGAGTGTTAGTGTAGAGTGTGTGTGTGCTGTCGAGCAGCTTCCACCTCTCACCTGTTTGTTATGTTGATGAACACCACACCCACACAGTTTCTGTCACGTACACGCAACAATATGCAGTGAGCAAATATAAGAGCACATTCAGACTCAACACAAAAATAATCATAATATCGATATAAAATAAGACATTGTTAAACACTTTACCTGAAACTTTATTGTAGGTTTGAAATCAACCATACTCTTATTTTCATTATTGATTTACTGTGTAAGTTGCTGTGGTGTGATATGAGCTCAGAGTGATGTGTAGCCTACTTCAGTTACATTTATACATTTATTCATTTTACAATAATATAACAATGAGAAAAACAAAAAAATTGCCTCATTCAAGAAGCAATTCTGACTGAGAGGAGACTTTAAAATAAGTCAGTTTGTGATCTGTTGAGGGAACAAAAGTCTACTGACACTGCTCTGTCCTCTTTTGATCTTTAAATATGGTTTAATGTCTTTGTTGTTCAGATTGTGAAGCCCTTTCCTACAGATTTGTGAGTCAGGACAATACTCTAAATGCACTGACTGGATTATAACCCTGCGTCTGTGTGTTGTTGTTGTTGTTGTGCAGGATGTCAGCTGTTAGGATGACCGAGGGGAGTGTGCAGGTGGAGAGCTGCACAGCTCCGCTCTTCTACAGACAGAGTGAACCTGCCACAGGGGAGGCCAGGATGTCGGTCCTTCTCCTCCACGGCATCCGCTTCTCATCTGAAAACTGGCTCAACATCGGCACCATGGAGGCTCTGGCCAGAGCCGGCTGCCGCGCTGTGGCCATCGACCTGCCAGGTCAGTCTGTGGGGGACAAGTCTGTGTTAACAAGTGGGCAGAGTGGGCAGTGTCCCTGGACTCCCAGTCCTCCCTCCCACTGGTCACTGATCTGTATATACGCTCAACACCTACTTTATTAAGTACACAATGTCTACATGTGTTTAAAGGGATAGTTCAACAGTTTGGCAAATTCACCTATTGCCACAATCCCTATAGTCATAGCAGTAGGTTCATTACCTTAAATGATCAGTGCATGTTGTTTTGAGATCAGCGGGGCAGAGACGTGAGCTGCTCAGTGAACACAATGGAGGTGAATGGTACAGGTCCCCTGTCCCTCATCAAATACACAATCCAACAACTCCAAAACGCTCTAGTGGACAAGTTGTGACCTGCACATTTACCACGTTATGAGATAATCATGTAACTTTACGAGACAGAGTTGTTTTCGAGGTAAATGCAAAGCCAGAACTACACTCCAGACATGGCTGCTGGGCAGAGTGATTTGAAAAGCGTAAGTAGTTCAGAGTATTTGTTCATGTGTCATAATGTTACATAATTATACATGATTATTTCATAGCGTGGTGAATGTGCAGGTAACAACTTGTCCACCAGAGCGTTTTGGAGTTGTTGGATTGTGTATTTGATGAGTTTGATGAGGGACAGGGGGCTATGTACCGTTCACCTCCATTGTGTTCACTGAGCAGCTCACGTCTCTGCCCCGCTGATCTCAAAACAACATGCACCAATAATTAAAGGTAATCAACCTACTGCTATGACTACAGGGATTATGGCAAATGCCATCGCAAATCTGTAGCAACTTTATGATGTCATCATGTCAATATGGACCTGTACCACTGAGGAATATTTCCAGCACCTTGTTCAATCTATGTCTCAAAGAACCAAGGCAGTGATGAATGTGTGTGATGAAAGATCTAATCTGGTAAGAGCAGGGTGTACCTAATGAAGTAGTGAGTGTATGTGGGGGCATTTACATCAACAACTGCCCCCCTGCCCTGTGTGTCACAGCCACTGGTGCTAAAAGTAAATGTGGACCAGTAGCTGCTGAGGCTCTGAGGTCGTAACAGAGAGAGAAACACTGCATTTATAGTGAGTTTCCACTGAAGCGCTGTGTCCGTGTGTGTGTCTGTTTACAGGACTTGGCAGGTCGAAGGCGGCGGAGGCCCCGGCCCCCGTGGGAGAACTGGCCCCTGCAGGTTTCCTGAAGGAAGTGTGTGAGCAGCTGAAGTTGAGCCCGGTGGTGGTGATCAGCCCGTCCCTCAGTGGGATGTACTCGCTCCCCTTCCTCCTCCAGCACCAAGTCCTGGTCCGAGCCTACGTCCCTGTAGCTCCCATCTGCACCGACAAGTTCACAGCCGAGCAGTACCAGAGTGTGCAGGTACAGTCTGCACACGGGGATATGGTGTGATTTATATCCCTCTGTAGCCCTGATTTTTTTTTTTGCTCTCTGAGTGTGTGCTCTTCATTTTCTCTTTACAGGACAACTGAAGTTACTGTGAATGTCAAATTTAATTTCCAGCACTTTCCTCTCCCCTGTTCAAAAAGAGGCTGTGGATTTGTACACGCAACCATGGCAGGAGTAGATATCATGTGACTTTGTACTTTTCACAGAATCCACTTGCTTTCATCCAACTCCAAACCTTTTCAAAATTAAATTTCGTAGATAGCAAAGCAAGTGAAGGTGCATAATCCATGAAGGAGAGGTGTGTGTTACAGTGAAGTAGTTCACCTCCAGGAACAAACAGAACAGACATGTCAGAGGAAACGCATGAAACTCCAACTGAAGCTTAACATTATTAAATATTCACAGCAAAGGAATAAAAGGACTATTTTTAAGTATAATATGAATATGCTTTTTGAAATATTTCCACTTTATATTCTTTGATACTTTTAGTCCACTACATTGATTTGACAGCTATACCAGTTTCTTTGATGATCAAGGTTTTACATAATAAACACATGATCAGGTTTTAAAGCTGCACTGCATTTGGTTCAGCACTTAACACCAGTAACTTTGATGCAATAATTTACAAGTGATGAAGCTCGTTTTCTTTTCATACTTTTGACTCATGTATTTTAGTGATTAGGTTTTTAAAGGGCAGTTCATTGATTTGACAGGTGACAGTCGTGGGGAGAGTTACGGTGTCCTGTGTGTGGAGGAGCTTTTCAAAAACCTGAGAAAACAACCTCAGTGACGTCAGAGTGAAGTAACCAGGTTTATCTTGGTTTGGAGACGACAGTTTTATAACAGAGACTGAATTTACACCCTGTTAATGAAAAGACGCTGTCAAACTGTATCATGGAAATTGAAGGATCCAGCGTTTTTGGGAACATGAGTCATATTTAAGCAATTTTATTATTAATCTTATTAATTGTGTGAACTCACACTACATGTTTTAATTGGCCACAGCTTGCAGCATCTGGACTGGAGTCCTGGGACTTTTATTTTGTAATTTAGTGGCTGTGTGACCTTTAAGTGTCTAAGTCTGAACCCTACTGATAAAAGCAGCTCTTTTATTAAATGTTTATTTGCTTTTTTATTCATTCTACTTTTGTCCATATCAAAACATAAATTAGAATAGAAATAAAGAGCTTGTCTTTTTTTTTTGTTAGCAGATGTGTTTGTTTTTATTTTACTTTAGGTAAAATGTATATTTACAATAACTCCTTTGGCAGCACAGTTGAATTTCTTTTTTTCCTCGTGTCACCTCCAGGTCCCATCGCTGATCGTCTATGGCGACCAGGACGCTCAGCTCGGAGAGGTGTCGCTGCGCAACCTGAGCAATCTGGCCAATCACAGCGTGGTGGTGATGAAGGGAGCGGGTCACCCCTGTTACCTGGACGACCCCGACACTTGGCACAAGGCTCTCACAGACTTCCTGAACACGCTGTGAAGCTCCTCAGTGTGTAGTGGTGGAGAGATCCATACACACACACAGACACACACACCTTCACCTATAAGACTGAGAGGAGCCACACAAATAAACATGTTGTTCATTCACGACAAACGTAGACCACAGACATCCTCCGGCAGGACCTGATTTTGACTTTTTAATAGTGTCATAGATGAAACTGGAAATCAAGTCCTGTTTTTATGATGAAGAGCAGACGAGGCTCAAATTTTAAAGGACAAGTTCAACATTTTGGGAGATATAGCTACTGGGAAACAAGTCCCAGCCATGAAACACAATGGGTTAATACTATGTGTAATGCCTCTCTTTGGGAGAAAGAAATAACATATTTCCCAAAATACTGAACTTTTCTTTTGACACTTCACCATGAAAATATATAATATGTATTACAACTGATACAGTTACAATTTATTCTCCTATAGATTTAACGTTTTCAATTCAACTCAGCAAATAAAATGAATCTCCAGCTGCGTCTCACTGAGAAACCAAACACCACACACTGAACTGAAGTGAAAAATATGAACATTATTTAATAACTGATTCTCTGTAATAAACAATTTGAAAATATTTTACAAGGAGTCACAGACACAATATTTTACAAATTTTGCCCTCTTCTTTTTTTTTTTTTTTGTTTTAGCTTCATCTGTACAAAAGAATGGAGCGACATGGACCAGTGCCCAGAAAAGAAGGAGCGAAATCTTCCACACACACACAAACATTCACACTCACATACGTACAAGAAATAAAAGAAACAAAATCAAATGAAAAAAAGAAAAGAAAAACATTTTGACTTCAGATCTCAAACTTATCAACAGTGCTGTATTCCTATTTTTTTTTTTGACTTCACTTAAAATTCGACTGATTTTACTTTTTTTTCCTCTAAATGTTGTTATTTTTTTCACACACTTGTCAAACATGGTCACATAGCACCAGACTACAGACTACAGAATCACATACACACGTGTCTTTCCCACAGAGACGTACCAACACAGATGCAGCGAGGGTCGGGAGGGGGGGCTTCGTGAAAACTCTCCCTTTACTGACTTACTTTAGGGGCGTGTCCCAAAGCTGACCCCTCCCTCTCATCCCCAAGCTGGTCCAATAATCTGTTTTTTTCTTTATTTTTTCTTTGTTTTTTTTTCTTTTCTTTTTTTTTTGGCAAAAGTAAATCCGTCAAACCACAGAAATCATCCGTGTGCCCCTTTCAAGAAGACGTTTTCTGTCGGGGTGCACACACAGACGTCACTACATGATTCCTCCATGACCTTCTGTCGACAGGCCCGTGCTGCTCTGTGGAGACCCACTCCCTGAGCTTTCCTCTGACATCCCGCCCGCTCACAAACACACACACAAAAAAAAAACAACAACAACAAAAAATAAAAAATACAGATTGCTGCAGACACCTGGGAAGTGACGTCCTAAGTTTACTTCTGCCTGGTGCTTGACATCCCAGCTGGGCGTGAGTTTGCTTAAATATGTGTGCGCGCGTTGTGCATAATGTCTCGGTGCAGGTGCACAAACTGTAGGCCTACATATTTTACGTATATGTGTGAGACTGTAAGCATACAGAGCCGGGAAAAGAGAGGAAGTTGCAGGGCGTACATTTCCACAGGCACGTGTAGTGTTCATTTACAGACAGTGGAAATAGGGAAACAGACAGAATTAATGGCACAGGACAGACAAACCACTGCCAGAAAAGTAAAACTGCACCCGGCGTCAGGTGAGCCGGCCCAAACCCAACTCTGAAAAGAACCAAATTGCAAATACAAGTCTTAAATTTCAAATTTTTTTTTTTTTAACAGTCTTCAGTTTCATCAAGTCTGATTTCTTCCGAGCCGCGCTGCAGTTACTGTGCTGGCGTGTTTGTCGCATCGAAGAGTACCAACAACTGTACAGAGTGTGTTAGAAGTTAGGGATTCTCCACCACCAGAGCGACACGGCGAGGGTCGGGTGGGTCGAGAACGTCGACGGTCGGAACAACTCCCGCCCTCCTTCAAGCGTTTAATCGAACAGGCATCGATCGATACTGAATCATTCCAAGACGTAAAGATACAAAACTAGAGCTCACTAAACTTACTGCAGAACACCAAGAAAAACCGGGGGGAGTGGATATTTTGGAGGATCTATTTGTGTATGTGTGTGTGTGTGAGAGAAAGAGTGTGGATGAGAGAGGAGGGGGGACGTATCAGAGCTCTGTACTGCGTAACACTAAGGCATTTATAGAGGCTTTGTTAACTATGTTGCATTTGTAAAAGAAAAAACACTGATGAACTACACATTCTTTCAGACTCCTCTGCTCCTGTAGACTGATATTTAAGCTGACGGATGGTTAAACACAGATTCTTTTTTCTTGGTTTCAGTAAAATCCCTTTTTTTTTTTTTCTCATTGACAACAACACTGGATTTTGTCCTTTGCAACATAGGAACTGGAAAAACAGCTGTGCTACCACGACAGTCCTCCCTCACACACTCGTATGTAAAAGACATTCCCTTTGAGGGGGGTTTGAACGCAAACTAACACACATACATCCATACACACACGATTCAGGCAGAACTATAGCAGTCAGGTGGCCCTAAAAGTTATGTCGCTGTATACTGATAGTGTATCGTAGATCTATACATGGCTTTGTAAAGGGACGGTATAGTAACTCCATATGATGGCAGTCAGGTGGCTCTGAGGGGGGAACAGCAGCCACAGCCGGGGCAAATACATTAAGCTAGAGCCGCTCAGTGTGACGGCTCCGTGTAAAGCTATGTCTAATAGCCTCACGGGCTCCAAAGCCTCAAAGATGGCTGCGTTATAAAGGTACTATACAGTAGCTCTACTCTAATACAGCCGATGCATTCCAAAACAAAGTGCGTCAAGGCACTATGAAACAGAGCGGCTCCTAAACATGGGAGTCTAAGTGACTGTTCACACATCGCGATGATCAAATGACGAACTGTGACGGATTACAACCAGAGTCCTACTGTACTGTGATCACCATATTTAGTGGCCTCTTCTGCACTTTTGTTGGAAATGTTGATAAGCCCCTATCCCCCAGCAGCGAATGGTTTTGAAGTTTGAACAGCATCAGTCACAAAGGTAAAATAAGCCCCCATTAACAAAAAAAAAAGAAGACAAACTCACCTGGGACTACTATGAGACAGTCATGAGGCAGAGAGCTTGGTGTGAGCACAGATACAAATCGTGGTTAGAGGAGTGTTAGTAGGAGTTAGTGGAGAAGCCTCATGAGGATTGGCAGAGGTGAGCTTTCCTATCAAGAGAGTGCAGGGAGTTCTTCTTTTATTTTTTTTTCTCAACATCAGTCTAAACCAGAGGTCAGAGTGGTCGATTGATCGTAAAGGAGAAAACTACACAACATCAACAATGCTCCTGAACAAATCTGAGTAACTCAACGCTGATTCATCTCTCCCAGCTGTCACTAGTGTTAACACAGAGCGCACTAGCCGTAAGGAGTCAATATGAGGACAAACACCACATTACCATAATGTCCGGTGGACGTCTTTTAAAAAGCATCATCAACATCTGCACTAAGCAGCTGCACGAAATGAATCAGCCTTCAGTTTCCGACCGTATCCACACCTCCTCTCAGGGTTTATCCTAAATCTAAATCAGAAGCATTTTTCTTCCCATGTTTTGGCTATAAAAATAAGACAACATGAAAGTCTATCTCATTTTGGCAAGTAGATATAGTGCATAAATTAATTCATGTCTTTTCAGATTAACACCTAATGACTTCCTTTTCAAATTAAAAACCTAAATATACTGTATGTTTGGAATACTCATCACTTCAGCAGTTTATACTTGACATTTTGTATACGTGACAGTTCTTATTTTTCTGTTGTTTTTTTTTTCCTTTTCTTCTTTTATGGTGGCTATTAGGCGGCTGAACGGTCCACAGCCCGTTATGAGAGGCGAACGACAGAGCGGTGAGACTCTGAGATGGAGAGAAGAGGAGGAGGAGAAGTCCCATCATCTGTCCCACAGACAGAGGCCGAGGTGGACAAGATCACCTCGGGCCCTCCGGTCTGTGTGTGAGGCGGGAGATCTGTGTCCAGGACATGGACGTGTCCTGTTTTCCCCCCTCCCCTCTCTTGGATGGTGGACGTGGTGATGGTCGTTGGGGGTGGGACGGAGGGAGGTTGGGTGGGGGGGCTTTGTTTTCTTTTCAGACGTTGTCTCTGATGATTCAGGTCCTCCTCTTCCTGCAGATGAAGGTTAATTGGCTGAGGACACAAATGTCCAGCAGTTGTCACTAAGCGACACAAACTGAAGCAAGCTGGGTAGCGCGGCACTCAGGGCTTCCGACTTGCTGTGATAGGAAGTCCCATTATTACCTATGACTATATCAGGGGAGGGAGGGGGGGCAAAGGGGGCACAGAGGAGGGGCAGAGGGTTTCAGGACGGGGGGAGAAGCCTGGGAGGGCTAAAAGAAGGAGAAGTGGAGGAAAATGAAATTAATGTAGTAGGGAGTGGACGTGGGGGCCGACAGCTGGATAAAGCAGCAGCAGCTGGATGAGCAGTAAAGTGTAGAAAGACGGACGGAAAGAGTGACCTCGGCCACAGTCCGACGTGTTCTCCTGCAGAGGAAAAGACACAGCGGTATAAGATACAGTGGAAAACTCTGATATTTATTCCCTATGCTTGGTTACCTCCATCGTCCCACTAATGTGTGTGACTAACAACAAACATTTTGTTTTCATTCTTTTTCTCTCATCATTAAAGGGATAGTTCAACATTTTGGCAAATTGGCCCATTGCCATAATCCTTATAGTCATATGAGTAGGTTTGTTACCTTTAATTGTTGGTGCAAGCTGTTTTTTGATCGGTGGGGCAGAGATACGAGCTGCTCAGCTAATGCTAGGGAGGCATATGGTATTTCCGGATTTCCCCCATTAAACTCATCAAATACACAATCCAACAACTCTAAAACGCTCTGGTTGACAAGTTGTGACCTGCACAGTCACCACGCTATGAGATAATAACGAACGTTACGAGACAGAGTCGCTTTTGAGGCAAATGCATAGCTGGAACTACATTCATGACACGGCTGCTTGGCTGAGTGATTTCAAAAGCGCAAGTAGTTCTGAGTATTTCCTTCATGTGTCATTATGTTACATAATTATGCGTTATTATTTCGTAGCGTGGCGAATGTGCAGGTCACAACTTGTCCACGAGAGCGTTTAGGAGTTGCTGGATTGTGTATTTCATAAATTTGATGAGGGAAACCCGGAAATCCCATGAGCCTCCGTAGCGTAGCTCTGAGCAGCTCGTATCTCTGCTCCGCCAATCGAAAAACAGCCTGCACCGACAAATAAAGGTAACGAACCTACTGCTAGCCTATGACTATAAGGATTATGGCAATTGGCGAATTTGCCAAAATGTTTTAATTTAATTTTTTTCTTTTTTTAAAGTCTTGGATTATTTAAGGAATAGTTTTCTAGCATTTTGAGAAATTCACCTATTCACTATCTTGTCAAAAGTTAAATAAGAATGCTAATGCTGTTAGCTTAGCTTCACAGATAAACACGGAGAAGCAGTTACTCTATCTCTGCCTAAGGTTTTAAATTCACCACTAAAGTTCACCAATTACCACGCTGCACCTCGTTTGTTCAGTCAGCTCAGAAACACACAGATCTAAAAGGAGAATCCAACTCTCAACAAGATAGCAAATAAGCATAATGCCCTCAGCTAACCAGCTTGCTCTGAATTATTCATGTGGATAGGAGACATAAAACAATGACACTATAAAACTAGGAGATCACGTCTCAATCAACTGCCTATTTGCATTTACATAATGATACTGCTGTGCATTCTGTTTTTCTGACTGGAAAAAATGAATAATTTCCTGTTCGTGATTTTGAACCTCGCTAGTTTGTGGACTAGAAGTGCCTGTTTGTCTTTCTCAGTGCTTATTGATACAGTGTGTGGAAATCTTACAGAGATGTTATTGTCAAAGCAGGTGGACGGTCCTTTTCGATAACGGGCCACGGGCATTTCTTCACACGGGTTTTCCTCCTGGACTGCAAATCGACTCAATTAAGAAAAATGTTTGAAATCCTTTGAATTTTTTCCTTTTCTTTTTTTCCCTTCTCCCTCTCTGCAGTGTCTCATCATTCACCCACACACTGATTCCTCATGCAGGCCTACAGATGTAAATGACTGGTCATAATTCACGGCGTCGTGATAAAAATAACCTTGAAATGAATGTGAAACGTCTGTGTTTCCGCAGGTATGGTAATAAGGAGATAAAATCTAGCGATTAGAGAAGTGTGTCTTCTCCTCTGCCAGCTGGTGAACAATGTGAAAAAGGATACACTCCTCCTCCTCCTGGGACAGCTTCTCTATCTCGCAGGTGTTGCATGGCATCTTCTCTGCCACCACAAACAGTAAGTTGGTGTTGTTTATCCTCTTGGCATGAATCAGCCTGCAGAGACACAACTCTGTCAACAACACACACACACACACACACACTCCTCCTTCTGCTTGCTTACATCATGGACTCATTTGCTAATGGATCAGTGAGATTCATGAGACAGTCTTATGAGGCTCATTTAGCCGATGAAATGACCGTTTCATTAAAGCTGATATGGTTTAATCATCAGCTGAGTTTATTAGCTCCAACGCAGAGATCCGTCTTCCTAACCGTCTCTGTCACAGCACAGTTCTTTATGGTGTGAGCACATGCATGCGTATTCAAATGTGTGTGTGTGTGTGCGTGTGTTTTGACATGTGTACAGACCTGGAGCAGTTGCCACAGTCTTGCAGTATGTTGTAGGAGCTGCTGAGATTACTTAAGTAGTACTGGGTCTGGATCATTACGCAGCTCCGCTCTTTGGAATCAATCCCGTCGGCCTCCACCTCATCTGCAGCGTCACCAGAGCACAGAGACGCGTCAGTCACAAAAATGATTTATAGAGGATCTGATTCTGGAAATAATATGAACACATGTGTCTGTCACTTCCTCACTATTTCCTTATGTTCACAGTTTGTGCACTGTTGCTGAATTATACACAAATTGCTTCACATCTGTGAGAATTAGAGCTGTCAACTTTGTTATTCGAACAGAATTCAAATTATTTAAAAAATGAAAACATTCGAAGGTGGAAACTGATGTTTGAATGTGTGCGTCGTGACGTTCGGGGTAGTAAACATGTTGATAAAACAAACTATTTTGTTGTTGTTGTGCGCAACGTAGAGCTGCAGCTTCAAATTTACGAGCAGAGTTTTTTTAATTGCCCGTTTATTGGGCTGGGGCGGTGCACCTACGTGTTCCCACACTACACACACAACTTCTTTTTTTTATCGATCGATCCCGCGGACCACTTGGATGTAGCCTGGCTCGTAAACCAGCCTCTCCCGGAAATGCATTTAATTTCATTTCACTGAAATGAAATGCATTTCCGGGAGAGGCTGGTTTACGAGGCTACTTTGGGTGCCGATCACGGATCAACTGTGATCCGTTGCATCACTACTTATAATATTTCGATTCCCCTTTGTTGGTAAAACACAAGCGTGTTGCAAATGTTACATAACAGATTTAGTTGGAATGCCCTTTAGTGGACGTAGGACGTAATAATAGGTATAGGTGTATATAATAAGCTAAAAACAAACAAGCAAACAAAAAAAGAGACATTAAAAATTTGAATCTAATTCAAATATTTAACATAAGAAGTATTAGACATTCAAATCTCTTTTTTCGTTTTGTTTTATTGTTTTTTTTTCTATTTGCTTTCTCTTTCATACTCCATAATCTATCTATCTGTCTTGCAATGTATTGTCGACATTGATAACTAAAATAAATACATTTTAAAAAAAGAAAAAAGGAATATGAATCTGATTGGGGGAAGATTGACAGCCTGAGTGAGAATAAATTTGACCAAAACTGACCAGTTGTAGAAGCTGAAGGCTTTTTGTCTCATCTTGATGATGTAGAAAAGTGTAACCGACAACAAAAACACACAAAAAACGGAACTAACACTAAGTGATTCAATATCTCGCTGCACCCACCTGTGACAAACCAACTATGATAAGCCAGGCCGTAGATGAACTGTTGGAACAGGGACCTGTGAAGACGGTGTGAAGGAGAATATGTAAACACAGAGCTGCAGCCCAGTAACAGAGGCTATAGACATCTCCCACACTCAGGCTGAGTGTGATGGAAACAGAGCTGCAGCACAAGCTGAAAATCTGATCACAGACAAAGGCACTGACTCAAGAGTTTTACAGGTACAACAGGAGAGTCGCGTAGCTGTTATGTTTAATGTGGGTGTAAGTGCTGGGAATGAACTGTGACTGAGCAGAGGGTATGAATAATGCATTTCTCATATCCACAGGTGGGAGATTTGGGGACGACCCTACGACTGGGAGTTTCAATTAAATCTTTAAACATCAGGAGAAAAAAAGAAAAAGACAAAATCTTACCATGCAGCTGCTGATGTCCACCACGCCACGTTTACAAAATCAGCAATTGTTGGCTGCAGACGAAGAGGAAATGTAAGAAGAAGAAAAAAAACACAAGCACAATACATGAATATTTCATTCTTCTACTCTGTGCCCTTTATTTCCTGCACCTTGTCCTTTTCCAGTGCTGAGTTTATGTTCTTACCACAAACACTCCTCTGGGTGCAGCTCCGGCTTCACTGTTGGGAATCCGCTCACACACAGACTGGTAATCAAATGACTGCTTTCGGTTGTAGAAGGAATTGTTGTAGAGAGCGTGCATCAAGTACGGGTCAACGTCGTTGAAGAACATTCCCACCTGTAGACGACGGGAAACACTATTCAGGCTTCGAGTCAGGAAAAATAAACTACAGTGAGGGTGTGAGAATCCATTCATCATCTTCACCTTGTTCCAGTCGTCCTTCTGATTGGACATGATCAGGAATGCACCGTCGTCTATTAAGTAACACAGGAGGTCCTGCACGCAGAGGGTAAAAACACTGGGCTGTTAACTGGAGGCACGGAGGAAAAAACGCACAGTGGTTTGATACATTTGATGAGAAACTCATTAAAAATCCTCACATCACTGTTGGCTTCACAGTCCATCTCACAGCCCCTGTTTGGTCCGCACTGTCAGAGAGACAAACAAGTTGAAAACACCATTTGAACATGTAAGTGCAAAAACTGGACTTTTAAAAGTCTATTTCAGTGAAAATCTAAAGTTGCCCTCCCGCTTTGGAACAACTGCCTGAGGAGATACGGCGTGCTCTTAAAACCCACTTTTACAGACTTGCTTTCCTTTCGTTTCCTATCATTTCTATTCCCCATCTTACTCCCTTAGTTGGTTTAGTTCCCCATTCCACTTTTAGAATCACTGCCCCTACACTATTGCCTCATTTTATCTCACAGTTTTACTCAGATGCTCATTCTTCTGTTTTAACTTTTTTATCCCATCTTTTCTTATCGTATCTCATCTTATCTCCTTTTATCATGACTGTAATACCCCCTTTTATCTATTTTATCTAATTAACTGCACCCTGCATTTTAATTTGAGTCCTCCTGGTCTCAATCTGTTGTTGGTGTCTTGTATTGCCTGTGTTGCTGTAATGCTTGGGTCCATCTCCTAAGGTTTGTGACACTTGTATGTGACTTCTGTGGTCTCTACTGTACATGTTGCATTTGTCATTTTGTAAACTTGTGTTTTTAAAGGTGCTATATAAAGAAGTTATTATTATTATTATATTATTTCACTACATTTTCATGTGTTACCGTATTTGAGCCTTGACGATTGTCGGTGTGGTTACTGGCAAGAATCTTGAACTTATCCGTCCAGGCTTCAAGATCGAGTTTCACTCCCACCACTGAGAGAAAAACAAGAAGATTCATTGGAATAATTAGATGAAAAAAGAAAAGACAGATGCACACAAAAGCAGAGCATGCAAACGTCGAGCAAACACATCCACACAAAGCGACAAGAAATGAAAACGTGGACGTGTAATTATCTCGTCTTGCTCTGACACATTTTCCATCATTATAAGGATTTTGTGTCTTCTCTCAGATCGGAGCCCACCTGCAGGTTTGATGGTCTTTCCTCCTATTGTGATCTCCACAGCTGTGCTGACCAGGATTCCTATGGTGTCATTCTCTGGGTTCAGTAATTCGTCCCTGGCTGAAGGAGGGAAAGAAATATAGAAACAGACCCCGGGCGGTGGGGGGTTAGAAACAAAGAGACACAACATTGTGAGCTATATAACCCCGGACCCAGAGCATCATTCACCTGTTCGATAAGGCGCTCGGAAGATGTAGCCCTTGTTGTCGAGGCTCCGGCGGTAATAGCTGGCATTAAACGGCTCAGGGTCTTCCTCCCATGTTTCTGCAGCCCTGAGATTTAAGACCACAGACACCAGAGCTGTGAATCTCTAACGTACAAGCTTCCTGCTGTTTGTGAGACATTTCAAGTGTTCCAAGAACTAGAGAAAAAAAAAGACACATAACAGAAATACTGAGCAACTGAGAGCAGCTCTTACTTGTTGGGGAACACTCTTGTTACACCTCCATCTGTGGCAGCAAACACGGCCAGGAAGCCATATCTAAATGTCAAGGTGCAGAGAAGAGACAGAAACAGGTTTCAAAATCAAATTCTTATCCACAGCCCAAATGTAGAATATGCAGCTCCCAGGCTCTTCCTGTTACTCACGTGTTCAAGTCTTTATTCTTCCACACTTTCTCGACCAGCTGTCTGATGATGCCCGTGTCCAGAATCAAGTTATGAAGGAGCAAATTGTCACCTGAACATAAACCACATGTTAGAGACTTGGCACAGAGCGTTAAGTCATGATGGAGATAATACTGCATCTCTGGTTGTAAGTGTTACCCGGTAACACTATATAGGTACCCACTATTAATAAGCATTAATTAATACTGAATTCTTAATTTATAAGGCATGAATACTCATTATGTAGTTTATAAATACATAAGTAAAACATTTTTAACTGTGTTTATAAACTACATACTAATGAGTATTCATGTGATGTGAATGATGAATTGAGTATTTAATGCTTTACTAATGCTTAATAATGTGTACTTATTATAAAGTGTTACTACCCTGTTAATCTATCAGTGACTTTATTAGGGACTATTTTCAGCCATGGACTGATACACATCCCACTGCCCTGGTGAGTATGCATGGCAGCTGGATGCTGGATGTGGGATTGACTCAGTGCCCATGACTGTCATAATAAAGGAGAGCGTCACTCAGCGCAGTGCTGCCACTCACTGATGTGTTTTTAATAGTTTTTTGGAAAACACAGTGCAGACAATATTTGCCAGTTGACAAATTATTCTTTGTTTCACTGTAGTTTGTCAGTTTCATTTTGTTTGTGAGGGATTTGTTGACAATAAGACATCCTTTATAGAAGCTGTTTGTTAGCTGGTAGCGCTACATAGGCAGTGTTAGCATCCACAGCTAACTTCACACACCAGTCTACAGCTGTATGCATCCATTTCTTTTAACTGTTAGCATGCTAACCAGTTAGCTCTGCATGGCCGAGCCATTTTGTCAGTGGTTCTGCTCAGAGAGCCCATTATAACCTATTTTTTCTGCTTTTGACAAGCCTGGTCAGTAAACAGCTCTTAATGCTGATGATGGCTACATGTTCACAGGAAAACGTACAGTACACAGAACTCTTTTAAAGGTCCAGTGTGTAAAATGAGGGGAAAACAGTGACATCTAGCATTCTGATTCTATTATTTAGCTATTAAATAATTCTATTGTTTATTCATGGACGTGAAACTCTTGAAACGTGCTCTCTGGTTGGCTGGATTTTCCATTCCATACAAACATGGCGGCGCAAGATGGCGACTCTCTCTAAGCAAGACCCTTGCTAATAAAAGAAGAATTGTAAGGCTATGAAAACCAAACAGATGTTTATTTTATAGCGATTATATACAAATATATTAATTGGTAGTATATTCAGATTTTGCCAATAAATCTTGACAATAAATCTTGACAAATATTACACACTGGACCTTTAAAGTCAGTCCTGAATGATCTAGTCTGTGTGGTGGAAGAGGAACAAACTCACATTGTTTAGAGTCCGGTGTCACCTTCTCCATGAGAGCAATGAAGTTGAGCAGGAACTCGGTGTTGTTGTTGGCCAGTTCCAGATCATTGCAGTACTCCCTGAGGAACAGACAAGACATTTAAACTCAGATGAAGAGGGAAAAAACAAACAAGTACACACCATTTACACTCTGCCTGCCTCTCTTGCCTCTCTTAAGGGAAACGCAACGCAAAGTGGAGAAGCATCAAACCAAACCATACACAGGTTACTTGATGCTATCATGTGCAGCATGCATGTCCTTAAGCTTATATTCAGATGCACAAAAAACACCTGTCAGTCAAAACAACACGTGGATTGAACTGCGGAGCAGAGAACAGGCAGCACGACCAAGAAGAGATGTTTATCAGTGTGTCTCAGATTCCAGGTTGTTGCTGGAGGATGTGAAGGTTTGATAACAAAGCAGCACATGCAAAGAGGATTTCACTCTTATTTTCCTAGTTATTCTTTTTGCTGTCCAATTTTATATTTAACAGTACACTGTACAGTACAACCAAACCAATAGGCTAATTGCTATAAATATTAGTGTAATGTAAACATGCAGCACCACAGTGGCAGCAGGGAAAGCAGATTCTATGTCTTTGGTACTTTATTGTAATTAGGGGAATTACATATAGTGGGTTAAAGTAACAATAATAATAACAATAAATAAGCATAAGCCTATGATGAATTTTATATTTTATAATGTTCATTAGAATTACTCACAGTACGTAAAACACACCACTCAAAAAATGAATAAAACAAAGAATGAATGAAACCAACAACTTACACACAGTGAATAAACACCACACAATCAATATAACTGAAGGAAGCAGATGATAGATAGAAGATGGTAAGTGTGGCGCAGGAACAGAACACAAAACAGGTGCGTCAAAGGATGTGAAGACAAGACCATAAACGGAACCAACAACGACAGCAAGCATTCACACTCAGGGCTACCTGGGAGCAATGAATACATGTCCTTCAGACTCAAAACTGTTTGGCAGCAGTGATTCAAAATCTGCAACAGAAAGGGGAAGATTATCCGGGAAGAGCAGTGGGCAGAGCAGTGGGGAGTTGTGGGTAAACAGCAGCTGTTCTTCAGAGGTGCAGGGACGCAGAAGGGAGTTTACCATAGCAACACTGAGGTATCATGGGAACACTAGCGTTAGCCAATATGGTGCCTAAAATGAAACCTGACTCTCAATGGACCAAGTTTTTATTTCACAAGCACTCACACATTTTGTCTTTTTTTTGGAATTTGTCAACAAACAATTTCCGATTCATCCTGTTTCAACCTAACATAATTTGGACGTCTGAAAACTGACTTGACTGACCGAACGTGATGTGTCAGGAAGGAAGTTTTCAGACAGGTTACCCACAATGAGTGCTGTTAGATCAGGCAGGCATCAACATGGCCAACTATTGCAGGGGAGGTGGGTGAAAAGTCCTGATGGAAGTGGTCACCCCTCAGACTGGCAGGGGAGAGGGCAGCGCACAGACACATAATCAGAGGAAATGCATTGCATTGTGAAGGGCATGTTGAAGGGCAACTTCATTTCATCTATCCTAAGACAGAACACATAAAGATATCGACCGACTCTGAAGCCGCAACACGTGAGTCTGCGATGGATCCGGCTTTGTTTTCTCATTGTGTGGTGACCTGTAGCTCTGTACAGCAGTGGAGGGAAATGTTGACTTTTAGTGCTAAAATAGAGTGCCCAGGTAGTTTTCCGCCCACAATGCCGTGCACATCCGGGGTCAGGGTTACTGAGGAAGTGTTGGTGCCGTGCCCCTGACGGTCTGAGGGGTGAGACGGGGGGGAGGAGAGGGAGACAAGCTGATGGAGACAGGGAGTACAGAGGGACGACACAGGAGTCAGGCGCTGCGCCGGGCGGCACCCTGACACCTGACGACATGGGAGGACCTGGGTGGGCTGGACACGGCTCGGCCCTGTAGGGTCAGTCTGCAGGCTGCAACGCCTCCAGCTCTAGACGAGATACTACGGCAGCTAAGAAAGTGTTATATAATAGTATAATATACCAATAACTCTACTAATGACTCTTTTTTTTTTAACCTTAAAATATCATATGATGACAACAATAAATCCAGATTTACTAGACTATGAATAAATAGCAGTAGCTACATGATGTAGGTTAACTGTAAAATATGTGTATTAATGTGTATTAATGTGGCATTAGAACATGTTAATTTGGGAGTAAACTGTGTATATAACAAACAATTACAAGTACTTTTACTGTATGTAGAGCTCGAAACGCTCAATTCTGGTCTGGCTATTGCACTCTGGCTAGAGTTGATCTGTCAATACCTGAGCTCTAGAGCAAGAATTAGTTAAGACGTTTAGGAACTAATGACGCTGTAAGAAAAAGACAGAAAGAGAGAGACAGACGAGAGTGAAAGAGAAGTGATGATACAGAAAGAGAGAAAAACAAGGACAGAAAAAGACAGAAATATGGTCAAAGAGCATGAGAAGAAAGTGAAAGAAAGGGAGAGACAGAGGAGGAGGGAGACAAAACCCATTTGGAGCTATCCACAGAAGGAAAAAGGATTAGGAGGAGGGGTGGACAAAAGACAAGTTTTAACAGAGAACATGAATATCTGTCTTCCTTGGGTGCAGGAGGCGTTTTTTTTTCTCTTTTTTGTTTGTTTTCTTTGCTTTCGCTTCTGGAGCAGCAGATACGTGGGGAGGAGAGGGGGGTGAGGTTGAGGGACTGGAGGAGCCATCGTGAGAGATGTGGGATCTGAGCTGCAGCAAGAGGGTGAAGAGGAAGAAGGGGAAGGGATAAAAGAAGGAAGAGGAGAGGGGAGGGGGGCAAGCAGGCTGGGACGGGTGAGGGTAGGAGGGAGGGCAGCAGGAAGAGGTTCAGGACGAGAGGTGTGGGAAGGAGGAGGCAGCGGTAAAGGAGTAGGAAGTAAAGGTAGGGAACGTGGACCAATATGGAGTATACTTGCCCTTGGTGTATGGCACTGTGTGGATCCATCAGAGAAGGAGTGAGCAAGAAAAGAAACAGGGGATCGGGTGGGAAGGGGGGGATCACAGACAATATTTTATTCAATTACTGTTTGAATAAAAATATTGTTTTCTTGAAATAAAGAAACCAATTTAAGTCAAACAAGACAAGAGAGAAAAAGAAATGAAAAGCAAACATCTTATTTGCAAGAGCAAACAGAAAAACCAACAGAAGAAAGAAAAAACTGGAAGATCCAGGAAAGGAAAACAGGAAAGACAAAACCAGTAACTGTGAGAGATAACCATGGGGAACGAAAAGATCAAAATAAAACAAATGAACTAGGAAAAGAGGGGAGTAACAGGGTCTGGACAAAGAAAGAATGAGAGAGACAACACGTGTCCCCATTCAGACCCACAAAAACCCAAACTCCCACATCTGACGAGCCCTGATCCCGGGCCGTGTGGGAGTTTATCTACTGAATGATTCCAAAGCTGAGAAACATCGCACACAATCCAACGGAAACAAAAAAAACAAGAAGAAAAGAAAGAAAAATCACACATAACAGAAGGAAGATTCCCAAAATCATAAAACTCATCATAAGGAGTGAAAAGCATGCAGTTTTTCACAACTTTTCAGAACATCAAATACTTTGAACACAGACGCTTCAGAATCATTACTTGGTGGAGAAGAGGCGAGAGCATTTGGCAAAAAAAATAATAGCACAGAGGTCACCATTATTTTCACCTGAGTAACACAGTAAAACCACAGCTTTCACCTTTCTGTCCGTTCAGTTCTTTTTTTTCTTCAGCCAGTGTGAAGAAAAAACATCACCGTTTTACAGCACAGCATGAAGACAGGAGGGAACAGGGGGCAGTAGAGGAGGCAGTAGGGGGGAGGGGCTCAGGTATGATCCTGCCTATCAGAGAGCGCCGAACGGGGGGAGAGGGGGCGCTAAAGAGAGGGAGGGAGGAGGACGGGGGGGCAGAGCTACTGACTCTGCTCAGACACTCCCTACGATGATGTCGGAGGACCCAGGACGAAGGGATGAATAAGAGCGTAAGGTCATATTTGGAAGAGAGAGAAGAGAGGAGCGGAAAGAGAGAGAGAGAGCAAATAAGAGAGACAGAGAGCAAGGGATGCTGGGTAGTCGCAGGTACTTACACTGCACCTGTAGGATCTGGTCACTCAGGTTGGCCTTGATGTGGTTCTCACTATAAGTGGGCAGTACCAACCCTAGACTGAGGTAAAACATCAGGAACATAGGATGAACTCACATGTAAACACACACACACTTTACTTTAGGCAGTTACCGTACACCACATACAGTAAAAGTAAATCTGTAACGCTTTATATTAAGGTCCTTGTAATAAGCATTAGTTAATAGGTAATAAGGCCCTTATAAGTGATTACAAGATGGTTATTAACATTATTATGCGTAGACTATATGTATTAATAGTCTCATTATAATATAGGTAATAGCAGACTATAAGAGATTTATAATAACTTATGAGAAACGTGTTAACTGTTTGTTGATGCTTATGCCTTTATTAATCTTGGAAGGACCTGTAATAAGCGTTAGTTAATAGGTAATAAGGCTCTTATAAGTGTTTACAAGTAATAATAGTCTCATTATAATATAGTTAATAGCAGACTATAAGAGATTTATAATAACATAAGAAACTTGTTAACTGTTGATGCTTAAGAACATTAATAAAATCCTCATGAGTATCTTATAATTGTTCATAATAACATTACAAACACATATTGAGTCAACTAGCCCAACCATGATGTCTTTGTAGAAGTTTATTATAAGTTATTATAAATCTCTACATATCTACATATATAGTCTTATAAACGCATAATAATGTTAATAAGCATCATGTAATCACTTATAAGGGCCTTATTACCTATTAACTAACGCTTATTACAAGGACCTTAATATAAAGCGGTACCAATAAATCTTGTTATTTTGGACCTCTACTGCTCTGACCTCACCTGGTTGCAGTGATCTTGTACAGTAGTGTACTCCAGCACACACCTGAACACACCAACCACCTGACCACCTGACCACCTCTCAGAGGGGCAGCCCTCACTGTCTGGGAGTTTTTCTTTTTACATTCAAAACATCCACATACACTATTGCACCGAACAACAGGTGGCACTATTGCTGCAAAAATAAAGATAACTGCAAGCTAGAAAACACAGTCCTTGGTGCAGCAGCTTCTAAAATATTCATTTACAAAAGCAGGCTTGAAAATGTGTTATGAAGATGGAGATAGCTTCAAGACATTTTTGTTAGACGTTGAGGATCCACTGTGTTGTTGGTCAGAACTAATAAACCCAGAATTAATTGTTTTATGAATCTCCACAGAGGAGCTTTACTAGTTTAGAAAGGGCAGCCCTACTAAAAACTTTGTGATGACAAGTCCGATTTTTCAAGGAAGTTCAAGCCCCCATGACATGAGAGATTTAAGCTGCAACCCAGATGATAGTCAAACCCCACAGTCAGTATATGAGAACACACATCTGGTATGTCTCTGCCTCTGCAGTGAGAAGGCTAGCATCCTGTTATTTCTGAGTGAAGCAGGTTAACAAGTGTCCAGTGAGTCATATTCAACAGGTTTGATAGGTGATGGTGGTCGCATTCAATGGAATAAGTCTCAAGTATAAACCTGTATTAGCTGATCTTTGTGGGCCTAATGTGCGGTGCAAGCTGTAAACACAACATTGACGTATTATTACCCAAGAAAGCTGATATTGTGAAATACTGGCAAACAGTGACCTTTTACCTATCTAGCACACAGAGTACCATCATGTTTCCAACCTGCTGTTTATTCTCAACCACCTATGTTCAACAGCTCCCTCACCTTTGTTTCTCAGCTCTCTGCTGCTGAACAGGTTGAATCACAGAGCCACTTTAACAGAGCTTGAATTCTAAAAACAGCTGCAGCAAGCAAGAGCACCGATGAACCAGAGCAGTTCCAGACAAACAAAACCACCAAAACAATGAGCCGAACGATGTTATTGAGTGCGGTGAGTGCGGATCAACAAAGGACCACTTCATATTACATGTACACATAGCCATTTGTTTGACTGTCAATAGAAAAGTATCGATTACAGCAGCTTTGAGTTTCATTTCTATTATAGCCACATACTGGTTTTGCTTTGTAATATGTCATCGCCACATCCTGAGCTCTACATCTAATCTACATACACGTTACTAAATATTTACTCTTCTACCAGAGCCTGAAATTAAAGAGAGAATAAATGGAAATACATGTCTCATCTCTTAATCTGTGGAGCTATACAAAGCTAAACTCAGTAAGGGGATTAATTGGAACAGACACAAAATCAGGCTGTGACAGTATCAGGTTCGGAGTGCCACAGTTCAATTTGACTATAATATAAGGCGAATGTAGATTTAAATAAACATCCAAATGTCACCAGTCTCACAAGAAAAATATTCTGCTCTGAACTCTAAGGGCAAAGGACCAATAAGAGCGCAGGGCTGAGGTTCCATTTGAACGTTGCAGGCCACGACAGTGACATACGGAGCATTAAATAGGCAGGAAGTTCCCTTTGAGTTGAATATTAATAGAATTTTGCAGAGGAAGCCTCATATGGACTCGGCCAGGACTGGGCACGCTGCCAGCAGATGCAATAATGAAAACACACATCAGGCATTTGTAGGACTATTGAATATCATAAACTGTAATTTACCAAGTGCTGCCTGGAGGAAATGTCATTATGATGCAACCTCAAATGTTCAACCAAGTTTTGGGATGATTAAACTATGCAATTAATTTGTGCTTAGAGAACTGTTGAGGATCTTTACGAGAGAAGAAAAACGTTTTTTTTTGTTTTTTGTTTTTTTTACATGGGTGATTCAGATGAATTATTTCATGCAAATGCAGAAAGCAAATGAGCTGCATTTAGTCAGTGACAGGTTCGGTCTATTCCAAACGCACGACAAACGCTGCCGGTCGATGAGTAACAGCTGTCGACAGGAAAATCTGAGACCTGTGGCTGAAAATGGACGATTAAAAAGTATCAAAGTTGGACTTCACTCACTGGTTCAAGTTGCACAATCTTTGGTTCTGAGGTCAGGGGATGACGTTCCATTTGAAACCTACCTGTAGTCTGTGCCGTCCACGGGCGTCCACGTGTACGTCCGCATGGCCTCGTCGATGTACCTCTGTTGGCGGCCACAGAGAAAAGTCTGGTGAGTAAAAACTGTCACAACCTCGGCTCGCGTCTCTTCCCCGTCAATGGAGGGAAACAACGGATCCTGAACATTCAGACTGATTCAGATTCATTACAGGAAGGTGCTACTTTGGATCGTGATTGAATCTCATATATTGATGACTTGCCTCATCAACTGACTTAATGAGCGTCTTGATTTTCCTTTGCCCTGATTTGCCATCAATCATCTGTCGACGGATCTGGAAAGCGAGAGAGAGAGAGAGAGAGAGAGAGAGAGAGGCTGCAGCATGAGAAGGTGTATAAATACGTACAAACACTTGCACAAGTCAGAACCGGTGACAAATAGATACGCAGGTTTTCCCAGATGAAGATGTCTGACAGATGTTGACTTGCCTCCTCCTTGTTGCTGTCCTCCAGCTCAGCGTCCAGAAAGTCCAGAGTGACGGGCTCCCTGAAGTTAATGATCTGAGGCGGGGGGAGAAAAAAAAAAACAGAGGAAGATGGAGAAGCAGATTCACATCAGTCAGCGGGAATGACATCTAACTTTGCCTTTAGAATCAACAGAAGCAGCAGGCTCAGTATGTAGAGAGTGGGGTGCACAGTCAGACCAACCTTAGGTCGCAGGTTGGGATGCAGCAGCACGTAGCCATTTGGATCAATAGCAAAAGTGTAACCATTGGCTCCAAGCTGCACAGAAAAAAATGGTAAATGCAGATGAGTTTCAATGATCATCATGAAGGTGATATGATGTAAATGTAAATGTACCTTTACCCTTTACAACAACCTCTTTGGTGAACCAAAGTGCTTTATAATAGATAATAAATAAAAAGAAATAAGTAAAAACAATTAAAAACAATAAAATACAGTATGAGGTGAAACTGAGTGTGCAGCACAGCTCACTCTGTACGTAGGAGTCTTCCTTTTGATTTCGTTGATTGCAATATCCACTCCCATAACTCCCAGGATGAGCTGGTTCTGTGTGAAAAAACACATAAAGGCAATTATTAGCATTTTACCCACAACCCCTGCCGACATCAGAGCATCACACAGAGCTGGGAGCTGTGCCGCGGGACTGCTGAGAAACATCTCTGTGCCATCGCTTGACTTATCGTCACTTCGTGCGCAATCTGATTAGTCCGCATTTTCACAGTCTATCTTAAACTGAGTCGCTTTGCGGCAGCGTCACTGCTTTAAGCCGGTGTGATAAGCTCAGAGTAAATACTTTTGTCATGGATACTGGAAGCTGGATGCATCTGTGCTTCTCCGGATGATAGTAGATACCACAGATGGGTGGCTGTGGTGTTTGCTGTCACCTCAGGGGGGAGGTGTTGCCTCGAAGAGCAGCATCTGCACGAATGCCATCACAAATGACTGATGACGGTCAACAGCACCAAACAGATGCCAAATAAAAACCGAAACCCTCCTGCTACTGCAACACACTGTCTGTTTGAATAACCTCAAACATCTGTAAACTTACTCACCTGAACGAATTTCAAAACATCACTTTTATATAATAATAATAATAATAAAAAAAGGCAAAGAGTCATTTTGCAGTGTTTTTCAACCTTGGGGTTGGGACCCCATGTGGGGTCACCTGGAATTCAAATGGGGTCGCATGAAATGTCTAGTAATTGACTACTGATAAAAATGTTTTTTAAACTAAAATTATGATTAAAAACACTACACACAATCATAAACAACTGTATTCTATACTTTCACTTTCTCAAATTGAAATCGAGTTCAAATAAAATGCAGCATATAGAAATATCTGAGCTGACACATCTTGATTGGTGGGGTCGCCAGAATTTTGTGATGTCAAAATGAGGTCACAAGCCAGAAAAGGTTGGGAACCACTGCATTAATGCAAAGGTAGAAGTCATACTGTTTATATGTAAAAGTGTTGTATTTACCCGAGAGCTCACAGTATCAGCAGTGAGGTTGAAGACTGGCATTGTCCCAGTGATGACAAGGCCCAAACCCTAATCAAACAGATCAGAAATCCAGTTCATCCAGGAAAAGATAACATAATGTATTGCATAATCTTAATTATAAAATGAATAATATAGCAAGCAAATAAATCAAATGAAATTACACTCACAAACCAAATTGATTAGATTTAAAAAGACTGTGACACAAGGTTTATGACCTGAATTTGCCCAAATATCTTTAACAAACAAAAGCAGCAGAGGGAGTGAATGATGAAACGCAGACTGCATAAGTCTGCAGAAGAAAGATCTGAACAATTTTACATAGATTTCTTTAAAGGGATAGTTCACCCTAGAATGATATTTCGCTCATTATCTACTCACCCTCATGTTGACTAAGGGCTGGAAGAATTTCCAGAGTCCACCGTCCCTTCTCTGAGTTACAGGGGGTCTTGGCGTCGCAGTGCATTTCAATGCAACGGTTGCAAAGGGACACCAGAGCTCTTCGTAAAAAAACACACACAAAAAAACATCCAAATACCTCCATGATGCTCGTATGTAATGTCCGTCTTGTGCTGAAGCCCCAAATTGCGTAATTGTCCCGAAAAAAATTAAATAAGCTTCCGCTACAAACAAGCTTAAAATATAGACTTATTTAATTTTTTTCAGGACAATTACGCAATTTGGGGCTTCAGCACAAGACGGACATTACATACGAGCATCATGGAGGTATTTGGATGTTTTTTTGTGTGTGTTTTTTTACGAAGAGCTCTGGTGTCCCTTTGCAACCGTTGCATTGAAATGCACTGCGACGCCAAGACCCCCTGTAACTCAGAGAAGGGACGGTGGACTCTGGAAATTCTTCCAGCCCTTAGTCAACATGAGGGTGAGTAGATAATAAGCGAAATATCATTCTAGGGTGAACTATCCCTTTAAGGATTGAATGAATAAAATGCTGTCTCTCTCACCAGTGCATCCTGGTAGACGTTTGTCCACAGGACCTGCTTGGCTCTGGGCCCGGCCAGCACCATGGGACGGCCCAGGACGTCCAGGTACTCCTGAAACAGGAGAAACACACAGCGGTGGTGCTGAGACAACATAAACCCTCGTGATCAAACAGACGTTTACAGTGCTTGTCATGTACGGTCATAAAAAGCAGAGAGCTGGAAGAGCCGCCCAACATCCATGTGTCATAAAACTATAAGACCCTGACCGGCACCCTCTCAGTAACCACATAAACCAGTGGGCCACCAGCAGCATCCCGGCCCCGCCGAGCAATAAAGCCTCCGGTCCTGATCCACTCAAGGCCGTTTTTCATCATTATGAAGGAGCTATTAAAAACACATTAGGGGTGTCAATGGCACGACGTGCAAACAGGCCTTTCTCCCAGAGGCTCTACTGTCAACGCTGGCACTGTGAGAATGTCCCACAGCGCTTGTGAATAGAGGTGAGGGGTTAAGTCTACTAGTAATACATCACATTCGCTATATTGTGTTGTAAGGAGCCACCTCATACGAAAGCTGAGATGTCTTTTTTTTTGTAAACAACCTATTGATCCGTGTCATTTTGGAGATGGAGTGTAATTGGTAAAAATTATTGAGGGAGTGACCTCATGACATAAGAAGCAACCACACTGTGAGGAGGAGAGAAAAAGCCTTGCAGGAAGAGGACGGTTAATCATTGAGTTTTTATTGTCTTGTTGATGATGTGTTTACAATATCCTATTCAACAGCCGAGTGAGTTATAAGAATATATATGTATTGACATAATAAACTCACATAAAAACAGAGCAGGAGCACTATACAATTTAATTTCATATATAATATGATATATATATATGATGACGTATATTTTGCGGTAAAAAACGGAACATTACTGCAAATTCCTGACCCTTGCCACAGCGCCACTCCTCTTTGTGCATCCATCCTGAATATACAAAAAGGGGCTCCCTGTATAAGCACACGGCGATTCCAGTATTGCCTTTTTGACCGTTTGTTTTTCATTGCCTGAACAGTGAGGTGCTGACAGGCGTAACCTATTCTATTATTAGCTCAATAAAAGTCCGGTTTAACGCGCCACAGGGAGATATTCCATCAGGACAATGACAGCCAGACCTTTTCACGGGATATAGGGGGAAATTTTCCGCCTGGCTAGAACAATCTAGGAAACATAAAAAGTCAGCAACCGCAGATGTGTGGTCCAAACGGAGACGGAGCCATATAGACTCCGGCAGCCTCTCTGCGCGTTGATTAAACGCTATTGTCTCCCTGGGTATTGTAACAACCACCACTGCGGAAAGTAAACTCATCAGTATGTTCCCTGTAAAGACAAAACATCCTAACTAATGTCTGGCCTGTTATTGTTGTTCCACTGACAAAACGTCCAAACAAAGAAGCAAAAAATGGATGAAATAGCAAGAATTTCACAGGTAACCTTGAGGAATCACAAAATATACACTCATTTATTTTCAAAATGACTCCACTCTTCCCACATTACTGTATGACTCAGGAAAATATGAAATATAATATTTTTTTTGCCATCTGTGGTCCATCCGTTATTGGAATGTTGTCATCTCAGTCAAGTGAGACTATGTGATGAGTGTGTGACGTTGAAGGGCAGAGTATGGTTAAATAACATAAGGCCCCAATGTGTCTTCTGGCCCTATGCAGAGAGCTGGAGTCTCCCACTTTCAGAAAACCTATTAGAGTAAGTGGCAGTTCTCAGAATATAAATATGCCAGAGTTAATGGAACAGCTGACAGTCTATTCTGGGGCCTGATCGCTCACCGGGGCTGTGGGGGGGTGGGGGGGTTGTTGTGCAGTAGCTCCCCCACCTCCCAGCGACTGAGTCAATTTCTACAGCTGGAATGAGGTTATCCCAAGGGCCTCTAGAAGCTCATAGTGCCTCGAGCGAGTGTGATGGGGGGTGGAAGGGCCCTGAGTGTGTGAGGGACCAGAGAGGTGTGTGTGTACCAGACAGAGAAAAAGAGACAGAAAGAGGAAAAGGAGATCTGACAGTCTTTAGATCAGAGCCTCCCCCCAAAAAAACATTTCTCACAGAAAGACTGCAACCATGTTTGTTATCGCTGCATCTCCACCTCTGTCACCTCGCTTCTTTAGTCATACAGCTGTGCCCTCTTATGTCCCTTTGTTACGGTATACTCAAAGATATCTACAATCTGAGTAATTAACATCAAAGCAAGCATGAAGAAAGGGGGAAGAATGGACTAGCATCTTGCTTGAAATTGATGTTTCTGTGGATTGGTGAAGGCGCATTCAGACGCATGTACACACTCTATATATCTCACCTGGGTGTTGATTCTGATGGCGCCGATCGATGGAATTTCAAAGTAGT
This sequence comes from Trachurus trachurus, assembly GCF_905171665.1. Classification (NCBI taxonomy): domain Eukaryota; kingdom Metazoa; phylum Chordata; class Actinopteri; order Carangiformes; family Carangidae; genus Trachurus; species Trachurus trachurus. The sequence continues at coordinate 29,827,837 of NC_139896.1, forward strand.
AACCTGCAGATTAAGAGGACAGGATCAATACAGTATTCCACTCACATGCTTCTGTCATGTTGCGTCTCAGAGCTTTACATTATCAAGAGGTAAAACATTCAAAGTGTGCGCTAAAGTGATCTAATCTCTTCAGTGTTATTGGAAACGTCTAACACCACTGTTTCAGTCTGATGATGTTGAGCCAGACGGGCACGGTGGAGCTTGTGGCCATTGACCTCTGCACACTCATGGTTGTTCTGTAGGATGTAAATGCGGAGGCATCTTGGGACTGCAGAGCCCCGGGCTCTGCTGCTGCTGATTAGGAATGGAGGAGAGTGACCGACTGGGTCAATAACCACGCCGCTCCCCAAGTTATTAAAGCCATGAGTGTTTATACAAAGAGCCGCGAAATGGAGACGGCATCCCCTGAATGTTAAAAGGCAGAGATGACTCTCATTATTTTGATGCATTATGCACTTTGCCACAGTGGTCTGTGTCGAGATTCGCCTCCTCTGTCTCATTCATTTGCACATGCAGACCGTGCAGACACCGCGCGCCGCACGTGCACGGGCGTACACATCCCTGCACGCACAGTCACGGGGAGCAGCTATTTGTTAGAGTTTTCTTCGGAGCAGCGGTTCAACCCCGGCTTTTGGCTGTTTGCCAGAGAGGTGGCATCTGTGGTTGTAGTGGAAGAGAGCAAAACAGGCTACAGGCAGTAACCAAAGAGTAGGAATGTAACATGGTTCACGTCTGGGCTGTGGACGTTAACTACAGCAATCTGCTGCGCAGGGGGCAATTATGCTTGTAATCGACTAAGTTTGCTTTGCAACTCTCATTTACATAACGGCTTTACTCTAGTAGACGTCAGTTTTCTTCAAACATCAGCCTCAGATTTTGGGGTTGTATGTGTTTATTTGATTTTGACAAAATTGACTGATTGAATCTCCTGCTCTGTCCAGTGTGAGAACGTCTTTTCCTCTTATTTAGACCAGCATGCGCTACTTTCTATTCATGATCAGTTTTCTTGTCTTGCTTTAGTTGATGTATAAACTGTAATAAGTCTAGCTGATAAAGTGGTAAATGAAATAAGGATTTTACTTCTACTCCGGGTGGTCATCTTGAATTTCTGCCATATTTTATTCCCAGTGTTGGATTAACAGCACCACTTTTGTGGAAGTATTAGGATCACCAATGTGGTAGATCACATTTGCTGCTTTTTATCCTCAACTTCACCTCTATTTTTTTTTTTTTTTTGAGGATAACTCTCTTTTCTGTTTTGGATTTTGTGACACTGTTTGAGAGCATGGATAAATGATTCCATTGTCCTCAGAGTCAAAGAGAGGTTACTTTCTGCTTAAGATGGGCTTGCAGCTCGAGTGAGCCAACAGCTAGCATCTCCAAGTGGCCTAGTTGTGGGTGTTTGTGTGTGTGTGTGTGTGTGTGTCACGGGTGTCACGGGTGAAGGGTTAGGGCCTGTGGAAGTGTCAGGGAGCTGACTCTGTTGGAGTGAGATACCAAAGAGTAATAAGTACTGGAGATATGAGAGGACAGCTCCATAGAGGCTGGTGTGTCAACACTATTGTCTTATGTTGGCATAGACTTTAGTAGCATGGTAATCACTACAGTGGCGAGCTGCAGAGAGCGTGTTGGCACAGAGGCGTAATCCTGGACTTTCCCCCAGCCTGACAGGGAGATGGCACGGTAATCATCCTGCTACCAGACTCCTCCTGCTAATTAATAACAACTTCTGGGGAGATACTTCTGAAGCACTTGGCTCCAATGGCGACGCTCTAATCAGCGGCAGCAGTTAGCCGAGGCTTCACACAGGCAGCTGAAGGCCTCATAAAGGAGCAGCTTCGGATAAACCGCAAGAACTGAGGAAATCTAGTTAATCAAGCCCACAACTGAGATGAAGGGAAGTGGGTTACGGTTTAAAAAGAAAAAAAAAAAAGCGTGTTCACACAGCAACAACAATGTGAGCTGAAAACGAGCTGAGTCAAGATGAGATTCGTTGAGACAATGCAGCTAACAGGAAGAGCCGCTGAGTCATTTGGGCTGTCAGACTGTCAGTCAGAGGCAGGGCGGCCCGCTCGCTGGGTTATTTTAGGGACTGGAGCAGCTTGAGATGAATACAATATTGATTTGATCACGTGCACATCAGACAGAAGACACACGGATAAATCTCAGTGATGATGAGTTAGTGACGGTGCAGGTGGGTCTGAGTACTTCCATCTATTTTACTTATTTTCTGCTAAAGAGGTTCAATCAAACTGACCTGGATGTGATCAGAACCGGGCTTTGTGTATTTATAACCCCACACAGCAGGAGAACATCTTTACATACAACTGATAGATTTATTTTGTGGTGGAAATTTTGATGGAGTCCTATTCTGGGCAAGTCTGTTAGAATGATCAGTGTTGACCATGTATGGTGAGCCTGCTGAAGGTAACAGGATGAACTCTGTATAACATTCTCTGAGACTGATCTGGGTTGTAAATTCCTAAAGTTAAAAGGATAGTTCAACATTTTGGCGAACTGGCCCATTGCCATAATCCCTATAGTCATAGCAGAAGGTTCGTTACCTTTAATTGTTGGTGCAAGCTGACTGAAAAACAGCTTCTACCCCAAAGCCATCACAATACTAAATGCAAACATGAACTGCCTATGGCTATATAATATCTCTTATTGATTTACTTTTATCTTTTTATTTTTTTATATTTTTATACATATACTCTCATATTTTACCATGCTAGCACAATGCACTTGCACTTCTCACTTTATCCATACGCATACTCATAAAGTTGACTGCTATACAACTGAATGTCGGCACTGATGCGTTATTGTTATTGTCTGTCTTGTTTCTATGTGTGGTGCACTTTAAGGTTTAGCTTTTAATCTCGTTGTGCTGACAAATACATTCTTATTCTGATTCACATCCATTGAGTATTGCACCCTGATTGTTTTATTACCTATGTGAGCTTATCTTATGACTGGGAATGAGATAACCAGAGGCATAGGATGGAGTACGTATAACGAAGGGGCTGCAACCACTGCTCAGTGGGCACATCCCTGAGCTACTAGACTGCCGTGTGGTTCTGTGTTGTGTCCTTCTCTATACCTCTCTATAAAGAATAAATTATTGCGCATGATGTTTCGTTGGTCTTGTTTTTTGACTCTCCTCAGGCAGACCTAAACATTTCCACAACAATTTATTTACCTGATTATGGCGATGGATCAACATTATGTTGTACAAGGCAATAAGAAAACCACACCTGCACAGTGGTGTGGTCTTGGTCCCCGACAAAAGTCAAGGTATCAAATTCACAATAGCATTTTACAGGAAGTAATCATTTACATTTCCTAAAGAATGACGAGATTGGAGCTGCTTTCCAAGTCTCCTTTGCTCACTCACTGCTCCCTTTGTAACAGACCTGCTGTATTCCACTCACTACAGGAAACAGTAGATTTAGATTTACATATAATTGTGATATTGTATCACTGCTAAAAGGTGTTGTGTTACTCAATTGTTATTTTTGCATCTATAAATTGTGACCTGTGACACTGTGGGGCTGTTTACAGGGTAGAGAGCAAATCATGAACAGATTTTCATTGTGGGGAATGACTGAGAACACTACACTGTGCATACATTTCACATTCAGAGATTCAGACAGTAAACAAATATAACACAGAAGGGAAATAAACCATGACTGTCACAAGAATCCTCTACAAATACAATTCTTTGAGTTGATTCCCTCAATATCTGCATGCACTAAGGTGCTCAGGGACATGCAACCGACTAATGACAGAAATATTTGTTCATTTAGGACATAATCCCTCCACCTGTTTTACCTCTCTTACATATACATATATATATTTTTCTTTACTTAATTGTGAAATTGATCACACACAAACATGGAAACATGTTATCCACTTACCTTTATTGGCACAAGCTATCCACTGCAAGGGTGTGACATCATAGTTATGCTGGCCAACAGAGAAGGTGAAGACACGAACCTGAACAGAGGGAGAGAGAGAGAACGATGGAGACAATCATTTGAAGGAAATCTGAGAATAAAACAGAAAGCAGTCAAACAGAAGAAAAGCAGAAAGTTCCTGCAGAAAAACGCTTCTGGAGCAAAACCAGATCCCACAAAACCTCCTTCTGGACGACAGGGAGTTCACTGTCATGCAACAACTACGATGCACAAATCTTGACTATGATTAGATTAGCCTCCCAGTCAACTCACACAACTGTCTCCAACGCAAGAGTGCAGTGAGAGAGTTGTCAAACTGCAGATTATTCCTGTGTGACAGCAGCCGTCATGAGGGAACTCGATAGTAATGGATATCAGAATAAATATTGGTGGGGCTGTGAGACCGGGGTGGGGGAAGGAGGGGTGAGAGTGACAACGAGACGGGAACAAAGACACAAACCCGGTATCTATTGGCTGTAATTTTCATAGGCTCTGATGATAAAGTGGCTAATTAGTCAGCAGGTCAGCGCTGTTAACACCCAGCAGCAAAAACAACAAAAGAGACAGAGCAGGAGAGAAAACAGACTGAGAGACACGAGGACAAAGTTGAACACCAAATCACAAGAGGAAAAAAAGAATCTGAATCAGAACAGCCAGAGTGGAAGTGAAGAAAGCTTGGGAGAGGATGTTCTGTGCACAGATTGGAGTGCTTGGCATGTCTGACAGCCTAACGAACACAAGCGCCTGTGCTATAATGAGACAATGTCAGCAGAAAATGGTAAAATGGTGGGATATGGGGAGAGAAAAGGACCTGCTAAGACAGTTTGTGGACATGCATGATCTCTTGGGCTGGCAGAGCGAGTGAGATGACTAGATAACAGCCTTATGGGGACAGACTCACTGTTTTGTTGGGCCAGTTGTACTTCTCAAAGATGTCTTGTGCACGATCCTCCCCGCCATCTGTAAACATCATTATCATCTTATTGCAGTTGGCCCGCGGGGCGCTGCTTTCCTGTGGCACATGAAGAGAGAAGAGGGAGGAGAGAGGAGCGGTGAAAGGGAAAGAAGAGGAGAGACACACGGGAGTTGGAGAGAAGAATAAACGGGGGAAGGTGGTTAGACTAGAGCATCATTCAAAACAGAGTGCTATTGTAGTAGATATATCAAAGAGACAGAGGGGACATTGTGACACTTTAACCCCGCTGTTAAGCATTCATAAGCTGTACACAAACATTGACATTTTATAACACACTCTAATGATGCAGCTGTAGTTAGATATGTGTCAATTTATCTGTCAACAACTAGAAACCCCCTGTGGACACCAATAAGAGGAGGCACAGAATGTAAACTGGACTCCTTTCTACAGCATCTGCAAAGAGCTGACACTGCTGATTTACAAGATGGCATTGCAATAGTAATATGCGTGATATGGGTACAGTATCATTAAGTAAGTACATTTTAATTTAAATATAGTAGTACGAGTACACAGAGTGCTTAACAGTATACACATTAAACCATAATTCCACAACACAAATATTAAAGGGATAGTTCAACATTTTGGCAAATTGGCCCATTGCCATAATCCCTATAGTCATAGCAGTAGGTTCGTTACCTTTAATTGTCGGTGCAAGCTATTTTTAGAACGGCGGAGCAGAGCCGCGAGCTGCTCAGAGCTACGCTACGGAGGCTAATGGGATTTCTTAGTTTCACTCATCAAACTCATCAAATACACAATCCAACAACACCAAAACGCTCTGGTGGACAAGTTGTGACCTGCACATTCACCACGCTATGAGATAATAACGGAACGAAACGAGACGGAGTTGTTTTCAAGGTAAATGCAGAGACTGCTTGCTGAAAAACTGCCCTTGAAGACAATGCGCATCAGCTGTTTTGCAGGAATTTACCTCTAAAACAACTGGACCGGCTGGGGGTGTGATGGTGAATATGGTCGCAGATGTAACGGGGGGGTTTGGCCATTGAAAGGCTTCGTCAGTGAGCAGCAGCACCTTGTACTGAATTCTGAACGGGACGGGTGGCCAGTGCAGAGTAGCGGGTGGTATGGGTATCCTGTTGGGTTCATTTCATAAATCTCCACTTCAGGTAAGAACCTTCTTTGTAAGATGGGACTTCCTCATGGGATATTTTATGGACCCACCTGGCAGAACCTGTTTAGATTTCATTCATTGCAAAAGATCTCCTGTGCATGAGCATTTTCCTTTTTAAGCTTCTTTCATTGGGTAAATTAATCAGTAGCTACACATATGATTGTGTTTTGATGATCTGATGGTAATACTAACGGGTTCATTTTTAGGTGTAGCATGGAGCGGTAATATCACCAAATCAAAGAACTCATCATAACACAGAGAAGTCGATCATCATACGCCACAGATAGAAAGCAGATATTTGTTCAGGAAATGTATTTACATCCCTACAGAGGTGAAATTACTATTCTTTTGTCCAAATATATTGTTCTTTTTTTGCTGCAGTGAATCTATCTAATCCACTTTGAGTTTTCATTCTTTGCTTTTCATCTACACATTCCCCAGTAGGGAGGCACACACTTCCTCATATTATCATGATTTTAGGATTTCATTTGAAGTATACAATATTATTCCAGCGTTAAATTTGATTGTGTCAGAAGCACTTTCACAAGCATTTCAGGACTATATGTTCATAGCCGGGCTGCAATGTTTAGCATTCAGCTTTCATACAACCCCCCCCTCGCCCCCCTCCACCCCTCTGCACGGCAGCTGCCATTGATATGCAGGCCAGCGGCATGTCAATCTGACAAGATTCTAATAAAGATAAATAATATTGCTACAATTACATATTTTTATTGTGCTTCTGCCACCAATCATGGGTGTGAGTCTGCCACAGACAGCGATTAAAGGGGCCTTTTTATTTCTCATTCTGCTGGCAAGGGGAGGAGGAGGAGGAGGAGGAGGAGGAGGAGGAGGGGTGGGGGGTTGCAGCCGGCACTTGGCTCTGTGCCGCCAAACCCCACCAGAGGAATATAAAGTGTCTGTGGCTGATCTCCTCTGGGCTGCGCTCATCAATCATCCCATCAGAGCCCATTAGGGTGGCAGCCTCCTAAAATACACAGCAGCATACGGAGCTGAGGCAGCACCTGTGTTGAGAGCACGTGGCTGCCCGCTGCTGACAGGCCTCGCTGTTGCGCCGGACGGTCGGCTGGCCGGCTGGCTGGCTGGCTGCAAACGCTCACGTCACTCCGTCACAAGAGCGTTGGCTTTTAATCGGACAAATCTTCCCCAATGACAGAACTCTGGAAATGTCACACACAAACCTGAGCCCCTCACTGCCGGCACCGCTTTATCGCTAAGTTTGGATTTTATTAATTGGATTAGACACTAAAGTGTGGCAGAATGTACTGGAGCTATTACAGCACACACAGACCCAGCATGTTATCCGAGTCTTTCTGGAAGCGCACGATTTGTCAACCACAAACAAACATCCTCCCTCTCGCTGCCCTGCCCTCAAACTGTTGCTGGTTCTTACATTGAGAAGTTGTTCAAAGGCAAAAGTGAAGCCAGACTTGTAATCTGTGGTTCCTTTGGCTTGCATGTGCATCACAGCCTCCTTGAAGATCTTCTTGTTACGAACGTTGGCTTGGACCAAAGTCCTGAAGCAAGGGACAACGGCGTCGGCCTTCTCATTGAACTAGAGGGAGGAAACACAAAAATACATGTAAGTGAACCATACAGTACGTATGTCAGCTTTTCCTGGCAAGAAGACCCATCGATTCACAACATTTAAAGGGATAGTTCAACATTTTGGCAAATTGGCCCATTGCCATAATCCCTATAGTTGTCGCAGTAGGTTCGTTGCCTTTATTTGTTGGTGCGAGCTATTTTTAGAACGGTGGAGCCGAACGGCGGGCTGCTCAGAGCTACGCTATGGAGGCTCATGGGATTTCTTGGTTTCCCTCATCAAACTCATCAAATACACAATCCAACAACTCCAAAACGCTCTCGTGGACAAGTTGTGACCTGCACATTCACCACGCTATGAGATAATAACGGAACGTTACGAGACAGAGTTGTTTTTGAGGTAAATACAGGGACTGCTTGCCGAAAAACTGCCCTGAAGGCAACGTGCATCAGTGGTTTTGCGTGACAAACAACTCCGTCTCGTAACGTTCCATTATTATCTCATAGCGTGGTGGATGTGCAGGTCACAACTTGTCCACGAGAGCGTTTTGGAGTTGTTGGATTGTGTATTTAATGAGTTTGATGAGTGAAACCAAGAAATCCCATGAGCCTCCATAGCGTAGCTCTGAGCAGCTCGCCGCTCCGCTCCGCCGTTCTAAAAATAGCTTGCACCGACAATTAAAGGTACTGTAACAAACCTACTGCTATGACTATAGGGATTATGGCAATGGGCCAATTTGCCAAAATGTTGAACTATCCCTTTAAGTTTGCATCCGTCTGTTCTAAGACTATGTGCTTGTGTGTTATCTGTATGATGTGTGTGTGTAGTTGATGGCAGCAGGATGCAGACGTGGGTGTGTGCAGATGTAAGCCGCCCTGCTACTCTCTGGCTGGCAGTAAACACTGGTAATTACAACTTTCCACACAAAGAACAGGTGCACCTGAAACACCAGTGCAAACCACTGAACAGAAACCCAGCCAAGGTAATATCATCTGTCTCATCTCATCCACCAAATTAGCCTAAAGGCGCGCGCATGTGTGTGTGTGTGTGTGTGTGTGTCATATATATTTCCTCTGAAATCTAGTGTCTATGCATGATTACAACACAAGCAGTGATGTCAGTAATAGCAGGTTTCAAATGTTTCTTTTTGAAGGTCAACTTCAAAATCTACTGACATTTTCAGGCCAGATTGATGTAAAACGCGAAAAAGCTGACATTTCTCATGGGGTTTTGTTGTTTCATATTTAAATTGGCAGACAAAGAAATCAAAGAGACAAAAGTATCCACAGCCACATGTTGAAAAATCCCCACTTATTCCCCATATCTTGAGTCATAAAGGGTTGTGATACACAGTTAAGAACAGGCTTAGACAAAAACAAACTGGGTTACATTTACTATCTATAGTAAATAAAAATAAACTGGTCCTTTGAAATAAATTCCCTTATTCACAACTAATGATATTAGCATTACTGAAGTGAGGGCACAGTATGTGTTCAATAAGTCTACTGAAACATGTGGACTGGAGAGATGCTGTCTGATGATTATTTTCAGTTAATTTTTTACTTATTAATGTCCTTTGTGTTTGCAAATAATTCACAGCAAGCTTTTGTAAGCCCTCACTTTCTTTATTGGGGTGAAAATCAGATGCGTTCCCACCCAGATTACCATGCTCATTTCTTGCTCTTAGAGCTGGGATTTAGAGGCATACAGTGGCTAAGAGCAATGGATTATGAAGGATTACTGAAGGAAGTCTCCAAACACAGCCACCACACCAAGCATGTGGACGTGCGCGCGCGTATGTGTGTGTGTTATCTGTCCTGCAATATAGGATAACGTTAATATTCCCCTAAACATGAGTCCTAATAGAAAGCTTAGTAACTGGCAGAGAGTGAAAGAGACAGACAAGCAAAAATCCCACACGGACAACAGTGACGCAGGAAGAGCAAATATACTGTAATGAGGGAAGTGCAGTGTTTCCACTACGAGCAAACAACTGGGAACAGTATGAGCACACGGTGCCGTTTACTGAATCCCTGCTTGATTACCACCTGCTTAATGAATACAGCAAATATTTGTGTTATCGTTGTTTACAGAAGCGATTTGTATGATTAATCGCACGTCATGATCTACAAACTTGCACTTACCCTGGCCACGTTCACATAGTCATCATCTGATAAAGTGTCCAGCATCTCCACAACGGAGGTTTTCATGAGCTTCAGGGTGAGTCCGCTGACACTCCCACTCCTGCAGAGGAGAAGCAACAAAGGACTTTAGAGGCTCAGATGAATAAAAAACAGGACTGGAAATTTCTCCAAACTCAAAGTAGCTCCTGTGTGTTTTAGACAGTAGTGCAGTGGCAAATGGACGACGGTCGCCTTCTTCTAACTTTGGGCTTTGCTCAGACCAACAGGTGGCACTAGTGCCCTTTGAAGGAGACACACACACTCACACACTCTAGCCAGGCGGGGAGTGATGTTGAAAGAGTGGGCAGCGAGACACTTACACATCCACAATGATGACCATATCCTTTGGAGACGATGCACCTTGGATATACCTGCACAAAGGACACAAAGGAGGAGCTTTAATTTGTTCCCATAATCTTTGTGAACTGCAATAAAGAAAGAAGCCAAAGTCGCAATGAGCTGAGCCATGATAATATGAAGCGACCATGGCTGAGCCCACTTAAGCTACAGAATACAGAGAAGGCTTATGTGCTTAGAAGAGTTAATAAGTTGTGCTGTATAGTATACTTCAGTCTTGGCAACGGCTACTGTCGACGGACCTCGACACAGATACTCCACCGTTCTCCACAACAATACCTACTCTAAATAATTACTGCGTAAGCCACAGTAATTGTTAGTTTATGCTCTAAGTATGTAATGTATTCATGACAATGGTCTGTACTGGACTATAACCTCTTAACCAAACAAGCTATCACTGTAAAAACAGCCTTTATAACAAGCCAAGTGCTCTGTCCAAAAGATACAGCAATTTACTCAATATATTTCTCTACAAAGGCTTCATAATACCCTCAATCAATGACAACAGCTGAGCTGATACTGTCTTGTTCAGAGCTCAAACAATTATTTTGATATTCAGAAATTAACAGGAGGCCAAATATCTATTTTTTTTTAAAATCTGCTTGAATAAGCTGTTTTATTTATATATTTATATGAGAAACAGGTCACAATATGTTGGTTAGTACATTTTATTTCCAGTTCCAGTCAACTGATTAAATAGTTTTTGTCAAAGGAAATGACAGTTTGCTCTTAGTAGTGAATGATCAACCTTAAGTCTGCCGGAAAGTACCAATTCTCATAATCATAATGATATAGAAAGGAAGAGCAATTTATCTTAGGGCTTAAAATGAGCACAAATGACTGTTCAAAATAGAATTTTTTTTGCAGTGACGCTATTGTGAATCACACAATGTAATATGCTTTATTCTTAGTCACTCGAAATTTATATAAACTTGTCGAGGAGCAGCCTGAGTGGTGCTGACCTGTGCTGTGGAGAGCCTGTGCTGAGCTAAGTGCTGTCAGTAAAGGAAGATGGCTGACGTTCTGTTCCTTTAATGACTCATCAGTTGGGCGTCAAACACATTATTTACTGTGGCGGGCCTTTGTTGGGGGGGGGAAGACGCAAGCTGCTTAAGACCATTATGCTTCCGCTGCAAAGAAACTCCTAAAATAGGTGCTGTTCTTCTGGGTGCGTGTCACAGCGCCGGCCAACAAAGCAGCCGCGGCGCTCAATTAGCCAGGCCGGACAACTTGTGTCCTGGGAGACACTCGCACGCAACACCTGTCCACGTGGATAGAGGATGATATACAGAGGGAAATCAAACATTCCCTCGCTCTGCTCCAGTTGCAATTAAATTCACATTCACCCATGATACAAAGAGAAGTGACATTGATGGACACAGTAGGCTTTTTTCTGTGGCACGCTGGGAAGAGGGGGAGCGAGGGGGGTTTGAGTGTGACATTCTGGGGTGTGAGCAGGGAAGCAGTTAGCAGCCGTCTTAGGCAGAGGCAGAGTAATCATCAGGGGTCTCTTTCTGCTGATTATCAGCCATTCCGCTGAGTGTGGAGAGAAGCCAGCTGCCTGTGGGCCAGAGAGCCTCTGTTCTTATGCTCGGCCAAGCTGATATGGAGGTAGAGCTGCCGAGCCCCCAGCAGGCTTTGCCGGCGCTCCCACAAGTCTCGGCGCTCCCCGCTCGCTGGCAGGCGCCGCTCCAACCTGCAGAATGACCCCTGACCCCCCCTGAGTTGAAGTGGCGTCCCTCAGCAACACTGCCGGGGCTGCTCAAATCCGGTTTTCAGATGCAACCTGGGCCCCGCTCCGCCGGAAAAGCTGCCTGGAAACCCCCAAACGGAACGAGGGACTCGGCAGCACTGGCCGCACCTCGCAAGAGGTCGATTAACTGAGCATGCCCAGAGTGAGCATGGGCAAAATGTGCGTCTGTGTGAGGGAGAGAGGGGGGAGGGAGAATCCAATTATTTTCAATAATAAAGAATGCCACATCAAAGGTAGAACTTCCACAGCTCTCCACAACTGTGTGGCATATGAAATCAGGTCTGGAACCATGAGGCATATTGGCATGCTTGACTTTTATCAATTTAATTACTGAAATCTTAATTTGAGGGAGAGAGAGGGAGAGGGAGAGGAGGAGAGATCTGAGACTCCACACAGTGGTGGCCTCTTTCTTTTTTTCGAGCGGATGGGGTTTGTGAAAGCAATCATCGATGCAGGACGGAGACTCAGTCAGAATGTGGCCCACGTCTCCATTCCCTCAGGCTCATGGACGGAGACACCCTGTCTGGAGATTGAAGGAGGGTCATTTGGTGACGGCCGATGCCTGCAGACCAACAGTAGGATTTCATTAACTTCTCTGGTCAGCCTATTTCTCATAGAGGAGAATAGTCCTTTAATGGGACTTCAAGTTATTTTGAAGGGGGCTAAATGTTAATTATACAGCAATGCAGACTTCAATTACTCAGTCATTATGGGTCATCTCACAATGTAAAATCTCACAATGGTGGACTGTGTAAACTTTGGCCCTAAAATCTGCTGAGAAAATATTACTTTCAAGCAGATCATTTCTGTCTAACTGTGAAAGAGGCAGCATTGATCAGCAGTAATGGGGTTTAAGAGGAATGTGTGAGCAGCGACGGAGGAGAGAAGAGTAACACATGAGCCAGAATAGTGTCACTCAGCGCTGAAGCTATAGTGCTACCACGGCTGATCTTCCCCGCAGATTGTCTTGGTGTATCAGCACCGCTTCTCTTTCTCTCCCTTTCCATTGCCTGAAGTACGATTGAATTTCTCTCTGTGCCTGTGAGCAGAGAACATCAGGATCAGAGTGAGAGGGAGAGAGAGGGGGGGGGGGGGGGGGGGATGAAGTCAAGGATTTTTAGTCTCCGGGCTGATATGCAGTTCCGTGGTTCTGACAGATAAAAATCGCGAATTGAGGCCGGTATCAGTGTATAATTCTCCACATTTTGACTCATGGATCCAGATGTGTTGTTTCTGCATGGATTCCAGTCAGTAATTACCTCTCAGCTTCTGCCCACTGATGCCATTCTTTCCCTGTCATTACCCAGTCTCCTGCGTGCCAAGACCAGGTGACAAGCAGATGGGCCTGGCTGGTGCTGAACTGAGCCCCGTCGCCCATTCTGTCCCGCAGCGACGCAACCATCAGCCATCAGGCCAGGAGACTCAACGGATCAGCCTATGGCCTCTCTGTTCTGTTCACTCACCGAAAGTTATGGTCAGCATCCGACCACTGGCGTTGAACCAGCGTAACTAGTGGAGGCGTTTTATTTTGACATCACATGATGATGGTGTGGTTCAGTCTGAGTGGCTCACTGCAGAAGATCCACCAGCAGACGCTCTAATGCAACCTGTTTCTACCCGTCCATCATCTAGAGGTATTCACACCTCACATCTCATAAATTACCGAATCTGAAATGTGAAACCGGTAACAACTCCTTTGCTGGCAATCTAAGTGCAGCTGCCTCGCTGTAAAGTGAAACACTGCAGTTGGAGTTAACAGGATTCAGCTAAAGGGATCATAAAAATAAAACCATAAAAACAAAAATCTAAAATTTGTTTATGTGATCTCTAAAATACATACAATAAAAACCTAAAAGCCTCCGAGTACCACAACAAAGAGATGTTGCACTGTGGAAATAAAATGTTGCTCTTATTCTTAACAAACACTGCACTGTTGCTTGTGCTGTGAAATATAAATTCATCCACAAAGTGTCTTGTGTTGATCTGACATCAATCTAATAGTTGTTACACCCCTACAAAGCTGTTTTGATTGTTTGAAATAGCTTATTGATTGCGTTTTTCTGACAAACAGAGATCAGTCAATAGACAGAAAATTTATTAAAATCAATTTGGAATATATAATTAGGTTATTAAATAACAAAATGTAAAACCTTGGGAGAATTTAACTATTTTTCTGTTGTAAATGTGATATTTTCCTGGTTTTAGACTGTTGCTCAAACATCATTTCTTATATTTCTTTAATTTATACTTTTTTTTAACTGACAGATGAATTGATAAGGGACATAATTGTTAGTCACAGCCCTAAAGCACAGTACCGAGTTGTACAATATATCTCAGCTGGCATCAGAGGTCTTTTGAGTTAATAGTTAATTGCAAACATGTGATTGCTGAGATCTTTTTTCTCCCTATTGTGATATATTATAAACCACATACATCATGTATGTCATGAAATAACCGTGTTCACGCTATCACACATGTGCATGTGACATTATGTACAATCATGATAAAGTCTGATGGGTGTGTGTGTTAGACATGTGCTCTTTACACTGAGGTGGAACCAAGTATTGCTCTAAATGAGAGGAGATTAAAGCAGCGGCATTCACAGCCACCTCAGCCTTTACACCCCGCCCCCCCTCCACATAAATCTAAAAGAAATGCATTATACAAGCAATGAACACAATGACATATTCTTCGTTGTGGTGATTGTATTTCACTCCTTTTGCAGCAGTCCGGCAAAGGAGTCTCATTGGAATTCATGAAATAGTTTTATCATGGCACAGCGTTGTAAAATCAATACATTAACCGTGCCGGGGGCCTGACTCTCTGAGGAGATTGTGTTTATGCACCCAGACACATTCCACAAAGTGTTGCGCATTACATTTAAATGGAGGAATTATCTCCGACATACATTTCAGATAAATGCCATAGATACATGTAGCATGATACACTGAGTAGCTTAGGCTCATTTCATTATGCTACAGCAAGTGTGCAGGGAAAGCTTATGCGCTGTGTGTGTTGGTTTCACCATGCTCTATTGTGAACTCATTTTCTTGAATGCACCGTATAGTGCATACACAGAATGACTGGGACATACAGTAGAGTAGAGGAGAGTGCCTTCACTATTATATACTGTGTTTGTCCACTATAACATCCACTAGTGTGTGTTTGTCCACTATAAGATAAATACACTACAGTGTGTGTTTGTCCATTATCCACCTTTTTCCGAACGTCAAAAACGTAATGTGGTTTTGCTCTTCCGGTGGAATTTTTTGGAATTTTTTTTTCCAGTTTCCATGGTTTCGGTAGTCGCAGTAAATGCATGGATTTTTTTTTTCAATGAAAATCTGTAAAACACATGGATCATCACATCAGCTTTTAACAATGAATATCACACAATTGACATCCGTGTTAAAAGCCAGCGCTAATAGATCCATGCATTTACTGCAACTATGACAACGACTGAAAACCATGGAAACGTAAACGTACAATTCCACCGGAAATGCAAAACCGGCTTCCGGTTTTGACCATAGATGACGTTCGGAAACTTGTGGATAGCATACATCCACTACAGTGTGTGTTTGTCCATTATAACATACATCCACTACAGTGTGTGTTTGTCCACTATAACATAAACAGACTACAGTGTGTGTCTTCTATAACATACATTCACTATAGTGTGTGTTTGTCCACTATAACATAAACAGACTACAGTGTGTGTCTTCTATAACATACATTCACTATAGTGTGTGTTTGTCCACTATAACATAAACAGACTACAGTGTGTGTCTTCTATAACATACATTCACTATAGTGTGTGTTTGTCCACCGTGATGTGTGAATTTTCTCCACAGCATGAACTCTGATGTCCATGCACCATGTTCACCATACCATAATGGCAGAACTATGCAGAGAAATTGCTAGTGTGCATGCATATGTGTGCACTGTAGGTGTGTCTGTGTGCGTGCTCCCAAGTGTGCGTGGATTTGTGTTGTGCTGATGGGCTTATTATTTTATGGACTGCTGCTCTCTTAGTGCTCCTGTGGATGTGGCAGGCGAATAAAGATTGAATTAAGATAAAAATATAGGAGGACGGCGTCCAGAGAGCCTGCAGGAGAAAGAGATGTTGTCTGCCGTTTATTTATTCCACTTTCTGTTGATTATTGGAAGTGTTGGTGCCAACATTCACATTTCCATATTTTCGGTTTCCTCTAAAGAAGAATACATGAAATTCTATGCTGAAATTTTCCACCACTTTCCACGCTGTAATAAGTACAGAATATTAAATTAGCCCTGCATATTGGAATACATCAGTGCCAATTATGAGTGGGTAAGTACAAGTCTGTTATTGCCGCTCTTAAGACGGAACAAAAAGTCTCCTGCTGTGTGTTCGTTCAAAATGAAATGTCAAATGTTTTGATTGGGACTCTCCTTGTTGAACTGCTGAAGCTTTATGTCTTTCAGTCTCACCAACAACAACAATAAAAAAACAGCCTGTCCATGAGGCAGCGCTGGAGTACAGGCGCTGAAGGATGAAGAAGAACTGATGGAAAAGGTGAAGCTCAGGGCTCTAGATATTGGAAATTGTATTTTGGGGGAGCCTCAGCTTTGAGGATCGACTAGTCGTCATAATATTTACAAAGAGGTTAGATTGACTTTTTAAAGAAATCAATAAGTGATATAGCCTGCTGCAGTGAACCTGGGAGGTAATGGGATCTCTGCAACGCTTGGCTAACAGGACTCTGGTTACTTCTCTCTTCCCCCTTTCATTTCCCTCTCCCCCTCTGCCTGACTTCTCCCTCTCTGCTTGGCTTCCCCTGATATTGTGAACAGACATTATAATGGACAAATGTTAATAATTAATGTCAGAGCAATTGGAGACAATTAAGTGTGTTGACTGGACCATTAATTTTCCTGGGGCAGTTGGTGGGGGAGCAGACGGGGGAGAGGGGAGAGGGGAGAGCCCATCTGTGGAGGCAGACGGCCCACCCATCTTCTTGGTAAGAAGTGCACCTGGTCAGCTCCGGCCAGGTCGGCCACGCCGCCGTCCATCCGTCCCAGTGAAGCTACAGGTCTATTACACTACAAACTGGCCATGAATTTTTGGCAGCTATTTCCTCCACGGTGAATTACAGCTCTCACTGGGTGACGAGTCCCCGAGACAGTGTCAGTGAAACATTACTGAAGCTTGACCAAAGGGTTGCATCTGTGTATTCCAGTGATTAAACCTGTATTAGAGCTACATATCAGGTATATCAGCCCATATGAGCTGAAGAGTTTGAGATAGGACAGATGGGTTGGAGACAGAGTGTGTCTGTCTGTGTTTGGACATTATTCACTGTCCATATTATCTTAAGTCCTATTTGCCTCTATGTGTTCATCCTTGGTGTCGTCTTGTCTTTCTTGGACAGAATTGCGAATATCAAGAAAAGTGATATTTCAGAGAAGAAAAAATGGAGCGACATCATACTGTACACACCCTCTCAACTTGGCGGTCTATTTAAGATGGGTGACTTATCCATCGTCCTCTTTGCTAATCTATGACACAGCAGCATCTCACAGCTCTGTTCTGCCCCACCACCACCCCAGCATCCACCTGTCGGCTCCGGGTTAAGATAGCTGCTCATCACTCCCATATTCTCAGGGAGTGATGAAGTCGGAGCCTTGACGCCAAACGCAAAGGTATAGTCTGTCTGTCTGAAATATATTTTTGTTTTACAAGTGTCAAATCTCTGACTTTTTTCTATTCTGCTACATTTACTATTTACTATTATCTCATAATTGTCACAGTGGTAGGTTCACTATCCCCATTTTAAACTCAGTTGATAGGCAACGTTATGTGGGAAACTGTTTGTTGACTGTGGGTGGTAACTGCTTCTGTCAGAAACACCTGTAGCTTTAGATGATAATCTAATTCTCTTATAGAAATATGCTCAGTACCTGCAGCGTCATAAATTATATTAATTTTCAGTTCTCAGTTCTATAGAATCAATAAGGGAATGTAGAGTTACATTATGTGTGACTTGAGTTAATGCCCACGTTGCGGTTTGCGTTACTGTCCGTGTGACGGACGCTGCTGTCTCAGCCTGTCACATGACGGGCTTACCTAACCCCTGCCGACTGTTTTTGTAACGTGTGTGATTGGTCGACCTCTCCAGAGAATGTCAGTCGGGGAGACAGCATGTTAGACTATAATCACACAAGTCTGACCTGACATATAATGACACTCCCTGCCACGGCCCCGCCACTCAGCATGGCTGGGCACAAGTTGCTAAGCAACAGGCCACAGGAAATGTCGAAGGCTCCGACATGAGGAAAAGCACGACAAGGATGACAGTGACAAACATGGAGGACCAGGGGCTGATGCGGCGTTCCTCTGTGCAGAAATACACCTCTTCCTCCGTGTGATCTCGGCCCCCCTCATCCTCATCCTTCTCCTCCCTCGTTCTCTCTCTCTCTCTCTCTTCAGGAAGACTCCCCCAGTCAAAACATGTGTAAGTGCATTAAACTGGGATGTACTCTGGTTATTGTGCTGACAGATCAAAGACAGGATCCTTGTAGAAGTTGTCCTGCTACACAGTGGCTTCTTGTGTTTTCCCACATTTGTCATGTTTATGGTGTTGCCTACTGTGACAGTGGAGCGCTGGGGAGACTTTCTTCATGTGCTGACTTAATTAAATTGTCAGGTAACACCTCGTTAGCCTGATGATTACAGATAGACTGAGGTGTTGGGCAATCCCTTTTAATGTTTTTCATTAAAAGGCTTCAAATCTGTGGACAATCTAAACAAAATGTTTCTTCCAGTAAGAACCTGCTGTCACTGACTGACAGGTCAAACCCCTCAGTGTTATATCTGAATACAGATTGGAATAAACAATAAAAAGTAACCAACTCTACTGACTTATTATTTTCTGTCTTTTATCCCACAAGTGATAGAATAGTATAAACACAACAGCGTGAGAAAGATGTAAACTGTGCAAAGTTCAATACATTTCATCTTTGTTTTCTTTGTTGTTTCTTCTTTTTTTTTTAACAGATTATAGGCTATATGAAATAAATTATAGGCTGTTGTTTTCAAGTATTGTGTTATTTTATGGGTATTTATTGACTTTGTTTTGCTTGGTTAGGATGGGAGCACTATAATTTTGATATTTTTGTGCCTCTCTAAATCAAATCCTGAACCTTGCCTGGACATTTTAAACACTACACTTATTAATCAAATGATTGTTGCAGATTTTAGATCTTAAGTTTCATAAAACTTCAGCAGAATGTAAAGGTTTATGTTGCTTGTCTTTTGTTTGTTTGGTCTGAGATCGTTGACTTGATCTGACAGCCTGGCCTGACCTCAAACAGCCACTCAGGCTGAGCTGGACCGAGACAGAGAAGGGAAAACGGGGTCAGGTCTAATCAACATTGCTGCCATGATTATGTCCAGTTCACTCCAACCTGTAACCAGGCAACAGGCAGGGCCGCCACAAAGCCGATGTGACAGTGGCAGGTAGATTGAATGTGGACGGATGGACAGGAAGCCGGGTGAAGGGGCTGTTTGGCCCGATGCAGCCTAGTTCTGTCCAGCCTGTCACACTCGCCCACCCTGGCACTGTACGGGGATCAGCTGTTGCACAAAGAACCACAGGCAAAGGTGGCCACTTTAAACTAAAACATTACCCCCTATCTTGTTTTTGTCCTTGTAGCAAAATACAGTGCATTCTACATTATCACTTACAGAGATAAATATGGGTCAGGAAAATGTTCTGATCCCATTCCATTAAACAATAGCTCTTATTTAGCTGGAGGCTGGAGGGAGCACAGGAAGTCCACACAAGCCAGGGACAAATACTGTACAGGAATCTTAATGTAAGACTGAATCCAGCCTCTGTTTCCTTTAGTAGAATTAAAGCTTTTCTGTTTTACATGTGACTACAGTCACAAAGCCGTGCATATAAGCAGCCAGTGTAGGAAAACTGTCTGCAATTATATTATGATACATTTTTATAGAAAAAAAGAGTGTTTTTTGTATAATGCAGTGACGTTAAACACATTGAACACAACACAGAGCAAAGAATAGAGATTATACAACTAAAAAGTCCTCAATGTAACAAAGCCAGTGTGGACACAAGCCTATTCCCTAATTAAAAATCAAATGTGTTTACAGCATGTGAAGTCACATCTCAACAGTCTGTCACAATTTTGAGACAGCGTCATGGCGCAGCTGCCGACAGCACAGGTGTTGCCATGACAAGTTAAATCTCTGCCGTTTTACTGTGCTGCTGTTGCCTCTGATGATGACGATGATGATGTTTGTATTGGTTAGAGGCTGTCCACTCTGAGCTACACAAACTCCTGCCCACTCGACGCTCAGCTGCACCAAGACAATGCACTTTGAAAAGTTCAGCCAATGACCTTACAGCACATTAAGTGCATGGAGGGTTAAAGGACAGAAGCCGTGTCAGAGTAGCATTTACCATTAATGCTCCTAAAGAGATTAAAGGTGCCAATTTAGTAAAAAAATATCTGAAATTGTCAAAAATGTTGAGGATAATGGTTGCTCTCTTTTATTCAGCCCGAAGTGGCTGATAGGCATGAACAGTGGAAGGAAAGAAATTACACTGTTATTAGGCTGAGGCTATGTACCTAAGCTTCTCTATAAATACGGCACTTACCATGGTCTTCTGCGGACGTCATACAGGTCAATCTTGTTGGGCGCCCTCCATGGAGTGGCTGGAGAGAGCAAGGCGGCGAGTTAGAGGTACGTACAGTTGACTGTAGGATATTTTGGATCAGATTAGATCAAAGTAATCATAATTTCATTCTGTCTATCGAGTTACCAGTACAGCCATCTGATAAGAGATTGCCAATGTTCCTGCGGCTCAGGAGCCCAAGGGTCAATTTAGACTTTATCTCTCCCCGAAGTTCTAAGGCAGACTGAACTGTCCCTACCTGGGTAGTAGCGTGTCACCCCTGTGGCGCTGCCGAACACCTGCCACCGCAGAGAGCTGTCCTCGCGACGGTTCTCGATGAAGACCCTCTCCAGAGCCTGGGTCCAGTTCAACTCGTTTAGGATGACCGGGGCTGTGGGGAGCACACACAAAGAGAAATGCAACAGTGAACTGGTTAATATCATGTGAGGAGAAGATGAAGTTTAAACAGATTTTCACCTATTTTTTTTATTGTCCCCAGTGGAATGAAAAGACTTCCGCTGCAAAAGGACACTGTTCAGTTTTTGGTAAACAACCACATCCTCTTGCAATAAACACAAGTCAGAATATGCTTCTGGTTATATAAAAAGAAAAAAAATGGAGAGAATTGCAAATGAGTTGCTGATTATTTCCCGTAGCCCCTCAAAGTATGTATTAAAAGAAGCAATAAATACTGAAAGTACAGGCGCTGGAAATGGTGTCTTTTAATCCGATTTACACCTGAATCTTATATTACTATATTGATTTTTGCACCTGTGTTGCAAATATGCAAAATAAACAGATAAATTCCCTTATTTTTTAATAAACCCACATGATGAGCACTAGATATGGTGCAACCAAAGTGCAAAACACAAGGTTTTTTCTCTGTCAGTACCCCAAAGGTCAGCTCTCCCTGCTGAACAACCTTGTCTGTGCCGGCAGCGGTAAGCTGAGTACATAAGAATGGATGTATGCGGGCGGCGCGGCCGGCGGTGGCTCTCTGAGCGGGGCATCAGTCTAATCTGGGCGATCTCTGAGGAGTGCAGATGAGGAATCTGAAACGACCTTGGCAGGAGGTCATGTGTCACTCGCAGCATGTGGAGGCAGAGGCCACGACTGAACTTTCTGATAGCACAGAAATACAAAACTAAGGAACTAAGGAGGGGGGGGGGCAAAACAGAAGAGAAAGGAAGTGAAGAAATCTGCATGTTCATGTGTCCAACCACATCAAGGTGTTTTGTTTTTTAAAGAATCCCACAGGCAGTGTTGGGCACGTTAAAAGTAATTAGTTATAGTAACTTGTTACTCTTCCCAAAAGTAACTGACTTACTAACTAATTATTACATTATAAAAGTAACTAATTACCAGGAAAAGTAACTATTGTGTTAATTATTTTTTTTAATAAAATGCTCAAATATGTCAAATTACTTGGACTCGCCCCCGAACCTCCTGTTTATCTGGAACCAACCAGCTCACAGTATTCCTCCTGCCTGTATATAGGAATACTGAGTGAGCTGGTTAGTTCCAGATAAAAGGCTTTCCTCCGACTAGTTGATGGACTGAAGAAAAAAAAGGTGTACATGACGTATACATTAACGCGTGTATTATTTTGTGATGTTAACGGAAACAGTAACTTTTTTGATTACTCATCAAAAGTTGCATCATTAGTGACGCTGTTATTCCCATCACTGCTCACAGGTCAGTGGTACTTTGTGAAATGGATTTATGCTCTTGGAGAGAAGTCTTCATCATCTGGTCAACAAGAAATGAAGTTAAGATGCAGCTGCTGGTAGAATAACACTCACCATGACTCATATTCCCTTTCTATATGAGGGACAATATGAGTTACGTTAGACAATCTGTATACCCACACACACACACACACCAACCAAAAATGCTTTCAGCCTGTGTTTAATAGCTAAGCTGAAGTCAGAAGACGGGGAGTGCAATCAGAGGTTTAATAGCCACCTGATTAAAGAGGAAACAAGATGAGGCGCGGAGCTGAGGAGAACTTCACTCGCTCCTCTGATTTAATTACTCAGCCAACCAAAGCTAGATAAGCCTCTGAACCGACAGGTCCAGCTTTTCTCAGCCCCTCGTTTGAATTGCACACAAATAAATGATCGTTATCCACTTTTCCCGTACTTTTGAACCACCACTCTGATTATTTGACGAGCTGTCAGTTTAGGTGTAGGATTTACGCCACCGACCTTCCCCTCATCTACTGCAGCCGGCTCCTGAGCTCTGTTGAGAGCCTCAGAAGACTCATGATCTCACTGTCATTACCCAAACCTACCTTTCACAATATTGTTCTTATATTTTTCACCTGAAAGCTCGGTTCCACCCTGCCAAACACGCCCAGAAATTGGAGCTCGAAAACAAAGCTAAGTTTCATTACTCTCTAACAAATGCACACAAACATACACACACACACACACACACACACACACACACACACACACACACACACACACACACACACACACACACACACACACACACACACACACACACACACACACACACACACACACATGTACACACAAGCTCACGACACAAGCGCTAAGTAGTGTCTGGAGGAAAGGAATATATGAAAGCCAAATTGCTGCCATCACCAAGGGGAGCTCCTCAACATGTTTTTCTCAAAATTCAGACATAAACACAAAGGAAGAATGGAGGAGGATAGAGGGAGCCCTACAGATGTGGATAAACATAAAAACCCAGAGAGAGAGAGAGAGGGGGGCGGGGGGGGGGGGGGGGGGGCGATTGATGGAAACCAACACATAAATTAACACGAGTGAGTGGCTGATTCACAGCCCGAAAAAGGCAATTTCTCACCCATGAGGGGAGGAGATAAAAAAAAAAAAATCAAAACAACCTTGAAACTGCTAAATGAAAACTGGCAGAATCTAAGACATGATTGAGGTGAATGAGTTGGTTATAGGAGTTTTTTTTATTATTATTATTCTTATGTAAGAAATGTCAGATCACGAGTTGAGTGAGATGAAAAATATGTTATTGCCTCTTTTATCACTCTTAAAGGAGACATACTATGCCTCCTTTCCACAAATTAAAATAGTTCCAGGTGTCTTAAAGACATGTCTGTGACATGCTTTGGTCAAAATACCTCAAGGATCAAACATCACAGCTCTTTTCATCCTCTCAAAACAGCCCTGTTCAGAACGGCTGGTTTCAGTGCCTGTCCCTTTAAATGCAAATGACCACTGCTTGCCCCGCCCCTTCTACCGGTACCAGGTAATGGTGCGTTCACACCGGGCGTGAGGCGAATTTTTTGCGCGATAAGATTATATACAAAGTCAATGTACAGACGCGAATGGACGCGAATTTGTGCCCGCGGCGCGAATGACGCGAAAGGTGCGACGCGAATGAAGCGAAAACGCGAAATTCGCCCGTTCGCTCAAGTTCAAAATATTGAACTCAAGCAAAATATTTGCGCGAATGCCGCAAGTAAAAACAAATATTCCAGCGGGCAAACTCGAGCGAGTAGAGCAAGGCAAATATTTTACTTGCGCCCGGTGTGAGCGCACCGTAAGGGTGAGGTTATGCACATTTCGAATCCTAGTTACATCACTGGAAGACGTCTGAGGGAACAGCTCATAAAACCACGTGGATTTCAACCAAGCCTGAAAATTACAGATTTTTTTGTCAATTCCCACATTTTGTGGGCCGCAAGACAAACACCCAAATATATGTTAAAGAGCCTTTGGAAACACTTTACTTGACACCTATCTCTATAATGCATTACAACCATACTTATAATGAGTTAAAATGCAGTTTTATCACTGTATAACTATAGTTATAAACACTAAAATGATCATAAGGCTTTATAACAATAAGAATAACACATCAGAGCATCTTATAATGGCTTATTAGGTCAAGTATAATAAGTTAATTGAGTTAATTGCTCTATGATGTGTTTATAATGATAGTTATACACATCTATAAGAGAATTATAACACATTATAACTATATTTATAATGTATTATCGATGTGGGCATTGTCAGCGAGTTACTAACAATTATAACATTTTATAATACCTGACCTTATAAGTCATGATAAAATGCTTTATAGTGTGTTATGATTGTTGTTATAAAGCAAGAGTGTTTATAACTATAGTTATAGACTATAGTTATACAGTGCTATAACTGCATTATAACTCATAAGTATGGTGGTTATAATGCGTTATACAAGCGTCAAGTAAAATGTTACCGAGCCTTCAAAAAGTGATATTTCCATAATACGTCCCCTTTAAATCATTCTTTGTGTTCGCAGAACTGAGGCTTTATACAGTAACTTCTGATTAACTGGAAAACAACAACGTCTGTGGTTTGTCAGCTTTCTGTCGTGTAGTGATTCTCCCTTCTGTGATGTTTCTGCAAAAAAAATGTTTTTGCAAATGGAATTAAGAAGACAGAACGTCATGTTCTACCTCTCGCAGAGTCTGAAGAACCAAAAAGACTAAACTTGAGAGAGAAGTGTGTGACACCTGTGTCCATGTTTTACCAATGTGACGTGCAGAAATGTTCAGGGGCACCAGACTAGGCATTTCAATTTCATGTGGGTCAGGCAATCTGCCTTGGTTAAGGAGTCATCCGATTAATGTGTAAAAAGTATTATCCGTTTGAGCGCCGGTTATCACAGCGGGTTCCTGCCGCAGCAGCAGCCTGTATGCTGTGAAGTCCTGGCTGCTCTTATCTGGAGAGGCACTGGGTCTGATGATGGCTATCCCAGACAGGCCAAGGGCACAGAGACGTCCTGTGACCTCTGGTTTAAAACCA
Organism: Trachurus trachurus; assembly: GCF_905171665.1. Taxonomy (NCBI): domain Eukaryota; kingdom Metazoa; phylum Chordata; class Actinopteri; order Carangiformes; family Carangidae; genus Trachurus; species Trachurus trachurus. Next base: position 29,853,232 of record NC_139896.1, read on the forward strand.
GAACCACCACCACCACCGTGACTAACATCAAGGCATTAACCAAACCCTCGCTGCCTATGTAAGATGAATTATCAGCTGCATCGCTGCTCAGGGCTGCACACACACACGCACACACACACACACGATGTGCTTGATATGATTTCTGAATGTTTGTGGTTTTACTCTCACCTCACTGCTGGTCAGCGGTAACCTTTCAACCAAGAGTAATGCAACAGTGTATGTGTGTGTGCGTGGGTGTGTGTTTATGCTGCCAGTATAAACTAAGCCAGTCATGTGTGAGCCATCGCTACTGTTGGTCCAACTCTGCAAAACACACACACAAACACACACACATACACACACACACACACACACACCTGCAGGAGATCTCTGCAGAAAAACGGGCACATCAGAGATAAGAGAACACAACAAACTAATTCTCTTTGATTTATTCAGTCAGGATATGCCGTGACTTCTCTGGACAGTTGATAAAAAGACAAATTTCCCCTGGGGTTGGAGGGGGAGGGGGGGGTTGTGTGCTCACACAAGCAGACAGATCCCCCCCGAGCGTTGTGCTGGGCTCATCTTTCACATGAAACGCGCCTCTCTCTGATATCTTTAAAAGGTAATTCATCAGCGTGCCACTCCCCTGACATTTAGAGCACCCTTGGCTTTGCCCCTTTATGGAACAAGACTGCACACTAAGTAGAGAAACAATTATGAGTGGAATTTATGGAGCATCTCTGTGAGATCATTCTTCAACCACCACCACCACCCCCCCACACACACCACCTCCTCCTCCTCCCACCACCTTCTCTATCCCATGACCCCAACCCCACACACACACACACACATTATTCACACTGATATACTTATGATAAGGAACCATCCAAACCTATCTGAGCCTTATGCTGTGTATTAACTCGGCATTACAGCAGCAGGTACATGCGCCGACTGTACACACAGGCACAGTGGCCTCTCATATATCACAGTGGGAACACAAGCGGTCGACTCGCTCATAAGAAATCCATAACAGTAATGGAGCTGGAGCTATTAGCTGAGCCCCCTTTGAAGAGTCATAACCATTATAGCTGTCATTGCCATAAGGCGTTTACATATTCTACTTTTTAAACAGAGGGACTAAGTGGTGCTGGTGTAGTTCAAGTCTGCTAACTTTGACCTATAAGTGACATTAATCGTGCAGACGTGTTGGGCTAACAGTGAGACGTATGCAGCACGGTTGAGATCTTAGTTAGTTCATATCTAGAAAGCATATTCTGGTGAAGTCATATCTCAAAGGGAAGATTATCACAATCTTTGAAGGTGTCACTGACCAAGGACGGACTCAGATCAGATCAGAAAACTACCGCTCGTCTCACTTTGACGGTCAGTTCACCTTAATTAAATAAACGGATATTTCCACTCAGATAGTTTTCCTGCTGAATCTTCTGAAACATTCCTTTTTTTTTACTTCCAGACCAAAGCAACAGAAGGTGACTAGAATTTTCTTTTTCTTTTCTTTTTTCTTAAAAAAAAAGGGATATTTCAACATTTGTCAAATGTAATCCCTATAGTCTTACCAGTAGGTTCATTACCTTCAGTTCCGGCCTTTCCCAATCAAACTCATTAAATACACAATCCAACAACTCCAAAACGCTCTCATGGACCTGTACATTCACCACGCTATGAAATAATAATGTAACTTTACAAGACAGACTTGTTTTCGAGGTAAATATGGAACCGGAACTACATTCCCGACACGGCTGCTTGGCAGAGTGACTTCAAAAGCGAAAGTAGTTCTGAGTATTTGCTTCATGTGTCGTAATGTTACATAATTATACGTTATTATTTCATAGCGTGGTGAATGTCCAGGTCACAACTTGTCCACGATGGATTGTGTATTTAGTTTGATGAGGGAAACGTAGAAATACCATGAGCCTCCGTTGCGTTAGCTGAGCAGCTCACGTCTCTGCCCTGCTGATCTAAAAACAGCTTGCACCGACAATTAAAGGTAACAAACCTACTTCTAAGACTATAGGGATTATGGCAATAGGCGAATTTGCCGAAATGTTGACATATCCCTTTAAATATATTGTTGGGGCTTTTTGCCTTTATTTTTAATGGATAGTATAGTTGAGACAGACAGGAAATTGGAGGCAGAGAGAGGGGGGAATGGCATGTAGCAGATTCAATACGGGGATTCTATAAGGGGCCGACTGCTACGAGGACTATAGCCTCTGTATATGGGGCGTCTGCTCTACCAACAGAGCTAAACGGCGCCCAAGCTAGAATTTTCTTTAACAGTGGAGAGTCACTAAATTCACCAGCAGCATGTATTTCCAGCAAAGACATCACATCTGTGCTGCTTTCAAATCAGCCTAAAGGTCAGGGCCAAATGTTTCTGCTGTAATTTGGTGCAAGTGACGGTGTAAAACAAACACATCACAGAGCAGCATGTCTGCATCTACACGTCTCCCCCCCCCCCCCCCCCCCCCCCCGTCTCTCTGTACTGTCAGCCCGATTCCTTTTCCATCACAACCACCCCCCCCCCCCCCCCCCCCCCCCTCCTTCCCTTCCTCCTCCCGTTTCCTCCCTGCCTCTCCTTCGTTCCTCTTCCTTCAGGGTTGCTTTGTGGCCTGGCTGAGTGTTAAAGAGGCCGAACCCTAAACCTTTCATCCTGCAGAAGGAAACGGCAGCGACAGGAATTGGCAGCCGCTCACACGTCCACAAAGACAAGCTGAAACAAAGTCTAAGCCTTCGCTGAGAGAACTGCGTCTGTTTTTGTAGCTCCGGTGGAGAAAAGTAACACCCACTGGATACTGTACAACCTCATTGGTATTCTCTCCACTTTACTTTACAAAATCATTCTCCGAGGATTTCTTTGCAAATAAGATGGTTGTATTAACAAACTACAATTAAAATTCATGTGAGGGATTCACACAGTGTTGGATGGGGAGGGCTGGTGGTCTCTGAGAGGCGGTGATTATTAATATATACAAAAAATACAGAAGGGAGAGATTTCACCACACCTCCAGAGTGATGGTCCAAATACATTTTTCTAATTAAAGGAGAGCAGTAAATAACAAACACATGAAATGTAATTTGTGAGGCTGGTGGTGAGTGAAGTGGAGTTTGCTGTGCTGACTGTTCTAATTAGTGTGCTGGTAAACGATAGTGCCCCTTCACTGGGCACACACCAAAGGGGTTGGATGGGTGAGGGGCACGCAGAGAAAGATGGAGTCTGTCATGATGACTGAAACACAGCAGTGTTTTTACTGTCTTGGTTTAACTTCAAATCCCATTCTCCTTATCCCTCTCTCTCTTTCTTTCTCTATTGCCTGTTTTGCCACTTTTTCTTCTCCTTTTTTGTTTCACAAATCACTTTTGCTTTTTTCCACACATCTAAATCTGGTTTGATGTTGAGAGGGGCTGAGCTGATCTCCAGTGTTGCATGAGTTGGTTGACAGGGAAGCTTCCTCCACTTGAAGGAACCTGGGGCGTGTGGAACGAATACATGCTGGATGTACTGTACACACACACAGATGCCATTTTATATTTAGCTGAAGCAAATGTCAAGATTTGAAAATTCTGTATCAGTAAGATGCCAAATGTGGCATTTTATTACAGATACACAGTGAAGAAACTAGCTAATTGGAGGAGCTGCATTATCAAACCATAACTCTTCCCTTTCCTTTATGCGAGTCTGTCCATCAAAAGTCGGCTCTGTCCTTCCAGTAGCGAACACACACACACACACACACACACACACTTTCTCTCCAGATCTATTTTAAACCAGACGAGACATCAGAGGTAGTTTCACTCACATGAAACCTCACAGATGCAAATCTTCGTCTTCTTTTCAAACCTCGTACGACATCGCGTTGACTCTCTATCTGCTGTATCTGTTGCACTCCACTCCGCTGCACATTACACACACCACACGCAATTTGCTTTTTTTTTCCAAAGGTGAATTGGATGATTTTTTTTCTTAAAAGCCAGGAGCTTTTCCAGCGGGGGATCCAGGCACAGACCACAGAGTGCTGGAGCAAAATGGAGGCTAACATTCAAAGGGCAGGCAGCACAAGCTTTACAGCTGGTTTGGGTATTTTATTTTCCTCTTGTAAATTAAAGCCTCAAAGTAATGAAACATTTTAACCTCTTGCCTACCCTACACATTGTTTACACTTCAAATTACTTCCATTGCAAACTCCCATTACCCTGAGCAGAGCGTTTTAGCCTAATTTCCCTCATTGATTCAGATATGGACGTGACCACACTGAACGCTTTCCTGTATTTGTGCTACTGCATTACCACATCAATATCTTCATAATAACAATATATCAGATAATAATGTGATTTGTGTGGGTACTGTAGCTCCCCTCGGCTTCGCAGAACTTCATAATGTGTTTCTGATCATTGTTTTTCTCTGTGACTGAAACTTGGTTCATTCTCACTGCTGTCACAGCATCATTTCCAGCCACAGCGGTCGAGCTGGTTTCTGCGAAAGAGCCCTAAAAACCCACTGCACACTACCTGCTCAGCAGAGAGGCACAGTTTGCAACCAGCCGATAAAAACAGTGAAGTATTTAGCAGCTAAAGAGGCAGATATTTCCCTCAGGAGAACAAAAACAGAGATAATAAAGAGCGAATATTGGACTTACATCCACCAGGCGCTCAGAAACTCCACTTCAAATGAATGATAATGTTGTTCCATTACGGCTGGTGCTCCGCAACTGTTTCCCTCATAAGTTCACCATATCAACATAAAAGGTGATGATGTGTTATTGTGCTCACTACATGTTTCCACTGCACCCAAGAGGCCAAAAACATCAGTTAATGCAAGTTTAAGCAAACAAGGGAATAATGTGACTTCAGCTTTTTATTGTATTCAAGACAACACTGTGCACTAGGCACTAGGCACTAGGCCAGCCATTACTGCTGCTATAATTAATATTTTCTGATATTTTCCCACCAGTGTTGGGGCATTTTAGCTGCTTTCAGGTAATTGTTTTGGTTCACTTTTCTCTAACCCATCCAGATGCAGCAGATAGCTGTTTTCAGGAAAAGGCCCTGAAAACCCACTGCACTGCACCAAATGACAGGCAATCACAATTATCATTTAGCATCTTAAGATCCAAATAAAAAGAGTGTGTTATCTTTTCTGTTTGGTCTTGTTTTAATAGTTTTTGTTTCTTATCTTCTTTGTTTGAGACCTGGCTGAGGGAACTCATAAGCATTCTACATGTGGAAAGACTCCAGCATATGGAGTCCAGTGCTACAGCATATGAACGTCCAATGATACTCTCTTTACCCACCTACCTTCCTAATGTACCTCCTCCTGCTGTGACTTTAGCCTTCTTTTTATTTTATTTTACATGTCTGTGTCATTGTTTGTTTTTATTATTTTATTTTATTATTACTGTTTATGTTTGTCATTGTCTCCTTGTCTCTTACTTGATCATTTAATTTGAATTTTATAAATAAAATGTTCAAAAAAAAAGAAAAGAATGCTGGTGTTGTACTTTTCTATTGATGTCAAAATAAGTTACCGATGGCCAACAGGCTGCTCTTCTCTGTCCTGAGGTGACCAACAAGGAGTAGTCATGGAAAATCAATCTATAATCTATAGGGTAATGGTGTACTTTGGAAGTGTTGGCAATGTCTAAGGCAAATCTGATGGAGCTGAAAGGAGCAATGAGTGGAACAATCAGACGGGCAAGTACAGGGAAGGGTGGCAATGATGGTTGGTGACACGTGTGTGTGTGTGTGGAGGCTGAAATGCAAAACATTTAAGCTCTGCTCTTTCATCTGCACACACAGTTAGCTTGGCCTCGCCATTCATTTGTGATAACCAAGTTTCTCACTGTGCCTGACTACAATAGCAAACTGACAACATGACGTTAGGCCGCTGGAAAAGGCGCCGCATGCAGCGGATTTAAACTTCAAATTTAATGAAAAGACGTCCCACATTCACTGGTGGTTTTCTCTATTCCCTGCTGGGAATTGTGACTGCTTATTCTCATATAAACACAAATGTAGGCATACACTGTGTCTATACCATACACACATAATTACCACCTTTAAAAAAAAGAAAAGAAAAAGGCTGATTTACAGCCTTCTATATTTTCAACATGTTATAATGTACATTAAACTGTGGAATGACCTAATCTGGCTTAGTTTTCCCTATGTGCAGCATGGACTCCAATTACCAGCCAGATTCCACTGAATCTACAAAAATAGTCACCAAAGAACAATTTGTGTATTCCTCTGCCTTATTTTTCAGTTATTTTAAAGATTATATTCCCAGAGGCTTTTCCTCTGCAATTATTCATAAAATCTCTGCCTCTTCTCCACAGTTTCTGTAACATTCAGTGGGAGAATAAAACCTGTTTCTCCACAGACGACACCACCCACATCAATATATCCCTCTGTGGCTCTGTTGTGATGTCCATCCCGTAATAAGCGACGATAATTAGAAGAAAACTGTATGAATGTTTGACCTAAGATAATTAGAAAGTTTGCAGGCTTGGCAGCAGGAATCAGCAGTGGGATAATGAATCATAAAATGGTTCATTACTGCGCTCAGGGAACACTCTCAATCTCAATAAACGGACATGGGGCCTAGCAGACAAATCAAACCAGGACGCATACACCGCCTCATTTAGCTGCTGAAAGGATCACAATAAAAAAAGGAGTTTTTTTTTTTTTTTTTTGCTCTAAATGGTTGCTATTATTAAAGTGTCTCTTCTCTTTCACTCCCCTCTCACCCCTTCTCTTTCGACTTTTCCACCTATCTCTGCCTTTCTCTCAGTCCATCTGCAAGGACACCCATTTTGATGTGACCGGCAATTTGAGCTTCATTTGTTCAGTACATTAACAATGTGTACAAATCAAAGCAAGCTACTCCAACAACATAAAGCACCAGCGCTAATAAACAACACTTGAGAATTTCACTGTTGAACATTACACTGTACTCCATTCTTCCTACAGTTGTCTCTTCTCTGCCTTTTCCTCTGGCCTCCGCCCCCTGAGGAGCAAGTGCTGAGTCTACCCACTCACTCTGCTTCTCTTCTGCTAATCCTGTACCCACAGATGCACTGAGGATCCAGACCTCTCTAGACCCAGAGGACAACAATCCGCCCACGTTGGTTTCCTCAGACATCCTCTCCAAGGCACCCTGCAGGCTCCCACTGAAGGGACCAAGAGCAGAACACCTCACACAGATAATAATCCACTCTCACCATCTCTGTAAAGCTGCTGCAGCTCCCATGACATGAGCCTGAAGTACATTTCTGGAAGATGAGTTCGTTAAAACAGCGCTCCACTGATTCAGCACTTGAATCACATTGTTATAAAAGTTTTATAAATGGATAAAGACTGATCTAACTAAAACCAAAGATACCGCCACACACTCTCCCTCCTTGTGCCCACGTTACCCACCATGCAACTTGACCACTGACAGTTTGATCAGAGTTTTAAATGTGTTCTGACAGAGGTGGCTAATGTGACCTTAAAGGGATAGATCAACATTTTGACAATGCAGAGACTGCTTGCCGAAAAACTGCTCTCAACAGGAACGTGCATCAACTCTGTCTCGTAATGTTGTGTTATTATCTCATAGCGTGGTGAATGTGCAGGTCACAACTTGTCCACCAGAGCGTTTTGGAGTTGTTAGATTGTGTATTTGATGAGTTTGATGAGGGAAACCAAGAAATCCCATTAGCCTCCATAGCGTAGCTCTGAGCAGCTTGCGGCTCTGCTCCGCTGTTCTAAAAATAGCTTGCACTGACAATTAAAGGTAACAAACCTACTGCTAAAACTATAGGGATTATGGCAATGGGCCAATTTTTCAAAATGTTGAACTATCCCTTTAAACAGGACCTATTATGGAAATATCACTTTGTGAAGGTTCTTTGTGTTTGGCTTGCCCCCCGGTCCACAAAATGCGAGAATTGACAAAAAATCTGTAATGTTCAGGCTCCCTAGGTTGAAATCCACACGGTTTTATGAGCTGTTCTCTCAGTTGTCTTCCAGTGATGTAACTAGTTTTCTAATTTGCATAATCCCACCCCTACCTGGTACCAGTGGAAGGGGCGGGGTGAGCAGTGGTTCATTTGCATTTAAAGGGACAGGCACTGAAACCAGCCGTTCTGAACAGCGCTGTTTTGAGAGGATGAAAAGAGCTGTGATGTTTGATCCTTGGGGTATTTTGACCAAAGCATGTCACAGACATGTCTTTAAGACACCTGGGAACTATTTTAATTTGTGGAAAAGGGGCATAATATGCCTCCTTTAGCCTTTAGGTGTCTACTCAGCTCACTGCTCCTTAACTCCACACACACTGATTTCTTCATTTTCAGATGTACAGTCTTCAGACACAACAGAGTCGACTTAAGTGAGGCAGTTATCAAATTTTGTGCAGTCCCTTCTGGAGCCATAAAAGGCTTTCTACTATTTTATACACATAATACATGCAGTTGTACTTCACAAGACCTGTAAACAGACTTTGATGTGTAAAATCTGTGGAGTTCCCCCTTTAACATACACATTGCTCATTCAACATCTCAAAATTGATGTTTCTCATTTCGATATTTGTACTCTGGAACATTTGGCGTGGTAACGTCTGTGGAGGTGTCTTTAGGAGTTACTGTACATTTGGCCGGCGACATGGTTTTCAACACTGCTTATTTATCGTCAACCACTAAAACACAGCACACGCGTTCACAACGGAGTTGGCACAGCGTCTGCAGTTGGCAATCTCAGCACAGCAGACCGCGCAATGGGAGCTAACTAAACAACATCAACAGTAAACATTTTCCACAGAACAGAAGTGACAAAAAAAAAAAAAACTAATTCCATGCACTGTACCACTCTGCTCCTCTGGTCTCCACCAGGCTCAATCAAGAGGCCTTTATTCTCTGACTCATATCTTCAGAGAGGGGAACCAAGACTGGCACAAAATGGCTCCGGGAACAATGTACAAGCCTGATTGCTCTATTGTGAGTTAGCTGTGGCCTTTGACATCTCCTTCTGAACCAAGAGTGTCTAATTCAGACAAGATTTGTCTGGAGACACAGCTGGAGGGCATTGTTACAGACAGGTGCCATACACAGCCTGTTCAACAAAGACGGCAAAGAGCTAGACAATAACAGACGGGAAAAAATTGCCACTGCGAAAATGGCTGTCCGTCTGCACATGTTCTGGGTTTTGAGTCTTTAAAGCGGCAGGCAGAGAGCGTCCAAAAGGTTAGAGGTGGGTAACAGAAGGGACATGCCAAGCAAAATCAGAGTCCCGGAAGGTACATGTGTTCCCTTTTGTCCGTTTGGCAGCTGCGGACTAAGAGGAGGGTGTTACTGTAGATTCACAGGGCAGAGCCGTGCCAGGCAGGAAGGGCAGGGTCCATGAGCGAGCAAGCCTATGACCATGCAGAGAAATAAAAAATAAATAAAGAATAAAAAAAAAAAACACTACAAATCTGGTGTGAGAGTCTGTCATGTAAAATCATGTTAGTGTGCTTAAATGCTGGGTGATATCAGAATGGAGAGACTGAGCTAACGTAGTGAGAGAGAGAGGGGAGAGGTCAAGTCAAAACAAAAGACATCTCTCCATGACCCAGAGGTATCTATGGGAACCAGGAGGGGGGCATCTTGCTACATGCATGATACCGGTGACGGTAGAGGCAACAGTCCTTCCTGTGACTACTGTAATCTGATGATCTGACCTGCGGACAAACAATATCCCAGAATCCACTGATATAAATATTGCCAACAGGGTGCAGGTTATAGACTGAAATACTACGTTTTTTTGTTTTGTTTTCACCCTGCAAATGTGAATATACAGTATGTGCACTTTAAAGGAGACATATTATTTTCCACAAATTAAAATAGTTCCCAGGTGTCTTAAAGACATGTCTGTGACATGCTTTGGTCAAAATACCCCAAGGATCAAACATCACAGCTCTTTTCATCCTCTCAAAACAGCCCTGTTCAGAATGGCTGGTTTCAGTGCCTGTCCCTTTAAATGCAAATGAACCACTGCTTGCCCCACCCCCTTCTACTGGCCCCAGGTAGGGGTGAGGTTAAGCAAATTCGAAAGCTAGTTACATCACTGGAAGACAACTGAGGGAACAGCTCATAAAATCACATGGATTTCAACCTAGAGAGTCTGCATATTACAGATTTTTTTGTCAATTCTCGCATTTTGGGGGCCTGAAGGCAAGACAAACACCCAAATATACAGTATGTTAAAGAGCCTTCAGAAAGTGATATACTGTATCTATAATATGTCCCCTTTAAAGACCCTGTAAAAGCATTTACATATAACAGAATAAAAAATTGTTGTGTGTCAAACTGTTGTATATTATTTAAATGAGGGCATTTCATTTATTACAAATATTTCAAAAATCCTTCTCTCATCCTGCTGTAAAATGTTTAAGTATTTTTTGATGACTCATCTTACACTAACACATATATTCATCCAATCAAATTTGATGTGGGCCAACCCGTAAATTTCTCCTATTACAGAAAATTGCACTTAAGCATTACACATGAGGATGGAGCAACATCATTGGCTCTTAGGTTTCTTTTTAGATATCAGTTCCCTGAACACATTTCCATACCAGCGCGGCTGAGGTCTGGTGAATGGACTTCTCCTCCACACTCTGCAGTAGTAGGATCTAACAACACAGGTGAAGGAGCTCACTATACTTACTGTTCGCAATCCAGTTAAATCCTTGAATTATATGATAACATCTCTCCGGGGATGATACTTCCTCAATGAATTCTGTTTCAGTCGGAGATATGTTACACTGCATTAGATAAAGATGCTCTAGCTACTGGTTCACTGGCCTTTCATGTAAATTCAGCTTTTCGTCTTCATGACCATATCAGTGCCTTCTACATTTAAAAAAAAAAAAGTTATCCTCTGTGTGGTTATTCATTTCTCTTTGTGTACACCGTAATAGTGTTTGATTTAGCGCACACATTCGACTGTTAATGGTCTAAATTGCTGGATCTCATGTAGTGCCATTCACCACAACACAAACAAAGACAAAAACCTCTGGTGTACTCACAGCCTTTGTAGATGTCTGTAGGAATCTGGACTGCACTGGAGGAGTAGTTGACCTTGTTTTTAAAGTTGGGATCATCAACAAACTCCAGCTCCAAAGAGGTCGTAGTCTCCAGTGGGCTCTCCTCCTCTCCATCCTCCGTCTGCACACACATTCACAAACACCCACACGCACGCACGCACACGCACAGTCACACGCAAATCTGGGTGAGCATACAAATAAAAACGAGTGGATAGAAAAACGAGGAAAACATGCAAATATAGCACAGCATTCTGTCATTTCCCATATTGTGGCTTAACAGCCCCCCATCTGTGGCTCGGGTACATACAGTATATCATCTTGCTTTCTCTCTCACATGGAAAAGTCACACAGAATTGGGATAGTATTACGCACAAAAGTAGTAATTATTCCGCCTATTGTCTGCCTTCGGATGCAGGCGCTTCTATTCTCTGTGTCTCATCAGAGAACAGCAGCAGGTATCGGAGCAGACACCAAACAGAGATGCTCATTAGTCCCAGAGTTGACGATCACACACATGAGGTGCCGTACAAATTAACCCCAACGATAACTAGCAACCAACACCACTTAATCACTGTTTAGTCTCCCACACATTCCAATGATAGCAGGTTTTATAACAGACCGTCTTGCTTGCTATTGTTGAAATAAAACAAATATTTAAAAACGTGCCAATAGTGAATATTTCTAAAAATGTGTTGTTGTATTTTTTTTCTCCATGATCTCAGTGTTGCCATTGTACTCTGTGAGAAAGCCTGACACATATATTACATTAGAAAGTGTCAGATATGAAAGAAAGCCACAAGATAAAAAGGCAAAACTGACATTTAAGCTTTCCATCTTGATAAGTTATCAATAGAGTGCAATCTGTGTCTGTTCCCACAGGAGGAAGTGATTGTGGGATGTGGGGAAAAGATAGAACTCCACTCCCCGGCTCAGTTTATTAGCTTATTGCTGATCTGATTGCAGTGTGTGCATGCTTGGAGCGGTCACTGAAAAACCCTCTTTGCTACAACCTCAGATACTGGTGCATACCCCAAGTGACCTGGTCACATTTACACAAGAATTTTCAAACATTTAAATGATTACGTTTGTCAAATAAATGGCCTTTTGTTGAATCACCACTATTTAATTAATATGCGCCCAGGCTCTTTGATCCACTGCCATGGAGAAGTAGCCCTCAGCACAGTCTGGCATCATGCTTCTATCATTCTTCCTTTATTAGTCACCCTTCATTAGCTTCATTCACTGAATATTTGTTAAACAAAATTCATATCTGGTGATTTCTCATGCGTCCTGTCTGCGGAAAAGCAAAATCTGACTTCAAAATAAATCTTTTGAGTGTAGCAAATGCGCGCCTTCCACGCAAACTTCTCATATTAATAAAGCAGCATGGGTTAACTGGATCTGACATGATAAAAACGGTTTGTTTTTTGTTTGTTTTCTTTGAGAAATTAAATCAAAACCCCATGTCCATGGCAGAAATTGATTGATGGGCCTATTAAAATGCAATTACAAGCTGTTGGTGGGATGAGCCAGCAGATAGTTGTGTTCAAGTCCCGTTGAAAGTCAACGTAAGAAACAAGTCAGTGCTGTGACAGAGACCTACTCATGAGAAATCTCTCATTTCTGCAGCTCTTATAGCATAAAAGTGCAGGAGAGATGTCCGGATGGATGAACATGTTGTCATGGAGACACCTGACATTCAGCACGTGAATTATTTCTTAAACTATTCCAACGACTCCAACTATTATACGAGGTGGTATGAGTTATAGTTAATATTCAGCAAAAGCAGCTGCCAATATTAAATCTAGGAAGATTTTACAAACAACAAAAGTTTATTATTTTAAAGGGATAGTTCAACATTTTGGCAAATTGGCCCATTGCCATAATCCCTATAGTTTTAGGAGTAGGTTTGTTACCTTTAATTGTCGGTGCAAGCTATTTTTAGAACGGTGGAGTCCGCTTTCGTGGACAAGTTGTGACCTGCACATTCACCACGCTATGAAACTCTCTGCATCTGTCTCTGCATTTGCCTCGAAAACAACTCTGTCTCGTAACATTCTGTTATTATCTCATAGCGTGGTGAATGTGCAGGTCACAACTTGTCCACAAGAGCGTTTTGGAGTTGTTGGATTGTGTATTTGATGAGTTTGATGAGGAAAACCAAGAAATTCCATGAGCCTCCGTAGCATAGCTCTGAGCAGCTTGCGGCTCTGCTCCACTGTTCTACATTGCACCGACAATTAAAGGTAACAAACCTACTCCTAAAACTATATAGAGATTATGGCAATGCTAAAATGTTGAACTATCCCTTTAAGGGGGAGAGATGAATATTTCTACTCAAAGTTTTAAAAAAATAACGGGAGCAGGACTGACAGTAAATGTAACAATGACCAATCTTGTTAAAAAATACTGACAAACTTTTTTACAATGGGCTCATCATCAGTTCAGATGAATGAGAGCCAAGATCTTGTCTACCTGATGTTACTTTTATTGGAAACGGTCATTACAGGCGGGACGTTTATAGAAATGATTGGTTTTAATTAGTTTTAGTCTGGGGGAGCCTGATGGGACAAGCCTGGCCGCCTCCTGTTTTTAGTCTCCACCTCTGGGACCTGACCTGAAGCTGCAGTCTGCTGCAGTCCTCTCGTCACACTCCTTCAACGTGGAGGTTTCACTTGTTTGTGATTCATATAGCTGTGGCAGGTACACCGAGCTCCCAGGCCCTGGATTAATGTTGGTTTAGAGCAGATTTGTTGACACAGTAAAGGGCCTGAGATTCCACAGAATGACTATCCATTAATATTAAACCTGATTAGGTAAGGGATGCTGGCTTTTCAACTGTGAGGTTTAGGTGTTTGTTTATCACTCAGTCTGACACTAATTCTGTCAATGTCGGGCAGGGAGGCACTTTTTTTTCTCCCCTCTCCCTTTTCTTCAGAAGAGCCCAATCATAATTAACCAAAGCAGCGTCTAATTAGGAGCGGAATAAATCCACGCAGGAAAGACTGATTGGTTCATTTTCTTCAACCATCCACCACCTGTTTTGCTCGATTCATTACCCAATTTGTTAATTTTAACTCCCCGTTCTCAAGGTTTAATTAAAGGCTGAAGAGGCCAGAGATGACATTTTGAAGATTCTTTAATTCCTGCCTTCAGCCAACCAGGGCTAACCTGAGACGTGTCACTTATGACCCTGTGTGTGCATGCGTCTCTCTGTGTGTGTGTGCGTTTACTTGAAAGAGTGCAGGAATATAGACCATCTCTTTTAAAAAGCAAGGATTCCTACTTTGCTTATAAGATGTTGAATATACACAAATATACAGAGAGAGATGACATATTTTATATTTTGACGTAGAAGTAGAACAATCAGAGTTGTAATCATGTATTTGACGGTTGTTGTCCTCAAAAGTAAATTACAACCTACATGACCGGCAATATTCTTGTACCAGACAGATAAAACTATTGCAGTCAAAGTGGGATCAAGCAGACAAAAGCATGTTTGCATTTCCACGCAGGATGCTTTCTCTGCTCTCTGTCGAAGCGCACCTTATAATCTCTTATGGGGGACGAGATGTGTGTGGGGTGGGGGGTTGATCTTCTGTCTGTCTGTTTTTGCAGAAATAAATGCATTTGAGCCGGCGGTCAATAAGACACGATAGAAATACCAGAACAGTCAGAGAACCTAAAAGAATGTATTTGCATATTCCCTGAAAGTGCCAAACAAAATGCTGCAATCAATATCACACAGGCTTTGGCATTCAAGCAGATTTGACTTTTAAATTATCACAATTTTTACTTTTTGTATCAAGGGTACAGTGACAAGTGGAGACATTAAGAGGGTATAGAGGACAGGATAGGGAACAGATGAGGCAAAGTCTGGATAAGAGAACGTACCAATCACTTACCTTTCGTAAAAAAAGAAATTCTCATCATTTCTCCCAAATAGTAAAAGAATTGACTCCGGTGATAGCGTCGTAATTGAAATGGGTCATCATGGGAGGAACCGAGATTCAGACAGGGGAGTACTGGTGGGCTACTGTTGGGGTTGTAGGGATGAGGAATGACCTCTGCCTGACCTCCGCCACTGTCTTTGGGAGGTGGTGGGGCTTGGTAGAGTGGGGGTCAGGGGGCGTGTCACCGGCTCGGCCTTGGTGTGCCATGTTAATGATGACCGATGTTCTCCAATTAGATGTGCTGACAGGCCCTAAAGCGCTGTGTCATTAATCACGGGAGTGGTGTGCACAAAGAGAAAATCACACCGTGATTTATTGCTCCTCCGCCTCCCTTTCTCACTCTCTTCCCCTCTCTATCTCACTCTCTTCCCATCTTTTTGTGCTTTGGTGATCTAGGGGGGTTTCTTACACTCCTCTGTGAAACTTAATCAATCAGCGGGCGTTGGCTCCGAGTGTGACCTATCCTCGGGAGGAAGTGGAGGTTGCGGCCAGAGAGGGGTGGCGTGGTGGAACCGGTGTCTTGCAGGGGGCATCTCAGGATGATACTGCCTTCCACCACCCTGCAGGCCTGTTTCCTCTGAATGTCATTCATCCTCCTCAGAATGAATCACATGACCCCCATTGGACAAAATTTTGAAGCAAACACCATAAATACATAAATATTTGTTCTGAGAATGAAGAACATTACTTTTTTAGTCAATGTAATTGTAATTGTAGAGAATTTTCTGGAAAAAAGTGGTAAGGTTTAAAAAAAAAAAAAAAAAAAATTAGTTAAAGGGATAGTTCACTCAAAATTCAAATTTCACTCATTATCTACTCACCCTCATGTCAACTAAGAGCTGTGAGAATTTTCAGAGTCTTCCATGCCTTCTCTGAGTTACGGTGGGGTCCGTGCAGCAGTATTTGTCCATATAATGGTTGTGAATGGATACCAACTTTCTTCGTCCAAATGACACACCAAAAAACATCCAAATACCTCCACACAGCTCGTCTGAAATGTCCCTCTTGTATTGAAGCCCCGACATGAGAAATTGTTCCGAAAAAAATTGAATAAGTCTATATTTTAAGCTTGTTTGTAGCGGAAGCTCCCAGTGTCTCAGTTCACTGCTCTTCCTGTGTCACCGGCGGAACAATTTCTCATGTCGGGGCTTCAATACAAGAGGGACATTTCAGACGAGCTGTGTGGAGGTATTTGGATGTTTTTTGGTGTGTCATTTGGACGAAGAAAGTTGGTATCCATTCACAACCATTATATGGACAAATACTGCTGCACGGACCCCCCCCCCCCCGTAACTCAGAGAAGGCACGGAAGACTCTGAAAATTCTCACAGCTCTTAGTCGACATGAGGGTGAGTAGATTTTTTCAAAATTCTCGAAAAAAAAGTGGTAAAATTTTAAGAAAAAGACGCCTGGGGGTCCCGGACCCCACTTTTAGAAATTGCATTATACAGATTGAAGTCCTGGTATAGGAGCACAGAATGGCTTGTGTGGTGTGTGTGTGTGTGTGTGGTGGCCTGATGGACACAGAGGTCTGACAACCCTGAAGCTGAGGTCCGCGGTCGACACGGCCAGGGGTCCGGGGGGAGGAAGGAGGAGAGAGGAGAGAAACTCTGGTGATCAGACCGGCGGAGGAGGACAGCTGAAGTCACTGTCACATGCACGTCGGTCTTCTCCTGCTCTGTCACACTAACTCACCATAAAGCAGTGTCACCTCGCTAACACACACAGACAGCCCAGGGGCCTGTGACCGGAGGCGGGGGAGGAGGGGGCATCAACACCGAGGAGGCCAGGAGGAGGAGGAGGAGGGGTGGGGTGGGGTTGCAGGAAAGAGTGGCAGGGATTGGGGGGTGGGGGGGTAGGATTCGGAGGGTTTAAGGCAGGCAGACGGGGTGGAGGGGGGTGGGGGGGTGGGGGGGTGGGAAGCAGTCCGTACTGTACTCACATAGTCTGAATCCGCTTTGGAATCGTAGTATGAAATGGCATTCTCCTGTGCAGAAAAGAAAAGTGAAAAGAGAAGTGATGAGAGAAGATATAGCTGCGCCTTTAACAGCCCCCCGACTCTTGGCGGTGGGAAGCTAGAGAAAGTCATGGTTATATTCCATCACACCGTTCAGCATGAGAATATAATCAGCATCACAGAACACAGGAGGAGTAGTGTGATGTGGAATGACAGTCATGAAAAAGGCGAGCAGATAGCCGTAGAGATACTGAGGGATGTGACGCATCTGTGGCGATGCCGTCGTTAATAGGATGCGATGTATGTATGCGGCGCATGTTCGAACTCGTGTTGAAAAACACCGTCGGAACATTCCCATGTGTCAGAGAGATGTGTGTTTATGTGGCGTTATGAGCTCAGATGTAACATGGAGTAGAAGAGGTTTGCGGCGAGAGAAGAATAAACTCAAAATATCACTCTCTCTGGGACTCTTATCAACCGCAGCTGGGTGTGTTTTCTCGCCTCGCGCAGGAGGAGAGAAAGAGGAAAAGAAAAAGAGGAAGAAAGAGAATGTAAATTTATGCCATTGTGTTCTCCAATTTTGCTCTAATTGCTGACAAAATCTTCCAGTTAGCAGCTGAAGCCCCTCACCACCAACCTGCCGGTCTCTACCCCAGACCCAGGCTGGTAGCCGCCGGTCGTCCTGCTCTCCTTTCAACTGGCCGTCCTTATCTGGCGAGTAGGCAGGTGTGAGGGCGGGCGGGGGCGTGTGGAGCGAGGCAGCGTCCGTGGGGTCCTGCCTCATTGTCATGAGGAAGGGCTGGTGGCTCTCAGGGGCGCCGTGGCGACCGACGGGCCCTCACTGGAAGAGCTGTGGTCATGGTCTGTCCTGAGGTACAGTGGCTCTTACACACCGCCGTACTCAGCTCGCTGCTTCTCTGTCAATATCTGTTTTGTTTGCTTTTGTCTGTTTTCATCTCTCTCCTGTTGCCACAAACACAAGCTCCCTGCATTTGTGTGCAGGAAACACACACAAACACACACACACCTATATGCACAAGTATTTTCTTTCTCCGTCAGCCTCCCCGTCTTTCTCGCGGCTCCTTTTGGCGTGAGAGCCTCTCTGCATACCACTGCTGGCTTCCTGGCCGGCCTCCAGCGCTAATCTGAGAGTCAGCCATCAGCTCGGCTCGGTCCTTTACAAGCCACCAAAGAAACGCAGTATAATCACAACTCTCACTGACATGGAGCATGTGGCCGGCCGGCCGGCCTGGATGCAGCTTGTGTCTTTGGGAAAATGAGAGTGGACAAGATAGAGGAGGAGCACAATCTGTCCTCCCCACTCCAACACACCCTTGACACATCTCCTCAACTTACCAGCACTCCTTTTTCTCCTTCCTTCCTTCCTTTCCTTTCCTCCCTCCCTCCCCGGCTCTGTCAGAGAGATCAGGAGAGAGAGGGTGGAAGGAGAGGAGTCGAGTGAAGAGATCAGAGCGGGGCGTTCGGGGAGTACATTGGGTTAAGTTGGAGGGCTAGGATGGAGGCTGAGTTTGGGGTGATATGAAGGGATGAATTGAAAGGAGAGAGATGGGGTGGTGGTGGTGGTGGTGGTGGGTGCAGTGGGGAAAGAGCTGCCAGGGCTAAAAATAGCCCGTGCCTCTGCAGAGAGAGAAGAGAAAGAGAGGGAGAGAGGCTGTGGCAGAGCAACAGTGTTGTTGTGTCTGCCAGCAGGATTGATCTGGAGCCCAGTCCTGCTCAGACTGGTCCCTCGCTCCTAAAGAGTTTACTCTCACTACTGCCGCATTACAACTCATTATTCAGGATTGTTTTCTGTAAATAAACGCTTGGTTCTTTGCACCCGAGGGACAACGTCCGGCAGCTTTACTCAAACAAACAACACTAAAATATATATACACTACATAAAAAAACTGCTTTAGTTTGGGTTCTGACACTATAGCTCCCTTTGCTTACACTTGTTATTTTGTACATATCCCTCATAGTGGCTCTGTATTGCAAAAACATAATATACAGTTCAGTCATAAGAAAAAAGCCTGAATTAAAGGTCCAGTGTGTAATATTTGTCAAGGTTTATAGGCAAAATATACTACCAATAAATATATTAGTATAAGTGTATAATCACTATAAAATATATATCCGTTTGGTTTTCATAGCCTTATAATTCTTCGTTTATATATACATATAGCAAGGGTCTTGCTTAGAAAGAGCTGCCATGTTTGTACGGAATGAAAAATCCAGCCAAACAGAGAGCACGTTTCAAGAGTTTCAAGTCCATAAACAAACAATAGGATTATTTAATAGATAAATAATAGAATCAGAAAACTTGATGTCACTGTTTTCCCCTAATTTTACACACTGGACCTTTAATAAGTGGAAACACATGTACATTAATGCACAGGCTTCCATGCAGGGCAGACAAAAACATTATGGGAATCATCCATTTGGGCTATAATAGCCTAAGCCTTTGCAGTCAAAAGATCTCAAGTCGGTTGTAACTCCTGGCCACTGGTGCCCGACACCTTCCTAAGACAATTCATGTTGGCTTTTCCTTCTATTTGTCACATATCAGTACTGCTAATGTCATTGGTATCATGTCGGTTTGCACAGCTGGACAGCTGTGTTTACCTTCCTGCACTGTCACCCGGTGCACATCACTCCTGCTCAACCTGCACTGTGTTCATACAGAATCTAACACTTACAATAAAGTCAGTACAGGCAGCATTAGCAGAAGTATTATAGATGTCATACCACTCCTAGTCTACATATCTAACATTACTAAGCAATATATTCCCATTTAATAAATGGATTATAGCAGATTATAGAGCGCCAAAGCGGAAGCAGGAAGTAACGCTCGCCATGGGACGTCAATACAGAAAAAATCTCCATGAATGGGTGTCAAAATGTTACTTCGTGATCCAATTGAATTGTGTCTATTTAAGACATCTCGTTTCATGCCAAAAAATCAGCAGTTTGTCGTAAAACAGCAACAGAAGAATTTATTTTGTGTGAAGACTGCTCTATGGACTACAGTACAAGATCAGGTGTCCCACAAAAGATACGTCATCAACACCATCAGCAGACATGGTGTGTGACGTCACCTGCGCGACCTGTAGTCTTTCTGGTTACGGATTTTCGGAATTTTATTTTATAATAGTTTCACAGCTGCTGATTTTTTGGCATGAAATGCAATGTTTTAAATAGGTAGAGTTCATATATTTTTCTCATGACAGAATTCAATTGGATCACGAAATACAATTTTGAGTCTTGTTTACAGTATTTACATGGAGATTTTTTCTGAATTGAGGTCCCATGGCGAGCGTTACTTCCTGCTTCCGCTTAGGCTCTCTATAATAAAGTTGTAAACAGATATTTAAAGAGTTTCAGTGATTGAATTGAGTTATTTATCTGTTGATACATGATCTTTGTAGTTGTTGTTGAATACATTAATAAAGACTTACAACTGTTCAAACCTATAATTATGTCTTTGTAAACACTTGGACTTTAACTCAGTTTGCAGGAGCTTATTGGAATAAAGTTGTTGCCTTTGTGGTATGATGACAATACAACTTCTACATAATTACATCACTACACCTGCTGATGAACACACCATCCTCCAAACACACAGTTGTGTGTGGACAAGTCCGGGGCCACCGTGACCCTCTGAGCCCCCCCCCCCCCCCCCCCCCCCCCCCCTCCCCCGGGGGTTGCGCGGCCATCTGCTGTGGCCGGTCACAGGTCTCTACGGGCTCAGGGTTAAACACACATCTGATACAACACCATGCCAGCAATTATCCCACACTCATCTCTCCTAAGACCCCGGTGGACCCGCATACAAACACACACATCACACACAAATACATAAGCACCCCATGCTTCCAAACACGTGCACACCTCTGAATACACATACAGTGCGTGTGCCACAACAGATGCGCACACTGAAACACACAAGGTCTGAGAAATTCCCACTGACACAAAGTGCTATCAGTAAATTAAATCTTCTTAAATCATGCTGAGTGGACCAACAAATTCCAAACGGGAGACAAACACTGAGGTCAGGTGATGATCTCCAGCCCCTCCCTTACATCAGTCTTCCTCTGCCCCCCCTCCTCCCCTTTCCTCACCCTTATCTCGATCTGCTTCCTCTCTCCTCCTCCTCCTCCTCCTGCCTACCCTGTCTTATCTTCATCTTTCCCAATCTCTCTATCCTCAATACCAGCCTCCCTCTCGCCAATTTCAGATTTCAGCAAAAGCAACGGCGCGTAGGTTAGATGCTTACTGTTGCTATAGAAACCGCCCCTCTGCTCTAGATTACAATGTGACTTTGTCTCCTCGCCAGGGCTACAATGTCTGCTGTTTTTTTTTGTTATGTGGGACCAGATGCAGGCCTGCCTATCTTTTTGTTTGTCTCAACGCCTGTCAGTCTCTCTCCACCTCGGACTACGAGGTTGTTCTTCTGCCAGCGCGTTTCATCTCACTGCTGCAGTATGTGCATGTTACCTTCATGTTGTCCTATTTGCTTGCAGTTACACGTTTAAACAAGTGAATGTCAGAGCCTTTTAAAACCTCAAAATTTCATCATATGCTAAGAGAGACCTTGAGAGATGATTTATCCTGGAAAATGCGGAATAACAATGCGCCTGAAAAATGACTTGTACATACCAAAGGCTGTCACATGGAGGGCTACATGTTATGACTGAGTGCAGTCGTCGGAACTAAATCTTTTGAATTTGAATCCGTGAGCTCTCTCAACGGGCTGGCTGAGACAGGTTGACATTTGAGCGTGAGACAAGCGCTCCATCATGGGTGGGGACAGATTACAGTCATATTCATATCTCCTCTGGACACCTGCTAATGATTTTATAATTACAGAACACACTCTGTGCCTCTGCTGTGCCCTGGGGTGTGCACACAAGCATGCAGAAACACACACACATGCACACACACCGCACCTCTCTCCTGGCCCCCGATAGTCTCGCAATCATTCCTAGCACCAGTTTCCCTAATGGAAGCTGACATTATATCAAACACAATAAAGGATTTCATTTACTGCTCTTCATTAACCCACGCACATCAGCCCATAAGGTACAAACCAACACACACACACTTGGAAATGCAACTAGAATGAAGAACTAGTTTTCCTGCCTCGTGTTAGTTTGCTTCTTCCAACCAGTCAGGCTGCAGTTTACTTAGATGTCCAGACTCACACCATATGTAGTGAAGTGTGTCCTTCTGTATGCACATGTAAGGGAAGACTATTAAGTGTGTTTTATCCTAACCTGCAGATCAGTTTTTGAGTTTGGGCCTAAAACATTTTTTGTGAGGTCACAGTGACATTGACCTTTGACGGCCAAAATCTAAACAATTTATCCATGAGTCCAAGTGAGTGTTTGTGTTGCATTTGAAGAGATAATGTTAAGGCGTTCCTGAGATATTAAAGGTGTTAGCTACAAGTTTAATTCCTCCCGGCCAGTAGGTGTCACACTCACACTTGCCCGCTCTCGCTCCAACCTTCAATTACTGGTTGCCAGGTTGGCCTATGGGGAGCGGCTAGTAGCTAAAGCTAAGCTAACGCTAACCGTATTTTACAAGCAGCAGCTCCGTTGTTGACAGCAGACTGGAAACACATCTGAATCATTTCACACTAACTCACCTGCAGACGAACCCGACAAACCCACAGCATCACGCCTGCACCGGAAACGTTACAGTACCGGCTAACCGTTAGTTAGAATTAGCATTAGCACAAGCACAATGCCATTTTCTCCACAGAGCTATCAGGATCTGGCCCCTGAGCTCCGCCTCACGTGACGTCAACGTAGCCTACTAATACTGTTGGCGCAGCGGAGATGTTGCCAACGTAACCAGATGTAAATATTTATATATTTTGGACCCGTCAAATTTTATTCATAAAACAATTATTTCTATAGGCCTACTATACTTTTTTTTTCAGTAAAAGGAATACTTTTATTCTGTACCCCTCTAGACGTTCTGTGGATGTTTTTTTTTTGTTTTTTTTTTAATCGTTTTGATGAAAAAGTTGTAGCTATAACCTTTAAGTTATGTATGTAGTCCTATTATATGTAAGGAAGGAAGAACAACCTGAAAACACAACACACAAAACCTCCAGCTGCTTTGTTGGCACAAACAGCTAAACAACTGAACAATGTCATTTATCTGCAGAGAAGGGCTGCTTATGTAAAGTTTGAAGTAAATCTACTAAATAAATTCTAACTCCTTTTCTTATCTCCTCCATTTCAGTCACTCTTCTTGTCTCTACCTGTCTCTCAGTCGATGTCCTTATTTCCACAGAGTCCCGGTATCCCATCTCTGGATGTCAAACAGTATGAACTCTAGACACAGGGACTAGATAAACACTGGGCTGTATTAGCTGGTGACACCTCTCCTATGAGCAAGGGGAACGCAATTCCCCAAACTGAGTGAGCACACACGGCACACAGGTGTGTTTGGTAAGAAATGACTGACGGCTAATTTCTTCTGCAGGATTAAATGTAAAGGAAATACATACACAAGGGCCTTCATACTAAGAAGGAGAATTAAATCGACCTATACCATGAAGAGCTCATTTGTTCGGCTCATTTGCTTTAGTTCATATGGCCCACAGGTTTGCACAGAGGTGAAAAGGTGAGCTAATGAAATATGATTTTCAAACAGTGTTGAATTAATCATAGACATGTAGAAATTTGTCAGAGATCTAAAAGCCCTTTAACCACTTTGATGTAGAATTGCAGAGGTGGCCTGTGAATAAAATATGAAACCTTGTTCGGTGGTGGTGCAGTTTTGATTCAGGGGATGTTAAATCCCTGGTGGGTGCAGGCCCACTGCTTATTCAACCAAATGGGAGGAACCACAGTGTGTGGACAAAAATCTTCTTCCTTGTACCACATAATATGTTCACTCTTTCTGAGAGTGGTCTTAATATTTAGACTTATCATCAGCAGTCACTTAAAAGGCTGCAGTCTGTGATGTTGTTGAACTGTACAGTGTTTTACTAGGAGATATTACGCCCACTGTATCCACATCAGTGAGGTGGATAAACACTGAAATGCAATTTTGTGTTAAATCAAATTGAAAATAAGCATAAAGTTGAATAAACATCTCTCTAAATCGGTGTCTAAAACTAAAACTAAACATCATAATATTCATGAATTACATGGCTGTACTTTCAGCTAGACATGTCAAAACACTATTTCTAAAAACCTAAATTTAACTTTTAAAACTATTTAAATCTACTGCAGTTTATCATGAACTCCATAATCATTTTTGCAATGAAATACCAGCAAGAATAGATGATTACTGGTTCAACTCAAGAAATTAATCTTGGTTTAATGCAATATAAGTACAGATACAGAAAAATCTGAAAGAGGAAAAGTGAACTCCCCACAACAAGTGCAACACATTTCATACTCATGTAATAATTAAAACCTTTTTAGTATTTATTTTTGTAGAAGTTGTTGCAGGTGATTCTTGTGTTGTTCTACATCTAGATCTAATTGGGTCCAACCTCCGTCAAACTCTTAAACCATGCTGCTTGAGGCCAAAGATTGTGCAGTAATTTCTTATTGTGGTGGGTTTTAGTATGTGTTCTTTCCACTGGTGTGTGAATGTGTTATGTGTAATGTTATAGGATATGTGCAATGCTGTTATGGAATTGTTGTTGTGATGGTGTGGCTGGTGGTGATGTCTTGTTGGTTGTCGTTGTTGCTGTCAAGGCATTTATGGTGCAGTTACTGAGTATAAGACAAATTTCCCTAAGAGGGACATTGATGAAGTTTATCGTATCGTATCGTATCGTATCGTATCGTATCGTATCGCATCGTATCGTATCGTATCGTATCGTATCGTATCGTATCTAAAGTCTTCATTTCCTTGTGTGTGCCTATAGTGGAAGAAGCCATTTGTTTTGCTGTCACATCACTTTCCAAATAAATGCAGACATGCTGTTTGAGGTGTCTGGTCTGAAAAATGCGGCTGTTGTCTTAGCCACTGAAGGTTACAAAAAAAAGTGCCTCTTTATAATGTCAAGTCAATAAAGAGTCAACCAGCAAACTGGAAATTAAACTGTTGGCCTGGAAGAAAGAGAGAGGGAGCGAGAGAAAGAGAGAGGGAGGGAGGGAAGGAGAGACCTACTGGGCTGGAGTGAAACTCAGATAAAGGAGTGCATGACGGAGGCCTTGGGCGGGGCTGCCTCCCTCTCCCTCGCTCTCTCATTGGCATGCTCCGCATCTCCAGGCTTTTAAGCGATTAGGGAGCTGCTGAGACCATGGCGTCCAAGCATAGCTCCATGCAGATGTTCATTTGTATGCCAATAAACAAATGTGCCCCCAGATTAAAGCTCCAATACACAGTGCAAATTCAGCAAAGTGAATGACATTCTCCATGCACATCTCATCAATGTCTTGCTCCTCTTCAGACAGAGCACCATGCCCCCTCCTAACTACACACTCACTTCAAAGACTCTCGCAAAGATAGGCAGCGAAAAAACCAGGAGATAGAGGACGGAGAGAGGGAGGGAGCGCAGCTGAGGATGAGAGACGTCTTGATTTATAGGAAATTAAAAATGCGTAATTTAAAAAATATTAAGGTTACGTATTCCATGGTTATATTTCATGCCCCCAATTTTTGACTATGAATTTGCAATTTGCGCTCTTTAGAATCTCTCTTTGTAAACATCCTGCAGGTCATAAAATCCTATTTTTTTTTCTTGTCCATCTCTGCTGTGCTGTCTCTTTTCTTTCAGAGCCTGACACTTCCCCTTGGTAAAAGCGGGTTAAATCAGTCTGTGAATATTCCAGTCCTGCGATAAGGAAAGACGGCTTTGTCCTGCTGCACTCTGGGTAATGCTGCTCTCCATTGTTGGCTGACAGGGCTCCATTGAGGAGCAGGTTTTAATGCTGATAGCATCACCACACTGCGTGGACACAGCACCAGATAAAACGCCTATCCAACATGACACATGCATGCCAATACCTCCCGAACAAGCCCCCAATCTGATCATCAGAGAGGAAGCAGGAGAGAGGTGCTGTAACGCCAAATAAAGACAAATAAGATAAACAGGCCGCGCCGATATTAACACTATCATTGGATTCCAGAGGGATTTGATACAGCACATGCAGTTATCCATGTCGTCTAACGTGTTTTTGTTTTTTTAATACCATCTGTACAGTAGCTGTGGTGGTGACCAATCACAAACAATCTGGCGCTCAGCCTGAGCCACTCCGTCCAATCACACCGTAGCTCCGTGTGACACCGGTGCTCCACTTATCTGAGCAAAATGTTTCTAGGATCTTTTTTTCCCCCCTTGGAGCGTTGAATACAGCTTTTCATTTTGCTGATGTTTTTCGGCCATTTTACCATTGTTAGTCCTTAGAGTCCTGAAAAGTCGCCACCCCTCCCCTCCTCACGGGGCTGACTGAGAGTGGCCAATCAACAATCAACGCCGGCCAAGGGAAACCTGTTATTTTCGACCCTGTAATCATTTCCATCAGATGCCTTGCTGTCCCTCACAATGATTTGAACATTCAAATGACAAAGGGGCGCCTGCTTTAAGATATCTGCAGACGGGCGCCAAGGACAGCAGGGACAGAATGCGCCGAGCAAACACTGCAGCCTCAGCAAGGCCCCTCTCCTCAGCCACACCTCGGAGGATTCGGCCTCATCATCGCACGGAAAAAACATCAGACAGGAAACGTACGGTCGTCCTGCACACAAGCCTTTTAACTGGGGCGAGAGGTGAAGCTTCCACACATGTTTAAAATGAATTGATTTAGTCTATAAATTGGCTAATAACTGTGAAAACTACCAATCACCAGAGACCGTGTGGATGTCTTCAAATTTGCCCAACCAGTGGTTTAAAACCAAATTCACTTTATTATTCATAAAAATCCTGTCATATCCTACTGAAACCTGCCAGTATTTGGTATTTTTTACATAATTACTGACAGAAACAATTCATCAATTATTACTATTGTTGTGTTCAGGGTTCCCTGGTGGGTTTCACATTTATACCATGAACAGTAGCATGACTATTTGAAGTCCATTTGGGGACTACAGTTATTGTTGCTGTCATGTTATTTCCCATCTCTCCAATTTTCTGTCAAGTCTTGACTCTCGGCTCTATAATCAAACAGAAGAAGAAAGAACTGTTTTCTATCAACAGTTGACTTCATCCCCAAATAATTTAAGCTCTAAGACAACATATGCCGATGCTGATACCAAAAAAAGAAGAAAATATTGTATTGAGTGCCATCAGTCTAGTTTTCTTTCTCTTTTCTGGACCCTGCTCTGACCAGAGGGAGAAAGAGGCAGCAGGTTTACCCTTTAAAAATAACATTTCATGGGTGTTGGCCATGTGTTGAAATGGGGAAAAATCGAGGTCTGCGGTGTGGCTCACTGGATTTCTCTGACTATTGATTCCCATTTCCTGTCAGCCAGAGGGATCGATCAGTGGGATTTAGACATGGGGGCCACTCTCTCAACCCTGCCTCCTGGCTAACACGCTGCATTACAGTTGGCCAAACTCCTACTGACTGAAGGCTTACCGACACACCTCAACGTTTTCTCTCCCTCTCTGTGTGTGTGTGTTCTTTTTATTGAAGCATTTCTCGTTACCTGCTTCCATTCTTTAGTGCCTCTTTCAGTCTGAGCCATCTTAGACTTCGCTATGTCTCCCTATACTTGAGTGTAGAACAGCATGGGTTTCTGAGAAGTCTCACTTGAAGCAGCAGCAAAACATTAAGGGTGAGATGTGGAGAAAAAAAACTATAGAAGGGGAGAGAAAGGAGTCGGAAAAGGGAGGAGGGAAAAAAAGCAAAGTACATTTTTCTACCTTGGAGAGCGCCACTTAAACAAATTACATCGGTCTGCAATCAAGGAGCTGAAATTACCAAACTGCTGGGTCACCACAGCAACCACAAGCCTGATCAAAGCTGTGAGGAGAGCAGCGGTTGATAGAAAGCGAGGGAAGGCAGAGCCAGAGGAGACAACAGTGTGGAGTTTAAGATGAAGTCTATATTGACATTATACGTACTGATCAATTATCTAATGTGGCTTGATCCAAGCATGGATCGCCTGCTTTGATTTCATTGGTGTGTGTGTGTATTTGCATCAATTATAGATGCATCTAAGTGGTGAGTGAAAGTAAAGCTCGGTCTTCTTTACCCACATCATCAGATTTGATAGGGAAAGAGACTATAGGAATTTCTCCCCACATAGCCCCCTTCCTCATTTCTTTCCCTTCCAGTGGTGAGCAGATGGAAGTCCGTTCCCTGGCTCAGGATTCAGTGATAACACTGTTTATGAGTTCCATTACGTGCTCGGCAGGCTGCGAGCACTCTGTCTCAGCTCAGCCATAAGGAAGGGGGGAAAAAAAAGAAAAAAACCTGCTCACAATGAAAATAGATGCAGTTTATTTGTGATTATACAATGTGGCTGTGCTTATCAGCGTTTGAAATAAGCACTGTGCATTTAAAAAACTCACATAGCTCTATACTCCCCTCCCGACCCCCCCTCCATCGCTCTCAGGCCTCTGCTATGGAGATCCTTTTGAGTTTTGGTGGTTGCGGTGCAGACACAAGACAATCTGTTTCTCTTTTTCTACTTTCGCTTCAGAACACCCGCATCGAACTTTCAAAATAAGGAAGGGATGGAAATGCAGCTCTGGAAATATAGTGCAGAAAACAAACTCCCCATCACTTACAGACACAGCACATAACTTGCTAATTACTGCTCTATGCATATTGTGATTTTCACAATTCCACAGGAAAGCATTTGTTTAAAAAAACAAAAAACAAACTAAAATGCATGGTCCGCTGCTCCCTGGTCAGATGAAAATGGTGGTTTGGCAGTGTTTCCAAAGGACTAAAAAAGAGAGAGAGAAAGGAGAAATAAAAGAGGAGATTGATGAAACAAAGCCAGAGTGAAGCATCCATTCATTTCTGTCTATTTTAGCAGAATCTGAGTTTGAATCTGTCCAGAGCAGCCCTCATAAGACTAATGTATTCTGTGGCTAATGGAGCTGGTAGCTTCGAGGGCTGGGCTGAGAGTCGCCACAATGATTTTCACTCATTTCCTCTGAAGGGCCAATTATCTCAAATAGAAGCATTATGAAAGGAGCCGAGCTTGGTCAAGTGAACAAACCCTTGCAACTCTCGCCCCCCTAACACTTAAGGTCATGCTGCACCTCTGTGGGGCAGTGGATGTATGTGAAATCCCCAGTAGACTTTATGTGACGATGCACAGGATCTGATTCAAACATTTGGCAGAAGCTGATTTGGAATAGTGAGTGACTGTTTAGACCTGGAGGGGCCGACGCTGCAGGATGTGTACTGTTTGAATATTTCCTGTAGGTATTACGAGGATACAGATGAGCATACATGCGTGGAGAGCAAGAAGGAGGTCACATGAATACCACTGTGTTTTGTGTTATGAGAGTGGGTGGCTGAGTGGAGATGAGGAGAGAGAGAGAGGCAGAGAAGAAAAGAAAGAAGAGGAGAGATTGGCTTGATTGATTAGAGAGTGATGATTGCGGTAAATGGCCTGGAAGATGGCTCCATCTCTGTTTCCCGTTTTCTCCATCTCTATACCTTCTTCCCTCGCTCACTTGCTTTCTCACTTACACCTCTCTCTCTCCCCCTCTGTGTCTCTTTGTCCCCCCCCACCACCACCACCACCCTCCTTCTCCCTGGTTTCATCATGGCAACCCATCAACAGAGTGCCTCTCTCTCTCTCTCTCTCCCCTAATGGCACAGCTATTAGCACTAATGCATTTCAAACGTACAGCAGCTGCCACATCACAATCTGATGGAAAGTACATGTCTTCCTCCAATCTCCACAATCTCCGTCCCTTCTTTTTTTTTCCTCCTCCAATCTTGTGTCTCTGTTCCAATGTGTTGCACTTTGTGTCAACCCTCCTTCAGCTAAGCGACAGTGGTCATCATCACCACCTGCCAATGACTGCAGATGAGTTTGATGATAATGTTGCTGATGATATATTACTGACCAGATTTCATCAATTTTCCATTTTGTAAAGTTAGCAGCATAAATTAGTTTGGGGGTATTTTTTGTTAACAATTCCAACAACTTTCAGGACTTAACAAAACTTCAATGGTGGATAAATGATTCATTGTGGCATTTTCTTTTGGCCTCTTTGAGCAGCTAGTTGAAGTAGTCAAGTTCCACATCCAGCACTACACAATATAATAACAGTATTTATAGTTATGTTCCTGGCCACCTGGTGAATTAAGTCAGATACTCGCTCTCCTTTTACTCATGGTTTGACTCACCAGAGGGAAATAACCAACTCTTTAGATGGTAAATGGCTCCCTGTGTTCACCAGCTAGTTTCAGGAGTTTTTTCCAATGAAAACATCTGCCTGCCAGAGTTGAAAATGATGTTACGAAAGCTGTCGGGTAGGAAAAAAACAGTAAAGCCAAAACAGTGAGCTGAAAGGAACTACAATGAGATGCAAGGCTAAGGGAACTGCAACTCTTTTATATATTAATATATATTTAGACTTAAAAAGTATTGAAGAAGGGTGCTTTAAAGTTTTCCAAAGACGTCAGCAGGGTCAAACTAAAAAACACTGCTAAAGTTACCTAATTTCACTGATAAAAACATTTGCTTTATATACAAAGTATGATGGGTGATGATGAATTACTGTCCTTGAGAAAATATTTGTTAACTGTAGGTTAACTATTAAAAACTCATAAACCCTCACTGTTAGTCATACACTCAGCCAAGCCAAGCTGACCATCTATCACATGTTCAAACTGCCAGCACAGACATAAAAAATCTGTGAGAGTTTTTTTTCTTCCAGTTTAAGGCAGAAAATGGTCAAACTCTTCAAATGTCACATACTCTATGAACTCCTAATTACATTGTGATCAGTTATAATTCAGGATATCTTCAGATGTATCTTTACCGATCGGAATTCATTTGAAGTTACTGTATCTGTAATGACTCTGGAGCCATTAGCCATTTTATCATATAATAGGCTGCCTGGATTAGAATCAAGAGACATCTACAAGTCAGATATCAGACTACATTTAAGCAAACTGCTACAATGTATTAAACTGTCACAATAATGTTAGAATAACAGGAGGTATCACTGGTGGTGTATATGCTGCAGTTTGCTCAAGACAGATCTACTACTAAACCAAACCTAGCACCTGGCAGACTGACGCAATGAAACAAAAATAAACAGAAGCGGCACCTGTCTGGATGTCATCCCACTTACATGAGAATTTAGTTGTCAAAGACCCAGTCCCACAATAGCACAACAATAGCTGTGTAGTCAAGAGTGTAGGTTTTGTTCGGTGTATCAGAAAGCTGTGTTTTATTTGTCATCAGAGCACCACTGCTGTGTCTAGACTGAGAAGCTGCTCCGTGGTTTTAATAACGCTGCCGTCTCTCCGAGTTGATAAGTGAAAAAAAAAAGATCAATTCCTGAAATATCGCCCCGGAGAAAATCTACTTTGACTCTCTATATCAAAAGGCAGCAGTTAAATCACTTTCTAAAAAATTGCATAAATACAAGTCCAGCAAGTGGGTCAAAGCTGTACGGCCCCGGAATTTTACATTCTGAAAGGGGAAAAATGAAAATTGAGTTATGCTGATGCAACCCAGGGAGGTTCAATAGTGCTCTGCTCTCTGCCTCCCAATTTTCTGTTTACAAAACAAAAAAAGACTTTTGATATTTGGCTGTGAACTTGTTGGTCCTCCCTCATCCCTGTGAGGATTGCAAAGCAGCGCTGAAATGACTGCGTTGCCTTGGGATGACTTTCTTTGCCAACACAATAGTGGAGTGTCACAGAGGGATGGGCACCTGACCTTGAGAAATCACCGGCAATCCAACACTTTAATGTCTATTTCACACACCATTACATTCCAATGGATTTAAAACCCTGAACGGCCATCACAACAGTTGTTACGATCAACATTTTGACATCCATAATGTCCAGCAGTCGGGATGGTCAGAAAACTGGCTCTACGGTTGGACCGGGAAACCACTTCGGCGTGTGTGTGTGTGTGTGTGTGTGTGTGTGAGGATGAGAGGTAGAGACAGACTGAACGTGGTCTTCCCATCGCTACGGTAACAGCTGCGACGGCAGCCGCTATGAGGAACAGGCGTGTCATTGAGTTTCTATGATGTCACCAATTTGGCGAGGCAAGCAGATGGGCCGGGCCAGGTACAGAGCCTGCAGTTAATAAACACATACAAATAAATACCCACTCGCCGACAAACACAAACAAGCGCATCACACTTTTTCTAACATACACACATGCGCACACGTGTGCACGCTCAACCAAATTCCATCAAAACGCACCGTTTCTCATGCAAAAACACCTTTTCTCTTCATTTGACAGACTGCTCTTTAAGATGCAACGCATTCCTCCTAATATGCCCAAAGAGCATGTAGCCCTAATCTAATTAGAGTGTCAGTCAGCAGAGTGTTCACCCAAAGAGAAATTAGGAAAGCACAAAATCTACAAACAGGAAAAAAAAAATCGTCTTTCAAGAATGTGGCATATCTCTCCCCCCTCCTCCCCCCTCTGCTTCCACCACTTTGTGAGTTTTTTTAATGGTTTCACAGTCGCCCCTGCTGAGATTCATTACCTGGCCTAATAATAAAGGCAAATGAAATCAGCTTCAATGCATTATTAATAAAGGAGCGCCATTAGGATTCATTTGCAGTATCATGCAACAGTATGATATATTCCGACTGTTTTCATGCCTGATTAAAGACACCTACAGATAAGAAAAAGAGGTATATGAATGTCATGGAGGTTGTGAGGGAAAGGGTGGGGACGGTGACGGGGACGGGGGTGCAGAGGGAGAGTGAGGAATGGAGTGACAGAGAGGAGAAAGAGTAGAGACAGAGGAGGGAGAGAGGAGTGGGATTGAGTATGGCTGGATTAAAAAAAAAAAAAAGAGAGTGCCGGATTTTCCACTTGAGGAAGTATCGATGCCACGTTGGATGCAGCTACTATGAACAGGTGTGCTGTGTGTGGTCACCGTGACCCAGGCTCCATGTCCTGCTTGGCTACACATCTGATTGAGGTGCACCGGAGTCGGGGCATCAACCCCCGGCTACTGCACCCCCCACCTCCCTCGACCCACTGCCTAAGATGAAGGGACAGCCGCACTGCAGCTCCCTCCCTCGGACCCAGCAGAGAAGGGAGGGTGAGGGGGGTGCAGCCGAGTCACCCCAAGACTCCGGCTTCAGAGTGTAAGCAACCATGAATAAAAATGGACTTTGCAGGGGAAGTAGGGCTCATAATTATTCGTTTTAAATCAGTTAAAGCCTTTTCTCAAATATCCCCCAGGAGGCGCGGGGTTAAAAATCCATTTGTGGCAAGTGTACCATGACAGCGAGCTCGTCTCCCTGGAGACAGAGAATATGACAGTAGGGAATGTGCGTGTGTATCTCTCGGGTGAAGCTATGCATATGTGTGTGTGTGTGTGTGTGTACGTGTACGTGTGTGTATGACGTGTGAGTGTGTGTGTGTGCATCAGTATGCATGCATGTTTGTGGGGCATTTCAGTGTTTGCAAATTTGAGAGTCAGTGGAGCGCAGTGGCTCCCAAACACACAGAGACAAACATAAAGCAGAATAATACCATTTCTCCTGTTTTTTTAGATTTCAAAGCAGATTTGTCGTGTTTCAAAGGTCAGATACAAAAGAAAATAACTGTCCAACTCCTGTGAAACTAAACGCACAAAAAGCTCTTAGATAATACTGAAGCCCATGGAAATAACAACCCCTGCTCTGAGCAAAGGTGCATATGCACTTGTGTATATCATTGTTTTCCCACATTGTCTCTGTGATGCTGATCACATTGTCATTAAAGGATTACAAGTAAAACAACTAAACTGGGGGGTATTGGTAAACAGATGGGAAGGGGCAGATGAGGGGAAGATTATTAACCAGTTTGCCTGAAAAGGAAAAAAGAGGGAAAAACAAACAAAATAGTAGAGGTCTTGGAGAGAGAGAGAGAGAGAGAGAGAGAGAGAGAGAGAGAGAGAGAGAGAGAGAGAGAGAGAGAGAGAGAGAGAGAGAGAGAGAGAGAGAGAGAGCGGGGGAGAGGGAGAAGAACGGGTGTCCTACTTTACCGTCACACCGTCTTGCCATACATGCTCCTTCTGAAGCTGCTCCGCCTCCCTGGCCAGTTTCTACAAGGAAAAGACAAAAGCAGTGAGAGTGAGTGTCAGGAGTCAGTGGGACATTTGTGTGCGAGACAGAGACAGACAGGCGGATGAGGACAGTGAACTTGTTCCCTACAACAGCCAGAAAGCTCTGAATTAACAGGCTAATTCAGAGGATTAGGGAGCAACACACTCAACAATGTGGCCCTTCAGAAAACTATGTGAGCATATAATACTACTAAGCTCATAAAGCTGTAGAAGCAGACTGTTTCTCAAAACTGATGGATGTATGTGCTTTATCTATTCGTAAGAAATAACTTTATTCATCAGTAAAGCGGTATACAAGAACTTTTATTATCGTGATTACAATATCAAGCAAATAACATTTATTTATCTAAAAAAATCTCTTTTCCACACATTAAAATAGTTCCAGGTGTCTTAAAGACATGTCTGTGACATGCTGTGGTCAAAATACCCCAAGGATCAAACATCACAGCTCTTTTCATCCTCTCAAAACAGCCCTGTTCAGAATTGTTGGCTTCAGTGCCTGTCCCTTTAAATGCAAATTAAGCACTACTTGCCCCGCCCCTTCTACTGGTATGGGGGGTTATGCAAATTCGAAAAGCTAGTTACGTCACTGGAAGACAACTGAGGGAACAGCTCATAAAACCACATGGATTTCAACCTAGGGAGCCTGAAAAGTTTTTTTGTCAATTCTCGACAAGTCAAGAAAGAGCCTTCATAAAGTGTTATTACCATAACATGCCCCCTTTAAAATGAAACAAACAAAGACCGTGCACCAAAAGTTTACCATTTACCACCAAAAGTGTTGTGTTAGAGTGTATTTGTTTGAGTGACAGCTGGGCCAGCAGAGGTATGAGACACAATGTAAACAAACCTGGGCTGGTAATAGAACAAGACAGACATCATTATTATCTGTGGTACTGAAGTCCAAACCCACCCCCACTGATCTTGACGTACAGACTAGTTTTACTTTTGAAGCTGTGCGCACTTTCTCCCTGGCGGAGGTTTGTCTCGTCAACGAGCCAGCAACATATTTGTTCACCCTTGAAGATAAGAAGTAAATATTAGCTGGAACGATATAATGTTTACTGGTGTTAAAATTCATTGTCTGAGCTGCTGCTGTCAAGAGAAGAGTGATGATGACTGCAGCTTTATGAAAACAAAGCAGGAACTAACATCCAACGAAAACTGATCCTATACTTGAATTAACTACCACGACCCACTGAGAAAAACGTGCTTTAATCGTTTGACACCATTTACCATGATGTAGTTGAGGCTTATCTCTGAAGGAGCTTACTGTATGTAGGCTTCTCATACAGGAAGCCATCCAAGTGGCAAATATGGTGAAGCCTTAAAGGGCCCCTCCCTCCCTCCTACGCCTCAGTATCTACGTTTCCCCAGGCCTCTAGGGGGCGATCATGTTCCTGTCCCAGAATAGTGTGATTGGCCGTACAGTCCCCAGGCTCTAAACGACTGCTTCTACTTAGACCCCTGCTTCAGTAAGAGCTCGTTCATTTTGCGAAGGCCCCCAAACTCCCCGACCGCAGAGGGCTTTTTTATCTACCAAAAACACACAAGACATAAACTTCCATTCTGGAAAAAGCTGTCCTATATCTATTGGAAGCCCCGCCCACCCCATCTCAGAGGACCCTCCCACTCACAGCCACAGAGTCGCAGCGCTGCTCCACCTACTCTCAACGCACACCAGGGAGATAATATTAGTTCACACATCGTATGGGGACGTTCGTCAAGCATAACAGCTTAAAGTATGCACATAATGTGATATCACTAACCTCATTTGTGTTATATAATAGAAGAAAATCTGGATCAGTTTGAATCCTGTGTGTCTTGCTGCATTCCGCATTGTGCTTTTAATCACCTGAACAAGCCTTAAATAACAATGATAAGATTTCAGTCATTTCCTAATGAGACAATAGGAAAATGAAACAATGAAATGCAGATCTAATTAGCCCATTGAAATGATTACCAAAGCGGCCCCATTAGAACAGACAGTGATTGCGAGGCTCTTCGTCAGAGAGGGTCAGCGCAGCTAAAGGGCAGCGCCACGGTGGTAATCTCTTGGTGAAACCATCCACTCTGAATATTTTTTAATTAGGGATAAACACAGAACATCTGAACAATAATCTCACGGCACTGCCTCATCGGAGATTAGCCTGGAAATTAAACCCATATGATGTGATGTTACTCTATTTCACTGCGACAGTTTTTCTTTTCTTTTTTTTCCTTCTTCCTATATCAAAATGCACTATATTATTGAGGACACAGAAAATAGGTTCAGTTGCAGAAGAGTTTCTTTTCCCCTCCCTCAAGTCCCTGTCAGGATCTGTGATCTAGCTAACCTGTCATCCTCTTGGCCCGGTCTTTTTCTCAGGATTAAATCTGTCACTAAGAATCTCTACTTTGTCCATTTAGAAAATCCATTTCTCTCCCCCTTGAGTAGCCTACGTGCTTTCTTTTATTCACTTCTGTCTCTCCAGCTGTCTCTCCCTCTGTATTCTTCCTCCCTCTGCCCCCAGTAGGCCACCATTTCTCTGGGACCCTATCTCTTCCCGAGCAGCTTAATGCAGTCCCTGTGCTCCAAAACAGCCATGTGTCTTCATGCGTCTTCCCTTCCTCTGTGTTGGCCCAGATGGATGGGCGACACAAACAGCCAATGAATCAGAGTGAGAGATGTGGGAAGGAGGGGGCAGGGATATATCATCTATGCTGGTGGCTGGAGCCCAAGCAGCTTAGAGTACTGGATGAGCATAGTGAGATCAGCACAGTACAGCACAGATAAGCTCGCTACAGGCCCACACAACACAGCAAATAACACTACGGCACGCAGGCACAAAGACACCGGCGGAGTCGACAACATGAGCGCGGGGCCTCTAATGTTGTTGCCTTTGTAACCTTGACACAAAATGCATCACATGTTGGGCCATTTGTCACTGAGCCTTCAGGCAAGGTCAAGAACCATAAACACAACTCTGTAATGGATAGTGGCATTTGAGGTGCCTCCGCCAGGACCGCGAGCCTTAAATAACAAAACACAATGGAGTCTGTCATGTATGCAAACACTGTATGTAACAGTGCAGGTGACAGATTAATTGTACGAGCAGCCGCCAGATGATGTCTCCATTGTCGAAGAACCCCGCTGCTGTAAAAAAAAAAAGCTGTGATCCCACACTGTGAACTCACAGAGCAGGAAGGCAGCAGTAAATAAATAAATAAATAAATAAATAAGGAACAGCTCAGCATGACGTGATTAGGATCTTTAAAGGAGACATATGATGTCCCCTTTCCACAAATTAAAATAGTTCCCAGGTGTCTTAAAGACATATCTGTGACATGCTTTGGTCAAAATACCCCAAGGATCAAACATCACAGCTCTTGAGCCCTGTTCAGAACGGCTGGTTTCAGTGTCTGTCACTTTAAATGCAAATGAACCACTGCTTGCCCCACCCCTCTTCTACTGGTCCCAGGTAGGGGTGGGATTATGCAAATTTGAAAACTAGTTACATCACTGGAAGACAACTGAGGGAACAGCTCATAAAACCACATGGATTTCAAAACATTTTTTTTGTCAATTCTCACATTTTGGAGGCCGGAAGGCAAGACAAACACCCAAATAAAGAACCTTCAATAAGTGATATTTCCATAATATGTCGCCTTTAATATTCATAACGTTCAGTTTGCTCGGTTCCAGAGGGGAGCAGTTTAATCACTCAAAGTCGTGTTATTTCTAGGGGAATGGCAGCATGCCGGTGACGGACGGCGTCATGCTGTGGCGAGCGCCGACTTGACACCTGTGTGTGTGTGTGTGTGGCTGCAGCAGCCGGTTAGGCCCCTTCCACCGAGCATTAACTCAAAGGGCACTCGATGCATCACGTCGGCGTCTGCGCGATCTGGAGGGACACTCTAAAACAGCCCCGAAAAAAAAAGTGTGTGTTTGAGCAAGAGGGGCACTTGAGAAAACACGACACGGTCTGTACGTGTGATTGCAGCCTTGAATCGAGGTACTTAACATGTTCCAAATGACCCCCCTCAGCTCGGTTCCTGGGAACGCTCAAGTCACCTTGGGGACCGAAAGACTGTGAAATGACTCTGCTGAGGTCACTTAACCTTCTCGGAGCGACTAATACAGCGAGGGAAGACCCTGAGTAAATTTTCCAATGATTGGCTGCTGTGAACGGTGACAATCAGAAACGGTAAAGCCACTAAGCTCTTAGGAAAAAAAAAAAGACGTCTAAATATAGAACAGTTTTCTTAAGGGTCCTTCCCACATTGTTGAATTAAATATCCAGATGTAACAGACAGACAGAGAGGATCTGTGCTGTATCTAGTGAGGCACACAGGGACACCGAGACTCATCATGAACACCTTGTTTACCTAGAGACGGGGTGAAGGACGTGATCCCTCTGTGGGCGGCGCTGCCTCCTTTGTGCACCGTGACACATGAGCTCACGATCCTCACAGAGAACACAAGGAGCTTTCAAATTTGAGCAAGAGCTGCCGCGTGTCACGGCTGCTGATAAATTCATATTACATCAAAATGTCACGGCCTTGAAAGCAGCTCTGTGTGCAGAGGTGCAGTGTCATGCCATGCAGCAGTTGATCCATTAGGCGGCAGCAGACTGAGAGAGTCCAGCAGCAGCAGCAGCAGCAGCAGCAGCAGCAGCAGCAGCAGCAGCAGCAGCAGCAGCAGCAGCAGCGGCGGCGGTGGTGGCGGCGGCGGCAGCCAGTGGAGCCTGTCAGAGTGAGAGCAGTCTGCTTTAAGCTCTTCATTCTGTCTTCTCCACTCGGCCGGGATTAAGGCCAATCATAGAAATCACTGAGTCAGAACCGTCCCACAATAACAGATGGAGGGACTTTCCACTCCAGAATTTTAAAACATCACAGACAAACTCACTTTCACTCCGCCTCACACTCTCACACTGTGCCGTTCCCCCACCACCGCCGCCGCTGCCGCCACCTTTCATTCTCGCGCCATCCTTTTATCTCCCCTCCTCGCTCGGCTGTTTTATCCAGCCATCGTATGCTGTACTCCATTTCTCTCCATCTGTCTCAGTTTACTGCCCTCAAACGTACTTCCCTCTTCTTCTGACGCCGTATTAATTCCAACAACACAGTCACAACCCAACTTCAAAACAGTCAAATTGACTTCACAGGGTGCGGAGCTCGTCGGTAACGTGGGGTGAAATGGGAAGAAGCTTGAGAATTTATGACTTTTTTTTTTTTTATGGCGTGCATTATTACACATTTCCTCTCATTGGAGTGGCTGAAATGACAAAAACATCCAATTTCAAAAAGTACTGGAAGGAGGACGGAGATAATAGGAATAGACTTTTCTCTTCTGAGTGGTCAAACAATGCAAAAGTCCATAATGAGGAGAAATAATGACCCTTAATTCCAGGTCCCTTGCTGGTTTGTTGTTGGCAGCTGGGTATTGTAGTCCTTATTAGCTAACTCTGACAGAGGATCTGCATGGATGGGTGGGAGACCCTGTCTTTGTTCTGTGATCCAAAGCACCCTGTGGCAGGCCCATTTGCAGAGGCTGTGTGTAGTGCTATTGTAGCATGTGCTGAGATAATCCCTGCCTTTGTCCCCCCCCCACCCACCCCTCTCCCTCTATAATCTCCCCCCTTCACAACGGAAATGTTAACACTTTCTTCTGCATTTCCCCACTCATCGCGACACGTTTCCCGACTCCACTCCGCTGTTTCCACGGAGACCCGATCTGGAAGACGCGAGCTGTCACCTACCCACAGCGGTGGCGGCATCTCACCAGCTTTTCAAAATCAAACAGCAGCTTTTCTACACTCACATCGCAGGCCCACAGAAATGCCATATTTCCACAATAGATTGCCAGCATTGTGCTGTGTGTAGTTGAATGAGACAAAAAAAGGCAGCTGTCTTTACTTTGGAACAATACAGGAGCTCTCTGCCTCCCTCACAATGCTTCTTCAGAGCTACACTGAAAATAATCGACCTTGATCACAAGCTTGTGTGCTAATCAGTCTACTTCTCCGTTTATAATATGGATTTAATCAAAATACGATAACATTAGAGGCAATGTTACAGGAGCAAATGGGCTGATCTAATATATTACTGACTGCTGACGTATCTCCATAAAAACAATATTAATTCCTTTCTAATTGGGCCTCTTTTTTTGTTTCATTGGAGATACTCCATTCAAAATAATATGCATTTCACTCATTAAATTACAGATCCTTTGAAGCTTAATGGCCGACCCATCTTACCAAAGAACAAGGCTAAATAAAGACCATTGTACTGAACATTATCATTTACTGGGGCAATTACTACTACTGTAGAAATTCAATTAAAGCTCCTGTGGGATAAATGCTACAAACAGATCTATTCTACAGTTTACTTACAGATGCACATGAAGGCACAAAAAAAAAAAAAAAAAAAATAGCCGGCACAAACTTATAGGATGTAAAGGTCAAACAAGGTCATGGCAGGAACATCAATAACCACCCAGATGAGCAGCCATGACTGCTCACAGGTAGCCAAGTGTCCTACCCGCAGGGGGCCAGCAGGGGGCTCAGGGTGAGCACGCAGGCAGCAGAGCAGTGTATCGATGGAGCCAGGATTAGCTCGGTGACATGTGAGTGTCTGGCTGGTTGGGCTCACTGTCTATTATTTGACAGATAGTCACAGGCATGCCCAAACCGCTGCCCGGCCTTTCCTGCTGTTTCCTGCTGGCATCAAGCAGACAACAGGGACAGAGCGAGCGAGGGAGGGAGGGAGGGAAGGAGCCTACAGGCGCCATTTACAAAAAAAAAAAGAAAAAGGAAAGATTCAGACATCTTGTTTATTCAGGCATTGGCCTCGCAGGTGAGTGAGAGGGAGAAAATTGCATACCCGTTGTCTGGAACCAGCGATAGCTAAAAATAAATAAGAGAAATACACAAAAAAAAATACAAGAAAAAAAGAAAAAGAAAAACACACACAGTGACATTCCACCAGAGAGGAGCAGAGCGCACGACTGCTCTTTTAGTCTGTACATCTGTTAACAGGTGTGCACGACTGCCTGCATGACCTGCTCGTTTCTTCCTCCTTCTCAGCAGGTTGGGGGGAGGAGGGGGGGGGAGCAGAGCGAGGGGAGGCGAGGTGAGGCGGGGTGAGGCATCAAGATGCAGGGCAAACGTCTCCTTGATCAGAGGTGAGAGCGATACATATACACGCCGCTCGCAGAAATACAAACTCAGGAGAACATGACGGAGCGCCGATGTGGGCTCCCCCCACCGCTCTGCGTTTCACCAATCTGCTCTTTGTCACATCTTTTTAAGGGGGAAAAACACACGTTGCAAAATGTGTATATGTATATGTTTGTGAGCGGGGCCGGTAGGTGGAGGAGAAAAAGAAGAAAACAGATAGGAGAAGAAGCAGAATTGTTTTAAAACACAAAGCCATACCAATTTTTATCTCAGTCCATCACCTCGCCTCATCACAACGCTGTCTGCAGTTCAAGGGCAAACTGTTTATTATTTTTTTGTCTGTCTGTTTTTTGCCCTTTACTTCAATCATCCTCCCTCTTACTTTAGATTGCTGATAGAATAATGAGGGGAGTTACACACTCAGGGCTTATATAAGAGAGGTGATTATTCAACTAAAAAGGTCATGATGTGTTTCCAAAAGATATTTCATGATGTCTTGCAGATTTACCACGCTCCCTGCCCCCCCCCTCCCTCAGACTTTTTCCTGCTGCACACAGAAAGTGTGCACGGTGTCTGACAAAAGCCTTGTCGAAGCAGAGGAGAGTCCGGTGACAGCAGCTGGTGTTTGACAAAGTGTATCATTGACAGTGTGTGGCCGGGCATTTGTTCAGGATTTACACACGTGCGCACGAGTACACACCTTCAATCATATTCATCCATATACACACACACGCCACGCCACGCCGCGCCACACCACAGCACACACACATTATCCATCTAGTATTCCAGCAGACATAAGAGAGGGAAAACATGAAGACACGGCCGTCTCTCAAAGCAATTACAGCAGATTGAAACCAAATTAAATTTGAAGCCTAGAGCAACACCGGCGACTGAACGCCTATGACAGATATGACAGGGGAGGACGGGGGAGTGCCGTGGCACCAAAGGGTGGAAGTGGGGAGGAGGGGGGGTGATGGAGAGAACGGCAGGTGTGGGTCACAGAGGAAGAAAGAGAGATACTTGGATAGAAGAGCAGGCGCGAGCAGAAGTAGGGCGGAGAGCCGGTCGGAGTGGACGCTTCTCAGATCCACACAGATGGTTTTGAATATTTCAGCCCATTAGCTACGTATAAACTATGTAGCCTATTCCAGGGGTCCTCAAGGTTTTTCAGGCCCCCAAACTGATGGAGAGACAAAGCAGGGACCCCCAACGATAAATATTGTTTAAAATTGTGTTAAACTGGGCCTAGTGCCATGTACAAACATACCTACTCAAATAATACACAGGTGCATATAGTAAACATATACTGTACAGGTACAGTGAGTAGGGGGCCGTGCCGCTGCCATTTATAAATATACTGTCTTAACTGATACCAATGCTAATATCAACAATGTCTGTCAAATGCATTATAATCATACATACAAGCTATTCAAACTGACATTTTCATTATAAACATAAATGTGTAAACAAAATAATTGTGTGTGAAAAAATTGTCTAATAAACCACAAATTTTGTGACCCCACCACAGCACCTCCACGGACCGCCTAGGGGTCACGGACCCCCTGTTGAAGACCTCTGGTGTATTCCATAGTGCATATTACTACAGTACCAACTGATTTCAATAATGTACCATGTTACATTTCACTTCTTTTCAGTTGGAGAGACTTGACTGAGATAAGGCACAACTGTATATTTATTTTCACCCTCATCATACTGCTCTGACATTTTCAATTCACACACCTCTTTTTTCTTTCTGTATGTTTGCTTTTTGTGTGGTTGGGTTTACAGTGACACGACATCCTGTAGTTGCTGAATACCATGCTCTAACAGCCATGATAACGACAACAACAACAGTAATATGAGCAATTAACCTACAGTGTCTATTTAATATTATTTTCATACTGTCATGAAATTGGTGGAAATGGATTCTGAAAAACAGGAAATCGGTCTGAAATCATACTGTACACTCAAATAGAGAGGAGTAATGTAAAACAAATGTGATTTGCAGTTAATGGACCAAAAGATCAGCACATAATGTAGTACGTATACTATAGTCTGGCTAATGCATAAGGTAAACACAATGATTATCTATCCAATTATGGCTCAATGGATACAGTACATCTTGAAAATGATAATGAGTCAAAGAGGAAACCACACACAATAAAGCAAAAACATCCGATAAAGGCAGAATTTTTAGCAGCCGTCACGCTGGAAGATGACACCAAGCGACTAGAAATATACCATAATCTGTAGACCGTTTAGCAATCACAACCGCGCTCGTTATAGGCATACAGATTAGCTCGGTTTCCAGTTCTCCACCAGATATCATTTCTCCATTTTCATTATTCTAGTCCAAGAAATGACAGGATTAGTTGTGGCGGCTTTTAAACATCTGATGTTATCTCCCTCTCCTGGGTGAACAATTAATCCCTCTCACTTCCCTTCTTCTCATCAGCCGCTCTCTCCCCATCCAGCCTTCATCTCTGCTACACTCCTCCGTCCCCACCCCACCCAGCCCTCCTTCCCTCCATACCGTCTCTTTCTCCCTCTCTCTCTCTCCCAGAAGAGATCTTTTCAACGAGAGCAAAACGGAGCTAAGTGCCCCGGCATTTAAATACCTACAGTGTAGCTACCATGCAGCTATATAAAACCTCACAAAGACGGTTTGTGTAACCACAAGTGACTGCTCTCACAATATGTGCACACTTGACAATTCAACGCTGCACACACTATAAGCAGCCGCTGCTATACTGCCTCACCGTCTGATGACTGTACATCAACATGTATAATAGTCAGATTACTGTATATGTTGTTCACTAAATGTATGACGCTCAGTCATCCAAACTTGTCTCAGCTCATTAGGTATTCATGTTTACAGACGGAAGCATCTACATAAAGTCACCGCATGTTTACATTGATTCTACGAGTCTCTGAACTCCACCGGAGGGATGGAAACCGCTCTTCCATAGAGATATGACTTCATGTGGTGTTTGGATGATGATGGTGGAGAAGGGTGCCATCCAAAAATTTCCCCTAGGTGTTGACTGTATACAGTATGATTGGATGGATATGATTTACATAATTTCCACAGTTGTCAAACCACTGGGTGAGCCCTGGTGCCTTATGGATGGTGGCACTGTCACTTTGAGACCACTCTGATCGCCATATATAGGATAAAGGTGATCACACTGA
Organism: Trachurus trachurus; assembly: GCF_905171665.1. Taxonomy (NCBI): domain Eukaryota; kingdom Metazoa; phylum Chordata; class Actinopteri; order Carangiformes; family Carangidae; genus Trachurus; species Trachurus trachurus. Next base: position 29,897,768 of record NC_139896.1, read on the forward strand.
ACAACTTTACAGATTTGCCAGCCATAGGCATAGGCAAACTAAGCACCTGCTTAGGGCCCCATGACCACTAGGGGCCCCATAGAGCAATTAACTTTTTAAAGCTATGGTGCTTAACTTCTGTTGACCCTACTTTGTAAATTTCTAAGATTTACAAAAACCCCTCAATTGTTGTTTTTACACTTTAAATTGTTGTTGTACTGTACATTGCTGTTGCAGTTTTTTAAGACCAAAAATTATATATATATTGAAAAAACGCTGATTACTGTATGTGTTACTTATAATAGGCCTAGATGACATTCAGTATCCCACTTGAAATCAACTCCAGGCTGCACTTTTAGCTGAATGTGGTACCATTTCATATGAAAAACCAGAGATGGGTAAAAACATGCCAGGCAAGGATGATGATTCACCATGACAGGTTAGAAAAAATAAATGAAATAAGTTTATAGTAGGTGTGTAAATGATCAATAATTAGTATTAGTAGTAATAGAGGGCCCATAAATTAAATTTTGCTTAGGGCCCCGTGCAGGCTTGAGCCGGCCCTGTTTGCAGTGACCATTCCCTCCTAGTTGACAAAATACCTCCCCAACACAAGAGCTGCTCATACATACAGTACCACACTGATGCACCAGCACCATGGAGCTCATATTCCTGACACTGCTTCCACCATGACATCACTTCATTCACCGCTGCTACAATGAACGCTCCCTCAAAGCCACTTAGATCTGTTCCTTGTCATCTTTATTCAAAACTAAGAATCATCTGGGCCTGCTCAGCATCCTTATCCCTGCCACAGAGCATGGCTGACTGTTAACTGCTTAATTGTACCCTGCATTCAGGTTTTTTTTCTTTACATTGTCATTAGTACATCTGCAGTTTTTCCTGAATATTAAATATCTATTAGATGAATCTATAATTTCAGTGTGAAGAAATGTGATACGGTAATCTCTCACTATTTTATAGTCAACGTGCCTTTCCAGATTGTTTCCATTGTGTGGAGAGTAACTAGCTCGCTACCAGGTCTCATATGTTAATGCAAACAACAGTGTAAATGTTTGATCAGTGTGCTGCGTCTCGTCCTCAAAAGGTCCACTCTCCTCCGTCAACCACAGGCCACTCTCTGCATGCTAAGAATTCACCGCTGCTGTGGCCTGGTGATAACACAGTGTAGGATACTGAATACAGACCGACGTATTAAAAAAAAAAAAACAGCCAATAGAATAATAAGAGGACAGTTGTGAAAAAAAAAGTACAAAAGGTGTAATGACTTACTCTATGCTCAATCCTTCTTTTTCATTTGAAAATCTCCTGATGCTGATTCGTTCCCTCCCCGTCCTGTCTAAGAAAAATAATCCCGGAGCTTTCTTTTCATCTCTGTCAGATACGTAGAGAGAATGTGTCTGTATTTTCTGTGGAGCTCACAGACTAGAGTGGCTGTCTTCATGTCGTTTTATATTTCATTTGAGGAATATCATGAGTTCAAAGCATGATCCAAGTACCACATGCATGTAGTTAAACCAGCCTGTATATTCTGGAGCTGTGCTGTATATTTAGAAGTAGAACATACTGAGCATGAAAAGACCTTTTATCCAGAGTCAAATGAGTAAATACATGTAAACATCCACACGTTGGTCCTGTGTGTGTGTTTTACCTACCTTGTATATAAGGTTGGCACCGTAACAAATGCCATGCTGTCTATATCATATTTAGTGAACACACATGCAGAGAGTGCACGCAGCCTGCTGTAAGTCCTGTCATCACACCGTCAGGCTGCTCGCTGCAGGAACTCACCACAACACACAGCCCAGCTGAGTCAGAGCTGTATTGTTGACTTGCTCGCAAACTAACAAGATAAACGTGTAAATAAGACATTTTGGAGCCGTCGGAAAGCTGATTTGTCACTTCGCACACAACAAGGGTAACATTTTTGAATATGTACTGTAATTGAACCCAATAAAGACAAAATGAAAACAAATTATTGAAAATACCACAGCGCCGCAGCAGTGACTATTAAGTATTAACTTCCACCAGCCGCCCATAATAAAAAGGAAGCATCCAGTTAGGCTGGGTGCGTAACATGTACTGTAGCCAGTGTATCCCTGATTTGGATCAGTCTGGGACCCTTTGGTTACATGTCATCCCAGCCTCTGTTCACAATGTTGGCTGGTAAACATGGAAATTCAGTAAATTGATATTTATGCTAAAGGGAGAAATAAGTAACTGTACAGGAAGTAAGGGATGATGCCCAATGAGGTGCCCAATTATCAGGAATTAATGGACGACGTGAACCGTCCGATGCGAAGCAGAGTTTTTCACAAGCCACAGCTGAGCAGACTACTTAATATCTCTCGTCCGCAGGCGAGAGAAAGGAAACCCGCTGTGGACTCAGTGAAGAGCCACAGCGACTCTGCTGCAGCCTCATAGTTGATCAGTGGAGGGAAGTGAGATGACGGCTTAACGTTACATGATACTAAGTATTATTTCAGAAGGCCACTTGTGTGTTACAGACTCTGCTGGTCAGGGGACGATGCGCTGAAGAAAACTTGTTGTGCTCTGAATCTCTGTTGCCATGATTATCAATTAACAAGCTGAGCCAGCGGAATAATTTACAAGTGTCTATAATGGTCGCCATGCAGCCAATCAGAATTGAGTATTTACCCAGGCCATAGTATAACTGGCTTTAAACATCGTAAGATTAATATATTCTTTTCTTTTTTTTTAGTATATTTTTGGGGCTTTTTGCCTTTAAAGGTTGAGTCTGGAGTTTTTTGTCCAAAAATAAACATTAGACTTATACAAATGAAATCTATCTTCAACTGAGTTTTTTTTGGTTATAAAAAGTCTCATATTAATGTGGATGAATCTACGTTACCCACACTTGTTAATGGGTCCATTTTCGATAAATATATTGTTTTGTCTTTATAAAGATTTAGTTTCCTACTTTCGGTTTCATGATCGGAACTACGACGGTATCTGATCGTCTTCAAACCTCCGACTTTCATTCTTGATGAATTGGCAAATGTTTTTGCTTTTGTCCGTCTTGCGCCGGTCCAAGAATTTCACCATGTGCGCGCAGAGGCTCATGGGAAATGTAGTGTGAAAACACTTAGCTTTCCAAAACTCCTTGTTGTCCCTTTAATCATCACATATGGGCTTCTAGTCCTGTGTGCTAGTGGCTGTGTCTGCAGTGCCCCCTCCCCCTGCATGTATTTTGAGACTCTACCTTTAATTGACAGGATAGTTCAGAGAGACAAGAAATGGGGAGACAGAGGGACACCAGATTTTGGGATTCGAACCGGGGCCGGCTGAGCTTTACGGCGCCCCAATTATTAATATATTCTCTTTATTCCCTTCTGAAATCGGCCTGTAGAAACATAGTGTAAGTACTGTATGACTGCTTGGTTAAACACGTATCAGACACACCATGTGCTGCTTGACATGAGAAGATTGAATTAAAAATGATATTCTTGGCTGATAAATCAAAGCAGGGTCAGACTGAACTGACAGGACCTTGCCAGATAATTTCTTCATTCAGCATACATTAAAACACTCACAGAATAAAGAGACCTTTCAGACGCTCTGAAGAAACTAAATTTGGACATAGAAGTGTAGATAGGAAATAGAATAGCACCGGCAGTAGCTGTGATATGTCACGTCATGTGAAATTAGACCAAGAATTGGCCCGATTTATGCTGACCATGAGAATATAGGCTCAACTACTAAAACAAGTGCTGAGGATAAATGAATGAGACGACAAGAGGTAGAGCCCAGGGCGTACATGAACGTTACCCAATCTAATCAGCCTAACAGGGTGATAAGACACATTCAAGACGTCTCAAACTTGAATTATCAGTTTTAAACACATGCACGCACAGGGTGAGTGCACACACACGCGCGCACGTGCGGCACCCAGCCAGCGCAAAGCTGCACAAAGGCTATCGACGTGGATCTATTTTTAAAGAACACAGTCGCTCTGTGTTGTTGAAGGGCAGGGAATGAAAATACCTCATTTAAATCGCTGGAGAAAGAACAAACTCATTTTCAAGAAAGCTTCAGACACACAGCAGCCAGCTGCTATATTCAATGCCATTATAGACTAACATTGGTCAAAGATTACTCTGTGTAGCCCATTCTGTCTGTATGTATGAAGTCAATTTACTAGATGGCATTTTCAGTTTCTCATTACTTGAGCGGAATACACTGTACGACTTTAACCTCACCTACGTGGTGGTAAACAAATCTGCTGTTAAGGAAACATTGCACCGCAAGAAAAGGAGCCAAGGTAAAAAAAATAAAAAGTAGTGTGGAAAATGTGTAAATTACAGACAAATATGAGAAAGCAGAAGAGAGAGATAAAAGGAGGGAAATTGTAAGATGAAGAAAGCTAAAGTATGCGGGAGAGAGCCAGAAGGAGAGCGCTAGGCAGCAGCGAAGCAGTATAACCTTGACAGAGAGCATCTTCTGACAAGCATCTGCCTCCTGTAATAATTTAGAAATAATCTCCATCCACAAAGGCCCAGCAGTCTGGCAGAGTAAATGCTCTGTGCCTGATCGATCACTCCGATTCAGCCAGCTGCCGCTCTCTGTGTGCGCAGGCCCGACATCGATCTCAGGCCTTCTCTCTCCCTCTCTCTCCGCCGCGCCGGGGAGGATGATAAAGTGAAGAAGAAGATGAAAAGGTGAGAGAGAATGGAGACGGGGTAGTGATGTCAAACTGAGAAAAACAAAAAAGGGAAGCAGACAACGGATTCAAAACCAGATTTCACAAATAATAGTCAAAGAAAACCGAGTGAAAGCTGAAAACTGTCACCAAAGATTTTACTAAATAAAAAAAAAAGCATGGATGCATCTCCGAAAACACTTCAAATTCAAATCCAGACTATTATGCTGTTCTCCCATGATGCTTTGCAGTGTGACAAATGCCGTCCACAGCGGACGGTCCTTTTGTCGAGAGCTTTTGGAGTTACAGTAGGTGGCCACCCAGTTTCAGACAGGAGGAATACACACTCGCACACACAGGCACATCCCCTCACCACATCCAATTACGACTCAGCATTGTGACAGCATTAACTGCCACTGTGCATTTGGCCCCTGGCAATTAATTGACTTTTAAATAGTCTGCCATTAGCACCAATTTAAATGAATAGATGTACTCCTCCGCCTTCACTTAGCATACTTTGCCGCGGCTGTCTTTAAGAAGCAGCACCACGGTGGCGTCTGAAATGGCAGCGCTCAGGGCCAGGTTTCAAAACACAGCGGGCACAAAATGAACCAGGCTTTTAAAATGTGTCATTATCAAGAACTGTATTATAGTATCAGTGTTAGATCAGACCTTTACACTCAAACACCTTTGTACGATGAGCATGAGGGATAGCCTGAACTTTCAGGTTTGGTCTGACAGTGACAGCAAGGACTTCACTCATGAAGGACATATAGTTAAAGAGGACATATTATGGAAATATCACTTTTTGAAGGCTCTTTAACATATATTTGGGTGTTTGTCTTGCCTTCCAGCCCCCAAAATGCGAAAATTGACAAAAAGAAAATCTGTAATGTGCAGACTCCCTAGGTTGAAATCCATGTGGTTTTACGAGCTGTTCCCTCAGTTGTCTGACAATGATGTAATTAGCTTTCAAATTTTTCAACACCACCCCTACCTGGTAGCAGTAGAAGGGGCGGGGCAAGCAGTGGTTCATTTGCATTTAAAGGGACAGACACTGAAACCAGCCGTTCTGAAAAGGGCTGATTTGAGAGGATGAAAAGAGCTGTGATGTTTGATCCTTGGGGTATTTTGACCAAAGCATGTCACAGACATGTCTTTAAGACACCTGGAAACTATTTTAATTTGTGGAAAAGGGGCATAGTCTCCTTTAAGTTTATATAAGGCCTCACTTCTACCACAATATGAAGCATTATGAACTTCTGTCTTTTGACTGAGAACAGAGAGAGAGAATAAGGAACACACTGTCTAGGTTACATTTAGGTATTCTTGTGCTCGCAGCATTCAAACTTTCCAGTGAGTTCTTCATAGGCTTTCTTTGCCCTGTGTTTCGTGCCTCAGGTTACAAAGACACTTTTGTTTTGTTTTCCTTCCCACTGATTGGTGGATGTTATACCTGCTGCCTCAGAGGAGCAAGAAGGAAAGAATCAAGGATGGAGAAACATTATTTGTCTTCTGCGCTTTTTGAGTAAAAACATCTGAAAAAACATCTTAAGCTTTGCCAATATTCTCCTAAAAAATGCTCAAATTGAATATGTAGAGCTGTAATACTTCATAGTGTTTAAAACTAGTCTAGTACACTACATTGAATGGATTTATGTTTTAGAATACTTTTAACATTTTCTATTAATTTGGAAACAACCAATAACACACAGACACACAGACACACACACACACACACACACACACACACACACACACACACACACACACACACACACACACACACACACACACACACACACACACACACACACGTGAAACCACACCTCATAACCCTCGAGTGTAATGTATGGGTGTCAGTATTATAAACCATACAGTATGGGATGAGGGGGGGTCAAATGGTAAAGGCTTATTGTGATAAGCTGAACCTGAGCTTGTAATCAATGATAGGGATTAATGTGTATCAAAGAGAAGAAAAAGAGCCAGGTTGCTTTTATCTGAGGTCGCTAAGATTACAAGAGAAAAAGGACACACACACACACACACACGGAAAAAAGAGAGAGACACGAGGAGTGGGAGAGAGGCGGTGAAACAGGGAAGACAGTAGAGTGGGGGGGAGAGACGGGGGAAGGGACGGTGGGAGATAATTATTATCATAGAGGTGGTTTTCCAAGGTCAATATTTGAGATTCTCCTCAACTGTCTCTCTGAAGCATAACAGCCCCCCACCCCTCCCCCCTCCCCCTTCAGCACCTCATCGCTCCACAGCCGCCTCCAGGCAAGCTCCTATCTCCCCCCTTCCTTCTTCTTGCCCATTCCTACGCCTCTCTCCTGTCACTCATCCAGCAGAGGGAAAACAGCGTCCCGTTCCTCTGGTCACTGCTTCGGAGGAGCCGCGGCCGGAGTCGACAGCCGCTCTACACTTTTTCAAACGCGCAGGACGAATTAAAACTAAAAGGGCGATAAACAAACAAACAAACAAACAAACCGGCCTTTCTCTCTCTGTGTGGTTTGGGGAGCCACCTGTCAGTCAGTGGAGAAACAAGGTAACTGGGCATCAAACCACATCTCCCCCCCATCCCCTACTTCATTGGTCTGTAAGGAAAAACACCTGCCAATCATGAAAAGTGTTAGGTCATTATGTTATGACAGGCTATAACAGGCTGACAGAGTTATGACAGGCTGTCAGAGCTCAAGACAGTGGGGCAGAAATCACGGGTGAGGAGGAGAAAGAGAAGGAGGTGGAGAGGGAAGAGGAGGAGGAGGAGGAAGAGGGGCAAAGAAGAAGAAGAAGAGGTTGTTTAAAATTTTGCATTGATGAGAAAATATTTCAAGTCAACTTCAAGTTAGGCTTCTTTACAATGATGATGTCATCATTTCTTTAGAGGACGAGATCATAAATTGCTCAAATAAACAGTAAACTGAAATAATAATAACACTTTCTGATCAACTGAAAAAGACCAAACATTTTCTAGTTCCAGCTTCTTGTGGCACTTTTTTGCATTTCTCTCTTCCATCAGCCAGCTACAAACTCTCTTTAGGATTTGGACAAAACAAGTCTCAATCAACAGAATCATTCAGAATAGAAAAATCCTAAATCCTAAAAAGTAGGTATAATAAATAAGCTGATCAAACACACACACACACTAACTCAGAGCATGTGAATAATAACATGCCAGTGTTTGCCGCCACCAATGAACACCAATAAAAGCCCCCATTTTATTTTTGTGCAGACCCTCAATGGTTGCCCCACGCCACAACCGATATAAGACAAGGCAACAAGCTGAGACAGACTCTGAACGGCTTCCATTTAAAAGACAAACACAACAGAAGAGAAGTGACAGCGCAGCGCAAATGAATGCAAACTTGGAAGAAATGGAACGGAGAGAATAATTCAATCTGCAGCCTGCACCTCCTCCAGTCAGCCAAGGAGAAGTGAGCCGAGGGGAGGGCGAGAGGAGGCAGGCAGAGGGCTGAGGCGTGCGACGCCTTTCTCCCTGGGCAGGGCTTGGGTGGCAGGCGCCCAGATAAGCTGCGGCCGAGCGGAGATTAACTGCTTGCTCTGATGGAAGAGCAAAATAAAAAGGCAAGCCGACCTCTGATTCCCTGGGCCTCCCTGCGTGAGTGTCCTGACTCTGTGGGGACGGGTGGCGAGGATTGTGTACATTAACCATGATGAGAATTTTTAAGCAGACTCAACGCTGGCCCGGGCAGAAAGAAAGCCGCTCCGCTCCTCCTGTGAGCAATAGGAGCCGAGCGACCTCTCGTATCTTTTCAAACTCAAACATCATCATCATCCTCCTTTTTTTTTTTTTTTTGTCTTTCACATAAAGTCAAACTTTTCATTTCCTGCAGTCTTACTCCAGCAGAATCGTACAATAGCACAAGTGAGGGCACCTGCAGCGCCGGCAAACGGCTCCTCTGAATATGGCTTCTAATTGTGCTGCTGAAGCACGGGCGCTACAATAAGACGCAGCTATTCATGGAGAAAGTGAGAACCGCGGTGGTCGAGTGAAGTTGATCTCATGGATCATTCTCATGTGGCTGAGCTCAAGTGCTAAAGCTGTGTTAGCTCTGTGAAGAGGAGATCTTTCTTTTCACTCCAGGACTGGTTTTTTTTCCAACCAGCTCCAGTTTTCCCCCCAAAAAAGTCACATGATCTGAAGTAAACCAACATGAGTTACTCAAGTTAATTGTTAATTTCCTTTTTGGTGTGTGATAGATTTGATACTACACTTCATTTTACTTCCAATCATTTAAAGGGATAGTTCAACATTTTGGCAAATTGGCCCATTGCCATAATCGCTATAGTTTTAGGAGTAGGTTGGCTACTTTTAATTGTCGGTGCAAGCTATTTTTAGATCGGCGGAGCAGAGCCGTGAGCTGCTCAGAGCTACGCTATGGAGGCTTCGAGGGAAATGCAGAGACTGCTTGCCGAAAAACTGCCCTCGACAGGAACGCGCATCAGCGGTTTTGCATGAATTTACCTCAAAAACAACTCCATCTCGTAACGTTCCGTTATTGTCTATTATTACTGAGAGGTGATCAAACAAATAAACTTTGTTCTTTAGGATAAAAAATGGTTTTACAAAAAGTTGCCTTTTGCAAATCAGATCAATTAAAATCTCCAATTAAAACCGTCATTGTGTTTACATGTAGTTGACTACAGTATATGTCTATAGATAAATAGATGGATTACAATTTGGTTTGATTATTGAGAATACCCATGGAAATATATGTTATATGTAAACATATGTTAGGATGTTGACTGACTGACCTACAGTAACAGCTGTAGTTGTCAGGTTGTATGTGTTTGGCCCTGACCTGAATTTTCTCTGTAACCTGGTTTCTTCTGTGTTTGGTATTTATTGGTATATATGTGTAAATAAGAGCTGCAGTCATAGTGTAGACTGCTCTGTTGTGGAGTTAATAATATTGAATGAAAGCCTTGAACCTCAGTTCAATAAAAATGATTTTTCTGTCTGTTTTCTCCGCAATAGAGATTTCAGAGCCCTGAAACATAAAGTACCGTAGTCTTTAGGAGACATTTGTTAGATTTACATATATTTAGTGCCACTGCACGCACGTGTGCGTGTGTATTTGTGGTTATGTAAGAGCACCATACTGTGAAAACAGCCACTGTTCTTCCGATCAATGGTCTGTCAGGAACTAACAGCTCCTTTTCAGGGCACAAGCCCATTATTTGCCTTGTCCATTCCACAGGGAATAAAGGAAGGGAGTCGCTCAAGCAGAATCTCACTCTCCATCACACTGGAATTAAAGCACGGTTTCCCAGAGTCAGAGGCAGGCAGTGGATATCAGGCCAGCCTTCAGAGATAGGGATTATTTACCTCACCACTATTTGGCCCGCAAGCAACACCCAGCCTATCAACTCATGATTTAGTCTTATTGACAAACAGCATTAATATGTCTATTACTGAATCGCAATTTTATGCAACACTGGAGTGTTTAGAGCTTAAATTATAAAGGAAAAGAATGTCTCTCCATCTTTGTGGTCTGTATCCACAAAAGTTTGGACATCGCCTTTCTCTCATGGGAACCATTTTGCTATGTGGCCTCTCAGCTGATGAAGCTGATAGGAGGGAGCTGGGGGATAATCGGCAGGATGAAAAGGAGGTAGTGGAGGTGGAGAGATCTGATAGAGGGAGGGCTGGGGGATTGCAGATGGGCTGGATTTTGACCTGTTTGGAAAACAGCAACCACAGAGACACAATAAATAATAATAAAAAAATAAATTGCCTTTCTACAAAATGTCTCACTAGGAAATGTAAATGACCACACGGTGCCATTTTGTCTTGGAAAGTACAATTTTCTGTTCGAATAGGGCACTATTTTACACAGCGCTTATTTCATTTTTTTTTTTTTTTTGCACCAAACAGAAGTATAACATGTATTTTCTTTTTGATTGCTGAGGCGTTTTTCAAAAGCCTCTTTCATAAAAGTGATCTTTCAGTTGTGCCCTCTAGGAAAGAAAACAACGAACAGACAAGAGTGCTGCCTTGCAATTGGAAAAAAAAAAGGGAAAAAAATGTCTTCGTTTTAGCACAACGATTCCTGATTCAAGTGTCTCTGTCTCTCCTTTTCTTCCCCCTCTCTGCAGATACAAAATCGCACATGGGAGACTAGAAATATATGTTTTATGCGGCTCAGAGAGACGGCGGCATAAAAGCACAAAGCAGTCATTTCTATTCATTTGTCTCTTGCTGACGGGGAAATGAAGGAGTGAAGCAGATGCTATTGCTACGTGAACAAGTTGCTTAAACACAGAGGGCTTTTTTTTTTTTCTTCCACCAATTCAGGAAGTTGGATAATTAGATGCTGAATCAAACCCACATCCACATCCACACACACCCCACTTCCTGCCTGGAATCCATATTGTCACTCAAATGTGAGGTGGGAACACGGCACAAAAAAGAAAATACAAATCTTCTGCAGTACACTGACATTTGTTTAGGAACGGGGAAAAAAAGGGGAAAGCAGAACATTCAAATGGAGCTGAAAATGGTACACTCAGAGCTAAAATAAATGTGTGCATTGAAGATGTGAAGAAAAGTGCTGGAGGCAGAGTACTGGCATGAAGCAGATCAGGTTCTGACATTTTGTCTAATGTGAAACGCTGCCAAGAAGCAGTGGGTGGGATGTTGTGACCTTTATCAGTGGGAGAGATAGAATGACCCAATACTATAGATAGAAGAAATCTGGAGATACAACAATCTGCTTTTACAACACAATGCTGCGACCTATCCCTGCGTGTGTGCGTGACCTCCCATCCCGTGTGTGCGTGCGTGCGCAAAGGGGCCGCCGACCTTCTGACGCATCTTTTGGTCGGCGGCGGCGGCGCGGTGACGCTATCGCAGGTGTGTACGGGTGACTTCCTCTCTGAAGGTTAAACAGGAGATGCTTCAGCAAATTCTCTCAAGGCTTAGAAGAAGTTCGCCAGCCTTACGTTGAGCGAGGTGAGTGTGTCCATTCATATGTATGTGTGTGAGTGTGTGTGTGAGCGTGTGAAGTGTAATAGCTTTGCTGCAGGTTGTAACAGATGGTTGCTAATGGAAGTTCATAGATCTGAATGACAGGGGCCAGGGGATTTGGGAGGAGATTGTGGGAGGGGATATGTGTGTGTGTGTGTGTGTGTGTGTGTGTGTGTGTGTGTGTGTGTGTGTGTGTGTGTGTGTGTGTGTGTGTGTGTGTGTGTGTGTATAATCATCCACATGTTGGAGTGTGTCTACCTCTGTGTGTACATATGCACAATTAGTGTGTCTATTCCTGAGAAAGTGGACCGACTAGCGCTTCTGGTCCTTTGGGTAAAGGAAGATAAATGAAGTTTGGAGCCATGTTAGTAGTTTGGCTGGAGGGATCAAGTCAAAAAGTCAAGAAGTCAAGAATATCTTTATTATCCCTCCAGGGGCAAATCTTGTGCAGCCGCAATTTGGAAACATTCAACATAAAAACATACTATATAAGAAGTAGGGATGGGTACCTTTCACATTTGAACCAATACGGTACCGATACTTGGTACCAGTATACAACAGTACCTGTTTTTGTGTGTATGTTTGGTAATTAAAGTTATTTTGTCTAGAAAGTAAGTCAAAACTTCTGAAATTGGAATATTTATTTCTCAACATCACAACTCCTCGGCCTTTAAGAGTATTTTATGTTTTAGAGATGGGAAATGTTTTCAATAGTCATTCAATGAAATAAAATATTGAATAGTTTATGAGACTATCATTAAAAAACCAATAATGGCAATATGAAAGAGAATTTCACAATCAATTTCACAATCAATTTCATATCAGTGTTAACCACACATTCATTTATTCGTAGGGGCCCGCCACAAAAGAATTACGTCCGCCACAAATAGATTTTTCTTTTTTCTTTTTTTTTCTTGTTAACGCAATCTCGTTCTGTTCATTCATCTCCACATAGCGCTGCTCCGTATTGCATTCTCTCACACACACACACACAGAGAGAAGTGCGCATGCATGACAGCAGTGCGCGGTAAAAGTGAAACTTATACAGTCCGATCGCTTTTGGATCGATTTTGGAAGACTGTGTTTTCCTATATTTCAGTTGTATGAGCATTCAGACTAAGTTTCACAATATAAAGGTCAGATAATAAAAAGTCTTCAGGCAATGTTTGTTCATCAATGATCATGAGAATCTCCAACATTTAGCATTGACGCCTGTTTTCAGACAAACTTATACTTGACTGAGAGATATTCAAACACCCTTGAAAACAAAAGTTTGAAGAAAGAGTCCATACAAATGGTGTAATCATCAGAAACCTGGAGTGTCTCTGAACTACACTGACAAAAATTCAATTTATCCTTTTGCCAGTTGTAAAGTTTCCTCTTCTATTTTTACCCAAGTAGAGCTCGGCCTACTTCCTCTGTTCTACCCTGATGGGACCTGAGAGTTATAACTGCCTCTCCAAAGGCCTACAGGAAATGGAAAACCAAATTACTTTGTTAGAGGCTCCTCTTTAATTTAGTTTTTTCACTTTCTTGCAGTGGTGGTGGTGGTGGAGGGAGGGCCGGGGTTGTAATATGTAGCTATGTCTCCTACAACAGCACATACAAAATGTTTCACGCATGTTAAAGTTCTGACTGGTTGTTGGGTTCATTAGCTATTCAAACCATCTGACCTCTCCACAGCACTGCTCAGACACACTCATTATACAGCCCTTGTAATTCATTAAGCTCCTAAATGAACACAAGCCACACTGAAGGGTGCTCACGATTTGCTGAGTGGCTCGCCGTGCCTCGGGGATGTTCATAGTGAGCAAGTGGAGCAAGTTTTAATGCTCCGAGGAGGCCAAGGTTGGACGTTAACCACTGATGACGGGCTGCAAGAGGACAATAAACTGCGAGGGTGCAAAGACAAAAAAAAAATGCATTGAACATTAAGTGTTTAGTGTGAAGTAAGATAAGCAAACATAATAGTAAAAAAAACGCAAATGTGCCTTCGGTAAAATAAATATGGTGGAGGACCACTTGAGAAGTGATGGTAATAGCGATCAGAACACACACGCTTTCATACGCTGTCGTAAAAATTCACTTAAATGTCGCCCCGGAATGAGGTGTGAGGGGAAGGAGCCAGGCTGCAGGGAAATCTCATTCCCTCTCAAAGTGGAAGACAACTCCTTCATTTGTCATCACTTCACGCCAACAGGAGGGACATAATCACTTGCTGCCGGTGGTGTAATTCATTGCGGGTGCACCAGCTGCTGTCGTACCGCTGCTGCTGGGAATGACAAAAAACTTAGAATTTGAGTGTTTGGGGTGATTTAGAAAGTGGGGTGACGTTTTTTAAGAAAAAAATCTCTCTCTCAAAAGGACACGTGGAGGTATTTATCAATATACTGCACTGCGGCCGATACACGACACGCACCACAGCGGTGACTAAGTGATTCCAGCAAGTCATCAGCAGCTGGACTGGGATCAGTAACCAGGCCCAAGACAAAGCAGAGCTTCACTAATCCTCCTGCTCTAGTACACTCCGCTACAGCGACACTACCACTGGGGGCCAATCCGCAACTGAGTCACAGCTCTCACTGCTCACAACTGCTTCACAGCGGTGCGATAGCAGGAGCCTGGGTTTTTTTTAAGGGCTGGTGGCCCTTTAACAGACTGAGGGCTAAATTTAGCTGTTATAAATTGGTTATTTGTGCCGGATGCCTGTTCAATTAAAGCCAGTCACTGAGGCGTCTGAGATCTCGCTGGGATGACGACTCAAGTCATCAAACACAAACTCCGAGGAGGTGGTTACACTCCCAGTGTTACTACACTAACAATAATTAAACTGTTGATTTCTTTGCCGCTGTTGCTTTTTTGGCCCGACAATGAGCAAATAAGAGTATGAAGTATGACTTATCATTAAAATGAACAAGTGCACAGTTAGCGCCTTTTCATTATTCATCAAACTGCTCAATGATCAAAGCTCCGTTTCTCTGACAGTTTTGTTGAAACGCGGCTCTTTATCCTCATAAATGCGCAGTGGGGCAAGGGGAGGGTGTGCAGCCTCACCTCCCTGTTTGTCATGATAGATATTTGGGAACCAGCACGTCACCGACCCAGTGTTGGTTCTATCTCTGCCTCGCCTCTTCAAAGCTCCACTTCCCCAGAGGAAACAGAGAGCGACGTTTCTCCACATAAAGCAGCCGATCCTCCAGTGTTGAAGAGGGTTAGACATTCTCTGACAGTAATTCTGTGTCGACTGGAGTGTTTTTTTTCGACCATGTGCAAGTTCATGACCGACAACCTGCTGCTACCATCTAACAGTCTGATAAACGCTCAGCGCCTGGTTTAACTCCCTCTGTTTCTTTAGTACAGTACACTACAGGTTAGCTTAGTGTGAACAGGTCGCACAGTTCACAAGTGAGTGCCTCCAAATGTTCACACCTGTGCCGACACGTGCACGCCCCCGCGCTCCTTTTCATCGTGCGCGTCGGCCATACGTGTCACGCACCAGAGTCGGTGTCTCAGTCAATTATTAATGGGTGTAACTTGATGACAGATGACTGGGAGCCCTCCGTCCCTCCCCGTCCCTGACCCGGCCGTGTCGTCTTGGTTTCCATGGTCAGAGGGAGACGGGGGCCTGACGCGGTCTGATTGATTAATTCTGTCAAGCACACTTTCGCTGTCCCTGCACAGTGTCCGGTCCGAGCTCTCCTGCAATCTCTCACAATCACCGTCAGCGTGACCGCGAAATCACACAACATCTCCGTCATTTCTGAGAGAGTCCAACCCTCTGACAGTCCGCCAGTCTTCTACAGCTCTCCTCCCGTTAGCCTCCAGTCATATGCTGATTTGTCATTTGCACATTGTAGTGTTTTATTTCAATATGTTAACATGAAACGGGTTTTCTTACTGTACCTAAAGGAGAGTCTCATCTTACTGTAGTCTATCTACTTCTGTCAAATCAGTACTCAATGTAGAGCTACAACTAGCAGCTGGTTAGCTTTGGTTAGCATAAAGACTGAAACACAAGGGGGAGTCAACCAGCACCACTTAATTTTACTAATCAGTATAGATCAAGAATAAATTTTCACCTAAAGGAATAGTTCAACATTTTGGCAAATTCGCCTATTGCCATAATCCCTATAGTCACAGGAGTAGGTTCATTACCTTTAATTGCAGTCAGTGCATGTCGTTTTGAGATCAGCGGGGCAGAGACACGAGCTGCTCAGTGAACACAATGGAGGTGAATGGTACAGGTTCCCTGTCCCTCATCAAACTCCTCAAATACACAATCCAACAACTCCAAAATGCTCTCATTGACAAGTTGGTACCCCTCCCCGTCGGACGATCCAGAATTTGCCAAAAAACTATCCCTTTAATTGATTTTCAGTTTTGATGTAAGATATGCTGACACAGTAAACTGTGCAAAAAAAAAGCAAAAGATCAGTCCTCCAACTTCGTGAAGCAACAGACACACAAATGAGAGGACAGAGGGAGGCAATATTGAAAAAAACTGAGGGGGGATTTTTAAATTATGGAAAAAAGAATTGGCTTTATTGCCGAGAGAGAACATCAAAAAAAAGTTACTGTTATTATGATATTGGACCGGGCCTCGTCCCTTCACCCCCTGCAACGATCTCAATAACCAAGCCAGTGGAGAGCTGGGTGTGTATCCATCAGGCGGGGAGTCGCCCAGAGGCAGCCATCCTTCAGCCTGTTAAGTGGTATTGGAATAGTATTGAGATCTGTGTAATTGGATTAGACCAACCTTAGTCCCCTCTCTATTCCACCAGTCCCCTCTGTGAAATCATCACTTAAGAGCTTTGACAATACTAGTTTTGCTGTGCGGCAGCTGTTGGGAATGTAACATGATCTTTGCCAGCTCGTGGCCTCGTCCTCCCTCCCGGAGGCTGGAAATTCCCGGCAGAGGTCTGACTGACAGCTCCGCTCGGCACCGGCTTTGACTGACAGCCTTACAGGATGTTGTGCCGTCTCAGCTGGTTCTGAGGAGGGGGGCCCAACTGATCTCAAGGCCTCTGTGGTGATCATACCACAGCATCACAGAGAGGAGGACAGGAGGGGATGGGGGGCTCGGATCAGTCCGGGAGGCCGATCACACCTGTTTGGCTTTTATACACATGACAGGTTACATGGAGGGGCTGTGTCTCTGTGGCTGCTCTGGGTTAAAAGGCCTGTCAGACACACACTCTTGTTGCATCGCTCAGGTGTGAGCCTGCTGCTCTGATAACCACACACACACACACACACACACACATAGAGAGAGACACATGTACACACACAGAAAGGCAGACACAAAGCAACTACAAAGAAAAACACGCACAGTACTGGTGCATAGACTGTGAATGAGCACACACACACACACTGTGCTCAGCTGCTACCTGCAGATCCGTGTGTACAGTACAGTAACCTCTCAGCTATGACCGCCTCAGATAAAGCGCAGAAAAAGTTGATCAAAGTGAATCTTACAATGCTTTTCATTACAGCTTCCCTTCTTCTCATGGCTGGAGAGAAAATGACTCTGTGACTCTCCATTGATGTTCAGCCTCTCAGAGATAGTATTGATTACTAGACACTAGTTGGTGAAGGTTCCACAGATATCAAAGGACTACGAGGTAGAAACAGGCAGCACTGAGAGAGACTGTTTCTAAATTTGACCGTTTAGAAAAAAAAGTCTTGAGTACTCAATTTCAAACTTCCGTAAATATCAATTTATAAAACGGAAAGGTGAAATCCGGCAATCTGATTGGTTGTTAACCGTGATATAATGAGAATATACCACGGCTACTATTCTAAAGCCTTATCACAGCATAGGCTATCACTCCACGTCAGGCACGTATGACCACAGATATATACACATAGATGCCGCCTCTGACGCTGCTGTCCATTGGAACGATACGTCAACGCGGCCGCCATCTTGGGTCGGGGGAAGCCCTGTCTACTTACTGCATTAGGCAACAGAGGCAGAGGTCTATCAACCATTAAAATCGCCATAACTCACTGAATATTTAACCGATTTTCAAGCCGTTTGGTTTATTATAAATGTCAGACATATATTTATGATACAACAAAAAAATGTTATAATTTGTTTTTATATTAAACATACACTTACATACTCAGACACACATACGCTGAAATTTGTTCTACAAGGGTCTGACCGGGTCTGACTGCTTGTCAGATGTGTCTATGGTGACAAACCCCGACCCAAGATGGCGGCCGTGTTGACGTGCCTGACAAGCCCGAATGCAGCATCCATGTGTATATCCATACGTATGACTGGTATGAATGGAAGTTGTTGTGGAACGTTGCAGTCGGTAGCAAAAGACAGTCTGTGTTTTTACGACGTTAGAAAATGGACTAAAGTAGTTGAATTCACATGTTTAAGGTTGACTTTCACCTCCGGGAGAGGTGACAATGGTAGACTGGATTGAGCAGTGACTTTCACCTGAAAAAAAAAGCAGAGGAAAAGACGACATGCAGAGCTAACTTGGAGCTAGCGTCCGGAGAGGTGGGACTATTTTTTTCACAGTTATTTTTTTATATTTTTATTGGTAATATGTATGCTGGTTGAATAAAAACTACAGCACATGAAATTGATTGCGTATTCCTCTTTCTTCGTGTCGGGCCGAAGAACTCCCCTGAGCTGTGGTATGATGAGTACCACAGCCTGTCGTGATATCATTGATAAATTATTGGAAACCTCTCCATATAGATTCAATTGATGCTTATTTAAACATTTTTTTTACAATTTTAAATTAATGGACTGAATGATTTTTTTTGGCTTCTGTGACTCACTCAACAGATATTGCCCCACAGGTGTCAATCAATACATCTGGTTCTTGCTTCTGGTCTTGTTTGTCATTTGTATTCAATAATTCATCAATAAACTGTGAGTTATGAGTTGTGGCCAACAATGTGTTGTGAGGTCACAGTGACCTTCATCTTTGACTAGTACATCATTTTTCTGAGCTGAACTTTCATGCAAAAGCTGATAAAGTTCCCTGGAGCTGTTGCTGAGATGTTGCGTTCATGACAGCGGTAAAACATAACGGCCCCGAAACTCAATTACCGCCGGCCACAACTGTTGACAGCGTGGAGGCATAAAAAAAAGAAGAAGTGCAGGTGTCAGCTTCAATTCACACGACGACCGAGAAACAAGCTAAAGTTTTTCCAAACATCAGAGGAAGCTTTCCTGAGTCACTCATTTCAACCTGCATCGGAAAACAAAGAGATTTATATAAAATGTCCGGCGGCACCACAGAAGCCTGTCAGCCTACCAGGGTTTGTGTTACATTTTAATTTTGGCACCGACCGTGGAATCAGATCATTGTTTGAGAAGATGGCTGGAGCCAGAGGCGGGAGAGGGAGAGCAGACAGGGACATGCAGCGAGGGGGGATTAAGACAAGGAAAAGGAGAGAGTAAACACTGGGGAAGATTTGACAAAAAAAAAAAAAAAAAAGTCAGTCAGCTTATGTTGCTTCCATTTTTAGGGTGAGAGGAAGGTTGAGTACGCTGCACTTTGAGTTATCTTATAGATATTTAGCTCTCTGCCTTCCTGCGTAGAAGCAGGAAGGCCAAATATGGACGTTGGAGCTGAAACACAGGACTCATGTTAATTATGAAGAGTTTTCCAACTGTTGCCCGCCACCAACTGTATCTTCTTCATGTTGTTCATAAACAAATGAACGCTCACCTACCAGATTTTCTTTCTTTCTTTTTTAACCCCCTCCCTTTCCCTTCTACACAAACACAGTATTTAAGTATTGCTAATTTTGGGAATTAAGGCTAAAGCAAGTAAATCCAGAGCACAGAGAAATGCTTCCCTCCCCATATATCAGTAACTGAGTATTTAGAGTCAATGCGTATTTTCTCATTAGTAATATAAACATGAATTACAGCGAATCACCCCCAGCAGTATTTAAATAGGTTGCAGAAGAATAATTTCTTCCTGCCTGTGCACACATACACACACATGCATTTCCTGATTTCTTTTTTTCTTTTTTTCTTATGTGTGGCAGGGAATATATGGGACTAAATAACCATTACAGGGGGTAGAAACAGGCTGGAATATAAAACGCTGTCAATACGGCGCTGAGCGGAGTTTGAGACCGTCTTATCTACTGACTGCATTAAGACACGGCTCCCTCCCTCCTGTATGAATAATAAGTCCACATGAATTTGTTGGCTTACAGTGGTGAATTTTTTTAGTTTTAGCGGGGGAGAGACGGTAACCTCGCAAGGATGAAACATGCCAACTTGTTGCACGCCTTGCTGTTAAGGCTTGTTTTCCATAATGACATAATGACGCCCTATTTTCTTTGCATTGCTCGCCCCCTTTCTGCAGTTTTATCATTTCACTCTCTCCTGACATCCCTGCTCTCTTCTTTTGATTTCTTTCCCCCCCAAAAAAACTCCTTCTCTACCTCCTTCCACCCCCGCCTCCACCCCCCACCCCCCCACTGTCTGCTCCCTCTCCCCTTCCCTCCTGCTTTGCTGCTCATTTTTAAATCTATGAATTTCTGAACATCATTTTCTTGATTTTTCCACGCCCCAGGGAGACATTCTCATTCCAGCCCTTCTCTTTTTTCACCTCATTTCCTCCCTCCTGAGTGAATATCCCAGACAGGATGTGAGGTGACAGTGTGGCCTGTGGAGGTTAGGGGGGAGGGTAGTTTGTGTGTGTGTGTGTGTGTGTGTGTGTGTGTGTGTGTGTGTGTGTGTGTGTGTGTGTGTGTGTGTGTGTGTGTGTGTGTGTGTGTGTGTGTGTGTGTGTGTGTGTGTGTAGAGAGAGAGGCTGAAGTGGTGAAGGTGGGGATGTGAGAACTGCCTCCGACTCTTCAGAGCAAAAAAAAAGGAAAAAAGAAAAAGAAACAGGGTTGGAGGGTCAGCGCTCTTCCAAATCTAATCCTACACATGACCACGGGAGACGTACAGTAACACCTTCCCCCCCTTTCAGAGTCCAAGCTGTAGAATTAACCGTGCCTTTGAGAGACTTCTGCTCCCTGGCATGAATGTGCCTCATCCCGCAAGACCTCATGCTCTTGAAAGATATACACACTTCTGTCCCTTTCTAAAGGCTGGGCTGTGGAGGAAACGTCCATGCTCTCGCCTTGAGTGAGCGTATCTGGGCAGAAACAGAGAGAAACAGCCCACTTCTTCAATGAGGCGCCACATGGATGAAATTCAAATCATACCTTCCATGAACACACACACACACACACACACACACACACACACACACACACACACACACACACACACACACACACACACACACACACACACACACACACACACACACACACACACACACACACACACACACACACACACACACACACACACACACACACACACACGAACTGAAAGCTCAGTGTGCATTCGAGCAAGAGAGATGGTTGTGAATACGTTCCATAGCTTTTCTAATTTCAATGTATGGAGCATGTGCGTGTGTGTGATTAAAACAAATCAGTGCTTGTGTGCGGTGAGTGTGTGGCTCCTCAGGGACGTGTACGTGTACGTATTTATGGTAAAAGGACCGTCTCACCACAAAGAAGGACAATTCATGCTTTAACTTGCAACAAATAGAAACTCTAATCAGGTTAGCTCAGAATTAGAAGCTCTCGACATGTCATCGTTTTAAGTGTGAAGCTGATTTGAACAAAACTTATTGATGCTCCAGGAGACAGGCTCCTGAGGAGGGGGAGGGCAACATTTTGATTTGAAAAATCCAATTTTTCTGTATTAGCACAAATGCTCCTTTTACTTTATTGATTGTGTACGCTTTTTCTCATTTCCCTCCGTCACTCCGTTCATCTTCCAGCGGCCCCTCCCCTCCTCCTCCTCCTCCTCCTCCTCCTCCTCCCTCAGAGGTTAGAGGTTTCCCAACTGCGATAGCAAAACAAAATTTTAACTAATCACAGGACTGTCTGAGCAGAACAGTGGGAATAATTAAAATGCCAGTCGACAAAATGCAGGACACTGAAATGATAACCTCTGAAAAATAGCCCGTCTTCTTCCACAGACTAAATAACTATCTTTCAGAATACGCTCTGCCATTATTGAACAGAAAAAAATAAAATCTTTAAAATGATAAAGATAATTATCTTTTTTTTTTTTTTTGGAACTGACAAAATTCAGCCTGTAATTCCATTTCAATAATAAAAAGAGCTCCAATTGAAGGAATAAAGTCAATATCCTTCCATCATCCAGTTGTTTGTCCACATGAAAAGGGAGCTCAATACTTAACGGTGTGAATAAATATATACTACACTGAAGAGGCAAGCTGGTGATTACAAAGTGAAAACTATTAGATGATGGCCATTTCAGATTTTTGTAGAAAATCCTCAGAGAAGTGTCAGACCAGCTCAGGCATGGTTGATGATACTTTTGACAAATGTCCCTGCCAGTTTTGGGGATTATTTTGATTATTTATGGTCTCATTGTCCTCGAGTGTACCGGAGACAGAAGAGTAAATAACCCAAAGTTAGTTCCATCTAAATCATTATATAGAGAAATGGAAGACAGTAGTCATGTTTTCTTTGGTGTATAATCACCTGAATGTTGAATGTTGTATTTGTGTTATCTTAGAATGAACCCCTCATATATACATAGAGAGTAGTAGTAGTAGTAGTAATTGTATTTGTCCATTCAACAGAACATGATACAGTATATACTGTACATACATATAATTTGGATGGATTTCTATATTAAGTATTGCTGAAAAGGCGTAGGCTGAAGCAACAGCTAATTTTTTACTCTATTTACAAGAAGAAAACAGAACAAGATAATGCGATGGCACAGTTTTGAACATTGATTTTTTATCTAAACTGAAAACAATAAATAATATCAATCCAAGCAAAATCTTCAATTTATACTAATAATTGGCTTACTTTATCCTAATATTTTATATTTATTAAATACCTTAGTTTTAAACATCTTTTTAAATGTAGTGACTGATGTGCATGTTTTTAATTATTTACTATAGTAAATAGTTTACTCCAATTACAGATATGCATTTGCCTTTTGTGTTGGTCCTTGCCTTTGAATTCTTGAAAATGCAGGTCGTACTGGGAGGTCGTACTGGGAGAGCAGGTCCTCTTACAGCCCACCATGTTGCACCGCAATGTTTCTACAGTAGCCCAGAGAGGACAAACCAAACACTGTCTCTAGCCTTTCAGGTTTTAGGTAAACCTGAAGGCCTCTGTAGCTTTTTCTTCATGATTGGAAAGGAAGATGTGAGGGGAGGGGGATTCAGGTGACTGCAATCTGCAGCCTCACCACTAGATGCCACTAAATCCTCTGGTCTTCTGTTGATTTGGGTTTAAATGTAAAAACTGTCTTTATGTGTATCTTCTCATATGTGCATTTAAAAAGAACACACAGACACAAAACGTGTATTTGTCTCAACATAAAAACCTCTACCCAGGGAATGTGTGTGTGTTTATGTGTGTGTGCATCAGAGCAGTGTGAGTTTCTACACAGGTGTTATGATATGTGGGGCATTCTCCTCTTACCTCCAGGGCTTTTCTCTTACTGTTGAGCAGCTTGGAGATGTCCCGTGCCACTCTCTCCACCAAGTCCTTGGGGTTGTTTTTCTTGATTTCAAACTGGCTCTTCTTCTCATTATAAATCTGCAGACGGAGAAGAGAACAGAGAGGGGGAATCAAAGGTCAGGTGACCACAGCCATTAGCTTAATTAAGAGGACCACAAAGTAAGTAACACATGATGCTAAACATCTACTGTAGAGGAGGCAGTATATGCAGCCTGCCATTACGCCCATAAGCCTCAGCACTGTAGCAGAATTAAACACAGAGCAGAGCCTTAATGGCAAAGCACTTAGCTAGCCGGCTGCAGTCTGGCAGTCAGGATCAAATTAAATAAACGCAACCTCCAGCAGATCCTCACTGCAGGGTGAACACCTTGTATCTCTACAATGTGAGCTCCTCTGGAGCCGAGACAAGCAGCCTCATTTACAGCCTGGTGACAACTATTTGTGCCTTAATCCAGTGAGTTACGGAGGGCTACTATGACCCGACAGGCTGGAGAGTTTTTGCAGCCTCTGAAAAACCACATCTCTTTACTAAAGTTAAAAAAAAAGAATAACAACAAGGTTTTCCACTGGAAATCGCAACATTCAACAGACTCAAGACTTTGCGAATCCTTCAAAATAAGTAAGATAAATGGTTTGGGGATATCACAAAGGTCTGGGATGCTCAGAGAGGAGGGGCAAGCAGAGGTAGACTGACGGATACTTGGACCACTGAAAGGTTGGAGGTAGACGTATCGGGAGATTAGTCCAGGACCCCTGGAGGGACTGCAGCTGACTCAGCAGCCGGGGCTTTCTATGGGATGTGTAGTCTACAACAGAGCGCTGCCCGAGGGATTACTACTTATCCTGCTGCCCCAAGACACTAAAAAGGCTCTTCACACCAGAAAACCATTCTGTGCAGGAAAAGCCTCTTGTTGAATATTTTAAAGCAATTAGGGAGTTACCATGTGTCTACTTTAATTGGCTTTACTTTTATATACTTGAAACCCACTTCTTCCATCCACCAATAAGTACACACTTTATAATGAACTATTGATACATTATATATATTATTGTGAATTTTCACAGATTAAATTTAAGCTTCAGTCTACAGATCAATAAATCTGAAGCCACAGCAGCTTGGACAAAAGGTGTCAAGTAGCCAGTGATTACATTTGATGAATCTTAAAACTGTGCAGACCACAGGCCACATGTGATTCAATAACCCTTACAGAAAAAACATACAAACTTTTTCACATGTGAAGAATTTTGCACATGGGAATTGTGTTATTTGCACATGCGAAACATGTGGTTTTGGCCCAATTTTATGTGAATCAAATGTGAATTCCCATGTGAACCCATTTTCCACATGTGGTAACATGTTTTACACATGTCCTTACCTCTACATGGTAACACATGTGGTAACATGTGATTCACATATAATTGGGCCAAAACCAAATGTTTCCCATGTGCCAATAACATGATTCCCATGTGCAAAATTTTGCACATGTGAATCACATGTGAAGTTCATGTGGTTTTTCTTATGTTTCCTTTCCTTGGTCAAACTAAGAATCTAAAAAGAGGTTGATCAGATTCATGTTGTTTTCTAATTGAGTTCATTTACAGCACTGTTACACCATGCAGAAAATAACTCTGTAATGAAAAACAACGAACACAATCACACTTTGAGAGAAAGGAGAAAAAAGGTAAAAAGTTTGATATGCTTTTCTCTTTTTATTCTCAAACTTAATGGATTTCATTCGTGTGTATATAATGACACATCTATACTGGAACTGTGGGATAATGCAGTTTTTTAAAGCAAAAGACAAAGTCTGTAAGTGAAACAGTGCTCTCTGATGTGTCATTAAACAATCAATAAAGCTGGGGACACACACACTTGCTTTTGTTTTCATCCAGTGTCCCTAAATGAGGCGCAGACAACACTATTTCACAGAGTGGCACCTCACCAGACTATCACACAACTTGAGACCTGCTTGGTCAGGAAAGAAGAAGAGGGGGGAAAAAACCCTGTGAAAACGTCCAGGTAGCTGGAAACAGCCTGTACTGTGCATGTAGCATGACACAGTGCAGCTCGGCCAGTCTCTTCCAGGAGCTCCACAGTCTCCATTTTGTGGGCCGGTGTTGTTTACACTGAGCGAGCCGCTGTTTGTATTTATCATGTGACTCAGGTCATGAATCAATTAAACCGAGCAGTCGTGGCCTCGGGTTTCACTGACTAACTGTGGTGTTTGAGATGCAATCACTGATCTCCACACACTACAGCGTACATATCAATGAGATCAGACATGAGTGGAATGAGCTCACAGCCCCGGTCCTGAGGTGTCCCGGCTGAATGTTTACCGACCGGTGCTTCTTTTTTTTCTGTTGACAGTGTCAAAGTATCTCTGGTGCTGTTGTGAAATATCAGATCTGCTGGATTGATGTGTTGATGCGCGGCAATTAGGAAAAGGAAAACACCGGCGTCCATATGATCCGTCTCTGTCGAGCTGAAAGCTGGGCGGGCGGCCAGGGGCGGTTTCCTTCCACTGGCCCACTGAACAGCAAAAACCTGGCCCCTGCAGCTCAGACCCTGCCAACCAAGCACTCTGCTCAGATTGCCTGGTGTCTTATTTTGGCCGCCCTCGGAGGGATGCAGGATCCTGCTTAGTTTCAAACAACTTAAAACCACTTGCTCAAAGTGAAGTGTGAAGGAAGGTGAAATCTCTCTCTTCCCGAAAAAATCATTAGTCTGCACTTCACACACACACACACACACACACACACACACACACACACACAATTAGTCCTACATGAGGCAGGCTCAGACCTGACACCCCAAAATGAGTATTTGCACACATACCTATAGGGCTGCCCCCAAAGAGTCGACCAAGAAGTCATTAGTCGACCTAAATTTCATTGGTTGATGAACCGTGTCTTGTCAAAATCTATATGACTTAACTGTGTATGAAAAGCTAGAGAGCTTTTAATTTGAAGGGCCAGATACAGGAAGTCATGACACTCATTCACTGTCAGTTTTTTTTTTTCACACTGCGCAGTGGTTGATCCAAAATGAATATCATGTCGAGCAAGAAATCTACTATCTGGGATTATTTTGAGAAGAAAAAGGGCGACCCCAAGAAGGTGACATGGAAACTCTCCAAATATATAGGCTATATATACTATATAGTATATAAAATTGATGGAAAAATATAGGCTAATGTGTTCATTCAAAGGGATGGTTCAACATTTTGGCAAATTGGCCCATTGCCATAATCCCTATTGTCATAGCAGTAGGTTCGTTACCTTTAATTGTTGGTGCAAGCTGTTTTTAGAACGGCCGAGCGGCGAGCTGCTCAGAGCTACGCTATGGAGGCTCATGGGATTTCTTCGGAGAGTGCACGTTCCTGTCAGGGACAGTTTTTCAGCAAGCAGTCTCTGTATTTACTTCGAAAACAACTCAAACGTTCCGTTATTATCTAATAGCGTGGTGAATGTGCAGGTCACAACTTGTCCACCAGAGCGTTTTGGAGTTGTTGGATTGTGTATTTGATGAGTTTGATGAGGGAAACCAAGAAATCCCATTAGCCTCAGTAGCGTAGCTCTGAGCAGCTCACGGCTCTGCTCTTCATACCTACAGTATACGTCAGGCATAAAGTATTCCACAAAGGGTCGTGTGGCTGCAGCTTTTCTTTCCAACAAAGCAGCAGCACACCAGACTTGACTGATTTAATCAACTGATCTCAGTCTGCAGACAGTTGATTGGTCAAACTGTGTGTTCTTGATTGGTTGGAACAAAAACCTGCAGCCACACAGGCCCTTGTGGAATAGTTTGGACATGCCTGTTATACATCATAAACCACACATTTTTGTACACACACTATTTCAGAGGGACAATGGCACAGTGTTTCCTCCGTTTTTTTCTTTTTCTTTCCCCCACCAGTGGCCCACTCATGGCCCCAGCTCTGGGCCACCCACAGTAAAATGTACACAGCATAAACACTGGTAGAAGAAGCCATTAACAGAATCTTATTAAACCATAAAACAAGAGCCAAGTCTTCTCCGCTCCATTGACAGACTGTAAACCTCTGACTGCAGAGCGTTTTTCAGGTTGATTTAAAAACCATGTCAAATTTGTTTTTAAATCAATATTCATTCCTCTAATGTGTGGTAGTGCTCCCGGGGTCTGCCCATCTCTCTGCAAGATGCATGGTCTTCACAGACAGAGCCCTCTCTGCTCTGAGCTCACACACAAAAAGAGAAGAAACAACAACACAGTCAGAAATCAATGAGACTCATATTGCTTTATGTGGGGATTCCAAAAATATTGGTTACCTCTTATATTACATAGTAAGGTCACTTTTTGGATTTGTGAATCCCTTCAAAAAAAAAAAAATTCTTCAGAGAAAAAAAAAAACTTTCTCATGCCACCTCCTTTACATGTCCTGAATTCCCATTCTGTACAGTGCTGAGGGATTTAAAATGATTTCTGTGTACTGTATAATTGTGCAGTCTCTGCTGCTACAATCATCAAACCACCTCATTGGAAAATGCGCTGCTTAATTACCGCCTCAAAGCGTGGAGCCAGCAAACCAGTGAGGAATGAAGTCAACCACTGTCAGAGTGGTCCGACATGTATGAAAATTAGCTGCTGTGACGACACACACACACACAGTTGGTAAGCACGTCACGAATAAAGCAGGAAAAAATATTAAACTGGATTATAGTACTACAATAGGGCTGGACAATGACTCAATATTACCTTTCATCAACTCCACAAATAACTGTGCTAAAATTTGCATAATGAGATATTGTGGTTTATAGTTTTGATGGCTGTATTATTATATCCTAAAATATAATCTTATATGGAAAAAGAAGAATTTAGGACTGTCACAATCATGAAATTTTAGTCGTCAGTTAATTGCCATAATTGCCAAAAATTGTGATTAACAATTTAATCTTGTCAAATGATGGAACTGTGGCTGCCGGTGTCTTTCCAAGTTTGGCGAATTGGGTGGGGTGGTGGATATGTAGATGTTTTTTTAAATTTGTGGTGTCAACAACTTTGTCCGCCACCTTTTTGCTGCAAATCAGACAAACTGCCTCCTCCAAGTTATTGGGTCCTCTTTTCATTTGGCCTAAAACCAAAATGTGCCCACAGCGGCTTTTTAACTAAATCAATGATGCTTATGTCAATAGATGCTCATTGAAATGTGGTTGTTGAATATTAGAAAATTAATCTGCTCGAGATAAACAGTTTGTGGCTCCACTCGTGTCATTAACCCATAAAAGAAGAAGGGGGCGAGGTGATTTCATTAAAGGGATAATATGTAGGAATTATCCCCATCTAGCGGTGCGGTTGCATATCTGAACGTATTCTTGATGTTGCATTCACGTGAACTCGGGCAGACGTCAGACAGACGCTGCATGTAACAGGATAAACAAGCGTCTTTGTAAACAAGTCGTCCACCAGCACGAGGCAAAACAATATAGGCGTTACAATATGTTGTCATGGTGATGCCGTATTGTTTACCTGACCCATGTTTTACCGTCTTTCTCTCATTGAGTAAAATGACAGCCAGTTGGTTTGCCGACGGCCGTCTGCCTGACTGCACCTGAATGCAACAACTCATTCTAAGGTACGAGAAAGCTTTCATTTGTATGCAGGTGTGATTCGAATTCAGTGAAATAAGTGAAATACGTATAGCAATATTTAATTTTTGCTAATAAAAAGCCGAATAAGTTACATACTGGGGCTTTAAAAGAGGACCAGTCAAACCTCAAATGGTGGAAAACAACATGGCGATAGTGATGGAAATATGACATTTCTGTTAGTTTCCTCCAGCTGGTTTTATACAGATGAATGGAAACTATTTTAATGATAATGCAAAATGATTTCGACCTGCTCTACTGATGTTGATCAGGCGATTATGTTATAACTGTGACAGGCCTGTTCTACAGTAGTGAAACTACAGACAGTATGATTTGTATGATCACTCAGTGATTTTTTGGTTCACACAGCTGACAACTACTTTAACATAAATCCAACAGATAAGAGATCAGTGTCATACACCTGAGCTGGATCGTGCTCCCTCTGATTAGACAGGCACGACACCAGTGTCCTGTATCCACCTCCACAGTTTGTTCCCTTCTCCAGTGACCTATATCTATTATGTATCATTCGCTGCCACATAAACGCCACTGGTATCAGTTTCTCTGCCATTTTGGATGGGAACCACTATGGATGTTTGCCTGAGGAAAACCTGCTTTATTCATTTTATCACTCTACGTGGAGTAATAAAAACTACAAAAGACGCTCAGATAGAGACAGATTGTACTGTTGGGTGCTCATGTCTCCGACAGGTTGCCTATTACAAGCTCCAATAATGGGCAGATGAGGTCCCCGTCCATTCTGAGAGAAGATTGAGCTGTGCTGTCAACCAGACAGAGCTCCGGCCCAGAAGAAGGAGCCGGCCAATGAGCATTAGGCTGGAGGAGCGATGGGCGCAGACAGACAGCACATGGTAATGCTGGCCACGATAGGCCCGAGGAGCTTTAAATCCCCTTTTAGCTGGAGGTTGGAGATGAGTGACCATCATCACTGAAGAGCCATAAGCACATCAGCCAGCCTGAAATTATATTTGAGGGTTTTAGAGCTTGAGAGCTCACAGGTAATGGGGCAGCTACAGGAGACAAAGCAAGCACTCTGGCAGCCAACTTTACTGATAATCATATGCAGTGTTTGAGCTGAGGTAAGCCTCTTGAGCTTCTGCATGAAGATATCTGAGAAGAATGAGCAATATCCTCGATGTTCCTTTTAGAAATGTTAAATAAAATACTTTCTATGATTACAGTAAAGTTGCATATCGATCTACTCTTCTTCTTTTTTTGGTAACAGCTATCATTTCACTACATCTATGTATCAGTTGGCATTAGAAATAGATTTAATTAAACTTATTTCAACTGATTTGCTTGATACTTCAATGTTAACAAACACCAATAAGACAATATAATAGTTTGCCAGTGGAAACAGAAGTGCTGAATGATCTTCAGTATGAAGTGCCCTATTCCAAGTCAAAGGGAAGTTAACTATTAATATTGCCAAACCGAATGCAATTCAACTAAGTACTTATTAAGCAGAATGGCCTCTGTCTGTGTCTTATTATTCTGGATCATTATGACTGAGGCAATAAGCATGTGAGCAGTACATTTAGATTGTAATAGCTCTTTATACTACTGGGTAGTTTAATAAAAAATATAATATAATATCCCAAAAAGTCCTTAATGTTATATGTTTTTTTTACTAAACTCTTATTTTGAAAGGTAACTAGTACCAGCTGTGAAACAAATAGTATTGGAGTCAAAAGAAATCTCTCTTTTCAAAGTGTATTCAGATTCAGTTCCCCTCCATTAGTCCTTGCAGAGCACATCTCTCAAACATACCCACAAATTAATTCAGTTATGTATTTTAAAGTATGTCAATCGTTGATTGATGTTCCTAAAGACTACGGGTGTGTTTTAGTCCCATTTACATTACAGAAGTGTCAGCTCTAAGCAGCAGTTTACCAAAAATAATGCATGAATGTTCAAAGGAAAACAAAAAAAGGGATAAAATGGATGCAAGTGTTTTGTGGTGCCCATCATTTTTTTGTAAAGAGGAATGAAAATTCATGGATTGGAAAGGCTGTGGAGCAAATTAGCAGTGTTAATCAGTTCTGCAGTTGGCTCGAGGCTGTGACGCCTGGACAGCTTTCTGTGTAGGGCTGTCATTCTCGCAGGAGAAGAGGAGAGGTGGCTCTGCAGAGCGCCACTGACGGCCAATCGAACCTTCTGCTTCTAACGCTCACACAGGATACGACAGGAGCAGCTATGCCAATCGGCACCAATATGCTTCCTCTGGCAGGCAGGACACTCAAGCACACACTGAGAATCTCACTCACACACATACGCGCACGCTCGCGCACGCTCGCAGACAGTTAGTGAGACGCGCAAATGTACATGTGCACAAACTCAGCTTCACCCCTGTGTACGTACACTCACATTCTCATCATTAGCCATGATGACTGGTTCCAGTGAGCCAAGCTCTGAGTGTCAGTGTAAACACACAGATGGGAAGACAGAGGGTGGCCAGACTCCAGAAAATCACTGTTAAAAAGTGGTATGCAGATTCGGCTGGCTCCCGACGCTCATCAAAGAACTCCACTGTTTTGCAAGTCAATCCCCCTGTTCCTCAGCTCCTGTTACATCATTTCAGAAAAATATAAACTTGTTAATGCTGCATTTAATTTCAGCACAGACAGGCTCCTGTTATTGGGGATTTTTTTTTTTTTTTTTAACTATTCCTCCTGTCAGAAACGCAGCAGAACAAAGTCAAAACAGTCCCAATGATAACAGATGAAAAAGATTTCCGTCTGCCTCTGTCACTTTGTATAGAGACTTATTTGTTGACTTTTTCGCTGTGTTCGCTGGTAGCGCTGATGTTGTTTGGTAGTGTTGACGTTATTGTCCCT
The DNA here is from genome assembly GCF_905171665.1 of Trachurus trachurus. NCBI lineage: Eukaryota > Metazoa > Chordata > Actinopteri > Carangiformes > Carangidae > Trachurus > Trachurus trachurus. The sequence continues at coordinate 29,929,467 of NC_139896.1, forward strand.
GCGTCTGTGTCTAAGAGAGAGGACTGCTTATCTCTCTGTGAAGTCAGCCACAATAGGCCGCGTCTGGCTGCAGCGGCGCGGAGCTTGACAGAGACAGATGCCACATCATTAAGGAATATTAGTGGGCTCTGCCGAGCAGACCCAGCTTCCACAGGCCCCAGGAAGAGTTCAATAAGAGAGAACACATAGGGAGCGGCGGCCCCTCGGAGGAGCTCGATAAGACACAACACACCAGAAGCCTCTCGTAGTTCAATAGCAATGGGAGCCTCCAGAGAAGAGACCAGTCAGACGCGGAAAAAGCACACGCGCCGACTGCTGCTGTGAAGTTCGGGGGCTCTGGCAGGTTTTTTTTTTTTTCTGTCCCAATGAGACGGAGGCAGGAAAAAAAGAGACGGATGAGCGTGTCAGCGCCGGACAACATGTATGCAGCTAATCTGCCTCCTGCTTTGATAGCCAGCACATTAGTGGTTACATTCATAAACAGGTCCACATGAGAGACCTTAACAACAGGGCCTGCTTTGAATTATCCACTTTTTTTTTTTTTTTAATTTCCAAAAACACAAGAGAAAAATATGTAAAGAGTGGACGTGCAAAATACAGCACCATCACTTCAAAGTCTAAGTGATGCATCATTAACCAACAAAATTACATTAGTCCGTTTGTTGTTGGTTTAAAGGGATTCTTCACCAAAAATCAATAATTCACCAATCACCTATACTCACCGTCATGCCAAGGAAGGGTTTGGAGAACTTTCGGGGTCATCAAAACGCTTTTGGAGTTCCGGGGGGGTCCGGCTGGCAACGGATTTTCATATAATGGTATTTGAATGTTTCATAGTGTGGGTTTTTGGATGATTCAAAAGTGAGCTCTTTCCGCCACCATTATATGAATATGAATATATGAAAATCCGTTGCCAGACTGACCCCCCCTGGACTCCCCCAGCCGGACCCCCCCGGAACTCCAAAGTATCCCTTTAAATGACCTTTTTTTTTTTTTTAAATCCCCATTCATGATCAGCACATTCACTGTATGGGGGGTTAGTGAGGGAAGTTATTTGACATATTTGAGAATTTTATAAAATAGTAACGCAATAGTTACTTTTCCTAGTAATTAATTAATTAAGTTTCATCACGTTGTAACTCAGTTACTTTTTGGGGAAAGGAACAAGTAACTAATTGCTGTCTGTGGTTCTATATGGGCTGAGGCAATCATTTTGAAAAATAAAAGCTTGCAGCAACATATTGAAAAAAAAGAAAGAAAAAAAGAACTATGAATTAGTTCAGTTTTGGGACTGTGAACTTAGTTCAACATTTTTCAATTATGAACTGAACTGAACTTTAAAATTTGTGAACTGAACTTTGAACTAGTTGAAGTAGTTGTAGAAAGGGAACTTTCCTAACACTGACGTCATACAGGACCAGTGCTGTGCTGTTACTCACAGAGTCTCAGCAGCTCTGGTCTTTATATTGGATTTCTGGCACTTCACCCAAGATAGTGTTGTATAGCACCATCAGCTCCATCCAGGGTGCTGTTGGCTGACTAGAGCCTTCACAACACCATATCCAGCCATCAAGTGCATATTTTTGATAGACTCATGGCTCAAAAACAAGTCGGCTGGAGGTATTAGTCTGTTGGACGTGGCACTTAACGCCCGACAAAGTGTGCCAAAATCTACCAGCATCTGTTGTCCTCTCAGCCAGTGAAATCAATGGCTGCCAGCTGAAAATGAGAAGGCTGCTTCTGTCTGAAAACAAGGACTCATTGTTTCAAAAATGACTACGAATTTTGAGGGATCAATCTGCCACCATTGTCAGTGTAAACTGCCTACAGTATGTGCAAGCCAAATTGGAAAGCTCAACAGAGGTATCTACAGGGGGGCGGAGCTTAGCGAACAGGCTGTTGATACCTTTACACACGACCCAACAACATCCTGTTAATTGTCAAGTGACAGGTATTTACGAGCTGGGATGACTGAGGTTAATCAGATTCATTAGGCACAAATCCACTGTAAAATGACACACAGATGAACTCATTCAAAAGCAATATTCCTGAAATCACAAACTTCAAGAGGCATTGTTGTGTAGCTTTTTTTGTCCAAATAAAATTGCTACTGCACATGAACCACCAAAGTTAAGTTTCATTTTCTCTGTAATTGCTCAAGCACGGAGGAGCATGATGTAGTACGAATACGGCAACACGGCGAGGATAAATCATACACAAAACAGCACAAACAGTTGTCTTTGGTGTCAGAATTTAGCAAAAGAAGAAAGAAAATTCTTCAGCTGATGTAAGAGCAAAAGTAGTGAGTAAGTATAGCGGCAGTCCGCAGGTATATAGCTACTAAAAGTCACGAGGGACCAATGAGGTGAAGTGACGACTTGTGACGGTTAAGTCTGGTTTATGGTTCTGCATTGCGGCGACCCCTACGCGGACCCTACGCCGTAGCCTGACACGCACCTCCAAAAAATCCTAACTATGCATCGCGTCAACAAGTAGTGACACGAACCGCAAGGCCTGTGATTGGTCCACTCAGAACGTCAGTGTGGTAAATTCACCCGTTCTCAGCCTCGACCGGTTCAGTGGTCGGACAGACCACCTCCGCAAACGTCTTCTTTTTCGCCTGTTCTTCAACATTTGCAATAAAAGCGTTTGTTTTTCAGTTGCCATTGTTTACTGTGACCGGAAGCAACGCGTTCCCTCGACGCAGAACTTCGAATGCTCAGCGACGGCGTCGGGTCTGCGCCGTAGCTACGCCGTCGACACGACGCAGAGCCATAAACCAGGCTTTAGCGGTACTCAAGTTTAACTCACTCACCCATAAAAGACGTGCAAACCCACTTGCCAAGTGGTCATTGACCTCTTGGTGAAAAGGTTTGCATCGTCACCCGCGGTGCAGGAGACCTGGGTTCGGAACTCACCTGGAGCCTATAACATCCACATCGGTCACATAAGGACAGCATCAATAGAAATGTAGTGGAGTAACAAGTACAACATTTGTTAGGGATGCACGATAAGTATCAGTACACAGGGCGGTGTTTAGCTCAGTTGGTAGAGCACCCGCCCCATGTGTTGCCCTCACTGCAGGCGACCCAGGTTCGAATCCCACGCCGAGCCGTCCTATCCTGCCTGTCATTCCCATTTCCTATCTCTCTCTCGACTCTCCAGTACATTAAAGGAGCATTATCGCAAATACAGCAGTAATAGCATAAAATAAGCTGAAATATGCAAAAGATAGGGGGGACTAAACGAGGCTGCTCTCTCTCTCTGACTGCTGCCCACTTGTTTATATCTGATAAGCTCCGCCTGGCTCCATCTAGTGGCCGAATTAAGAATTTGGATTTGCGATAATGCTCCTTTAAAGGCAAAAAAAGCCCCCAAAAATATACTTTAAAAAAAAGAAACTATCGGTACAGTAATTATCGGCCCAATATTGGACGATAATTATCGCACAATAATCACTGAATGAAATACAGAGACAAGTCGGATAATGTAATTCTTTGCAGATAGAGCCAATTATAATTAACCAACATTTTCAGTCCGTTTGCCCCCTAATGGTGATTTCTGAAGGGTCATAACTGTTGTGTTTGTTGTGATGTCGGTTATATTACTGTGTTTATTCAGAGGCAGAGCTTTAATGTTAAAGGCATCTTTACCACTACATCTTAGCCTTTTTAACCTCAGGTGTGAATATAAACTATTAAATTGTTGTTATCGGTATCAGTATCGGTTATGAGAAGCAGTAAGTTATCGGTTATTGATATCCGTCATCATGCATTCCTTATATTTGTCCTTCTAATGTAGTGGAGATAAAGCATCCTCTAAAATTACTACTCAATACTCAACAAAAAGTAATGAGGTACAACACTCAAGTTATTCACGTCTTCACTGTCCACCACTGGTAACACTGTGTGCAATAGGAGGCAACACAGGCTGCTGGTGCCAACAGAAAGTAACTCGGAGCAGCATCCAGGCACTCATCAAAGGAAACAAAGCCTGGGCTAAATATTTGCATACACCCCTTAGGGAGAGTTTGAGATTAGAGAGAGAAAGAAACAGAACGATGTCATGGAGAGGAGGTAGGGTGGATCGGCTTCTGTAACATTATCAGAGGGATTGTCAACCGGTGATACAAACAGGTCGAACACAAAAGAAAACATTGCTTGCGCTCCAACACGTGAACAAACACGCCCAACAGACGTCTTTACATTCAGCCCTTTCTAATCTCTGCACTGAAATAGCGCATGCATTCACCTGCAGGTACTGTGGCGCGCTCTCATTCAGTGCATTTAAACTTCAACATCCTGAGTGATGCGGTTTATCGACTTCCCCTTTTGTCATATTTCACAAGATCTCAGGCCCCCGCTCAAGTGCCCATACTTTTTTGTGATTGCCACAGCTTTGAGATTCATTATTCCGTGCCATAACTGATTCATCATTGTAGTGCACCTTCGCTAATCAACACACAATCAGGATCTTTAGTAAAGTGACCTTTAACGCTGTGTTTTACATTATAATTGATCCGTTTCTGCTCCCACATGAGCAAATAGAGAGAGAGAGAGAGAGAGAGAGAGAGAGAGAGAGAGAGAGAGAGAGAGAGAGAGAGAGAGAGAGAGAGAGAAAAAAGAAAAAACATATTCTCCAAACAGACAGTACGGCAGCGTACAAGAGGGGATGCTCACGCTGCCAAGGCACAGACGGCCACATACCAACAGGCACACAGGACCAGCTGGACAGATGGAGCCCACAGCCATCCTTTAACTGCCCGCTTTTTGTATTTATTCATTAATTAGCCCTGTCAGCAGAACCAGAGGGTCACACAGGAGCGCTATGTGTGTGTGTGTGTGTGTGTGTGTGTGTGTGTATGTGTATACTATATCGCGAAGATCCAGCAGGACTGGCTCAGTGCAGGGCAGGGCAGCATCAAATATGTGGGATTCATAGTAAGTGACTTGTTGGAGTGGAGAAGGACAGAAAAAAAGAAATGTGGGGCAGCCCCCCTCCCCCTCTGCCCTGCTCCTCTTCCTTCCTCCCTTCCATCCTCAGTCAGGGTATTTGTCTTTGAGACAGAGATAAACTGCAGCCCTTTTATTAACTTGCTGATGGTGGGGAATTGTTTTTCCCATCCACTAGGTTTTCTCAAACAGACAGCCGCAAAAATATCCTCCCATAATTCTTCCCTTCACTATTTCTCTTATTTTCTTGACTTCCTCTGCCCCCCCACCCCCACCCCCCCTCAATACTTCATGTAGCTCTGAAAATGCCTGCATATTGTTACAACAGCTCAGTCAGTATATCAAACATACAATCATCTAAATTTCATCTCCCACCCCATCGCATTAACTCACAGCAGCAGAAAAATAACATGTAAAGGGTGTGGGCCTGTGTGTGTGTGCTACATTATTTCAGAAGGGCATGTGTGTGTGTGTGTGTGTGTGTGTGTGTGTGTGTGTGTGTGTGTGTGTGTGTGTGTGTGTGTGTGTGTGTGTGTGTGTGTGTGTGTGTGTGTGTGTGTGTGTGTGTGTGTGTGTGTGTGTGTGTGTGTGTGTTTGCCCCTTGTTTCTGTTTCTAAAAGACTTTTAATGTGTGCGAGAGTGTGCACATTATGTTTTGGTTTGTGCGTGAATTCATGTTTTGCACGGTTGTCTGTGTATGTGTGTGTGTGTGTGTGTGTGTGTGTGTGTGCATTTGGGTGGGCCGCGGCGGTCCTCCTGCTGAGGAGACACAGCCCCCCCGGGAGGTTTCTCTCCCTGTGGCGTCTCCTCCACATCCTCCTCATTTGAATAATTACTGCGCCACTTCCACACGCTGAAGCCTGGCACCTGCCCATCAGTGGAACCGCCGGCTTGGCTTGTTTCAGCCTATTGATACCAACGGCTCGCAAAAAACACACACACACACCGTCTCATCCAGCTAGAGCACTCTCCAGTTTTATATCTTCCTCATTCATTAAAAGAATGTACTCCGCAAAGAACTGACTCATGGTGCACTCCCTAATCTAGGGTATTTGGTTCATTATGTTTTTAAATAATAATGTCCAATTGCATTATTTTTGGTTTGCAGCTCGCTGTTCATGGTAATGTTGGTCCTAGTTCAGCCATGCAGCCAGAGAGTGCAGGGCAGGCACCGCTGCTCTTTCACGCCATCTGTCTGTCCTCCTCTGCACTTCATATCCTCTCAACATCTTTTACACAGATGCTCAATCTGTCCCTCACTGCTTAAACACCGCTGCTCCACACGTCTCTGTCCACCTCTGCCAAGCTTTAGCCGCTACATTTCAACCCTGAACTCTTTTGGTTTTTGGCTTCCCACTGTGTTACAGTAAAAAAAAGAAGAAGAAAAAAAATATTAAAAAGACTGCATCCCCCTGGCAGCCTCACTGATTCAGCCTCACTCCTGTAAACTCCGCAAGTGCGAAAAGTCATCTTAAATCTCCCCTTTTAAGTTCTCGCCCTGTAAAACATCAGTAAATATGAAACGGGTAATGAGCTGAGATACAGCGCCGGCGTCAGTCGAGTGTGGATCTGCTATAATTTGGAGGAGAGAGTTCATAGCGGCATTAGAGCAGCAGAGGTCAATGAGGTGATATTATATAATTCAAATGGGTGAAAACAGCACGGCGGTGGAATACAGTGCTCATTATCCAGACGCATGGATTTTGTTTAACACGGCTGAACGCTGGAAAAATCCCCATCAAAGAATTAATTCTGTTTATTACCTAAGTCCTACAAACGTTGTTTACTTAAAGCCAGTGGAAAGCTTCTAATGTGGCTTGATTATTTCAATGTGTTTCAAATCCAAATTAACTTGTCCGAGATCAGTGTAATTTCCATGATCCCAAATTAAAATCAGCTTTAGCACTTGACACTGTTTTTATTGAAGTAGCGGGATCAATTTGCAAATCGTCAACACTTCAACAGGAGGAGACTGAGAGATAAACCACCAACCTCATGATGAATAAACTACTATTCTTGATTCTGGCACATTAAATATTGTTTTAAAAAAGTGATGATGATTAATTCTGAGATCAGTTACCGTGTAGGGATGATTGCTTTTGGAAGCAGGGACCAAATCAAATGGTGTTCTCCAGATGTGAGTGAACATGTTTAAAGGGATACTTCACCCAAAATCGGAGAACTTCCGGAGTTGTGCGAGATGTGCAAGGTTTGCTGCGAGATGTTCTTCCGTGTTTACATCAGACAGCCAATGGTTTACAACGACGAACGAACATCTCACAGCAAATCTTGCGCATCTCTCGCAGCCACTGGGAGCTACTGCTACAACAAGGCTAAAAACAGAGATCAAATTATTTTTTCCCGAACAACTTTTTCATGTGGCGGCTTCAGGACACTTGGGTCAGTACGGACAATCAGTATGGAGGTATTTGGATGTTTCATAGTGTGTGTTTTGGACGATTCAAAAGTGAGCATTATATGAAAATCCGTTGCCAGCCGGACCCCCCCTGGAACTCCAAAAGTGTTTTGATGACTCTGAAAGTTCTCCAAACCCTTCTTTGGCATGACGGTGAGTAGAAAATTGGTGAATTATCGATTTTGGGTGAAGTATCCCTTTAACAAAAAATTATGTCTCATATTGGAACTTCATTTTTTCATATCCTTGAGCCCTACTTTGAAATAGTTCTCAAATTTATTTCAGATACATTTTTTAAACCGGATTCAAGTGCAATGTACTGTATTAGTTGGTGAGTTGAGCTTGGTGTCGGACTCTGCAGGCTCCACACACATACCTGAGTGACAGTCACTATGACAGCCATTTTGCTCTGGCCCACTTATCTCTGTCTTACCACAGGCAGAACAGAGCAGAGAGGGAGGAATCCAAAGACAATTTAAACTCACAGTGCAGATTACATTTCAAACCTCCCAGACTGAATATTTAACCCTCTTGCCTTCGATAAGCGATAGGGGGATTTCCACTGACTCAGGAACTCAATTTAACCTCTCCTCTGAGAGACCGCGGCTACTGCACAGACGCCCCATAGCCTCGCCCTTGGTGATGGCCGAACCCCCCCACTTTCCTCCCATCCTCCCCCCCGACTGTCTGACGCTAACCGTGGCTATCTGCCGGGCCTGATAGAGAGCGGCTCCATGCTAAGTCATTACACAGGGAGCGCAGCCTAATTACACACAGACAGCCCCCCATGTAACCTGCCAACAGGGTCAGCGCTCTTAGAAGTGACGGCATTAAAGGAACATTTACACAAACCTCTGCAGAGAGATAAGGGACGGAGGGGCCGTCTTCAGCGGGCCATACGCGCATCCTTTGTGTGGGTGGGGGTGCGCCCTCAACAACCTTCCATATCTCCCCCCCGCTGAGAGACGTTGGAGTCAGCTCCACCCCCCAACCCCCCACCTCCATACCTCCAGGCTCTGCAGCCCTAACAGGTTTTTTTTTTTTTTTGCGGCGACACACTAAACTGGACAAGCTCTCAGCGGAAAGAAGATAGCTCTCCATATTAAACATCACAGGGCCCGCTTTTACAGCATGCCAATTCCTGCCAAACTGGCTGTTTCCATGGAAACACAACACTTAATGACCGATAACAGAGAACGACCTGGGAGAAAGAAAGAAAAAAAGAAAAGAAAGAAAGAAAGAAAGCGAGAGATTTGAGAGCAAAGGAGAAAGAGAAAGACACTGACAGAGAGAGATGGAGAGAGAAAGACAGAGATCTTGTGGAACAAAAGAAGCAATTTAGTATCGGAGGACAGCGTGAAGCCTGATTATGTCGTCAGTGTAAATGATCATTAATTTCCCTCTGTCCAGCTGGGCCAGATTAATGCCTACCCATTCTGCACTGTAGAAAGCGAGCCAGGGCTTAACCATTTCACTGGGCACCCCCGCATCAGCTGCCATGGCCTTAATAAAATACTGAGCGTGGACCACACCAACACCCGGACACGAGGAGAGATGGAGAAGAAAAAACACTTTCCAGCAGCAAAATGTATAACTAAAATTATTTCAATAATCTACCAAAGAACAACAGTCAACAATAAAAAACTAATTCAGTTTAAAAAAAAAAAGAGCACCTACAAGCTCCATCTGGTTGTTATATTAATATTTAATGTGAACACTTAACTGATGATACACAATCTGTAGTCAGAAATAATATTTTCCTCCATATTCATTACCAGAATACGTCTGTGCTCCTGTAGAAGTTGGACTCGTTTCAATGTAACAGATAAAAAAGCAAATGAATGGTAACATGAATGATAATAATAATATCGTCTTCTTGTTATTTTTTCCATTCAGTGGACAAAATCTGCACAATTATGCAAAATAACAGGAACATGAAATCCGATCCAACACACAAGCCTCATGTGGAAACTAAACACTTGTTAAGGTTGTATAACCTGTTGAGGCTTAAAAATCATAATGTTATATACTATATAACCTGAAGGGATGTGTTTCGAATTTGGTTTGTGTCGTCCTTATTTTTATATTTTAAGATCTATGTAGTTTTAGCCAAGCGTCCTTACTTTGGCAATAATTTGTGCCATGAAGATTTAATTGATAGCAGAAAAAAGGACTTTAAATGAAACATATTGTTCAGTCTGGCTGTAAGAGTGCAGGCAACAGGGACCAAGACTCTCTGATTGATGGCTACAGAAATCCTGTAATGTAGGAGTCATCCTAAGTCATCCTTTTTCAATAGATGCCTTTCATCCATATTACACCACTAGCATGTGTATAATTTGACATTAAAGTGTATTCACGCCTGTTAAATGCAGAGCTCTCTTCTTTTTGGATAGAGTGGCTTGTCTGAGGCTTTAGCCCTCAAAGCCTCGGCTAATGATCCCTCCGAATGAGACTGTGATATTTAAATATTTGACATATCCGGACAGTCGCGTGCACCCGTCACTCCGCAGACTCCAGGTCAGAGGTAAAATGGCCCCTGTGATCCCAGATCAGAGGGACAGCGAACACACAGTCATTGTGCTTTGATGTCTCTCTGCGGAGCTCGGTCGCCGGTTTTCCACATAACTAGGTCTGATCCCTCTCATCAGAACCACCGCGCTGCTCGGCGGCTGAAAGCCCTGCAATTTCACTCCTCTTTGCATGCTGATCTGATTATTCATAAAGCGAGCAATTATACATCCATTAAACCTGCAAATACAAAAAACTGGGATCAACACAAGTGTCGCATGGATCAGGTTCATTAGTGAAAACATCCACGACCTCGGCGAGTCAAAACACGTCCCAAAAATCATGGTTGACTGACAACCAATTATAACCTGACAACATTTCGCGTCCCCCAATTGCTGAGGACAAAACAGTGGCCACAAACAAAAGGTAACACTGACGGGTTCACAAAAGTTTCACTGTCCCAACAATTACAACGTATTCTGTGAAGACAATGCTGGAAAAAGAAAAAAAAAATATTTGTTTGTGCTGCCTTAATAATATAGGAGTGCAAGTTCAAAGAATCAAATATATTCTTCACTCATGACATCCAACACATTGTGTTGATTGTGTTGGTGGTTTGATCCCCGGAGATACTGAACCCAAAATTGCCTGAGGTGTATCATCAGTGTGTGTAAAGCTTTGTCCCTGTCATGTAAACTAATAAAATAAAATAAAATATAGTTTGACATAATGCACAATCTGTATGTGCTGTGTGAATGTGACTAGCAGTGTAAAGCACCTTGAGTGGTTGTAGAGAATAAAGAGCATGCTATAAATGCAAGTCCAATTACCTTTTCTCCTTTTTTTTCACTTAAACTGCCATGACATTACCCATTAATGCATATTTTCATTTTGTGTGCAATTAGGTGGAACTGGGGGAAAAAAAAGCAATTTAGTTCAAATATTAACATTGCTAAATTTGGGCTGAATAATACATTTATCATTCAACACAGTTTGAGATCTTTACAGACTTTATGTCCTTTATGTTTTTATTTCCCAAACCCCATCACCGCTTTTGGTTTCTACCTCCTCTGTCGTCTTCTTTGTTATGTGCATTACTGACACCTACACAAGTCAGCTCCACAACAGAAAAACATATTTATATGATGCAATACTTGTGGTTTCTCTCACTTCTTTCCAAATAAGACGTGTAGGCCTACAACTGATTGTAACTGATTACAGTGTGAGCGTGTGTGTGTGTTCTCCTGTTGGGTGTTTACCTGTTTCATGAGGTGTGTAATTGAGATCTCTATGTCCTAACATTAAACAAGTAATGATGGTCTCCTCCTTCCAGCCTCTACCCCAGTCACTGAAAAGGAAACAATAAAATAAACAAGCCCCGAATATTTATCGCTGGTCTCTGAGGAGTTATTATCCCCTGACTAAAGACCAGATACTCACTTTGTAATGAATCCAGATTTACTTTCATTAGAATCATTAGAACTAGTTACATTTGTTGGTACAATTTCATTTTCTATTTTCTATGTTTTTAATTTATGATTCTAAAGCCTTGTAATTCGTAGTTGTTATTTATGCCCAAAAATACAAGCTGTCGTTTTTTTACAGTGTAAAAAATCTGCACGTCACCCAGTCAAGCTTGAAAAAAAAAGTGATGAAATTCAAGTGTTTACCAATCAGGGGCAAGCAGGACGGATCTGGCTCTCGAAGCCCTTGTTAGGAGAACAGACATGAGGGGTAACATCTCAAGCTTTTAGTTTCTCTTTGTGAAGCCTGACATTTATGACGCTTCCCCCAAAAAACCTTTCATTTTATGAGCCAACACAGCTTGCCATACTCTTTTCAACAGAAACTCAATTATGAGCCAACACTGCTTGCCATACGCGTTTCAATAGGAACTCAATTTTGATGAGACAGTTTAGAACAACAAGTTCAGAGAGGCAGAGAGACGGCTTCAATCCCCCAAAGTTGCGTGGCATAAATGGAGACAACATTCAAGAAAGAGCTGTCAATCAGCATTTGTACATGCTGTGTGTGTGTGTGTGTGTGTCTGTGTGAGAAACTGTGCGACAATGAATGCCTTGAACACGCAGGCTGCTCTTTGAAAAGCTCTACAAACACACTATTAAAATAGAGATCAATGTAAGGCCGTGCTTACTATGTTATCATACAACACACACACACACACACACACGCTGGGCCCAAACGACTGCTTTCTACTCGTGAAAACCAAACAAAAACACATTTAACACAACCTCTCAGAATCAGGGCTGAGACCTCCAGTAATGAGTGTTTGGTCTTATAACCAAGAGACTTTTATTTTGACAATACAACGCCACTATCAGCGTTTCCCACACGACGGAGATGGATTGAGAGTAGCCCCGCCCACGAAGATAAAATCAATCAATTGTTTGGGTGTATCTTTTATTACAAAACCTTATTTCAACTCACTTTTGGCCACATAGCTGTCAGAGTTGCACACAGTAAAGAATAGAGGCTTCCTGGTAAGTTATAGCACTATAAGGGAGGTGTTTAAAGACACCTGTAAATTGTCACCACACACAAAAAAAAACAAGACTGCCTGCAGAGGGTTACACTTCGCACTAGCACAAGCTATAATATCTTTATCTACACATTTTTCACTAAATCAATCGTCCCAGGAGAAGTAAAAGGTTACATTAAATTGCTCTGCAAGAATCCCAATGTGAAAATCATCCACAGGTTGCCAAAGCCTGGTCTAATCCCCGGTGGAAGAGAGGGTAATTTAAATAAAAGGACGGTGCTAGAGTGAGTCAGAGAATCACGACAGCCTTTCAGATCAGCCTCAATCACATAAAGTTACAGTTTATTTTACCTCCATGAGGAAAATGCATCAAAGAATATAAGAAAATAATATATATCATGATAAAACCGGAGTCTACCATTTACCTTAGTTCTGGTCTATTGTATGTGAGATGCTCATACAGCTGAGAGAGAGGCAGAGATAGGCTGATGAAAGGTGTCCCTGTTTCATGGTGGTGTCTTCTATATGCTGGAGTGTTTGTGTGGTTGGGAGATATTGGCGGCACGGGGCCTGTGAACCAGCCTGACTGATGGCTGAAAAGAATGATCCTCTTTGGAGCCAGAAAGTTTACGCTTTGGTGCACAAATTTGCAAAGCTTCAGTACAAAGGAAAATGTTTCATAAAATGCTCATTCTTCAAGCTGTAAGTTTCAATTTCCACTTTAGTGAGTCTGTCACTGTGGCTTCTTTATTGCTGGGAGAGAGAAAAAAAGGCACGCACAACAGTTGCACGATTTTTATATCTGAGTTTCAGAATTTCTCCTCATATATTAGGTCATTATTTTCCATACTGCAGGACAGTGAGAAGCCGTAAAATAAACATTTAATTTTTTTTATTTTAATTTTACAAAGCGGCTACACATTCCAGTTGGTGTCTGGTACCAGACTAATGTTCACTTTGCATCTCAGTGACACTGACATAAAATCCAGAACAAATAACAGAAGTATCTTTGTGTCTTCTAACATTTCTTCTACATTGTTTGAACATATCTGGATTTCGTGTAAATGGGATTATTTACCACTGCACTAACCCTAATGCAGTTAATGCCTCTATGCAGAAATCCCCTTACACCCACTCTTACTTTTACTTTGATTATTAACATCAAACGACAAATAAAGACCGTGAGGCAAATAAAGCAACAAATAACAGAATAGCATCCATTGTTTCTAAATTCAATTGAAATTCATTTACCATTTGTTTAATGGCTTAAAGACACACACTAACTAATGACTGAATTACAGTCATTATCCAATCCAATCCGATCCATTTTTATTTCGAGAGCACATTTAAAAACAACCAGGTTGGCCAAACTGCTTTACAACAGAGGTGAATTAAATAAATAAAATCAGCATTAATTAAAATTTAGAAATATTAAAACATACCAAATAAAAGTAATAAAATGAACCGACAACAATAAGAACAATAAGCCAGAGTGTAAAAGTCTCAAACTGTGCTAAAAGCCAAGGAATAAGTGTGTAAGACATGTTTTAATAACAGCTAGGCTAGGGCCTCGTCTCACATACAGTATAGGGCCAGTTTGGGGCCAATAGAAAAAGCTTGGTCCCCTATGCCCCTAAGTCTGGTCTCAGGACCTCAAGGAGCAGGTCTGTGGACATGCAAGAACATAGAGCTTTGAAGGTCAGCCAGAAAAAAAGGGGCAAGGCCATTATGTAAAATATACATATGTACTATACAGTATACCAATTTTATAGTATACTACATTTATGTAAACATACTGTTTGAATTGGCTAAACATGGCAGTAAAAATGGCTGTATTAAGTAATGTGTTATGTACTTTCCAAATTCACAAGAGGAAAGTGAAATTTGTCCAAGCCGTCTGTCTTTGTCATCTCTATATTTCATTTATAGCCGAGTGTGCGACTATATAAAACACCTAGAAGGTTTACAAGGGTTTAATTTAATCCCCCCCCTCCTTTTTTTCCCAGAGGATATTACAGGAGAGAGCAGAGGAAGCTGGTGAGGCAGCGGGACAGGAGGGTGCAGACCAGACGACAGAGGGTCACATCTGGGACAAGTTTTTGGGAGAGGAGATATATGAGCATGTTGTGGAAGCTGGGATTCTGCAGAGTGAGAGCAAAGAAGATTATGAAGTTTTTTTCATTATTTTTTTTTATAAGATGTGGTGTGTCATTTAGACCTCTAGGTACAGCAACATCCCCAGAATATAAAGTTTATTTTATCACTCCTAACATTTTGACATGCTCATAAAGGCCTCTGGTACCTCGCATGAACTTTGAAACAAAATTATAAGTTGATGTGCAAGAAAAAAAAAAAAAGAACAAACTTGAAAATAAAACCAAGGCAAAGTTGTAATAAACAGTTGTTGTTTTTTTCTTCTTGTGCTTAAGAATCCACTTAGGAAAATGAAACCCACTTATGGTAAATGGAAAGACATGAAGGTCAACAGTCTGATGGGAAGAGATGAAGAAGTGGTAGTGAGAGAAAAAAAGAAAGGATGACACAAAACAGAGAGAGGAGAGGATGAGAGTGATTAGGCCTTGGGAACACATGCAGTATTATAGGATGTTTATCTATCTGCTGGTGGGACAGGAAACCAACATTTTCCACTTGGGCATTGATGGTCAGCAGACAAGAAGTTCCCATGGATCTGGACAGAAAGTCCTCTTTGTGATGGAGACACTCGCAGAACAGCACGGAGTGGACAAAGTCCCCCCCCCCCCCCCCCCCCCCCCCCCCCCCCCCCCCCCCCCCCCTTCAAAAACACACCGGCGACAGCGACCACACGCCGGTGAGTTGTCACGGACTGTTGCTATTCTGTCACCTGAGTACCCGACCCAGTGCAGGACTTGGCTGTGAAGGTGGAGACATGTGGCAGTGGTGTATTTGTGGCAATTCAAAAAAGAAAGAAAGAAAAGAAATTTGAAGGAGCAGCAGCTAGGATTTAGGAATGGCGGCCTGCCACTCCTAAATGGATGTAGAGGAAACACTGCTTTCACCAATAAGGGATAACATTAGAGTTATGTGATCAATATCATGTGTATGCGAATTAGCATGGCTGTGTGAAGGAGTGTGTAGATTTTACAGCCAAAAAAAAACATTTTTTTAGGTCAGAAACTAATATTTTGGACCAAGTCTAAATTTAGATTAGTACTGATACAGTTCAAGTTTGAATTAGGTAACTTGTATAAGATGAAGGAGCAGGTTCTTTGGTAAAATGTGAGTCATTTCATTGATGTTCATTTCAAACCACCGTGCTGGTACAGCTGGTCAAACAGTGGCTGACAGGGGTGGGGATGGTTGTACTGTAACGCCTTTTACCTACTGAGATGGTTTGTGATGAATTGTGATGACCGCAGAGTGAAGGCAAAGCAGCCAAGAGGTGCTCAGCTCCTCTGAGAACTCATTTAAGAACAGAAAACCGTTCCAGGTGAGACCTCATCAAGCTGGTGACTGAAGGTCAAGAGTTTGCAAAGCTGCCATCAAAGTAATCCCCGAAGAAATTTAAATCAAAAGCAACTGGACTTGGTTATTTGTCTAGGAAGACGTTTCACCTCTCATCCAAGAGGCTTCATCAGTTCATGTACGCATCTGACCAGGCTGGGACTGGTCCAACGTTGGACCAGTCCCAGTCAGACCAGTCAGAAATGTAAACCAGTCAGCAAAAAATGTAATAAAAAACACAAAGAGGTCGACATATTCTAGATGTGATTGAACAACAATGTTTAAAACCATGTCAGGAACGCCAGCGTTGGTTTGGCATGTCATAACATGGTTCATGCCTTTTTCATGAGTTCTGGAACACATTAATGGTAAAATAAAATTATAAATCAATATTATATTTTTATTTTCATAAAAAATGTTATTGGCCAAAACTGTAGTTTGTAAATTGAGTTTTACAAAAAATGACCCAAAAAGTAGTTGAAATACTTGATGCAGCACAAAATATGAATGTAGTTTAACTACCAGCAAGTTACAGCAAATTGTAGTTAAGCTATGTAGTTCAACTACATGGAGTTTAAGTCTCCCCAACACCATCTATCTGCCTACAACAAATACACACGTCACTGTGCCAGTGTTTTGGTAGAGCTTTATGTTGATATGAAAGCCTTTTCTCCAGCATTATTCAGATTTTGAATGACATTTATTCCAGCACTATCATCTTTGTGTATAGGCTGTATTAGAGCTCACCTTTGAGTGTGCATTTCTGACTGTACACAAGAATTACATTTCATTTCCCACCTCTGAAATGAATAGAAATACCACTGATGCCACCCATGCAGGTAACTACGTAGTTGTCCCTGGATTAGAATTGCACCCCTGATGTTTGAGAGAACCATCTTGCTGACAAACTCATTATCAATTCATAGAGAGGCTGTAGAGTTATAGTCACACACAGAGCTGTGACTAAGAGCTACTGGATACTGGGAGGCCCGTATGTTAAAGGCATGAGAGCCACAGGAAAGCAGAGCTGACTGACAGCTAGTTTGAAAATACATGTGTAGAAATAAAAAGCAAAGGCTGCTGAGGTTTGAGCTGCAGAGTGGGTGTGTGTGTGTGTCATTAGCTCATGTCGACTGGTCTTGTTAGTGGAGCTGAGGTTGTGAGTGCAGTCCCAGCAGAAGGTTTCACAACTCCACACATTTAACAGTGAATTTAACATTACACACCCTGGAGGCCATGCACGGTTTACATCATTGGCAGACGAGACTGTTCCCAACCCCCCAATACACACATACACACACGCACACATACACACACACACACACACACACACACACACACACACCCTTGAGCCATGTTCAATGCCAAAATCTCTTCACAAATACACCACACAGCTGAGCTAAAAAAGGGATTTCACTGTCAGTGTACATACTGTATGTCCCTTTCCTTATGATGTGACTGAATCTTTTTCTCATGTACACAAACACACACCTAAGCTCCACGCAGTCACTCAGATACACACATAGACACACACACAAACCCATGGCTCGCTATGCTCCTGTATCCTCGCATCCGTATTTCATTATGAAGCTCGATCAGTCCTGGATGGGCTATTTATCCTCTTCATTTGATGCTAAATCCTACCCAATACAAACAGCTTTATCCCTTTTCCCGCTCTGCAGACCGGCAACGTCATCTTTATCTGGAGCAGCTACAAACACACAAATGTACAAATGCACCTAGATCAGTTGGGCTGAGTACAGCTGAATAATTCATTTGAGGAAAATTTACAGCGAGCCGTCATTACGGGCAGAGACAAATGTTCGCTTGAGCGCGATACAAGAACTACAGGACGGGCTTTAACTGAAATGCCACCCTATAAGCAATGACCCATTACCGTTTTATTGACATGCTGAAATGAATTACACGAGAAATCAGCCTGAAATTAACTGTGCCAGGCTATAATTGCTTTCTGTTACTAAAAAAAACCCGCAGTACAACACATGAGTCACTGTAACTCATGAATGTCATTTGAAATGTACAGTAAAGGTCTCGACACAGGTGCCAAACTTTAGAGTGATAGCTCAGTGTGGTGACAGGCTGCTGCATGGTGGAGGGTGGCCTCCTTCTAATATCACACTGATATTAACTGCTATGCTATGCTATGCTAAGTGTTATGCTAGGCTATATGTTATGTTATCTTATGTTGTGTTGTATTATGTTATACTATGTGTTATGTTGTAGTTTACTCAAAGCGATGTTAGCTAGTGATGGAGAACGAACCCGAAGCGCGTTATGTGCTTGTGCGCATTCCTGACCAAGTGTACTGTACTCAAGCACACCTCTCCCAACCGTGCCGGGCCAGGGAAGTGTACCGTACTCAAGCACGGAACACTTGCACTCACACTAGCAATAGAATCCGGACTTTAGGGGGCAAATGTGCTTGGGCACGGTACGATTGTCTAGTGTGAGTGCGCCCTAAGTTTGCAGTGAACAGATCCATTCAATGGCACCAAATGGTAAAAGCTTGTTTTCTCATCTATGAAGTTTATGTCAAACACTAAAGTGTGTGTACTGTACAAACCTTTTTTATAAACTCTTTTGTTTGTCTCACCTGTCATGAACCTGTGCCTGTATGTGTTTTCACCAAGGACATTTTAGCATGTCACAGTAGGAGAGTCACAGGTGTAAATAATACAACCAATGAGAATGGCTCAATTCCATTCGGCTCTTCCACTTTCGGGGGGTCTTTCTATTGTGCTCACCGTCACACAGTCACGGCTTAGTGCAGGGCCGGTTTTAGCTATGGGCAATATGGGCGACCGCCCAGGGCGCAATCTTTGTGGGGGCGCACGAGCGCTCTCCAAAAAAAAAAAAAAAAAAAAAGACAAAACAAAACTCGCCGTCAAGTTAGTGGAGTGGTCGCTGGGGCGCCCCTATGTCACGTCAACTTGCTGCTGAGAGTCATAGGTCTACTACTGGGTCTAGGGGGGGGGTCAACTTGCGACTGCTGAGGTCTCACGTACGTCGGATGCTCCGCCGGCCCAGAGGGCTCTCATGCGGGGAAAGAAAGGAGGGTTAAGCGCTAAACTCCTTGCCCTGAAGTTGGCTTCATTTTGGTAATGTTGCTATCGGGATGCCCAGCGATATTCCTCTTCTTCCTCTTCAATGTCCGGTCTCTGGTAAACAACATGAATGAACTGCGACAGGATCATGTGTTAAAAAGGATCCTGGACTGTCGTGATGTTTCTAATGAGCTGGTTTAACAGCAACGTCACGCTGTTTCCAAAACCACACCGACTTCAGCAGAGAAGTGAGTTTAAGCACATTTTTAGTTTAGCCTACAGATGGAACAGTGGTTCCTGTCATTACTTTATATTCAAAATATCATCATGTTGCTGGCCCTACACTCACAAACAAAAACTATTTTAAATTGTGTATTTTTTTAGAGGTTCAGAGGCTGTAGTCAAGCTGCTCAGTTTTAATATAGCCTAAGCCTATAATGTTATGTGATTGGCTATTTTAAAAAATCATTTAAATATGGCTGGATGATCAATAACAAATTAAACTGTGGTTTGACAAATTCAAACACATTTATTGATGATTTAATTTAAAGGAACCACGGTAGCCTATAAGATCATGTGTAAGATCAAATTCAGTGTTAAAGGCACTCAGGCAGGTGATTTTGAAATAGGCTATGCTAAAAGTAATCCAGAAAGTACTTACTTTACTTGAGTAATCGAAATGCATTACAGATTACAGATTTTGGGACATGTAATCAGTAATCTGTAGGGGAATACATTTTAAAAGAAACCCCCCCCAACACTGATTATAATATATTCTTGTGTTTGTTCGTTGGTGGGTTTTTTTTTTTTTTTTTGGGGGGGGGGGGCACCAAGGGATGGTTTCGCCCAGGGCGTAAAACTAGCCAGGACCGCCTCTGGCTTAGTGGGACACCTGAACAGGACGGAGCGGTGCTAATGTTATTATGAACTCATCTCGAACACTTTCAGAACTTCCTCCACTTTGGCTTGAAAGTTAACCTTGAAAAAAAAAAAAAACTTTAGCTGAAAGTTGCTGCAGTTGAAATCTCCGAAACAGGAGAGTGAGTGGATGTGGAGTTGAGGCTGTTTTGTCAGCTGTTGTTTATAAAGGTCAAGAACTATCTGTAAAGCCCCAAATCCCTGAAAAACAGCCTGTGCTTGCAGCGCCGCCTACAGGCCCACTAGGATTATGTAATTCCATTCCACCCATTGTGTCTTATTTTGCGTGGCGCTGACTTGAATAGCGGTGGTGAAACCGTACGTGGGTGAGCATGTGAGGAAAATATACCCACACATAATCCAAAACATGACAAAAACAAAACATCTCCGTATACGTACGGCCTCGGAGTGGCAGCCGTCAAATCAGCTGACGTCAAGTGGGTTTTCATTTTTCTGCTTGGTGAATTAAGTGGTTTATTTAAACAGATGTTTGTAGTCGGTCACTGGTGCACCCCATCAGAGTGTGCTCACACACTGTAAATACAAGTACAGTATAGTATGTGGGTGTATTTATATTAGCAACGGTCCTATATGCTGTTAAATTTAGCCCTCATAGACGCAGTAAGTATGTGGCAAATCACCATGAGAAAAGACTTCCTACAGTAGTACTTAGAGCAGAGTGCTTATGTGTGTGGGTGCAGGTAACACAGTAGGATGAGGTAAGGTCTCAGAGGATTAGTGAACAACCTCTAGAGGAGACAATGAGAGGCCGCCAGGGGGGGAGGAGAGGGGAGAGGCCAGATTAATGAAATATGAATGTGTTTACTGAATAGCCTACTGATGGCGGAGGGATATTAAAACATACACAGTCAAGCTAATGGTTTCACCTGCGCTGCCGTCTCCAGACGTTGCTCTAATCAGCATACGGACTCATCGCAATCACAATCATCACCCCCTCTGCAGAAATTACTGTGCCATCATCGCCAACTCTTCATCGCCATTTTCCATCCAACAACGCCGTCGCCTCGCCTCGCTCGCCGTTCGTCCACCATCATCGCTTTCCTGACGCCGCCGCGGGAAATTGAAGTTGGCCGGATCAATAAATACAATATGAAATTAAATTAGCTGCCGTGATGAGGTGAGAATGTGAAAATGAGGACGGGAAAAAGAGAGTGACGACGCTGTCCGGTCAAAACAATCCAACACAAAAAAAAGAAAACCAAAGCTTCATTTTTTGGACACACTAGAATAATAATGTCCTGTTATGGATTTAAAGGTGAGGCAGAAGAAGTGAATGCTTTGATGTGCGCATGGCCATGACATCATTTCTGCAGTGTCTAATCAAGGAGAAAGGGAGCTGGCTATTGCAAGAGGGCTGTAATGGAAACACAATTGGCCTGCTTTAATAAGGAAAACATGATCGGTGCACTTTGCCCGCCACTTTCTCAGAGACACAGAACACCTCCACTTCACCTGCGAGGACACACAGCCTCGCCGCCGCCAAACACATCCAAAATGTATCTGCTCTTTTGAAGTTTTATCTTTTCTCAGTGAAGGATGGCAATTGGGTGCATGGCCAAACTCCATCTGTTCATTTCAATATGAATGGCTATGTAAGTTTGGTGCTACTGGAGCGGCAGAGATGTGAAATTGCGGATGGCGCGCGGAGCGGCCCCCCGACACGCAGGGTTAATTCAAACTGCCTTTGATGTCTGTCTGTGTGTGAAATGAGCTGGTGGTCCAGAGTTCACACACACACACACACACATACACGCTTGTCGAGCATGCGTATTATACACGTGTTCATAATCACTGCGCCAAAAAAAATGAAAACCTCAAGAGACCACTCGTGTAGCCGCGTGAATCCGGGCGCGCAGGAAGTACCTGTGCTCCTATCTCGTACCTGATGGCACCAACACACAGACCCAAGGCTGAACTTGACTGTTGTCAGTGAGTCATAAATCCATCGCAACTCTTCAGGATTTAACTCCTGAGCATCCCCCCAAACATTCACTCGCATGCCATCCACATCCCCATGACAATGAAAGCTAAGCTGCCTGTAAGCGAAAACAGATTGGCGGCTTACACACACAATACCTATGTAGAGCAGATGCTGGAGTTATACAGCAATAATAGCTGGAATGAAATTTTTTAAACTCTCGCTCAGGAAACACGTCTAATTGATTGAGGTCTTGGTAGCCTGCGACCTCAATCAGACGTTTATAATTTTCCTCAAAACACTTGTGTGATTGATTTCCGCGTTGCCCCCGAGTCTTGACGCCTTCAAAATTACACCTATACAGTCATTAATGTAATTATATATCAGTTGATTCACATTTAAGAAACAGAGTTAAGCTTGAATTCAATTAGACAAACCGTGGTATTTATGTACCAACACACACTGAGTGATAGTAATTGCAGTGTTGGTGCTAAGCTAAATGGCAAATCTCATAGTGACAATGGAGGGTTAGAAAAGTAAACAAGTCGGTCTCCATGATGCCAGAATATCAATAATCAAACTTTGTACTTGGATTTCATTTCAATGTGTGAGCTGTTAGGTTGGAAGTCTGGCCAATTACACGGAGCCAAACACTTTCATGAATATAAACAATGGGCAAAACAACAAGTGTTGATTTGGATTTATGCTAGCATACTTTTATACCTGTTTGAATGTGAAGGCATTAAACGGCCCAGAGCACGGCGGCATTTCAGGGTTGGGTGAAAGTTGCTAAACAATTTGAGTGTACATAATCAATTTTACTTTGGATGAAAATGTTTCTCATTATCTCTCAATTTGACTGTGAAATAACACATACAAGGAGGTAATGATGTTCTCTCTGTCTCTGACCAGTTTTACTACATCCTGCTTTCAGCTGCATCAATATTTCATACCGGGCTTCATTTATAGGAGTCGTTCAGGTTCACATGTACTGGAGGTCAGATATAGGTTAACTGTATGCGCGCTGTTTGTTAAAATTATAATAAGTGAAGCAGCACATGATGGTATGGTATTGACTCTGTTAAACTGTATTTCCTCAGGCTGGTATTCAATTAAAAACTGGGTGTCTTATAACAGCCAATAGTGATGTTTACACAAACAAATAAAAGGCCGGTCCACAGGCTGGGCCGCAGCGCAGGCTCTGGAAATGCTCCAATTGACTAGAATGGGAGCATATTGGTCTGTCGTGTGCAACAGAGTTTGGGGAATCTGGGGGTGACCCAGCTCCGACAGCGCAGAGAGATAAACAGGTGGCAAGCAGCACAAGAGGAAGAGGAAGATGAGCCACTGAACAATGAGCTTGTTGTTGCATTTGGTCGCTAATGTGTACAAATTAAAGCAGAAGTAAGCGGAATATTTGTGTTAATATAAGTCTTAAATAGTTATATCTTCCGACGGCAATCACTTACATAGAGTGTTTGGTCCGAAACACGGGTCTGTCAGTCACTCTGCTCTGCTCTAAGCCGAGGATAAAACTTTTATCTTACTTCCTTGTATCCTACAAGCTTTATCCAATGAGGAGAGAGAACGGCATAAAGGGCTGTGTGTGCAGCCAAGGGATGCGCGTGAATGTGGTGACGTAGGGACGAGGACCAATAGATCCATGACAAGGGCGGGGGCTACTAACTAACGAAGTTAGCCAAAACGACCGGATCGCTTACTTCTGCTTTAACAGAGCAAGTGGAAGGAGAACAGAAAACAAGGAGGCTTCATATTAAATATATGAATATACTCATTAAGCTGAGGGAATTAGAAATAAAGGCCTCTCTCTAATAAAAGCCTGCTGGCATCCTGGGCAGATGAGGTAAATAAAGACCCCGGTCACTATTTGAGGAAATGTGGTAAACTATTGACTTCTATCTCCAGGAATGTGTTTTTTAATTATTTTATTTTATTTTATTTTTTGGGGGGTGGGGTGGTTGTTGTTTGAGTGAAATGTTAAGAGAGTTAATACAGGGGTGCTTGATGGTCTAGTGGTTAAGAGCACCTCCAAACTCGGCAATGCCGATTGCAGTGATCGCTGGATCGATTCCTGACTGTGCAAATCTGGACTGCCTGACATTCCCCCGGTCTCTCTCCACTACCCTGTCAATTACAGGCAAAAATGCCTAAAAAATATCTTTAAAATAAGAAAGATAGTAAAAACAAGCTGTCTGGTGATTCAATTCAGTTATGACAATATTTATCTATGAAATATGTCATCAGTGAATGTTTAAATATATGTTCTGTACGGCAGATTCAACATTAATTAAAATCATTCCTGTACGATTTAAGCTATGTATAAATGTCATTTCTAAGAGGCAGGGTCTTCTTTCAGGCACATGCATGACGTATTATGTGTAACGCTGCAATTATAGCGGTGGAGCATAAATCCCATCTAACAACGGAGCCCTGGGAAAAGAGCCAGAGGCAGAGATGAGAGTGAGTCCAGCTCCAAGCCAAAGAAGAGGGTAGATAGATAATGTAGTGGCGGGCGGGGGAGCTGCTCCTCCAGATTTCACACAGACACAGAGAACAAGGCAGAAGACACAAAGTGAGCGACAATCTGCGGAATTAAAAAGATGTAGGTAGCACTTTTGAAGACCCCTCTCTCAGATGGCAGTGGAGAGTCCTCACTGCCTACATGATCAAAAATTAAAACGCTTTTCTAGGACTTCCACAGCGGTTTTTCGGCGTTTGAAAAACCACCCACCGCTGAGGCAAGCCAATTAAAGTTATTCAGAGCTGTGACCAATCAATCACAGACTAGTGCAGGTGGAGGAGGAAGAGAAGAAGAGGAGGACAAAACCTCTGAGACTTGAGCGCACCCAAACTCTCTCGCACACAAACACAAACACCGACGGTGGAGGGGGGAAATAAACGAAGAAAAAAAAAGGCCGATGCATTTTGTTCACAATGGAAATAAACGTCACACACCTACCACTTCACACATAGAGAAGCACTCCCTCTGCACTGGAATGAATAAAGCACTTCACACCTGGAATTTTCTAGGGCATCACGCCACTCTACATTACCACTGCAACCCACTCAGGGAACTGTACCCAGTTTTTTCTCTCTGTCAAGCATAGATAGCACTGCAGACACGTCATGCGCTCTATGAAACATCAAACAGAAGACCACTGAAAATTGCACCAGCACACGCACGCGCAAACGCACGCGCGCACACACACACACACTGTGTAAATAATAGTGTTGAAAGATGGAGACAAGGAGAAAAGATTTGCAGCGTAGGCAAAATAAAGCATCTTCCCTCTGACAGGGCTGGAGCTTTAGCAGACCTCTAATCCTATTTTGACACATAATGCTATATTGTCTTCCTTTTAACAAGTGCAAGGCCGTCTTTTCTCCAGCAAAAAGCCACTAGAAGCATGAACGCATCTGCTTTTTGTTTCCCCCTGAATTCATCAAGCAACAATTAGTTCCACAAATACAGTCCCCAAATGTACCAGAGTGAATGTCATCCAGATTCAGACACTCCGGCCAGCGCAGTTTGCTCTGTGCTGACACTCCCCCCCCCCCAGTGGGTCTTCACAGCTCCATCCTGGTAATTCACTGCACACTAATACACACATGCGCTGTGATATACTGGAAGATGTTTTACTATGTGACCAGAGAAGACATTAAATACAGTTTGCATCATGTGGCACTGTGTCTTTAAATAATGCATTATTGATTTCATTCACCTGGACCAGAGGTCGGCGACCTGCGGCTCTTTCATCCCTCTGCTGTGGCTCCCGTGGTTTAGAGAGGGCCAGCTCATTTTGGGGAAAAAAAAGTGAATAAAAAATGGCCATTTAGTTTTTTTCACTGTGATAGTTATTTCTTTGGAGATTGAGGTGCCCTTGTGAAACTTATTTTAATATTTTGTCGATCAAAATATGCGTCACGTCAGGTTTTTCCACCATGGCATGAACTACATCAAAAGAAAACATCGCTTGTGCCTCACAGATGAGATTTGCAATTGTAAAATCAAAGTGACGTCTTACAACCCTGATATGGTATGCTGTGCAGTGAAGTTCAGGGGCAGAAATCACATTAACCAGGTAAGAGAAATAATTTAATGAGCTATTATTTTGAAAATATACCTTTCTATATCAGACTCCCAATGGTTCATTTTCAGTGCGAGCACCAGCCAGTCAAGGTTGCAGTTTACTGTACATCTACAGTATGACTAATATATGTAGTGGAGCCTTTGAAGGATTTTAATCGAAAGACTTTCGAAAGACTTTGACGTCAGAGTGAAGTTATAAAATAAGCTATAAAATATTTTTACCTCATTATTTTAATGTATTAGTCATTTGGTGATTTTTTTAAATATGTAATTAGCGTCTTCTTGAGCTGTGGCTGAAAAAACACTTTTTGGGGTCACAGAGGTCTCGACCTTTGAAAATCTAATTCTAATCAGCTAATCCTCCAGTCTGAGTGAATATTTTTTCTGGACGTATCTGAATCCCCTTGGTGTGTTGCTGAGATATCACAATCATGAGAATGGTAGAAAAACATAATACCTCCAGGCACAGCAGTTGCTGCCATGCAGGCAGAATAAATAAACTGAATATGAAAATGGAGACAAGGCACTGACACTATATAATCTGGTTCTACTTTTCTAAACTGCCACATTTTTTTTTGTTGTACTATAAAGCTATTTCAAGTAATTCCTTCTAACACCAACCCAGGGATATCTGCATGCGGTTCTGCACTCTGCAGATATATGCATTTTCATTTCTATAAACATCGCCAACCAGTGCCAGGCCATCAAGTCGCAGAGCTGAGGAACCCTTGTACCCTTCCCCGGTGTCAGAAAACCAATAAAAAATAAAAAATAAAAAGCAGAAAAATAAATAGAGTTTGTGTGCCCGTCTGTTCTCCTGTCAGCCCAGGGGAGGCTGGGGCTGGGAGTAACGGTGCTGACCAGCTCTCACACTGCTTAACGTTCAGCCTGCTACTGGTTTTATGTGCCTCTAACGTCCACAGTTATTTTGTTGCTTGTTGTTATTTTGTTGTTTTATTTAGTTTTTGTCGGTTAAATACAAAGTAAATGCCAGAGTTGGCACGCAACAAGAGAAACATTTGTTACACAAGGGTCCCAGACAGAATAACAAGTGGTTAGCTAACAGACCATATCTAAGCTTTCATGACCCTTACGTGTAACCCTGGCGACCCTGTGCTCTTGGGAACTGCTAATGGGATGTCTGAATGGGACCGTTTCCCTGGTGAACGTCACGTCCACTTGGGCAAACAAATGGAGGGTTAACTACTGTAGATTAAAAAGGTTGCATCATTTATTTCTGATTATTAGGTATCACCTCTGTACTTAACTGGACCTGTTTGCACTGTGTGAAATAACAAGCTGCTCTCATGATGTAGTGGAGGTAGGCCTGGGACGATAATCAATAAATCAATTAATCGCACGATAAATGAAAATTAACTCGATAGTTTTTCCGGCCTCGATAAATCGCCATGTGCATGCGCACGTATTTGTTTTCCTGGTCTCTCCCTCCAACCAGGCTGGATGACAAGAGGCTTCACTCTGTGCATCGGTCTCAGCACCTGGGCCGTTTATTTTGAAGAATGAAAGGAGTGAACCCTCTTTTCAGTCATCCAGGATCTTTGTTTCCCAGAATGCATTTGGCAGCAACCGGCAGCGCTAGCTGTAAAGCTAAGCAGCTAAAAGCTGTTTTACCATAATTCTCGCTGCAGCGCTGTTAACACGTCCCTTTTTAAAGTTTTAATATTTTTTCATGCAAGAAAGTCACAGTTTAGACCCCCAGTCTGTGGTCAGTTTATCCACATATCGCCTGTTGGGAGTTTTCCTCCGAAGTTTTTGGAGCTACTGTGGTAGCAGCGAGCAGGAGGAGCGGGGCTTCCCACAGTCTGCAGCCGCCTGCAGCAGCTCACGGGCCGGTCAACCTCCGTCATTGGGGGAGAAAACGACTATGAAAACTTATCAGCAGGTTTTTAGAGGTTTACCGCCAGCTGGTTTAATACTTTATAGGAGATAAATGCTAGTCTCATTGATGAAATCTTACATCTTTGGAAGTCACATTAGTTTCTTTGAATGAAAAGTGGAGCTTCAGGTGTGTAACGTTATTGGACAGAAGAGCTGCACTGCACTGTTTATTATTTTTTGTTTATTTTATTTATTTAGGATAGTAGCTATATAAGTTGTTGTCATTCCAATTACAATGGTTAAAAAAAAAATACTCATGAGAAATAAAAGTTTATCGCATTTAAAAGGGTCTACTTGCATTATTAGTGTGACTGCTGAAGCAGTCACACTATTGTTCTTCTGTTTGGCCATTTTCTTCCGCCTTTTTACGGTCTTCTTCTAGTCCTTCATACTTTGTGCTATTTCAACAATTCATATATCAAAACGTGCAGCTTTTTTTGAACTTTATTGGCATTACTTTTCTCTTTTTAACTATTTATACTTTTTCAAATATTTAACCTTTTCTGATTTTTTTCAGCTTTATAATGGGTGTGTATTGCGTCTAACGAGCAGAGCCAGAGTGGTGTCAGAGTGGATAGAGGCAAAAAAACATTCTAGAGTTTTTCTGGCTAAACTGTCAGCACGGCCACAAACTCTAGACAAATTATTTTCTCCAGTTTTGTAGCCACACTTGTCTTCTGGCTAAAATTCTGGTCAAAAATGCAAAGAGACTTAGATAATAATTTTAAATATTTTTTAAATGCAGCCAGGGAGCTCTCTGCTCTCATTCAGCTCAATGTATTTTTTTCACAGCAGCAGGAGAAGGAGCTCAACTTTGTAACTTGCTGTTAAGTGCTTTTTAATTCATTTTAATTCACCAAAAAATAGTCACAGGTCACAAAAAAGTCCTCTCCTTACTTGGTGTGGCTAATCTATACTCATTTCTTTTTATTTTAAGCATCATTGAAAAATCTCACATTCATCAAAGTCTCAATCTCTCTTCTTCACAACTCCACTGTAGTGTAGGGGGTAGGGTGGCTGCTTCCCAACCCCAAGGTCACTGGTTCGAATCCAAGGGAAGAACTCTTGTTATGTTATGTTGAATTCTGCTCTCCTCCCCCGCCTTCAATTGGTTACAGGTGTTTGTTATCTCCTTGATTACTCATACCAGTTTGCAGCACATCATCACATAACAATGAATGACAACAATCTCGAAAGCAGTGTGCTCTCTGTAGCCGAGTGGCAGAGTAAAGGTTTAGTGATCATATGGTCATGGGTTCAATTCCTGCCTCGGTCATTTCACATCATTGCTTGACTTTTGATTCCAATTATTCAGCTGTCATTGGACAGTCTTTGATTCCTCATAGTATAAAGCTCATTGTAACTCAGGTTCTCTGTGGCCATATGGTTAGTGTGTTAGGTGTTGTGCTATTTCAACAATTCATATATCAAAACGTGCAGCTTTTTTTGAACTTTATCGACATTACTTTTCTCTTTTTAACTATTTATCTCTGCTCTCATTCAGCCCAATGCTGAGAGGTCTCCACAACTCTGTCTGTAGCCTAGTGGTTAGCTTGCTGGTCTGGGGACCTGAAGGTTGCTGGTTCAAATCTTGCCTCAACAACAATTATAGTGAATTATTTTCCCAGTTGTCCTCTGTTGACTTCTGATAACTTGCTTCATGTTGAAACTGCTGCTCTCAGCCTGAAATTCACAGAAATTTTCATTCTAAGTCATTCAAGCTTGACTCTCAAGCTTTCTTGATGTTGACAGTGTGCAGATCATTAACAGACAACAGTCTCTGCAACTGTGTGTGCACTGTGGCCTAGAGGCAGAGTGGAAGTCTAATGACCATGAGGTTGTGGGTTCGATTCCGACCTTGGTCAAACATTTGTATGGTGATCACTATTTGCTAATTCTGCAACAGCGTTCAGTTGCTGTCAGCAGTCACACCATTTCCATTCTTGGAAATGCTTTTTCTAGTTATGAAATATTATTAGTGGTTAATTTGTTCTAAAAAAAATGTGTCAATAATATCGTTTATCGTCAATAATTTGTGGGACAATATATCGTCCAGCAAAATTTATTATCGTCCCAGGCCTAAGTGGAGGTCTCTAGTGGAGGGAACTTTTGCAGAATACAATTCAACGTCATCCAGAATGCTTGTAGCAAGTCCTGTATCAGCATATTCCTGGTACATAACATTATACCTCTCAAAGTGAGATGTGTTCAGAGTTGTTTTGTATCATCATCTGTATCCAAATTCAACAGTTGTTGTTTTCGAGGCAAATGCAGAGACTGCTTGCTGACAAACTGCCCCAGACGGGAACACACATCAGTGGTTTTGCATGAATTTACCTCGAAAACAACTCCATCTCGTAATGTTCCCTTATTAGTGTGAATGCTGAAAGCATTCACACTATTGTTCTTCTGTTCGGCCATTTTCTTTGGCACTTAACTAGTCCTTCATACTTTGTGCTATTTCAACAATTCTCACATCAAAATGTTCAGCCTTTTCGGGACAGGTGTGCTATTACTTTTCTCTTTTCAACTATTCATACTTTTTGCAATATTCAACTATTTCTGATTTTTTTTTTCCCCATAGAGAATGCATTGGAACAGTCTTGAAACTCTTCAAATCTTCTTACTTCTTTCAGCCTTTAAAGCGTCCACATACTTTCAGCTAGAGACTTCATTCAAATTCTGAGTTGTAGACAAACTTCTAATGTATTCATCCTGTATTTACAAATTTTTAATAGCTTGTACCGTTTTTGAGATAAATCCTTTAAAAGCACATGAGGATTTCTGACAAATTTCACACTTTTCAATGAGTGTGTATGGGGTTGGGTCAGAGTGGGTGACGTCATCGTAGAGTGCAGCAGATCCAAAAAAGCGACTGGAACTTTTCTTCTGAAATTGCCAGCAAAGCTACAAATGACACTCTACACTCATGATTTTGGAAACAGTTTGTAGCCACGCTTGTCTTAGGTCTCACAATGCCGTCAAAAATGCACAGAGACTCAGAGAATAATTTAAAA
The DNA here is from genome assembly GCF_905171665.1 of Trachurus trachurus. Classification (NCBI taxonomy): domain Eukaryota; kingdom Metazoa; phylum Chordata; class Actinopteri; order Carangiformes; family Carangidae; genus Trachurus; species Trachurus trachurus. The sequence continues at coordinate 29,960,278 of NC_139896.1, forward strand.
TATTTTTTAAATGCAGCCATGGAGCTCTCTGCTCCCATTCAGCTCAATGCATTTTTTTCACAGCAGCAGGAGAAGGAGCTCAACTTTGTAACTTGCTGTTAAGTGCTTTTTAATTCATTTTAATTCACCCAAAAATAGTCACAGGTCACAAAAAAGTCCTCTACTTACTTGTTGTGGCTCATTTATACTATTTTCTGCTTCTTTTAAGCATCATTGAAAAATCTCACATTCATCAAAGTCTCAACCTCTCTTCTCCACTACTCTGTCTGTAGTCCAGTGGGTAAGGTGGCTGCTTGCCAACCCCAAGGTCACTGGTTCAAATCCAAGGGAAGCACTCTTTTTATGTTATGTTGAATTCTGCTCCCCTCCCCCACCCTCAATTGGTTACAGGTGTTCGTTAAGAGACGCATTAATTCCTAGTGCCACAGTTTGCAGCACATCATCACATTACAATGGCAACATGCTTATGTCTGTGCTCTCTGTGGCGAAGTGGCAGAGTAAAGGTTTAGTGATCATGAGGTTGTGGGTTTGATTCCTGGTTCAAATCTTGCCTCAACAACAATTATAGTGAATTATTTTCCCAGTCGTCCTCTGTTGACTTCTGATAACTTGCTTCATGTTGAAACTGCTGCTCTCAGCCTGAAATTCACAGAAATGTTCATTCTAAGTCATTCAGGCTTGACTCTCAAGCTTTCTTGGTGTTGACACAGTGCGTTTCCAACAGGTGCAACTTTGGGCTCGTTAACTTCAGAGTGAGACAGAGTGCAGCTCATCAACAGACAACAGTCTCTGTAACTGTGTGTATACTGTGGCTTTGAGGCAGAGTGGAAGTCTACTGACCATGAGGTTGTGGGTTCGATTCCTACCTTGGTCAAACATTTGTATGGTTTGCACTGTTTGCTAATTCTGCAACAGCGTTCAGCTGCTTTCAGCATTCACACCATTTCCATTCTTGGAAATGCTTTTTCTAGTTATCTCATAGCGTGGTGAATGTGCAGGTCACAACTTGTCCATGAGAGTGTTTTGGAGTTGTTGGATTGTGTATTTGATGAGTTTGATGAAGGAAACCAAGAAATCCCATGAGCCTCGGTAGCGTAGCTCTGAGCAGCTCACGGCTCTGCTCCACTGTTCTAAAAATAGTTTGCACCAACAGTTAAAGGTAACAAACCTACTCCTAAGACTATAGGGATTATGGCAATAAGGCAATTTTCCAAAATGTTGAACTATCCCTTTACTGTAACTATCACAATTACTCTGTAGCTGGTTAATTAAGGTCAGAATCTAGTTGCCGTTTTAATAGGAGTCAAGGTCATACAAAATTAAAACTAAATGTTACAAAATTATTTACTGTATTATTTCAATTTCTTATTCAGGTGTGGAATATCAAGAGCAAACTATTAATTACAAATAAAAAGGTGGTGCCATGATGGAAAATAGAGACATCAGAAAAACCGCCACAGCTATGAGGAAAGTAGAAGTGAACAGCTCCTCCTTGACTTTCAACATGAAACTGTTTGAGTTCCTAAATTGCATCATCATCATCATCTGCTGAGATCAAACTTAAGTTACTGACGACACTGTGCGTTTTCTCCTGATGCTAAAAACCTAGTAATTAATGAATGATTCATTTTAACAAAGGCCTCAGTAAAAGTCGACCTCTCTGTGTATGGATGTGTGCTCCACGGTGACTGAGGGATACCTAAGCAAGACATCAGCAGAGAAAACTAGAGCCACAGAGTAAACTATCTATCCTGCAGAAATAGCCTGTGATGTTTCACACAGGCAGATAACAAGCTGCTGTTGTATAAGGTCCAGGACAGAAGATGGAGGGGGTGGGAGGACGGAGAGCTGCAGGAGGAGGACTGAGCGCGCTCGCTCTCCCTCTCCCTCTCTCCTTTAAAGGTAACGGCACATGATGGGAGGCGGGGCCTGGGACTCTTCCTGTTAACCGTCTACAGGCATGAGGAGCTTTCAAATCAAGAAACAAATGGCAGTGATGCCCCCCCCCCCCCCCCCCCCCCCCACCCCACCCCCCCGGTGCGTCGTCGTCCACTGATGGATCAGCGCAGGCGGAGGGGAGGGAGAGGTGAAGCTGACATCAGCTCTTGGAAGTGAGGATTGTGGAGGGAGAGCAGGGGTGATGTCTAGTATAGCGGCCGGGCATTTCAGACAGATTATTGGAAGTTTCTGTAGTCAGCGATAGTGAGTAAATCCACCAATGCACTTTACAGAGATATGTGTTTGTTGAGGCCGGCTGTCTTGGCCATGAGCGACCATCTTTTTCCAGGAGGAGGAGGAGGAGGAGGAGGAGGAGGAGGAGGAGGAGGGGGAGGAGGAGGAGGAGGAGGAGGAGGAGGAGGGGGAGGAGGGAAGGCTGTGAGGAGCAGCAGAGACATTTGGGATTGTGTTTGGGTCCACATACAACATCGCCCCTCAAGTGCTGAAAAACACACCTGCGCTGATCAAATTGAACCAGAGGCTGCAGCAATGTTCACAACAAGAAAAAGATGAAGACCTTGCGCACGCACACACACACACACACACACACACACACACACACACACACGCTGTAAGCACTAGAGGCAAGAAGGTCTGTGTTGAACTGAGATAAACCTGCTGCCAGCATGTGGTCAGTGGGCCGACTGATGTGGTGTTGACCACACACACACAGACACACACACAGGGTGAAGGGCAAAAGTGACAGAGAGCAACAACACCCTTTGTTGTAGAAAGAAAACAAAGCTCATAAAGAACAGATGGATTAATAACCACCATTGTGTCTTTCTGCCCTCCCTCCCTCCCTCCACGTGGGCGGGCCGGTGGGTTGCATTGATCTGGATGGACGTCATTCTCAGGTTTCCAGTAATCAAGAGCAGCGAGAGGCAGGAGGACGGAGCGTGGAGACGGGGCAGACGCGTCCTCAGAGTGCAGAGGAGTTGTGAAGTGCCAGGCTGAAGTGAGGGGTGCGGGAGCAGTCATGTGCACCGCACTAAATTATTCATGCTGATTAGACGCTTCTTATTGAAATGAATTTGAGAGAGAGTTCAACATATGTTGCATGGCATCGCCATTTAAGGATCTTACTAAATTGAAGCTGAGGAAATTGCCCTGACTCTGTGTGCAAGTGGTGACGAGACATTGGTGTAATGTAACCAATTACATTAACTATACTAATGTACTTAATGTACAAACTACAGGCGAGTATTTATTTCCATTTTCTGATTACTGTAGCACTCCACTGCATGTCAGAGGGAAACGTTTTAATTTACTCCACTGAATCTATTTTAACAGGTGTTGTTACAAGTAACTTAAAGATAAATATATGTAGTATACAATATACACCAATCAGGCATAACATTATGACCACCTGCCTAATATGGTGTTGGTCCCTTTTGCTGCCAAATTCACAATAAACTGCGCTGCACTGTGTGTTGTGACAGCTTTCAGTCAGAAGCAGCATGAACTTGTTCAGCAGTCTGAGCAACAGTAGCTGGTCTGTTGGATGGAGCACACGTGTATCAATGAGTCTGTGGCCGCTTCACCACTGTTCCTTCCTTGGACCAACTTTTGATCAATCCTGACCATTTTCCTGCTTTTAACACATGAGGACAACATGTTCACCTGCTGCCTTATACTGTATATCCCACCCACTAACGCCTAACAGGTGCCATGATGGCGTGTTGTTCACCTGTCTGTCAGTGGTCATAATGTTATGCCTGATCAGTGTATATACACACACAAAGAGTCTTAGAGGTTATGCAGATGAGGAGGGAATATGTTATTGTATAGTATATTTATTTTATTCAAGTTGATTCACTTAATAAATTGGGTTGTATTTAATATGTTAAAGGGATATTTCAACATTTTGGCAAATTCACCTATTGCCATAATCCCTATAGTTTTAGGAGTAGCTTCATTACCTTTATTTGTTGGTGCAGTTGTGACCTGCACATTCTCCACGCTGTGAAACGTATAATTATGTGACCTTAGGACACATTAGCAAATATTCAGAACTACTTTCGCTTTTGAAGTCACTCTGCCGAGCAGCCGTGTCAGGAATGTAGTTCCAGTTACGTATTAACCTCGAAAACTACTCCGTCTCATAACGTTCCATTATTATTTCATAGCGTGGTGAATGTGCAGGTCACAACTTGGGCACGAGAGTGTTTTGGAGTTGTTGGATTGTGTATTTGATGAGTTTGATGAGGGAAAGGCGAAAATACAGCGCATCGTACAGAGCTCACGTCTCTGCCCCGCCGATCTAAAAACAGCTTGCAACGACAATTCAAGGTAATGAACCTACTAGATTGTAGGGATTATGGCAATGGTCGAATTTGCCAAAATGTTGAAATATCCCTTTAAAGTGAATATTTATTTGTATGACTGTACACATTTACAATCGAGAGAGTACATAAATACTGATTCCTACTCCTTTTGAACATCGTTGTTGTTGTTAAGTGTTGTTCTGTCATTGTTGACATGTTTTGCTCAAAATAAGATCAAAATCAAAAATATAATTACATTTTACATTATGTTACATACACACACACACACACAGACGCGCACTCACAAGTGTTGCAGGATGAGTACTTGCCGTAAAAACAAGTACCGTGTTCCTGCCACCACTAGAACAGGGGCATCCCTCTACATGCACAGCTACAGCGAGGAGACTGTAAGTGTGTGTCCACCTGGTGTCTAAATATGTACATAATAATATTATCTGTCCGTATCGCTGATAAACCATCAAATCACTGTAATGACAGTGAGTGGGTGTAGGCGTGCTGCTCATGTGCGCCCATTAAAACCGTTGTGAATAAGCCCCCGAGGATACGGAAACAATGCCAGTGTCCACCGCCGCCTCTCATCACCACGTACTGGAAGACATCAAACACAGCAGCACGCAGGATAATGAGGAGGACCACCACTAGAAACAGCATCCGTCTGCTCGCAGTTCTTAAATTTACCAACTCTCGTCTTTCCCCTCTATCATTTCATCCATCTTAAGTAGTTTGACTCTAAATATACACACAACACCGCCTGAACATCCATCTCAATTGTCAAGCCATTCTTCGTCCTTTCTCTCCCTCGACAAAAACCCCCCTCCTCCTCCTCCTCCGCTCTAAAAGCCGCCCACTCTCCGTGTCTATCCACGCTGCTCACGCTTCCATTCCAAACTTCCAACTCCTCCAATACATCACTCACCCACTATCTTCCCTCCGCTCCCCAGAGGAAGAATAACATCTTGACCAAACCTGGGCAGAATATATTACAATGTGATTTCAACTCGGGTTTTATTTATTTTGACATTTCAAACTTGCACACAGTATGCACAAACTACAACACATCAAAATATTCTACATCTCTTTGCTGTTTTTTTCCTTTTTTTGTAAGTCAACTGATTTAAAATGTATTCAGCTATTTTCTGTGTTGCCCCTGTCTCGCTCTTTGTCGTTCTTTCACCCACAACTCTGCTTGTCAGAAAAAATAAAAATCTCAACCGAGAAGAACTGAACACACCACATTATATTCAACTTACTTCCTTGTCTCTTTCCATGTAAGACAAACTCAAAAATAATTTGCACACACTTTACATTTTTTTCCTCTTCTTCTATTTTTTTTTTTTGTCTGTGAGAATAAACTGCGCATGAAGAGGAAGGGGGCGCAGAGGGAGGCAATCTTGTTACCAGCCGGCATAGCCCTGGGAAGATTTCTATCAGACACACGTATAGAGAGAGGCATCCATTTAGAAAATGGCTTTTCTAGGCATGCTGGGCCATTTAGCACACCCTGTGACGACTCCTGTTTGGGGCCATGATAAATGTTCTTTCACACCCGCTCTGCGCACACAGCCAGGCCAGCACATCCACATGCAACCATATGGGCCCCCGTACAGGAGGCGTCACCGGGGTGGACGTCACATTTTTAGAGAGAGAGTCCACAGAAGGAAACCTCAGCAACTCGGAGCGGAAATTAGATTCAATCCATGGAAACGTTAAAGCGCACTGAGCACTTAACGTCATGTCAGTGTCGCATCTTAGCTTTAGGTCTCATTAAGCTCGGGATCATTCAATACGTATGTCCCAGTTTTATATGCGCAGCAGTCCGGAGATGGAACGACATATTTAAAGCAAACACAGACTAAACTGCTCTGAATAATAACAATTACTCTAATGATCGATTAGGCAGTTGACAGAAAATTAATCAGCAGCCTCTTTTCCGCGCAAAAAAATATCAAACATTTCCCCGTTCCTGCTGCTTAATTGGGAAAGTTTGCTGCTTTTCTTCTAATTACATGACAGTCTGAAACAAAAAGCTATCGAGCGAACTGTTTGTCTGAGTAAACAGGAAATGCAATGGCACCACTCCATGCCTAAAGAATCACAATGGACACTGTCCCCATTTGTTTATACACTATAGAACAAAAACTAAGCTTGATCCAATCAAGAAAATCACCAGCATGGTGAATATGAATAGAACACAGTTTTTGCTAATGTGCATGTACGAGCTAATGTAGCCTATAAAAGAAGCTGAAAGAGTGACTTAGTGGTGAAAAATATTTTTGCGCAATTGATGTAACTGCAACAGAGTTGTAAAAAAGTTGACTTACACTTCACAAGACATCATTTACATTAAAAAATCCATAAATGTGAACACACACACAACATAAACAGCAACATTAAAATGCTTCAGCATTACAGAAAGTGGATCATAACATCTCTCTCAGATATCTGATATGTTGAAAGCCGACTTGTTTGTTTATGGTTGAAAAAACTCTTTCAAAAACCAATTTGTTTATCTCAAAAACGCAAGTCGACTGACTTTAATCAAGACTTTTTTGCCTTGTTTATTTGATGTTTTTTGTGAAATGACGACAATTTGAAGATAGAGAATTCTTATCAGACAATGTGATTCCTCCCTGAAACCATGTGTAACATTCATTTAGAAATCCACACTGCTCAGGACGCAGGAGCAGCACTGAAGAGAAGTGTGCACGAATGTTTTGAGGGGTAAACAGAGAGTGTCTGTCTGCCTGACATCCGCTGACGGTCGTTAACCTTTGCACCAGCACGATCCCCGTCATCTCACTTCCTCTCTCTCTCTCTGGGATCCATCAATGTTGCCACCATGCTAACAGCCGTCACACTAACCACCGCTGCTGCTGCTGCTGCTGCTGGTGCTGCTGCTGGTGCTGCTGCTAGCATTAAAGCTGCCACAGGCACCGCACCGGCTGGATGAATCACACTCACCCATACAGCAATAATGAAGCATTTATCTCAGGGTGCATTACAAACCCTGGAAGCTGGGCGAACATGCGCACACGGCAGAAACATGATGAAACAGTGTCAATCACACTCCGCTCAACCATCTGCTCTCCCACAAGACAGACACGTGTTACGCACGGCCTCGTACAAGGAAGCAGACACAAACAACCAACACCAGGTTCTGCAAATGTGTCCATCTTATCAAGCTACTCTTGTTTGTTTCGAATTAGTCAAAGAAAATTGCCAATTTATTGTAATTATTCCACTAATTAAAAATATGTCTTTACCTCAACACCACTGCTTCGTGGACTTTGGGATTACAAAAGTTCAAATAAGAATCATCAGGACATTCAGAAGTGTGAGGCAATTGAAGGGGTTGAGAAAAGTCACATTTGTTGTTGAGGTAAAATTGTTAAAGGAATAGTTCACCAAAAAATGAAATTCAGTCATTATTGACTCAGCCTGCTGGGGCGTGCTCTCACGTTCACACGATGCACGCATGAATCGCTTAAACGCCCCAGGCAAATTCAATACAGGACTGTTTAGGCTGTAAAATGTCCTAAATGACGTCGTTTCGATTTAACTCTGGACTATATCCCTTCAGGACACTTGGATTGCAGCGGACGAACAGTAAGGAGGAATATTATATGTTTTTTTTGTAGTTTTATAATATTTTATAAGTTACAAGGTGCTTAACAATAAAATGGTTAGTGCAATTTAAAATCCATGACGGTATAACATTAAAATACAGGACCACAGAATAAAAAGAATCAGTTTAAGAGGGACAGACGATAAAAGTGAGTTTTAAAAAGTGATTTAAAACAGGACACAGAGTTTGCATTCCATAGCCGAGGGGACCGGGAGGCGACAGCCCTGTAAGAGGCCCTGCCGGCAGATCTCAGGCTCTGGTCAGGTTTTATGGACCTTTTTGTGTCAGGCGCTATTGACTCTCATTTAAGGATTTCGTTGGACTACGAACCCCCCTCCTGAGTCTCCAGATGCACTTTGAGGAATAAAAAACTTCCCCGGAGTATTCATCAGCATGAGGGTAAGTCAGTAATGACTGAATTTCATTTTTTGGTGAACTATTCCCTTAAAGTAAAAGTTCAATGCGACAGCCGACAAGTGTTGAACCATTGTTTTTGCAGGCGTCACACAGACAGACAGACAAACAGGGCATGTTGCAGTCCTCTCCCAGGGAAATCTCACTGATTAATAATGCAGGAAAATGCAGCGTGTCACATGCGGGCGTGACGTCAACTCACCGATCTCATCTGCTGAGTTCCCGTCACGTGTTGCAGAACCTTCTCCAGCTCCTTCTCGATGCGTCCGGCCCAGTGAATCATTCTGGAAGACAAAAAATGTAAAACATTTTTAAGCTGCATGTGTTGTGTTGCTATACGACTATGACAAACTTAGTGAGTCTCTCCCTCATCTTTGTGTATCTCTGTGTTGGCAAACTCTCACTCTCTCTTTGGATCGCTATCTGGCTCCCTCCTATCTTCCATCTCTGTTAATGTCTGGGCGAGTCATCAGCACCCCCCCCCACCCCCACACTACCCATCCCATCCCATCCCATAGCACCTTGCGTATATCTGGTCGGACTGGCAGCGAACGTGCCTGTCTTGGTCGGGCTGGGATCAGCGCCTCTGCAATAAAACTGCTCAGGTCTGACAGAAGTGCACCCTAAGCAGGAGCTGATCTCCGTTAGACGGAGCCAAGTTTGGAATTAAGAGATCAAACGGCAGGGGCTCATCACTGTATATCTCCCAGCAAGCAACAAATGACTTAATGGATCAAGATTTCCACTAGATCATTTGGAAGCAGCAGTAGCAGCAGCAGCGGAGGCCGACCTGCCAACCTGCAGACACACTGAACAAGCATGGCCAACAAGAACCCAACCAAAACAAAAAAAATCTAACTCATCTTTCAGCAATCAGATGAATGAATTCTGTCATGTGTTTGCAAGCCAACCACTGACTTGGTGCCAACCTTTTCCTTTCAGCAGCCTGCAGATAGCTAATCACTGGCATCAACAGCACAACACAACAGAGTCGTTTTGTCTTTTAATATGATGACAGAGACAAATGTCATCTTTAAATGTCAGATTTGCTCAGAAGACAAGAGGGGGAGACAGATTTATTAAATTGTACAAATCTGCCAAGCGGTGACAGCGTTCGCCATAATCACCAAGCCGCAGCGGGGGGGGAGCGGCCTCGTCAGGAGAGGCACGGCAGCGAGCGTGCGCACTGTGGCTGGGTTTATGGGGAGCAAGATGAGGAGAAGTGCAAAAGAGGAGGAAAAAGGAGTGTGCAGTGCGGGACCACTGGGGAGAGGTGGGGGGGGGGCTGACTGTGAAAAGGTCACCTCGATATGAAATAAAAAAACAAAGCGTACAGTGAGAGCAGAGCCGAGCCGGGCAGGACACAGTGATACTAACAGTGAGGGACACCACCTCTGTCCCCGAGCCAGGCAGACTTCTTATGCAACTTCATTAGTCTACATGCTACACACACACACACACACACACACACACACATGTATACGGCTCTGACTGACTGACATGCAGGAAGGAAGGAGGGCACGTCTCCTCCTGTACAGTGCGTCAATGTCTGTGTGTGTAAATACACACGTCACAACAGTGACTCAGCTGATTAAGAATATTGGATTTGATGGTTTCATGGAATATTTAATATTAGGTGTGACCAAGGGGAAAAAAACACAATTTACGACCACACATGTAGGCTAGTAAATGTATTTTTTGATTAGTTCTGAGTGTTACTGTTTGTCCTCTCTATGATATATATATCATGGTTGGATTGATAAGAATTAAGCTATAGACCCTTTCACAGATTGTAATCATCCGGGTGGGCGGGGCTTAACTGGAGGCAAAACGTCTCAAACGTGGCAGCTTGTAAACGCTGGTTAGCATGTTTTAACGGACTGTTTTTTCAAGAATGGACGAGGAAAAGGCATATTTTAGTGAATACGTCAGTACATCCACCCTCCGAGACTGTGAGTGTTATTTGAAAAAGTTGACTCCAGACCGTCATATGTACCGTAAATTGATTCTCAAACAGACGCCGGCCGGGTCTATGTCTATTTTCTGCTAGTTCTTGTAAATGTACTAAACCTCTGAACGCCCACGATCGCCTGTTTGAGCCCTTTCTAAGCTGCTTCAGTCCTGCTACAGTTCTCAAAGACCCGACCTGGTCAGATCCGCGGGTGTTGAAGCCTGGACCCGATGCGGCCCTGGACTCTTTTCGACGGGACTGCGGCAAAAAAAAGAAAGAAAGAAAGAAAAAAGAAGCCGGTGGTCCGCCGCGACCCCAGCTATTAAATGTTTTCAGCCTGAACCCGGTACGTCCGGTCGTGTTGTTCGGTCCGGCCCGTTGAGACCTCGGACTGAGACAAGGAGAGAGGCCTATATACTGTCTGTGGGAGTAGCCTACACGTTTATCTACAATAAGTTTAATCGGTGCTTGTAAATGAATGCTGCTCTGGATCCGACTCTTTCCTTCTATTCTTACACTTTTAAACAGAACCTATTATATATTTTCCATCTTTGCTGCAGCATAAAATTTGTTCAAACTTAATTTAAAACCTGTCCCGTACACAGTAGACGCCTGTCTAAACAGATGCTGGGTCAGTTGTTTTGCCTCCAGCGAACGTTGTGACGTCACAGTGACGTAGGCCGCGAAGGGGTCTATACAATGTAACTACATATTTTAATTATCCAATATAACTATATATTGTAAAGTTTAATTCAGCATGAGCTACAGAAAATGATTTGACAGTGCAGAATAAAAGTGATTTCAATGTTTCGCTGTGATAATTAGAACATTTGAGTAAATATCAAAGAATATGAAGATATCAAGATAATTAGATTTGATCGGTGCTGAAATAATAGCGTTGCTCATGTAACCCTAACCCAGTCAAATATAATTAAGAAAACGTAATGAGTTTGGCCAAAATGAGTTAGCATGACCTGTGTGTCAGCCACTCACTGTCTGCTGCAGTGGAGCTTGTCATTAATGTGTTTACACTGAAATGTTCAAAAATTAGATTGGTAGACTATCAGTGTGTGTGTGTGTGTGTGTGTGTGGGTTATATCCACATTCAAAATATATATACTGTAGGTTACATAAAATGAAATACATCAATAACAGGATGATTGACAGGTGCACCGTGCAGCCTTAACACAGCTGACTGCACCAGGTCAGATCTAATGAGGCTGATCGGGAGCGTTCAAAGGAGAAGACAACACTGTCCTCCTGTAAAACACTGGACTGATGCTGACTGAGATGTTGTGTAGAACTGAGGAGAAGCCGGTCTGGAGAAGCACCTGCGCTCCTGAGGCCTGATGCTGTGAGGCGCTGCCACCGTACGCCACATGAAAGCCAGCTGATGCTCTCCGCCTCTTTGTTCTTTGATGTCGGACCACGACTTCATAATATGTCTCTTGGTGGTATTTCTTTTCCCTGTGTTGTGATATGTTAGCTAAGCATTATGGGAAAAGTAGAGAATGTGATGAAATGAGTTTGGATGGATGACCTGCGTATCGGCCACACACACACACACACACACACACACACACACCGTCATCATGTTCATGCTGCTGCTGTGGATCTTGTCATTCCAAGAACAGCAGTAAATTTCTTTAAGGGCAAAGGAGGATAAACTATTTTCATATGTGTGATAATAACTAAATTTGGGGGATATAGTTTGATATGAACTCCGGGAAAAGTAATAATATTTTACCTTCCCAGAGAAGATAGTACGTCCTGTCATTTAAATTCCTGCTATCAGAACTGGTTTTCTCCACATAATTTAGTGATGTGGCAATAATTCCATCTTCCCATCCACACACACACACACACACACACACACACACACACCAATGATACACTAACTACTATAATATACAAACTACATATAAATGTGACCAGGCTGCCAGAGGACAAGGTGAAGAAAAGAGACACCTTCGCAGCACTGCTGTAAAAATGGACAAGAGGACAACCTGCCATTTCTTGTGGACACACTCCCTCGGTTATAAGCACTTAGGCCAACAGCATGAGCATATACAAGCGTGTGTGTGTGTGTGTGTGTGTGTGTGTGTGTGTGTGTGTGTGTGTGTGTGTGTGTGTGTGTGTGTGTGTGTGTGTGTGTGTGTGTGTGTGTGTGTGTGTGTGTGTGTGTGTGTGAAAAGTGATAGCAGCTCTCATACACTTCAATTATCTAACAGCCGAATTCTAGCAAATAGCACAGAGATGTGGGTGACACAAAACCCAGTTTTTAAAACCCAGGAGAGGACCAGATATAATACTGACATAATATATGACCAGACCTGGACTTGATCTTATTTTTATCTTGCTAAAACAAGAACACTGATAACAACGACAAGTAGTGAGATAAACACCGTGTCACTTCGGTGACCGTAATGTAGAGGAGCTGGAATTATCTAAGCACTTGTGGAGAAGATATGGATATACGGTTATAAATATAGCATTTAATCATTGACAAGTGCAGATTATAAAGCAGCTATTCAAATACAATGCACATAGAATTTAAACATCCATGCAAATTTGTTTGCAAAGTAGTTCAAACGGAGGAGAGATTTTCTACAGTCCTTCACTTTATGGCGCTCAATCAAATCAGTGAGGCGGCTAATTGTGGGTTTAAGTCAGAAGCTGTAATATAAAGGATAAGTGATTTTCATTTGAAAGTCACCTTGGCCAATCCGGAATAATAACGCTCCCAAGATTTCACAGAGATTATCCAGAGGATGCATCGGAGAGGAATGGTTGAGATTCTTGTCACTTCTGGTGAACCTGACTGACTAATCATCACTACAGGCTACACTTAGCGTTCACATCAGATCACCACCACATGATCATCATAAACAGGCCGACGCTCACATTCGAGGGGGGGCACGGGCGACTTCACAGACTGGAGTGAGGAACTGTTGCACTGAGGCTGCAGAGGTTGATTTTATGCCCCTATAGATATATATATAAAAAACATCTCAACTAGGATGTTAAATGAAGCAGCGGCGGCCTAAAAAGAAAAGGTTATTTTTGGTTAATTGTCGTCAGTGTTGCATTGAATCTCCCAACAGACACACAGGTATAAGATTGTTGCTGCAGACGTTATTCCTGCAGCCTCCTGAAATAATGTGTGTCATTCAAGGTGAAACTGTTCTACTAAATCACACGAGAGAAAAGAAACCACTCTTTAAATTGAAATGTCATTGCAGGGAGAATATCCCAACAGGTGCACGCAGGAAAAGTCTGCACACAGCTGGATGCTCAGCTACTCTCTCTGCATGTGTCACTGTGACACCGGCTCCAAGTGCATCTAAACAAACAAAACCACAGCTTAAAAAAAAAAAAAAAAAAAAAGAGTTTTTACTTCTTGCCAAAAATAAGCATGGCTCTATCCAGAGGCCATGTTGCTGCTGTTCTTGTATTAAGAGTCTGAGCAAGTAGTTTGCAGTTGAGGTGAGGAGGTTTTACAGGTTTTAAGAGCTGGTGCTCCTGCGGCATTAACTAATTGGTTTGTTCTCTGAATCAAAGTCATCCGGTTTAAAAACACCAGTGCATCCTGCTGTGGGATAGACGAGATTATTTCCACGGTGCTTGTGCCATCCACTGGAGGACTTTTAGGAGCAGCCTCGTTATAGCTCAGCCTATCCATCAAGCATAAATGGGATATTCTCCCCCCTCCCTCCCTCCCTCTCTCCCCTCCATGCAGTGACAGCAGAAACAACACGCCGACTATTATTTCATTTTCATCCCCGTGGATGTTCCAATAAATTATTGCTCGGTTGGGTTATTCGCCTGTGGCACCTGTGCGTGCTTCCCCCTGTAGCCTGATTCCATGTTGACTATGACAAATTGAACAGGGCTTTGGGTTATTAAATGCCACTGCCCACAACAAGAGAAACAACAACATGGGCTCGATGAGAGAGATTCAGAACGCAGCAGCAGCAGCAGCAGCAGCAGTAGAGACGGAAGCTGCGTCTGTCTGTTTGAACATCAGGGACAAGGTAAACGCCGCTGCATGTGCAGGCTCGTCGGGGGGCCACCTGTCCTAGTTCCGTGTCCCGCACCCCGCTGGATCCCCACAACCCCCCCTCTTCCTCTAAACAGTGCAGGGTACTTACGTGTAGTGCTGGGGGAAGAGATGGGTCCCGTCCGTCGGCGTGGACACGCATATGATAAGTACAGTTTGGATAGTGAAGAGGCAGAAAATACCGTACGACTGCGCGCAGATCGCCATTTTCCATTAAATATTCAAGAAACTGGGGATAAATAAAAGAAGGACCGGAAGGACAGCCGCTCGCAAAAGCTGAGCTAAGAATAAACCGGGCTCCGGGAGAAAGTGGTGTTTTGGTGGGAGGGGGTGATGGTTGGCGGAGGCTTCTGGACACTTGAGCCGGACTAACTGAGGTCTCAATCAGAGAGGCGCGCGGAGGAGGCTGGAGGCTGAAGACAGGGGAGATCAGGATCAGGATCAGGAAGATGCTCCGCTGCTGCCGCTGCCGCCGCTGCTGCTGCTGCTGCTGATGATGATGATGTGCCTTGCTGCCTATTTGCGCACTCGCTGTCCTCCCTCCCTCTCCGCCGCCGCGCACATTTGCTCCTTTTCTCTCCCACTCTCTCCAATGTAACGACCATACAGGGTGAAGCTGGCCACGACACGAGTGGATTGTTCCCACCCGCACTTTCGAAATAAAACCATCTCTCGTTTACAGCCCCCCCCCCCCCCCAACATATGGTGTATACTAATGAGAGGATGCTGAATTCTCAGTATAACACCTTCATTAGAGCACAGACAACCTTAACTGAGCCGAGTTCGTGCCTTTATTTATATAATCAACTTCAATAAATATCTGCTTTTCATATATGGATCTATTTTGACACGACATTCAAGCATGAAGCTCGAGAGTTTTTATAATCTCGCGCAGACAATTTCATTTTATTTTGAAGGCCGAACCGTTGGACTTCCTGTATCCGCCGTGTGTTTGGTGTGGTGCTTGACTCAGCTGTTGGCAGAAGCGCTCCTTCCTCCATTCAAACCGCCTATTCCTGTGCGACAGACGGGGGCGCGCATCAGGCCACCTCCTCTTTCTCCTCAGATCCACTCTCCGTGCACTGTGTCCTCCCCAAACTCCAGAGTATGAGCAGAAATCAAGGCTTTATTTTGGTAATTAGAGGCATGACTCCCGGGTTGGGGGGGGTGGGGGCGCGTGAGGGTGTGTATTAACTGGAGTGTAAACATTCAGCAATCACCTTGGGGCTGCTCTCCAACCACATTTGTTCTATCACTTATTAGCGCATCTGGTCCAGTGGATGAACATGTAAATGAATGCAAAGAGAATTAATAAAGTCGACGTGGAGCTACCTGGCTTTTGTTTCAGGCTGTCTGCAGCTATTTAGGTGAGAGGGGGCTTGGAATTAAACTTCACAGGAGAGGCAGGGCGTACTGTACTGTATCTTGCTTGTTCCTCATCACTGGAAGCCTGTGAATAATCATTAGCTTGCTAATAAGGGAGATTTCATGAGGAGCAAGTTTCCCCTGGACGCGTGTCAGATAGTGTTCATTTTAAATAGTAAACAAGAAGGAGAGATGCACCGGAAACCTCGGAGGAAATCTAATTCAGCATGAAGCTAAACCCCGGAAAGTATCTCTCTCCATCAGCAGTGTGTGTGTGTGTGTCTGTGCACCTGTACCTGTCTTATTACCTTTTTCGTGCACTGCTGTTTGTTCTCTGATCTTCCTGTTTCAGCTGGGGGGCACAGGAGGTGTGACACATTTGCACCTAAGCAAAAACACATTTCTCAGGATCGTCTGCTGCGCACAATAAAGATTTATGGCTTTTTACATAATTTGTTCCAGGTGTGTCTCTGTCCTCAATATTACAAACAGGCGACACAGTCCTCTACAAACACAGACTATTGGGGGGGGGGGCAGCTGCTCAAGGCTGTAGGTCTTTCTTTTTTTCATGTTTTCCAGTTGTCTCCCAGTCAAACCTCCCCCAAGTGTCCGGGACGCTCGGTCCCTTCGGCTGCTCCTGGACGCGTCTTCCATCTCTCAGCCCATTTGCTGGGCAGGCATGGGGAGAGACAGCCGGTCTCGTGGCTATGTTGTCCTTGGCTCAGTCAGGCAGCAGGGGACACGCAGGTGCTCTGCCACAGAAAGCCACGCAGCAGTCGGCAGGGGCTGCTGCACAGCGTTTCTGCCTCCTCACTGACGTGGAAGACGGGGGCTGTTTTGGTAGAAAAGGACACACTGCAGGGCACAGGCCTCGGCAGGGGAGGGAAAAACCCACCTGATGGCAGGGATGAAGAGTATACAGCAGCAGCAGCAGCAGCAGCAGCACCTCGGCTGGTGTACACAGACGTCACGGATCATTCAGTAGAGAAAAATATCCAGGCCCCGTTCCTCGGGAAAAAAAGAAATCTGTTTTTATTCCCCAGAGCTACTAATTTTTTGAGACGTATTGAGCAAACGACTCTCTCTCATATACCTCTCCAAACAAATCTGTGGCAGAGAACAGGGGGACAGACGTGTTTTGATTCATTATTATTCCCCGAGCGGAGAAAAATCATCTTAATTGATGGCTACTCTCGCACAGTAATTTACTGTACCGTGCTTCCCATGATGACATTAATGATAACAACAAACAGATACTGGTTGGAGGGATGTGGGCTGGCTGACTCACACCAAACATTTCTGCTGACTCACAGCCACCCCTTCTCTCCTCCCTCCATTCAAAAACAGAAATTTGGCAAATTTATCTCAGCAGGTGCGATAGAAAGAATTCATATTTAATGGGAACGTATTATGGAAAAATCACTTTTTGAAGGCTCAACATATATTTGGGTGTTTGTTTTGCCTTCTGGTCCCCAAAATGTGAGAATTGACAATAAAATCTGTAATTTTCAGGCTCCCTAGGTTGAAATCCATGTGGTTTTATGAGCTGTTCCCTCAGTTGTCTTCCAGTGATGTTACTAGGATTCAAATTGGCATAACCCCACCCCTACCTGGGAACGGTATAAGTGGTGGGGCGGGGCAAGTAGTGGTTCATTTGCATTTAAAGGGACAGGCACTGAAACCAGCCGTTCTGAACAGGCCTGTTTTGAGAGGATGAAAAGAGCTGTGATGTTTGATCCTTGGGGTATTTTGACCAAAGCATGTCACAGACATGTCTTTAAGACACCTGGGAACTATTTTAATTTGTGGCAAGGGGGCATCATATGTCTCCTTTAACTTTGAATTGATGCACCAATGTGTGTTTTTTCTAAGAGAGAGAGAGAGCTGTCCAGAGTAGAGGTGGATTTTCTCAGTGCAAACAAAACATGGGGGGGGTAGGGATGTCTCTCTGGATGAACACAACGCCTCTGGGTGTTGAGCAGTTGCTGGGACAGGGAGACGATTGGCAACCACTCTGAGCAAAAATTTCTGATGTATGGCCTTGTCACACGACTCCGTCACACCAGTGCCTTAAATGCAAATTAAATTTCATCTGTCTGTATAATGTGCGTATATGTGCGGTGGTGGTGTTGGTGTTGCTCGTGGGTGGAAGAGTGGCAGATAAAAAGAGGTGATTGCCACCCTGGGGCCATGGATCTCATTCAACATGTTACGAATGCTTATAGAGAATCCACTCTTTATTAGAGGCGATCGATCGGGCCAGCCAAGGGATCCGCTCAGTGAAAACACACAGATCAATGACCTCGAGCTCCGCTGAGCCTCCGAACGGCGACAAAAGCAAGACGAGAGGCGGGGTTTTTCCCGACGCTCAGGATCTCTCTCATTGGCCGTGCAGCCTCTCCTGAAGAGACCGACCTGCCAATCTGTTATTGATCTGGAGAGTAGAGCGCAGGAGCCTTCCTCAGGACCGCTCCCCCCCAGACGGAGGCCAAGTAGGTTGGAGTAGAATTAATCACTTCTTGTTTCTCCTGTCTCCGGGCCCCGGGGAAGTCACCAGTAAAAAAGGCACACCCCACACATCTAGACACATAGATACACACTAACACACACACACTCGCGCCGGCTGCTTATCTTCCTTTCCCTCCACCTTATCCATCTTTCTCTCCCTCCTTAACCTCCTCCTCTGTCTCGTTCTGTGGCCCTGTGTGCTGATGTTCTGCTGCGCTGGACAGAAAAGCGAGGCTTCACGTTCTGTAAAACCTGGTCTAGTCAGCACGCTGGATGTTAAGATTTTATATTTCTGATTAGAGAGGGGGTGCGCGTCGCGCTCGGCGCCGACGGCGGAGTCGGCTGCCCTTGAGAGACACTCCCGACGCTCTCAGCAAACTTCAATGATTCTCTCAAGTGCTCTCTGTAAAAACAGGAGCATGATACACTGTCACTCATTACCACACACTTCCTTAGGGGCTTTTTTTTTTTTTTGAAACCACAGGAGAGAGGACTCTGTGTGTCTTTGTCCTCTAGAGGGACGTACAGAAGAGATCGGCATAGTGATTCCAGCAATCAAGGTTATCTTCCCTCTGTGTCCTTTTCGGCTTACTCCCTGCTCACCTCACCGCTTATCATCCCATTTACTTTCATCCACTCACCACAACAGAGAGATCCCATCTAAATACCACACAGGCCGTCTTGTTTACATAAATATTCCTTAAACCCTCACATCCCTCTTTATTTGCCCGGCTCTGTAATGTGGCTGTTACCTACATGACCTTTAATGCAGTGGTTCCCAACCTTTTTTTTTGGCTCGTGACCCCATTTTGACATCACAAATTTCTGGTGACCCCGGGGTCACGTGCAGTCACGTGATCGCGGCCAAGATGTGTCAGCTCAGATATTTTTATGTGCTGCATTTTATTTGAACCCAATTTATATTCAAGAAAGTGAAAGTATAGAATAAAGTTGTTTGATTTTAATCATAATTTGAAAATAATAATTAGTTTATTTATTTATTTGTTTATTTTATCAGTAATTTTTAGACATTTCAGGCGACCCCATTTGAATTCCAGGCGACCTCACGTGGGGCCCCGACCCCAAGGTTGAAAAACACTGGATTAATGCTAAACACCGGATATCTCCATTCAGGCCGCGGCGCTGCATATACCTCCTTTACTGTAAAACACAAACACACACGCCATGTTGGGCCGCAAGGCACTCTGGGACTTTCATGCTCAAATGTCAGAGCGTTTCATCCTGATGATGATGACTCACTCCCCTCGCTCTTAGTCTGCATGAAAGAACAACAGCGCCAATTAATGACCCGACCTCCTCACGTGCAACAGTGGGAACAACAGCGGCCGGACGCAGAGTTACAGCAGGACACACACACATGCACGCACGCAAGCACGGCGCCGCTCTGTTAAAAAACACAGATATTTATGAGGGATGTGTACATTTAAAGCTGCGTTTTATCACCTCCAGGGAATCCCCCCGCCTGGCTCACCCACATACACAAGTGGCTGCATGTGAAAACAGAGCAAGACTCAGCACTCATTGACATGCTCTACTAGAGGCCTAATGGCCCCTGGGTAATGGCCTCTTTGGTCTTCAGGAAATCCTCCTTCATGCATACATCAAAGCTGGGATTGAGAAGGATAGAGAGTGGGAAATAGAGGGGAGGAAAGAGACATCAGTGCCACACAGGGAGAGGAGAGATGAGAGGAGGAAACGCGCCCGGAGAAGCTCCGACTGCACTCCGCTTTTGTTTGTGATTTTCAAGACAAGGTCGATCCGACATGTTTCAGACTCAGGGTTTTACATCAGCCATGCTGTACTAGCACTCTTCAGCCAGCCAGGGCAGGGCACAGACTAGTTCACGTTTCTCTTTCATTTGCCAGTTTTTAGACTGCGTCAAATTTTGTAGAATACGTATGTATCATTTCTGTATTAATCTCCAAGCAGTGTTGATTACATTTTAAATACTCGATTCAAAAATTGTAATCTCATGTTTTTGTATAATCTTTACTATAATTTCATAAAATGATTATAAAAATGTCTATATATTAAAGCTTTTTCCAGTGATTTTCTAATGGCCTTTTCTGGGATGGTTTGTTTTGGTTTGTGTGTTTCCCTATAGTAATCTGTACATTGTGCATATTGTATTGTCTTGCATTTACTAACCTCTGTGCATACTAAGTAGCCTATATATGCCCATACATGGCTCACTTGAAGCCTGCCTGTTTGATTGACAGATCAGACAGAAGTGTGACGTCACCAGGCTTTCAGCCTATATTATATACCTACCACCTGCCATGTCATTTCTTTATAGTTGCCTGAGGAAGACCATTTGGGTCAAAACATGTGTTTTTAGTCAATTAAAATTAATTTACCAATTATCTTTAATTGACTAAAAACACACGTTTCAACACTTTAACTCAATGTGCGGATATTCCCTTTTTTTCTCTGTTTGGATCCCCTGATCATCCGGCACCTGGTCTAAAACAGGATTGGATGTACTACTACTACTACTACTACTACTACTACTACTACTACTAGTACTACTACTACTACTACTACACTGTTTTCATTTTTGTGTTACAACAAATCCAAGGTGTCTTAATGATGCTAGTGTCAAAATTTCAATAACCATCATTCCCTTCTCATTTTAAATAACTCATCCACTTTTTCCCTTCTTGATTTGATAATTTGTAAATCTATTAATTCATTGAATTCTCATAATCAATCATTTATGTGATTCTGACATTGATTGAGTCACATGATGGTCAAATAAATATCCTTGATTTCGACCTGTTGGCAAGATGAAGGTCATTTAAATGTCACCGCAGCTCAATGGAATAGTACAGTAATTGTCATTTTTACTGCTGTGACATTTTAATGAAAAAACTTTATCATTTACACTTTATTCAATTAACTAATTAATCAATCAAATAATGGGCTGATTAACTGATAGCGCTGTACTTTCACTCCTACTCACTATTTCTGCCAGGTTTTTTCTTTTGTCACTTGACGTCAGTCACTCTCTCTGCTGACGTGCACTCCAGAGTATAGTCAGCCAGCTGCTATAATACAGAACAAGACCTGTAGCCCACTGGCCCACAACACCACCCCCACCTCTCCTCACTGTCCATGAGCCATCTGCTTAGTCTGCATATTGCAGATCTGTCAATGCTATCTAATTAGAATTCAAACACAAGTGTTCATCGTGACCCTGACTGTGTTTGCAAAAGTTTGGGCTGGCTCCATATGGTAGATGCGGCCAAGGCACCTGTGTATACCGCACACATCAATCTATATATTCTACATCCATATATATGTGTGTGTGTGTGTGCGGTCTCTCTCCGGTGAGCAAATACAGCAGAACACTGCTCACCCACAGTCAGAGAAAGCAATGACCTCCACGTGTCCTACACCATGCAGCGGAGCATGTGAGTCCTGCCCCACACAATGATTCTCATCTCATCTCCCGGTTCAAGCAGGACGCAGGAAAACCTCCTCTTTTTTCTTTTCTTTTTTTTCAAATGCCTTTATAGCAATCATATTGTTTCAAAAAAAATCAGATGAAATAAAGCAATTTGAAGAGGATTAAATTTGGTTGAAAATGAAATAGGGGAGTTCCTTCAAGCTGCTCCACAGTGATATGCCGACATCAAATTGGCCTTCAGTACGTTCGCAGTGAGAGAAGCACTCGGTGTCGGCGTATAGAGCACATTAAACAGTGTCAGTGTTAAAGAGGCAAAACTAACAGGCCTGTGGCGCCTTTAGTGGTTTGATAAGGCGAGCGGGTGGTCCTGTCTGAACGTGGTCTGCTCCTCTTCTCTTGTCACTGTGGAGTGAGAAGTGCATAGTCGCTTGCCCGCCCTGCCGTCACTTTAAAGCGCATCTTAATTGGCATTAAAACTGGCGATAAGGGCTTAATGAAGGAATTAATAGATAACACACATTCTGGAGCTTATTCTCCACAGTCACACTCTGACAGACACATAAACACACAGCTGTAGTCAAACTGGAGGATTTCTTTTTTTTTTTACAACCAGAGACAGTGAGTGAGAATTCAGGAGGAAATAGATGGCCTGCAGTAAGAGGCAGAACCAAGACTGAAAGCCTCTAATACATCACATCACCTTGCATGACAACAGCTAACCTTCTCCTGGGCTACACCTGGAGCTTTGGCTTGAATGGGATGGTTCACTCTGGTATCACTCCAGTTGATTACACATGTAACATAGACACTCGTACGTACTCTCTCAGATACATCGCTGTTAGTTGATTGATCTATAAATGGCTTATCTTTATGAAGCTAAGTGCATCACATAGATCGATACTACATATCACAGTAATAATAGCTAGTCTGCAGCACCATGTGCTTTGATGGCCAATGATACAGTACGGTATACCAAGAGATGAATTAGTCAATGCATTTTTCGATAATTAATCAGCAATTATAAATAATTCAATAATTCTACAGTTTGATCTTCTCAATTTTGCAGCTTCTTCTCATGTGTGACTTATGACTTATAAATATCCCATGATCCAATCAAATTATTAAAGGGACAACAAGGAGTTTTGGAAAGCAAAGTTTTCACACTACATTTCCCACGAGCCTCCGCAAGCACGGTGAAATTCTTGGACCAGCACAAGACGTACGAAAGCAAAAAGAAATGTTTTCAAATCAAGAATGAAGGTCGGAGGTTCAAAGCCGATCAGATACCGTCGTGGTTCCGACCATAAATGGTGATTCGGTGGCGTATTCCCATGACCCGCCGGGCAGCGTCCGCGAAACCTAAAGTAGGAAATGCTGGGCGAGCCGACCACTAAATAATAATAACAAAATAACGATAAAGACAAAACGAAAATGGACACATTAACAAGTGTGGGTAACGTAGATTAATCCACATTAAAGCTATAGTGCGTAACTTCTATCGCCCCCTAGAGGATTTCTGCGTTATAACAACGATACGGCCAGCACCTCAATATGGCGTATGCACCGGTGTAACCCGCCCCTCCCCTCCCCACCGCTACCGTTTCTCTTTCTTCGCCAACAGACCTTCTGCCGAACGGGAAGACTTTTTCTTTTTAGTAGGATCCACTTCTGAACCTCTTGGTCGCTTCTTCGGGTTCTCTGCCATGTTGCTTCTAGCAGCGCTCTCCTCCCTCCTCCCTTCTCGTTGTCAGGTAAAACTGAGTAGAACGCGTTATTTCCTGTGCGCCAGCGCGGGAATGTGTTAGCAAACAATGACAGACACAGGTGAGAGCTGTGTTTTCCAGACACCTGAGGAGTTCCTGCTCGTTTCATTCTTACATGGCTCGTTTCTGTCAACAGTCATTTGGTTAAATATTATAAACCAAAAAAAAGCAGATTTAACCTGACATGCTTCCTATACTGTGAGTAACTCTCAGAAAAACAGTGGATTGATAAATGGCTGCTACTTCAGGGATCAACCAGCTTCCTGAAGCTGTGCTCCAGCTTCTGTTCCATAACAAGAGAATGTGCAAAGTTCCTAAACCAAAAGGGAACCTGATGTGTATTTTGTGTTGCTGAATTTTAGGCCTTTATACTGATTATTAATCATGATGACCTTTGCACAAAACCTAAGAAAAAACAATGTGCTGCATCTACAAGTTGTGTGTGTTGCTGCTTATTTAGCTTTTTGGTCATTTGAGCAAGAATTGCATCTTTAAATACATTTTAATCCATTTTCCACAGTGATTGATTGGATGTGGCTTACCTTATTTTATTATTTAGTTGGGTTTTTTTTTTCCTTTCACAAAAATATCAACTTTCTGTGGTATAGTAACTATACTGTAAACCCAACCCTTTACATGGTCAGGTAAAATGTCACAAAGTCACATTGTAGTCTGTGGCTCAATTTCGATTAGATTGTAGAGGAGATTACTCAAACTAGCTTATACAAAAAAAGATGAAAAAGCAACATATTTAGTGCTCATCAGAGAGAGATACAGACAACAGTGTGTGCTATCATTAAAATACACGTCCCTCTATCAGAGACACTTGTTTTTCCTCTCTTGTAGAGGTGTTGACATCTGTTGCTAATATGTTGCCCAGAGCCAAACAAAGAGGATTGTTGCCATTTTGCTTTGATTCACTAATAATGGAGTCTATAACAAGTAAAAAATAAATAATAATAAAAAAAAGGTTCCCAGATCTTAAGATGACATCTTTACATTCCTTGATCTAATCAATTAACAGAGTTTATTTGCAATGAACCAAAACAGGAACATCAGCAAATGTTCATCCTGAGAAATTGCAAACAGCAAATGCTTGTTAACTTTGCTTGATAAATAATAAAAATTAATCAAATATTCAAATTTTAGTCCGTTTATTTTCTGTCAATCAATTATCCGTCTAATTGCTTCAGCACTAATGTTGACGCTACAGTCCCAGTCCTTCAACAACATTGTCTTGGTGCTTCCATTAATCAGCAGGCTTCCTCCTGGAGGGACAGAGTATCAACCTGGGTTCATGCTTGCTTGGGTTTTACCATACTGTCGGCTCTAAAAGCGCATGTCGTATTTCCTGGATGCAGGGCTCTCCATGGTCCAAAGGGCACATATTCCCCACAGCACAGCACATTGAAATACAAAACGCTGCAAACAGGAAAAACTAACCAACCAGGTAAAGTGGAGGGGTGGGCTCTGGGTGAGGATGCTCCCTCTGAGCACCTAATGAAGCCAGCAGTGTCTTTTCCTATTACAGCTAATGGTTTGTTTATGTGGTTATTTGATCCCAGGCTTACAAAAGTGTTGCATCAATTGATACTGTAATCTTTATTAATGTATCATCACTTCCAGCCAGTGGAGAAAGGCTGCATTATATCCATGTGCTACAATCTGACAACGAAAACTGAGGCGCAAACATGCATTTACACAAATTATTGTTGTATTTGTTCAGATATGTAGGTGTATGTCTGTTTATGTATGTGTGTGTGTTTATGTATGTGTGTGTGTGTGTGTTTATGTGTGTGTCTGTGTGTGTGTGTTGTTTCCCTCCCCCTGAGCCGCAGGTTTTGGGCTATTTTCCCAGAAATGTGTTAGACAGACAGAGGGAGGCAGATGCTTTCCTGTCCTCCCAGAGGAGACGGCAACACATGTGGAGAGTAGCTAGGCTGGTCATATTAAACACACCATGTGCACACTGCATGTGACTGTGTGTGCGCCAGTGTGCCTCTGTGTGTGTGTGGCCTAAAAACAAGCTAGGAGTGAGACATCTAGTGGCAAATACACAGTACTTCAATAATAATGATAGAAATCTGTCTTGCAAACTGTGACTTATGATATTTTTTAAACAATAATAAATATGTATTATATCTGTGATCTGCAGGAAAAAAAATCCTGTTGTCATATGCGTGTGTTAGTACGTGTGTGTGGGTGTGTGTGTGTTTGTATTTGTCAGATTGTGGATATTGCTGCAGTATGATACCATCTTTCCTGCTGTCATAACAATAGATCTTGCAGTTGATGGTGATGTATCATCCGTCAAACTATCAGTGCCGGGACATGGTCCGCTGGTCCCATGAGGCTGCAGACATGATTCGCCACAGATTTTGATGGCGGGTGTCTTCTTTCACCTCTGGAGTTGCCTCTGGACCGGCTGGGCCTGGGCCTCCTGCTTTCCGCCTGCCTCTGCAAAAACTGTTGTATTAACCTTGCACCACTAAGCGCCGATTATTTGTGCTGTGGATATTCAGGATCCATGAGCAGCATGCTGAAGCTTATCTCAATTAATCTAATGGCTCGGTAATCAAGACATCTGCACACAAGTAAACAGGCTTCGGCAATCCTTCCACGGTTATTAGTAGCAAATCATCGGGCTTTTACATTTTGGATCAACATCAAATTCTGGTTCGCTCCCCCGCCACTGCAAAGTCCGGCGTGTAATGAATCGGCTCCAGACGCTCCAGACGTTTTGTATAGAAGGACTTCAAAAATGGGAGGATAATTGGTTGTTTTAGAATCTGACATGGGGACAAACAGCACTCGTGATGAGAAACTGCGGGGCTTCAGAGAAATGCTTAACGTTTCCTGGTCGTAATTTACCAGCGGCACTAGGCGCATCCCATGCTTTAAAACACCTGTCCCTGTTCACATGTGCACGGGCACCAAGGTTACAACAGAGATAAACAGGTTTTATGATGCATGCTGCCTGTTTGAGCCTCTTCTCAAATCTCCAGCCTCTTTGTTACTACTAAGCTGGGAGGCGGAACCTGCCAGAAGAGTAGCAGACAGGAGATTAAGACCTGAATCAAAAAGCAGATTAATGGACCTGTGTGTGTGTGTGTGTGTGTGTGTAAGTGTGTGTGTTTGTGTACGTCTGTGTATGTGTCTGCTCTTAACCCCGACAGATCCTTTAATTTAGCAAATAGCATATGCTCTTTGCAAGTTGCAATTTCTCGGCAGCCTTTATCTGTGATTAAAAACACATACTAGACTGACCGCTTCAAACATCACACACACACACACAACAAAGTCCCTCAGAATGTCACTTTAAAGCTTGGTAAAGCAGATGCAGAATAATCTCCAGGTCCTGACAGGCTGCGATCCAGCAGATAGTTTGGAACATTTCACAACCTTTCACAAACAATGTGAAAGGTTGTTGAGGGCAGTGATGTGTCGGTCCAGAGCGTATACGCCCTCATGGTGGGAGCCTCCAACCCTCCTTTCACATTCTGGATGTGTGTGTGTCGACGGCGTTGTATTGCAGAGCGCTCTCTGTAATCATCTCCAAGTGATCAGCAGGGATAACGTCGAGGAACGCCAGCTCTGCAGGATGCCACTAACAACAAGTTTACCACTGAAATCGAGTGATAGAGCATAAACAAAGGCACGCCTTGAATTCAAATCCCTCCTCAGATGCTGTGATAATTCAGTTCGACTCCACTGAACAAGAATATTGATCGTTGCTTCGTCAAGTGCTTAAAAATGTAACCCTCGAGAAAAAAATGTTGCTGCAACTTTGTTTTTATTCCCATAGTTTGGACCGTTATTTCCATCATGTTTAACATGTCGCAGCAGGAGGAGCCCAGGTGAAAATCAATAACTTTAATATCGACAGCAGATTAGCAGTCTGGGGGTCTCGCTGCTGCAGGTTGTGGGTCAGTGGAATGATTTAGAGGGACACTTAATAGAACTACGAGCATCATTAATGTTATTAGTTCCGCCAGCACTTTTCCTGCCACCACAAGTGAAAGTATCTGCTGTGAAAAATGTGTGTTGCTGAGAACAGGGGACATGGCACCAGCCTGGTCCTAACAATTCACTTGTACAGACTGGACACCCTTCAGTGAGAAACGTTTACTTCCTGGTAGGTGGAAACTCTGCTGAGGTTTAAAACTATTGGATCTGCCTTTACCCAATCGCTAACGTTTGGTCGTGATGTCAGTGATTCCCAACCAGGGGACATGCAAGCACTTTGCAGGGGGTATGGGGAAACATTTACTAATCTATTTACAAAATGATGAGTAAATATTCACATTCATTTCATAAGCCCATTACTAAAATGGTACGTGTGTGCCACAACTAGTTCCCCCCGAGAGACAATAACCTGTGGAAGAACTCTGAAGACATACGCCAAGTCACGGCAAACACCAAAACAACCAGAGAGAACGAAAACACAATACACTATAAGTGAAAAATGCATTTGTACAATTTAAAGGGGTAGTTCAACATTTTATATAGACTCTATAGACTTAGCAGTAGGTTCGTTACCTTTAAAGCAGAACTATGCAGGATTCCGGCTGTAATTA
This sequence comes from Trachurus trachurus, assembly GCF_905171665.1. NCBI lineage: Eukaryota > Metazoa > Chordata > Actinopteri > Carangiformes > Carangidae > Trachurus > Trachurus trachurus. Next base: position 29,988,257 of record NC_139896.1, read on the forward strand.
TTGTGGCTCAGAGTCACTGTGATGGTTGAGTGACCTATTATGAGGTGAATGGGGTCTAGGCCAATGCGCTCACCCCCCCCACTGGCTGAAAACCGCACTTGCAAGATCAGTCCTCCGTCTCGGTGTAAATCTCATCAATGGATAGAACTATCGCGAGAAACTGCCTTACGGCAGTACGAGATAAGAACGCAGATGACGTCATGCATGTCATGAATCGTGATTGGTTTGAGTTCGGAAAGTCGGAGGAAACCATGGAAACATGTTTGTACTGATGAAGTTCGGCTTGTGGCTAACACGGAGCTAATGCTAACAGACACACACACACCATGGATCTTTTATAAGATAATGTAATACATCATGACACACACACACACGCCTTCGCGTTTTGGAACCTTTATTCATGTGTGTGTGTATGTCTGTGTCTTTGTGTCTTTGTCTGTGTGTGGCCGTATTAGCGTTAGCTCCGTGTTAGCATTAGCTCCCTGTTAGCGTTAGCTCCGTGTTAGCATTAGCTCCGTGCTTAGCAAACACCGCTCTCTACCTTCAGCAGTAAACACAAGCACGTGTAGGGAGGGGGTGGAGGAGGTGGGGCGGCGAGTTTTTTTTTTACGACAGTGACATGTGCCTCCCAGAACTGTGGGGGAGCCCCGGAGAGGGAAAAAAAGAGAAACCAACGAAGGAGCGAGCTATTTCCGGCCAAGTTGCATAGTTCTGCTTTAATTGACGGTGCAAGAATGGCGGAGCAGAGCCGCAAGCTGCTCAGAGCTACGCTATGGAGGCTAATGGGATTTCTTGGTTTCCCTCATCAAACTCATCAAATACACAATCCAACAACCCCAAAACACTCTGGTGGACAAGTTGTGACCTGCACATTCACCACGGTATGAGATAATAACGGAACGTTACGAGACAGAGTTGTTTTCGAGACAAATGCAGAGCCGAGAAACAATTCAAGCGCTGATGGGAAATGGAAATTGAGCCGAAGTGCGTCGATGGGTGGATCCGGGCTGACGTGCCACCATCGTCCAGGAAATGCTAGGAAGTACAAATACACAAAGTAGTCAGACGATCAGATCAGCTGTAAACAGCTCGCTCTTTAGCAAGATTATCTGCACCACTTTATATGGAGGTCAAACCACAAGTCATTATGTCTGTTCTCTATTAAGAAAGACAAATAACAAAAGGAGTGGGTCAAAGTTTGTCGCTTTGTGGAAACTGCGACAGATCTTTACAGTTGAGAGTGTGGGTGATCATTTGGTTCAGTTTGTTTCGCCGCTGTCATGTTTCCTGTCTCATCTAACCTTTACCAAATATCTAGGTGAGTACGGTGTAGTTATGACCAGGAGGAGTGACGGGGAAAGTGAAGCAGATTTGCGCCGGCTGGATGAGACTGAAATGTCCCGTTTCCCTCCTGTGATGTTAAAGCCGTTTCATAAAGTTAAAGGACTCACAGGAGACAGATTTTAACGAGATTGGTCAAGCTCAAAAAACACTGGGTCCTACATTTCCCATAATGCATCTCAAGAGTATCTTTTATTACATCCCATCCTAACAGTTATTTCCCCTCCAGAGAGTCACAGAAGACATTTAACATCCATTTTCATCAGCTTACTGAACTGATCAAGTGGGTGAACAGAATGAACAGTAGGCAGAAAACCACATTTGCACTTCTACACGATTCTCATAAAGAGGACTACAGTGTTGTAAATAAATTCAAAGTTAAAGGAGAAATATGATGACCCCTTTCTACAAATTAAAATAGTTCCCAGGTGTCTTAAAGACATGTCTGTGACATGCTTTGGTCAAAATACCCCAAGGATCAAACATCACAGCTCTTTTCATCCTCTCAAAACAGCCCTGTTCAGAACGGCTGGTTTCAGTGCCTGTCCCTTTAAATGCAAATCAGCCCATGCTCGCCCCGCTCCACCCCTTCTACTGGTCCAAGGTAGGGGTGGGGTTATGCAAATTTGAAACCGAGTTACATCACTGGAAGACAACTGAGTGAACAGCTCATAAAACCACCCAGGGAGCCTGAAAATTGGGGAGTTTTTTGTCAATTCTCACATTTTGGGGGCCGGAAGGCAAGACAAACAATATGTTAAAGAGCCTTCAAAAAGTGATATTTCCATAATAGATCCCCTTTAAAATATGTTCATGGGTTTTCTATTGTGGCGCTAACACACACAAAAAGAATTGCAGTGAAAATATTATGGATATGATGAAGTAATTCTTTTACTCCAAACAAACACTGGACCTGAGAGTGAAGGCTCAGACTCATTAATCCACATTCAATCCCTCAATATGACACAGGAGTAGACACTAGGTCTGAGGCTTTCCAGCCGTGTTTTCTGAGCTGGTACTTGTGTGTAGGTGTGCGGCTGATTTTATTCATCGACTGTAGATCACTGTGAATAACGGAAATATCTGCCCCACTGTCAAACGTGGCAGACGGATGTGGGGAGTGAGTGGTGGCGACAGAGGCGAAGATAAAGGGAGGAAAACAGCAGGATTTATAACAGGATGAGGATTTAGAAATTAACCAGCCTGCTTTGTGACAGAGAGTTCATTTTTAGAGGAGATGGGGCATTGATTTGAAGTTACACAAAGGAAGAAATGAAAGGAAAAGAAACAGGAAGTGAATTGATCACCATAAAAACGTCGGTCATATACGGAGAGCAAATCAAACTCACACATACGATGTAAAATATAATGAAACAAAAATGTCTACATCTGTATACGAGCATGTGATAACAAACATGTTCCCGTCCAGAGAATGAAGACACGCTCGTATGCTTTCCGTCTGCTTTGTCCTTGACTTGTCCGAGGAAGAGAGAAGAGATTTTCCCCTATTTGTTACTCCAGAGACAGCAACTGGCTGTGACTACAGCAGAATTTAAAACAGTAAATAAGGAGGTAATGGGCTTTGAGCCTACTGTCATCTCTAGTCTAGCTCTGGCTATCACCCAGGATATTAGCAGATAAATCTGAATGGCTTCCATCTGAAGCAGTGCACAGTGGTTATTGATCAGACGGAGAGGGGGGGGGGGGGGGGGGGGGGGGGCGGGAGCAGAGTTTATTAATTAGGGATTGACAGCCAATTCCCTCTTCTTATTCACAGACGGGACAGCTCGGGAATCCTGATGAGCTGTGCCCTCTATGCGCGTGTCAACGTTCACGCTGCCTCGCAAACACAATAACGCCGCGCCGCTGCAAGAATACACACGGGGAATTGGACCGATGACCCCGCTCAGTGTTCATACTGTATGGTGTAAACCTGAGCACAAAAAGAGATCAGCTGCTTATTCAGGTGTAAAATGACCAACCAACCCCCCGCTCAGATCTTCATTGTCTTGGCCTTTGGCAGCCCTAACCCTCCTGGCGTGACGGTGGCGTCACCACTCCCTGCTTTAGTTTCTACATATCATGATTCTGAATGTTCTTGTGGTAGAATTTAGTTGCCTCTTGAAAATATATACTATTTTTTAAGTTTATTCCATCTTCTCTGCCTCCATCTTTTCTCAGTGACTTTCCTCCTCTCGGTTCTGATGGCTATATGAATGTCTTAATGGCTGTTCTCCAGCAGCTCTGCTTCTCCTCCCTAAACTTGACTCTAATAGGATACAGGGCTTTTCCACTGATTGGTTTGCTAGAGAATAAAATTGGCTCTTAACTGTACCTCAGTGCTGAGCGCCACCCTAATCCAGCCACCCCAGGCTGCCAGGCTCCGTTGTTCTCCCTCAGCTCTCCCGTATGCTCTGATACGGATCTGATCCCCTGCACAATTTCATGCCTGCTTTGCCCTCTTCTCCTGCAGCAAAGCATCAATTACCCTCATAAAACAAATTCTGCCCCTTCAGAAGCTTCGGCCTAACGCCTAACCCCCCCTCAACTCCCGTATCTTCACAGCGGCCAAATAGCCAGAACTCGCTTTAAACTTTGAGCTTTCCGTGGAACTCTCGGCACATTTTAAACGTGTACTCTTGTGAGAATCACAAAAAATAAAACACAACAAAGATTAAACACGACTTCGACCGCAACAACCCAGAGTACAAAATCTACCATCCGTTCAAGCAGGGCTCAAATCCTTGAATGGACAGTAGATGATGCACATCTGCACCAACACACTTTTACATAAATAGCCTTGAAGAAATGAGAGCTTTTTCCCCCCACATCTATATGAGAGAGAAGCACTACATTTCAATTCAGGGCTCAGAAACCAGACTGTGCAGCAGGGCGACTCACTTACTCCCTGACCTTTGACTTCCATCTCTGCCGGGCTAATCCCAGGTTAATGACTGGGCCAAAGAACGTCAGCAGGGGACACAACGGTCATCTTGAAATACATAGCTACACACACAACCACACACACACATACACACACCTCTGAACTGAAGCAACACTGCTGCACTTGAAAACTCTGTCAATTCAAATATTATAAAACAAATATTTAAATGATAGTTTCCTTTTTTATAGTAGTGGAAGAAATACTCGTTTACAGTTCAGTGCTTTACAGTGGAACTGATGTGAAAGACACTTCAGACTACTGGTCACATGACGTCATTAGATTATTAATACATCAGATTTAAAATGCAGTAGTTTAGTCCTGTGTCTGCCCCCTCCTATTGGTCACATGATAAATCTGAAAGGTTGTGTGATGCTTTTTCCTATACAGGAATTTTTAACCTTTTAAAAAAAATAATAATAATCTGCTGTTTTTCTGCTGATGAATTTAGGGGACATGTGTATTTTGTATAGACACCTGGAACAACACAAGTGATTATTGCTTCTTCTTTTTTTTTTAACTGGGCACCAGGCCAAAAGGTTTTGTAGTCACACTTAGTGTGTTTATTTTTATCTTACATTATTGAAATTTTATATGGTACTGTGGACACATTCAATTTTAATTCTGTACAATTCTGCAACGGCAAATAATCCAATTCAAATTCATATTTGGCAACAATAATTAATTATGTTAATAATGTGTATTAATGTTAATTAATGTAAATCTAATAGTTGTGATTCTGAATTCATATCTACAGTAAGTCCAGTGCTTGTGTTAATGTTAGGGATGCGGCTTATTTTGTGTGACATCAGGAGGTCCATGGTCGACACTGATCGTTTTTGGCTGCATTGCAGATATATTGTTTTGTTTTGTTTTGGTGGCCTGTTGCTCGCTGGTGCAGAGAACAAGGTGGGAGACAGGACAACATTAAACAGCACACAGTGTTCCTCTCAGACACCAGAGTATAATCCACAGGTGATCAGTGACTAGAAGCATTCACTCCAAACTCCCAATCACGTATTGGTAGCTGATCAATGAGGGCATCCCTCCTTAATGTGCTTACTTAGTTCCATATGTCTATATACGCAGTTTCTTTCTCCAAACCAAAGCTTGTGCAGGTGATATTCTCTTCTTTCCTCACCCACACGTATCAACATGCACAAACCAAACAGCAGCGATTTATCTTGCTGTTCACTGTGCCCTTGCTCACATCTCAACAGCTCAGCCGACTCCCTGCCATAGATTTACAGAATAATTCTCCAAAGAATATATTGACTGTGCATCAAGGTCAATGGTAATTCACTGCCGGCTCTCATTTAAACAATCTATCTGCAGTTAGCGCTTAAAAATTAAGAACTTAACATTTTTAAAGCACTCATTTGGTAAAGGTTTTCTTTTAGGTGTCTGCTAATGACTTATTGAGCATTTTCTTTCATGAGTTAATTAGCATTCAAATACAGAAGGTACTTAATTTCAGAGCAATTATCGTGTGATTGGCTGGCCCACATGAAAATGTTGCGTGCGTCCCGTTCTGTTAAACCCTCATGGGCTTCTGTATGAACTGATTTACTTGTGCGTGTGTGTGTCTAGATGTGTGTGTCTTTGGATGCCTGTATGTACTATTGTTGACACAGTGTCCACTGTGTGTGTGTATGTGTGTGTATTTGTGTATATAAGTACAAAAATATCTCGTACCCTTGACCGCTCATAAGCAGGTCCTTGACTGCTTTGTATTCTCCCGGTCAAGCAGGCAAATAGCAAGTAGCAGGTGGACAACATCTGCTGTGCAAAGTGAGGCTCTAAATAGAAGGAAACATTACAAACACAAGGTATTCCATCAATATAATTACTTTCACACAAATGCACATGAGCACACACACACACACACACACACACACACAGAGACACGCTCACTCTCATTGTGGATGTATAACATTGGGCCTATAGGGGGCTCTGGGATCATGATCCTTCTTGTAGTGAGGAAGAGATAAACAGGAAACGCTTTCCGCAGCAGTCAGCTCCTTCGTCCTATCGGCCGCCGCTCGGCATTTATCTCGCAAGAATCCCGCGCACACATGCTGGAAATGCCTTGAGATTTCTGAAGTTAATTACAGCATCAAATTAAGTGCATGACAAGTGCCAATAGAAGGCCATTGGAAGGGTCTTTAATCCGCTCCGCTCCCCGGACTCTCCTCCGCGAAACCTCAAGCGCCACCTCAGCCACTGTTTACCAAATTAAAAAAAAAATCCCAGCTGCAGCAGGCAATCAACAAGCGCGTGGATTTACACGACTCCATCCCCCTCACTTGTTTGTTTGTGCGTTATTGAAAGGAAAGTGATGCATGATTTAATTGAATGAGGTCCCTTTTTGCAGCCAGTTTAAGGGGGTAAATTTGATTGCAGTTTTAATTAACCGGCGTAGTTCGCCCCTTTCATTGGTCCAAGGGATTACAATTATGAACACAATGAAGCAGCGGTTGTGCGGTGATTTGGTCATTTGTACTCGAGTGGGGTTGTTCTGCTGCGCCTTTAAAGATGCCAGAGCCGCTCGCGCACACACACACACACACGCTGGAGGTGGCTGCAGTGGGAATTGAGGGGCACTTCTAATCCAGCATACGAAGGCCTGAGGTTCAGTATGTACGCAGAGCTACAAGTTGGAGACTCTGAGGGAGGAGTAAGTTTGTGCCAACTAATTTACTGTCTCTCACCTACTGTTCACTTATTTGCAGGGAAAGGTTATTACCATCATTATTGGTATTATTAACATACATTTTTTGTGTTTGCAAAACAGCAGGAAAAGCGACCAGACCTGCATAGTTGATGTGTTTTTTGTAAAATAGTAACCAATAAAGAATATTTTTATCCATTTTTCCTCTAACAAAATACAATCAACAATAATGAGGAAAGCTGGCAGGAAAACAGCAATTTGCAGCTTTTTAAAGCACCAATATACTAATATATCACTCCCCTTCCTATTGTTTAACCATCCTAGTTTGAAATCAGAGTCAGAACAGGTCCGGTGTGCTGCTTTGTCCTGAGTCGTGCTGCCTGGCCAACTCCCTGTGCAGATGAAACACTAGCAGAGTCCTTAGTAAATTCACCACCTGGATTTTTATCTCAACAGGGCTAATAGGAAGCCTCCGTCCTATCTGAGCCGTAAGCAGCCAAACACTCCATTTCTCTGCATCTCCTTCTTTATCTTGTTCTTTTAACGGAGAGGAGGGATGTGGGAGATGACGGTGGTGTAACTTGGTTCTGGGGCCGCTGACCTCGATTCCTAAGTGATATTACTGGTGCTAGTGGCAATCTGCCACTTATCAGAGGAACCGTACAGGTTTGGTGACACAAAAGAACAACGAGAAAGACTTGATTCACTGTGAACAGACTCCCTCTGTTCTATGGATGAATTCTTCATTTACATTAGCATTACATTAGCATGCATATCACAACACAAATATACCCATGCACAGTATATCTTTGTCAATCTAATGAAAATAAAACAAACGAGGCCTGTTCCAAAATTTATGGGCAATCATTCCTCATTTACAAATAATTTACATATTAAAGTCCCATTCTTCTCAGCTCTAAGTGGTGTATATAATACAGTCTACAATCTGCATAAACATATTTTTCACTATAAACGTATATACTTTAATCACTGATCTCATTTCTTTCCTGTGTCTTTTTTTCCTACCTTTTATGCTTGAAGAGCTGGCACTTATAAATGAACTTAAATCTGACAGACACACAAGGTAATGATTTCAAACTAAAACCTAGAAAAAAAAAATTTCAGAATAATAAATTATTAGTCATATTTATACTTAATGCAGAGATGCTGAATAGCAGGCTGACAGCTGATAGGAAATAGATTTACATACTGAGAGTAGCATAAGGAAGATATCATTACATATTCACATTTATCCCTTTATGTCATGGATTAAAGTTCAAACATCACATGGCTGTTTTAAATGTAAATCAGTGTGACGCTGTTTGGGCCTGTAGTTTCTTCTGGTTTTCACATTATTCAGCATCTTTATGTGTTATTGTGAAAAGACTGAGCGCAAATAACATTTAAATTACCTTCCTGAATGATCAACAGCTGATGCTCAAGAGGTAGGTGACCTCTTTCTCTTTCTACCAGTCGTGCTCACACCAATACAAAGACCAGAGGGCGTGGCAGACACAGACAGAACCCCCCCCCCTCACCCCTCCCATACTGTAAATGAGCAGCACTGGTTTAGATCAGCTCCTCCTGGCCAAATGGGTTGTGTCAGCTCACAGAGAGCATCATCATCACGCTGCTTAGTTTAGACTGGCGCTCCGCTGGGAGGAGCAAGCTAATGCATTACAATCTGCAGACACACATGCAGCGCGCACGCATTCACGGATGCGCACACACACACAAAAACAGAGTAATGAGATTCAACACATCAGAGACAGAGGTCGCTCCAGAGAGGTGGACGGGGGTTGGACGGAATTTAGATAAACCCGAAGAATGAAGTCAAGAGGAGGCTGAATTACCTCAAGACCTCGCTCAGCTCAGTCGCCCGGCACTACACAAACACAAACACACACATACACATATATTCAAGCGCATACACAGCACTGAGGAAAAACCACAGCGTGTACCTTCATGCCAGGGACACATCAACATGTTGTGGCACACGTTCACTTTGGTGCCCTCCGTCTTATTCCGTCTGTGCGGTTTTGTGATACGGCACAGGGCCCTGGTGACCGTGTGAGTTTAATGCCATACTGATGAGGTCAAAGAGAGGGGAGAGTCAGGTTAATTAGGAGCTGCTCAGAAATCTCAGGTTGAATGATGATTACAAATCCTCCAAATGTTAACAGGGAGAAAAAAAAACAGGATAAATATAGCTGGCAGATCAGCTGAATGGGAATGTGGAGCAGAGTGACGACAGAGAGAGCCCTCCCAGGAGATGGTATCTCTCAGAATTAGGTTATGATAGTGTACTAGATAGAAGGAGGGACAATTATCACATCTCCTCCCGTCCGGCCACACTCTGTGATTGATAAGACGCCCTGTGGGCTACGAGTGTTGTCACCGTTCCCTCTGTTCAAGTCTGTGTCTGTGTCTGTGGAGATTTTATTGCTTTTTTACTGCTAAAGCTTTTGTATTTTACTTCCTGTAAAATGGAATATGATTGTAGTGAAAAGAATAACATTAGTTACAAAAAATAAAAACATGTCCTATAGGAAAATAAACATGCAGGGACATTTAAACTAGGAAGAAATTAGCTAACTGTAAAATCCAACTGTAAATCCTTAGAGCTTAGTTAATTGCACAAACACACACACACTGGCACAAAGCAGAGTTAAAGTAGTGCAAAAAGCTTGGACTGCAACACAAAGCAGAGCAATAGAAAAAAGAGAGAGACAGAGAAAACAATGTTTTGAGAAAGTCCTCTGAAAAGAACAAGAAGAACAACACCACCGACTGAATGAAAAGATTTCAGCTTCCACTGGTTGTGTTGATGTTTGTTATTTCATGAGGTTTTATTGATTATTCTAACTTCATGTTTGTCTTTGTTACAGTTCTGGAACGTGTCACTGATGCCGTCATTTTCATTTCCAAAACTCGAGCTACTCAACTAGAAGACAGTGGTGATCTCAGTGGATAAAAAAATAGTTACGGCTCAAAATGAAAACAGTTGTTTTACGAATCTCTCCATACAGGCAGCGTGAAGACAATGGTAGAGGAGACCAGAGAGACCTCACCAAAGATACTTTACTTTACAGTAACAAGATGGCTCAGTGATATGAAATGAATAGATAGATAGATAGATAGATAGATAGATAGATAGATAGATAGATAGATAGATAGATAGATAGATAGATAGATAGATAGATAGATAGATAGATAGATAGATAGATAGATAGATAGATAGATAGATAGATAGATAGATAGATAGATAGATAGATAGATAGATCTCAAGCATCTCAACTGTCATTCACCTTTTTCGGAACGTCAAAACAGAGGCGGTTTTGCTCTTCTGGTGGAATACATTTCCATGGTTTCAATAGTCACGGTAAATGCAAGGATCTCTCTTTCTTTTTGTTTCATTGAAAATCTGTAAAACGCATGAATCATCACGCCAGCTTTTAACAATGGATATCACACAAATGGACATCCATTGTTAAAAGCCAGCATTAATAGATCCACGCAACTATTACAACGACTGAAACCATGGAAATGTACAGTAAACATACAATTCCACTGGAAGAGCAAAACCAGCTTCCATTTTTGACGTTCGGAAACTTGTGGATACAGGAGAAGATAAAATAAAAACATAGAAAAGATCTAAAAGGTCTAACTCAATTAAAGCCTCACACTGCAATACAGAACGAAATGACAACTAAGTACAACAGCTACAAACAGACATAAGAGTGGTAGAGAGTTAGAGGTTCATGTGAGTTAGATCAGTGGTCACAGACGAGTCCTGTCATCTAGTGCTCAGCCTCCTGTTTGAAGTGTGAAATAGACCCTGTTGCTCTGATGGGATACAGAGCTGGTTTTCTGAGCTGGTTCTGTGAGAAGTGAAGGTGAAATTGACCTGGTGATGAACTCCTGCCTTATGCTGCGTCTACTAAGTAGAGCAGGAGGTGTTGCAGGACTTATTATCTGGAACCCGACAATAACATCTAATGGCTCGGGTTAAGGATGTTTGCATGTAGATATGTGTTTAACAGTGTGGGTAAGATACTGTATGTACAGAGTAGGGCTGTCAGAACGAACTTCGCTATTCGAATACAATTCGAATGTTAGTCAAAATGAGAACATTCGAAGGTGGAAACTGACGTTCGAATGTTAACGAGGCAAATTAACGTAGTGCGTCGCGACGTTCAGAGTAGTACACATGTTGATAAAACAAAATGCAGTTATTGTTGTGCACAAGGTAAAGCTGCAGCTTCAAATATACGAGCAGAGTTTTTTTTAATTGCCCGTTCATTCGGCCGCCACGGTGCGCGTATGTGTCCCCACACTACACGCACACCTTTTTTTTTTTTTATCGATAGATCCGCGGACCACTTGTGTGCTGATCACGGATCAGCTGTGATCTGTTGCACCACTACTCTGTGCCCTAACCCCGCAGCCCCCGCGAGGAGGGGGGAGTGGGGGGACGCCGCCCCCGCATGTGAAGCCGGGTTTCCACCGAATCAACTATCCTTTTTTTTTTTTTTTTTTTTTTTTTTTATTTATAAATATATACCGCAACATATGGTTCACGTCAAGATAACTTCTGTATTTTTGCTATTCAAACTTCCACAGTCCATAGTTCTCTTTGTTTAACACTTCAAGAGACTTTTGGTTAAGTAACCATGGACAGCTCCAATGCAGGATTGTTCTGCGTTCTGCTGTGTCGTTGTCGCCACCGTTGTCGCCACCGTCATCGCCCCTCCCCTCTATAATGAGGTTAAAAAAAACAAAAAAAACAAAATTAAAAATTCGAATGTTAGTCGAATATTTAACATAAGATGGGTTAGAAATTCGAACCTGATTTGGGGGGAAGATTGACAGCCCTAGTACAGAGAGCTCCACACACTGCAACTTCTGAAAAACAGCTTGACAACACATGCGCTGCACAAACTCACAACACAGTGGAAGTGTTTCTGGGGACACAAACAAGTGACGGACCTGGCTGGGGCACACTCTCATTCATCGCTTTTTGACTTTTGAAGTTGTAAAGACGGCTACCTGTTGATATGTTTGTTTGGAGCGCTTTAATATTAATGCTGCATGATTCAGACATTGCAAATATTTACTGCGCTGTAATTGGGAAATGCAGTGCTAATGTTATCTGAGAGCCCAGACAGGTCCAGAGACTTTTGTGTTGTGTTGTGAGTCTTTGCAGCTCATGTGCCATCAAACTAATGAAACTGTTTTCTGAATGTGTCGTGCTTTTGTGCCGTGTGTTTTTTTGTTTTCTTTGCTGCAGTCCATTGAGCTCTCAGGGCCACCGTAGATATGGTCTGATCTGTAAACATGCGATTCCTAGTTGAGTTGAGCACCAGCTCTCACTGCACCACACATTACACCAAAAAAAGTCTCTTTTCTTAAAGGGATACTTCAAACCCTTCGTTGGCATGACGGTGAGGAGAAAATTGGTGAATTATCGATTTTGGGTGGAGAACTTTCGGAGTTATGAAAACGCTTTTGGAGTTCCAGAGGGGGGTCCGGCTGGCAATGGATTTGCTGCGAGATGTTCTTCCGTGTTTACATCATACATCCAATGATTTACAACGACAAACTAACATATTGCAGCAAATCTCGTACATGTACACAAACATCCACAGAGCCACTGGGAGCTACAACAACTTTTTCATGTGGCGGCTTCGGGACACTTGGGTCAGTACAAGCAGTATGAAGGTATTTGGATGTTTCATAGTGTGTGTTTTGGACGATTCAAATGTGAACTCTATCGGAAAATCCAGCCGGACCCCCCCTGGAACTCCAAAAGCGTTTTGATGACTTTGAAAGTTCTCCAAACCCTTCCTTGGCATGACGGTGAGTAGACAATTGGTGAATTATCGATTTTGGGTGAAGTATCCCTTTAAATCAGCTATAGTGTTGCCTACAAAAGGTGATGGTGTAACTGCATGGATGTCATCTCAACCTGACCTTCCACAGACTTTCCCCTCTAATCTTTAACCTTGTTTTCTACACTGATCTGTTTATAGACGTTGGAGTGCCATATGCAGGGAATGTAATTTGTGATAATTTTTCAATTATTGAGAGCGCTGCCCTGCCAGAGAAGGCTGGCATAAAAATGCTCTGAAAACTCTCTGGTTGAAATTGCAACGCATTCTGCTTATCAGCAAGTGTGAAGGCCGTCAGACCAAACCTCCCCCTCATAAGAAGAGGCCCTTCTCCACAACCTCTTTGGACCTGAAGGACAGCGGTGCCCCCCCCCCTCCCCATGTCTAGATCATGTTCAGTTTCCACAATATTGTCAATAAGCCCAATAAACTGTGGAGAAGGAGAGAAAAACACCGACCTCAGCCCTCACTAGCTAAAAGCAGTTGCTGATAATGGCCCAAATCCTCAGGACTGTTACGTGTGGATTCATCCCATACAACACACCAGAGACTCACTGATAGCTCTGACATTTACTGCTGGTGACCAGTGTTCAGATTACCCAGCAGCTCCTGGGAGAGCCAACCTCACAGACAGCACTCATTACAAAGTAGCCTGTTATGTAACCTTACAATACAGTAACTATACACAACAATACAGCCCATAATCTACACTGCCAAGAACACTGGCACATCATAAAGGAGTTTTTGCTCTGTTATCCTGCTAGTTTCACTGATTTTAAACCTGCATCCTTTAAACCTAACATGTTTATCCATCACATGATGTCCTTTTGTTGTTGTTGCTTTCTGTTCTTTTTTCTTTCCTTTCTTTTAAACACTTCCTTTACATTTATGTTTTTGTTCATTTTGCCGATTACTTTTGTATTATTATTCTCTGCTTGCATTGCAATAGTTTACTGTGTATAAAAGGATGATTCTGTAACACGACCTATAGCCACACCTGCTGAATGTTGATTAAAATTTGATTTAAAAAAAAAAAAAAGAAGAAAAAAACCTTACATGTTGGTAAGCAGCTGCTGCATCGGGGCGGTGTTTAGCTCAGTTGGTAGAGCACCCGCCCCATGTGTTGAGACTATAGTCCTCACTGCAGACAGTCCTGCGTGTCATTCCGCCTCTCTCTGCCTCCCATTTCCTGTCTTTCTCTCAACTGTCCTATCCATTAAAGGCAAAAAAGCCCCAAAAATATACTTAAAAATAAAAAATAAAAAAGCAGCTGCTGCATGGGCTGCAATCTAACAAGAAGCCTGCAGTGGATGAGGTTGATAGTGAACCAACAGGGGAGCTGCAGGCTGTGAAACCAAAACAATGATGTCAAAGACACCAACACCAGCTGCAGAGTCCCAGGAAAATATCTGTGGGTTCATCTCCACGAGTGATGTCCGTCCTCATCACACAGTCATTTAATAGTGCAGCTTTAGGGATTTGAACATTTGGCCAATGGCGATTTTGTTTTCACTTAAGTAACCTTTTAACTTAAGTTGTGTGTTTCACCACAGTTGAATTCAAATCCATTAAAGCAAAAATGTTCTCAATTTTCCGTCGGAGACACGCAGCTGCCAAGCCATTTGCAGTAAAGGGTCACTCGGCAACGAAGATAAGCGTAATTTCGTTTTACTTTGCTTGTGCACTTTATTTTATGGCCTCCAGTTGTGCCACTTTCATCCATTTAGAACCCTGTTCTGGCCTGGACGTTAGTCATGGAGATAATTTCCAAAAACACTCTTTTCTAAAAGGGAAAATTAACTTTTAATCTGAGTTCATAATGTACTATTTGTTTTTACCCTTTTTTTAACTAGTAATGTTGGTTTTGCTACAGGGCGTCTATTATTCTCTCCACTACTGGATACGGTCATTTATTTATACAAAAATGTTTTCAGGCACTTGCACAACACACTGGAAGGACAGGAGGTGCATATCGACATTTCAATGAATAATATGCAAATGGGGCGTCTTCTCCTTAGAGAAACTGAAATCAACAAGTGCTGCTGTTTCTGCAGTTTCACAGGATTATATATGAATTTCTGCTGTGTGTTCTCCAGCTCTGTGTGAAGAACACCAGGAAACACTGTGTCCCACCATAGAGCTCATCTGTGAGAGTCTGTTTTTAAAGGGATAGTTCACCCAAAATTCAAATTTCACTCATTATCTACTCACCCTCATGTCGACTAAGGGTTGGGAGAAGTTTCAGAGTCCTCCGTGCCTTCTCTGAGTTACAGCAGGGCTCCGTGCAGCACTGCATGTCCATATGACGGTTGCGAACGGAGCTCACTTTTCTTCGTCCAAAAAGACACACCAAAAAAACATCCAAATACCTCCATAGTGCTCATCTGTAATGTATCTGTATTGAAGCCCCGCTGTAACTCAGAGAAGGCACGGAGGACTCTGACACTTCTCCCAGCCCTTAGTCGACATGAGGGTGAGTAGATAATTGAAATTTGAATTTTGGGTGAACTATCCCTTTAACCGTGGTCTTGCAGGTCGCACACTCTGCAGCGGACTGAGGAGGAGACAGAGGGAGAGACAGAGGACAGGGGGACGAAGGGAACAGAATTACGACTAAGGCTGCTGGCCTTATCGTGCCTTACATGCTGCCTTTCCTGTACATTGCCTTTCAGTGTGGTTGTGTTACTGCGGTGTAGACTGAACTGAAGGCAGGTTTACAGAAACATAGTTTAAAAAAAAAAAAGAGCAACATCACACTATTGTTTGATTTTTTGTTGTTGTTGTGTTAGAAAGTGTGCATCAATTCAGATCTCAGCAGCCTCAGTTTTTCTTTTCTCTCTCACTGCATAACCCCCCCTTACACACACACAGCCACACACACACTCTCCTTCATGCACACAAAATGTACAATTTTTTTCCAATACTTCCCACATCTCTCCACCCACACCCCCTTCCACACAGAGATAGCAGCACATGTATAATTGCAGTGTGCAACAGTGCGCACCTTAGAGGAAATAATTACCAGCATAAAAAGAGCAATTACTAACCTGGCAGAGAGTTGCAGTGGATTTTAATGCTTCTGCCAGTAACGTCTGCTCACATACCGCTCTTTGTTTGTTTGACTAATGGTTTCTTTTGAAGGATAAACAAGCCACATTTACCAAATGCTAAAACGCCGTCTGTTTTGCACACACATTTAGACGTGAAGCGGGGTTCTGTGACAATCGGGGTGAGCAGAGAACGCTGCAGAGAGACACAGGGCTGAAGGTTAATGTGAGTTTGAGTCATGTAACCAAACATTAAAGAGGTTTATAAGAATTGACTTTTGAGAAAGGCCCTCCTTCAGTTCAATACTTAATATCCAGTTTTGATTAGCTGGTGTGTCATTCCGATCCCTTTCATCTGTTATGAATAAGCGCTTGCCAAACCGGCTGTCAGTGCAGGACAGTTATTCATTTTCTTCTTAAACGTCATTATGAGAGGATGACTAAAGTGATAAGAAGACTAGAGGGACTGAGTGGCTTTGTGATTTGCATTACAACTGCTTAGCTCTGTGCAGAAAATGAAAAGATGCATTAAGGCGCATGGTCACGTACACACCATTAATGAAGAGGAGGAAATCACAGCAGAGTTTTGGGGTTGTTTTTTTTACTACTTCCGGGAAAACACTTTGTTGGAGAATTAATCACAATGTGTTCTCCGCCTGCTGTGTCAGAGAGGAAACGACCATCTATCTATCTATCATCATCTATTGTCTGTGGGCTTCAGCCGTCTGATTTTAAAATACTACTACTGGGGATCATCATTTGCCATCACATCCTTCATGTAACTGACCAATGCAACAAAGTAAGAATTAGAGAGATGAATAACAGGCTTTCAGCTCCATGTGACCCAAAGCCCTTTAGCCTACTGCATGTACTCCCCCCTCCTCCACCCGTTCCTGTTGACTCCCCTGTCCTGTTAATAAAGACAAATGCCCCCAAAAAAGCACCAGGTCAATAAAACTCACCACAGTCTAATTTAACAAATACCGCCAGTTACCAGAGCTAGAACAGTTAAATCTAAAACAGTTAGAGGTTGTTGACAAGAACAACCACTGGGTTGCTGGTCGTTTTTAGAATATGAATTCATGCAAAAATAAAAGAATGGGTTAAATTCATGCACACTGTCAGCACTGAACTAACATTTCAGATTCAACAGTTCAGCCCTGGAATTTAAAATCCAATCCAATCCACTTTATTTATATAGCATGTTTTAAAAACAACAAGGTTACCTAAGTGCTGCACAACAGATACAAAACAGTAAAATAAATAAAGTTAAGGTTAGAATACAGTAAATTAAAAGCATATAAAAGCACGCGAGCAAGAAAAACATAATATGAGATATAGCCTAACACAAAGAAATATAAAAATACAATAAAAGACCAACAGAGACCACGCAACTCTCAGGCTGTATTAAAAGCCAAGGAGTAAAAATGAGTTTTAAAACGAGTAGGGTGGGGGTTATTTTGTCTTGGGTGGATAGCTCATTCCACAGTTTAGGAGCTACCACTGAGAAAGCACAGTCCCTCCTGGTTTTTTGTCTGCTTAAAACATGTAACAACATCAACAATATCCTTAGACAAAACCTGCAGGCTGCAACAACCAATCTAAAGAGGAACCACTATGTAAACCACAATTACCACAACAGTAGCTCCACAACATAATGACCTAATTAAATAGATGTGAATTAAAGCAGTGAACATATTCTAAAAAAAAAATGCTCATTAAGACATGTTACATAAAGAAGCACATCTATGTTAGTACAGAAAGATCAGCAGGGAGAGTGGTCATATCAGACACATCTGATATTGTCCAGAGGATAAAACCCATCAATGATGGTGATCAGAGATTCTCTCTTTTACAGATCTTTTTTTTTTTTGAGCCATTAAAATATTGCAAAATCTCCTGAATGGACAGATACACATTTTTGGGGGGACAATCAGTTCAGAAACAATGAATTAAAACCAACAAACTGGTAATCAGCTAACTCTTCCACTAACATCAATAAAGGAGAAGTTTATAACCTAGGATTTGCTACTGCTAGTTTTGTGCAACATGACTGAATATTTGTCAGATTTTAAGGTTGTGGATAACGACTTTGAATATAATGGATGTCCTTACTGTTTTGAGAGTATACGGATGAGGAGCTCTTTGAAAGGAGGATGTGGAGGCAGAGAGAGGAACAGCTGGCCAGAGAATAACAAACTGCTGCACGTCTGTGAGTAGATGGTAACTGGTGGTGTTCATGTGGAATAGCACTAGTGAATCATAACAAAATATTGGTGAAATTAACGATAATGCGTTATTTAGAGGCTGTATTTCGGTGCCCCAATCACTCTCACTATATGGATATACGGCTCTCGAATGGATCTCAATATTATCCGACGGACTCCGAATGACACCAAAGTTATATGGGTGAGTAAACGACCGTATTTTATGCCAGAAATAAGGTCCAGGTTGTAAAAAAAACGGCACTTCTTCTTTAAGATAAAAATTGAAATTAATGGAAATATATACATAACTAATGGATGTATTATTGTGGCATTTGATCCAGGTCAGATATCTGATGACAACATAAAAACAAAGACATTCCCATCTGTTATTTGTGTTCAGGGCTTATTAGCAATAATGATGCTAGCACACTAAAATGTGATGGTTTACACAGAATCAGTATGACAGCATGTCAGCATGCTGATGTTAGTGTTTACCTCTAAACAGACTGAGTTTGAGATAGTTTTGCGCAAGACTGCTATTAAAAAACTGCCTTCTGTCAGCCGTGCATAACGCAAATGTGTATTCAGTTCTGTGTAATACAGTAGCATCAGTGTATGTATGCTTTAGAGCGAGTCTTAGTTTGGGAGGGACGCCAGGCTTTAAATACAACAAGTGCACACCCATGATCACATTCCCATGATTCAGCACGCTAACAGATTGCTCGCCCGGGTTAGGGAGCGATTAGCATCACTCCTGCTAGCGGTTTAAGTAACACAATCTGGTGTCTAATTTCAAACAGCTGTCTGCTCTGCCACAGGACAGGAGTGGGGGTGGTGGGGGGGCGGAGGGCCAGAAACACCTTGATGATTCATGGCCTGCGAAATGAAGATGAATATTTTATATGAACTGGCATTAAGAGGTTTCAACTCAGTCACCCAGATCAAACACAACAGCCTGGCAACCTAGTTCTCCACTGTCTGTCTGTGAGGCTGCCGGCTGTAACATGGTCAATTATATGGTGAGCTGCCTTATATGGTGAGGACTTCATATGCATGACGAGTATTTCCTCTCACTGGAAATTAATGACACAAACTGATAAACGGATACGTACGTATATTTTAATCAGTAAAGCATGGATGCCTTTGAAAATGCTGTTTTTTCATGTTCCATTTCATTTTTTTAACATATTCATATTCTGCTCTTCAGAGTAGTGAAATATTTCGCGTCATTGCCTGAAACAGTGTATCATTTCATTTTATTGCACAAATGAGAAATGGGATTAAATTTTTGCCTTGATTTAATGTCCTTAATCCTGTTAACTAATGTGGAGTGCGTGTGTTTGCGGACGCACGCGTGTCGGCGTACATACGTGCCACCCCGCAGCATGTGTATGCCTCCTTGTCTGCTCCCACACTAACTAGGTTTGCAGGGGTAAATTGAGTGTGTGACTGCGTATAATTCACTCTCAGAACAGCCCCATTTCCCTCTGCCCGCCTGCTTGGTCACACTGATTCAATGCACCAGTAGCAGCAGAAAATCCATACCAATAAATTTCACCTCCAAGGGGTTGCATGTCCCATCAGCTGGGGATGCCCCCGCCAGAAACCAAACCACAGCTGGTTAGCCACGAGAAGCCAGCTGCAATCGCCCCCTCGGTGTGGCTCTCAGGGTGCCTTCGCCATTTTTTTTCCACAATGGTTTATCGTTATGATTACTTAAGAGGGGACGGTGGCTTCAGAACACATCCATACTGTCATCAGTGTTTTTATAATATGTTGTTAAATCAAGGCAGAGCCACAGGGCTTGACTGCGTTGGGTCATCTCATTTGGTCTGTAATGGCCAAGCGCCGTCTCCGTGATTGATTCTGCTTATTTGACGTGCATCTCGACAAGGGTCACAGACCAGGCTCGGATCAGCCACAGCAGTCAGACTTCAATACTCCGATGTGATCTATGCACCATTTCTACAAGTAACAATCTGGATTTTATACATAACGGTCCGTTCACACACCATTAACCTGCCCAGGGTCTTCATGTCATTATCGATTCACAAAGGGTACATGGGGCTGTAAACGCTTCTGATGCCCTTCAGAGATATCGCTCCTAATCATCCAGGGGACACTCAAACCTGCACGAAGGAAAGGCTTCTCTATGCAGAGAGGTGTGCTCTGATGGTGCTCATTTGTGTGTTTCATGAAAAAAAAATGGCGGTTTGTTGACAAAACCTCTCTGCTTTCACAAAAACGCAGCCACACACGGTTTCACGCTGAAGAGCCACTGAGGAAAACAAAGAGCGCCAAAGAGGGAGCTGAGTGGTGTAACAATCTGTCTCGACGGTTTGGCCACTTTTCAGATAGGAACCACGAGCACTCCCTCATCACTCCACTTAGGTCCCTCAGTGCCTTCATTAATATTCACAGACGAGATTGCAGTTTAGCAAAACATTATCACTGCTGATTAGCCGGGGAATGCAGCGAGGGCCAGATTTTTCCTGGCATTTCGATTCATGTTTTGATTTTGCAAGCATGTTGAACTTTGGATGCGGTGCCTCACCAAGGCACTAATTAATGCTAATGAGTCTAATTGCGCGGAGCGAGATAACAGCAGTGTTCCTTTCTTAAACCCCACCGTCTGCCTGGCCACACTTTTTTTTCAATTTTTTTTATTAATTTATTTTTGTTGATTTTTAAACATATTAAACACATACAACACACCCAATAATATTGACAAAGACAGTGCAATAATTGTGGTTACTACATTTTTCAAAAAGACATCGCATTTCACATATTGAACCAAACTAAAATGACGATAAATAAATAATGAAGTAAATAATAGTATAACAACGACACCACAAAGCACGTCTTCTCTTCACAACAATGCCAAAGTTGTGCACTGCCTGGCCACACTTTGTGCATTGTATGCCACCACCTGTCATGGGTGGAGCTATAGTGGGACAATATGGGGGTTTGGCTCCACCACAGCATCACTGTGTTTGACATAGAAAATTCTGTCTGAATTGTGTTTGTTTGGCTGCTGTTTGTCCCATTCTCCAGCTGATCCAATCCAGTGCTGCCCCAGATGCCATCAGCCAGGGGAGTTCATGCTGCTGCTCACGTCATGTAACACATTTACTTCTGCAAACTGTTATTTAGTTGGTTATAATAATCTAGCAGAGCAATAAAAAACTGTAAGTATTGACCAAAATGAGAGAGTGAGGGCAGGCCTGCTCTGCAGAGCTGAGCTGTTAGCTGTGTAAGTCTGTGTATTTCCAGCTGAACACTAACCACAGTGTTATCTGCTGCACTGGCTGTCAGGCTGACAATGTTGTTTTATGAGTTTTTGTTTAAAATGTTACAGTAGAATAGATAGACTTCAGCAGTCCTATCAAACAGCTCAATGTCAGTATCACGTTCAGCTTTTTAAATGTTCTTCAGTTGTTAGTTTGTAGTTACCAGCAGCAGCTGTGTTTGTTGTATCTCAGGCACCAGGTGTCAATCTAACATCAGACAGACTTGGATTCTAACAACTCCAATGTTGGAAAGACATTTCATCATTTTGAAAACAAGAAATTGGGGCTACCAATAACCATTCTGTATATACTGTAGGGCTGGGCGATATGAGAAAAAATCCTATCACGATAATTTTTTTCATATCAGTCGATATCGATATATATCACGATAGGACTCAAGTCACTGTTTTTGTCAAGCCTAAATGTTCCATCATACTCACAAGTGAGATTTGAAGATATCAGAAGGTTATTTCTGATTTAAATATTATTTTTTTTAATTCATTAATTAAATTAATTTTTCTGTCAAAAATTGAACATTTCAGATGTAATGATTAACATATAAAAGCAATGAGTAGCCTAATAACAGTTTCAGATAAATAAAACTGGTATTATACAGTTAGTTTCAACCAAATAATTTGATTGAACAAGAGACATAGCTACATGACTGCTGATATACAGTACAACAGCACTGGGTCTTTTTACAGACATTATCAATCTGCTGTTCAGGTGTTCTTTAACATCACATCAGACAAGAGTTAATCAGATCCACACTCCCCATACAGGAGCTGATCCACTTCTCTGCTGCTGCTGCTGCTGCTGCTGCTGCTACAGTTATAAACGGACGTGGAAATTAAAACCTGGACCTGACGTGGTCCGTTAATTAGCGATCATTCTCAGCCTAAACCCGGCTGAAAAAGAAAAAGGAAGAGAAATCGCTGCCGTTGGCGCTTGCTTCGCAAGTGGCCAGTGTTTAGGTCGGCACTGTTGAACAGTTGCGGTGCGTCTGTGTGTCGCTCTGGTGTCAGCAGCAGCAGCAGCAGCAGCAGAGCGGCCACGCCGTGACTGCGCTCCCTTTGATGTGTGACGGCGAGCCGCTCCGACTGCCTGGTGTTTAGCGTTGTTACAGTACTGTATCTCGTGGTTAATGTAAACATGACGTACCACGTCTTTTCGCGGTCACTCGTCCTAGATCTCCTCCATTTTTTCTTTCGAGGCAACACCCATTCTCTCTCTCTTTTTTACTGGCGATGCCCCGCTGCTGACGCCAGGCTGCAGCAGCCCAAACATTACCACATGTTGTTGTGCTGTGTACAGTCTTCCTGTGCCATGTCAACCTAACCTGGCTGGCTCAGCCATTGGTTCAGCGCGGCGCAACTCTCGTTTTCATTGGCTGTTTCAAAACATGAATGAATTAAACCTATCGACTTTCTATCGACCACGTTTCATATTGCTATTGAGTAAAGTTATATCGCGATATATATCGTTATCGTTTTATCGCCCAGCCCTAATACTGTAAATAATTATATTTATAAATTATTCCATACTTCTGCATGTTTATATCATGTCATCTTCTGGTCAATGGCAATAAAGGTGAATCTAGTTTAAATCTTAATGAGTAGAGATGCATGAGTAGAATGTCAGTGTGTTGCCATGACAGATTTAGGAAGATAGTAGATAAATAGAATAAAAACTATTAGCTGTGTCAGTATCCCAAGTTTGCATTCAATGGTGTGGTCACCTGACATCACCTTTTATGTTTAACCAAATATAAACATCTTAGGTTTGTTGATGGCTTCATGCCTGTAGGTATAAATAATATGATATTGAAATGCTACTTGTCAGTGCCTCGACTTGCTTATTCATGTATTTTCCATCACCATCGTGATGTCAACATGCACAATAAACACATCGCACAAGGTTGCCTGAAATGCGATGAGTAAGTTTTATATACAGGCGCACCTCTCATACCTGTAGCTGAGCCACACCGCTAGACGTACTGTAACATTACAACAACAACAATTATTATTTATTTATTTATTAGCCTTTATTTAACCAGGTCGGTCCCGATGAGATATGACCTCTTTTCCAAGAGAAGCCTCAGCCTGGCCAAGACAGCAGCATAGGAAAGTTGCAACAATTAAGAACACGCAGAAACTCACACAACACCACAGATAAAATATATGCAAAATAAAAGCAACAGGACTAAGACTCCTGATTTACATTAAAACAAGAACAATGGCGGACTTCTGTCAGGTCCCTCTGATACCGCGCCTGAAACACATCCACGCTGCATCGATCGGCATATTTGTACTTGCACGACTCGTGTTTAATCGAATTATTGTTTACAGCATCGCAAGCTTTCCACTCTTCTTCTCTGTTTGTGGTGTATTTGTGTGGCAGTGTTATAGCGCCACCACAGGCCTGGTGTATCTACTACAGCGTTGTCAGAAAGACACAGGAACTGTATGGTATGTACACCTGAATATTCGATTATATATCGCAAGTCGTATCGTCATCGCAATATTGAACAGTCTCATCGCACATCGGACATTGTCCTGATATTGTGCAGGCCTAAACAGCAAGAAAAAAAATGTCTCTGTTGCAGCCTATGCCCTCTTTGCCTAACATATACAGTCTATGGCGCTAACCAATACAGGTCTGTGAACTATGTCGACCTTTGCAGACTCGACAGCATCATGACCTTTAACTCTGTGAGTGCATGTTGTTTTAGGAACGTCGTTACCTTCACAGAAATCAGAAAATATGGCAGAGTGGCGTCCAGCTCAGGAAGTGATATACTTGATAGATACCCAGGCATTTCATGTTGTCACTTGGTCACTAATGGACCAATAAACAGGATGATGGGAGGACATAGAGGATGACAGAGTAAAAGGCACTCTCTCTCTCCTGTGAACATGGCTGACTCGCTTTAAATCCATATTCCTGTTATAGATGAAATGCCTTGAGTCTCACATTAAGCGCTGCTGGAGCAATGACCCACCTAATAGTTCATGTATAACTTAAGCTGTTGTTAATATCTCCACATGACATTAGCAGCGTACTTATTAGATAGAACTATTAATGTGTAGAAGTGGATGAGAATGGATGATAGTCTTAGCACTGATGAGTCCACTTGTCACATATTGATTCATGGTGAAAAAAAAGAGGCAGAAGGAAAACTGTCTGCTCTACTCAATGAGGTTTGACCACGCCGAGGTGTGTGCCTTTATGCTTGTGTATTGTTGTGCGGGTGTGTGAGTAATGCAGCAAATTGTCCATTTGCAGTATATCCGATGGGCTCAGGGATGTCATTAGTCACAGCATGCTCGCTCTCATTAAATGGCCCAGTCGCCATGGCAGCCCTACAAAGCCAACCCCACCCCCTCGCCCCCCCCACCCCCAGCGCATGGAGAGTGACAGGCCAATTAGAGCAGGGCGCTGTGACATGCAGTCTGCTGTGATTACAGCTCTGAGGAGAGCAGGAGCCAGGCAGGGGACACCGTACACCGGCAAGGTCCCAACAAGATCCATCTCCAAACAAACATGATGATCCGGGGCCCCTGGAGGTCGTGTCGGCTCACAGAGTGCGACATCCTCATCCCTCCGTTACATGATGTGGCACCTGCTATCAAGGGCAGTTAGCCGCGATACCAATGGAGAGAGCAATATAAAAACTACACCACCCAGAGGGCTTTGGGCCCACGTCAGACGCCGACAAGTTGATTGTCCTGCGTTATTCAGTGTTAGAGATCTTCATCACCTGTCACACACATACACACACTTCTTTGCTGTAATCCTCTCAAGTCTTGCATCTATCGGGGGAAGATGTAAGTCATGGAGACACAGCAGGAGAGTAAAGAAAGTATTTTAATCTTGGCAGCGATGAGACGATAACGGAGAAAAGAAAGTGTGACAGAAGAGTGTGGCATTGAATCTGTCAGCTCCTCTCCATAATACATTCATAATGTAACAGACATGCATGAGGCGCTGACACACTAAACAAGACACTGTCATGACTGACACAAGAGAAGAGAAGTCTATCCACAAAGTTGATTGATTAGTTGTTCTGCCGCGCAACAATCTCATTTCAGTCTCATTAGGGCTGCCACAAACCATTATTTTGATAATCAACTAGTCACCGATTATTTTTGCGATTAGTCGAAAAATCGGATCATACGTAAATTACAGCTTATCGCACCAGCATGCAGCTGCTCTTATATAACCATCATTAGCTTCCAGCTTTAAGTGTTTAAGGTACAGTATGTGCTAACTAAAAATAAATACACTTAAGATGATAGTTCATTCAGCTTTTAATGAACTTTGGAGCTTGTAGCAGCATTTACGACCTTTTTGTGATGTGCAAAATGGAAGGCAAAACTCTGGCCTTTAAAATTTTTAGCTGTAAATGTTTAGAGTATTGTAAAATGTGTATGTGGTTACTTCGTCTGTGCATGTGTGTGTGGTGGGGGCTTGGAAGAGGTTCATAGAGGGACCTGACAGTGTATCGTCTTGAAATTTCTGACCAAGTCGCGGACGTTACTTTCACTTTCATCAACTTTTTTTGTTTTTTTACTTTCGTCAACTTACCAACTGTTAGCAGCTAACTAGCCAATTAGCTTACCGAGACGACTGTCCCTCTTCAGCCACAACAGGGTTCGACAGTAACGGTTGCCCGATTGCCCAAGGCAAGTAAAAATAACAGGCGGGCCAGGAGAACCTGTGCAGACCTGCCCGGCAAGGGTTTTCGGGCTTTTTATACATTTTTGAATGGACAGCTGGAGAGAGACAGGGGAGGGGGGAGAGAGAGTGAGAGGGGGCATTGAAGCGGAGCAAAGGAACCGTCAGGTGGAGTCGAACTGGGTCGCTGCCGCGGGTGTGCTCTACCAGGTGAGATAGGCTATGCGTAACTCGCGGCTTGTCGTATTTAATCAGCGATTTCACCAAGCGTTTCAGTGACGGTGAGCGGCCGCCGCTGTTTCAGACTCGGGCAGATGCACGCAGTAACAGTCACCTGTTACCGTTACCATACCGACGAGCTAACGTGTCCTTTTTGGTTATAACCCTGTTGTCAATAAACACACCTGGAGACGGTGCTTCAACCGAACTACACAGCTGTTTTCCCGTCACTCATAGCGACGGGATGTTTCAATGTCCCACATCCTTGAGTTTTACAGGGGCATCTCAATAAACTAGAATAACATGGAAAAGTCTGGGCTATTTAGTAGTAGTTAACAATAGTTCCAAACTTGGCTTGAAACAACATTCAAAACACACACAGCCTAACAACTAAGCATAAAGTCTGCTAGCTTAATACTAACGTATAATGTAAAACCCCATAGACGGGCTAACAGAAATTAGCATTGCTATCGTCATTTCGCAGCAAGCGACAGCCATAGCAGTAAAGTTGCTAAAACCTGTTTTAATTCTGGTTTTAGCGCTGTTAACACGTCACAGTTTTCATATTTTTTCATGTGAGAAAGTCACGGTTTAATCCAGAGTCTGTGTATTGTGTTAAAAAAGTGAGGACACACCGTTGAACGTTAGGCCTAAACGTGCCGTGTTTACTTTCACTCTTCAGTCGCTTCTACATCCGTATTACGGCAGCCTGTAAGCGCCAAAAGTCAAAACACCAAAACAACAGGGCGCATACCACAACACTTAAACTACTCAAACACAACACTGTGGTCAGTTTATAACGCTTGTTAGGAAATTTGCTCCGATGTCCAACGAGCCAAGTAACTTATCCGCATGCTTTTAGAGGTTTACCGCTGGCTGGTTAAATTCTTTTCAGGAGATTAATGTTGGTCTCATTGATGAAATCTAACAACTGTGGCAGTCGCATTAGTTTGTTTGAATGAAAAGTGAGCAGGACTGCCTCTGGGCTACGTACTGAAATCACCAGATTTATGTAAATAAATAAATGTTTTACAATGAACCGATCAGTCTACAATACATTTTATTCTGTTAAGTAACATGGTTACTGTACACTGCAAAGATTATTACCACTTTATGACTTAAAATTGGTCGGTATTTCATCAACTTAGCTCAGGAGTTTCTTGCTGTGCAGCCATATAAACAGACGTGGTAGGAGTGTTCTCGTGCAGAGGGATCCGGCCTCACTCCCGTCATTACGTCACCACAGGAGCTGAGTCTGAGCAGCCTGTATGAGCGCTGTTTTACCGGTGGGTGGGCTGCAGAGTCGATGCAGTACCCGTTTGCTTTCCTCACTCTAGGAGTTGGTAGGCTCAGGGAGGACCAGTTTATAAGAGACCAGAAAAAAACATGTTTTTTGGGACCTTTAAATTTTTTTTAGATACTGAATTAATACTGAAGCTAAATTGTCCACTATCCACTGCAGCATGTGTGCAAAATCTGATTGGAGGAGCCAGCTATCTGTTAAAATGTTGTCCAGGTTAATGTTTTTGGCCAAGAAAGGCCCTTCAGTTCAAGATTTCAACTGTGATCGGGCATTAAACAGGAGGCTCACCTGTTCAGATACAGTAGGGCACAGAGGGTGTAACTGCTACTGGTCAAATAATGTGAAATAGCATTTAATTTTACATGTCTGCAATGGTTGCCATTTAAATGTAATGGCACGTGTCAGTTCCACCCCCCCCCCCCCCCCCCCCCCCCCCCACCGCCCCACCGCCACCCTGATTGACAATTTTGATAGTCGACGTAATCGTGACTAGTCAACTAATCTTGGCAGCTCAGTGCAGGCCTTTGTCAATAAAGCTTTCTACAGTAAAAACAAACATTACCAAACCCTGACTATTTGTGTGTCCCTCTGGTTTTTCTCAACTTGCCTTTAGCACCCCCTTTTATTATGTCCATCTCTCATCAAGTGACCAGTTTGGTGCTTGGCTCTCATCCTGACACCTGAGTCAGATCCACTCCCTGGAGTTTGAACGCTCCAGAGAGGGCCAGCTTGGTGAACCACCGTTTCTAACGTCAAGAATAAATCTCATAAAACAGAATGGATGAAACAATCCGTACAGCAGGCCACACGCTTTGTCTTCAGACTCTTGAACAGAAGCACGTCCAAGATACAGGTATGTTCACATAAACATAGGCCGAAAATGAGTTTAGCTGCTGTAGGCCATGTCTGCTGCAAGTAGAAGAGTTAAATGCCACTTAAAGCTTTTTCTATGAGCCACAATAGAGAAAATAGAAAAAAGGGAGAAGAAAAGAACACTCCGTCTGGGCAGATCGAGCCATTGGCCTCTCTCACTGCACATCTTTTGTGTTTCTGAGAGAATGGTTCGCTGCCTTTTCACAATAAAAACCATTGGGGGAAAAAAAGCCACATAATTTTCTCCAGGCAACACTGTCCTCCATTGCTTGCTGCTATATGAACAGCCTCACAGAAAAGCTGGAAATTCACATTTTGGTTGCTTGATTTGTATGAATTGCATTTCTTCTTGTACATAAACACTTTTTTTTTAAATTCTCTCATCTAAAATGGGGGCAGAGAGGATATGGAAGAGTAGAAGGCTGCAACAGAGTGATGATTTAATTGCTAGTAAGGAAAACATTATAATAAAAAAGCCAGTGATATACAACATTTAGCTTGTTTCTAAATTAAACTATATGTCCACGAACCAAACACAAGATTATAACTCACTCTGAAGACAAAGAGAAAAATCTGACTTTTTACTTTTAAAGGGACAACAAGGAGTTTCTCCATCGGCAGAACGAAAAATTCCGTGACAATAAAAAAGTCTCATATTAATGTGGATGAATCTACGTTACCCACACTTGTTAATGGGCCCATTTTCGATAAATATATCGTTTTGTCTCTATCGTTATTTTGTTATTATTAGTGGTGGTGGAAATGCTGGGCGAACCGACCAGCGTTTCCTTACTTTCGGTTTCGCGGACGCTGCCCGGCGAGACATGAGAATAACGCAGCCGAATCGCCGTTTATGGTCGGAACTACGACGGTATCTGATCGTCTTCGAACCTCTGACTTTAATTCTTGATGAATGAAAACATGAGTCTGTCTTGCGCCGGTCAAAGAATTTCAAGGTGCGCGCGGAGGCTCATAAATGTAGTGTGAAAACGCTTCGCTTTTCCAAAACTCCTCGTTGTCCCTTTAAATGTCTACTTCCAATTTTTAAAATGCATAGAAAAATGGACTTTCAACTTTCACATATAAAAATAACTTGTGTTGCAAACACTGCATTAAAGGTCCCATATTATGCTGTTTTACAACTATTTCACATGGTTCTAAGTTGTCCAACCATATTGTATTCCTAGTGTATTGTCCCCAAATCAATCTGCAGCTCTACATCTCAGTATCTAAAAGCTAAATCTAAAACCTGTAGAAAGTGGATTTTGCATAATATGGGCCCTTTAAGTAAATTCATTTGCATGCATGTAGCCTGCAAAATACTGCAATCCGTGAACAACTGTTCAGGCCACACCCACATCTGTGACTTTACCTGTACCTACTTAATGTGGTAAATAAAGAAAATAGGTGGATACTCCAACATTACACCAATAAGTAATTGTGATGTTGTTCTATTCCCGGACAGCATTACTATGCAGCTGCGGTGTGCTGCCATTTATTGAAACCAAAGCATTAGTGATGTCTGACTCCCAGGTTGCCCCCACTGATCCCACAGGGGTTTGGTGGGATTGTGGTCAGGCTCCGTGCAGTCAAGTTCTCCAGCACCAAAGCTACAAAAAACGTGTTACTATGGGTCTCCCAACAACCTGTCTCCACAAAGTTAGATGTAAACAACAGTCTTAATTATGATGGGACACTCACTGTAGCGTATTGTGCCCCTTGTTTAGAACCAACTCACTGACCAAACCATGACATACAGGCCCAGGGACCAGAATTACGTAAAGGAGGAAGTTGTTACAGTATTTAAAAATAAAATACAGATGAGTGCATTGGCCCATGGAGGAGTCGATCCCAGTCCTCAGAAAACAACACATCCAGCACAAGATTGGCTCATGTGTCTCAGCTATAGTTTGGCCATGTATGGATTAGGAAAGATTGGTGGATAAAGGGAAAGCCCCCAATCCCCTCTTATAGGAGGACATACAGTTGTTTGCCTTTCTTTTGTAATTGCTATGGATCTCTTCATGGTTTGTCTTGTTGAATAAGCTCTGTGACTTTCAACATGAAACACATCATACAGGTGCTCTGTACCCAGTAGTGATTATACTTCTAAATAAAAAAAATTGTTGGTCTTAAATGGGACACAGACTTGAGCACCTTGGATGAAGGTCAGAATAACAGGTCTCGTCTCTCGTCACTCACCACATCCTTTCCTACCTAGCTCCATAAACGGACACACTATTTCATGCACTGGCACTGCCAATGTGCACTAGATTATTTAAACCAGTGCAGGATTTTACAAGATCAACATAATACCAACAGACACTGGGGCTCTAGTGAGTTAGTCCATGCATACATATAAACCACCCACATATGAAGACTTCAGATATTTAATAACATGCAGGACATCAGCCATAATGCTCATGATCAATGTAGAGAACATCTCTCTCTTCTATCCCTCAGTTTCTGTCTTTCGTTTGTTCTTTCTGGCTGAGAAAAGTGACTTAAATTTAAGATGACAGGACAAGGTGAGCGAGGGGAGAAGATGCTCTAAGTGACTTAAGAGTAAGAACTCCAAGAAAGAAAAAAAGACACAAGTAACACAAGCCTGGAGTGAGAGTTGTAAGAAATGTCTTTGAAGGGGGGGAGTCTGGGGCTTTGAAAATGAAAGGAGAAGTGTAAAGAGAGTGAGCGAAAGAGACAAAGAGAGAGAGAGAAAGAGGACAGTGGTTGAAGGGTTAAGGGCGAAGTTGGAGTCTATGTGACAGTATCAAAGCCACAGGAGCAGCAGAGAAAAGCTGTTAACGGGAGCTCACCGTGCCTTAATCGATTGTGAACAGTGCTGCAGAGCACAGCCAATCACAAGAGCTCCTGGAGACTTCTCTGGGTTAGAGCACTTACACGCTGTCTGCCGCCCGATCAGGGAGACGACACAGGGAGAGGAGAGTGAAAGAGACAGAAAGAGAAAGAGGGGAAAAAACAAAGAGATGAGGGGGGAGGGTGGTGTTAGTCAAGGAGAGGGGAAAGTGGGACTTGAAGATTTTGGTTTAGCTTTTCATCTTTGTGACCTTGAACGCTCTTGTTGAAGGGAGTGGGCATCGAGCATCCTTTCTTTCCTGCATCTGTCCATTTCTCCATCCCTTCTCTCTGCCTGTCTTGCTTTCAGCCTTCTTTCCTTAACTTCACATGGGCCTTTTACTTGATGGCGGTATGTTATTTGCATGACCTTTAGAAGCATGTCATACGGCATCAAAGGGAGATTTGAACATTGTAACACCACATGACATTTTGTGAGGAGTTTCTGGAACAGACAAATCTCTGTGACATGAAACTCCTGGAAACTATTGCTATTGCTCTTGCAGGATTACACACAAGCCTACACATATAGTGTGTGAGAATGAAAATGTAAATAGACGCAGCAAAGCAGCTGAAATGATCTAGTTCAGTTGTCCTCTTCATTGATTTGTTTGATCTTGCTGTTCTGGGTTCTGACACTGCAACCACCTCATTAGTTGGAACAACTCATAAAGCATCCGCTAAACTCAACAATCCACAGAGTGATGTGACTTGAGAAAGAATTAACTGACTAAACCTATATCGTCTCTTTGTGATGACTCTGGGTATAATTTTCAAACAGCTTTAAGTCTTCAGTCTAATTAACTTTGGCTCGCTATAATTGGAAATTTGTAAATGAGTTTCATAACAGCTAAAAAATGTCTCTGTAAATCGGCGCTTTCTGTTTATTTTGGGTGTGTTACACAGAGAGCCAATGCCCTGACTGTGAACTGAAACATCACAAGGATGTGGGGAAAGATGGCTTTCTTTCTGAAAAACCATGAGTTTTCATGGCTTTATGTTTCATTCAGTGTATTGTCAACACAATTTAAATATTAAGATATTTCCTGGTAAAGTATAACAGAATATCAGAGTAAAATGAAGTAAATATAACGAAATCATCCGATCAAAGATAGAATTTTTGCTGACGTTTCCAGCTCTAAAAGAAGCTTTACCTGCGGACATTTCACAGGAAGTTAAAAGTTCAGAAAATAAATTGGGTCCAATCTACTGTGTCTATCCAATCTATTTAATAACATTTTTAAATCCAACTGTGCCTCCATGGAAAGAACTGAAATTTAAAAGAAACAGTCTTTTCTCTTTGTTCTTGTTACAAGTATAACTACTGTATTTGATTTCCTTGATGGAAATTATATCATTCTCCTTTCTTCTTTTTTTTAATTTGTTACACTGAATCCAGGTTGGATCAATAAAACTGGCTCTCACAGTCAAACAAAGGAAAACTGCAATAAATTGATCATTTATGGATAACTGATTGATTGATTTTCCTTGCTTTAGAAACAGCTTGACAGGTTAATAGCTGTGTGGCATCAGTATAGAAGACTAGAAGCAGAGCATGATCCCCTCCCTTCAGAAACTGGGCCCAGGACAGTAGTCCAACATGACAACGACCCCAAACACACCTCCAAGACGACCACTGCACTACAGGGTTTCCTCTACATGTAATTGATTGTGGCGCACCGCCACGGCAAAATAAAAGCCGCCACACCTTCAGAATGATGATTTTTTTTTTTTTATGTTAAAACAATGTAAAGCAGGGTTTCCACTATCAGTTACCATTACTTTGCACCCCTTTTCACTACACAGTTACAACTCTCGACTCGGTTTAGGTGCTTTTCAATCACAGCTGAGTTCTTCATAGTTCCTCCTCAGTAAAAACGAAACTTATCAGCCAGCGCATCCAGCGTTTACCATTAATAAACGAGTCAGTGGTCAGTCTCTCTTGCGCTGGTGCACACACACACACACGTTTACACACACACACACACACACACACAGGCACATGGGCAGGTGTTGTGACAGTAATAAACATATGCATTAAATTGCGCTAGTGTGTTCAAATTGCTATCCGCCCCCCCATCAGACCATCCGACGATTAGATTAATAAACACAAATAGGCTACAAATGTACACACATTGGCCTCACGTATCAATTGCGGTGTTTTATTTTGAAAATTGACCGGATTCTCTCGTGTTTCTTTGTGTGCCTGTTATATCAATCGCTCTGGTGACTTCCTGCCCAGCTTGACGCAATCGCTCGCGGCTCATGCACAAAATAGATTGGCGCCGAAACGATCGCTGCAGGGCGCGAGCCGGCCGAAACACGGGTCTCTCAGTCACTCTGCTCTGCTCTGAGCCGAGGAGAAAACTTTTCTCGTATCCTACAAGTTTTATCCAATGAGGAGAGAGAACGGCATGAAGGGCTGTGTGTGCAGCCAAGGGATGCGCCTGAATGTGGTGACGTAGGGACGAGGACCAATAGATCCATGACGAGGGCGGGGGCTGCTAACTCCATCAGCTGACAAGAGGTTATGGTGTGTTCAAGGCAGCCCGTAACTCGTGTTTTTCCGACCTGTGAAGTCGTGCCAGTTCGATCTGGTACGAGTTCACAGGTCAGAAGTTACGAGTGGCCGTTATAGTGACTTTCACAGGTAAAACAGGTCGTAAAAACACGAGTGGGTTGCCTGGAACGCTACAAAGTCGTAAGTCGTGACTTGAAGCTGTAATTTACGGTTTCAAAAGCCTGCCTGGAATGCAACATTAGCCAAAACGACCGGATGCTTACTTCTGCTTTAAGGCAGTGCTGGAAAAATATTTGGAAGCCACACAAAAAATTGACACTTTGGGCTCAATTTGGACATTTTCACTTAGGAGTGTACTCACTTTTGTTGCCAGCGTTTTAGACAGAAATGACTGTGCGTTGAGTTATTTTGAGGGGACAGCAAATGTACACTGATACAATGTAAAGTAGTCAGTGTACAGCTTGTATAACAAAGTGTCATATCTTCAGTGTTGTCCCATGAAAATATATAAAATGTCAGGGGTGTACTCATTTAGATACTGTATATTCTCCTTTTAAGAACCCCAGTTGTCACCGCATCTGTCTCTTGTTATTTATTTATTTTCCATTTAATTCCATCATTTAATTAGTTTAAGGAAAACTAAAGTGTGTGACCAACCCCCTCTCAGTTGTGTGTTGGTAGCGCCCATGTAGCGGCGGCTTCGTTTGAAGCCCCACTCCGACCGAGCCCCAATGACGGGCTGTGGGGAGCTCTGATGTCAACAGAGGGAGAGTAAGTCCACCTGTAGCTAAAAGCAGGACCAGCAGGTAACAGACAGTAAGCAACTAGATCTCTAAACAGCAGTGTTGTTGTCAAAATGACTGCGATCATTTTTGAATTAATGTGAAATATTTATTGCGTTATAAACGGCCCAGTTTTAAAGCTGGAGTGAAGATACAGATATATGAAACCAGGAGACACGAGGCATCTGTTGGTACCATGTCATGATAGCTTGTCAGAAAACGGGTTAAATAATGCTCCAAAGTTCAGCTAGATTCTGATGGGGGGAAACTTTTAAAAGGAGATCCTGAGCACTCCTGTCATCCGTCTCTCTCTCTCTGTCTCTCTCTCTCGCACTTTATAGGCATGGATGTGTTAAAGTAAATAACATTAGCAGTAAAAGCAGAATATTTAATGGATCAAATTAAAATACTAATGATATCTGGTCACACTGCAGGCAGCACAGACAGACAGGGAGAGACCTGCTGTAGGGAAAGGCCAGACAGAGACATGCCCTGAAGATGCAGAAGATCAGGTAAGACACAGGAATATAGTCTAACAAACAGCATGATATAAATATTTTTTAACCTAGTCCTACATGTCAGCAGTAAATAAAACTATGAATATAAGCAGAATATTCAAATGTTTACATTATGGTGCTGTTAATATCATAGAATTGTGGAAAATGCTTTAGAATATTCTGAGGAAGGGATCTTATTTGGACCACCCCAATGTCTATGCCATGGTTACACCTTTGGTGTCACCATTTTAATTAATGGAAGATTTATTAAATTGTTTACGTACTTGTTTAACAGATGTGCTGAGATGTGTGTGTTTATCAGGCAGTGAAGGTCGAACTAAAACTACGCTAAAAGGATGCTATTGATTGCATAAGTGTGTTTAGATATTGACCTGTAGATAACTCTGAATAGATGCTTCATCACCTTCCCCTTAATTTTTCACACCCAACAAGACTAACATGATGCACTGTGGAAGAAGTCATCTTTCTACCTATGTACCACCACCCAGTGTCACACGTCACACTGCCCATCTAAAAACTGCAGCATCTTTCTTCTACACTGTTCATAGTTTGTGTCAATATTTATTCATTGGTCACTTTGGAAACATGAAGGATTTGATAACAGTTTTCTGGACAGAAGGTTATTACCTTACATGAACTACAGCTGAACTCTTACTACTACTACGACGACGACGACGACGACGACTACTACTACTAAAATACAATTTAGAGTTAAATGGATAGTTCAACATTTTGGCAAATTCGCCTATTGCCATAATCCCATTTAGGTTCATTACTTTTAATTGTCGGTGCAAACAGTTTTTTTTTTTTTTTTTTTTTTAAGTAAATTGTTTTGGTGTTTTTGCCTTTATTTGATAGCACATAGTGAGATAGACAGGAAATGGGGAGGCAGAGAGAGGGGGAATGACATGCAGGAAATGTCTGCCCGATGCGGGATTCGAACCGGGGACGCCTGCGTTGAGGACTATAGCCTCTACATGGGGCGGCCGCCTTAACCACTGCGCCACGCACCGCCCCAGTGCAAACTGTTTTGAGATCGGCGGGGCAGAGTCGCAGACTGCAATTCCACATTTCCCTCATCAAACTAAATTTGCCAAAATGTTGAACTGTCCCTTTAAAAGGGGAACTATACAAGTCTGGTTGCTTTTTTTACTCTACAGAGCTCCACCTACAGTTTTGGAGTGCATATTTTACAACACTGTCCTAAAAACTCACAGCTAACCCTCCTCCCTCCCCCCGGCCATGTGCATTAGTTTTTAACAAGCCGGCAAGAAGGCAATTTGTAGAGTGATGTCTAGTCTACTGAGGTGGGTAACATTATGTTATTTGTGGAGTCTTATCTGTCATAAACAAGAGATTACCAATTACGGGGCATGTTTGTGTCGTAGTGCCGTCCATGTTTCTCGCGAGACGAGATCTGGGTAGAAGTGCTGTTCTTGCAAGCTTGATTTTTGGCCAAGAGACGCTGGGTGGAAGGCAATTTTCCCCGTAACAAGTCATTTAACCATCACAATTACTCCAAAGCTGTTTAACTGAGGTAAAAAATCTTTAACTTGGTGTGTTAAACAGAAGCCAGCCAGGGAGAACGTGCTAAGTGCCAACCAGTGGACCACCATGGCGCCCAACCTGTTAGAAGCCTCCTCAAATGTAATCACAAGGACACAGTGGTCAAAGGCGACACTACATAGTAATCACTAGAGCTGTGATTGGTCAACTTTGGCTGCTTGTGGCAGCTTGATTGTATTTTGAGTGAGACACATTTAGCGAAGACATTTGCAATGCAAATCCTTCGTTCACCATGGTAACCACCCTGTGATACAGTGACACCACAGTTGATCGGTGATGAGCAAGGTCATTGATCATGTACAATACATTTAGTGTTCTGTTAGTGAAAATTGATACTGAACGTATAAATCCATGTTGAAAATCACAGTACCTTTGTTTACGCTGTTTCAATTTTGACCATTATTTCTTGAAATCTATAAATTGCCCATTACAAATTCAGTCCTAAAAAGCACGCCTCGCATCAATTTAAATATCTAGTGCATCAAGATTAGAACTCTCAGCACAAGACCGTCCTCTACCTGTTTTCAGACTCTGTCATTTACATGCCACTCTAACACAAAAATATGAGGTTTCACACACAAAACCTGTGCTGCTATTCTGAGGTGAGAAATCCCATTATTTTTGCTTGACTGGTTTCACCTGTTAGTGAATAATTTGTTCGCTGTAATCATCAGTAGGAAAGAGAAGATGGGTTGCCAGATTGAGACATCAGGCTCTGTGTTGATAACAAAAAGGTGCATTCAAGGAGGACACCACCAAAGAATATCAGAGGAAGAGGAGGAGGAGGGAAGAAAATTCTCCACTACATTCATCTTAGGTGGTTTAATTTTAATTTGGTGGTGTGGTGGTTACACTTCAGGATGCCAGTGTCTACATAAACCTGTTATTCAGTTACTCAACTGACTCTACGGCTACACCTACACAAGTGCTGTGCTGCCAACTGGTATGAGTTTGCTCAGTTCAGCCACACTCCCCTTCTAGGCTGATTTCCCACATTAAGCATAAAGTATGACTCAAATCCAACTGCAGTGCAAATCTTTTCTTGAATTAAAATCCACGAAACAAGGCAAAATGGGGCCTCTCCTGTTTAATTCTACCCTCCAACCAACATGGAAAGTTCACATGGAGTTTGCAGCTTCAGCATCAACTGCCATGAAGGGGTCCTGAGTTTGTGGAGAGGTTCAGCAGAATAAAATGTAAATGTAAAAGGTTGGTGTAAACCATTTTCAAGCGCAAGCTGGGTGCTGGGTCTTGGGCAAACAGTCAATATTCAGAAACATCCCTTTACATGTCTGTTGTCTTGGAAACAGGTGCAAGAAAGGACAACTTGGGTGGTGGCTGAGCAGCCCGGGTGTCACCGTTTAGCAGTGCTTAGAACAACAGCGACGGCGCTCTGAGTGAATGTCACCCCGTGGCGCCACGTTACTCCACTGAAGCACTGAAAGCTGCAATTCAAGCAAACTGAGGGGTAGAGGACCATGAAAAATGTCAGAGCCCACCTGGTGGTATAATCCTAATCTCCAGTATAATTGTGTGAGACTCACACACTCACTCATACATGGAGAGGTAAACTGACTGGGTCAAAAAAAAATTACATTTGTCGTGTAGTCAGTGTTCATCAAGATGTCTTGGATTGAAAAATAATAATAAAATGAATGTTGAATTAATGGACGTCTTCAGCATCAGTTCTTGTGAAAGACAAATCCTGGCACTCTGCAGCCTCATAATACATTTTTTTAAAGAGTGCTGTAACCTACATAGTAGTATAAGCCCACCCATCACACTCCCAATAGATTATCCAAATAGAAGACGTACAGCATTCAACAGAAAAAATACTCATGACCTCGCCCAAAAATACTGCAAGAAAGCAGGCATCTTGGTGGAGAGTTTGTCACAGACTCTCAGCAGAAACACTATTCACTACTGCCCCCTGCTGTGAGCATGAGCACTAATGTTTCCCAGTGTCAACACTGTGGAGGGGGAACTAGAATACTAGAATAGATGTTGGTTTATTTAATCCAAAGGAAAAGCTAAAATGAGGTGTACTCCCTGTTTGAATAGTATTTAAAACCATAGCACTTGTTCAGTTGATCACTTATGGGCACTGTCAGAGGTCAAATATGACATCCTGACTGTCAGACTGACGAAGAACCCTTACCACCTGGGGTGCTTGTCTGTTTTTAACAAGGTAAGTGTGAGAAGAAAGCACATTTAAATGTGATAAATGCTGAGTAGAAATATAGTACAAGAAGAAGGTATGCAGAGTAATTATTAAAATTTGATTTGGCAACACTTAATTAATGTGTTTGCTATTTCATATCATAATTTCCTGAAGTTAATTGGTACGAACCAACGTAGAGGATGTTATTGTTTTGAAATTATTATTGACTTTCATATGAATTTTCATACAAGAAATTCCTCCATTTTAACCCCAGTGAGAACATTTACTGCTCATTTATTGCAGCGCCAACTACAATAGAATAAATTGAAGCATACCAATCAAATGTTATTGTTCTTTCCAGGACACCAGGAGATCATTTGGAAAAAAATGGAATTTACAGAGCCGCAAAATAACGTGCCACCTTTGATAAACCAATGTTAGGTTCTAACTCTATCTCTGTTTTAGTAAATGTTTTAAGTGACGTGGCACATGTGATGGGGATTACCATCAAAGTTAGTACAAACACTTCTGCTTCCGAGACAATAAATATGCCGACTTTGCTGATCCAGACCTTCTCCTACCACAAGGTTTATGTTTGTGATTTGAAATAAAATGTTTCCACAATTGATGTTTGAACTTTGGTTCACAAATTGACGACCACCACATGAGAAATTCTTGTAGAAAGTCTTGTTATTGTACACTATATTGCCAAAAGTTCACACGTATATGAACTTGAGTGATCCATAGGGTTTAATATGATGTCAGCCCACCCTTTGCAGCTATAAGGTTTAGGAGTGTGTTTATGGGAATTTTTGACACTGAAGGACCGGCTCGCAATCTCCGTTCTAATTCATCCCTAAGGTGTCCTATCGGGACTCTGCGGAGTCAAGTTTTTCCACACCAAACTGGCTCAACCATGTCTTGATGGACCTTGCTTTGTGCACTGGTGCACAGTCATGTTGGAACAGGAAGGACCATCCCCAAACTGTTCCCCCAAAGTTGGAAGCGTGAAATTGTCCAAAATCTCTTGGTATACTGAAGCATTAACAGTTCTTTTCACTGGAACTAAGGGGCTGAGCCCAACTCCTGAAAGAGAACCTCACAACATAATCCCCCCTCCACCAAACTTTACACTTGGCACAATGCAGTCAGACAAGTACTGTTCTGCTGGCAACAGCCAAACCCAGACTCGTCCATCAGATTGCCAGACAGAGAAGCGTGGTTCGTCACTCCAGAGAACACGTCTCCACTGCTCTAGAGTCTAGTGGCGGCGTGCTTTACACCACTGCATCCAACACTTTGCATTGCACTTGGTGATGTATGGCTCGGATGCAGCTCGCACCACGCTGGGATTCACTGAGCTCCTGAGAGCGACCCATTCTTTTAAAATGTTTATAGAAGCAGTCTGCATGCCTAGGTGCTTGATTTTATACACCTGTAGCCATGGAAGTGATTGGAACATACATTCATTTAGGAGTGGCGGGCTGCCATTCCTAAATCCTAGCAGCCGCTCCTTCAAAAAAAAATTTTTTAAAGCAGGATTCCACTACCAGTTACCACTTTGCACCCCTTTCCACTACACAGTTACAGCTCTACTCAACTTGGTTTAGGTCCTTTTCCGTCACAGCTGAGTCCTTCACAGTTCCTCCTTAGCGATGGCGGGGTTGTCATATCACGCCGTCTACGACCGCGTCGTCTGGCTCTCTTTTTTCTCTCCTCTCATCAGCTCCAAACTCACTCGTCTACACCTCATTAACTCAAGTGAAAGAATAACAGCCTCAGGTGGTGTTGTGTGGCACACTGCCACCTAGGCGCAGATTTCCACCCCAAAAACGCTCGTCTAAACGCAAAATAAAAAGTGAGAACGCAACGCTACTTTTGCGTTTTCTGTTCAGATCCTTAAACGTAGCCTCAGTACAGATCAGAGGGCGCTGCTGTTTTTAAACTTAGCAGGTTTGATTCTTGTCAGACGTCACGTTGAGTCACTCCCGTCCTCCACTCTCTCCACTGGCTCCCCATCAGACAATGCATCAACTTCAAGATACTCCTCCTCACCTTCAAAGCCCTCCACCACCTGTCTGACCTCCTCATTCCCCACCGCCCCACCCGTGCCCTCCGATCCTCCTCCACTCTCTCCCTGACAGCACCCATATCCAAACTCAAATCCTTCGGCGACAGAGCCTGGCTTCTCCCGTACTGCACCACGACTCTGGAACTCTCTCCCCCCATCTGTCCGCGATTCACCCTCACTCCCCACATTCAAGTCCCGTTTAAAAACATACCTCTTCTCCCAAGCCTATGACCTCCCCTACCCATAACCGGTCTCTCCATCATCTTGCTCATTACTGTGTCACTGTGTACTGTCTCTCCCTCGTCTCCCCCTGTATGTCTCTACCCTTTTCTTTTGTTTTTTTGTAAGCGTCATTGGGTTACTGAAAAGCGCTATATAAATTAAATTAATTATTATTATTATTATTATTAGTGGAAAAGCAAAAATAAACAGAGTAGAACCGTGTCGAGCCGTGTCGCCATAGTGGAAAAGAACCATCAATAATAACCCCCCCCCCAAAGTGTCTCAATCTGCTCTGTTTATATAACGGGGAGGATTGCCACCGTCAACTGATCTGAATTCAATGATTTGGATGGGTGAGCGAATATAGTGTACATATTTTAAAGTTCTTTATGTTCAAGTCAGTGTGTGCTCTGTGTCTCACCTTGCACTAAGGCAGATTTCCCCTTTAAGGACAATCAAGTCAAACTTGAAAGTAGGTCAGAGTGAGAACACAACATAACATGCATCTAAACTAATTATTTTTGCAATGCTGACTAAACTGTCTTCTCATCATAGTGCTCAAGAAAAGAGTTATGATGGAAGAAAACTCCCCTGCAGCAGCCTTTGTTTTTAAGTGTATCATAGTTTATGTAATGTAGATCTCTGTTTGTCTATCCGAGCTGACATCAAGGGCATCCTCTGATCTCTGCAGTGCACGTAAGGAGCTGGCATTGTCAGTTTCATAACTCATGACCCGTAGTGACAGACACACATGTCAGCACTTCTGAAATACAGATCTGCCTCTAACACCACCTTCCACGTGTGTCTCTGTACTCCTGTAACCTCTCTAACATCCTACTGTCCTACCATTCACACTGCAGCTGATAAAACCACAGAAAAAAGAGCAGACATCACATGTCAAATGGATTTTTTTCATTTGGCTCCCATTCTGTGTCATGTTTCTTCACATCTTACGTCCTCTCCTCTCAAATGCACAATGACCCCACTCCTATTCTCAAGCCACAGCTGATTAATTGAGGGCAGGGAGATGCAGATACGGCGGGACAGATCAGACCCTTGATACTTTGCGGCATGCCGTAGTGCTGGTGTTGCTGAACTATGGAGTCAAGATAGCCGGTGGGCACGACTTGGATGGGGACCTTTCAAATCCAATCGCATCGAGTTGGTCCCCATCCCGGCCCGGCCACGCTATCAGAGCAGATAACGTGCTCTAGTAAAGGTTACGACTCACCATGACATTTCTGTTGAGACCCAGTAATCTCTGATTCCTGCGGACTAATCTTGAATTCATATAAGTGCGTGTTTGTGTGCATTTCCCTGCTGGGTGAATGTGTGTGTGCATGGGCTCCGTACTCTGTTGTTTGTAATAAAAGGTTATGGAATAAAGAGAAAACAGTTGGCAAATCAAAATAGGAGGTACAGACAGTCGATTAAGATAGTGAAATAGGAGTCACGAATCCCATTAAATCGCATTCTGCTGTTGTGTACTTTAGGTTCGCTGAGATCATCAAGAGACCGGAGCACTTTCCGGAGGCAGAAAATGACTATTTCACCACTTTGTTGACCCTATTCATACACCTGTAATATAGAGAAGTGAAATCACCTATGAAACTAAACTAACATCTGTTCTTCTTTCCTGTTGCACAGACAAGTTGGTCTTGTTTTCTTTAAGATTTCCCTGAAAATGTCAAATGAACTGAGCATTAATAGAAACGCACAGTGTTGAGTTTGCAAACCTGAAGTTAGAAACATGATAAGAAGAAAATAATTTCTGTAAATTATAGATCTGAAATGAAAAATAGATTATGGTGTCTAGAAAGGTAAGTTTGTTCTTTTTATAGTTTTATCTGGGCTCTTTCAACTTAATTCACTCAGATAGAAATATCAAAACATCGGTTTTCTCACTGTCTCTGACCTCTGTCTGTTCACATGTCCATGGAAACAAGCAGGCTATGACAATTTGGTGAAACTGTTGTAAAATTTGATATTACTACAGTTTTAATTTAGTAGTTTTGCAAATCCAATATCAAAAGTATGGGGACACAGAAAACTTACAGTCAATGTCAAAGGTGTCTGATGTAATGGTCAGAGCTTTGTACAGGTCTATGTCTATATACCAGTAAAACACATTTTTAATGGACCTTGTGCCCCGGAGACAGCAAAAGGCCATCTACGAGGTTAGAAATGACCGCCCTTCAATTTGACAAACACACACACACACCAGTCACAACATCTGCCAAAAAATCGCAATGACATTTTTTTCAATATCAGCACCTGTAGGATTCACAACAAGAGGCTGGGACAAACACCTGTAGACACATTCTGTCATACAGCAATAACACCACATAATCGTAACAATAGCTACTCCTGGGCCAGCAGCATGGACTACAGCACTGTATGTAGCTGAATGGCCTTTACCAGCATCTACCCACTACCACACACACACTACCACATACTAATCGATGCCTTTTCTTATAATGCCCCCAGATCATGGAACGCACTCCAACACATCCTTCACTTATAGTCTAGGTCTAGGACCTTGATCTCAGTTCACTGTGTTTCTAACTGTAATTCTTTTAAATGATTTTCTTCTTTATCAAATATTGTTTTGTTTGTAATCTTTGTCAATGTTTTTAATGTGCTTGTGAACTCCTTGACATTGAAAATGGGGAGAGCCTCAATGTCCTTTGAGAATAAATAAGGGGCCTGTTTATGGATGAAATATATGTTCTTATAGCAGATCCATGCTGTTTATGTAGCCCTACAATGATGTAAGCAGAGCCCATTATGAGAAAGCAGAAGTTCACCCAAAATGCTTCAGACTTAGTTGGTAGTGAGCAACTTGATCACATCACATCGATTTATGTAAGTAAGTATACTGTAATGCGAATAAACGTATTATATTGTGTTTTTAAATTAAATCCGGTAGGGTAACGTATTTGACGTCCTACATACTGTTCCAGCTGCTAGCATAGCCTGCCTCGTTGACAACTTGACATGACATTTAAAGTCAACCTTGTAGCTAATAGGTGTAAGAGGTATCCAGGAATGTCATAAATTAACCGACAGACACAACTAACAACAATACAGCACAGCATTTCAGTGTCTTATAAAGGAGAGCTAGAATGACAAAGCCTATTAAACCACCAATGACTGCATTTTCCTCTAAGGTTCTCGGGATG
Source organism: Trachurus trachurus (assembly GCF_905171665.1). Lineage (NCBI taxonomy): Eukaryota > Metazoa > Chordata > Actinopteri > Carangiformes > Carangidae > Trachurus > Trachurus trachurus. Next base: position 30,032,596 of record NC_139896.1, read on the forward strand.
TGATTGAATCTGTGGGTGCTGCCACTCTTTTTCTAACATGACAGGAGGCCTACCTGTAGTCCAGGTCTTCCTCTTGGTCTTTCTCCTCGGAAACTCCTCAACAACATCATTGGCAAAGTCAAGGTCCCTGACGAGTTCCGACTCTAGTCCAGTCTATTTCCAGTCCGGCTTCCTCATCCAAATTCTCGGTTCACTTTTTATTATTCTCGTGATGTGGGAAACGTCTTGACCCCACTGGACTGTCTGAAGATGAGGGTGGAGGTGGAGCTGGAGCAGGAGCAGGTCAACAGGTGGGTGTCGCGGGGCTGTGCGTTTCTTTCATTAGGGATCATGTGGAACAGCTGCTGCGTTCTGTCCTCCTCTGTGACGTAAGCATCCCTGTCTCCGCGTTCTTTGCTAACGTTAATGCTAACGTTAATGCTAACAAGCGGAGCAGCAGCAGCCATCTGTTGAGACGAGAAAGTCCCGATAGGCGGCTTGTCTGTCCGGATTTCCAAACTTCCTCCGACTCCTTTGATTTTCTCGTCTTTGTTTTTGCTGCTCCACCATGCCGCTCTTTGTTTTCGGTGATTCCATTAGAAGAGCGACCTGCCGCTTTTCCGACTGTTGAGAAAATGACCTCTGACCTCCCTTGCCGTCCACAGACACTGCCAGCAGCAAACCCATTAAAAATAAAATAAAATATTTTTCGAAAGTGTAATTGATTTGTATTTGTGACTATTTTTTTCTCATTCTCAATTAATTTTTGTTATAGTATATTTAAAAAAAAAAAAAAAAAAAAAACGGTCGGGGTTTGAGGCCCTTAGTGGTTGGAGGCCGCCGGGAACCTGGCTCTGAGGGTGGTGTGGATTTGTAGCATATATTATTACGTAGATCAATGATTTGTAGCCTACTTGATGGCTTATTTAGCTATTGATGCAAACAGTGACATTTTTCAGGAAAATTAATGTAAAAAAAAGCTACAGACCAAAAGCAGTATGTGAACTCATAGTCAAAGGCAAGGCAATGTGAACTCTGTTGCAAAGCAAATTTCCAGCAAAAGTACCTACAAAGTGTCAAAGTGCAGAATATAAAGATTTGACATGTATTCAAATGTTTGCTAAATTCAATATAGCCTACTCAGTGATTAAATGCTGCTTTTCCATGTTTAGTTTGCAGTGCACCTTAGGAACAGTTAGCAGCCCTCTATTCAATCAATCAGAGGTATAATTTGGCCGTCGGGAGACAAATTTATTGAAAAGCGACAGAACTCCAAACTGTGTTCTCGGAAGCACTTGAAGCCAGTGAAGTACCTGATGAGTCCTTGCACAGACAGACCACACCTGTATTTCTGACTTGGCTCTCAGAGACAGGCAATCAAGATAAGTAGCCTACCCTGTTTTGCACCGGAGACAATTATCCCACTTTTGTCTTCATGTAGCCTAGCTGGAGAAACTTTAGTGTTTCATTTGTTCAGTTTCCTTGCACAGACTCCATAGGACTGTAGTTGCCTAGTGACAAAGCGAAGTAAATTTTGGTGTCATCTGCATAATTATGATAGCTGATGTTATTATAGATATGGTGTCTCTGTGTGTGTGATGGTCATCATGTAGGTGCCAGCTGAATATTAACCAAATCATTTCCCTAAATAGATCAACTTAAAAAACCACAAGACTACAATCTAAGATCGTTAGTGGCGACAAGAACCACTTCTAAAACACAGCACTCATCACTCTTGACATTCAAATGTTGTTTTAAAAAAAATCATTATTGGCATTCAGCAATAGATTGAATCTGGTATCCAATCAGCAATTTCCTTGCTGAGGTGACCAGTGTGACACTCCTTTGTGCCACGGCAGTCTCCACTCTCATAACAAAAGCATTTTTCTGCAGAGATCCACTTCATTACCCAGACTAATATGGAGCAAAATGTTTATTCAAATGAGCCAAGATCAAATCCTATAAAATGAATGAGAAAAATGCTGAAATGGATTATATGCTTACAGAAAAAAAAATCATATTTAAATTAATTACAAACTGAAAAGGCATTGGGGTTGGAGAGAAAAAAAAAGCTTATTCTCTTTCCATTTCCGTAGTTATTTTCTCATTAGCTTGCATTTATTTATTCTCATCATCCGCCACTGCCCAATGTCATCAATGTGTGTCTATGAAAACAGAGAATAATTTAATTTTATTAGGATCAACATGACAACGACAAGCATTGTGAGCAACCGATTGGCCGTTATTTGCGGGAGAGAGCACATTGTGAGCTTTTGATTGGCCGCCACCAGAGGAAAGACTTTCTATTAGTGATTGATTGGGCGGTGTAATTTTCCACCTCAATGCCTCCCGGGCACACAGACATTGGCAGGAACCACCTTTGTATAGTAAGTGTGTGAATGCGAGTTTTCCGTTTGCTCTTAAATGCTATTCTCTGAGCTCTGGTGGGGTCTTGCAGGGTGGGGGGTTGGGGCTGAGCACAGTAGCTGCCCATCGCAGGATAAGTCACATGTGACAGTCTGTCAGGTCACCTCTCATCAGGAGGCATACAGCAGAGAGCAACACACGTACACATTCCACTTCACCCACACAGACACACAGGAGACACACGATCATTTCTTTGCTGTGGTCTACCTCCCTCACTATCTTTGTCTTTACACTCATTTACGTCCAAAAAGCATTGATCACCTTCAGCCCGCCGGCATCCAGCCGTTCGACACAACTACTGCAAGACGTGGTCCGGCACTGGCAGCGATCCTGTCGGTTGATAAGCAGCCTGGAAGTGGAGAGATATCAGAGCTCCATCTCCCAAGAAATAGGACACCCTGACCTCTCCCACAATCTGCCTTTTTTGACTTTTCATTTCATGTGTCATGTGATTCACTCCTCTGATTTCATTTACTTACATAGAGATGAGATAAAAGGTTTCAAGGACCGTGTTCCATCAGTTCAGTTTTTACAGCCCGTTTTCTCTCAGCTGCTTTTAGCTTGAAATATAGTGCCATATTATTTCCGTTCACACAAAAGGTGCCATTCACCATCTGCCAAATGCATATGAATGATCATGTAGAGTTGGTCTTGTGCTTGTTATGATGAATGAACTGCTCTCTTTAAAAGGAGAGTTACATATTTCACAAAGAGGGGAAGCGGGTAAGCAGCTAGCCTGGCTCCGACAAAGACTCTGAGGAGAATCTCCCTGTGATTAGCCATAATGCACCTGCTAGCATAACCGCTAGCTGCAGAGGATGACCCTCAGATGACCTTGGGACTGACCAGCCTGATCAATTTGCATCGCAACAGTACCATACCTGCATTTACAGTGGTTGGTGTGTTGTCTCTGTTTGGACTGAATATGTAAAATATTGGCTTGTTGAGGAGTACATTTAAATGACTGGTTCTTGGTTATGGTGGATCAACGCAATGGGTTGTTGGTCAGAAGAACAATACACAAACTCAGAGGATCCAGTTCATGGTCATTCATTACTTAAGCCAGTTGGTTTCTGATGGAAAGGAGATAATGAAAGAACAGCAAAATATTAATCCACACAACTCAAACATAAGGATCAATTAAAGGGATAGTTCCACATTTTTGAAAATTGGCCCATCGCCATGATCCCCCTAGTAATAGCAGTTGGTTTGTTACCTTTAATTGTTGGTCCAAGCTGCTTTTAGATCGGGGGAGAAGAATACCGAGCGGCGCAGCTACACTACGGAGGCTAATGGAATTTCTTGGTTTTGCTCATCAAACTCAGCAAATACACAACCAAAAAACTCAAAAACGCTGTGGTGGACAAGTTGTGACCTGCACATTTACCTCGCTATGAGATAATAGCGGAAAGTTAAGAGAAGTGAAGCAAATACTCGGAACTACTTTCTTCAGTGAACCACTGGTCGGAGGGACACAGTGTGCGCACCTCAGCCAGTGCCGTAGTATACGGACGTATCTGCAGTAAACAGGCGCTTTTGAAATCACTCCGCCGAGCAGCCGTCTAGAGTGTAAAGTCCGACTTTGCCTCTAAAACAACTCCATCTCGCAACTTTCCGCTATTATCTCATAGCGTGGTGAATGTGCAGGTCACAACTTGTCCACCACAGCGTTTTTGAGTTTTTTGGTTGTGTATTTGCTGAGTTTGATGAGCAAAATCAAGAAATTCCATTAGCCTCCGTAGTGTAGCTGCGCCGCTCGGTATTCTTCTCCCCCGATCTAAAAGCAGCTTGGACCAACAATTAAAGGTAACGAACCTACTGCTATAGGGGGATCATGGCGATGGGCCAATTTTCAAAAATGTTGAACTATCCCTTTAACAATTGAACGATATTTGATCTATGGAAAAACACAGCTCAAACTTAATAAAAGGTAGAACTTAGCATCACTGATTAAACTATTAAATATATTAAGAGTGTGTGGAACAAAATAACTCACATCAGATACAGCTCAAACAACTGGGATGAGTCAGGATGCGGCCAGGCTGCCTGTAGACTTCCGGGCTCCACCACTGATGTAAGTTGGAAGGAGGCGGGGATTTTCAACTGAATACAACCAGAGTAAGGGCCAATGCAGCAGTTTTTCAACTGTTTAACTCCAGCTGAAGGTCAGGGATATGTGATGCCTTTGTCAGCGTGGGGGGAGACTGGTGAATTTCAAAAACATAAATTATCCATTTTCCTATCTTCAGAGATGAAGGGTGAGTTTGTCTGGGCACATCAGAGATTCTAAGTCAGTTCAGTGTTTAGAGTCCAGAAGCTACAGTACTGCCTGAGAAAGCAGATCAAGAGGGACCTCTTATGGTACATGAGTGCGAACTGGTCTATAGCACAGAGATGCAAACGGAGACTGTGAGCCTTGTGAGAGAGACAAGTTTCTCATCCATTGCCAAGTTAATGCACTGCTACTGTAGGTGAGATCACAGATTCAGTGAGCACAACTCACAGTGGACCAGTACACTTGTTGCACAGACTCAAGTAAGTGATAGATTTGTAAAGTTATTCATGTCACTAGCACAATCGTAGCCCAGGGAGGGGGCACTGAATAGTGCTGTACTTCCTCTCACACATGCCCAGTGTTCTTCCTGCTCTCAAACCAGCCTTAACAACTGGCAAATCCACAACAATGTGCAAGAATTCATTCTCCACTCTGAGAAACGTGTTTCTGATACACAATGCTCAGCAGAAAAAAAAAGAAGACCCAGTCGGTTCAGCGAGCATTTGAGAGGAACTGAGTGGGAGGACAGTGTTCTTGGGAGGTTCAGCACCAACGCTCACCGGCTGCACCACTCATTTAAGGGTATTACGTATATTCAATTAACTTCATGGTGCCACTGCTGAGTTGATTATCATGATTATTATATAAAATATTGAATTATGTTGGGGTCTTTCTGAATAGACTATAGGCTACTATATCTGAAGTGTATAGTCATAATTGAAATTATGCACATGGTGCAGTGTGAAGTGTGTGTTAGAGACGGAGAGAGAGAGAGAAGTAGGCAACATACTGGTAAGCTATATTTGGCGTGTGCGTGTGTGTGTGTCAGAGAGAGACTTTGCAGCATGTTTTGAAGTAGAACTGGTTGGTTGTTGATGACAAACTTAGACTGTCAAGCATTTACATCATAGATTGAGATCTGTGGCCCCCTGCAGCTGCCATTATCCCAATCACATCAGCTCTGGGGCCAACTCTGACTCATTTTGACCCAAACCGTGACCTTTCTCTAAACTCAAGTTGTTTTTTGTGCATAACTCTAACCAAACCTAAACTGCAGCATTGTCACATCACAATGGAACTGATTCAAATTTCTGCATGATTTTGTAACAGCTCTGGAGAGTAAAGTTGAACAATGTCCTCCTGCCAATCGTGGCGTTAGATCTGAGTGCTGTCCTTGAAGGTAAGGAACAAACAGCTTATTTTGATGTTTACTTCAGAGGGCTTTTGTTAATTACTGAGCTTAAAGGTGCTGATAGGCAGTTGTTACATTTGGACAGAGCCAGTGTTGGAGCTATGTTGGCTAGCTGCCTCATGGCTGTAGCTTCGGGCAAGAACACAAGAAAATAAGTGGATTCTTATTTCCCAAGATGCAGAACTTTTTTCTGTTTGTTACATATTTACAGGAACTGCATTTAATAGCCCAATTAATGCATACCGCAGTGGCTTTGGTGCCAAATACGCACATAAATCATGTAAACAAGTGTGCATCTGATCTTTAGGAAAACCTGATCTGAGAGTCAACTCCTCTGAAGGACACAGACGCAGAGCGTGACAAAACAGTTATTAAACCGAGAGCGAGCGAGACGATCTCGAGACAGAGCAGCAGGGAGAGAGGAGACGTGACCATGCAGGGGTGACAGAGCGAGACACTGAAATGAACAAATGCAGAGATGAAGGAATAGAAAAATAGAGGGCCTGCTATACCTGACAGGGTTGGAGGAAAAAGAGGGGACCACTCAAAATGTGATAAATAGATCAAAATGGCTTGTGTGCATGTACGCGCAGGTAAGACACTGAAAGGCCATTTCCAAATTTGCGATGTCATTTGAAAAGGCTTATCTTATTACATGAAATTCACTGTTAAATAATATGTATGTTATATTTGTTATATGTATTTGAGTAGATTAGATAGATAGATAGATAGATAGATAGATAGATAGATAGATAGATAGATAGATAGATAGATAGATAGATAGATAGATAGATAGATAGATAGATAGATAGATAGATAGATTGACTTCAGAATCATATAGTATATATAGCCTATATACATACAGTATATGTGTGCGTGTGTGCCTTCATATACATGAGTGTCCACAGCCTATATTAGAAGTAGCACGGAATGAACATAATTTCTCCTGTCTTTTGGGACAAACAGGGTGGACTTTAGGTTGCCAGGCTGGAGAACAATGAACAGAGGAGCAGCATTAAATGTCAATCATCCTAAGAGCACTGTCGTGTTTTCCTCCATTATCAAGTAACTACAGGTAAATACAGTGTTTAAGGATTACATTTTTTGTCCTTGGTCTTTGAAAAACAATTTAGCTGTCTTGTTCAGAAAACACTGCACAATCAACTCCAAAGACTTTTCTTCCACCCCTAACACATACTGCAAATATTTCTCCCCAGCTTAAAAAAAAAAAGGCTCCTCCTCATCATTTCCTCACAAACCAGCCAGTGATAAAGCTGGAAGCAGGAAAACGGTGAGGTCCTGTGGGATTCTCTTCTTCCAGCCCCGCTGAGCCTCAGGGGACAGAGGAGGGAAATTACAATCAACGACACCAGTTTGAAGCAGCAGTAGCTATCAGATAAGACGACATTGTACACGCCACTCATAAATCAATCAAATGTCACCCTATGCTCTCTTTGCTTCTGTGTCACAGTGGGTTTAATTCATTGTGGGAACTTCAGCTACTGCAGAGTTATCACTATAAAGTTATCACAGTCTGACATACCGAGTCAAATATGGCTTTTCCTCTACAGTTATTTGACTCTGTCTGTGATAACACCCAGGGCTCTGACCTTGATGTCTGTTGCCTTTCTTCTGGTTAGTTGTCCCACAACACCTCCTGCTGGCCGTGATTCCAGCCATAAAAAATTCAAGCTTCAGTCTGGCCTCTGTTCCCTCCACACTGTGGGGGAATAAGTATTCAAATCCATTACTTTGGTCAAAGGAGCAGCACGCACTGTAGATATGCAGCTTTACAAAGGAAAACTCTTCCATTCAAAGGAAAGAATCATCAGCTAAATGTAATTTAAGTATCAGAAGACGTATTCATATAGTGGCCACTTCACAGTGTGTTTCCAATAAAATATTATATCACTGGGATATTAGAAGCAGCTTTGCAATATATTCAATCTATGTGGAAACACATTTGACGTCTTTAAACACTAAGGTTTAATCTCTGACAACAAATCATGTTTTACTGAATGACAATATACTAACTTGTAAGATAAAGTATGGATGTGAATTAAATGTAGTAAAAAAGTACAAAATATGCTGTAATGTAGTTACATAGTGGGATAAATTGTTCATACTCAATGCAAGTAATACAAGTACCACAAAATTATTCTTCTATTTGTCTTGCATTTATTTCACCAGTATGTTCAGATTACCAGTCTTCACACTAAAAAATATAAGAATCAAAATAAAATGTATTAAGAAAATAAAAGACATTTGTTGAGAAATTACAAAAAATAATCTAACATACACCTGTCGACATGTAGTAAAATGAATATACTCATTGAGACCTGAATGTTGTTGTCAACAGTCAATCTCCTCTCACACAACCTCAAAACCAACTGTGTAGTTTCATAATACACTTGGGATATCACTCATAAGTCATTCTTACAGCACATTACTGCTCCTGAAGTTTCTCTTTCACCCTGCCAGCATTAAACAAAACAAAACAATGGACAGCTAAAGAAATGTTGCAGTTCATCAGTCCATTGATCTGAATAACCTTTGTGTAGCTACTATGTTGTTGTTTCAGCGAGGACAATCTTGTAATTATATCTATTACATTTTTGGTTATCAGATAAACTTTCCAACAGTCTTATTGTGTGAAACTTATACATATACAGACACACTCATACACATCATGGAGAAGCTCAAATGCCCAGTGAAGTAACAAGAAGTAAAGCATGTTTTATGTGACACTGATTTTTGATCAACACATTCTTATATCATTACTTATACATAAAAATCTGTCTATATACATTGGAAACTGTGGATTTATCTTTAAAACCTGGAACATTATCTCCTATATAAATATAGGAAATTACAAAATTAGTTTATAAAACAAATGAGTCAAAGAATGAGAAGTGTAAATTCACAGGAGACCACATGAACTCATGCTTAAACTTCCTCAATTTGTCGTTCAGCAGCTTTTTTCAGACATAACCCCCGATCAGACCTTGAATGTCACCGATTACCCCGGCCTGGAGCAGTTCTCACCGCCCCACCCTGGGTAACACTTGCACTGAAACTGAGACTTCATGAATGTTACCTCGCGTGGCCTCATCTGTCCTAAAACTCTGTAGCTAGTCCTCCCTTCTGGGCTCTTGTCCGTCACCACCTTCCACACAGTGGGGTCAAGGTGGAGGTAGGCAGCCGACCTCACACTCCTCCTCTGGCATCTTCCCTGAGAGGAGCACATAGTCCGGCTGCACAGAGTGGCCGCTGATGTTACATTCACCAAGTACGGGCCCAGGGTGTCGTCGATGTAGGATTTGACAGCGTTGCATGTTGCCTGAGACCAGAAAAGACAGAAAGGACATTAAAGGACGCTTCAAGGAACTTGCAAACAACAGCTCTTACACAATAACTAAAAGTGTAACTAAAATACTTAAGAATAACTAAAAGACTTCATGGACCATTTGCAGAGAAGCCAGTTCTCAGAAACTCGTCTGTCATCGTCTGTCATCAACACCTAATGAAATTATACTGCAAATATCTCTGGTGTTGTGCTGTTGAGGATAATTCAAGTGGTACTTTATATTATCACCAGTGAAAAGACCCAAATTTACATTCACTTGATACTAATAACAAGTATCTGTGTTTTGACTGATCAAATATGCACTGTGATAATACAACACAGTCTCTAATATGAAACTGTACACTAATTATCTGTTCTTAGTGGTGTGACTTATAAAATCACTGTTGATCATATCATTAAAAAATGTCTTAGAACAATTTTCACAAAATCAGTTACAAGAGAAACATTAAACACAAAACAGTCATAATTATTTTTAATATTTAACAGCAGTAGGCTATATCATATTAAACCGAAGCTCACATCCCAGTTTTTCCACTATGAAACAGCACACTGTGTTCAACACATCATATTCACTATTTAATCTTTTCCAAAAACATACTTATTTCTTATTTAAATATAACAGTTAACACTAATTGATTTCAAACTCAGTCTGTATGAGCACTCAGTTCCCTTTTTGAACTAAAGTGAGGTATAGCCAGGATTTCCTGTTTCTGTTGAATTTAAACAGAGCTCCTGAACCAACACACACACACACACACACACACACACACACACACACACACACACACACACACACACACACACACACACACACACACACACACACACACACACACACACACACACACACACACACACACACACACACTAGTTATTGTAAATAAGAGCAAAAAAAGAGCAAGTAATGAGCCCAAAACATGCCTGTTCAACCTGCAGAACCATGTAGAACAAGGTATTTTAATCTTCTCTGTCCGCAGCATGTCCTCTAACCATCTAACTCAGTTTGAAACTGATCTAAAAAAAAAAATGTGTCAAACTGTGGTTAACCAATACTGTCTGTGTGTACGCACAGTACTAACACACACAGACACAGAGTAGGACACACAGTGGATGTAGAGTTAGGGGAAATAAAAAACTGCTGGCCAGAGATCTCCTCTCAAAAACTTGATTGAAATGGTAAAACTACAGAGAGGAGCCACTGGAGATGTTTTAATGACCGGCTGTTAGGCTGCTGCCGGCACTGAGGGAAAACTCTGGTCATGGTATAGAATCAAAAACCTTATCATGCTTATTATATCTTATGAATGAAGTTGTCTGTTACCCTGGCCTGACCTCTGTGTGTAGATCTGGTGCATTAACATGATGAGGAGGCTGTGCAGCCGTCAGCCACGATCTGAGCCTAATTTCTGCATTAATGATAATAAAAAATCCTTCATCCCCTTTGCAATAACCATCTATCTATCTATCTATCTATCTATCTATCTATCTATCTATCTATCTATCTATCTATCTATCTATCTATCTATCTATCTATCTATCTATCTATCTATCTATCTATCTATCTATCTATCTATCTATCTATCTATCTATTCCTGTGGTGCCTCTACACCTGACCTCTGACCTGTAAACCAATCAGTTTATGTTATGTGATACCTCAGATTTGGCGAAGGAGAGGTCACCCCAGAGGACGACCCCTGCAGATCCTAAAGCAGCACTTTCTCCGATAGTGTAGACCAGGTGCTGCTGCAGGAAGAACGGAAAAAAGAGATGGTGTAAGAGGACACAGACAAAAACAGGAACCCCCCAAAAAATAGCATCATGTTCACACAACTGCTACTTGCCTGAGAGAGGAAATCTAACGAGTAGGTGTAGACGATGCGAGCGTAGGGGATGACAGGTGGAGCTGACGGGGACGCCTGAGCCCCCACTCTCATGGCCTCCAGGACGCGGTGGTGGGCGTAGAGGAGCACCTCTCTGCCGAGGCCTCTCTGCTCCAGGCTGAGGTAGATGTCAGGATACAGGGCGGAGGAGCTGTTCCACATCCAGAACAGCTCGTCGTTCCTCTTTATCTCCACAGGTGGACACCTCCCAGTGTAGTTTTTGCTTTTGTCGTAATAGTTGTAGCAGCTGGGAAAACCGTAGTAACCCCACAACCCGTTGGGTCTTTCCATCTGGCCCAGTTTCAGCGTTTCCTCCATGAACTTCCTCCCTGCTTCCTCAAACCTCACCCTGGCTTCTGCGTTTATCTGTGAAGGGCTCCAGTCCGGATGCCTGGACCTCACCAGTGCTCTTGATGCTTCCCAGTACACCTCCTTACTGTCCCAGTTTCTCTCCCACACGGGTCTCCAGCTCTCCCAGTCTACCACAGCGAGGCCCTGAAATTCCCTGTCAGGGATATAGTGGCGGATATCATCAGAGGCGGCTCTGAGGTGCTCACCAAGACTGGCGTTCTGTGGGACTCCGCCATTAACAGCCACTCCCTGGTTGGAGTAGCGGGGGTACAGACCGAGCTTTTCGGTGTAGAAGATGGTTATGTTCTCCCCCATGAAACTTTGGTTCTGGTTCTGGACGATGTTGAAGGTGCCCAAGTTGAGATCCACGCCATACTGAGAGAGGCAGCTGGCAGTGGGAGCGTTCCACACAGTAAGGAAGGGCACCTGGGCGAAGGATGATGTTCCGACATGTTGCCCTGAAACCAGGCTGACCAGATTTAGGAGGAGCAGCACCTCGGGGTGAAAGGAAGCCATCCCTGCAAAGAAGAGAAAGACAGCACTGTGAACATCTCAGGGCTGTACTGTGAAATATAAAGAGGATATTGCAACCACAGTGAACTGTTTTTAAAGCTGTGAAGCAACTAGAGTCTCAGTGATCAAAACTCAAAGTTAATTGACTCTGTCAGAAAGCACTGAGAAGTCAAGTCTTGAGTAAACATGTTCTGCTCTTTGTCTGTTAATCCTGTGTGGTTTCCCATATGATGCCACAGGTTACAGGGCAGCTACATTGGAATGAAGCACTAAACTGTCAAGAAATAGGCTACAATAAAAGATGAATGGATTATAGACAAAACTACAAACACTAACTTACCAAATGAAACTCTGGACAAGGATTTGGGGTTTTGTATTTAGTTTTTGGAGTCTGGATGTGCGACCAGCAGTCTCATGATCTGGATGACACATGCAGGAAAAGGGGGGTGGCGCAAAACTGGGACTGCTCACAGGGTTTTCCAACAACCAATCAGACGAGACATGCAAATCCATTCACGGGACAAGACAGATTTAAAGTCACAGGCACTTTAAAAAACCTCGTCCCATTCACACAGGAGTTCTCATTTTGTTTCAATCAATCATGTAGATATAATTACAGATGAGCAGCCACTGAGGAGACGTGGAGAGGCTACAGGGCTCCACTCTGGATGACTGTCAGAAAAGCCATAATGAACTCTTCCACCTCCAGATTTAAATGTATGCCTGCTCAACTCTTAAAAGAAGTAAAAAATAACTCTTGGCTTAACACTAGCCTACAATTACATGGGGAGGGGGGGGTATGAGGCTAGAGCCTGTAAAATGCGTCCCTCCCAGGAGCCTAGCTTTGGCTTTCTATGACCAATTGTGACACGTATTTTCCCTAAAGTTTAATCTCTGGTGACTGTAAACAACAAGAACTTCAAAAATTTCCCAGGTTATTTTTCTGTTGAACTTCATTGGAAAGAAATTGCACAAGTGGTTGGACAAAGTAGTTTATTTAATTTGACAAAAAGTTTAAATTTGAGAAAACAGCATTAAGACAGAGGCGATAATATCAGTAAAAAACTGTGGAACATACAAAGTGTCAGAAAATTATCACTATCATGTGAATAGTGTTTGTGCTTCTCAAGTCAAAGAGCTGCAGACTGTTATTTTTGGCATAAACAGAGAAATATAAGTGTCTTTTTAGCGAAAACTAGTAGTCATGATCTGGACAATTAACATATCATACAAAACACCTAAAAATACATTCAAATAAATAGTAACACTTAATTGCCTCTGTAACAAAATTAATGAGAGGTCATGTTGGGGGAAAGACGGATCAGGCACTTAAAATATATTGTGCTATTACCAGATTTAAGTGCATCAATTCCACTTTCACCAAGGCGACTAACATGTGTCGACTCATTCACCACGCCCCCCCCCCCCCCAAAAAAAACAAAACAAAAAAACCTTGTCATCTATGAGAAACATGGAATTTGACACCTTAGGAAATTGAGAACAAAATGTAAACATGGTCATTTCCAGGGAGCCCTCCATTGTTTAAAAAAAAGTTATAAACAAATATAACTTTGCAAATTCCACAGTGTTTCTTATATAAAAATTTCACTTTATGCCATCCATTTTCTACAGCAACTCTACAGCAAAAAAACGACAGCTCTCGCTCAGAAAACCTCTCAACCCGTCATCCTGTTTGCTCCTTTGCGTTTTGCATTAGCAGATGAGCAGAGAGATAATCAGTAAGATCAGACAGTGCAGCGCTGATGCCACAGGTTGAGCTGCCGTCCCTCTCTGGTACAGAGGGTCTGTCTGATCGCAGCCCTCTCCCTGAAAGCCGCTGTAGCACTGGCACTTAAAATCAGTCTGAAAACTGTCCGCCGCCCCTTTGCTGAGGCCGCCGGTGACCGCCAGCTTGCCCTTCTCCCTGACGATAGTGTGGGTGACGGGGTTCAGATGCAAGTAAACATCGCTGTCTGGATTTCTGCGCAAACAGCGCCCGTGAGAAGCACACAAGGTCTGGCTGCATAGCTCGGCTGCTGTGGAGACGTTGAAGAGGTATTGACTCAGCGGACCCCGTAGATAGGTGTCGAGGCTGGAACAGCTGTTCTGGAGAGGACAGGAGAAAAGATACTCACTCATACAAGTATAGGCTGAGATTCAACGAGAGCTTTCTGTCTGATAGGAATCCCTTATCTTATAAGGTGGTTATGATACGGTCTTGTTGATTAAATGAAACGTTTTCCACACATTCTTATCATTATCTTACTATGCCTGACACTCTCCTGTATTTATTTTATGTATCTATGTATACTGTATTTATATATTTTACTATATACCCTCTATTTAATTTATTACTGTTTCTTTTTTATCAGTCAGAGCCAAAGAAACGTAATAATCTATCTATCTATCTATCTATCTATCTATCTATCTATCTATCTATCTATCTATCTATCTATCTATCTATCTATCTATCTATCGCTACTCAAATACATACAACATACATAATTTATTTTGTATAACAGTGAATTTCATGTAATAAGAGAAGCCTTTTCAAATGACATCACAAATTTGGAAATGGGCTTTCAGTGTCTTACCTGCGCGTCTATCTATCTATCTATCTATCTATCTATCTATCTATCTATCTATCTATCTATCTATCTATCTATCTAACATTCCTAAATGAGACTTACTGACATATCTATTGATTCAGGACAAACTGAAAAAACTTAAAGTCTTGATGTGGTGTTCAAGTCTACAGAGATTAACATTCATGACTTAAAATAACTCTTTATGATCCACCTGTTCAGTGACCACAGAAGAACGCGCTGGTTAATCCAAAATAAAGACAAACATAGAGAGAAGTCGAAAAGGTATCACAGTCATCAAGTGTCTAAAATGTGCTTTTACTCCCGACCCACACCATAACACAAATCTAACACAGATAGATCTCCATATTCATATTAGCCTGTTATTTTGTTTGAAAAAACACTGAGCAATCTCCTTCCAAACCAGACTGTTCACCAGAGTGGAATAAAGAGATGTAGCTCTGATGAGGATCTGTTCGTCTCATGCTTAGCTGCTTTCCAGTGGAGATTAGTCCACTGCAGGTTTAAAAGCAAAAGCAAATCTGGCACAACTATTTTGTCTAATTTTCTTCAGATTAACTGAAATGCTAAAATATAGACTGGAAAACACCATTTGGTTAAATGTGGTTCTTCACAACTGGGAACAACATAAGTGTTCATGGCTGATATGTGGAAGTTTTAGTGAAAATGAGATCTAAGCACCTATCGGCCTGAATGTGACACTCATGTGACTCAAGCCGCTATCTTTGAACTGGAAACCCTGAGGAATAACTGTTAGTTCTCGAATGACTGTGCACATGACAGACAAGAGCAGCAGGGTCAAAAACTGACCAGATGATGACGCTCGTGGGCCGAGCTGTGAGGTGTGTCTTGGGTGATTAATGAGTTTGTCTCATAATCAGTGTGTCAATGCTTACTTTGCTGCTTGCATAAACTGCCTCTCCCCACAGGATGATTCCAGCTGCTCCCAGAGCCACGCTCTCCCCGATGGTGGAGACCAGGTCATACTGTAAAAGATGATACAGCGTTTTAACCCTATCGCATTTAACCTTTTACATTTCTAAAAATACAGGTCAAAGTGGAAAAACACTCTGTTATGTATCACTTTACCAGGGTTAAAACGGTAATGGGTCACATGCTACTGTATGTCACATACATCAGCAGCTCTTATCTGTTCATTCTCCCATAAGGAAACAGACTATAGGGTGTAAGCGAGATTTTCAACTTGACCAACACCCATCCTGCTTTCTCCGCACAAATGAAAGGTATTGGGGTGTCCGTCTGCTACCAGAACAGGAAAGGACTGTGGCTGCCGATAAGGAAAAGCAGAGAGCTATAGCTCCATGCAGCGTGCACTGATCAGAGAGAGAAAGAGAGAAGCGAGCAGTAGTGCTGAGTGTTAAAGTCGCAGTGAGACTGAAAGTTAACAAAGTCGTCCACATTTTCTGCTCCAGATATCTTTTGTATCATGACCAATGAAGACATTAGTCATTTTAAAATGAAGAAGAATGCTATATGCCCATGTGAAAAACAGTATAATATGGAACCTTTAAAGGGATTTTTCAACATTTTGGTAAATTGGCCCATTGCCATAATCCCTCTAGTTTTAGGAGTAATTTCGTTACCTTTAATTGTCAGTGCAAGCTATTTTTAGAACGGCGGAGCAGAGCCATGAGCTGCTCAGAGCTACGCTACGGAGGCTAATGGGATTCTTAGTTTCCCTCATTAAACTCATCACATACACAATCCAACAACTCCAAAACACTCTCGTGGACAAGTTGTAACCTGCACATTCACCACACTATGAGATAATGACAGAACGTTACGAGATGGAGTTGTTTTCGAGGTAAATTCATGCAAAACCGCTGATGTGCATGGTGGGTTTTTTTTTGGCTGAATTTGCCTCGAAAACAACTCTGTCTTGTAATGTTCCATTATTATCTCATAACAACTTGTCCACGAGAGTGTTTTTTGGAGTTGTTGGATTGTATATTTGATGAGTTTGATGAGGGAAACCAAGAAATTCCATTAGCCTCTGTAGCGTAGCTCTGAGCAGCTTGCGGCTCTGCTCCGCCGTTCTAAAAATATCTTGCACCGACCAGCTCCACTACTTCCTGAACTTAAGCCAGCTCCTGTATTTCCTGTCTTACATTATTGGACAAACTGATTAATCCAGGTGTGTCTGACCTCACAACAATGGTCAGACACACCTGGATTAATCAGTTTGTCCAGTAATGGTAGACAGGGAAAAAAAGGAGCTGGATTAAGTTCAAGAAGCAGTTGAGCTGGGCATAAAGCCTATTAAAGGTAACGAACCTACTCCTAAAACTATAGGGATTATGGCAATGGGCCAATTTGCCAAGATGTTGAACTATCCCTTTAAAATGAAGAACAATGCTGTATGTCTATGTGAAATGGTTGAAAAACAGTATAATATGTAACCTTAAAAAACAAATTCAGGGCAGGCAGAGTTTTAAAGTAGGAGTGTCACCTCTGTCAGCTGTTCCAGGGAGTTGTGGTAGGTGGGCCGGGTGTAAACAAAGACAGGACGTGCCAACCCATCGCCTGACGACGCTAAACGCATCCCCTCCTTCACTCGGTTCCGGACAAACTGCCGGCCAGAGGCGGAGGAGCGCAGCACAGTGCCCATGTAGATGGAGGGAAAGAGGGCCGTGCTCTCCGTCCACAACCATTTCAGCTGCTCGTTGCGAGCCACCTCCACGTCGGGACAGCGCCCCGTGTAGCTCTCCAGGGTGTTTCTGTAGTCGTGGTTGTAGCAGTCGGGGAACAGGTAGAACCCCCACAGCTGATTGGGCCTCAGGCTCTTGGCTCGCTTGAGAGTCTCCAGCATGAACTTCCTAGCAGACATCTCAAACTCCTGCATGGCGACTTTTTTCACCTGATGTTCAGGCCACATGGGGTTCTTCTGGCTCACCAACATTTGAGAATGGTTGCGGTAGACATCTTTGGGTTTCCAGTTCCGTATCCAGAGCGGGCGCCACTCCTCCCAGTCAATAACCGCCAGACCCTTGGCCCCTTCTTCACGTATGTACTTTTGCACGCCCTCTGGCATCTTCTCCAAGTGCTGTGTGAGGCTGCCCACCTGTGGGAGCCCCCCGTTCACCGAGGTTCCATCTGGCTCAAAGTAAGGGTACAAGCCCAGGCGGTCCTTATAGAAGATGGTGAGGTTCTGCCTGACAAAGCCCTCATTGGGTGAGGCCACAATTTGGAATTGGTCCAGCTGAAAATGAATGTCATGCCTCGGGGCACAATCCTCAGTCGGGGCATTCCAAGCAAGAAGCAAAGGCTTTTGGGAATACAGCGGCCATCTTGTGGGTTTCAGTCCCAAAACACAGATGCTGTCCCATAGTAGAACAATCAGCAGCAGCACTTTACAGTTACACAGAGTCCAGTGCAACATGTCTTCAGATGTGGATCAACAGAGGGGACCGTCACTCTCGGCTCTACAAGTCACAGAGGAGACAGAGTGTTCAGTGCAAAATGTTGTTTTAGTTTTATGCTCTGACTGGAGATAAACAAAGCTGCTCTCACAGCCTGTGGGGATGCACAGATAAATAATGATAACACA
This sequence comes from Trachurus trachurus, assembly GCF_905171665.1. Lineage (NCBI taxonomy): Eukaryota > Metazoa > Chordata > Actinopteri > Carangiformes > Carangidae > Trachurus > Trachurus trachurus. The sequence continues at coordinate 30,050,754 of NC_139896.1, forward strand.
TCCTTAACTTTTTCACCTCAAACTTTCTGATAAATCTTCACATGTGACAGGGGCTGTCACTCTGTTCCACAACTCACTGAGGAGATTTCAGTGAGTTGTGGAACAGAGTTCAGTCAGTTATCAACAGTTAAAGCCCTACATTCAAAACCTAACCTAAATACAAAAGTATTAGCATGCCCATACACCTGAGAAAGGTAAAACTATTCACTATGCAGAATAACCCACTTTCAGAAAGATGTGAATCATGACAGGAAGATTATCATTGGTAGCCTACATTTATTGTACATTGGTTTACTATTGCAGCTGCAAAAGCAGTACATAATGTCCTGCTGGGTACCATTATCTAGCCTATATAATATGCATCGATAATTCAGACTATTTACAAACAGTTTATATTTTGTATTATTATCTGTATCGTTAGTTATCAGTGTTGAAAAATAAATGTAGTGGAGAAATACATTCCATATAGAAGAAAAAAAACGTACTGTATTACCAAATAGCTATAAAATACAAGTGTCTAAAATAGTACTCCAGTTACACTTCGTTACTTTCCACCAATGGTTTTCAGGAATAATCTATTTCAGATTTCAGAATTAGAATACAATTAGGTTTAGTTTCTATTGCTGTTCCTATCTATAAAACAAATGCTCCAAATGACAGAATGACACGTGATTAGTGATGATTATTACTGATAAGTTTTCATCCTGATTTAGCCTACTGAACGCATCTTCCCATAGGAAGTAGCCTCCAATGCTCTTCAATGGGCTTTAACAGATATTTTTATGTTACATAAACGCACTTTAGTTGAATTATAGCTTTAGACCGGTTTTTTTATTTTAGCAAAGAAAGAGTAAAACGTCATGTGAAAGCAAAGATGATCCACACCGACCCTCTCCCCGCAGCTGGACCAACTTACCTTTAGTTGCAGACAGAAGCATTCCCAACTCCTGCTTCAAGCCGCGTTTCTCTGCCGCCTCAAAACAAACAGGAAAGTTTCAAAAGTGAACATAAGTTTAGGAGTGAGGGGTTCACTTCGGGGGAAAGTTGTTAGGAGGGAATTCGCGTTGCTTGGAGGAGAATTGTTTTTCAGGAGGAGCTCTCGAGCTTCCGTTCGTGAGTATGAAGTGAAGAAACCAGAGTTTACCCCCTGCGACGTTGTCAGTCGCAACTCGCTCGCTCCGAGTGCCAGACCGCTCTCAGTCAGGATGTTCCATTAGCGCCGGGAACAGGGGGGAGTGGCGAGGGGAGCGGGACTTCCGAACACCTCTGTCGGCGTATCTAATGTGTTACAGACACGTCCTCCTGCTCAAATCCATAACCTCGATAACCTTAATTAAAGTAGAAAAAAGATGAGAACGGGGAAACTGCAAACACACATAGCCTAATGGACCGTTTCCTCTCATTCATTGTTCTTGTTTTTAATTTTCTGCCACAGCAACGGGAATGCGACCCAGTTATGTGTTTTTTGGTTCAAAATCATAAAATGTAAATATTTTGTCTTTTTTCCATGTTTTCATTCTGGTTTAAAACTTTATAAACTAACTGGCTGAACGTAGCGACCCCTCGCTGAATGAGTCAGTCCAAGAAGTTTGCCAGCCACCACGCTGTGAAACAGATACACTGTACCGAGCAATGTCAAGATTCACAAGAGGTCACCGCGGGCCAGTATGCCACAGACATCCCTAAAAATAAGATCACCACCACAATTTGATTTGATGTGTTCCGGTGGCCTTCCCACATTACAATCAGATGTAGCCTATAAATAATATGGTATTTAGAAATAATGAGAGGACTTCATTTGACTCTGGAAACATCCAAGGGTGCGTTTTGGTGCCTCAAACACCTGCAAACTTTCCCTACATGCCAAGTGTTGCACTATAGGCTACACTAAAAATAAAATGAAAATAAGATTTTTTTTTTCTTTTTTTAAATCCCTAGTTCAAGATGAATTAACACATCTCAATGTACGGATGTGATTTGATCAGATTTGATGGACAGATGTAAAATAATCTGTCAGGTTTCAGTTGTTTGTATTGTGAGATTATGATTGGAACTTGGAAGGGTCAAATAGCTTAGGCTACATTAATTTTTACTTCAGATCAGTAAGAAGAGACACATGGCATGTTCATGTAGGATCCCACACCCACAATAACATAATGACAAAATAAATATTTCCAAAAACTCCTGATGGAAAATTCAAAAACAAAATTTAGATTGAGGGATCAAACAAAACTGTCCAAGTTTTACTCCACAGTTCATTGCCATATACTATAGATCAGTGCATTTATGTAACAGTTGTATCCACTCTGTAATACACCTTCAATTTATTTCGAAGAAAACATTGACCTTATAGCTTATGAGGCCCGTTGTGGTCTGGTATCATCCAGACTTACTACAACCCGCGATGGAAAAGTGTTCATTACTTACAGTAAGTGTAAGGCCCCAATTCACAATTGTTCTCAAAGGCTACACAATAATTATCAATAAAGTAGTCATTATGCAGCAGAAGTTAGTCATGTATTATGCATATCTTTTCATGTTGTAGCTGGGTAACTTATATCAAACTAGTTCATATACTGTTCATTTCTTTAATAGATAAGCCTTCTTATTAGATGTTATGAGCTAAAGCTTTACATGTAAAATGTAAAATAACTAAAGTTTTCACATAAAGGCTGTGGAGTGGTTTACCTTTGAAATGCAACAGAATAGAAGTATAAGTGGCATGAAACAAAAATAGTCAAGGACCACAAAATTGTACATAAGTACAGTACCTGAGTTTCCTAGTTACATTACACCAATAACTACACCACCCAGTGCTTCAACAGACAGATACATGTTTTTTAATAATAATAATCAGATTCAGTGTTTCTTGTTGTAGATAAGCAGATGTTTCTGATTGATTCAGTTCAATTTATGTAAAAGATGAATGCAGGTCTTGTACTTTCAATGAACTTCTTTTACACTGAAGTGTTGCCACTTAACTGGAGGATTTTAATGGGTTTTTTTTTTTCACTAATGCTCTGAGCACACTTCAGACAGTGGGCAAGAGGCATCTGGCATGCAGATGTCACTGCTGCCTGAGGCATGTGATGACAGCCACTGGCTATGGCTCAGCGAAGTAACCAAGTACCACATGCTGTCAGTACAGCAGATAGGACAGCGCAGAGCTGTGGAGTTAGGCCTGGGGAATAATGAGAAGGGTAGAGGCCGCTTGCACATAATTAACCAATTTAACAACCTGTTTCCATACTATAAACGACTGTGTAGATTGGATGAAGTAGGAAATTTGTGCATGAACGCTTGTTAATGGGCTTCTTTCATCACCAGTAAAATGGTTGTTTGAGCCTAGCAGTCTATTTGTGGCCTTTGAATGGTGCTCTTCTAAAAGTTAAGACATTTCCCCTGCACATACACGTGAGCCTGAGGATGTCCGAGCACATGATCGGGGTTGAAGTGGGGGCCTGGAAGTGAGATGTTTTCCTGTCTCAGAGTCCATTCCGCCATTTGTTTTCCAAGCTTTGCTGACTCACTTCACCATGTCATGGATTTTTTTCCCTTTTTTTTTTGTCCTTCGCTCTCTCTCCCCTCTGTCTCTGCAGTTTGTTTGAGGAAAATGTAGAGCATTAACCGCCCGTGTGAATAAAGAGGGAGCGACAGGAACAAAGCGAACGGTTCGGTTTCCCTGTGGTCTCATCTTCCTTTCGACCTCTGTCTCCTGAACATTACATCAGCAGAAGTCAGGGATCATCAGGAAGCGAAAACAATGGCACGGAAACTGGAAAACACAGCTTCCCGCTTTCAATTGCAAATCATTAGGGTAATCATGTGAACTGGTAAACTGCAATGAAGGGAATTTCAGTGGAACAGTTTGACCTTAACTAGCTTAGTCCTTCACTCTACTCTGCTGACCAATAAAACTATGGAAATACAAAACCAATTTGTATCAGAGAAAGAAAAACATGACTGACAAGTCCCATGACACAACTTGAGAAAATGAAAATAAACTCTTAACCTTAACCTTCGCTACCTTAACTGACTTTCATATTTCTTTAAGTATCAATAACAAACATAGGCAACTACCATTATTTCTTAGTTCACATGCAGTGAGGAGAATCATACTGCACCACAGCCAAGAGTAAAATAAAAGTAAGATATCGAAAAGCACTGCTGTTATAGTCTAAACCGCTAGGGTTTGTTGAATTGATTTCTGTTACTGTTTATCATTCAAAGCATGTTTGAGTTCTTTTTCAAGCCTTGCGGATCATTCATAATGTCTATCTCTCTCAACCACAGCCACATGATCAACATTTCCCAGCGCAAACACATTGTACACATTAGAGAACACATTGTGTAGATCAAAACACTGTAATTCTCTGTCATATTCCTGAAGATTGTAGGGTTGTTGTTTTTTTGTTTTTTGTTTTACAAGAAAAGAGTACATCTTTCTAATGCAGGCCGGACTTTTAGCAAAACATCAAAGACCAGTGGGGAGGAAATACATCAAAGTGTTCGACCTCTGACCCAAAAACACACCCAGCCACATTCCACACAATTACAGACACCAGAGAATGCCAGCAGGGGAAGCCCTACCCATTTGTTGTAAGGATGTGTCCACTCACTGTATACATTAAAATATGTTTACATTGCTATGAAGGTTTGACACTGTGCCAACAGACCACACCAGCTTCACACGGTCATGATTCCAGTCAGTTTTTTACCTCTAACATTACATTTAATTACATCTTCATCTTTTGCAATGACTAGTTGTACAGGATATTCTTTAAAAGGTACGTGAGAAAATGATTTAGGTCAACAAAAACCCCACCTAAACTCATTAAAGCTAGTTACAGGTGTAGTTTCCTGCTGCCCTCTAGGGGTTGTATACTGTGCATGTTCTTGAAGTGTAAATTCTTTGCACCTCAAAAATAAAGTGTGAAGATTAAGCACATCTTCGTTTTATGGTGAACTGAGGAAGGGAGAATAAATCTTGTTTTAGACGCACACACACAGCAGCCGTACAGCTCAGTGAGGCAGAGAGAAAGTCAAGTAGGCAAAAGGGAAAAGCTAAAAATAAGACCGAATGCGGAGAAGTCAGGGTTATACTTAGAGCTGTCATACTGTACAAGAAAGGCCAGCTACGTATAAAAGTCACCACTTGATTCAATGGGCTAAAATTATTGCATCATGTGTTAATCTGTTATTATGTGGATTATATTTCCGGAACTACGTTAATTTGCTTTTAAGATTAAATGAGAAGATCATCATAGCTCGTGTCTGCGTGTTCAGGGTGAAGCTGAGCCAGCAGCTGGATATCTTAGCTTAGCATAGAAACTAGAAACAGAGGAAAAGGACCTCGCCTGGCTCTGCCCAAAGATAACAAAATCCTTCTCCCAGCACTATTAAAGCTCCATCATTAACTTGTTTGTTTAGTCTGTCCAAAGAGATGAAGACAGAACACAACCTTCTTGTCCAAGTCTTGGCAAGAAAACAAAATGATTTTTCCCCCCCTAAGTGTGGAACTATGCCTTTAAATGGTCATTTTCTCACCAGTTCACAACCAAAGATGGACCAAAAGGTCTGATGTTATGTTATGTGTATACTACACTCTTCCCAAATAGTAATAAGAAATATCCACTCCAGATATTCAGCTCAGTAAACCATTTATTCAAGTATTTCCAACTAGAAATCTGAAATTATTTACAGTACATTATCACTAGTGCAGGTCTGAGCTCTGGTAACTGAGACACACACTCAGACATGACAATACACAACGTGACCATATATACAATAGATTTCACAATCCTTCAACTTCCTACCCTGTAGATACATCTTGCATCTCACTTACACACACTCACTCAAACAAACCTAAGTGCACACATGTACACATACGTAGATACACACAAGAGTCTAAACGCTCTAGGTCTCCCGGAAGGCATGAACCGTTACAGCCTTTTCACATCAAGGATGTTTTTTTCCCCCTGCAAAAAAACTCACGAGAGAAGTACAACTTTGTCTGATGTTTTCTCTAAAACTGCTTACATATCAGCTGGGTAGTGGAAACACAACCTGTACCATCACTACTTTTTGTGAATATCAAAATATGTACGTAAGTGAGTAGGGCACTCTGACTGTAGCTGGATTCCAAATGTATAGCATTTCATTCAGTATATCAATTTAATGTGACTGTATGAATTTTCATCCTTCTCTCCAGACCACAGTTTCAGTCTTGACCGCTCGCTGGAACAAGCCTCTGCTCTTAAATGAGCGCCCCCGTGGCTGCCTCTGAGTAGATCAGCCCTGTGCAACGCTTCACACCTCGCAGAGGACGATGGGGAAATCTACATGAATACAGGGGTGGTCCAGCTTTATGATTCCCTGAAAGACAAAGACAGAGAGTATGCAAAGTTGAACGGGGAGGACAGTTCTGATAAAAGCGCCTTTCAGCCTCGTTGTCATTTTGTTTTGTCCCTGAACTAACCTGAGGAATCAAATTCTTCTGGATCCTCTTCAACTTGGACTTTTTTCTGCCATTTTTCGTCACCACCGTCTCCTCGTAGAACTCGTGGGCAAGGTCGCCGTCCTCGTCGTAGTATAAAGAACTGCAAACACAGCAAGTAGACATCAGTTTGGAAATACATTTAGAAATAATTCAGAGATGACTGAATCTTAAAAGGTCAATTCACCCAAAACACACTTTCTCATGTACCTCTAATTATCTCAGGGCATGCAAGAAGTAAGAGGTTTTGAAATGCCCACGTCCAATACACAAGGGCATTTCTGCGTGTTTAGCTATTACTTATCATTTTATTCTCAAGTTTATTTTAATATTTTCAATCTAGTCTAGTATTTTGTGTTTTAATGATGTGTCAGTATGTGTGTGTTCAGCATTGAACACTGTTGAACTGCCTGCACTTGGGGTGGATTCAGTTACCAATTTCTTCCAAGCTAAACTTTTCCACAGAAACTGCTGTGGACTATTCTGAGGAACCAGGACATTATCTATAAAACACACAGAGCAGCTGAGAGATTACAAAGGATATACTGTTTAGGGAGAAAACCAGTGACAACGTGGATCATGTCTCCTCTGGGACCTTTGTTTCCTGTCCCTCCTCTGGCTCATTATTGTATTGTATTATCTCTAGGTCGGTCCAACTTTAACATAGCATCATATTATAGAGCTGTCAGGAGTCCCAGAGATGGACATCTCACAGAGACCAAAGCTATGGTGTATGGACACAGACCACGAGGCCTGTGTGCTGTACTGTAGTTTGGGTGACCTCAGCCTTATACCATTTCCCAATGATGTGTCATTTACCTCCTCCTGGTAAAAACAAACGGGGTTGCATTTCTTGAACCTTTGAGACGGGCCAAAGACTGCTCATTCCCATCACTGGCTGTATCACCTCCAGTTCCACTGCCTGAGAAAGGCCAGACTCCTTTGGCTTTAGATCCACTTCCTCCCATTCTCAGAGGTAAGGCATAGTTCTTGTCTCCAGTTAAAGCTTTTGGTCTGGTTGGTGGCCAGATGCTCTCAGTTCCTCACCAGAGCCAGGATCTGAAAAGGGTAAAAAGTGTGAAAAGACAGGACATTCCCAATCAGACTTGGTTGTCACTGCATGATAGAGTTCAGCTGTGTGACTGCTGGTGCAACTCCACTGATCACTGTTACATTATCGATGAATGACTCAAAAATAATACTGGGTTATTACACAGTTATTATAGCTACAGTCAAAGCAGTGAATGACAGGTGTGGTCTGTGCGGAGGAATACTGAGTGAGATGGTTAGTTCCTGATAAACAGCTATTTTCCCGACTAGTTGATGGAATGAAAAGTAAAAGTGTATATAATGTACACTTTAACAGATGTATTATTTTGTGACTGGACTTCTTGAGTCAAGTAACGGCGCATTTTATTGCCAGCAACGGTAATGCGTTATAACGGGGGAAACAGTAACTACTCGTTACTGAAAAAAGTAACGCCGTCCTTCCCATCACTGCTCCCTACACCTGACATGTCTGTTGTGTATCCCATTGCTTCGTTGTGCTAGCTGCACAGAGAGCTAGCTAGCTAACCGTCTGGGACGGACAATATCCGCGCTAGAAAAACAAGCCACCCGCTTTACAACAGAACTTATATTTCAACATCAGTTAATAAGCACAAATATTGATTTTGTACCTGATACACGCGGTCTGTATGTGACAAAAGCGACCGTTTGCTATCCGGTCACTGCGGCTAATAATAAGTCGCTAACGGTACCTGCACGTTGAGGTGAGTTAGCCTGGTAACGTTAGCTGCTGCTGCTGCCGCTGCTGCCGCTGACGCACCAGCTGAGACGAGGCTGAGCTGCGTCTCCGATACAAACACAGGGATGAAACTGTTGTCCTACACGACCTACAGCCAGCACTGCTGGGACTGACTTGTGATCGATGTCCTACCGTATCAGACAGTCATGTCCTGTCATAACTTTTCCAGCACCGTCTACGATAAGCTAGCGTTAGCTGTTTTGGTCCGTGCTCTGAGGCGATCAGCTGATCTACAGACCGGCGGCAGCTGAGGCTGTTTCCTCTTCTTCGCCTGTGAAACACCAGCAGACACTCAAAGGAGGGTGCGTTACTGCCATCGATCGGAGTCGGTCCGCTTCTACATTATCTGGACTGCTCAATATTTGCCATCGGTCTTATTGCTAGCAAGACCACCCTAGATATGCGAGTCGCATAAAAACATCTAATGTCCTAACGTTTAAGGGGCATAAATATATGGAAGCCCAGACTGAATATGGAGAATAATTTACACACAGATCGATAAGAGTAAGATATTTTAACAATCGTGACGTTTGAAAAAATACAAAAACTTTACAGAAATAGGAAATTGTTTTTTTTTACTGAACGCAGTGCACATTTGTAACACATTCTGCAGGTTGCTTCAACATGTAAATTTGTACAAAGAGAGTGAAACATTGAAAGTAAGGTGAAAAACAGATGACGACTACTTTGACAGAAAATAAAGCAGATATAAGGAATGACAAAGCGCTTCCAGTGAAACACATGTATACCAGTATTCATTCATGATTCCAGTCAACCCGAGTGAATTTGCAATTGCTCTCTCTGACATTCATTATTGCATACAAATGTCCACACATTGGTCATACTCACAAAACTTTAAAAAAATAAAATAAAAAAAAGTAAAGAGTTGCACCCACTGGGGGTGTAGACGAGACATGGCAGACTTCTGAGACTGGGTCTAATGAAAATCCTTATACCTTTCAACAGCAAATGTGTTTAACTTTTTTTTTTTTTTTTTAACGGGATATGTTGAGAAATATGTTTGTCATGGTCAATTATTCAGGACCATGTTGAATGTATTAAAAGAGGGCAGTGGTGGCTTGTTTGACATGTTATCATTCTTGTGTACAGAAAATCATCTAGATGATTTTTTGCTCAATGATAAACACAGTTCTGCCACTCAGTCTAGTAATGCATAACTATTAAAGGGATTGTTTTGAATGGCTGATGTGCAGAGTAGCACATATTCTCTAAAGCTAAAGTGACATAGCTGGGGTAAAGGATAATCAGAGGGTACCCAAATAGGGACACAGCCGCTGTCTCATCTGCCAGTCTTCATGTCTCTCAACTCATTCTCACAGGCACATCAGACTCTCCAGGTGTAAGGCACTTCTCATCTCTCGCATCACTTCACACGCACATTCGCGCTAGCTCTCTCTCATTGTCTTGCGCCCTGTCTCACTTTTCTTTTTCACCGAGGAGGTGTTTTGAGGCGTATTCTCTGGGATCTTTGGATGCAGCGATGGCTGGTCTTCTTCAGGTAGATGGCCCAGCCAAGTGGTGCACGTTTAACCCCCGGCGCGGGGGTCGTCTCAGCCCGGGGTGGAGCCGGCCAACGTCTCCTGCATCTTGGTGCGGGCCAGAGCGTATCGTTGCACTATCTGCTTGACGTGTTCTTCTTCTTCACGCTGCAGAATGCGCAGGAAGTTCTTCAGCTCGGGCATGGAGAAGGCATGCCACTGGAAAACGAGGAGCAACAAAATCGCATTAGTACATAAACTAGGATGTAGTTCATGGGTTGAATCACATGTTCTTGTTGCACTCACATTGACCTCCCCGGTTTCATTTTCTTTGAGCACAAAACTGAGGACTTTCTCACTGGGCCCAGAGCGCAGGCGCAGAGGGAGAGGACACTCGCCATCACTCAGCTTGCGAACATAAACTGAAAGAGAGACCAAAATGGCGCAGAAAACAAATTAAGATTTTTTTTTAAAATCACATAATACCAACAGGAGATCGATGTGGATGTAATGAAAAAGATGCAATACCTTGGTCGTGACGCTCGCTGCGCTCGAACAGTGCAAACTTGCCAGGATTGTCCACCACGGTGAACTTCTTCAGCAAAGCTTCGATGACCTCGCGGGAGGAGGTGCGGGAGCTGATGTGCAGGTGCTTGGACGCGTCCTTGGGCAGGTAGAAAGAGGTGCGGCGCTTCACTCCGCTAGCCCTCCTCCCCCCGCCGTCATGACCGCCTTTCTTCGGCTGTGGAACCGACACGGGTCGCACCAGTTTAAACTGCACCTTTATGAAGCCAGTGTAGGAGCCATCCTTGTTCTGTTCATTCAGAAATAATAATAAAAAAAAAAAGAGTCATGAATCATACTGAAAAGAAACACACCTTCACAATAAAATGCGTGGGTGGTGGTGTAACTCATCCATACTCACCATGTTCATGAACAGGTTGCTGTTGATCTGGGCGTTGTACTCCTTCACCTTCTGAGGAATGTCTGCAGTTGTCAACTCCTGCTTGCCACATTCAATTTGTTCGTCCTAAAAAAGGGGACAGGGAGGGAATTACAGCGTTAGACCACCAGGTGTCAGCGTTCACCTCCAAAACACAACAGGAACAATTACAACATGGACATGGTGGTGGGATCGGACAGCGGTTCCTCAAAAAAGGTCATGTTTTGTCAAAAGAATTAGGCTAGTCATTAAGAAACATCATGATCACCAAATTAATCTCACATGGGATAATAATCTTATTAGAGCATTTCTCTGTGTTTTATGTCTCAGTGTGTTCGAGGATAGGTTATGTAGAAAAGAAAAATCTAGTCAAGTGAGATCCAAAGATGTAATTTCACTACACTGATATTGATATATATACACATTGATATTCCTTAAGGGGATTGTTTGAAGTAGCTTAGAGGAGGAGTATACTGTAAACACCCACACTTTGATGGACTCCCTGTTAACAACAGTTTCTAACACTGAGCACCAGTTGCATCAGCCTCCCAACTTCCTGACAACGAAGCACGGGCGAAAACGATGATGTCAGCTCTGTCCAATCCTGTTGGACTGCTCTGATCCCTCAGGGTAGGAGGAGTAAAGGGAGGACCGAGTTTGAGGAGTGGAGAGAGAGAAAGGGGGGGGGGCATGTGCAACTTGCAGCTGTTTGCAATGACTGCGACCAACGGTCCTGCGCTTGCATTCCTCAACTTGGTATTCATATATAAATAGCCTCCCCACTCAGACTGTGGGAGAGACAATGTCCTCCCTTGTTTTACAGGCACATCCTGTGAAGTCAGCTGCCTCATCAACCGCACTCCCCTAGTCATGTTTCAGTCATGTTTCAGTCATGCACATTTGGCCTTTAGTATACGCAGGACCGTTGGCTCAATTAGGCCTCTTCCTGTGTGTACTGACCAATCGGCACTTCCTGTGTAGAAAGAAAACTGAACTCTGCAGCAGTACAAATTCATTTTCCATACTATACTCCAACTGATTTTCCATGGAAGGAGCAGGGGGGGGGGGGGGGGGGGGGGATTCCTTGGAAGTAAGAGTCAAACACAAGTATCCATTCAGCACCGTGGATGCTGCCCTTGTTGGCAATGACATTTGTACGTCATTCTAAGACATTTTTTTGGATTCATATGGGGAAAAACTCAAAGCTATATGTTTTCCTAAATTCAATCTTATTTATAAAAGAAATGAACTGTTGAACCCTACACTCTCTAGTAATAAAGGAAAAGCTGGAGGCGCTACAGGAGCTGAGTATCTTATATTGATGTCAAGCAGAAGAAGATCAATAGAAGAAATCCTTAGGCAAATTGGAAGACTCTGGAGTTAATGTGCTGCTGTTAACAAATCAATAAATCAATACAGGAGCCATGTTGAGCCTTCCAATATGGCAACAGTAAAAGGAAAAGAACTATGTCTCTACATGCCCACAAAAGCAGTGTAACATAAACACTGACAACATCAAATGTAAGCTGGCTTTTTCTGCACAGAGTCAGCCAGGATGTGAGTGTTTTCTGTAAACAGCCTTTGTTTTTCAATGAAGAAAGATGATACCTGAGTGGGTGTGGGTGACAAAAGGGACAGAAAATGAACAAATCCAAAACATTGCATTGACTCATCTGTGATTGAGAAATTAGTGTGAAAACCTGAGGGACTAGAATAGTGGGTGTTTGGCTGGAAACTTGAGAGGAGTGAGTGCGTCACATGGCGTGAGATTTTGGGTTTGGTTGTTCCGAGCATGAGTTCAGCTGTGGGTCTCTGCTTCTTACAGTGATGATAAAAAAATGATGCACTGGTGTGTTCACGTGTGTTTCAAGCCCAAACTAGTGTCTGCTCTGCTATTCGCTCCGGGGCTGATGCATAATTTTATAATTTCAATAATAAACTTCACACAACTCAAGCCTCATGTCTGTTTGCTCAAAACTGGATGAACCAGAACTCCACCCATCACTTGGCCAGCATCCTCTGTGCTGGGGTGCCCTTGAGCAAAACATACATTTCAGCAGCAGCAGCTCCAGATCAAACCAGGGATGCTGCTGTTAACCCCTGACCCAAAAAAAACACTATGGACAAACACTGTCAGAGAAAAAGCAGAACTACATAGGGGAACTGCTGCACAAGCCACCCATCACCCACCACCCATCTCTTCCTGGTCTCACTTCCCCCTTTGCATGAAGTTCGCACTTTTACCAAAGTTTTACATTCCCAATTACATCTATTTCTCCGTCTCACCTTCTTCACATCTAGGTTAGGCTTCCGGGTTTTGGGGAAGAAAGATGTCCGGGCCGTGAAGTACTGCTCGAACTCGGACTCGGGCTCCTCCTCGCTGCAGTAGCCGCTGCTGGTGGAGCTGCCCCAGGTCATCTCGAAGGAGGGGGTTTTGTCCGGGTTGCTGGCCGCCTCTGTCATGCTGACTACCGTTAACACGAGACTACACGGCGATAATTTAAGACACGACGACTAAAAGTGTTCAATGAACCACTTTTATCCAAATATGGCGAAGATTCACCGACACTGAACCGAACCGAGTCGAACTTAAAACTCTCCGAAATGTTTGAAATGACGTCAATTAACGGCAACGTTCGCTAAATTCGACAACAACCGCGCGGGCAGACGATGAAATAACTCTGATAACAACAGATGAATCGATTAAAAAAAAAAATCCTATCGGTTTCTTCTTCTAACTTCTGCTACCGGCCACGTTTCCACTATACGAACTGTCTGTGTGAACCAGGATGTGTTCAGACCCCCGCCCTCGCTCGCTTCCTTCCCCCCGCCGAGCCGAGGAGGAGGCACCACCCAGTTCCGTTGGCTTGAGTTTGGAAAATACACAAAACCAACGCAGCCGGTCGCGATTGGTCGCCGAGAGGAAATACCAGCGTTTCTATGGTTTTCGCACACACCCTCCCCCTCCCTTTTCTCTCCCTCTCTCCCCTGCTGCGGATGCTGCTGGTTGCTGCCCCCGCTGCTGTCCTTAACCCCGCTCAGTCAGTCATATGATCAAGGGCGTAATTTATTGGGGGTTAGGAGGGTTACCCCCCCCCCCCCCCCCCCCCCCAAAAAAAAAAAAAAAAAAAATCTAGCCAATGTAAACAGTCATAATTGGTCAAGCCCTTATTCTGCTCAGAAACATAATGAAAAGAGCCACAAGGCCAGCAAACAATCTTAAATGATTGGTTCATCACATAAAATGAGAAAAAACACTGTCCCAAAGAGGTAATAGTCATATCATTGAGTTAGCAAGTAGGTGTCCTGGTCTAAAGCCTGGGATCCACCGGTGATTGTTGCATTCGCCTGTTAATTTCCTATGGAACATCCCCGCAAAGCATTGGGTAGGCGGTGTGGCTGTTTGAGCAAAGACAGTTAGGCTATTAGGCCTATACCTAGAGTATCTTTGGTTTGAGTCGTGGCACATCCAAAAGTTGACCACGATTCAACTTTATGCAAATGAATTCGTCAGATGCGAGGATGGTCCACAGCCCATCTGTGTTCCAACTTAACAAAACGTACATTTTGGAGAGTCCGTCAAGAAATCTTGATGACACAAGTATCTAGGCGTAAGAAGAACTGATTGGCTTTTCTCTCTGAATCTAATTGGATATTTGCATTGTAGGCCTACTACTACTGACAAGGTGAGGTGTGCTGTAAGGCCTCTGTCATAGCCTAGCGTTCTAAATCACAAATTGTCATTAGTTTAGCCTATATGAAAATTAATAATAGCCTATTAGTCCTGTCAGAATAAACGCTATCAAAGTTAATGATTTTCCACTGTCCACACATTAGGACAGAGATCTTAACCCCCTCCCCCACCCCCTCCCAATGTTTAACCCAAAGTTATGCCCCTGCATATGATGACAGGCAGGCCTACAGGGTCACACCACCCACAGACAAGGACACAACATGTGAACTGTACAAATGTTTAACTTGAATACTGAGCGTCATCCACAACCTACACCACCCAGTCACGTTACACTGCTTTTATTGTCCAGTGTGTTAAGGCCTGACAGAGTCGCCTGTGTCAGGGGAGGAGGGCCAGAGACCCTGAGGCTCTGGATCACACAGAGCCCTATAAAGATCATTTAACACGGAGATGCTACCATGTGTGTTGTGAAGGGAGCTCTGTTACCTCAGTGAAAGGTCAAATACCACATGTATAAAAAATACTCTAGTCTATTGCAGGGAAAAGTCCTACTAAATATTATTAGTAGTAAAGTAAAGTAAAGTTAGGTGAAAGAAGAAAAAAATATCCCCTATGACTGTTCACTTATGATGTCATTAGATCATTACTCATGCGTGGATGTTTATTTATAGAAGAAACTAAAGATGACATAAAAGAAAAATAGTTTTAAAAAAAAATTAAAAGCATAGAAGTCAGGCAATAATAATATCGCCAAACACTTGGTAACTTGTTTTATCAAAAAGGAGTGGCAACTGGGAAGAATAAAAGACTTGATAATAACTTAATCACTAAATGAGCCACTTAATAACTAAATACCCGGAGTCCAATATATACAACTTTAAATCAATTATTGTTTAATGTGTAAACAGCATTTCGTTGTTGCAGCTGTTTTTTTTAAAGGCTGAAACAAATTATTGTTTTCATTGTGGATTAGTCTGGTGACTGTTTCATGCTTGATCTTGAAAATGTAAGAAATATACATCACAGTTACTCAGTGTCCACAGCACTCATCCAGGACACACCCAAGACAGGTTACCAGTCTATCACAGGGCTGATATATGTGACACATTCACACCCCAGAGCACTTAAGAGTTACCAATTAACCTAATGTGCATGTCTTTTAGACTGTGGGAAGAAGCTGGAGAACCCAGAGAGAAACCACGCAGGCACAATAAAACTCCACCCAGAAAGGCTCCAGGCCTGAGGAGCCCAAAGGAAAAACCAACAATCTCTTGTTGTTTTAAGTAATTAGAATAAATACACATTAGTTTTAAGTAATTAGAATAAATACACATTAGTAGAAATAGAACCATGAAAGTTTTGCAGTTTTGATTGAAAATGACATAAATCATTATTAAAATAGTTGACATTACATTTCTCTAGAAATCCCCTTAGGCACAGACCTCAAGTTTCAAAATCTGCTTATTTATCTCTTTTATATCTTCATACGTTTTGAATGGAAAATATGAATGTCTCATCACAATATCTGACTGTTAACTAGAGCTATCAGACAAATGTAGTGTCTAAGGTACAAAATTTCCCTCTGAATTTGTAGGCGTAAAAGCAAAGGTAAAAGTGGCAGGAGAAGAAAGTACCCAAGTAAAGTAAACAAGGGCTTCCTCAGTTGTGCCTTCATTACTTTCAGCAAACTGAAACAGTGAGGGAATCACTTAGATAACTATGTGGAGATTAAGAAACCTAGGGGAATCACAAGGGGCCCTAAAAAAAGAAAGTGAAATTGAAGTAGCAGCGGAGGCAGAATTAACTTAACTTTTAGTGGCCATAATGTCATTCAATATGATGATAAGTGTGTTTCATAGAGAGCAGAAGTGGAACTGGAAAATTCAGCAATGGGTTTTCTCTGAGAAGTGAAAGAAGGCCTGTCTGGTCAGACTGTAGTTGTCATTTATAGATATATAAAAACCTGTTGACTGTAAACTGTCCTGGTACTGCCACATCTACTCATTTCTCTACTCATCTACTCAGCAGTGAGTGAAATAGGAATGTGTGGTGAACTAGATGCTCGGACTACGTCCTGTCCACGATGAAGCCAGATTGAACCTGACATCCCTTTGTAAGAAAAACGAAGGATTAACCAGTCAGATGAGGCCGTCAAGATAGTGCCAAAATGTGATTAGTTAGGATTAGACCGAAGGAAGCCATTGTGGGAGTCTTATTACTTTAACTTTAACATCTGCAGTTTGGCAACACTGCACGGAGCCATAGCCACACCATGTTACATGTTCATCAGTCATGTTATATGATTGCTCTGGGCTCAACCGTCTCTCAGTGATGAATCTTTTTTCTCATTTAAACACCATAAGGAAGTTTGTGAGTGTTTGAAATGAACGTGTTTTTGTGAAATAATGAGAAGGTTTTTGTGGTGCATGTGTCTAGACATGGTTGACAGCCAACTCAATCTTTTTTTGTTTTTTCTGTGCCTCAGCAATCCTTCACCTTGTGTTGAACAATAATGAGTTCCACACAGTGAAGCCAGCTAATGAAATCTAAGCAACAACAGAGCTTTGGAATCAGACTGGTGCTGCTCAGTAAAAAATAATCATTAGCTACAGCTCTTGTTTTCAGTTGAAGAGACCCAGCTCCAAGTTTACAGCAAGAAGAAACATGCCTATAATTTACAGCAAAAACAATTTCTATGTATCAAAACGAAGTCTAACAGGCAGAGACATTTGAAAAAGTGTGGTAATTCCCCTCACATGTGGAGGTCTAGGTCACATCTTGGGGCATTACAGCACTGGCTGCATTACAAATCACTAAAGTCAGAGTGAGTATTAACAGACATGTGCTGGGAGGAATACTTTGGAGCCTCCTAGTGTGAAGCAATAGGTTCACATGTAAGGTTTGAGCAGGCTTTCACACTCTGGGTGAGCTAGTGGTGAAATTTAACTTTTAAAAAAAGCTTATAGAAGTCAAAATTACGAAAACATACAAATCTGCTTTTAGATGGATAGGGAACAAAATAACCACATGTCTTGTCTCACCTGTTGTGTTCTGATGTTTGTCCTCGTAACAGGTTGTTTTTGTGGCAGATATGTTAAAATGTCATTGGCAGGAAAAGCACAGGTGTTCTTTTTTATATACATAATATTAATGGCTGCACTCTGACTCACCAGCATGGCTCACTGGTGCACTCCAATATGACTGATCCATCATAAAACTTATTGGTTCCACCTGCTCTTCCTGCTTTGTCGAGCCAAGATCCCTGCTGCGTACGGGGCTGATGTAAACAGAGGCCCAAGCACCGACGTCTTCATGCTCCGTTTTGCTGAAGTTTTTCAATTCCAGCAGTCTTTTGATAAGCAACAGGTGTTTGCCCGGGAGCAAATAGTATCCGATAGCAAGAGACCAAACCCTGCCGCTTTGAACAACTTCTAGCTCACAGCCTTGACTTCCCTTTTTATAGTAATATCACTGTGGTGCAGTTTAGCAGAGAGAGAACTCTGCTTCTACTGTAACATTTTAGAGTACAACCAGCCAGAGGAAGTGACTGTCTTTGCTGAAAGAGCTCTATTTAAGGATATAATACGCTTCCTTACTCTACATTAACATGAAACTCCATGCTATAGACTAGCATCATGTTTACAGTATAACATAATTCATGCCGCATTATTCTAAAAAACATAATAGAAATACTAGTTTTTCTTATTAGATATGCAGGGTGGAACAACTCATGGACTCTCTAGATTTTCTGCTGGGGTAAGTTCAACCTCATATTGCAAAAAGTTCTCACTAACTGTAGCTTTGTGTTTCTTAACAGCAGACTTCCTCTTTCAAAATCCATTTACTTCCTACAAACTTTACAACCAACATCAAATGACAAGTTTAATATTGCTAGCTGCTCTCGTCAGCATGATGGTCAGGAGCAACTGTGTGGTTAATTTTGACATGGTCAGGCATCCTTAAATGACCCTGTGTAATAACTGGAAATGGGTGAAGTGAGCTGTGTGTTTTTATTGCCATATGAAATGGTTCCTGTTTTTGACCATAAAACAACCGATTTTTGTTACTTAAAACATTACAGCAGTTAAAGTCCAACAGTGACTTATAAAAGTTCTGAATGTGGCAAAGCTACATTATGAACTAATGAAGACTGCTCACACAGCCACGAAGCCGAATACAAGGGACCTTACCACATTCGTGTCTGTTTCTATGGCGTGCTCCACTACACAGGTCTGGTCGGACACGGAGCCTCGGTCCCAGCTGCAGTCCAACTGGATCAGGGCACGGCAGCGGTAGTGGCACGTGAATCTGCAGTCTGTAAATGCAGAGAGTCCTTAAATTTTAGAGGCACACTGGAAAAGGCATAAATACATAGGACAAATAGTCCAAAAAGGAGTTCATTGTGTCTGTATTGTAACATGTCAAGGTACTGCTAAACCTTTTTCTACCCATGTCTTGTACTGTAGCTATATAAAAACCTTTTTCAACTACATAGAACAAAATCCTCACTGGTGAACATACAAGTGATATCATGGTGCAATTGTAAATAGGTGATGTCCTCCACTGGCCATTAAAGGTCACTGCAGTTACTGTAGGGACTCAAACTGCAAACACTTGTCAGATATACAAATATCAACTCCCTTGTGTGTGAGTGCAGCTGTGAGATCAGCCAAAATTTAAATATTTTTGATTTGATTTTTATTTGTCTCAAACAAGCACAGCATAAAGACAAACAGTATATGTAAAAAACAAACAAACAAATATACAAATATATGGTTGGTCATGATAATAATAGTGACTATAGTTATGTGATTAATTATTTTATTGGTCTTTGCTGTTATCAGTTTAAGGTTTGTGTTTGTGTTGACAGTAATTTATGATTTGAGTGTGGTTTCATGTTCCGATTCCTGTAAAGTGCCTTATCTTTCTTTCTTTTTTCCCTCAGTGCCCTACATAAACCGCAGCAAAATTTCAGTGGGTTTCAGTCAATGAAAAGGAAGTTCATGACTACTGGGACTCCGGTCATGTTGATCATGAGGGTCTGTGAGATGTAAGCATGTCAACAACTACATGCTAGATTCTTTATGTCTTCTTAGAAATAAAATAATAAACTAGCTAACTCCAGTCCTGCCGTTAAACCTCTTTGACAAACTGCCAAGAAACAACATGGAGGACATTAACAGCACAGCAAACCAGCCAGTAAATTTATGATTTCTATGAGTCAGCCATCTGAACACGGGGTTGTTCAGTCCTGCATCTACATTAGTGGTTAACATGTTTCTGTTTGACCAAATTTCCTCTTTCTCTCCATGTTGCTGTCATTTCTGATCATGCATATGCACAGACGCAGCCACACGTGCACACGCCCAGATGCACTAACAGCCCACATAAGCCAACTCACTGACACACCGCAGGCTCTGCTTGTAGAGTCCCCAGATGAAGTCTCCACACAGGTCGCACCATGTCGGCTGTGCGTGGCTGCACGGTTGGAAGTTGTGTCCTTCTCCCTTCTCTTCTTTGGGCTGGGGGTCCTGGGAGCTGCTCAGGACTCTGATGATGCCCACCCGGCTCAGCAGGTCCGGGACTTTCCCTGGGCTGATCCTCAAGGCGTTGGTTCTCTCAAGGCGAGGAGGTGAACAGGGTGAAAGTGTGCCTGTCAGCTCTATCTGCTCTTTGCTTGCACGCAGGTCACGTAGCTCAATGAACTCCCCACAAGACATGGTGTCACTCAGAGCCTGGCTTTGTCCATTATCACTGACGGGTAGAAAAACTGAATTTAATACAGATCAACATGGAAAAGACACCATTTAGAACATTTTTTAAAAATGTGATAATATTCACGAAGAAAATGTTGTTTTGCTTTAAGAGCAGCATAAATCTGGACTATTCACCAGTAAGTCCAGGTTGAAAAGGTGATACTTTCATTTCACCACAAGCGTTTGGTCTGACCTGTGTACATCCTTTTAAAGTAAGGGCTCTCAGAGAGCACAGAGTGTCATCTTGAAATGAGAGATGTCACATATGAAAAAAACATCTGTGAAACATACATATACTAACATACATTATTATATGTAGTGGTGAAAATGGGATTCAGATATCTTACTTGAAAAAAGAAAAGAAATACTAGCTATAGGGACAGAAAGCTGCAAATAAAAAGGAACAGAGTATAGCCAGTACTTTAAGCTTCCACAGTGAAAGTACTCATTAAAAAGTATAAGTATACCATCACATCTTTATGATTTTACTATTAGATAACTGTTACTGATCTGGTAAGATACAAAGTACACTTTTGCATTTGACTTGTAACAATTCATTTTATTTTAGTAACTAACCATGTCTTGCATGAAAAAAATCAAATCTATTCTGTCAAATGCTACTGTGAAATAAAAGTTTCAGAATAAAAGAACAGATAACATTTTTCTTTAAAGGAAATGAACAGTAACATAAACTGCAGAGTGCAGTGTAGGGCTGACTGTAAACTTCTTTCTGCATTTGACTGTAGTATTCTCTATCTGTCTTATCAGATGTTTTTTTTTTTTTTTTACTTTTTCCATATAGGCCTACAGTAACTACCTGACGACATTTCCTATACATGCTAGCCTATGTGCTTTTTGTATATTGTGACCATGTGACATGTAGGTTTGTCACACAGCGTTGAATTGAAGTGATTATGTAATATTTGATAATCAGCTAACCTAACATAAGAAAAAGCAGAGTAGGCTGACCTGAAGTGAAACTAATTGCTGTAACATGTCCTTACATAGAATCTCGGTTACTGTAGGCTGGTTTGTACAAATAAAGCTGCGTTACAAATGTTGAATGAACAAGGGTGTACTCTCAAATGTTTAGTCCGAAACGAGAATTACAGTCAATTTAACTATCACGTATATATAGCTACAAAATATATAGTGTATAATCAGACCAACTTACCAAAACAGGGGAGAAAACAGCCCCGTGGCAACCGCTTTGTCTCAGAGCCTCCTCCATCCGAGGAGAAAAACTTTCCGCAGACATTTGTGACAGTTTCCAAGTAACGGAGGTGTGCAGTCCCCGGCTACATCTCTGGAAATAAGCGGTCACCGCCGGGGCCGCTGACTGGCTGCTGGCCGCCGAGCTCCGGAGCGGCTCTAGTCTGTACCATCAGACTCCCAGCGGGACACTGACCATCTTCTGTCCTGAGTAGAGTCTTCTGCTGTTCGGAGGAGGAAGCGGACTATCATGAAAAAGAGAGAGTGAGATGAAGCTGAGCTGCATCGACATCCGGAATGTTTTCACATAGGGGGTGCTGCTTCTGAGCCCGGACAGCTCAGCTCCTTCTGGTAGGCGTTGCAAAGCCCCTCGCCCCCCCCTTTCCTCCCCTCTAACCACTGTCTCAGCATGTGTGATGGATCTGGGTTTCATTAACTGCGATGACCTCAGTGTCAACTGCAACATTTTGAACTAGAAGTATCGTAATACGAATTCTGTTTAAACCCACACACCCACTCCTTCCATCCCACACTCATCTCAAACTTTTCACCTGTCTTTTTTATGACACGTCAGACCCTCAACACAACACACTGGAGGGTAAAGTCTAACACAACAAGCAGGAATATTAACCAAGAAGATGGACCACAAATTCCTGAGTGTGTCAACTGTTTGTGTGTTGATGCATCTTACTGATGCCCTTCACAGCAGATGCATGGAAGTACCCATGCCAGAGTAATGGGAATCATTCAGGGACTTTTATTTGCTGCTGGTGTAATGAAGTGAAATCTGCCCCCCACCCTGGCACATACAGAGTCTGAGAACATAATTATAATAACAACAAATATTACAGCATTTAAAACAAAATGATACAGGAAGGACAATGTATTATTTTGTAACAGGGCAAGTAAAAAACAAAACAAAAACAAAACAACTCCTAATACATAAGGATCCAAATCTGCATTGTATACATGCAGAGCTGTTGTCCTCAAATCTTGTGTCTGTAGAGACCCATCAACCACTGGTCCATCCTGCTGCTGAGTGGATTCTCTTCCAGCTGTTGATGTTCAGGCCTCTCTCAGATCTTCTCTTTAGTCTCAGCCATAAGCTGACAAGCTTTCTTGTGTTTAGGCCAGTGTTTCACCTGACATTCTCTGCATTAAAACAAAAACAAAGAGATAAACATTACATCTTTATTAGAAATGAAAATATCACAAAACATGTATTTCAGGTGGTCAGTATTAAAGCGTATAATCCATCCATCCATCCATTGGCTACATCTTCCTATTTCTATTCTGACCTTGTAATAGCATCCAAGTCAAATTCCCATTTCCCAAACCAACTCAGCCAATTCAACTAAAAGGAGGAAAAACATCCAAATGTCTCTTATTTCAGCGTCATGATGGACTCACAACATTAAGTCTCACCTGTGGCAGTACCATTCCTCCTGACACCGAGAGCATCTCTTTGTGGCCTCTTTTCCACAGGATCCACACTTTGGTTTCTCAGGGAGTAAACTCTCCATCACGTCCAAGTTGTAGGTCCGCGCCAACCTGGTCAAAAATAAACAACAATGATCTCAACAATAACCACACTGCAGATGAGCTGTAATAACTTCTGAAGGAATTCTGATCCAGACTTGCAGCGTTACCTCTGTGCCTCTTCTCTCAGGTCATGTTCAGACAGACTGAACGTCTCTTTCACTTGATACTTTGCTATTGCCTTCCACTTCCCAGAGTTCTCACTCACAATGTTGTTCCACATTTCTGGGATCTATACATAAAGTAAAAGTGGGCATAAATCCACAGGGGCATGGTTTATTCTTAAGATGTGTGTGTATGTGTATTATTGTATGTACCTGCTCCAAAACAAGCTCTTTTTTTGGAGGGGCTGGGTCTGTAACTGCCAGATGAGCCAGGAAACGCTGCAGCTCCAACAAGTTTGGCAGTTGATCAACCAACACCTCCGTCAAGAAACCTCGTAGCTGCGGCACATGCACCATAAGCTCACAAATCACACAGCAACAAATGCAACAACATCAAGCTCATAAGCATAATGTCCCATTATTAGGTATACACATGTGATGACAGGAGAGTGCACAAGGACCTCTGGTTATGTAATTATGTAACAGGAAGAGGATGAGAAAAAGCATAATAGGAGGAAACATCTCAGTCAAAACAACCCTTGGAAAAAGCATCTTCCAACAAGCGATATGATGTCGGAGGACAATGATCTGGCATTCACACACTTCCTGAGCTTCAGTTTACAGCTACTATACAGTAGGGAGAGGAGGATTTTGATTGACCGTGGAAAAACTCCTGAGTAGAAAAGTGCAAAACAATTCCAACATTGACTCAAACATTACCTTCAGTAGTTGATTCTTGTTGAAATTGTTGAAGTCATATTTCCTTTGGCAGTCCTCTTGTAAAAGCAGATTGTAAAGGGCAAGCCAGACCTGGCCGTCCAGTTTTGTCATCTTTAAATTGTCCTCTGGAGGAATCTTCTGCCATTTGCCGTTTATGTACTTCTCAGCTCCACCTACAGGGGGAGACAGAGGCAAAGGGCACATTTTAACCAACAGATATGAAAAGATATGATTTTATTTTTTCTATACATAATTTTCACCTTTGTTTTGCTTTTGTTGTTGGACTGTTTTTGTTTCATTGTTGTTGCTGTTTTTGTTTGTAGATGCTGTTTGTCCTTCCTTTTTGGTTTAAATTTGCATGTACACCGTGATCATATTTATTTGTTTATAACTATGGATTTGTATCAATGATTTTGATTTTTGTGGAATAAAATATATATATATGGGGGAAAAAAACTGATATGAAAATGTAAAGACAAGTTCACCATACTGGAGGTGTGTGAGATACCTTCTGTGCAGCGACTCCAAGGGCAACAATCAATCAGCTGGACCAGTACACAAGGCATGTTATGTGTGCACAGCATGCGATTGATAACACTGATACTGTAAAGAAAAAACATATCCTTTGTCAGACTTTGAGATGAAATGATTGGTCAATCTCTCAATTAGTCAACTGACTAAGTTCTCTGATAAAAAGTAAGAATGTAAGAATTTGCTGCATATTCTCTTTTATATTACTTTTATTTTAGATCAGTTCACATCTCACATTTATAAACAAACACCTGAAAAAATTCTTGATAGATAAATTCATAGGGAAATTAACTGATACTGTTAGTGACAGTTATTCATATTACTCATTACTCATATTCTTTCATGTGAATCTCTAATGTCTGAACTTAATTGACAGCTGAGACAGAGCCATACCTGTTGCTGTGGTCTGTGATGTAGCGCAGTACAGACATGGCCTTCAGGGAGATCTCAAACTCCAGTGCAGCATTCTGAATCTGCAACTCCTTCACCAAGTGTGATACAAATCAATTACGTTTCACTTTAAATGAAAGAAAAACTCCTCTAAGATGTGACACATTAAAAAACAACAACTATAAATCTCATATTATTTCACCTCTATAGCAGATGCATCTGTTTGTCCTGTCTGGTTGTGTTGGTCATGAGCCACAGAGCTCTCCCTGGTCGCTTTACTGGCCAGCAGGGTGAGTTTGCGGTGGCAGTAATCCACCAAATCAAGAACAGAGTCATCAGCTGCCTCACATGAATCCTACATGATACATATGAGTCTTTTTTTAGTCACAGCTGAACATTGTTCTAATAGAGAACATGAACACGGTCGACACTGCTTTGCTTTAATCAGATCAAAATGAAACAAAGAAATTCCTTCAGATGAATCTAATTGATGAGTTGTACATACTGACCGTATGAAACATTATTGTTTCAAGTAGGTTTATTATCGTGGCTTCATGGTGGATCTAAGAAGGAGACATGAAAGAGTGCATGAAATCAAATATGAGCGCTACAAGCTAATTGTCGTTTTACACTTCAATTTTACACTCACCACCATGTAAAGATGAAATGTGTTCTTGGGATTGAAGTCCTGCAGCTGACATAAAATAGGAAACACTTTTTGCTTCCACACTTCAGTCAGGATCATCTCATGGACCAGAACAGGAATCTAGAAAAGAAGTGGGAAAGAAAGGTAATAGTTTTATAAAGTGTCTACTATGCTGCTGACATGTTTCTGAGACTTACAATCTAAATCTTGGGAACTCACAGAAATATTAAAGGGATATTTTAACATTTTGGCAAATTCAACTTTTGCCATATTCCCTATAGAGTAGGTTCATTACCTTTAATTGTCAGTGCAAGCTGTTTTTAGATCGGCGGAGCACAGACGTGAGCTGCTCAGCTAATGCAACAAAGGCACACGGTATTTCCACGTTTCCCTCATCAAACTTAATACACAATCCAACAACCCCAAAACACTCTTGTGGACAAGTTGTGACCTCGACATTCGCCACGTTAATAAATGAAATAATAACGTATAATTATGCAACATCTGCCCAGCAGCCCTGTCTGGAATGTAGTTCCAGCTACGCATTTGCCATGAAAACAATTCCGTCTCGTAACGTTATATTATTATTTCACAGTGTGGTGAATGTGCAGGTCACAAATTGTCGATGAGAGTGTTTTGGAGTTGTTGGATTGTGTATTTGATGAGTTTGATGAGGGAAAGGCAAAAATACCACGCTCCGTGCAGAGCTCACGTCTCTGCCCCGCCAATCTAAAAACAGCTTGCACCGATAATTAAAGGTAATGAAACGACTGCTAAGAGTATAGGAATTATGGCAATAGGCGAATTTGCTAAAATGTTGAAATATTCCTTTAAATGAGACTGTGATGGGGCTTGTTTAAAAGTATACAGGTGACAGTCACCTTTCCATGTGACACCAGAAGCTCCTTGACAAACTCATCGTGCATGGCAGAGGCGTTCAGTATTGCCTGCATGTTCAGTTTCTCGATGTACTCATGCTGTCTGAACCACCTGTCAACACAGAGAGTAAAGTAAAAGCTGTGAAAGAGCACAGGATTATGTTTCACTTATTCTGATCACAGGCAAGTTTACTTTACAGGCAGGTTTGTCTGTGAACCTGACCAACTACTACTTCACTTATTTCATTGCTTATTTAATAATGACAGGAGTTACACAGGACGTATGATGAGACAGGGTCACCAGCTTGAGTTAACTGAAACAAAGACCCACTGTCTTGAGAGAAAAGTCATATTAAGTAATAAGTAATAAGTCTTATTTGCACAACTGTAGAATCAACAAAATAAATAAAATTAAAAAAATAAAACATGTGTGGGTGAGGTAGAAACCCACTGGGCTTATCTTTAAACCTCACCTATACAAAGTAATTACACAAATAACAAAGCAAAATATTCCCCTGTGGTCTGGGAACAGATGTGGGTACTGTTTACTATTTTCTGACATATTAACTAAATGCACTGTCCAGTATTTGAGAAAAATAATCTTAATGACATATTTACACTCAGATTTTCAGAATTTGTATTAGTATAGCATCCTATTTAGAGGAGGATTTAACATACAGTAATGTTATTACTCTAACATTTACCCTACATTTGCCATTTAACTAATACTAATCTGGGTACAATAATGTTTCATGTATCTGCATCCTAAACAGCAGAGTCATAGAGGAGTGACGGCCTCTCGTTTGAGTGTTTTTGCAACAACCTCTCTTTTTGCTACACTAACTTACACAGCGGCTAACTGACACAGTGTAGTGATAGTAGCATAACTAGCAGCAGGGTTAGCTGGTCTACGTTACCTGGAGGAGCCCACTTCTCTGACAGAGAAAGTTTCCAGACTCTGAACAAACGCCTCCGCCTCGACGGGCAGAATCACCGACGGCTCCATCTCACCACAGGGAAGTAGACAAGCCGAACAACTGACGGGGAAAACACGAATAAACTTCACTGTCACTTCGTTCAAGTTGTTTCTGAAGTTACCTCAAGTGGTGTTAGCGTTTCCTGTGGTTGCCATGGTTACTCCAAACCAAGCGCGCGCTGAGCGCAGGTGCAGTTTCCCGCCTCAAGGGGGCGCTACTGCTACATGTCCGAGTTAAACCACCATCACAATAACAAGGTAGGCCTACTGAAACAGTGATGGACAGTGAGGGATTTCTCTATATTTACATCCTGTAAAATAATAGAAAAGGCTGTTATATTTATTATATTTGAACATTATTCTCGACTTTTTTTTTTATTGCAGCAGCAGCAGATAAGGTAAGGTAGTTTAATGCATCATATTTTAGTTGGTAAGTCAACAATTACAATTTGCACAAGTGGTGCAGTGAAAACTACAACATTTAAATAGCATTAAACTGTAGTACACAAGTAAATTAAAAAGTACCTCAGAACTCTACTTCAGTAAATATTCTTTGCGATTGACTGATCTGAGTACATATAGGCCTACAACACAGTTAAAATAAAAAATAAAAATAAAAATAAAATCCCCTTTCAACTAAAATCCTTGCAGAAAGTGGTGTTTAAGTACAAGTACACAAGCGGTGATAGCAATATGTATTTGTAGTCACTGCATAACAAAATCCCCTGTGGGTTTGTTAGACTGCTATTATTGGATTATTACAGATGCAGGAGTGTGTTATCAGCATTTAACTGTTGTTAATGAAATGGAGCTAATTTTAACTATACCCGGGCAGTCGGATGGTCTTATGTAATCTATAACACTCTTATCACATTTCATAGACTCATCATATGCTTTGTATGTGAAATCTTACTATACGCATTGTTCAGTACAGTACGAGCAGCGGAATAGCCTCCATGTTGACTATATAGTTGGGAAGACATATATTTTCTTCCTCAGTCTGTTAACATCAGATGTTCAGTATCTGCTTGTTTGAGTGCATCACTATGTGGCTCATGTTTTGAGGTTGCAAGATTATATTAAAAAATAACACTTAAGATGTCTTAAGCATCATGTTATGCTGTTTTCTGTAATCTTCCCTCCTACATTTTACAGTTTTACCAATCTGGTAATCTGCAGCGCATTAGTTTGCCGTGGGGGACTTGCCAAAATGCATATAGCACGGCAAAGCTTTAGCAGATGCTCTTATCTGGTTTGTTGTGTTGTGCATATGTGTGGATGGGGATTCCCATTATGACAAAAATATCAGCTAAGAAATTTAGACTATGAAACTGTGTCATAAACCAGATCATAAAATAAAATAACAGATAGACATTAATTGCTTTTTGTGTGTGTTGTTCTGTGCAAATAATAAGGGCACCAAACATGAAGTGAGGTTGCCTTCATACAACTGCATGAAGGTTTTCAAGGGACTTTAGAAATGGGTTTATTCAAGCATCTTGGAGAATATTTAGGCTGTCTCTTCATGTAATCCTAGATTGAGTCCATGATGTTGGGATCAAGACCCTGTGGGGGCTAGACCATCTGTTGCAGGACTCCCTGTTCTCCTTGTCTCTGGAGACAGTTCTCCATCAGTCTGGCTGTGTGTTTGTGCTTATTATCATGCTGCAGAATAAATGTAAGACTGTAAGACCCCTCCCTGATGTTACTGTGTGATGGATAGGATGAGAGTATGCTTCAAACATTTGGATGGTTTGTCACACTGTGTTATAATTTATTTTATTGATCATATATTTTATTTTCTACATTAATAAATATTACCTTACTCATTTCACCTAGACGTTGATCTTAATACTGAATGAAAAGCAAATTAGAATCAAAAATCCTAAAACAACATTAAAAAAATGTAAGTTATCTATTTGCTTGGTTATTCCAAGAAAACGTCCTTTCATCGAAGGCATCTTTGGTTGAGGTATATTAGAGTCAGATGGCTGTCTTCAGCACAGAGCTGGTTTTTTCCACTTCACATCACTTCCAGCACACCACAATGTTGGGATCATTTTCCAAACGTTCATCCAGCTCCTGGTAACTGATCCCTGTAAAATCAAGACAACACCACCCTAGTTTATAAATATGCAATTTGACCAGAAACAAACTCCTTCACTTCCAAGGGGTATTTCTTGGTGATCACAGAGAGCTTTAAAACCTGCCTGTTTTGCAGCAGATCTCATCATAGCTATGGCAACCAGTGTAGAGCCGAGGCGGCCTGCTCCTCTCATCACGGATAACCTTCACTGGGTATTTCTGCAGCCGTCGAATGAGTGACTTCATCAGTCCAAACTGAATCAGCCTCCTGAGAGAGCAACACATCACATGGCACGTATGTTAATGAATGTCCCATTGGCTTAATTTTTCAAGAGTCATTAAATGTGTTTCCAGGAAGTGATACGGTGTGTGATCCTGACCGCTCATCGACCCTCTGAAGCTGCTGTGAGTAGCGAGAGCAAAGGTCTCGCACTGTGGTTCCTGGACTGAGACCGCAGTAGAGCTGGAACACGTCTCTCAGACTGGCTCGCTTTTGACCTGACACAACAAGAGAGAACAGAGAGATGAACGACAGAACACAGAAGGAAAAATCCCTTTGCTTCAACAGTCTCGGTGCTTCTTTACCCTGCTTGGTGACATAGTTGAGGCACTCCTCCTGAATTGACTTGTCATCTATGAGGCTCTGGACTTTTGGGGTGGTGCAGTACACATTTGAGTACTGGTGGGAATAAGAAGGCACACAACAATAATCAAACTAAATACATCTTCAAACTGTTACTGTAACAGAGTATTAGGTCTACATTTTAACAATGCAGGAGTTAATATTTTGTGAAAATATTTTAGAATCCATTCATAATCGTTCAAGAATAAGATGTATGGGAAATAAATCTTAATAGTTCAGGATTCTAATATGTTTTTTCAGCAAACAGACGAGAACAGTGTATCAGCTGTTACATGAAGTCACATGAAGTCTCTCAAAATATAAAGTCTGTTTTCATGCAAAAGTAAGACTTAACTCTATTCAGTATTTAGTATCTACCATGAATAGTACAGTTATTCTATAATAAGCCATACCACCACATTACACCACAAGATACACAGTTCCAGTGAAATAAACCCAGTGTTGCACTGTCACTTTGATTTAGTACCTGGAAAATGGAGACCAAGGTCACGACATCATAATACCTGTGAAGGAAAAAGGAGGCTCTGAGTTTCTCTCTTTGGTTTCATTTGGACACAAAACTCACATCACCCACATTAGAAGAAACTGAGAAACTGAATATTGTCTCATCACAGTGTGAGTCGCCACTGATATGTGGGCTTACTGCATTATACAGAGAACATAATAGCTGTTTTGATGTGTGTCAGTTGCCCTCTGGTGCGTGTTGCCCTTTATTCACCAAAATGTACTCACAGTAGATTCTGCACAGCAATACGGACGAGATTCAGCTCTACGTCCGCCTCGGCTGAAATTTTTTGGATGTGTCTAAATCCATCAATATAAGGCAGGATCTGCAGGGAGAAAGATTTAGTACAGAGTTACTGAAATGTCTGTTAAATAAGATTTACAGGTGCATCTTAATAAATTATTATTATTATTATTATTACGTATGTATTTCAGTAGTTCAATTCAAACAGTGAAACTCATAGGTTCATTACACACAGACTAAAATATTTCATGTCTTAATTTCTTTTAATTGTAATGATTATGGCTTACATTTAATGAAAACGCAAAATTCAGTAAATCAAAAAAAATGAGCATCTTACATACAAGTTGAAAGTGAAATAAGACCTATTTGTTAAAAGTTTCTGACCTGACAGTTGTATTCTCAGTTATTCAGGTGCACCTGTTACAGTACTTTCAGCAATAAGATGAATGTGCCAATAAACCCTGCTCCTTCACCTATTCCTACATAAATCCTTCCTTTCACCCATAATGCAATGCGATAGGGGTGTTTATATCACCCCCTTGCACAGCTGATAACAGACTTTTAATTACTTCTAAGAATTCCCCAATGTATCTTATCAGGATGTTCCTCGAAATCAGCCATGTTGTGCTGAGGGAGAGCCTCTGTCTTACATGTTCTACTTTTACTCTTCAGATATTGTTTCAACTTTTGAAGATTGCTTTAGCAATTTATTCACTTAATTCAACTTTGTTTTAACAATTTATTCAGCTCATTCAGCTTCCAGCTTTCAGCATTCACCCGTATTTCCTCCAAGAAATGCATTCTCTAGTTACTTCTAAGAATTCCCAGATGTATCTTATCACGATGTTCCTCGATATCAGCCATGTTGTGCCGAGGGAGAGCGCCTACCTGCTGAGTGGTGAGATCCCACTGAGATTTGATAAAATGGTCTTTACACTGCGTGAAGACAGGAACGTCATACTCCTGGACAATGGGGGGGTCCTTTCTCAGCTGGATCAGCTTCAGATGGATTGTGTTAGATGCATCTAAATCATAGAGAGGGAGCAGGAACCGGGCAATTTAAAAACCATCCAGATATCTGTTATCACCAGTGAAGCAGAATCAGTTTCCCAATGCCAAACCTTTAACGCAAGTTCTTAATTTGTGTCTCTTAGAGGCCATTGCTCTGTTTTACCCCAGTGTTTTAGTCAAAAATAAATTAAAGCACAAGTAACTAATTGTGTTTTACATGCAATGATCTTCTAGGAGGACAACTAGAGTTTAATTGCATTTGTACATATTTTATACATCTATTAAACTAACTAAATCAACAATTAAAATTAAATTCAGCTGGTCAACTAGAACCTGATCAACTTCTCACAAATCCTTAGTACTTTTGTCTGACATTTGCTGCTGTGTCTTGGTGCCTAACTTCTTTGTCTCCTTGGCAGCAAAAATGTCTCTCAATTTCACTTTGGGACCCTTTTAGTCATGGACTTTCAGTGCTTTATCAATGATTTCTAAAATATATATATATTGGTTATACCACAAAGGACAGCTGAACAAGATTTTTTTCGTTTTGACACACTTTTACAGCTAATAGTCACCTCATGGCTGTTTCCTGTAGCAAACACACATAATTTGCATTTTGCCACCACTGTCAGCATTAATGTGAAAATAACCATTTCGACAATCGTTGCCTCAAAGAAAAACCAGCATATGCACACAGTAAAAAACTGAAATAATACCTATTGGTAAAGTGCAGGCTCCTGTGGCATTGAGTTCTTCCAACAAGGTCGACATGATGGGTAAAAGTTTCTGCTTGCTCTCCTCGTTGGAGATAAAACCACTTTCCAGCTGCAACACAAATCAAGAAAGATTCAGGATCATGTCTGTGATGTAATAGTATACGTGTGATATGAAAACATGTTTTTAAAAAAAAAAAGCATTATTCACGACCTCTAGAGTTGTGAGGTACCCAGACAGCTTCTTGACGATTGGCTCAAGGGCACATGTGTTGGTTTGGGCATCACAAACAAGGCCGAGGTTAAAGAGGAGGGCGTTCCGGCTATACTTCTTATGTTCAATGCACACAGGACACCCGATTAACTTCTTGCCCATGGCAGTGCTACAGCAGATATAAAGAGCACAGAGGATGGTTTGAAGGAGAACAACACAACAATCCCTTGTAAATATAAACACATATCTCAAGAGCAAAAAAAGAAAAATCAAATAAGTAATGAGACACTGAGACAGAAGTGGAGTGTTACATTTCATACATACACTGTTATCAATTTGTTTTGCAGTTCTGGCTTGGTGATGATATAAACCTGAACTGTGTCAAAGAGTTCTCTTGATATGTATTCCTCTGGGACCTGTGAAGAGAGAGGACACAGGAGACACTGATGGGCAAAACACACCCTCTAAGACTCAGATAAAAGACTAAGGAGATTATCTACTGTGCACCTGCAAGGTCACTACCACTAAAATATGTAGAGGGATTAAAAACATGTTTACCAATAATAAGATTAGTGATTCATTTACATTCCTTTATGCATACACTCAGTCACAATGGTCCATAGACTGACCAAGGATAATCTGATGTGTGTTAGGGTAACTATGTTTGTATTACTAGGGAACAGGATGAGAGGCAAACATTCATCTAGCTAACTTGATGACGTATTTCAACTTAGGGCTGCATGC
Organism: Trachurus trachurus; assembly: GCF_905171665.1. Classification (NCBI taxonomy): domain Eukaryota; kingdom Metazoa; phylum Chordata; class Actinopteri; order Carangiformes; family Carangidae; genus Trachurus; species Trachurus trachurus. Next base: position 30,084,103 of record NC_139896.1, read on the forward strand.
AATGAAAATTGTAAAGATACAGGTGCATCTCAATAAATGAGGACATGGGGTCAGCAGTCTTCTCTATGATAGTGTATACCAGAAGAGAGTCCATTTAAAGTTTGGAGTTAATCAGCTGATTAGAGTGAGACATCATCAGGTTGCAATAGTGAACACTATATTCTAATGTTTTCATTTACTGAATTTTGAATTTCCGTTAAATGCAAGGCATAGGCCACTTATTACATTCAGTCTGTGTAATGAATCTATAAAATATATGAGTTTCACTATTTGAATTGAACTACTGAAATAAATCCATGATGGTTTTCAAAGTGGGGGCCGGGCCCCCTGGGGCGCTGCCAGGGGGTATTAGGGGGTGTTAGGGGGAAAGTTGAATGACAAAATACAAATAACAAAATAAAATAGAATTATTATATTTCGACGTGACATATCGAAACCTTATTTGCGGCTGACATCAAGCCACAAACTTGGTGGGTTTGCAAAGGGGGAAAAGTTTGAGAACCCCACCAAATTTATTAAGATGCACCTGTATCAGTTTACCCATTGTATCAATCAGTCCAAAATTGTCAGTAAAGTGTGAAGAATATCAGTCTGAGCTATTATTGTAGCTTTACTGTTTTACCACAGTAAGGAACGAAACGTATTGGTAGTCTACTTATAGTATCAATGACCAGTGATAATACAGTTGTGGTCATTTCTCCTGTGCTAGCCTTGACTTTGAATATCACTTCACCAAATAGGTTTCCACACTCACCTGATATGTTATCTTTGGGCCCAGAGTGGGGTGAAACTCGCTGAAGAATATACACTCTATTCGAGAGGCCATGCCCTGTCCCAGACCCTGGAGTCAGGCCAACCTGCAGCAGGACACAACACAACACAAACCAAACTCCTGTGTGTCTTTTCCTGTCCAGCCTCAGCTGTTATTAGCAGCTACGGCTAGCTGCTAGCTTCTGCTTTAGCCTTCACTAACAAGCCAGTGAGCTCCCGTGAACCACAGTTAGCATCTCTGACGTCCGAACAACGCCACGGCAAACGTGTTGTTACGTGTGTAAAAGTCACAAAAGTGCCGTCGACTCGATAGCAAACTATTTAACAGAGATGCTCCACACACTCTCTCATACCAAACAACAACCTGCTGATGCCTTCATTGCTAATCGGAAACTACATTTAGGCTGTCAACCATTTTTACTTTGCCGTCACTTGTTCATTAGTCAAGATTGATAGTAGAAGCCATACCGTTTCCTTTATAGTGGAGAGAAAGTACAATGCTGAATATAATGGAAATACTCAAAAGTGTGTTCTTCAATGTGTTCGTGTCAGTTAGAACAATGGGCTACTTGAGCCTGTGTACTTCTGCATTAGGTGAAATTTTCGACCGTCAGTAAAGGCAGCACTGTTGAGCAGCGTCAGTGCTGCGCGGTCTGCGCCGCATGTGGAGACGTTACGCATCGCGTTGCGGCGCCATGTGAAGGAAACGCTGTCAACACCGTCTAGTTACCACAGAGTCCGACTACAGAAAATGTTGTTGACATTACATACAGGACGATAAGTGACGTAGAGAGTGTAAGACACAGCACAGCAGAGCACAGAAAGGATGCTGCGACTACAACGAGTCCTGCCCCGTGAAACAGTGGGAACACACGGTGCGTGTTGACATTGACCATGTGGACGAGATCAGTGGGTGCAGGCTTCAGATGGAGAGTGGGACCAAAGGTAACTGACAGGTCAAATAGACTGTTGTTGTGTTGCTCTCAGGGAGCTGTAAATGCTGACTGCTGGGAGCACATGGAGCCAAGCAGGCTGTTGTTGATCCTGCCATACATAAAACAGAAAAAAAGATGAGAGCGTGTTCATTTTTCATTTACATTTGAGTGGAATTTATCAGTGATCAATGAGTCTTCAGTGCAGGACAGGTTATATTAAATAATGTCACACACACTATATATACACACACACACCCTGGTTCAAGTAATGGCAAATAATTGCACTCACATAAGCTCTGTTTAATGGGTCAACGTTTTGGTCTATTGACCTTCATCAGGACCAACATTTTACATTTGTTGTGTGGCTTCCTTTTAACACATCGGCACAATTGCAATTGATTGATTAGCCTACAGATGTGTGTAGTTATCAGAGGAAGTGAAAATGTGTAGCAATCTAGAAAAGAAGAGGAAAAAAAGGGATCAAATATAATTATTTTCAGAAGAAAAATATAGGGGGAAAATAATATTTATATTCAATCCCTTTTTTTTCTATTCTCTTCTACATTGCTTGCTACATATTTTCTATTGCTGTCCAGAATGTATTGTTAGGAGTTCCTCTCCTTTTTTGTGATGATGTCACTTCCTCTGATAACTACACACACCTGTAATCAATCAATTTCAATAGTGTGCTGATAAAAGGAAGCCACACAACAAGTGTAAAATGCTGGTCCTGATGAAGGTCAATAGACCAAAACGTTGACCCATTAAACAGAGCTTATGTGCGTGCGGGAGTTGCGATTTTTTATACTGAACTTGACTGGGGATCTGTTCCCAGCACCACCCAATAGGAGAATGTACATGTTGATTGAGCCTAAATAATTGCAATAATCATACTGATACATTGATCCAAAATGCAGTGAGGTTGAAATGTTTTTGCGAAACACTAGGAGCCTACTCTGACACATCTGAAGTTTGTTTTAAGTAAGTAATATTTTTAGGATGTCTGAGAACTAACACACCTACTCAGCTGGTGAAAAATGACAAAGCTGTCATCATGAGTTCATCTAGTTTGTCAGTGATGAGAAACAGATGAAAGAGAAGCTCCAGCTACACATCCAAGAAGCTCTGAGTCAACACATATTTGTTTGAATCAGCTGGGGGAAAAAGAAAAGTCAAAATGTTCTACAAAAGGATCTTTGTTTTCCTGTCAGTGGCAGAACATTCATTTTCATATGGTGCATTACACTGGGCACCGAGTCAGAGACACCTCTGGAGAGCATTAGACAGTGTAAACCTGCTACATATGTATGCCCTGTAACTTTGATGTCTTGATCCTGCAGTCTGCACAGGAAGCGATGAGACATGTATCCTAAGTGTATGTGATTTGATGGTTTGATCTGAGATCGAGTTTGCACGCTGGACTCCTCAGCATGAGTCAAAGGGAGTGAGCCAGGCGTGGGGAATTTTAACAAGGGCTTGTGAAACCACTGCTGGAACGCACAGAGTGTTCTCATTTGTGGTTATTCAGAAACTCTCTTAAATCAAATGCTTTTTAGGGAATCTTGGCCTCCGCTTCAGCGCGAGCATGCAGCGCTCCGGCCTTTCCTGCAGGCAGGATCACAGCGCTCCAGGCCGTGGACTTATGGAGGAGGCACTTTGAGGAGAGAGGTGTGACGGAGCCGGACCACTCCAGCCACTACATCGTCGCCCATGTGCTCGGGGCTAAAACCGTGAGTTGAGGGGTCACTCTACACTGCCTGACGTAATGTCTGGATATCTGCAACAGCATCTCCTAATGGTCCCATACGCTATTTCTTTATCTAGATAGAAAGTCTTGAGCAGAGGCACTTGACAGAGTTTCTCAGCCAAGAAAAAAAGGAGCAGATGTGGAAGCTGTGCACCAGACGTCTAACCAGGTATATAGAGGAAATATACATATGTAATACAATCAAACCACCCTTAGGACTGTGAAATGACAAATACTAAAGCCTGACAGGAACCTGAACACTGTGATTCTATAGGATGCCTGTGCAGTATGTGATTGAGGAGTGGGACTTCAGAGATCTGACACTGAAGATGAACCCTCCTGTGTTCATACCGCGACCAGAGACAGAGGTCGGACACAAACACACACACAAAAACACACACACACACAGTCAAAAAAAGGGAAAAAAGTGTATAACTGATCACTTGCTCTTGTTCATGTCTCCTCAGGAGCTGGTGGAGCTGGTGCTCACTGATCTGCAGCTGAAACCTGGGACTCAGCAGACCTCTCTGGAGGTGGGATGTGGCTCTGGTGCTATTTCTCTGAGTCTGCTGAAGAGCCTGCCTCAGGTGACATCTTTATTTATCTTCTGAGGTGTTTTGATCAGGGATCAATTTCCTAATCCTAGACTATTTTTGTAGGTAGCTAATCTTTGAGGCCGTGTCAGGCATCACTGTGAGTGACTGAGTTTCTGTAGCTTTTTTTTAAAGGTCCAGTGTGTAGCCTAATATTTGTCAAGGTTTATTGGCAAAATCTGAATATAGCCTACTACCAATGAATATATTAGTATAAGTGTATAATCGCTATAAAATAAAATCTGTTTGGTTTTCATAGGCTTATAATTCTTCTTTTATATATACATATAGCAAGGGTCTTGCTTAGAGAGTGTCGCCATCTTGCGCCGCCATGTTTGTATGGGATGGAAAATCCAGCCAACCGGAGAGCACGTTTCAAGAGTTTCACGTTCATAAACAAACAATAGAATTATTTAATAGATAAATAATAGAATCGCAATGCTAGATGTCACTGTTTTCCCCTCATTTTACACACCGGACCTTTAAATTTAAACTGACACATTCTTAATCAGAGAAAAAAAATCAGCAGGTAAATTGGAAGTGACTTGAATAATCATTAGTTCCAGATCTAGAGTAGACACACATCATTAATGGGGCTTTGTAGCACAGTACTCTGTTATTTTCACATCACAAATCAGAGTAACACTGCTGATCCAAACATACTTTCTGCTCCCATAACATTAACTAGGCCCGTTTATTTTTCTGTCTCCACTGTTAACAGATCGTAAAATCTCGACATGGTAGAACCCTCTCATGCAGACAAACCAGGGCATAGAGGCAAATAGATTTTTTTCTCCCCCTCTGTGGTAGTGCTATACAACAGTAAACAGCAGTTTTTAATTGCTGTGTTTGTTTCTTCTTGCACCAGCTTAAAGCCATCGCCCTGGATCGAAGCCAGGATGCGGTGGATTTAACGAGGGAGAATGCGTTAAGGTAATTTTACTTAAGCACTTCAAAAAACAAACCGTAAATGTCCTTATTGATTTACTTTTGTCGTGGTTAACGACTTACAGTGTCTTCTTTTTTTTTCTTTTCTTTTTTTAAATTCGTATGCAGTCATGCGTTAAGTCTGATTCAAGTTTGTTTTTTTTCTGCAGGTTGGAGCTTCAGGACAGATTACAGATTTATCACATAGACGTAATGAAAGGTAAGTGAAAGCAGCATGTTGCATTATTAGATAACACATAATAAATACATTTACCTGCTTATAAACTGTTTTGGTTTGTGTTTTGTCAGATGTGGAAAGTGTGTTGAAGCTGTGTAGGTGTGTCTCAGTCCTGGTCAGTAATCCTCCGTACCTGTTCTCAGAGGACATGGCCTCATTGGAACCAGAAATATTCAGGTGATTTAAAACACACACAGCTTCTCCCAATTTATATTAGGTTTAATTCACACCCCCAAAGTTCACATTAATAAGCAGATGATAATATATTTTAAAAGTGCTCATTAATGGATTTGTCAGTAATCCTGTTAAGGCTGCAGGTGTTGATTATTCTCTGAGCTAATCATGCGGTCTTTAAAATGCTGGCAATCAGAGTAATCACATATAGCAATACATTTTTCCCATAATGCAAGGTGGCGAGTTTGAATACCTTATTCCTCCTCCTCTACAGTCCACAAAATCAATTATTGAAATTACTATAAATTGATGTCCAATTAGTCGCTGCTTCATTTGTGTCCAGTGGATTGTTCTAATAATTTATTTAGCCACACATCCAATTAAGTATCAATAAATGACACGTATAGACATGCAAGCAGTAAATAATAATAATAGTGTGACATAGTTGTTATTATACAGTTCCTAATGATATATCACTGCACCTCTGAACAAATCCTTACAGTGTTGTGTTTGGAGTTTATTAAGTAGGTTAAACCCATCATTTACAGGTGGGTTCAATGCATATGAAGATAATATATTATATGGAGGAACACTAGAAAATGTTGCTTACTGTTATTCCCCCTCTAAAAAGGCAGATACAGCTGAAACCAAACAAAAGACCATATGGACAGAAAGCAGCAGTTAGCCTTCTACTTTCAGCCTAGACGTCTTTGTTTGGCTTTTAATTGGATTTTGCAGGAACTATGAAGCCAACACTCTGCTTTCTAAGAAAATAATAAAAAACTGTGGCAAAAAAAATAAAAAATAAACTAAAACAGATGTCAACAAGTTGGATTGTGGTGTGAAGAAAATGTTCGACTGGATGTGTTGTAACTGGCTTTTTGGCTGTGTAGAGCGTTACAGTGTGTTACAAATCATTTATTCAGTTAACTGTTTGTATACTACTGTGCATAGACTGCCACAGAGATGAAAATAATTTCAAATTCAACTGTTATTGATAAAAAAGTAATGTTGTATTCACCAATTTGATGTTTTTGATTCAGTGTCAAACCCTTGAAAATACATAAACTGTGTGTGCTGTAAATATTTTGTTAGTTAATACTGGGCGCAGAAAAACAACACACAAAGTAGATCTTAGTTGCAGTTGTTGTGAATATTATTCCTGTTGTTGTGCTTCATTATTTAGTAAGGTTTTACTTTATGATAAGTAACTTGTATACACACATGCTCCTGCCTCAAAAGCTGTGCAGTATTTGAATGATGTGTTCACTGTCTGCTGCCCCCAGGTTTGAAGACCACTCTGCTTTAGACGGAGGTGAAGACGGCTTAAAAGTCATCAAACAGATTTTGACTCTGGCACCAAAGATTCTGTCGGATCATGGGTACAGAAACCATCTCCCTGACACACACATACACATACATACACGTACACACACACCTGGGTTTAATTCCTGACGGCGGCAGTGGCTTGTCACAAGAACAGCATGTTCTGAAAAACACACGTATCGTGTTGCCTCTTTAATGAGTTAAGCTTTTTAAAAGACTTCCAGTGAATACGGGTCCAGACATGTGCCAATGCTCTCATCTCAAGGTTACTTCTCATAATCCTGTGCTGTTGGTTAATTACATTTTAATCCATTTTTGTGCTCTTTTTTTTTTTTTTTTTTTTCTGTGAATAACAGCCGTGTTTACTTAGAAGTGGACCTCAGGCACCCTCCGCTCATTCAGCAGTGGGTGGAGGCGAATGTGGAGGAGCTGCGTTACGTGGAAACACGGCACGACATCAGCAGCAGGTCCGTCCACACAGAGCCTCAGTCTTTATGTCTGTCACCTGGATGTCATCAGATCGTTCTGTCAGCATCTAACATGCAGTCAGAATTAATACTGATCTTGTTAGATTGAAAGCAAAAGGCTGCACTGGTTTAAAAAAAGAAAAAAAAGAAAAGAAAATCTTGTAACCTCAGTGCACCTTTGCTTATTGGTTCTTTCACACTGCGAGTCCAAGCTCAAGCATCTGTAACACTGACTTGTTTTTGTTTCTTAGGCCCCGATTCTGCATCCTTCAGAAAAGAGAAGTCAAACAGGGACCTGAACTGGATCTGGATTGAGAAACTGAGATCCTATTACGCTGGCTTTAGCCCAGGTTGCCACAGCCTCAGCTCCCCCTACCCCCACTGAGCCGCCGCACACACACGCCTGCACTGATTTGATCGCACCAAATTCACAATTTGCTGAGGCTTAAATCACTTCTTTTTTGTCACCGTTGCACTTTCAGTCCATGTTACATTTGCCATCACATTGCGTGCCACAATAAAAAAAAAAAAATAGAGTGCGAGATGGCACAAAAGCAGGCTCAAAGCTGAAGGTAATTACCGAAGCTTTTCTTAGAACCCTCCCTCTCAGAATCTCACCCTCCTCCCAGGAAGCATTCAGTAGTTCTGTGAATCTGCTGATGAACGGTCCTCCCCTTTGCTTGGCCACTCGCTGACTCAGATGCAGGCTGCATGCATTGTTGAGCAAAAAACACACCCGCGCACACACACACGCACACACACACACACACACAATGTGGCCTTTACTTCCTCACACAATCAGTGTTTCTCACACACTTAAAGCTCAAAGGCCACAAAGTCTTTGTGTTTCAAAGGTGATTGAAGGCAAAAATATTTCCCAACAAGTGTCACATGAGCAGTCATCATGTGGTGGTTAATGGTGATGATGACAGTATCTCTTTATCTCTCTCTAGCCTTTTTTTTTTTTTTTACGCGTATTTAAAGCAGCACAATAGAAAAAGAATATAAAGGACAGCAAGATGGACTCAAATTGATTATTTTAATAGAAAAATGTACACATGTAAAAGGTAGAAAAAGTGTTTTGCTGAGAAAAATAAAATGGCGTCAAACGATGTCTCAGTGGAATCAGTGTACTTCTCGGAAACAGTATGTACATCCAAAAAACTGATGAGGGTAAAGTAGATACGGACAATGTCCACATCCGTCATAAAATAAGTGTAGATTACAGTACAGAGGTTTCTCACGAGTGGCCTCGCTCTGGGATACTTCACCAGTCTTTGACAGATTGAGCCTGAAACCAGACACGTCAGTAATAACTGAATTTGTACATATTTCATCAGTAAAAACATGACCCTGTGTCCAGTCTTTCTGGGACTGGCCTCCAACTGCTGGAGCAGCATTGTCATTTACAGGCAAGAACCTATTTCTTTTTTGTATATTCAGTCAGTTCCAACACGGCCTTAATAACGAACTTGACGGGCCCCCTCATACCTTGAAGGGATAGTCCTTAATGTAACGCAGCAGAGGCCTCGGGAGTGGTAGCTGGTCAGGGCAGTCCGAGTGTCTGTTGATGGCGAGGCGTGTGAGGTGCTGTAAGGAGGGGAGGCCCTGGGGCTTGTACACAGCCCGCTTCAGTTTCAATACCACAGACGGCTCCTGAATTGTCTGCTGAGAAGGCTTGGAAGGAGACTCCACCTCCACCTTCCCCTCCTCGCTTTTCCTCTCTGGTCCCATGTAGTGCTGCACCAGGCAGGGCACGCTGGGGAAGGACGACAGGCTGGGCCGGGCCGGGGAGCTGGAGTCCAGTAAAAACTTGGCACCGCTGTACTGGATCCGTATACTGGTGGGACCGCGGGCCGTCCTGACGGAGAGGGTCAGCATGTACATGGGGTGGCTGCTGTCCCGTACCAGAAAAGCTCCTTCAGATGCCTCCTGTAGCGCGGCGTGGGCCTGGGCCGCAGTCACAGCTCCCCAGTACCAACCTACAGTACACACACACACATTCCTAAATATTAGTCACTGTGAACACTCGTTGCAGCCCCATCTTAATGTTTGAGTCACTAAACTATTGCAGCAGAGCATTATATCAATCAGTCTGGATTCTCCACAATCTTATTGGTGATGTTGACGAGCTGAGACACATCTCGTACCGTACCTGAATTTTCTAGATAGCAGAAGTTGGTGGCGATGGCCTGCAGGTCTTTTGCGGGGTCCCATATTGGGGGGGTTGCTTGAAGGCAAGGAGTAGGGGGTACAGTTCCCGCCCGCATGCCCCGTGGGGCTTCAGTGGACAGAGCACTGGGCAGAAGAGCTGCAGGACTGGAAAGAAGATGAAAGATATGGTTTAATGGTGTGAAACTAGATTAAAAACAACAACAACAACAACGTACAGTTCAATACTAATGATGGTTTACTCCTCTGTATGAGAAGAAATGAATCCACGTCACATATTCCTTGTGGTGGCGTTCATTTCTTAATAGTAATGATAAGGAGACGCCCATTCAGATCAGCTCACTGTTGAACTTGACAACCACAAAATGTGACTATTTAGTCTGATTTATGATTTTATAATTACATTTTCATTTAATTCTGATTTTGTGACATATTCTCCCTTTTCTCCCTGCTCGTCTGTTATTGCTGCCAATCTTAGCGAGGGCACTTGAAATGAATTTTCTTTTAATCCAAGTCATGCTTCCCTGCTTAAATAAACTGTTGGCATAATTAAGTTTGTTTTTGTAATTAGTACAACAGACTTTTCCATTTTTGCATTGGTCATACTGGAGTTATGAACATGTTGGGATACACTTGTAACTTATACCCTTTGAAAATAACTGTAATTAGGACCAACCAGTTTCACAGATAGATTTAGAAAACAAAAAACATATTTAACAACAACAACAAAAAAAAAACTAGTTAGGAGGAAGAAAAGCCAAGAGACAAAGAGAAGTCAACTCACCCTGGTACACAAAGAATCATACTATTTGTTGAATCCTGCGGCTAAAATCCAGTTGGCACTATAGGTCTTCAGACAGCGATGAGAACATGTAGAGTTTAAGCTATAAAAAGACAACTCCACGAAAAAATCAACTTAAACATGAATCTGCCGAGAGAAGAGCTGCGAGCTGTAGGCGATTATGAGAAATAAAAAAGAACCCACACACAGGAAGAGCTCCGCGCACCCGCACACGGTCTGGTCGTGTAGTTTTATGTAAGAGCGAGCGAATCTATCAAGTTAACATGAAAAACACTGGAAATCAGAATAAAGTTGAAACCATGAGAGAGCTCGGTGTGTGAGAGCGGCAGCAGCTTGGAGTGTGTTGTCGGCAGAGCGGGACCCAAATGTGTGAAGGACACAGTGTAAAGGCTTGGCTTTTAAAATTTACCGTTTCCTAGAAGTCTATTCTGAGAACTCTTATCAGCAGCGCCGCTCTGACGTCACGCCGGCCGCACCAACTCCCACTCCGCAACAACCGCCGCCGGTTGTTTTGCGCTGCGACGGGCGAAGGGCGAGCGGAGCTGCTTGTTTTTTTTCACTCTTTATTCTCGTTAAACTCTTGCCGAGCTTCGTCGTCTTGTTATTTTTTATTTCGTGCAACATTGCATGTGCCGTGTCTCTCCGTGGACCCGCGCCTCCCCCCCCCTCCGCCGCAGCGCTGGTTCGCCCGGCGGCTCCTGGCTTCGCTGAAGCGGCCGCTCGCTCCCTGGAATCGCGCGGCAGCTTCTCCCTATCCGCTTTCCAGGAATAATTGCAGGGTTAGACTCCGCCCCACCGGGCGGCCCTGACAGAGCCTTCATTCTGGGAATTCACCGCCTCGACATTAAAATAATAGGAATGCGCACAGGCTATTTCCAGTAATATAGATTTCCCTCGATCCTGCTGGTGGAAAAACACGGCGAGAGGTTTTCTCGGAGGTTTGCTGCCGGAGTAATTACGCTCCAGAAAACAAGTTGTTGTTGCGAGTGACAATAAACTAGAAAAGCGAGTTAACCCTTCTGTCTAGACCACGGAAAATGTCACTTCGCTCCCGGGGTGTTTCACTTCTCTGACCCCGTCTGTTAATGTTAAATTATGTTTGGTGTGTTAAAGCATCAAATCAGCTCCCTCCTGCACGGAGCTATTCACATCTTTATATCAGCCACTACAATCAGACCACATGTAATGAAGCTGCTGTTGAGTGGAATACTGATGTTGTTATAAATGTTAGAAACACTCTGATCACTGCAAACAATGGTCTGAGCTCTCTCTCTATCTCTCTCTCTCTCTCTCTCTCTCTCTCTCCCTCTGTCTCTTTCTCTCCCTCTGTCTCTTTCTCTTTCACGTGTGGTAGACTGGAAACAAAGCAACACATGAAGCTGTGCTCTATTATAATCCACGAGAGCCTGCTGATCCCAAATACCTGAATCTCAACTTTTTCCAAGAAATCCTGAATCGAACAGTTTTTTTCTGAGAAGTCTTGTGGCCTTTATCTGTTGCTGCCGAATGCTTTTGAACAAAATGAGAAAAAGGAGAACAATGTTAATCAGGCGGTGTAGCTAACAAGAAACCGGTTAATGACAGTTAATTCACAACAATCACAGGCTATGTTAGCAAATCAAATTAAAAGAGGACGAACAGAACGGGACAAAGGCAGAGCTGTACCTGTTTATAGACATGACATCCTTCACAAGGCATTTTTGAACGTGGTCTTTGAACGCCTCACAATGGCTGCATGTCCATGTGAAGGCTTGTAAAATGTATTGAATTCTCAGGGTGCACGATATGAAAAGGCATTTCTGTGCAGTTCGGCACAGAGATTATAAAATGTTGTCCATCTGGATGATCTAGTTTGCTAACTGAAAGGCCCTTTACGAGGTAAAGAGCAGAGTTTGCCAAGAATTTGCAGATGAAAAGGTACAAACTGTATGAACCTCCACACCAACTCATTCACATTCAGATCTATTTTTATGTACTGGAGCATAATTTTATGTTTGAGTGATTATTTCTTTTAAAGTAGGCCATTATGCTCTACAACTAGCAGGCCAACAACATCAAAGAGATGTTGTTACTTCAGATGTTTATGGAGGCTTGCTAATGTTTTATTGTTTATTGTTTATTGTTAATTACTGATTAACCTGCAGTCTACATTTCTTTATTCAAAGATTTATTATTTGTCCCAGAGTAAGTCAAAAAATAATCAAAGAGGATCACAAACAACTTGAATTAGATTGTGTCTTTTTAAAACTTCCCTCTGGGGTTATATCGAGAGATAAATGTGGATAAAGGATTAAAGCTGGGAAAACATATTTTTCATTCAATGGGGTCTTCAAATATTTACTCAATTGTCAAAATAATTCAATTATGTTAATCAGCTAATAGACCAAATGATTAGAGCTCTTGGGTAGCTAAAGTTATGAACTACATTTCCCATGTGTAGCTACTTAAATGAAGAAACACTCCCTTTAATGGCAAATAGGAAAACATGTTTTATACTGGTTCCTGTGACATTTAGAAATAACTGATTGTCCACTCAGGTGTTGGGAGATGTAGAGCAGGTGAAACAGCACTAAAAACAGAAGTCTGGGTGTGTGTGTGTGTGTGTGTGTGTGTGTGTGTGTGTGTGTGTGTGTGTGGTGATGTGTGGGAAGATGGCCGGCCCGGAGCGTGGAGCAGGAGACACAGGGCCACAGGGAAGCAGCAGCAGACTGTGACACGGCCAGCACACATCAATCCAACTGCAGCTTATTAAATTAAACATTCTCAGAAAGCTTTAATGTTCCGTCTTTTGTTTTCAGAGATGTTCCTGAAGTTATCCCCACCACATCTGTGCAAATGTGTAATAATTTCCAGCTGTGACTGACTAACTCCTTCATTTCCATTATGCGCCGGCTTTGCGGAACAGCGACGTCTGTCAGCAGCACACACTCCCCTCCCGAATCAACACCACGCCGCACCACATATCTGCAGGCTGATATCCTAAATATACTTGACTCTTCCTGTGTGAACACACTACATTCTGAGAAGTTACTGAGAATCAGAAAGTGGACTGATGTTTGGGACACAATGAATAACTGCTGTGCTCCTCCAAAGAGGAGGGAGGGGGGGGGGGGGGGGGGGAAGGGGGGCTTCTCCTGAAAGTTCTGAGAAAAACTTTCAGTGCCTGGAATCAGCAACATAAATTCATTCATTGTGTGTTAGAGATAAAACTTTATTCATGAGCTGAGCTTTGATCACAGGGAGCAGGCCTGGAAAAAAGTGCTTTATTACAGAATGTGAAGTGACTGGTTAGTTGATTTAATTGACAAAATATGTAAAAATGCTCTGGCCTGTATTGTGGACCTTTTTTTAAGGTGAACTCATTTATGTAATTTGAGGTTTTAGGGATGTTAAAGACTGAAGTATATTTGGATGCAGTACAGTAACAATAGTGTTTCATCCATGCCAGCAGCATGACTCCTGGGGGGAACAGGGCTGCTCCCCCACTCCACCCAGTCTGAACCATCTCAACAGCTACTGGATGGATTGATATGGACCTTAAATGCTGCGAGAGAACAAAATGCTCCTCGCTTTGGTGATCCAATGACTCTGCATTAAAAACTGCAGGTATCAGTTATGGAAATCAATCATGTAACCAGGAATCTTAAATCTGTATAGTTTGATGACGCAGCAGATCTGTGCTGTGCATACACAGGCCTGCACATACAGAGCTGAACTGCAGCTGAATTGATTTCCATCCAGTCACATCAACACACTGCAGTCTTTCAAACACTGCAGCCTCCCTGCACTTCGCTGCCGTGACATGAGGGCGAGTGGAGCGGATGCCGGGACGTACAGCTGTTGGTCTAATTTAAAACCACTCAGATCAGATCAGATCAGAGATTTAACTATCCTTTTACTATGTAAACTCCACAGGCCACCGACAACATTAAATCCATCCTGACCATGTAGAATATTTACACTTATGTAACAGGGGGAGTATTTCCATGCATTAGGCACTGCATGCTGGACAATAAGGACACAAATCTGTACTGAGAAGGTCTAATACCACAGTATAAACAAGACTTTATTTAGAATTTCCTTTTCATAATGTATTTTTTTTTTCTTACAAACATTATTGATACAAAATGTGTATTTGGAGGCTACACATGAGGCCTGAAACATCTGACTGCACATTTACAATTCAGTACAAGTCTATTACATTAGAAACTGCAGGTTTATTTTTAATATCCAGGGAAGGTCCAGACAGAGCAGCTTCATAATAACAAGGCCATCTGTCTGACTCTTTTTCCTGATACAGAATGTCATAAATAAACATGATGCTTTGTAGTTGCTGTTATTCTCGTAACGCTTTCTTAGATAATTATCGCTATTCATTGTGTGATGGGTCATTTTCAGCTGAGAACAGGAAACAGAAGCACAGATACTCTCCAGCACATGACCATCAAAAACATTTTTTTTTTTTTTTTTTTTTTTTACATATCACAAGTGTTTCAGTCGAGGAAATCCATCAATGTGCTCTCACTTGTCCGGGCCTGACGAGGCGTCGTTGGGATCTAGGGGAAGTGTGGGACGGAGCTGCTGTGGGAGAATAGTCTGTCCACCTCTAGCTGTTCTGGACAGTCTCTCCTGTCCCCTTAATGAGGCGCTTGTGTCCCCTTTTCCCCGCAGGCCCACGGGGCTTAGCGAAGGCCTGTTTGTGGGCGTGCTGCTTGGGATGGACCTCGTCGTACAGGAACTCGTCTGTTAGTTCATCTCCATTGTCAATCTCCAGCTGCACAGAATTAAAAATAAGCCAGTGTTAAGAGAAAAGATGTAGTGAACAGACTTCAGGCTATTCCCTGAAATCTGTCAAAGACTCCTGTACATAAATTATTTTTATCATACTGTGGAAGTTCGCCAGTGCAACCGGAATTTCAGAAACACTGAGGTCATGAGTCCATGTCCCCCCCATTTTAAAAATAATTTCCTTTTTTACACACTTTGTTTATTCTGTTGAAATTCTGTTTTCCATGCAGCTTGAACGTCTGAATGCTGTTTTTTTTGCTGAAGAAACAGTGATTATCCTTTATTTATTTATCTATCTGTTTTTGTAAGTCTGAAAGCTATTTAAACATATTCAGTCTGAAACAGTGAACTCACACTCTAAATGACCCACCACAAGCAAGGCTTTAATTGTAGGGTGGAAAAAACAACAACACAATTTCCTGGAAATAGATAAATAGAAATAAAACACAGCCTCAGAGTACTCAGTTGGAGTAGTAACCCCTTCACAAAATTGCGTTGTCCAATTTTCTATCTGCGCTTGCATCCATTTATCCATCCATTACCTTTTTAACAATTTCCAAATGGTAATCTTTCTCCACTTCCTCCAGTAGTCGACTCTTGCAGCTGGAATATAACATGCGTTCCTTGATGCTGCAGCTGTACCCGGGCATGGAGTATATGAACACTGTGCACAGAGATGCAAAGATTTGTAGATTATAATGGAAGATGTACAGTATATTTCTTTTTTCTTTTTTTTTAATTGGTGAAGTTAAGTTATAGGGACTAAAGGACTAAACATACAAACAGTCGACATACGGTAAGTACAAACAAGAGGAAACAATGTGAAGTTATGATGATACAGCCTATAGGTAGTGTAAGTGTGTGTGTGTAGATGAGAAGGCAGGTGGAGTGGTATTATATACAGATGATACAATAAAAATAAGTAAATAAAGTATAAAATGTACAGAAGAAAGAAGAGGTGCATAGATATGATATGAAGGTTTATATTTCTGATGTTGATCACAGGTTCAAACACCACTAACAGATCACTACGTTTAAAATCTGTCCCTTTTTCCACTGAGTTGTGTCTGAGTTTAGCTTTTACTTTTCTCCTTGTAAAACACTGGACACTTTCACCTCTTCAGGTTTCTACTGAGATGAGAAAAAAAATCAATGTTTTGTTGTACTGTTTACACTGAAAGGCAATTTTCTGTGATGACTAAGTGCTGTCTGAGTGTATGAGGCCCACACAGTTGTGATGTGTGTCAGAGTGAGCAGTCCAGGTGCACGGGCGTACGTACCGACAGATTCCAGGTAGTCTCCTTCGTGGGAGTGTTTGTAAAGGAAGAAGTGGTATCTGGGAGTGTCTTTGGGAACTCTGCGGGGCAAATCTCGGGTTTCTGTCGGGTTGGAGTGGACCAGCTCGATTATCTCCTTCTCTACATCCAACCTCTGAAACACAATGAGGAAGTGCTCAGTAGAAACCCGCTGCGTCAACACTCCTGACACCAGACTGCTCTCGACGGAACAGTGCCTCCGTTGTTCCTTTGGGTAACCTTACTCTTACATGAAGCTCTAACGCTCACCAGTTGTATGTAGTTGATGTGTTTTTGGGCAAGCTGCTGAAACGCTCTTTTGGCTGTCTCCTGCAGAGGGAAGGCCAGGCCCTGAAGCGTCTGATGCTTACTCTCCACGCTGATCTCTGTCTTCACCTGCAGGGGGCAGCAAGCAAATACACAGGTTTCAACGGACACTTGTGAGGGTCAGAGAGATGATCCAGACTGTTTGATGGGTAAACACAGCTTCATGTTTCTGTACTGCTGAGCAAATGTGTTTTGAAACAATCAATAGTTCAACATTTACTGTTTCTGGATTTATTTAAAATAATATACACGTGTATCAGGTATCAACATACCTGTTTGACCCGGCCCTGAAAGAGCAATCACAATAAAAAAAAAAAATTACATTTCAAGTACAGGACATTTATTTAAGACAAAAGAAGAAAAAAAAAGAAAAAGAAAAAAAATTCAAGGCACACACAAAGCTATGAGCTACCATGACAGCACAGCTGAGGCTGTGTTGACCTCTCACCTCTGTGATTTTGATCCTCTGGAGCTCCTGTTCAGCTAATGTGAGCGGGGCAGGACCTGAGCAGGATGACACATGACGCTGGTAGCCCTGCAAGCACACGTCCTCCTGGTGTTGCAAGAGAAACAAGAGGCCTTTAAAATGCGTCATCAACAAAAATAGACAATCCGTCCCAGTAAATTACAATGTATTTTTAATAGTTCTGACCTCAGCTGTGCCAAACATCTCATACTTCACGTGGCCGCCACCGAACTCTTTCTTCACCGTGGCGCGGGTGGCAGCGTACAGCATCTTCTGTTTGACCTGCAGCCATCACAGGGGAAATGTATATGTACAGTCACTGCTGACATTTTTATGTTTAGCTCAGGTGATTTAAACAATAAGGAAAAAAGTAAAAAAAATAAAGTAAAAACTAAAAATTGATGACAAAGCAAAAATACAACACTCCTTTATTTGAAAGGAGGCCTCTGTGACACATGGAGGTATGGAGTTTAAAAAGATGTGGGTCTTATGTAGCAAGGAGAGTGCAATGACTGACACTCTCCAGTTGCATTATGGGAAATGTAGCCTAGGCTCCAACATTTTGGAGCATGGCCCATGTTAAGACTGAGATAACCATCTGAAGTAACATTTACTCTTGGGTGGCCGTTGGTCAGCCACAGTATTGTTTATCTAATGCTAAGTGAATGGCCATTTTGATTACTATGAACTTGGATGTATGTGATTTATTCAAGCTTTTAAGAAAAGTCTTATGTAGCTGTGATTTTCTGGTATTTATTTTAGGTAACACTTTATAATAAATACACACTATTAAGCATTAAATACTGAATTAATCATTTATAACACATGAATACTCATTATAAACACAGTTAAAAATGTTTTACTTATCATTGATAAGCACTAACTGTATTTATAAACTACATACTAATCAGTATTCATGCGTTATAAATGAAGAATTCAGTATTTATTAATGCTTAACTAATGCTTAATAGTGTGTACTTATCATAAAGCGTTACCCTTTTTTATTTATTTTGTATTTCTTGCGCCTTTGTTTTATTAGGACTAATAAAATGTTCTTTTTATTTTCTACAGTAGGAATCTTATGCTACTGATGCTGTTAGTAATGCATTTAGCAGATGAAAGCCATGATAAATAAATCAGAACAATATGGGACTATGATCTACAAGTTATGAAGTGTGTAGTGATTCAATAGTACATTTATTACTTATTAAAGGTGTACAGAAATGGCCGTTTGTCCTGTTTGTCGCGCCGAGTTGTCACGAGCTGCAACACGAGTTTACCCGAGTGAGGAAAACGAATTTGATTGGTCGTTATCGAGCGGGCGGGATATTCAAAGCTTGGGGCGAGACCGAGCTCCGTGTGTGTGTGCGTGTCTCAGACGTTGAATGACGGATTACGGATCCAATATCAGTGGCTGGTGAATCGTGTACAGGCTGACGTATAATCCGTGCGCCTGCATTATCCAATGCGGAAAAAAAAATACACACTTTCATCCCGGATTTACTCAAAAATAGAATTTTGCACAAAGTTTGGCCTACAACGTCTGAAAGATGAGTTATCACATTAATTTTATCACCCAAAGTGGGCTCAAATTCAATTTTCTTTTCTGTACACCTTTAAGTGTATCTTTGAAGTATAACAGCTACATGTGTCAGTGTATGAATGATAACGTGACATGTCTTACTGGAGACTGGTCAGGGGACCATGATACGAAGATCCACTCGTAGCCCTGTGCATTCTGGGAGTCGAGGCGGTACAGGATGTAGCAGGGCTCCTGGTCATCCAGGAGCGGAAGCAGGAAGTGATCATAATCCTGGTCCCAGCTCTTTTCCGGCTCTCTGTAGGCTCCCAGCACCAGCTGCTCTGAAAATCAGACCACAACTCATCACATACCTTAGCCCCATTCATATAGTTCACATATGGAGCACATACAGTGGCAACTACACTACTCACAAAAAGTTAGGGATATTTGACAAGAATATCCCTATAAAAAGTTCATGCTACAGTGATATTCTAGCATGAACGCCTTTTAAGTAGAAGGATGCAATGGTAATTTCTTTACCTCAAACAAAAGCTAACAACAGTGGTGGCTACAGCACAACAAAAATCTCAATGTCTCAATAACTTGATCAGTTTGATCAAAGTGTTGTCTTGGTCTCATGATGTCAACATGTGAACATAGTGGAGAGGAGAGGGAGAGAGAAGAGGACTGTCTACAAACTGTCACTGAACCAGAACATTTAGTGGTTCAATGACAATTGAACCACTAAATCAGATGGTGCGTGTGATGTTTGTGGTTAATCACCTTGTTAGAGAACAGCATGTTATTCAATAAGCACTGAAACATTGAACAATTGGACATGTGCATTCAAAAGTTTAGAGAAGGTTAGATTAAGTTCACCTGTAAAGGTTATAGTGCATTTTAGGTGCATTCTGAGATTTTATCCAAAAGCCAAACATCCCTAACATTTTGTGAGTAGCGTATATGGCCATACAGCCATAAGCAGTAATGATTTACATTGCAATGTAAGTATGAGAAGCATGTTGCTGAGGACTGAAAATGTAGACTGGAGCCTCGGTTCGTTGTGCCAACACTGTTTTGTTTAGTAAAGTATCTATTTCATATTCTGATTTTGGTATCACTTTATAATAAGTAGACACTATTAAGCATTAGTTAAGCATTTAATACTGAATTCATCATTTATAACACACAAATACTCATTAGTATGTAGTTTATAAACACAGTTAAAAAGGTTTTAATCATCATTGATAAGCAATAACTTTATTTATACACTACATACTAATGAGCATCCATGTGTTATAAATGAAGATTCAGTATTTATTAATGCTTAATCGTTTGTATTGTAAAGTGTTATGCTGGTTTTTATGTATATATTCTTTACTATAAGTGCTGTACAGTATAGACAGATAAATATAAAGGCCTTGGGAGCAACTGCCACAGACAGGAGTGCAGGGTATGGTGTTTGCCTGTGGGGGCAGAATGTGATCAAGAGGACTGAGGCCTGACTGACCCCAGCTGGCTCACCTGACCCGATCCA
This sequence comes from Trachurus trachurus, assembly GCF_905171665.1. Taxonomy (NCBI): domain Eukaryota; kingdom Metazoa; phylum Chordata; class Actinopteri; order Carangiformes; family Carangidae; genus Trachurus; species Trachurus trachurus. The sequence continues at coordinate 30,104,190 of NC_139896.1, forward strand.
CCTGAAACACCTGATGACCTCAGCATACATCACTGCTGATGTTCATTTTTTCCCTTTACAATAGCTCTGACCTCACTTATCAGTGAATGATTCCAGATTCATATTCGACCATCACACTCTCGGTGCTGACTTCCTCATGTGTGAAGTCATTAAGCCGATGTCAGGCTCAGAACCCACACTGATCATCTCACTGTTTCTCTATGCGCTGAAAGAAAAAGCACAGGCCCACCGCTGAGTTAAAAATATCCCCCGATTAATTTCTGACTGACAACACTCTCTCTCCGAGGAGATGACGACGTAATCAAAGCCTCCGTTGCTTGGATTGATTAAATACACAAAACATATGTGTAAACCCCAAAGTCTGATGTCCTTGTGGGGTGCAGGGGGATTTCCTGACTGTCTCTTGGGGCATGTTGCTATTCTGAGCTGCAACACATTCCTGCTCTGGCCGCACATACTTTCCATCAGCCATTCTCTCTTGGTCCCTATCTTTATAGGTCTGTGTCACTATGAAATTATGGAAATGGTTCACTTGAGGTGTCGTCTGCTGCCTTTGTTTCCCCTTAAAGTTTAAAACAGGCCCATTAAAATCATTAGACGTGAACCATCAGCAGGCCGCTGGGAGGAGACCGACTGGCATACCCAGCCGCTGGTGATGAAATTGTCTGGAATGATCTTGTTTCTCTCTTGACATTGGAACAAACACGGGTGTCACCGGTCAGCAGCGCAGCGTGCCACCACGGCAAGTCACATGTGGCTCCAAATAGCCAAGCGACGCCTCAGAGAGATCAAACTGCTTTGGTAAAGGAAGGGACACAGAGCCGTGAGACTGTCTCTCCCCGTCACCACCTTTCTGCAGGCATCAAGTCTCCAAATATCGAGACAGAAATGTTTCATATGATAGACGCTGTCCACAAAGATAGCTGCAAGAGCTCCCAGAATGCCTCTGGAGCATGAATCACGTTACAAGCGTGGGAGTGATGCCAAAAACAAGATGTAAACATCTCATGATCACATCAGTCTACGTTGGTAACCAGCCACCTAGAAACCTATTGCCACACTGACCATTCTTCACATGGACTGCTCAGCTGACACACTGAACGCCTGTTTGGACACAGCAGCTGCTGCAGTCTGCTCTTCTTAGAAGTTAGCCGTGTCTGTGGCAGTGGTTTTTTGGCTGGAGTCCATTCAACACTCAGCTCCGTGTACTTCTAACCAGAGATAAACAGCCTGCATCTCTGAAGTGGCGAGTGGCTGAGCCGAGGACAGGCCCAGTTTGAGCCTCCCATCTATTATGCATCGGAGTCACCGAGCTGAGCATCTGTTTTCCTGCTTGAAAAAATACCCATGAATCTTTGAGGAACCGGGAAGGTACTTGAACGACATGATGTATTAAAAGTTTTCCTGAAAGAGTTTGAAGACTCTTCTACCCATGAGGAAGAAAAATGTTTCAGATTGGAGTATACAATATTTTTGACCTCTTTCTCAAGTTGTTTTTTTAGTCCAGACAAAGCTGGAAATAACAGTCACACTCAGAGTCTGTGTGTTACCTTCAGTAACCATTTGAGAGGTTGTTCAAAAATACAATTTAATCACACAGCAAATTAACTTATTTTTTCCAGATGGTTTTCTCTGCAAAACGTCAGTGGTGGTAAATTATCTTTATTATCTTATATTAGTTATCTGGAGTTTTCATGTTTCATTGAAAAACTAATTATTATCTCTGATGTAGCCTGATGCCTGAGTTATATCTGATAGCTTCATGTGAATAAGTCTGAAGTGAAAATAAAACTGGGTTATTTGAATTTACATGAAAATGTAAAAACTACATTGCTGCATTTAGTTCTTTATCATTCCCTGCCCCAGTAAGCAGCTTGTGGCCCAGTGTGAGGCTCCTGAGCACCAGGCAGAATACCACTGGCCGACAGGATCAGATTCAGAACAAAGAGCTTCCAGGTCACGACACAGAGTCAGGTTGATTGTTTTAGAAAAGGGGCATCAGTCATGTCATAGGTTTAGTATTCTATACAGATTATGGCACAAAACAGGTGTTTACAGCCTGTTTTTTCTTTTCATTTCTTCATTTCAGCTTACAGCTCATGTAGGTCACCGCGAGACACTGTGCCATTTAGAGCAGCCAAGAGAAACACTGGTAATCAGCAACTTTCTTGATAATTTATCCAAATATAAAGACTTTTTTTTAAAATAATCATTATAAATTAGGTTTTCACTGTTATCTGATAGTGTTATTGTAAGGAGCCATGAGCCAAAACCAAGTGGAACTTGTGTTACAGAGACTGGATCCTTTAGTGACTTTTATGACGGTGATTTGTTGAATTCATTTGTAATGTAATAAACTAGGGGGCTCAGTTGTAAAGTAATCCATGTGCTGTGTTATAGGTTAAACAAGCAGACATTAAGTACTTGAAAGCCCACTGTCAATCCCAAAACTAACAATGTGGATGATTTATGTTGAACATCCAATCACAGCCGGAGCAGGCTCATCCCAGTCTCGACACCCTTGGGTCACTCACCGTCTTGGATGCGCACCTTGATGAGGCGCACTGCTCCACCTCTTGCCCTGGCCAGGAACTCCCTCAGCTCTGGCGTCACCACAAGTGCGAGAAACATGGCGGGGTCAGCGGTCTCTTCCTCCCGCCAGGCGCTGTAGCAGGGGTGTTGAGAGACAAGAGGAGAAACAACAGACAGGACCAGAACTCCGCACCGCAGCACCAGGAACCAAAGTATTCAGTCCAGTCGAGAGGCAGAAGTGAAGAAGCCCGAATCAAAAGAGCCTGTTGTGAAATGGTCCTTTTTAGCTCAGATGTGACCAGGGACAGTTCTGACTCGCTGAAGAAGAGGATCTCTGAGTGTGTCTCCACTGGTTGAGAGAGTGTGACAGTGTGAGAAGGGACATTGCTCAAGTAACTAGGACAGTATCATGTGCACACTGTGAGGGAACCTGATCACCTCTCTCCCAAATTTAGCTCCGACCATCCAGACCTAGGTACTGGTCTGTGAAACCCCCCACCACACACACACACCAGGCCCGACAAGTGGAGGAGGAGCGTGACCCAGGCAGCAGGCCTAGTTAACAACTTCTGAGCCAAGTATTGTCCCAGAAAGAGCTGTATTGATGGGATGAGACTTGCCATACTGTTTTATCATTGACAGAATTCAGTGGATTTTACTCAACCTCTAATTTGGGTTTGAGTAATGCACACATATTCTGCTCTTCATGAAACACAAATCCATGATTTGAGCTGAAGTGTGAGGAAAAAATCTGTAATAAAAACAGCGGTTTCATAAAGAGCAAAACTAGATTAAAAAGAGCATGTTAAGGTGGTTGAAGCCTAACCCTCCAACATGTGTTGACTGAGACTTCAAAAACATATTCACTAAAAGGTGGAGCCCTGCTATGGGTATACTGATATAATTCTATTTCTTTTATATCATCTTGCTTTATTCTATCTTATTTTATATTTTTCTTTATCAATAGTCTCTATCTCTTTTGTTGTACCATAACTGTTACCATGTATATGAAACATCAGATATGATGAATATAATTCTGTACATGATTTTGAATGAAACTTAAATAAAAATTTAAAAAAAAAAAGAAAAAAAAAGCATGTTGCTGTGGAAGTGTAGACATAGACAACTTTGTTAATCTCATGTCTCAGTTGAGTTGTGTGGTGAGAATAAAAACTGACCATCAATACCAAAAGGGGAACTTGAAACTCATGATTGACTGATGAGAAAGCCCAGCTAATGACTGACTCTGTTCAAATGTTTCCATTTCTCTACAGCAGTGGTTCCCAACCTTTTTTGGCTCGTGACCCCATTTTGACATCACTAATTTCTGGCGATCCCGCGATCATGTGACTGCACTTCAATCAAAATGCACCAGCTCAGATATTTCTATATGCTGCATTTTATTTGAACTTGATTTATATTCGAGAAAGTGACAGTACATCATACAGTTGTTTAAAATTGTGTGTGGTGTTTTTTATTCAGAATTTCAAAAAGAATAATAATTAGTTAAAATATATCCTTATCAGTAATCTTTTTTCAGGCGACCCCATTTGAATTCCAGGCGACCACAGGTGGGGTCCCAACCCCAAGGTGGAAAACCGCTGCTTAGTCTACAGTATTCACATAATAAAATAACCAAATGTTTCATGAAATGTGTTCATTAAAAAAAAGAGAACATGATAAATAATATAAATAAATTTCACGTTATCACTGAACAGCCTGATCTGATTTGAGCTGGCCTGGCTTTCTTGGTCGATACCCATGACCGCTTCATTGTGTGTTATAGACAACAGTAAGAATAAGCGTGGACAAACACCATGTAGTCGGCCATATTTACAAAGAAACAATTTAATGTTAAATAGAAATATAAAAAAGACAATAGAAGAGAGCACTATTTCTGAAAACTACTTATTTACAATTTGACTTTTTAAGTTTGCCACAAGTCCCTGTGTTCACATAGAGCTGGTTGTGCTGACCCCTGCTGGTCACTTCCTCTCTGCCCTTCAGGTGCATCATCATCAGTCATCGATGGTTGGCAGCCAGAACGCCTGAAAGATCAGAGAGCATGGAAGTGTTGAGTCGATTTAGGTATGTGCCCAAAACGATGAAACCCTACACATATAAGTGGTACCACACACACACACACACAACAAAACACAGTTTAGAAATCAACTCCTTTGGTCCATGCTGCTGCCCCTCACTCACCATGTTGGAGCAGGCACTTGCAAATGTCATGAACTTGGGGTTGAACTGCAGGCAGGTGATTGGTCCTGTGTGCTTTCCATCTAACAACGCCACCTTCATACCGCTCTCTGCATTCCACACGTGGATCTTTCCGTCCTCAGAGCCTGAAATATACGGACAATAATGATTAAGACCTATAAACATGACAATATGAAAAATGATGAAAACAGGAACTGCTTTGTTACAAGATGGTGAAGTCCAGTTTTCTTTTAACTGATGTGTGACAACAACAAAAGAAGAAATGGCAACCATTAACTTACCAATCATAACGAACTGGGAGTCAGGAGTGAATGATGCCTCTAGTGTTACACCTTTACTGTTGTTGTAGCCCTGTGGAGAAATAGACAGCACCATCCATAAGCAATTATTCACACACACTGATATAATAAAACAGGAAACATAATAATGTTAATATTTGATAGGTGTATAAAAGGTTCTGACATTTGTGTGCATGTATTATTGCACCTCCCACACACTTTGCAGTGGTGTGTAAAAAGAGTGAGAGTGGTTTTGATTCATCTGTGATCATTGGTGTCCTTGTTTTGTGTGCTCCAGATGTGCTACTCCAAATATTAAGTCAGTGAAGAAAGTTTTTTTACTAAATGATGAGTTAGTCATATTCTCATTTGTATACTGTAACCCAAGGTTACTATTTATCTCGTCCTCTCAGACATGAATGAAAACCAAACAAATTGCTGTTTTAAATAGCACTTTTTCATTCTGTTCAATTTAGTCTTTGAATGTGTTATTTGACTGGCTGAGGGTTTTCCATACATCTGTAATTTCCACTTTCACACTGTCCAAACTGCTTGATTTAGCTGTGCATCTGTCCTTGTGGTTTAGTGTCAAGTAAGTGATACTTCCATATGTGGAAGAAAATATTCATTCGGTGAAGTGGAGAGATCAAAACCCTACACCTATGAGTGTCTCTGACTCACTCAACACACCTTGATAATTCAGTTGTATGTCTCATGTTGATTCAATCCTGCCTGGTCATCAGAACCTTTAAAGGGGAACTATGCAAGTCCGGCTGTTTTCGCCCATGTGCATTTGTTTTCAACAAACCGGCGAAAAATCAATAAACGGAGCGGTGGATAACGTTACATAACATATACGATGTTACGGCGTGTGCTTGTGTAGTCTTAACCGTCAGAAACAAAAGATTACGGGTTATGGAGCGCATTTGTGTGGCGGTGCTGCAGAGACGAGAGCTGGGACACTGGGGCGCCACGGCGGCCAGGTACTACACTGATGTTGCAAGGTTGGTTTTCAGCCGTGAGACGCCAGGTGGTAGGCATCACAATTACTCCAGAGCTGTTTAATTAAGGCTAAAAAAATTAGTGGTTCCCGGGTGTCGGAGACAGTCAGGGAGAGTCGGACGACATCGGGGAATGCGCGGAAGCTGTCGGGTCTCATCGGGCCCGATTCAACATGCACAGTCGGGGAGCGTCAGACGTCGGGAGAGTAGACTCGTCGGGTACTCTGATTGGCTGTGTGCTAGCTATGGCGATTCTGATTGCCGGTGCCCTGGCGAATCAGCGCGGTGTGTGGGAGGGGCGGAAGTGACCACAGTAATCAAACGGTGCGGTCTCTCCTTATTTTTTCCCTCCTGCGAAGTCTTCGGACAATAACGAGCCTGAGAGCAGACAACACGACCATCAGCTCAGCCAGAGCGATCATTCTGCTGCCAAGCTTTGTTTTCCAAAACGTCTTCTCAAAACTAATAACAAGCTAATGTTGTGTGCACTTTGTTTTAATCTCCATGGGTTCTTCTATGGTTTCTCCGTTGTCATTTCCTGTTTTCAGGTTTCGGATCACTGGCACGAGACTAGTGCCGCCCGTTGTTAGGGAGACTTATTGCATTTCGCGCAAGCGCAGAACGTACAGGCTGCTGTGTAGTCGGCAGTAGTTGAGGCGGTGTGTTGCACTGCTTCCTCTCTCCCGACTCTGTCTGACGAGAGGCGACGTAGTCATCGGACAAAGGCCGTCGGCCATCAGCTCGCGTCGGGGCATTTAGATGAAAATGCTTTCACTCTACACCTAACCTAGCCTGGACTTGTGATTTTTCTACAACACATACATAGAGGATGAAGATGAGTTGTTTCTTACCACAAAGGAATGTAGCACAGCACCCTTAAAAGCATCCAAGATGCGAAGAGCCCCGCCATTAGTAGAAAGAAGAATTAGTTTTCCGTCGTTGCTGAACTTTAGCCCTGTCCACTCGCATGTCCGATCATACTGAAGCTTGAAGGTTGCAAAGGGACCCTGTGAGAGACAAGAATGACGATGACTCATTGGAACTATAAACATAAATGCCCTTTGTCACATTCAGACACACAAAAAAAAAACTTGCCTTATCAAATGACCGCAGGTCATAAAGTTTAACCATCTCTGAATTTATTCCAGCAGCAAAAATGAGACCCTCTGGATCAAATGAGCAGACTGGCTTCCCCTGTAGGTGCATCAGACCCTGAAAGTGACAGAAGACAAGACACGGTCAGTATCAATTATATCCCTATTTAACAACTTCATATTACACATTAGTGCCACCTCAGTGGATGTTCATCATGCTCACCTGGCAGTTTGGCGACCGGAGATCCCAGAGGCGAATTGTTTTGTCTAATGAGCCAGAAATAAATGTGTCGTCCACAGGAGACATGGATAATGATGTCACTCTGATTGCATGAAAAAAAAGAAAAGAAAGAAAACAAGGCAAAAAATGAGAATACAACGACTTCTTAATACAGATACATGTAGGCATGTAGATAACAATGAAAGACAAGCCAGCATAAGTTTAGTTCTCACCTTTTGTTATGCCCAGGAAAGTAGCGGATGTATTTGTTGTCATGAAGGGAAAGGTACCGGATAGTATCTTAGGGGAATGAAGCAACACCGTAAAAGTGAGGTAGAGCACCACGTCACACATCAAGTAGAACCAAGTTGCCAATTAAAACATTCAGTTGATTTTGGGCAGGTCTGATGAAGTGACTCAACCGTGGGCAAGGCAGTCACTTGTACAGTTAGCTCCTGTATGGGGCAGAATCACAGACCCTCAAACTGTACAAACAACTACCTCAGACCAAAGTGAGCAGTGTGCCCCCGAGCATCCAGCAGCTTTCCACAGGAGAAATGGCATCCTTAACACATTAGTGTCTCCACAGTCCAAACAAAAACTAGGGGTGCACCGATTATTCGGTAACCGAATATATTCGGCCGAATATTGCAAAAAAAGCAACATTCGGCCTTCGGTGGAATGAGCGCAAAGCAAGGCCGAATATTAAAAAAAAAAAAAAAAGTCTGATAAATACGCGATCGCGCGACAATGGAAACGGCAGCTTAAACCCCATGGAGCTTTATTAGTAGGTGACTCCTACTGCTGGAAAAACAACAGCAACAAGAGCAGAGCACAGCGACCGCGCGCACCGTTGCACGTCGCTCCAAGAGCCCGGTGCCGGTGCGTCCTGTCTGCGGTGGAGACACAGCCACTGAGAGGACTGAGTGAGGGGACCGTTCCTGTAGGAACGCGCCTTTTAATTAATCATTTAAAAACCAAACAACAACATGCTGAGTAGGCTACGAAAGGGAGAGACGGCTGCAGCAGTTAAAACGAAAGTTCCTCGTCCCAGCATGTCGCCAACTCCGTCCGTGGCCGACGTCTTTTAAAACAGAGTTTCCCAACCTTGGGGTCGGGACCCCACGTGGGGTCGCCTGAAATTCAAATGAGGTCGCCTGAAATGTCTAGCAGCCTAATTGATGAATTTAAAAAAATCTGACCAAGAAAGGTTAGGAACCATTGTTTTAAAAGACACTTGGGTTTTTTTGATGAGCAACGGCAACTGGAATATTCAAAAACTGTCAGAATAGTCAATAAACATTTACTTTCTTTGAAAATTAAGTTAAAAAAAACATTTTATTTAAAAACTTTATAACCACTTTCAGTATTCGGTATTATTCGGTTATTCGGCCAAGCGTTTTGATTTTATTCGGTATTCGGCTTCGGCCAAAAAAATGCCATTCGGTGCACCCCTAACAAAAACAAATCAAAATACATGCAGAATGATTAGCAAGAATGCCTAACATTAGAAAATGTCATCATTCTAACATTACAATGAAATTATTCATCCGTCCGAGTGAACACCTCTCTTCTAACTGAGTGGAACTATTTTGCTATTCTCAAGTGTCTTTACTGACCTATTATTCATCACACAAAACATCACCATTACAGGTAGAACCACTGATTGGTTAATACTCATGTTTATCATTTCTCATGTAAATTAACTCTCACTTTGGGCACACACAGAAATCTATTCCATGTTTTAACAAAAACAAACAAAAAAACATCATATAACAAAAATACCATGGTAAAGTAATAATGTGTTAACATACCATCGATTTTGTTGGAACTGTAGACCACAGTGTTTGCAGCATGTGTGTACCTGATCAGATCCACTCCATACTTTTTACTGTAGAGAGTCCTCTTTGGTCTGCCATAAATCAGAGTAATAGGAGAGCAAATAAGCATTTAAAATGGTAACAATAACAATTACAATACATTCTAAAAAATTATCTAATGGATTTATTATAATTACTTATTACAGCCTAAATGCAAATGTTTAACATCTACATGTACCAAGAACTGATCTAGCCCGTTCAAATGCATTTGAGATTATATTATGTTATTTAAATACTATTTTCCATAACCATTGGATAATTGTTAAATCAAAAATGTAAATGCCTGCCAATCACATGCATCCACTTCTTATTTCAGAAACTAATCACAACTAATAACCTCTGGATTACCATTTCACCACATTATTTTTGGATATATTTGCTCACATGTCGACTATTATATTTTTCACAGAAGATGAGCAAACAATCACATTGTGTATACATGTATTAAGACCTTAACTAGCACATGACTAAATCGATTAACAATTTCGATCGATTAATCGCCTAAACAAGGCAGGTCAATTCAGTAACATTTGTTATTATAGTCTTTTTTTTAAATCCAACATGATCTATCCAGACATTTTATGTATTTCCATTTTAATAACACGTTACTGACGCTGTTATTAACCAACTCATGCGTGCATAATTGTATACATTTTAAACCATTAGAAATTTTCAGTGATCGACCTCTAATATTAACCAAACAGCAAGTTGTCCATTTGCACGTAAGCTTAAACACTATAAACTGAATGGTTTACTGCTGCACAGGTTTTCAAGCTGCATTCATAAACGGAAATTTCACATTTCATACAACCGCTGCAGAGTATCTTCGCAGAGTAGCTAGCAGGCCTCGTTAGCATGGTTAGCACAGCAGGTAACTAACGTCAAAAACAACACAGTAAAATAGGCAGAAACCGCTCTTACTTTCCCTCCTGGCAGTCGTACAACACCAAAGAGTCGTCATCGCTGCTGGAAATAATAGTTTCTCCGTTTGAACTGAAGTCGAAGCAGTTAATTTTGTCTGAGTTTTCTCGGAACACCTTAGCAACCCTGAAGCTCCGCAGCACATTGTCCGTCAGCTTCATGATGGCCTGTCTGTCTCTGAGGGGAAGCAGGCCCTCGTTTTTACACTGGAAACCGACCTACAGACGCCCCTAATGGTGTTTCGTATAGATATATGAACGGTAGCGGTGCCAAAAGTTATTTTAGAACAAGTGTAATTCAAAATCTACGACGAAAGCCCGCCTGTGATACTTCTGATTCACGGGAGGGAAAAGCACCGCCTTCGACACGTCGGTGACGCGCATATTCATCACCTGACACGCGCATTTGAAGGAAATCACGCGACACGCTAGTTATCGCGATACTTGCTCGAAACTGACAAACAAAATGATAGCCAAAGCGTTAACAACTTAAAGACTGTTTATCATGACAGAAACAGCTTTTGGATAAAAAAATTTTTTTTTTATTTTTTTTATTTTTTTATTTCACCGTCGTTCCGACTCAAGTGGGCTGGACCACAGTAGCCTAACTGTTTGTGAACGCCACTTCGGTCCAGCACTTTCTGACACATTGAGCAGCTCGTGTTGTTCAGACTGCTCTGCCTTCTGTCAGCTTCCAGGTTTTACTCCAGGCAGGAAAATGTCAGGGGGAGAGGCGCAGAGGAAAGTGACAACAGGAGGAGGGTCCTCGCTGAAAGAGAGGTCTGAGGTAGGAGCCAAGTTTTCCTGTTGTCAGCAGGCTCTGTGTTTATGTTGAGTGTGGAGGGAGAGGGGGTCAACATTTACTTGGAAATCGACGGTGACCGTGGTAACGTACAACTTTAGGCTGAGAGGTCATGTTTGTGTCAGCTTAAAATAGAAATGTCATCAGTTCAAGGATAAAGTTTAGCCATGGTCTTGACCTGAAAATTATCTAAAAGAGAAATCAGTTGAGTAATAATAGATAAAGTAAACTAAAGTCTGTCTTTTTAATTCATGAAGTACCTGATAAATCTGAATATTTATTACAATGTTTTTCACAACAATGCTTACTGACTTGAAGCATAGTGCACTTTGACTTCAGACAACCAACCAAAGGCACCAAATAAGGTGTATAACATCCTTGATATTTTCCAACCCCAGTGGCCAGTGTGCTGTAGTGCTGAGAAAAGAGCTGCTCCAGTGTTCACATGAATTCAGTTGAAACCAGATTGAGGTCAGTTTACTGAAACCTACTCAGTAGGTTTTGGGCCCTTTGAACTATGCCACAGCATGAAAGCGTCCAAAGTCTGTTTGATAGGATGCACATGAACCTCATCTGTGTTCTCTCCTATACCAGCACTGCAGGTTCTGGTGTCACTGAGTCTGTTTTGTTGTCAACTGGTCAAAAAAAGAAAGAAAAAAAAGTAGGCTACAACTAAAGAAACGGTGCACAGCTGTGTGGCCTGTGCTTTGATGTGTCCTATGATCCATTCAAGTCAATCATTACACACAGGGTACACACTAGAAAGTGTGTGGTCAGATTTTTGCTCCACTGACTGCTGAGCTGGAGCACACATAACAGGCTTCCACTGGAATCCACAGGCTGTAGATCCCATTTCCAACTTTCACAGGTAGGCAGCTGCATGAGTTTTCAGAAAGCACAGCTTTAACTAACCTTTGGTTGATATGAACACAAAACCACTGGTAAAGATGTGTTGATCCTTTAGAAATCATAGGCTAATGCATGACAACATAGTATACTATTAATATTATTAATTATTACTCATGTAATCCTTAAGTCTTCAGATTTCACATTGGGTCAGATTTTACCTGAGCTATAACTCTGATGATGAAACAGTTCATTATGTTGTTATATGATCTAACTATTAAATAGATTACTACTTGTAGTCAAAGAAAATTGTTTCGGACTCTCATGCTGTTAAAGGTTTAACTTCATTTAATGAGTTGCTAGCATATGAATCTTCAGACTGCTTAGTTTTCAGTGCAGCTTGCTAGTAGGTGAATTTGTAGTACTACCATGCTTAATTCAATTTTTCAGCAGTACTCACCACACCATGCTGGACTATATGGTGACTTCTTACACTCAACTAACACCATAAATGCCACTACATTTATTATTATTATATTATTTATTCATTTTATATCATATCATTGTTATGTAAGTTGCTGGAAGATCCTCCTAGGGATTAATACAATATTTTCTATTGTTCTTAGCAGATAATTAGTGCTTATAATGATTAATAATTGAACATACCAGCATTGACTTGATAAGTGAAAGTGATCTTGAACCAACCAAATTCATTTGTGAGGAACTGTAACTGTAGTAAGTGTAGAACATGACCTTGCTCTTGTCCTTACAAGTCATATTGACTGTGGTCTCTTTAGAATAAGTGCTGACTGTACTTTTTTATTTATTTTTTTATTCCTCAGGCAGTTTCTGCACAGACCCAGTGAACTGTCCATGGCTCGTGTTCTTTCATTGTTCCGGCCTCAGCCTTTACTGGCCCTTGTTGGCAGGAGGAAACCTACGTTGTGCAGAATGTCAATGGACTCACGGGCACGCCAGGTGTTTGCAGCAGCAGTGGAGGCCGTGCAGCCCAACACTGTGGTCCGGCAGAGTATAGAGCGCAAGGAGGACTCAATCATTATCAATGGTCAGAAATTCTCACTCAAACACAACCTGCACTTGGTCGGCTTTGGAAAAGCTGTACTGGGTATGGCTGCTGAGGCGGAGAGGATAGTTGGGGATCACTTAGTAAAAGGAATCATAAGTGTGCCACATGGGATTCAGCAGACATTACAGCAGCATGGCAAAGGGTAAGCTAAAATCTTAACCTCATATAATATAATAATATTACACAGAAAACAAGGTTAACAAACAAAATAAAGTTTCTTGCTTTTATCACAGCCATTTATTGTTGAAAGAAGACAGTCGCATCAAAGTGATGGAGGGAGCCAAACACAACTTGCCTGACTCTGATGCCCAGAAGGCAGCTGAAGAAATCAAGCAGTTAGCCAGTGAGCTGACAGAGAAAGACCTGCTACTTGTACTGATTTCAGGTGAACACTTCTCTTAATTGAGATTCTAAACAAAATTATACCTTAAAATGTGAATTTAATATAACGTGATTCAACTCTTTCCAGGTGGAGGCTCTGCACTATTACCCTCACCCGTCCCGCCAATCTCATTGCAAGAGAAACTGGACGTTACCCGCAAACTTGCAGCTGCAGGTGCCACTATTCAAGAGCTGAACACTGTGCGTCGTGCCCTGTCTTTCTTAAAGGGTGGAGGGCTTGCACATTATGCTCATCCTGCACAGGTAATGTACTTTGGTTTTTCTTTTTTTTAAAGTATATGTTTGGGGCTTTTTGCCTTAATTGACAGGTTAGTTGAGAGAGACAGGAAATGGGGAGGCAGAGAGAGGGGGAATGACATGCAGCAAAGGGCCACCTGATGCAGGATTCGAACCAGGGCCAGCTGCAGAGAGGACTGTAGTCTCTCCACATGGGGCGCCTGCTTTATCCACTGAGCTTGAAAACTTTTGTTTTTCAAACAATATTTTTTATCCCTATAGTCTTAGGTGTAGGTTCATTACCTTTAACTGTCGGTGCAAGCTGTTTTTAGAACGGCGGAGCAGAGCCGTGAGCTGCTCAGAGCTACGCTACAGAGGCTCATGGGATTTCTTGGTTTCCCTCATCAAACTCATCAAATACACAATCCAACAACTCCACAACGCTCTGGTGGACAAGTTGTGACCTGCACATTCAACACGCTATGAGATAATAACGGAACGCTACAAGACAGAGTTGTTTTTGAGGCAAATGCAGAGACTGCTTGCCGAAAAACTGCCCCAGACAGGAACGCGCATCAGGGGTTTTGCATGAATTTACCTTGAAAACAACTCTGTCTCTAACGTTCCGTTATTATCTCATAGCGTGGTGAATGTGCAGGTCACAACTTGTCCATGAAAGAGTTTTGGAGTCGTTGGATTGTGTATTTGATGAGTTTGATGAGGGAAACCAAGAAATCCCATTAGCCTCCATAGCGTAGCTCTGAGCAGCTCTGCTCCGCCGCTCTAAAAACAGCTTGCACGGACAATTAAAGGTAACAAACCTATTCCCAAGACTATAGGAATTATAGCAATATGTACATTTTCCAAAATGTTGAAATATCCCTTTAACTTGAATATTACATTTCTGACTACTTCACAGGTGGTTGCTCTGATACTGTCCGATGTAATCGGAGATCCCCTGGACTTGATAGCCAGCGGCCCCACGGTCCGAAGTGAGGTGTGGCCTGAGGAGGTTTTGTCAGTCCTTGAGCAGTACAAGCTGTTGAACTCTTTACCAGCTTCAGTAAAGGACGTCCTCGGGAGACCAAGTGCCAGGTGGAAAGAGAATAAGGACGAGACAGATAAGGCAGACAACGTTTTAAATGTTGTTATTGGCTCCAACACCATTGCCCTGAAGTGCGCAGGCCTCCGTGCCCGAGAGCAAGGTTTCCGCCCAGTTGTTCTGTCACCAGGAGTGTGTGGCGATGTGCGGTTGGTCTCCAAACTGTACGGCCTCCTGGCCCGCTTTGCGTGCTCTCATGAGGAACCTCCTCCTGAGATCGCTGCTGAGCTGCTGAGGCTCGGGCCTGATGTGGGTGTGGAGAGCTGGGACCTGTGTCGCACCATGCAGGTCTTAGAAGAAGGACGCACAGAAGGATGGGGCGCCACGTGTCTGTTGGCTGGAGGCGAGCCCACTGTGGAGTTGACAGGAAAAGGCCGTGGCGGTCGAAACCAGGAGCTGGCTTTGCGAGTCGGGCTGGAGCTGAAAGGCATGCAGCTCCCGCCTAATGGTCCCGTCTTCCTGAGCGGTGGAACTGATGGTCAGGACGGGCCGACTGAGGCAGCAGGGGCCGTTACGGATGGAGGTTTGTATGGAGAAGCTCAAGCACAGGGGCTGGACATCAACAACTACCTGATCAATAATGATTCTTACACATTTTTTTCTAATCTTTCTGCTGGGCAACGTTTACTTGTGCCTGGCTTAACCTGCACCAATGTGATGGATGTGCATATGTTACTTATTCCACCAATCCCCATTAATGTAAGATAATTCCAAATCTAGATCAGCATTAATTGAAGTACTCTGTTTGCATTGTAGTACAATGTTTTTCAGCTCAATGTCTTTGGCCTGTGTAAACTCTGTGTAGACCTGCATTACAACAGAATTAAAGTTCTTGGTATCAAATTCTAATCTAACTCTAAGACTGGGGTGCAAATATTTTAAAATGTTCCCATTTTTGTTAGCAGCACTTATGGTTTTTCATCAGGAAAAAAAAAAACTGCTTACTGCAAATGTTTTTTTTTTAATCACAGCAAAATATGTTTTACATCACAGCTCTGGAAATGAGAGGCATCAACAATAATCAGTATTTTCAAGTACATCACACAAATGTAACAAGAATGTAATATCAATCAAGCTGTCATTTTCAAGCTTTGATGCTGGTCTTTGTACTAGGTACATCAAGATACCTAAAATAGGCTTTTTGTTTTGTTGCAATAGTTTATTTGATAAGGACTATGTACACCATTAAAGATTTCTGTGAAAACACAACGTATTATATTGTCTTGTACTACAGAGTCTTTGCTCCTGGTATAGCAATAACATTAGTTATAATAGCTGGCGGTAAATTGGCCCATAGGAAGGATATACCCTGTTGAACACCTCTGAACTGTTCATGTTTTATTACTTTGGGTTAAATCACAGTGAGTGCAGTGCACCTATGCTTCTTAACACAGATTGACACAAAGAATAAAACAAAAGTGTCAAAGTGAAACAACCTTATACCTCATGCAGACAATTAATTAAATAATATAAAACTGTGTTCAACCCTCTTCAAGCAAAGAGGCTCCTTTGCAATAGTCTCAAGTGTAGTATTCACAAAGGAAAGGTCTGTATCAACTAACTGGACATTGAATTTTTTCCTGTTCTTCTTGACATAACGGCTCGAGCACTTCTTTTTAAATCCTGCTGCTAATCCTGGAATTTTGGTGTGGACAACAACTTGGCCACTCGGAGACATTAATATTGTTTTGTTAAGCCAATCCTGTGTCGCTTTGGCCTCATTTCTAGGTCACTGTCTGGCTGAAGAATAAACCTTCTCCCAAGTCACAGTTTTCTTGCAGACTGCAGCAGGTCCTCAGTATATCTCTGCATTCATTGATTCTCTACACTGCCAGAAGCCATGGTTCCTTGTGAGTGAAGCACCATACAACACCTCTACCATCTTCACTGTAATCTAAAATGAATGAAACATGAAAGGGTCAAGGGTGAATATCTGACACAGGTTTTCTAGTAAGTGCACACAATGCTCCTTAGGAGAAACAACTGATTAAACTGACCAAAAAAAAATCATAAAATCATTGAAGATGTAAAACATCAATTTTCAAATAGACCATGTGGATTATTTACCAAATAGCTGTCATATAGAGATGATCCTACCAACTATAAGAACCATGCACAGTAATTTCACAGACTATTATCATACACTTGCTCTTGCAGTCAAGTCTTATCATTAAAACCCTGTAGATGTCATTCTGTGGTTTATGACTTTAATAAAATCTACTTTTAAAAAGTATGTTTTTCCTGTTATAAATCATTCAAATACAATTGTCTTATTTTTCTTGTGGTCTCAGAATGGAAATTTCCACGCCTCATCCTCAACTCTCACACAACCCCATCAGTATTTTTCACATTTATACTGAAGCCTCTTAAAAAAAAAAGTTTTCTGAAAAAAATGTTGACCAAACAGATCAAGGATGTGTGCAGAATTAAAGCCACGTTCAATGACCAAAGCTGACAAATCAAAATAAACGTCTTACGGCACTATAGGGTCATTATAGTCGTAGATATCAGTGAGACACTGTTGGTATTCACGTGAAGTTTCTCCAGGCAGTCACCAGAGTCCATCCATCTTCAGTGCATTGAAGGTGATGCTTCTTAGACAACTTGGACGCACACAGTTGTCTCTGGGAGATCTGTCCAGGTGTCATTTGGATGAAAATCCAAAGTCAGAGCCTGCTGTCCTGTTAATCTCTATGAGTCTTTAGAGTATCCCCTGCTTGGCTTTCCCTGCAAAAATAACAATGTTATTCTGACAAATCACCAACCAAAAATACAATGAGAGTGAAGTTAGCTAAAACACACTTGTACCCTATCACCATCAATGATACAATCATGATGAATGCAGCTGTTTCAGTTTAGATAACATCAATACATTTTCTCCATCCAACTTGGTAACAACTTATAAGTTAGTATGTTACAAGGGCCCATACTTGACCCAAAAATCCACGTGAAAGCGAGAACCATACACAAAACAAAACACAATGTTTATGTTCAAATAAACAAAACTTAGCGAAATCAATAAAAATCGACTCATACATAATCAGTTGCTGCCGAGCGCACCGGAAGTTAGCCGCTAGATAGCCGTAACAGCACGTTAGCTAACATTATATTTAGCTTTTCAATCACCGGTCACAGATTAAAACAGACAGTTAACATACCGTCAGAGTCAGACCAACATCGGCACCGTGACAGAAGGTGTAAAACCGATACTCAGACATAATAATAATCATAACATTGATGGGGCTGGTGTGGAAAATGTGTTGACTGGTTGGGATCAGGTTGGGATCTGAGCCTTATAAAAGTAAAAATGGTTTCTTGAGACTTCTTTCGCCTGCAGACTGTCATATTACAGGTGTGGCGGCTGGGCCCTGTTGTGTGTTTATCAGAAAAGAACGTTCAACGTTCTCCCGTTTCCCTGCATGCAACGGGCGGCCATTTTGCGGCTATGCTAAGGAGGATTGAAATGCACAGGTCGAAAAACGAGAGATTTTACCACGCCTACCCTATTTTATTATATGCCCTCTATCTCATTGTTAAAATAGTAAGTATTTTTTTCAAGTAGCACCGCTACAGAGACGGCCAGTGCGCCCGCAGCATTTAAATACCAGTCGTCGAACTTTGTATTTTCGGTGGGAGGAAGGTGACCTACAGAGGCCGAGCGCAAAGTGTTCATCGCAATTACCATTACCATCTCCATCCACACACAACCAAGCCTGTTACTCAAGCTTTCCTTGTCTGCTTCTCCTCTCTGTGCTGTCCACTCAGCAACATATGAACATACTCTCCTACATGTCACATACACCCATATCCCTGATATTTCCCATTGTTGGTATTGTGGATGTTCATGATGCGTAAGGTGGGAGCATGGCTCTAGTACCTCGTGTGGCAACTCCCCTCCCATTTTTTTTCTATTAAAGTGCATCTATTGTTTTATTATATTATTTATTTTCCTAGGGATTCATAAAGAATTTTCTATTATATTTATCACTTTTTATCCTCTCCATAGTACCAGGGGCCTCATTTATCATTGTGATAATGATAAATTACCCCCCCCCCCCCAAATTTGGGATCTATCAAGCCAAAACCTGACGGGAAAAGTGCGGACATTTACACCAATTTTGACCCCCCACCACCACCGTTGACGCTCTATAAGCCCTATAATGTTATGTATTAGTTTATTGATAAACAAAACGGGTTGAGACACTTTAAGAGGGTTAATATGGTAATTTCCCACTGGGGCGACACGGCTCGACAAGTATGGACCAGAAGACACCTACCATCCACTCAGGTGAGGTGCTGTGTCAGGTGTGCCTCCGTTCTGTCCTGTCCCTGGACATCAAGACAAACAGCACAGATAGCACATTAAGCTAACGTGGCTAGCACGTAATTAAACAAGCGTCAGGATTTAATAAAAATGAAACTCACCCTGTCGGTAATACATATCATTCACCGTGTTCCCGTAGACTTTCCATGCAAAGTGAATAGCGATAAGACTAAATATTAACCAGCTCAGTAAGATCTTGAATATGGAGACTCTCATGTCGTTGGCGAACCAGTCGTCCACAAACTCAGAGAGAAACGACAGGCAGCTGTCTGCGATGCGAGACAAAAACTCAAAGTCCCACGGTTCCTCCATAATGTCCGGTTACCCAGCTAATGTCAAATCAACTGGGGTTCATTTACTGTACGCTTGGCAATTTAAAAAAACATCGTTTTGACTATGTAGCATAAGATATCCTGGTCGCCATCTCTACCGTTGTTTATGGGTGGAGGGGATTGGTGGGCAGCTTCTTCTTCTTCCAGGCAGGCTGGGAGCGGTTTGGTGCACTGCTGCCTCCTACTGGCGGAACGACGGTACTCCATTAATGCGCATCCCAATTCTGACAGATGGAAATGTGGCTGTCAGACACGAATTCCCATGAGTTCAGTTTAAGCCTGTCTATCTATGACAACTAATCCCTGTGACATTCAGCCTGTTTTCCAAATACAACGAAATAAAGGCCCGCATTGACCCCCAGCGGTTTCCGTGGCGCGAGCATAGACTGTAAAGGGCGCGAGCCGAGCACAGCTTTGCAAACCGTCTTTGGCTTTGCGAGGGCGCGCTTTTTGGTGGCTCACCGTTTGGATGGGGACGGGGAGAGGGGGGGCGGGATCTGAGCCTTTATGTTATCGACATGTCTTCCCTGATAAGACAAGTGGTAAACCGTGTTTCATATAGTTATTAGTTCGACAGCCTCACAAACATGTGTCCTTGTGATGGCTTTCAATAAAAACTCAGTACCGCTGTGTCGCCTGTGTTTTGTGTTCAGCTTACCCAGCTAAATATGACGCTACAGCATCGCCACTGTCCCTGTGCGCATCACTGGAACGAACAGTCAGGGGGCGGGACTAGAACGAGCCACCCAGCAACCTGATTGGCCAGCTGAGCTTGTCATGAGAGATTCCGGATGTCTGCCGTGGTAAGAGGAAAATTAGTTTTCTGCCCCTCATTCTTGACAGCCTGGTTGCTACCGGGCGCCGGGGGGAAGTTAATGTAGCAAATTTGACATTTATCCCAACGTTTTGACGGCACAGAAATCGTAAGTTTAACAAAGTGTCTTTGTCGGTCTAATTTTAGTTGACCACGGTTTCTTGCATTGCTCACTGTTAAGACAAGGCCATGAAATTGATCTGTGTGACGCTTTGCTAGCAGGCAGTGTTAGCCGTGTAACTACAGCCAACATTTACCGAGCTGCATCGGAATTCACAGTCAAACATCTGCGGTGATGCATAACTAAGCCTTTTCGACAGCGTCGATATCAACAGAGACGCTATCATTAGCTTCGTAAGCAACTTAAGCTTGTATTACACGTCTGTACTCCCAGTTACTTTAGTCCAAGCAACTGTCGCTTATCTGGAGTGTAGCATTAGCCAGGCTGCTGGGAGTTGTAACCAGCCTTAAATTCCTCAGTCTGTTCAGTTGTAATTCTCCTATGTAACCAGTTCTCCTCTGTCATCATGTGACCATGTCACTGGCCCATTATGAGTGCTCCTATTCATAACAATCTTGAGATGCATGCTCTCCCAAGGATCCGCTTCTGAATTACATAGACTGTTGTACGTGGAGCTGTTTGTTGTTGATAATAGTCTGTTCTTATTCACTCCCTAGCGACTGGGATGGTATCATGGAGAGAGACAATCATCCAGAAGGAGAGGCACAGGGTGTGAAGATTTGTGATCCACCGTCAGACAGCAATCCTCCTGGTGAATGAATTATATGATCTTTTACTACAGTTGTCCTGATTTGAGCACCTACAACTTCGTTTTCCCCCACTCATCTCATGATTGAATTTTGTTTTCATCTCAGCCGACACCTTGGCAACTTCTCTCTCCCTCTTGGGCAATCACATGTTTCCTGATCCGGTGGAGAGAAGCGACAGCGCCGTTGTTGTGAAAGAGGAGCCTGCTGATTTGCACCTGTCAGATGTTACCACACAGGAGCAAAGTCTGGATGCAGAGCCCGTCTCTAACCAGGTAGAAAAGCTAGAGACTGAGGTGGTGGCGGAGAGCTCAGAGCGGCAGCACAATGAACCCGCAGAGACGGCTGACAGAGGGACAGAGGACGCCGCAGCAGACAATGACCAGGGCGATTCTGGAGAGTTCGTTGTCACGATGCTTGCCAAGGCCAAGCTGGAAGAACAAGGCATAGGCGTGAAGGGAAGGTCGTCTCCTTTGCTGGAGGCCGGCACCCAGGAGTCTCCCGCGTTTGTGTCTCATCGTGATGAGGACGTGACGGCCGAGAGCTGGCGGCAGCACAGGAAGCATGTTTTCGTGCTGAGTGAAGCGGGCAAGCCCATCTACTCCAGATACGGCAGCGAAGAGGCTCTCTCATCCACAATGGGCGTCATGATGGCGTTGGTGTCCTTTGTCCAGAGCAGCGACAACATGATCCGCTCAGTCTATTCAGGTGAGAGCATAAGTGTGATGAATGTGTGCAAAAAAACTTGTATTTTTAGTCCACATCCATCAGTGCTTTCACTTTCATCATCTCTATTGCACTGATGTCTTTTCTCCTTCCTCCCACCAGAGGGGCACACCGTGGTGTTCTTACAGAAGGGGCCTCTGGTGCTGGTGTGCGTGTCCAACAGTCATCAGTCGGAGCAGCAGCTGCGCGGAGAGCTCCTCTACGTGTACTATCAGATCATCAGCATGCTCACGCAGGCCAGCATATCTCGCATCTTCGAACACAAGAAGAACTACGACCTGAGGAGGCTGCTCGCCGGCTCCGAGAAGATCCTGGACGGCCTCCTCAACCTGGTGGACTCGGACCCCAGCTTCCTCCTGGCGGCGATACACTGCCTGCCCCTCGCCTCCTCTCTCAGGGACTCCCTCAGCCAGATCCTGCAGAAAGCTATAACGCCCAATCTGGTTTTCTCCATCCTCGTCGCCAAGAACCAGCTGCTCACCATCGTCCAAGAGAAGACCGTCATCGAGGACGCCAGGCTGGAGCCCGCCGACGTCCACCTCCTGCTCAACCTCATCGGAGCCTCCTCTGCCTTTCAGGCCGGAGAAATCTGGACTCCCATCTGCCTCCCTCTCTTTAACCCTGACTGTTACTTTTATGCATATATTTCCTACCTGGACCCTCCAGAATGCACTGTTTGCCTGCTGCTGCTCTCCACAGACAAGGAAGCTTTCTACGCCGTGGCCGAGTGCAAGAGGAAGATCGAGGAGGCCATGGCGGCTCAGAACTCCCTCAGCCTCATTGCCAAAGCGCAGTCGTACAGTGTGAGCCAGGTGGGCGTCTCAGACCTCAGACACTTCATGTACAAGCCCTTTGATGTTCCAGACAGCTACCGCCAGCTCACTCAGTTCACCAGGTGTGTGTGTTTGTGTATCTATCTTTGTCTATGCAACTAGAGAGGGGATTTCTGAGCCATTATTTGTGTATTGTGTTGTAAAAAATGAACAAAACATTGAAAAAAAAGGCATTTATTTTCTGCTTTAGTGCCATATTTTGAATAATGCTCAATGTTAGCCAGCTAAATATACAGCGAGTATAAGAGAGACATCCCATCAAATAAAATGGCTCAGAGTGGTTGGTGTTTATGGATTACAGCATCCTGTTTTATATTGAGCAGCTCAGAATAAAAGGGATTTCTGCCACAGGGCTTCCACTTACAGGGGCACGAGTGTAAGAATTTCATATAGTTTTCCACTAATCCCATCATGTCACTTCACTTATCTCTGTAGGAGCTGAACTGAAAGATTTTAGGCGTCTTATTACAGTCAGCAGCCAGTAGAAACCTAGAAAATTAAAGTGAAATTATTATTATAAATAGCGGTAATCATAGCACTACACTTCAAATACTAATTATAAATTACGTACTGTTCAGAATAAGGTAATAAAGAGCAAAATGTCTCCCTGAAGCTTTGTTTTGGCATTTTGCCCCAACAGATAAAAAAACAAAACAATTTCCAAATAATAGTTTCAGCGATTTTATGAAATTCATCTTTACCTCAGATGTCTTTGTCGTTGCGTCAGTGTATTTTTCTCTAGCACAGAACCTTCTATGACTTTTCCCTGTCTTTAACCTTCATGCTGTGCTTTGTTGCCGCGCGCAGCCCAGAGATGGAGGCACCGTACAGCAGCGAGGAGGAGAAGATGAGACTGCTCGACCTTTATCGTTATATGCACAGCCGCATCCACAGCACCTCACGGCCCCTCAAGCTCATCTACCACGTCGCTGAGAGAGAAACTCTGCTGGCCTGGGTACGTAGCTGTGTCTATCAGGACTGCACAGTTTACAGGACACACTAGGGGAAACCAGTTACTCAGAGGAATCCGGTTATGTAGGGCACAAATTTGTCTCAATGTGTGTGCATGGATACCTCTGCTATACCAGGCTTATTATATTTTTAAAGTAAAGGTATGTTTTCAGTCATGTGTGTCAGCAGGAACACTCAAAAAGTTGTGAACCGATTTGTACTGAACTTGATGAAGAATCCCTAAAACTTTATGCCATAGAATCATTTAGTGTGAATTTGATTTTTCTGCTCATTAGTCTGGTTTGTTTTTTTGATTTCAAAAATGGCTTTTCAATTTCCCATAGCCCAAGTAGATGTTTTTAAATGTTCTATCCAACAGTCAGCAATGCCACAAATGTTGGGTTTCCTATTATTTGACAACAAAAACAGTCAAATAATGTCATTTGAGAAACTGGAACCACTATAATTTAGATTTTAATCGTTTTTTTTTATAATTGAAATATAATTTGATCAATATCT
The DNA here is from genome assembly GCF_905171665.1 of Trachurus trachurus. Taxonomy (NCBI): domain Eukaryota; kingdom Metazoa; phylum Chordata; class Actinopteri; order Carangiformes; family Carangidae; genus Trachurus; species Trachurus trachurus. The sequence continues at coordinate 30,128,060 of NC_139896.1, forward strand.
GACAGCAGACCTATCAATTGTTTGACTAATAGTGGCAGCTATTAGTGTTCTTCAGCAGAATTTACCTAAACAAATCAGGCTTCATCTCCCCTGATTTTGCGCACCGGATTTCTCATTTACATGACGCTTAAGGCAGCAGGTCGTGGGATGACAGACTGTAACCTAATTACTTCTGTGCATGTGCAAACGCACTGAGCCGCGAATTGTTGCAGCACTCTTTGTCGGAATTGATTCGGTGTCCTCGCCCTAATTGTCCCTTTTCCTCCCCACTCTAGGTCACAAGTAAGTTTGAGCTGTACACCTGCTTCAGTCCTCTGGTGACAAAGGCCTGCGCTATTACAGCTATCACTAAGCTTCTAAGGTGGATTAAAAAGGAGGAGGACCGTCTCTTCATCAGATATCCCCCAAAGTATTCAACCACCCCAAACCCCAGCAAGAGCTCTCGAAAATCTGACCAGCAAGACTCCACAGATAACGGCTTCCTGTCTCTCCTATAGGACTCTTCTCTTTAGCGGCGGCTCTGCCTCATTCAACAATAGTTTGTACACTGGTTCCAAGATATTTTTGAACCCTGTTTTGACACCTGTTGGACTTGACAGACTTTGACCACTGGAATCAAACACTACATTTTACACTATTTAAGAAGGAACGATCTCTTTGAAGCTAGTATTATTCCCTAACCTTAACAAGAAAGCATGTCATTGCATCACTGCTTTCGATCAGAAACAGTCAGGGCAAAACAGGATTAGTACGTTTTAAATTGAACTGTGGTAGAATGTAATTGCGATGATATTTAAATGTTTTTATATTGTTTTATTACTGTATCAAGAGAGAATTTTTTTTCTTTCTTGTGTAAGTTAAGACACGGAGAGAGAAAAAAAGAACTTAAGCTACCTTTCTCAGACTAGTTATAGCATAGGCTTTTTTTTTTCATGATTACACAAAAACATCCCAATATTACAAAACTGGATATGCAAGAATCAAAAGTGTGTTGTGTTTTTGGGGCTCTGCTTAAGACGGAATAACAACTGGAACTGCCAGGACAGTGATGAGCCCCCCATGTGTTATAATGGAGCACGAAACGGACACATATATATGAAGTGGTTGCACATCCCTGTGGCAGAACCTGAAAACATAGTGTTGTTTTATATCCCACTAATGTTTCCACCACCAGGTTTCATTCATGTTACATTTTGGGCAGGAAAACAAGTAGGAAATCTCAGTCTGTTACCCATCACCTTGAATAATCATGGTTTCCCATGTTCGTGTTTTCATTGAGAGAAGTCAAATCCTGTCAGTCTGGAAATCATCTGCTAAGCTAAGAAGATTCCTCAGAGCTCACACAAGATTTCTCTGCAGATACTTGTGTGATCATGAGCTGACACCTGGCGTAGTGAGTTCAGGTACCTCCTTTTTTTTTTGGATAATAGTTTTGTAAAGATGCTCTATAAACAGTAGCCTCATCCTTTTGGGATTTCTGTCAATTCAAGTCTTAAGAGTATGTCTATAGTATTATGAAACAAATCCCAGGTTGCACAGATGTACACTTGTCCTAATGAAGTAGAGATGTAGTGAATAAGCTCCATTTATTATTGGCCAGACGACAAATTAACATGAAGTGATGCTTGATTTTGCAGTCCTGTAATTTACGTAATAATGTTCTTGGAGTTTTCCTGGTAAGGTCTATGTAGATGTCCAGTTAATTGCCTGAGTCATGGATCTTTCCAGGAAACACCTAAGGAAATCAAAACGTGGAATAAAGCGTCACCGACGTTTAATAGAGACTTTCAGTGACATGTCATTCATCAGTGTCGCTCGTTGTGTCCAAGCTGGATCTGTCCATCTGAAGTTAAATGATATCACCTCACTGAAATCAAAACCAATGTTGTGTTTGAGTAGTGTTACTCAAAATGCCATCACCAAAAAGTTCCCTTTAAACAGCTGGCAGCAGTGTGAACAGTAGAGGTACACCTGGACAAGCTTCAAGGTAGACAATGTCTGGAGTATAAGCTGTGATGTTTGACAAACACATTGTGAACTGAACACATGGCAGATATTGTACCAGGTTAATGGTATCTGAGTAAGAATAAAAGTGTTTCCTGTAATCCTGTGTCAGGCTGTCGACAGGTACTGTCAGTCTTCTGTATGCCTGTTATGTACGCTGACTGATTGAATGAATGTGATACAAGTTCAAGTTAACTGATGAGCCTACAGGTGCATCTCAATAAATTAGAATATCATTGAAAAATTTATTTATTCAAATAGTGAAACTTGTTATATAGTCCCAAAAAAATCATCTAGCCTTCTGTATACTTATCTTGGTAAGTTCTTATGTTCAGGCTATGTTTTTTCTTGGTCATACCTTGAGAGTTTCGACTGCTGCTCCTGCAGTCTGCTTTAGTTTCTGCTGTTTCCGTGACGTCTGCTGTGTTTGGAGGTGTTGTCGTTTCACCTGAGTGCCGAAAGACGGAAGAAGACAGCGGGAGCAGCAGTCGAAACTGTCAAGGTGTGACCAAGAAAACATAGCCTGGACATAACAATCTACCATATATAGATTCATTACACACAGACTGAAATATTTCATGTCTATGGCTTACATTAAATGAGAACCTGAAATTAAGTAAATGATAAATCAATAATTAGAATATAGTGAAAAAGTTCACTATTGTAACCTATTGGTGTCACACTTTAATAAGCTGATTGCCTTTTTTAGATGGTCAGTTTGGTTCAGTAGCTCCACTATCATGGAGAAGACTGCTGACCTGGCAGTTGTATTACCGTTTGAGATGCACCTGTATGTACAATATGGCCACTTGACATTTTCTACATGACAAGTTGATCACCTTAACACTTGAACACACCAGCAGACAGCGTGTTATGGGATAACACAGGAAGCTGCAAAGGTCAGACTTACTGTAAATTCTGCCTTTGGCTCTGACAGCCAATCAGCCTGGTGGAGTGAACGCAGGTGAACTTTACCTCCCTGTCATCTTAACTTCCACTTCAATGGATGCCTCGACTTGAAGCTGCCACATGTGATTAACTGTTCCAGTCGCAAATCCTTTGTAGAAATGACACGTACACACACGCGGTTGTTTCAAACAGCATTTATTCTTGAGTGAGAAAATATCGTCTCAGGCAGATTAGCAGATCTTGCGGTACAATTCAAATGACAAGATCAAAGAAATCTCCCTTTTCCACCAAGAAAAACGAGAAAATCCCGTGTCAGGCGTCACTGCTGCCTACAGAGGTCAGGCCGCCTCACCTGTAGAGAATATGTTCTGACATGTCGGTGAATACCATCACTATTACAAAGAGCTACGTAGCATCATACATAAATCTTTTCAATATTTTACTTTTTAAATAACACTCTCAACTGCCACAAATTATAAATTAAAATCTAAATTTGATTTTTGCATTCCTTAAATTACTTCATGTAAGCCAATATAAACATACATTTACATATTTACAAAACTATACACATGCACCTTTACTACACCAAGGTTGTATACATATATGTATATACTGTATACGCACACACGCACACATTCTCACTCACACACAAGGTTTTTGCCACACATATGGCTCCAGGAGTTGCAGATCCTACAAGTTTTTTTTTCTTCTTCTTTAAAAACAGACCGATTGTGCTTTTCAAGTAATTTCAGCCAGATTTGCAAATAATCGCAAGTTCTTCAGTGAGTGATTACAGTAGACTTTGTCATAATAACCACAAAATAATCAGCTTCACCTCCGTAGTGGCGTCACATCTTACTAACCAAGTAGCTGCACTGGGTACTCCAACGTTCTACAGAATCAGAATACAGTTTCACAATATGGAAAAATAAGTAAAAAGCTTTCAAGTCCCACCTGCAACACATCATATCTGGACCACAAGCTCAAGAATCTTTCCACTGGCAGCCATGTGACATTTATCAGTGTTTCCATCAGTTTTAATCATTCTTCTACCCGAGCCATCGAATACAATGTGCACACGCCCAAGACATACTCTAGGAGTCAAACGTAGACAAACGTAGACATTTGACATGTTTGTTTTTGAACAATATTTCAACACTAAGGAAAAGCTCAAATATTAAAATCAAAGTTAAAATGTGATTCAATAGAGGGACAATTTGAAATATAAATTATTTTTAAACTTAAACAAGTGTAGTCATCCGCAAAGAAACCAAAGTGCAAAGAAAGTGCTTTAGAATGACGCACACGTAGTGTCAACTTCAAATGATCTCTGCAGCCTTTTTCAGAGCTTTAATGAAGTATGAGAAGATGTTTTTTTGTTTTTTTTACTTTGGGAACAAACCACTTTCTTTACAAGTTCCAACTGTATACATGTTTACTACCTTATGTTTATCAAGGCGCCCTGAGCAGCGGAGGACACGGCCTCTGCAGATTTAAGAACGGATGCTACATGATGATTTATTATTAAGTTTGATGCATTTTGTATTAATTTGGAAAACACTGGTAATATTAAATAAAGGTTAATTCAGGATTACCAGTAACACTTAAAATTATTTAAGATATATATTTTTTACAGCAATATTTACATTTTTAATGGATGGCCGTTCATAGAGTCCAGATGTGATGTGAACAATAAGTGGGACTTTCACACTTCAATAAACACAGTGACATTTCTATGGCAATTACAATCTAAATATGTTTTCAATCAAGAAAAATCCCTTTCACATTTAAATATTTACACTGTTCCTGCTTAACTCTTGACTCACTTTGGCCTAAAGAAAAACTTTATATGAACACATAGCAACAGTGGTTGTGTAAAACCTTTAAAAAAAATTGTGAATAAATGAACAAATTCATCTACAAAAATATGTTCAAGCACCTTTTCTCTCCTTTAAAAAACAAAACAAAACAGAGCATCAGTTCTATACAGAAATACCATCAACTGCTGGAAATGCTGATAATCCCTAATTTGACTTTTCCATCTTTTCTTAGGAGCATTGATGAAGCTTCTGTACATATGACCAGGCTGCCTGTGTAGGATGACATGTCTCAGCTAAAATTTATATAAAATTGGAGGGAGTGAAGTTGAGATTTCCTCTCACGTGGTTTAAATGTACTATGGCTCTGTCGTACGCAGTGTGTACAGACTTGCGAACACTGGGTTTCTTCCCTTCCATTAAGCGTAGTTTGTCTACAGTGTCATCAATCCCCAGTGGCAGTAGTTTGTTACGAGGGAGCCATTGCCTGAAAACCAAGAGGGACAATTTTCAAAGTGAGCAAAACTTCTATCGAACTCTTCATTAGCTTTATCCTGGCCTGGTCTGAACCTTACCAAGTTCTTTTGGTGTCAAAGAAGAGCACTAAGAAGAGCTTTTCTCCTTCGTCCACTTGTCTCCACTCGCCCAGTTTAAGTACCTCCACGGGAGGCACAGGAATGGGGATGCCGTTATGCAGAAGCCCTTCCTGGGGCATGTCTGGATCAACAATCTGTAACGGTAATTTCTGTCAGTTACAGAGCATTGAATAATTATACCCCTCTATCTATGAGCTAAAAGACTGACTCTACTCTCACCATAGCTGGGTATGACGGATATCCTCTGCATTTGGCCCAGACTAGGTCCAGTGGCGCAAGCTCTGTCTCGCTATCTAAAGACAGAAGTGTAGACTTTCCTGTGAACAGGATATTCCAATGTACAATTAATTTGTATTTGTGACAGCTCTTGAGCCCACAGTTAAGACTCAACTGAAAAGTGCTGGTCAAGAGAATACTAAACTTTTGTGGTTTTGTGTGTGTGTGTGTATAATCCTGCATTACACATCCAATAATCACATAAAACAGAGCCATGTCAGTGTATTTTGATTGTCCTCTCTTCATACACACCAGGACCAGAGATGTCTCCATTTTCACTGCCAGGGACTTTGGCCAGTGCAGGTTTGCCCCGGCTGCGTTTGGGTGGAGAGACACTACAGCTGTAGACGAGAGGAGAGACAGACAAGAGGATGAGTCTAACATTTACAAGAAGACACATCCAACAGATTCAAAGCAACGTTAGCATTTACTCTGAGTCATGTTTGTGTCTCTGCAGTCAGGTGATAATTTTCTCAAGCACTGAGTCACTGTTAATATAGCAATAATGAGTGCGGCAGCTTTATTACCGTATAATGAAGGAAAAGGTAAACAAAGATGAAGCACCTCTCCATACTCACTTTAATGTTTGCTCGTCATCATCATGGTCTGCAGACGTGTGCTTTCCATTTGTGAGGCCTAAAACAAACACGTTAAACACAAGTTAATTGACTAATTAATTTGACTAATGACTAATAAGGACTCTGAATGTCAAAGACGTCTCTCAGAATGGAGGCGATACCTTCTTCTCTGGGCGGAGGAGGGACTTTGTCTGTGTCGCTCTCTGAGCTGAGGCCTCTGGACCTCAGGTGGTGTGAGGACGGAGAGGGAGGGGCAGGGGAGGTGTTTGGAGTGGTGATGATGGTCACACCGGGTGAGTGCGGACTGGCGGGGGTGCTCTCCAACCCGTTGGTTTTACCTTCAGGTGTTTTCCCATTCTGTTGTGGCGGGGACTTGTTTTTTGCCATCCGTGCTCCGTTTTTAGCCTTCTTAAACAGGACCGACGTGCGGCGGCCGACCCCGGCCAGAGGCAGAGTCGGGGGGGCTCCTAATGGCGTGACCTCGTGAACGGCCTCCGGTTGTGAAGACGGCGTTTCACCGACTTCGGCCTCGTCTTCGCCTTGGCTTTTGCTCCCGCTGCGGGATGATCTCTGGCGCTTGTAGGAGCGCCCCGGTGACCTTCGGCCTCCAGATACGATGCCCAGGACCGGAGGCTCCAGAGGAGCGTCTCCTGGCAGTGGTGATGACACTGGGCAGGTGAGTTCCAGCACAGGTGGAGAGTCATCTGTCAAGGGAAATTTATATAGTCATTAATACAGCTGAAATAATGAGCGGATATTTTTTTTATGCCTGAGCTGCTTTTACATGGAAATTTTCGCATTATAGGATGAATCAAGTCTTATCTTTAAAAACATCCAAAAATCTGTGTGTAGATCTCCTACTTTTCTCTGTAAATTGAATGTGTTGCCATGTGTTACTGGGATTTAACTCAGCTAATAGGTAAGAGCCTCCCATTGGATAATTACTGCATGGATGATTATGTTTGACAACAACTTATTTAACCCTAACTGATGCAGTCTCATTTCTTAAACAACCATGTCAGAAGACACATCCTGTGGTCGTGGAAAAGATGTTCATCTGTTTCAGAAGGGTCAAATTATTATCAAACCAGGAAAACATCTAATGAGATTGCTGAATCTACTAAAATTGGGTTAAGAACTGTCCAACACATTATTAAAAACTGGAAGGACAGTGGAGATCCATCATCTTCAAGGAAGAAATGTGGTCCAATGAGATCATAGAGTCCAGACCTTAAAGGGATACAACATTCAACATTTTGGCAAATTGGCCCATTGCCATAATCCCTACAGTTTTAGGAGTAGGTTCATTATCTTTAATTGTCGGTGCAAGCTATTTTTAGAACGGCGGAGCAGAGCCGCAAGCCATTCAGAGTTACGCTACGGAGGCTGATGGGATTTCTTGGTTTCACAGAGTTTTAGAGGTAAATACAGAGACTGCTTGCCGAAACAACTGCCCCTGAACGGAACGCGCATCAGCGGTTTTGCATGAATTCTTGTAACGTTCCGTTATTATCTCATAGCGTGGTGAATGTGCAGGTCACAACTTGTCCACGAGAGTATTTTGGAGTTGTTGGATTGTGTATTTGATGAGTTTGATGAGGAAAACCAATAAATCCCACGAGCCTCCGTAGCGTAGCTCTGAGCAGCTCACGGCTCTGATCCACCATTCTAAAAATAGCTTGCACTGACAATTAAAGGTAATGGTGTTGGTGTTGAACTATCCCTTTAAATGTGTGCCTTAATCAAAGCTAAAGGCGGCCCAACGAAATGTTGGAGTGTGTGACCTTTTTTTTGGACGGGCATGTATTTTACCTGTTCCAGAGGTGGACACTGTGGTCAAAGGTCCACTGTCCACAATATCTGTCTTGTCTCTTTTCTTCTCCTTCTCCTCTCCCTGCTCCTCCTCTTCCTCTTCTTCCTCCTCCTCTTCTTTTACTTCATCCTCCTTGTCATTGCCGTTCACAGACTGACTGCTTTGCTTGTGCTGGTTCATCTTCTGTCTGAGAGTGTTGATCTCTCGGCGCAGCAGCCTGATGCGTTTGGTGCGGCCGCCACTGGTGCGCATGGATGTGACCATGTCCAGTTTATCCAGCAAGGCCTTGAGCTGCTCGTCCGTGGTTAAGTGGAGTCTGTTGTCTGGGTCCAGCAGAGAGTCGACTGAGGGAGAGAAGAGCATTACAGTAGATGAGGCGTGTGGTTGATGTCAAAGAATTAGCCGTTACAATTTTCTACTCACCGTCGTCCCACGTACAGTTGTAGAAGCCGTGTTTGTTTGGAGCCTCTGGGAGATGCATGCCGGTGTTGGGGTCAAGGCCGATGCTCTGAGACTGCCGGTGAGAGTGGCGGAGGACGGCTCCGCCCACCTCCCGCAGCTGGAGAGCCGCCTTGTGAAACATGGTGTCCTTGGAGTTGTACTTGAGGCAGTTGGAAATCATGAGGTTAAAGTCCTTCTCCAGGTCTGTGACGGAGCAGTAGGCATGTCCCTCCAGCTTGGTACGCATGGTGGAGAAGTCCATGGGTTGGGAGATAAACTCCAAGTAATCTGGGACCTCGGTGAATCATTATAATCAGAATATTAGCTGAGGCCCAACACAGCCCAAGTGAATTCATAAATATAAATGAAAAACTGTGTATTTAAGTTGACGCTTCTCAAACTGCACCAACCTCAGACAGATTGACGGGCTCGGAGAAGATTTTGGCCGCGTCCTTCTCCTGCAGTTGATCCAAGGTGGAGCGGAGAAGCATCAACGCCGGGGTCAACTTCAGCTCCAGAGCAGCCTGGTGGATTTTCATCTGGACAATGATGAAGTCAACACAGAGAGGAGAGGAGAGGAAATACAAGGTCACTCTTTAAAAGGTTCATATGAGTGTATGTTTGCCTGTTCTTTCAGAAATTATATATTTTGACTTTTCTTCAATAAAATCTCAAAAAACAGTCCAAAATGCCACAATGACAATTCCCCAAGGTAATGCATTTAAATTGCTTGTTTATTCTAATAATCAGATACTCACTTACTCACAAGTGACAATCAACAAGCTCTTACAGAGATATTTCTAAATAACAAAACTGGAAGGAGTCTTGTAAAAATACAATAAATAATATTAACAGCCTGTCTCACGCCTCACACTGTAACGCACCTCTTCTCTCTTTAGCCTCTCTCTCTTGCGGATCAGCTCCACCAACAGTCTGGCTCTCTCAAGGTCTTGCCTCAACTTTTGCCAGTACCGAAGCTCCTCTCTGGCAGCACACAGCTTCTCGTCAGGCTCCCTCTGGACACAAAGGAACAAAGAAATCAGCTTTCTGATTGTTAATTATAATGGATTTCAAAGCTCAATGTACTTTATCATCTAAACTGGCTGTGGATTCATCTTTTTTTCCACCTGCACTTGTTGGTAGAAACAGTTGAAGCTATTCACCAGAATTAAAAGCAGCTGAGCGACAGACAGACAACTTGGTACACACAGTGGCCTTCTGCTCCAGTGAGACGTCTGCACTCTGCAGCATGGACCACAGAACAGAGAAGACTTGCCGCCCATCTGTATCTGCTATGTGAAGTGTGAGGTCTGGGCGTATGCTCGATTTCAGCGTGTGAGAACACAAACATGGTGCGAGCGCCATGACTGACTGTGTTCTGAACAGACTCCATTGGTTCTCCAAATCCCTGCTGGGTTTAATATTTCATTATACTCAACCAGGCTGATGGATATATTAAATTCGTTCTTCATAGCTGTTTTGTTTCTGTTCTGGGTGTGAAAATGCACAAGACAAAAAGTGCCGACAGAATCAATGCTCATTAATTTGAAACCTGTCAAATATAATGAGGTGACAAACCTCTGATATAGCAAAAGGTACAAAATAGCAATTTAATTACTGTTGTAATACAACTGCAATTATTGTACTAAAGTTATTTTTTCTGTTAAAAAGAAAATCTGTAGTTTGGATTATGACATGCATCTCTGTGCTCACCTGCTCTGCAGTCCTGTGGGTCTGCATGTGGGAATGAAGCCGGCGTATTAAAGGCATTCCATTTCGAGACTGACGTTTCAGTAACCAGTAGTTATGAAGCCGCTGCATGAACTGATTCTTTCTCTGGACTTCAGCTCCTGTGCAGATCTTGTTAAGCCTGTGAGAAGAAAAGTGGTACATTAAAAACTCTGTGGTCATAATAACACCCCTGAGACAAGGTTATATAAACTATAATAATAACATAGTATCAGGGGTGGAAAGAGTACCAAAAAAATCTACTCAAGTAAAAGTACAGTTACCTTGATGAAATTTTACTCAAGTAAAAGTAAAAGTACTGGTGTAAAAATCTACTCAAGTAAAAGTAAAAAGTAGTTCATTTAAAATTTACTCAGAGTACAAGTTACTTAGTTACTTTTTTTTTTTTTTTTTTGGGGGGGGGGGGGGCTATAATGGCCAGAGATTGGCCTCACATTCTCTGTGCATGTCTCTGTGTTCCAAATTTGCCCCTTCTCCATCGATACACTGGTCTCCATCATCTTTTAGCTCCTGTGGCACCAACTTGATTCTGACCTTCTGACACTGCAGTTGTCCAGAGCCAATCAGATGGACAGTTACAGTTACTGGCACTAAGTCACGATCATGATCATGATACTAACATTTTCAACTCAATCTCGATATTAAGGAAAATATTCGATACTCAATACCATTTTCAATACGGATAAAAAAAGAAAAGAAAAATCTCTCTCTCCCTCTTTCAATCACACACACCTGTTTTTTTTACTGTCTTTCCTGTCTGCTCTCAAGGAGGAGGAGGAGGAGGAGGGGTGGGGGGGGGTTTACTGTAGGTTCTCTCTCTCTTGCCTCTTTACTGTAACCGCTCTGAAGCAGTGGGCTGCTTGTCTGTTCCTTTGAGCATGGCCATGGATCTGACTGGGCTCCTACATTTAACTCAACGGACCGCCGGTCCGGCCTTCAGCCCCGGTGTGTCTGGCACGGTCACCATAAACGTAGCCGAATAGATGGACATGCCTGATTTGTCTTTAATCATTAACGTCAGCTTTTAACCGCTAGCTGTGGCTAATGTCTAACATTAAGACGACAACATAGCGACGAGCCCTGTTATGCACAAACTCAAGTAGCGGTGAGGGGGAAAGAGGTGTGTACCTGCTGCTGCTGCTGTGTGCGTCTGTGAAGGGACAGAGAGAGAGAGAGAGAGAGAGGCGGCAGCAGCGTAGCTACTTTTGACAACCCACACAGAGTTATATATTTTTTACTTTGTAACTTAAGCTATTTCAAATGTAACTAAGTAAATTTCTTCCAACAATATGTACTCAAGTAAAAGTAAAAGTACTGATTTTAAAAATTACTCAAAAAAGTACAAGTACACAAAAAAGCTACTTAATTACAGTAACTTGAGTAAATGTAACTCGTTACTTTCCACCCCTGCATAGTATATAATAATATCAATAGTATTTGTGAAATCACCTTTACGGACATCACAGACATGTTTCCAAGCTTTCCTTGAAATAATGAATGACCTATTTTACACTAGATTAAAGGGATAGTTCAACATTTTAGCAAATTGAGTAGGTTTGTTGCCTTTAATTGTCGGTGCAAGCTGTTTTTAGATCAGTGGAGCAGAGCTGCGAGCTGCTCAGAGCTACGCTACGGTGGGATTATGGCAATGGGCCAATTTGCCAAAATGTTGAACTATCCCTTTAACATTATCTGGTTAAACTGGGTTCAATAAATCCCCACAACACTTAAATGTCTCACCTGTGAGATGGGATCTGAGGCACAAGTAGCACAGGCACATTCGAGCGACGCGTCGACCCACCAGACCCTTTCGAATTCTTCTTCTTCTGGCCTTTGGCAGTTTTCTTGTTTGGCGGCGAGGGCGGGCTTTGAGTGTACGACCTCTGACCCCGGTTCCCCCTGCCCCCCACCAGTCTCCCTTCCACCGACTCGTCTCCAGACCCGTCCCGCCGAAACCCGACGGGGGAGTGGTGCTCGCAGAAAGCCGTCTTCTTCACGGAGAAGGTGGTGCCGTTGACGCCCGTCTCCCGCACCGGGTCGATCTTCATGAAGAGGCCGGCCTTCTGGGCGCAGGTGACGTGGAAGGCCCGGTAACAGTTGGCTTTGTGGCACTGGATGGACGCTCCTCTGCCTTTCTGCTTGCACAGGTAGCAGGTGAGCTTCCAGCGGGCGGTGGGGATGTTCTTGACCCCCTCGACGGGCTCCAGAAACACCGTGTTGGCGAAGCACACCTCCGGGATCCATATGGCACAGACGACGTGAGCCCAGCGTCCGTCGCTCGTCTGTTTGAAGGCACCTCCTCGGTTGGGACACAGCACGCAGTCTACGGGGCGGGAGGGGGACTGCAGGCAGCAGCGGCACAGCCACTGGCCCTCGGGCACGTAGGGCACGCCGTAGCACTCCTGGTGGACGGCCAGGTTGCAGATGTCGCAGAACAGGATGACGTTGCTGTTGAGACATTCGTCGTCCAGGCAGACGCAGCAGAAGGCGTCCTCGTCCACCGTGCTCTGGGACAGGGCCTGGCTGCGGGACTCCAGGATGGACTCCCTCTCCAGGCGATCGATCAGAATCTCAAAAGTGTCGGCGGGTACGGAGGCGTGGCCGTCGGACACCCTCTTCTGGTTCACCATCTCCAGCCAGGCCAGGTCCTCCTCGTCCATGTCGTACTCGGCCACAGAGTCCTGCTCCTCCCCCGACTTCTCGATGAATCGGTAGTACGCCGCGGGGAGAGGAGGCGCCTCCGCCGGGCAAACCGAACTCAGCACGCGGAAGGTGGGCTCGGGCAGAGGGGTCTGGATGGGCTGGAGGGAGTTGGCGGCGCTCGCGTGCTGGTGGGAGCCGGACCGCTGGTTCTGATGAGATGTGTTTTTACCGCTCCTCCTGCTTTTGCTGTTTGCGGGTTTCCTAGACGATCTGGTTTTACTTTGCGTTTGCTCGCTGTTCTCCTTGTTGCTGTTGCACTCGGCGATGTCCTGGGCCATCATCTCGTCCTCCGTTATCACCGGCAGAGGATCGGTGATGTTGATCCGATGGAGCCTTCCCTCCAGGTCCACCTCCACTATCTTCTGCGCCTGAGCGTACGTCAGCGTCTCCCTGGACGGAGACAGCTGCAGTCTGTAGGGGGAGGGGGGCCGCAGCTGGCCAGACGATCCCCTGCCCCTTCCTCTCCCTCTGCCTCGACCCCTTCCCATGTTGAGTCCGCAAACAACTGTCTCACATTCCCGCCTCCTCACCTTCCGCATGGGAGTTTACACCAGCTCCCTAACAGATGGAAAGGAAAACAATAGCTGTGATTTCAGGTACTGCCTCGACACCCGTCTCTGCTTTGACTGACATAGATTGACAAGAAGCTATCAGAAATATCACATCTAAAATATACAAACTATCTCTATTGTGGTATATCACATGTAAGAATGCAAACATAGAAAACAACGGGTGAAGTATCTGTATCAGCCTTATGTGTATTTTAGTGCAACAGTCATAAATAAATGTAATTTCTAATTTACTGACTTTTTGCAGATTTTTATTAAACCTTGGTAAAGCATCCATGATGCACTTCAGGTGTTGGCTGCTATTGCTTTGTCATTATTGTACTATATGTGTTATTTCTACCCCTTACCACCTAATCAAAGTTTTGAGTCAACACATTTACTAATAAATAACAATTTTGACATAAGCTATTACATCTGCCAATCACAATAAATGTTCAATTTAAAAAATGACAATAATTAGGCTATCAGTTTATGGCTGTTCAATTGGAACATATGAATACAATATAAGAGTATCACCATAAGGGCTCCTCTGACATCAGCCTGTCTAATATGAACCTGTATAGTGTCTATGTGGCTACTAATGTTGTGTGGACTTTTGGGCATTTGGACAAACCTCCTTCTTTATCACACCCTGGTTGTTCCACAAGTGTAATTTTACCTCCTCACTGCTCAGTGCATCCTTTCTTGATAAAAATGCTACTGGGATAAGAGAAATAAGGCAAAACCCAGTAGTTACAATGATAAATGATTCAATAATTAGTAACTGTTGCATTTAATCATGAGTAATTAATAAATGTGTGTTAATATTATATTATATTCTGCATTCAAAAACAATGTCTTGTACTTTGGCCTTATTTGTAGATTTGTTTATTTGTCTTCCTCCTGGACACAAAGGGGTCAACTCTGGTGCTGCTGTGATAAAAACACAGCATTTTACCTCAAGTAGCCTTCTCCTGCTGCTGCACAAACACAACTACAGCAGCCTGCACTGCTTGCATTGCATACATGCAGCTCAGCTTTCTCTCCCTCCATTGGTCCAATCAGGAGTCTGTAACGCTGCTCCGTTTCCCTCCAGCCAATAACACGGCAGCATCCTCTATTTTTTTCCCCTGTTGCTGTGCCTAGTTCGGTTGAAGAGCGCTAAATACCAACCCCGAGTATCTAACATCTGTCAGCCATTTTAGGCGCACAACAGCAGAGACAACATTTGTATTGCAAGTTGATTAGTAGCCCAATTATACATGCCAAAAAGCAACCAGAAAGCAGATGCACCGTTGTGCTCCGTGCCTCAATGCATAAACCGACTGCATGTATACATTAGGTCACGACAGAGCCTGTGTGCAACGTTTCGGGGCTTTGCTTTGTACTCCAGACCCCTGCAAAAAGATAGTCGCTGCTGCTGATGTGATAACGTTACTCGGTCGGACGGGACACACAGAAGTCGTGTTAACAAACCGGCAGAATCTCTAAGCAACGCTGAAAAAAATACTGAAAACACCAGAGTGGTTTACCTTGTGAAATCGTCCTCCGCAGTGCGAGCGCCAAAACAGAATAACCCAACCTAGCTAAATGCCAGCTAGTGACAGACTACAACCGAGGCGGACATGCTAGCCGTTAGCTTAGCTAGCCGGTAATTTCAGGAGCGACAGCGTCATCTTCAGCACCTCACTCCTCCGCCGTGACTCCGCTCTAACACGCAGCCTCGACCCGGTCTCATAGCTGTGCTTTAAACCTTTCTAACTATGCGAGTTAGCAACTTGAGGAAAGCAAATTCGAGAAGATATCGAATTAATGGACCTTGGATGAGGCTAAATATTCAGTCAAGATGGCTTGAAACATACGCCCCTTTGGAAAAAACCACCGCAGCCAATCGGAGGTCGCCGCCTCACCTCGCACGCAACGCGCACCGAGCTCCGGTTGGTCAAAGGGATAAACCTAATTCACCGAACTCGGTCGGGAGCTCATCACAGAAAGAAGCGATGAGAAAAACAACCACACAGATATTCCGCGCCTTATGGCTTCATCTTAATTTCTTCCCCGACCCCATATTGTACCTGTTACACACCTGTGAAACCTGTGAAACAAGCTTGTGACACAGACAGCCCAGCATCCGAGTAATAACCACATAATAAAAATAAAAAATAATGGTGAAATGCACATTCAAGCAACATTTTTTCGAATACATATTATGATAATTTCAAAAGAGAAGAGCCACCAAAACATTGTTATCATGCCATATTGTAATATGCTATCAATAACTGTTACTTACAGTACTTGCCTACCAAAACTAAGACACAAGACTTTTCAAATATAGGCTGCAGGGATTGTAGCTTAATATATTTTTCATTACTGATTAATTTATCCACCCATTGATTAATTGTTTTGTCTATATGGCAGAAAATAGTGAAACATTTTCCATTATAACTTTGCAGACTTGTGATGTAGGTATTCAGATAACCACTTTATTTATGGATCTGTAGCTATCAGCCCTACAGTGTCACTTCATCTACAACTTTGGTAGTCTTGAATTATTGGCCTGGTTTAAAAGGGGGACCTTTTTTTTTTTTTTTTTTGGAGGTGAGCAAGGAAGCAAGGAAGGGTTTAGCTTCCATTGGAGCTTTCAATTAAGGAATGAACAGTTAGAACTGGATAGATTCTTAAACCAGCATAGATAAAGTTTTTCAGATGATACAGCTCCTGAACTTCAGATCCATCTGTGTGCAGACATTGTCAGCTAATGACCTTGAGCTAGGTCTGTTTCATCAAGCATTAGGATCTGGTTTCAACAAGTTTAATCCTTTTAGTCTATTTTTTTATTATTATTATTTATTTATTTATAAAAGCACTCTTCCCTGACCTGTGTATTTTATATATGCTTCTGTTGTTTGACCTGTAAACTAAAGTCACATTTACAGACTTCTACATCAGTGCTGTGGTCATGTCCACTCTGTACTGTTTGTGGGAATGTTAAGACTGTTTCAGGAGGGGTTCATATTCACCAGTTAGAGGGAAATGATATTTCTTCACAGCTGGATATAATAACAGTCGTAAAATCATTTCAGATAAAGATTTATATGTGAATGTGATACAGCATATAGGCACCTAGACTTGACCATGCTACAGGGAGGTAACATTTACATAAATCAGTATACAATACAGTCACTGCTGAATAATAAAATATCATGTAGAATGAGAATGAATGATAGGCCATGTTGACCCTGTGGCCTGATTGGTTTGAGATCTGACAGTAGGCTAATGTTGTAGATTTGTGGCCTATAAGACAACAGTGTTTTTTGTTAAATTGACTTCATCCACCTGCTGAACAAGATGCACTCACTTAGCAGGATCATTTGCCAGTGATGAGATACAGTATTTTCACTAAGAGGTTTTTATTTTATTGTTTTTATTCAGCCTATATTATCACTCATTTAATAGCCCAGATTGAATACAGGTACAGACACCAATTAAAAACATGCATTTATAACATAATTTAATACATGTTAGTAACTTGTCATATGACTCTAAAACAACACCTTTTTGTTAACCTGCAGCCATATACAGTAAGCCAGTTGGTTACATGATGGAGATTTTCTCAGACATCTTTCCAGGGTCAGTGAGCACTCTCCTTTGCAAGAATATCTTCACTCTATATTCACCCTCTTTTTTAACCTCTTTCTTCAAGACATCACAAGATTTTACTTAGCTGTGTTTTATGTCAATAAATAGCAGAGATTAGGTTGAAAAAAATGTATAGATCAAACACAACAGTATTCATATAATCAAGTCTGCATTCATTGTTTCATATGTATATCACTTTTGATACTTAATTTTGGTACAATGCATTCTCTCCAACAAGATGATGATTGTTTTGATTAATTTTATATTTAGGTATTCCTCTGAGTCATTTTTAGTATAAATCACCACATTTCAATCCATAGCTGAAGCTGTATGCTCATACCTCACGCTGCTTCTCCCCAACCCTTCACAATTCTTCCACTTCCACTTTCTCCACCCACAAGAACTTTGTTGGCTGTCTGAACACATTTGAATGTGAAAACTTCAGATGCCACTGCATCACTGGAGTCTGTCTGAAGCCTGACGTGCCAATCCAGCAGTCACATTTTGGACTCTTGTCAGGTAGTAAGGACATCTATGTACTTAACGTTCTCCTCACCGATCATTTTCATAACGACTTAACCCACATCTTTGCATTTCTAGCGACATTATCTTAACCAACATTTATTTAACAGTGTCCGTGTGATCTGTCTGGTGCACCATCAACCACTAACTGTCTATTTTTAACTCTTAGGATGCAGGTCAGCAGAGACAAGATGCTGTTTGGCTGCTTTGTTTTGTCTTTTGGAGTTTTCCTAGACATGGGAATGTGTGCAGCAGGTAAGAATTGTATTCATCTTAGGTTTGAACTTGAGATTTAACCAGGCTTATACTGTAAGACGATGCTAACAATTGTTTATTTGTATTAATTTATTTTTTACCTCAAATATTTAAAGTGACTGAGTGTGCGCTGATGTAGGAGTCTGTCTGGTTGACAACATTAGAAAATTTAAAAAAAAAAAAGAAAAAAGTTTGCTTTCTGGATACTGATATTTGAGAGTTTGACCCGGTCACTGCATTTGTAATTCAGTGTGGTGGCAGCTTGCTTTTTACTTGTGCCAGATTCCTCATGTTTTCACTGCTGGATTTGATAGAAATTTCTCAAGCTTGACAAGACATAAATACATAGACTGTCAGACCGGGTGAATATCAAAGTGCTTTAGCACATCCTGTCCAACTCTTGTAGAAAAACAGACAAGGAAGCAAGCCAGTTGACACTCTCGCAGAAAATGGCAATAAATCAACTCCAAGGAGCAAACAAAGACCCATGTGTTCAGAGTGGCCAAAAAGTGACAGGGGCTTGAAGAGCTTGTATACGTGTCATCTTTTGAAAAGGAGGATCTGATGGTTGTCAGGATCACCCCATGGTGATGGATCCCTGAGGCCTTGGCCTGAATTGAGGCTTTTGATACTCTTTGACTGCCCTCCCATCCCACAGTGCCATGGTACTGAGAGCCTTTGAATTAACACACAGCTCTAAATAGATTGTGGTCTGAAAAATGTTCTCAAGGAGAAGAGGAGAGTGGCCAGATCTCTGGGATACCGGAAACTACTGTAGTTGTGGCTGGAAGGTTAATATTCACCTCGGACATCTCTGCATGTAACTACTGCACAAAGAAGTCTTTGATTCTGTTAAATTTGGGGCAGACATCAGCTGTGGAAAACCTTTGAGAGGGAAAAATAAACCTGGAGTAGCTCTCCTACTGTGATGTACCCTCATTGTTCACTTTTCATTGTAGATCTTAGGATATTTCACCAGATACGTGATAACCAGGACCTGCTATTGGTGCTTGATAATACTAAATACTGATTGTTATGTTGTTACATTAACATGCTCCTTACTCTTCCCCCTCATCATCAGTGCCAACAGAGCTGAGAGTCACTACAATAAAGGTAGTTTTATTGTTACTTTCCTGGTTCTTAATACCTGATATTTGCTTTATACCTCTGTTCATACAAAATTAAAGATAAAACTGATAATGTCTTTATATTTTTCATTGTAGCAAGAGCCATACACAGTTTCCAAGGGCACTCAGCTGGAAGGCTTTTGCATGGACCTGCTGTCTGAGATAGCCAAGAAGATGGGCTTCAAGTACAGAGTGCAGCTGGTGAAAGACGGTTCATACGGCAGGCAGGATGACAATGGGAACTGGAATGGGATGGTTGGAGAGGTGGTGAGAGGAGTGAGTATATGAAAAACGCTGGTATCCAATGGCAGCAGAGTATTAGAAGCTTTACCCACCAGGCTTGCATCTTACACCTGATGCATTTGAAATAAGTGAAGGTGTATTTATGAAATACATTGAGGGTATTCTTCTTTTTTTTTTAATCCCCTGAAGGATGCAGATCTTGCGATCGCTCCACTGACCCTCACTGCAGCCCGAGAGAAAGCCGTGGGGATGACCAAACCATTCATGCAAACAGGAATCAGCATCCTGCTGAAGAAGGACATCTCTGAGGCTTCAGGCTTCTTTGACTTTCTGACCCCATTCACAGCTGAGACCTGGGTGGGCATCCTTATAGCCTACCTCGGGACCGCTGCTAGCATCTTTATAGTTGCCAGGTTGGATTGCAAGTAGTTAACATTTTATCTATTTATTTGTGTTTACTGATTTTGTGTGGATTGAAAAGTGATCATCTGCTTATTTTCTGGGGATATCTTTCTACAATTTTGCGTGGATGCAGAATCAGCCCGTGTGAATGGAGTCAGCCACAGAGTGAACAGAACAGATTCAGCCTCCTCCACAGCCTGTGGTACACAGCTGGAGCTCTGACTCTTCAAGGTAAATGGGGAAACCAGACACGCTGTATCCCAAATGGAGAGGAGCATCTCTACATAAAGCAGAAGTTAGCGGAATATTTGTGTTAATATAAGTCTTAAATAGTTATATCTTCCGACAGCAATCACTTACATAGAGTGTTTGGTCTGAAACACGGGTCTGTCAGTCACTCTGCTCTGCTGTAAGCCGAGGAGAAAACTTTCCTTGTATCCTACAACCTTTATCCAATGAGGAGAGAGAACGGCATAAAGGGGCGGTCCTCTCTGTGTGTGCAGCCAAGGGATGCACGTGAATGTGGTGACGTAGGGACGAGGACCAATAGATCCATGACGAGGGCAGGGACTGCTAACTCCATCGGCTGACAAGAAGTTAGCCAAAACGACCGGATCGCTTACTTCTGCTTTAATGGGATCGCTCACTTTTCTTTTTAATGGCAGAAATTCTCTTTGACAGTTTCCTTTGTGTCTTGTTTCTGTGTGTTGTTAGGTGCTGGTCCTCACCCCAAAGCTCTCTCAGGTCGCATCATCTGCTGCACCTGGTGGGTTTTTTCTGTTGTCCTCCTGGCTTGTTATTTCTCCAACCTCAGCTCCTCTAAGACTTCTGAGTCTGCTCAGCTGATGGTAAAAGGCTTTGAAGACTTGGCCAATCAGGACACCATCGAGTATGGCTGCTTGGCTGGTTCCTCCACACTCGCCTTCTTCAAGGTGAGAATGAAGATGTTGATCGCTCAGTTTTTAAAGGGGTAGTTGCACTGACAATTAAAGGTAACAAACCTACTCCTAATACTTGGATTATGGCAATGGGCCAATTTGCCAAAATGTTGAACTATCCCTTTAAGACTCGAAACACAACTTGTGCATTAGGTCAGAAGGACAATCTGATGGCAGCTTTTAACTTTTTTTTTAACCCTTCATCCAGAATTCAAACAACCCAGTCTATCGCAGAATCTATGAACACATGGAGAGAACTAAGAGTTTTGTGTCATCTATGGACGAAGGGGTCCGACGTGCAAAAGAGGGCAACTTTGCCTTTATTGGAGAGTCTGTCTCCCTGGACTTGGCAGTGGCACGACACTGTGAACTGGTCAGAGCTCATGAAGTGGTTGGCATGAGGGGATACAGCATTGCTGCTGCCCTTGGTAAGGCTGCTCATTTTAAAACCTCTTAATAATTGCTTTTTTCCCCAAACTGTAATAATGCAGCTAACATTGTCAATTTTCCCAAGGTTCTCCCTTGATAAAGAACCTCAGTGTGGCAATCCTTCAACTGAGTGAAGCTGGGGAGCTGGCTTACCTGCGCAGCAAGTGGTGGGCCAGCAGCTGCATCACAGGCAAGGCCAAGTCTTCACCTGTGCAGCTGCACAGCCTCAAGGGGATGTTCCTGGTTCTGTCCCTGGGCCTGGGGCTGGGAGCACTGTTGGCTGTCCTGGAGCTCACCTCCAAAAGTCGCAGGGGTGCAGCGGAGCAGAGGGTATTTAGAAAGTGCATTCACAATATTATCACTGTCAGGTGGCAGAAAAACCCTTCATCACCACAGTAAACCAGAAACTAGACTAAGCAATGACGTTTTCAGTAAGAATAAGAATTACTTCATTAATCCCCAAAGGGATATTCATTATACATTATATGTTACAATAAATGTGCATTTGTTTATAGAGTAGGACTTTAATTCTTTCATAAGCCTGGGGTCTACAGCATTTGTTCCACTATTTAAATGCAATCAAATTCTTATAGTTACAAGAAACCCTGTCATTTACCAGTAGGTTAAAACTCTAATATAGAGGACACAACCAGACTTGGATAGTCATTCCGTCAGTCTGCACACAGGCCAAAAAGTCGATTGTTTCCTTAACTATATAAAACAATTAAATCACAATGGTTCTGTTCATAAACAATGTGTATCACATTCTGCCACAAGAGGGCATTTAGCATAACAGATAAGTTCAATCTGATGTGCCAATAACACCAATAGGACTCCCAGAGGTGATTTTCTTTGTTTTATATACTTAAATGTCAATGTGATGAATTTTGTGTTGGAAAAACAAGATGCATTCGAAAACTTTGTGCCTTCACTTTAAAGGAGGAGCTTTTTGGATTTACTTGAAACACAGGCCCTCTCACTGGCCAGGTTGACATTAAATTCATCATTCTATTAACTGACTGATTTCATAACTGTATTATTTGTGTCCTTCCCTCAGAAATCCTGCTGCTCTGTGCTAACTGAAGAACTGAGTCAGCGCTTGAGGACCAGCAACGCAAGCAGCCCCCAAGAAAATGTAGACAAAGATAAAGAAAAGGCATAGAAGTGATCTAGAAACATGTAGTTTTAGAATGCTTAAAAACTGTGAACCTTTTAACTATTAGTTTTTTTTCTGTTTGTTTGTTTGATAACATTTGACAAGAACATTAGCTTAAAAGTAGATTTTGAAATTTCTTACTTGTGAAGATACATTGGAAAATAAAAAATCTTGCTTTTTATTAAAATAATAGGTTTATTGATTTCAAAGTACAAATGCTACTGTTCCAATGAAAAAGCAAACATTGTAGTTAAAATATTATGAAATTAACTGTTGAAACAATCCTTGTTTAAACATGAAAACTTGAAGACTTGTTCACTAACCAATAGCAATCATGTACTTTACGAGTTTGCTGTCACTTTTTTATGACTCTACATCATGCTGTTTTGTACAGTTGGCAATGGCATCGTGTGATTTCAACAATTTCTTTTTCAAAACTATTTCATGCATAAAAATGTGTCGTTTGTAAACATTCCAGCAGCATGACTACAACCGTGTGGATTGTAAACATTACAGCAGACCTAAAATAATAATAAAAAACTGTCTAATTTTGAACTTCTGCTTTGTGTCTTCCCATTTATCTAGAAAAAAAAAACAGAACTGCTTTGTGACTCAGTCTCCTAATTTTTTTTGTCCTCCCACAGCTCCTGTTGTTGCTTATCTTCTCCTTCATCCTCTTGTTGCCTTTTGGAGTCACAAATCTAGAAAAAACAAAAAGTTCAACCATGAATCAAAATAGCCACTTCACTTTTGTAATTTTTTTTCTTTCCAAATTAGAATCACAAATCATCCATGACTCACCGTCTGGAAACAGTGGTGATTTACAGCGGATTTCTCTCATCTTCTGGTCAAACAGGGCCTTCATCTCCCTCTGCAGCGTGCCCTCGCGCTGCCCTGCCTCCGCCGGCACGCAGGAGGGCACGAACTCCAGGCTGTCGGTGCTGCCGCCGCTGCTGCTGCCCGTGCTGTCTGACAGGCAGAGGCCGTTGGGGACGTGTCTCACCTGGTTACCGTAGCCGCCACAGCTTTGTGCTCGCTGTGTCTGCCAGAGGAGAGGGGGCTTGTGCTTCACCATCGGTGTCTGAGGAGAGGTAGTCGGTTTTCGAGGGCAACTGCGTGAGCGGGGCTTTGTTCGCATCGGGGTGGACGGTCGGGTCGGGGCCGGGGCCTCTAAGGTCCGTCTCACTCTGGCGGGGGACGCTGGGGGGATAAGTGGAGGGGGTTTAGTTTCAGGTAGGGGCGGAGGCTGTGGCACGGGCTGAGGCTGAGGCTGAGGCTGAAGGAGGGAATCAGTCTGACTCTGAGCCTCTGGTGGTCGCTCAGATTCAGCTGCAGTTTCTGGCTCTACTGATGATAATTCCCCAGAGGGTTCAGGCTGCTCTGGTTCAAATGTCTGAACTGTCTCCTGCTCTGCACAGTTTGACTCTGACGGTTCATTAAGTTCATTCTCCACTTCTTCTTGAATTGGATTTTGGCTGTCAGGAGCGGGGGCATCAGGGCAAGAAGCCTGGGAAGAGGTCTCAAGGTCAAAGTTATCCGCTATCACACAGGGAGCAGGCCCCACGGGGTGGGAGTCAGTGGAGGACATCCGGCTGAAGATCCCTCTCCTTGTTTCTGGTGGTTCATGAATTTTGACTTTGTGAGCACGCCTCACTGGCTCACTCATGGCCCCTTTGTGGATGGCAGCCTTGGCTGCAGGCCCGTGTACCAGAGGAGACATTTCAGCAGTCCTGCTGTCCTGAGAGATGGTATCCAGATCCTTGCGGAAGTACAGAGCACGTCCGTCCTCCGAGGACAGGACGGAGAAGTCCAGTGAAGGCTGCCTCTGATGACCTTTCATACGCTTCTTAGCTGCTTTTTGGATGTGTTTCCTGGCAGCCTGCACTGCGTTTGACGGCTTGATCTGTTTCACAATGGACACAAGAAAGTTTTAACATCTATTTTTTCTTAGATGAAGCTGCAATTAGACGTGTGTGTTTGGCATTTTGTTTGGCATTGCTCACCTTTCCTGTGACATCATTGATAGCGACATGAACAAAGATGGACGACTCTGCCATCCCCTCCAGGTACACATGACGATAACCTACAAAAGTATTTGTATATAAAAAAAATCAAATCAAACTAAATTAAATTCATATTTGACCTTTTGGGGAAATATGCTTATTTGCATTATCGCAAGGAGTTCGCTGATTGAGATTTTAAGTCTAATTTCATCAACTGAAGTGCAAAAATGATACAGTATGTTGCAGATTAAAGGTTATATGTGGAACTGGACTAGAACAACTGCTTGGAGTCTTGTTTACTGAAGTTACAATGTGATGTGATGTACTACAAGCCTGTTTCTAGGTTTGAACTTTAAATTAAGTCAACTGACTACCTAACCTAACCCTAACCCTAACCCTATGCCTGGACAGATATGAGAGCAACTTCAATCTTCTTCTTTAACTTTGACTAAGACAGTAAATAAACATGTTGTCCAGAATGACAAACTATTCCTTTAAAACTGTTATCTGTTCACGTACCTGGCATCATGCTGGTGAAAGCTACAGTCCTCTGGCCGATGAAATCTCGCCCAATAGGATCGTGATCCCACACCTGGAAACGCACTAAGGCGATCTGCGGCATTTGTATATTAAAGACGAGGGTCTCCTCCCACATTGGGTTAAAACCTGAGTGACAGAAACAAGGGAAGTTACAAAGATTTAAAAGAACAACTGCTCATTAGGTTTTAACATGATTTGAATTGCAAGATGGAGTTTGCCATCATCTATACCATTATCATCCACTACTCTTGTCTGCTGCTTGGAGCAATCAACAGGTAGACCGATAATCTCAACCTCCACAAAGGGGTCAATGATCTGTAAGTTTAAAAACATGAAGCAAAGCCACATTTTAGTGATAAAGCAGTTTTTGTGTCTTAGTGATGAGTCATGATTTTATCAAAATGTATTTTGGCCTCACCTCTCCTCTGTCCCCAAACATTGAGTCCTTAGGTTTGGGCAGCTGCTGTCCACTGATGATCTTTAGCACTAACTGGGTCTTCCTGTGTCCTGGTAGAGGTTCCTCTAACATGGGGTTAAAGGCAGCTGAGAAAAAATTGGAAAACTAGAATTATTGCCTTCTGCCATCTAGTTACAGCTAGTTTCTAGTTTCAACATGAAAAATCTGAATGTCTTCACACAGGGACGTCCACCATTCATTCCTCACATACTGCAGTATACTCATACCTTTACACATGCACTTAGGTTTCAGGATATATCCACAATTTCCATTGGTTGAGAACTTTGCTCGGTTCAGTTCGAGCATACGTCCCTCTGTTTGATAGTTCAATGCAACTGAAATCAAACACACATTGATACAAATTAAGAGCTGCTACTTTATTGAACAGACAGTTTATTGATCATCTCCATGGTAGTATAGTCTTACCCATGTGACATCCTGCATTCCAGTATGGCTGTGGGTTGAAATTGCTTGAGTCCACTCTGTAGTTGGACGGGTAGACTCTGAGAAGCTGGCGCTGGTTGAAACGCACCAACCCATCTGGCTTCAGCTGTAAGATCTGGTTCATGACGGTCTCATTGAGGGACGATACCTGCCAACTGTTTGCTAATGCTGCCAGATAGAAACAAAACAGCTTCAAGAATCCATCCTCACAACTTACAACATATCTGTGGTGAACAAAGAAATCCAAGTTTGTTGTCTCTTGAATTTACCTTGAGTTTCTATGTCATGCACACGGACAGATTTGGTGTACTTGACCAGGTCAGACAGAGCTCGAGACAGCCTCATCGTTTTTCTCTTCCTGAAGGAACAGTATTAAGTATGTGTAGCTGAGATTACAAGGAGCATTGAACTACTACTACCTTTTTAATTCAAGGACCAATAGTCTTACTTGGGATGGTAAACAATTTGGGACCTTTCCCTGCTGCTGTTGTCAGACTCTCCATCAGACATCGACTGATTTTTCATTCGAATTTTCTTTTTCCTCTAGAAAAAAATAATTTTGTTAAAAATTCAAACTGGGTTATATAGGTGTTATTTGCATCTTTGTAAATGGGTTAACAATCAAGTGCACAACTAGCAACATGAAGATACAGGGAGAGGAGTAAAGCAATCCTGAGCAGAGTCACACACAGTCTCTCTTCTGATCTGGTTGTGCATTGTGAATGTTCGTGCATTGGGAACACCTACAAGTATCATGGCACAGGGGACATGGGCTGAACTGGCTCAAATCCCAGCTGCTCTCAAAATATATATTTGCATCACATAAAATAATAGTAAACATCATCTCAAAGTTTTAAAAGTTTTAACTGGTTCCATCATTGTCTTCCCAGTTCATTTAATGACCTGTCACACTGTATTAATCCAAAACTCTACCTATCAGGAAGTGGCCTTGGGTGGCACGGGCCACCCAAAACCTGTGTGTGTGTGTGTTTGCCTGTGCATACATTAGTATGTAGCTAATGTGTGCAGGTGCTCATGCTCATGCCACCCCACCATAAGTCAGTGCCCCACTTGGGCCACCCCTATGAAAAACGTCTAGACACGCCCCTGCTACCTATGACCCCGAGGCCAACACCGGCCCGTCTTCACGGCGATGGAGATCCCTGCCAGCTGCCATAGGCCCCGGGTTGACTCGGGCTAGCGTTTCTTCTCCCCAAGGTAGAGAAAGAAACATAAGGCCAAAACTACATTATATTACATGGCTGCTTTGGTTACGGGCTACAGAGGATACAATAGCGTTAAATTAGCTAACCTGCCACTGGAGCTGGCTAACTTCCAGCATTTTGCTGTGTAAGTTAGCATGTTAGCTGCTAGCCGGGGCTTAGTGTGGCTGAACTGTTTGTTGTTATCTCAGAATAGCCTTACTTGTGAGCTTTGAAGACGCTTTCATTCACTGAGTGTAGCCTACTTTATAACACCTTCCTGTAGGAGACGTGAGGGATGGGTGTGGCCGAAGGAGCCATTTGTCAGAGACGCTCACGCTGATGGTGTAGTGCGACATCTAGGGGCAGTAACGGAGGAAATGTGTTTTTTTCAGACCTTTCGTTTGAAGCTCCTCATGATCGATCTGCCAAACCGTCTCTTCTTTTTGGGCTTATTGACAGAGGTGGCATCGTTCCCATCCTGAAACAGTCAGAGATCATACCTTATCATACCAAATCATATCATGTAATTCCTGGTCTGGTCTTATCTTGTCTTGTCTAGGCTATCTGGTGGTTCAAGGTTGAACTCGCCTGTGGGTTGTCATCGTCATCATCGTCTTCCTCCTCTTCCTCATCACCAGTGTCCTCATCAGACACATCCCCCTCCTCCATTTCTGGATCCAGGTTTGCCGGGAGCTTCTTTCCCTGAAAACACCAGTCCATCATTCAGTTATGTGCTTCTTTTTCTTTGTGCAAGCTCTTTCTGCTCAGAACTTAAAGGGATACTTCACCCAAAATCAATGATTCACCAACTTTCTACTCAATGTCATGCTAAGGAAGGGTTTGGAGAACTTTCGGAGTCATCAAAATTATTTTGGAGTTCTCATATAACGGTGCCGGATAGAGCTCACTTTTGAATCATCCAAAACACACACTATGAAACGTCCAAGTACCTCCATACTGCTCGTCCATACTGACCCAAGTGTCCGGAAGCCACGACATGAAAAAGTTGTTTGGAAAAAAATAATTTGATCTCTGTTTTTAGCATTGTTGTAGCAGCTCCCAGTGGCTGCGAAAGATGTGTGAAATTTGCTGTGAGATTTTCTTCCGTGTTTACATCAGACATCCAATGGTTTACAACTCTGAATGAAAACCTCCCAGCAAATCTCGCGCATGCGCACAAACATCAACAGAGCCACTGGGAGCTATTACTACAACAAGGCTAAAAACAGAGATCAAATACATTTTTTCCAAACAACTCTTTCATGTCTTGGCTTCAGGACACTTGGGTCAGTTGCAGTGCAGTGTGTTTTGGACGATTCAAATGTGAGCTCTATCCGCCGCCATTATATGAAAATCCATTTCCAGCCGGACGCCCCCTGGAACTCCAAAAGCATTTTGATGACAAAAGTTCTCCCAACCCTTCATTGGCATGACGGTGAATTATCGATTTTGGGTGAAGTATCCCTTTAACAGAACACTGTGTATTTCTAAAATCAACTGTACCTTTACTAGAACCTTCCCTTTAAGGATCTCAGGGGAGGGCAGCTTCTTGTATTCGTGCACACTGACATTGGACAGGTCCAGTTTGTCTTGTAGCACCTCTCTCAGATACTCAGCCATTTTTTTCTGCTGAGGCACAGTGCAGTGGTTCTCTATGGACAAGATCACGGGGTATCTGGGGAGAGAGTGAGGGGCGATGACAAATTAATGACCAAGCCAGCATGGCCAACAGACCATAACGCAAACCAAACTATCAGGACCAGGAGTGCTTACTGTGATTTCGTGAAGGCATATTTGTTGATTGTTTCAATAACTTCTTTGAAGAGGATTTTGGATGTCAAGGTGTAACCATGATGGATGATGGGCTCTCCGTCTGGCCCGTCCCAGCAGTCCACTGAAAGTGCAGAAAGAGAGTGTGCATTGGGCTGTGAGGCCGGTGTTATGATGAAATTACAGTGAAGAGAGCTGAAGTCAGGCTCTTACCCTCCACACAGCGACAGCCGGCCTGGAGTACGTAGGCATACATTTCCACTCTAGACTGAGACAGCAGCTGGTCTCCTGTCAGGTAGGTGTTATGTGATGTAGCAATAAAGTAGTTACACAGAGGCTGCGTCATGTCCTGGTTCACCTGGTTGTGATCAGGGTTGAAGATATCGCCTGCAGGACTCCGCATGTAGTTTGTAAAACCTGAAGGAAGACATTTTAAGTCATGTCAGTCCAAACAACAAATGACATGTGATTGACACTTCATTTGTGACATGCATCTTATGGGAATTCATCCTACCATCGATACCCAGCACCGTACGCTGCAGGTTCTCAGGACATGGCTCAAACTTTGCCACTATGTCAACTAGATGCTCTTTGGTCAGACCACGCATCTGGAAGTAAGAGAACAGCAGAAATTGTTATTCTGATGAACTGACCTCATTTGTTTTTAATGCTTTAATAGTAAATTAGCAGCAGCAGGAATTGTTCAGCCCACTCGAGTAGGGAGTTACATTCTTTTAAAAAGAGGCTTTATTGAAGCTTTCCATGAACTTAAATTTGAGAGACTCTGAGAACTACCGGTACTTTAAAGAACAGACTATTGCAGACTGAATGGTACTGTTGAAAAACTATTGACCATGAATGTTGTTCAGAGTGGGGGGCTGATTTGATTAAAAAATAATTAAATGATTCAATTGAAAATGAACAACAATGAAAAACATCATGTTCCTTCCTGCTTAAATAATTGCTCTGGGGTATTTTTTGTACCTTTTGTTCATTTTCCAGAAAGCGTGCAAGGTCGTGGAGATCCATGACTTCTTTCTGATTGCTGTAGGATATCAGTATCAGATAGAGGTCTCTTCTTGTAGAAATCATCTTATAGAACGAACAGAATTCTTCAAAGCCCAGCGAGCCTTGGTTCTCATCTGTGTCTGCTTCCTACACACAGTGACAAACATCTTTTGTGAGACATATGTAATTCTCAGTATGCCAAAGGAAACATGCACAACCACATAAACCCATCTGAAGGATGTCTATCTCTTACTGACCGCGATGGAGCTTGTTCAGAGAGACTATCATTATCAGGAGGGGGGAGAGTAAGCTGCTGTACCAAAGCAATATTGCAGTGCAGCTTGAATTCATCTGTTCAGTGGTGGCCATATGGCCTTCCTGTGGCCCCCTCCTGCCAAAAATCCGTACATACATATTTGTCTGCTGACTCCATCTCTCTTTTTTTTTCTCTCACTGCTTCAATGACAAAATCGATGTGAAGACCACATTGAGGCTGGGCCTCTTAAAGAAACATGAAGGATTTTCATTGATTGCTATGAAGTTTTCTTGTTTCTTGTCCCTACCATAACCCCTTTGCTTTTTCACTAACTCTACTATGAGTTTGATGTGTGTGGTTCTGAATTAAATAATTCAACAACTGTTGGATGGATTACCATGAAATTGCCAGCATCAGTTTGGTGCATGGCACATTAACTCTTTGCAAAACGAATAGTATTTTATTTGTGTCATTTATGCTTTTGCACCGTAGTAGTGAGCATTGGTATCGTAACATGCTCAGTTAAGATGATGACTATAGTAAACACTAGCACTGCTGCACTGCTGGTGCACAGCTTTTGTAAAGCTTCACATAGCTGTTGCATGTAGCATGGTTTGCTAGAGTAGAGCCATCAGTACATCCCCATATGTTCTGGAGCCATGTACCCCAATTACCCGAATCAACATTTCCAATCAGGTGAGGTTACAGTAGTTCACTAATAAATGTAGAAGCTCAGAGATAACTGTGATGGTGGGCCATAGCGCAACCCTCCTGACCAGCCTCCGTCTTACCTGAAACATCTCTCTGACTTTCTGCTTGGGTAAATTCACATTGAGTTTGTGGAGCAGCTGGTGAACCTCCCCAATGCTCAAGGTGCCATCTCCGTTTTTGTCGGCCTCAGAGAAAGTCTGCTGTAACCACGTGAGGCTGCAGTTAAGGATCACATTGGTTCCTGTGTGTTGTTCTGCCATTGGTCGAATTAATTAGTTCAGAATGTGTTTACAACTTTTAGGTGAAATAATCAGTTGAATGTGAGGTGTGACAGTTTGTTACAGTTAATCATGATGTCTTTGTACTTTGAGTGACTTGGATAAAGGATATTGATCACGGGTGCGTTGCCTTCGAGCCAGACTGTCTTCATCACTGATACCAGCCATTAGGTATTTCAGCCCAGTGATCCAGGTGCGGGCTTCTTCTGAGTTGGTGGAAACCAGGTCCAGGGACTTGACCCGTTCCCCGTAGTAAATACTGAAGCAGCAGTTGGGGTCGAAACGGTTGTCCGCATATCGCCTGAAGATCTCTGATTTTTTCCCCTCAAAGACTTCATGGATGGAATCAATAGTGACTGAAACAGATCAATAGGGGTCAGAAACAGATGAAAGCAAACTGAAATATTGCTATATCCCCACAAACACACACTGACTAGGGTTAAAACCAAATGTTGTTTTGCTCAGAGGACCAGAGTAATTGATCTCATGATGTACCAATAGACTGAAGTGCATTCCTACGTAAGTAGAGGGCAGAGCTCATGCAGTCTGTAGAGGCACACTGAGAGAAGAGGAGGTTCAATCTATTTATCAACCTCTTAATCTTTGATAGATCTAATTTGTTTATTAGCAATGGTGATTTTAAAACAGTCATGTTAACAGTGTTGAATAGTTTGATGTTGCACTACATCAACGCCAAAACCATTCAGCTGGTAAATACACACTCAGATAATCAGCCCTGTAAAGTCACTGGCTCACTTTTGGCCTTGTCGTGTTTCCTGGAGGGCCGCCATCGGATGCAGGACTTGTGCTCGTCCAGGTAGAAGAATCGGACCAGTCCTTTCTTCTTCCCCTTCAGCTTGGTCATCTGAGTGCCAGCCTGCATGGTGCACATACACCTCTCCACTGCAGGAGAGCACAGAGAGGTGTTATTTATCAGTCCCCCTCTAGTCATCATCACATGTAGTTTATTCACACTGTGCGTCTGCGAAGCTTTTCAGTGAACTGCAACATGTTGTTTATGATTTTCCTGCTGATTTAGTCTGAAGTGCCTTGCAGGTATTGAGAGTGTGTGTGATTTTGCACAGCAAGAAGATATTATGACTAACCTAAAGGTTTCCCTGAAGCTAGAGGAGACGAGCAGGGGTTTACCAACAAGCACTTGTTTATGAGATTATAGGCTGCGTCACACAAGGATTTAAGTGGCTGTTTATGTGTTAATGATAATAAGGGCAAGGTGGAAAAAATACACAACCCAAAAAATAATTATGGTCAAAAAACAACGCTTAAATCATTTATCAACTGCCTCACAAGGATTCACATTATTTCTCCACATTTCTGTCCAAATCTAAATGCTGGATCCATATTGCGTTTACTGAAATAGCATCTCAGATGCTACAGTTTAATTGTAACATTCAGGCTGTACCTCTTCACCACAGTGAAGTGGTGTGATTGTTTTGTGTGCTGAGAGCAGGTAACCTTTGTTTGTAATCTGAAGCTCAGATACATGTGACGCAACCTGGCACATCATTCAGGCTAATCCTGGAGGATTGTCTACGGTCCATATGCCCATTATCTACTCACAGGCTTCCTAGCTTCCCTGCCTGTCTACTCTGTTATACTGTAAGTGGAAGAGAGCGTGATTTCGAGTCTTTGCGATTGAAGCTCTGCCTTTGACACTGCAGTTCTGGCACTTTTAATTGACTGTCCTTAAACTTGGGTTGACATGAGGGCCAAAACACTCAGTCGGTAATACTCCTACCCTCTAGAAAGATCATACTCAGTCACCAGAGATAATTACTCATCCTCTACTTCTTGCTGTATCTGTGATATCATTTTTCTAGGGCCAGTCTTATTTTCTATCTCCATACTTCCAAGTCATCCAGCGCCAAAATATCTTGATGACTCAGAAAAGCCTGTTGTTGTAGATTGTCTCAACAATGTAACTTCTTACAACTGAATAAATCAGAAATAATATAGATCAATCCACAATATCATTTATTCTCCCTTAGAGTTCCTTTGGTCTCTGGTCTGCCAAAATCACATTGGATGTCCAGTCCTACTTTTTCTGAGAACGATGAAAACCATTACTAGAATCAAACCAATGTTCACATCTAATTCTGGGAAAAGTCATTCAAATATCTTCTCTGCAACTCCCCCTTCCTCCAGTATAGACTAAGAGTCACTGCCCTGTCCAGAATGCAAAGTTATTTCATGAGTCATTGGTGAGTCTTACCTATCTGACCCAGTCTCCATTTAGGCTGGGCAACCACGCTGCCACCGATCCAGAAAAACTCCTCAGCGAGCCTAGATATGGACGCTTTCTGCCAGAGTTTCGGGGAGCTCATAATGGATGGGCTGGGAGAACTCATGGGGCCTGAGGCCCGTTTCGTCTGGTGGAAAGAGCCCCTAGCCAGCGAGGGGGAGAACATTCCTGATGATAAAGATCCCAGAGACTGAAAGGTGGTCTTCTTGGGCGATGTAGAGGACAGTGGCTGGCTGCCACTCAGTCCTGGCGACAGAGGTGCCATTGCCGGTGTGATGTTCATCCCTGAATTGTACATTTGAATCCAACTATCCTGTCCCTTTGACACCGCATGAACCCACCTTCCTCCTCATTCTGCTCGGCTCTTCAGCAGCGTCTTTATAGGACAGCGTCTCTCATGCGGCTTCTAAAGTATCAGCATATCCTCCTCTTCAGGTTAAAGTCTTCCCACATGGGATCGGGGGAACAATATTCCCATCCTGTAGCTTCATTCTCCGTCATCCTCTGTTGAGTGACCTAGGACAGGAGCCATGGATCCTTTGTTATTTACTTTTTTGCACTGAGAGACGGCTTGTAGAGGAAGTGTGCAACATGTGTCAGTCACTAAATCTTCCTCAAGCTGTAATCCTGGAGGGAGGCTTCAGCCCTGCTTTCATGGAGGGATTTTCACGCAACCAGTAAGCCTCTGAAGAACGAGAGTGGGATAGTAAGGGTTCATATATTAATTTAACTACGCTTATGGCGGTCCTAATCATGATGGAATATAGACATTGTACCTGATACTTTTTATTAACTGTTAGGATATACAATGTTAGGATTTAAGGTCACAATGGTGCATTTTATTACCAGCCATGGAATATCCACTCTTAAACTGTGTGCAGTGATTTCCCCCTAGAGGCGACTATGTGACACAGTACATGTACAGTATTAACATCATGTTACCATATGCGAGGTAAGCCACTGATATTTAAAAGTGAAGCCACTTAGGAAGAATTGCTCAACAAAAGACACAGCGTTCATTTGCACACCCATAAACCCCCCACTATGTCTTGTTCAATGACAAAAACGATGTGAAGACCACATTGGGGCTGGGCCTCTTAAAGAAACATAAAGGATTTTCATTGATTGCTATGAAGTTAGTCATGTTTCTTGTCCCTACCATAACCCCTTTGCTTTTTCACTAACTCTACTATGAGTTTGATGTGTGTGGTTCTGAATGAAATCATTCAATAACTATTGGATGGATTACCATGAAATTGCCAGCATCAGTTTGGGGCATGGCACATTAACTCCTTGCAAAATGAATAGTATTTTATTTGTGTCATTTATGCTTTTGCACCGATTAGTGTAGTAAACACCAGCACTGCTGGTGCACAGCTTTTGCTAAGTAAAGCTTCACATAGCTGTTAGCATGGTCCTGTTAGTTTGTTCTTCAGCTACTGAACATGGCTAGAGTAGAGCCATCAGTACATCCCCATACGTTCTGGAGCCATGTAACCCCAATTACCTGAATCAACATTTCCAATCAGGTGAGGTTACAGTAGTTCACTAATAAATGTAGAAGCTCAGAAATAACTGTGATGGTGGGCCATAGCGCAACCTTCCTGATCAGCCTCCGTCTTACCTGAAACATCTCTCTGACTTTCTGCTTGGGTAAATTCACATTGAGTTTGTGGAGCAGCTGTTGCACCTGTCAGGGTGATACAACCACATTTCCACCTTTTCTCAGTAGTTTGTATCAGCCCGCTGATATGACCCACAGCAGACACAGGTGCCATTAATAACATTAGCCATGGCTCAGTTCAATTAAGTGTCCCAGTATGTTATTCCAGAGACACACACAGGATCTCTCAGCTACTGTAGGTGGAATGCAGCCATCATTAATGCTATCAAACACACCTGTGCCGCTCCTGCTTCTACAGGTCAAAATGTCTGTTCCCGGCTGTGCTTCATCTGAGCAGAGAACTAATCAGCCAGAATGAGTCAAAACAGCTGTGCTGGGCCAAGCTCAGGTCAACTACTGAATGATGAGTACCAGGGTCATGAACTTTGTTCCAGATGCCACAGTAAGTAAAAAGTTTGTAAGGTTGTATTTTTTTCATAATCAATTTAATGATTGTTAAATTAATTTACCTGCATAACATATACATACACACATAACTAGTACACATGTCTATGCTATTTGGACACACTTTACAATGCTAATAGGAGCCTTATATTGTTACAGTTTCAATGATAACACACTGATGTGTAGTATAGCAGGTACAATAAACCTGTGAATATTCTCATTTATCCAGGTCATACTGTAGTTATCTCAAGGAAATTTAAATCGAGCGCAACTGGACTTGGCTATTTGTCTTGGAAGATGTTTCAAGACATTTCACCTCCCAGGCTGGGACTGGACCAGTGGACTGGACCAGTCCCAGCCTGGTCAGATGCGAGCAGGAACTGATGAAGCCTCTTGGATGAGAGGTGAAAAGTCTTCCAAGACAAATAACCAAGTCCAGTTGCGTTCAATTTAAATTTCCTTGAGATATAGCAGGTACAATGTTAACCATGTTCATCATCTTATTTTAGCATGTGAATTGTCACTCATGAAAGGTAGAGTTGAGGTATATCATTGGTAATCAATGCTATTAGATATATATTGAGAGGATGGGATTATGAAAAATTACAGTGATATCAACATTTTTGTTATGTATTTTTCAGAGGGATTATATGGCTTTCAGACAGAGACAGTGAAGGAGCAACAGGAAAGCTGAGAGAGAGAGAGAGAGAGAGAGAGAAACAGGGGGAGAGAGAGAGAGAAGACGGATGACATGCAGAAAAGGACCGCAGGTCAGAATCCAACCTGGAAGGTAAGATAAAGCCTTAATGTTATGCATGCTACCAGATGAGCTACTGAAGTGCCCCCAGGAACAACAAGGTTATTGGGATTTGTCCCATATGTACCAGTATTACATGGCCATCCAACCTGCTGTTGGCACTGAAGGAAAAATCTGATGGTCATTATTCATTCCCTGGGGAACATGAAGATCTGTAGGCCTATGCATTTTTTGGGTAATCTATCTGATAACAATTGTAGACACATTTTAGTCTGAACGCAACAATGACATAATTGGAGTTATGGTGCTAGCATACTGTCAATGTAGACACTCATCAAGCACACTCGCTCACACAACCCAGTGCGAAGAAATAGTGCCTATCTCCTCTGCAGATATCTTCATAACTGTGTTATTTTTCCTGCTCTGTACTCCAGTCCTTTTTAAATATCTTTGAGACAGAAATACAACCCATAAAATGTACATTTCCACCTCAAAATGACTTGTTTTGATTCAGGAGGATTATATTTGACAGATTATAGCTCACAAAGCCCCTTTTACCTGTTGAAATACCTATAAATGGCCAATACAGGTCATAAAATGTACATTTCCACTTTTGACAAAGTGATTGTAGCTAACCCTCCTGGTAACCTAAAAGTTTTTTCTGCCTCAATATGACTTGTTTTCACTCAGGACTAAATTTGACAGATTAAACCTCACCCAGTCCCAGAGTTACATTTTTACATTCGGGAGTCATGTAAACATCACGTACTACGCATCTTTTTCTGGTCAGTCGTCATGGAAACATGACACACTGCCAGTGGATAGGCGTATGGACCAGTGTGACAACAAACATGTGTGAATGCAAACCGTGCTATCTGAAAAATGAAACATAATTTTGTGTGAAAACACTCAACAGTGTACGTCAAGTCTCAAATACCACATGCTGACCAAGCACACAGCTGATAACCCCCCTTCCCTACTCGAAAAGCAGACAACGCTGGATAGTTTGCAACGGAGATGCATGGACTGTACAACCAATCCACTTTAGGTTATTCTGCAGAATATTCTGGACAGGATTTGCCCCTGTTTGGGACTATTGCAACTATAATAAACATACATTTGCATAAAGCAAACATATTTATCCACTCCCACGTTGATGAGAGTAATAAACACTTGAAAAATATCCCTGTTAGGGTAGCCTGTATTTAGAACTATGGACAATCATGCAATTAATTGCAATTAAATATTTCAATCGATTGACAGCCCTACCAAAATAAAAGACAGTTAAAGCACAGAAAAACAGGTTTTGTTATGGTGAAAATGAAAGCCACTCTTCAGAGCCCTGTAGGATTGACTTAGATTTTAATGGGTATTATACAAGTTTTCCGAAGGAAAAAGAAAACATTGAAATAAGAGGCAAGTGAAACCCCACTTCCAAACCAAAACTACAACAGCATCAGCTAACAAAATGGATATTGCTATTACACTGTACCCAACAAATACTGAGCGAGGGTATCATAATGATAAGACATAAAAGTGTTTCTTGCCTAAATATACGAGAGCACCTAAGGTTGAAACCATGAGAAGGTATTGCTTCTACTCTATCTGTTGGGGGAGCTCGAGGTGCAAAGAATTCAAATCCATTTCTCAGTTTTTGGTCTGTGGTGTAATATATACTCTATAATTCATCAAATAATAAACATCTTCTCAAATAAAATCAAGGGAGAAATTATAATATTCTGTTTCATGTGTCAACCCTACAAAAACTACTGATAGGTCAAGTTCACGACTATTCATGGTTTACATCCATTCTGGTAAATGCCCTGTGATTGCAATGATACTCAGGGATACATCAATGAAATTGCAGTTTTGCAAATCCAAATATAGTCTCTTTTTGGTTTCAAGTAAGAGCAAAAAATAATATTCATAATCAGTTTATGTCTGGAGCAAGCAAACATACCAACAAATATCTTATTTACAATATCATTGTATTTACATCAGAGGATACTGAGGGAAAGTGTGTTTAAATTCAAAATTCATCTTATCTTGTGATTTGAAAAATGTAACAGGGAGTACAATGCACAATGCAAGGTTCTTTAAAAAGTGCAATTCCTTTTCTCAAAGTAAAAAAATATATATCCATATTTTGTATATATGTAGAAATGTTGTTCATATAAACAGCATTTGTTGATTTAAGAGCCCTAAAACCAGTGACTAAAAATGAACGCTTTCTGTTGATAGGCAGCAAATTATTATAGAATATAAATTATTTTACAATACTCAATAGAAAATCAGAAGTACCGCATTTCAACAAATACAGACAGCTATTGATTTTTTTTTTCTTTTAGGAGGGCATTTGTAGACTTATCTGCACTAACGTGGGCAAGAATATTAACTATTCATCACATGGTTTGGTTGCAAAAACATTACTGGAAAACAATGTTCAAACAACAAATAAAGTTGCATCATAATATTAAAAAGTAACACTTCCATGAAATATCTAAAGCATAAAACAGTGGTGGACCTGAAGGCAGCCCACGTAACCTCCAATACTTCAGGTTTATAAAATACAAAAGGTAGACAAGCTGGTATACACGCGTACATGTTTGTATATGGATGTTTTTTTTTCTTGCCTGTGGAATAACAGTGGTGCACAAGCAGTATTTCTTAAAAAGTACATCCTCTACACAAGTTATCAAAAGCAAGCTGATATTAAAAGTAAATAGTGGTAAACTGGTGTCTCTTGTTTCCAGTGGTCTGCAACGACACCTTTGAGTGTACCAGTATTTTGTGGCACCAAGAGTTTCATCATCTGCTCACGTTTCACCAGGCGCAACATGTTTCTTCCCTTCATATTCAAGTAGTGTTATGTGGCTATATTTGCACATCTTAGAATAGCTTATACCAAAATAAAATCCTTGGACAGCATCGGGTGTCTGACCGAGGGCTCTGACGTCACTGGAGAGATGTGTTCCTCACTGAAGAAGTCTTTCTTAGTTTCACGCTCGACAACATGCTGAGACATCATGCTACTTTCCAGTTCATTTCATTAAATTCGTATATTGTCATAATAATATTGATTAATATCGTATCATATTATATATGACAGATTTTTTCCTCTACAAAACTGACTTTGCATTTTGCTGAGTCTCTTTTCCCTAACAGGAGGTGCAACAAAGTCCTTTACCATGCTCCTTTTTTCTTTTTTTCTGAGTCCTTCTCTCAAGTTTTGAATGTGCAACATTAGGATCCATTGGTGAGCTGTGTGCTCTGTCTGTGCGTGTCTGTGTTTGCGTCCTTGGATTCTCCGGGAGAGCTGCCGTTGGCCTGCACCGCCAGCTGGTCCTGCAGGTCTTTGACGATACTCTCCAGGCTCTGCCGAGCTTCTCTCTCCCGCTGGAGCTCGTGCCTCAGCTGCTCGCGCTCAGCCTCCGCTTGCTGTAGCTGCACGTGCAGCTCTTCAATCTGCACAACGCAACACAAAACACACACACACACACAGCGAGTCAGTATGAGTGAAACACGCCCACGTGGCATGATCGATGATCTGTAATCTTTTAGGGACTGCGTGGACCGTGGAGACATCCTACCTGAGTGGAGTACTTGACCCGGAGACGCTCAGCCTCGCAGCCTTTGTCACAAACTCGCAGCTGTCTCTCCATCTCCAGTTCTCTCTTCAGCCGCCCACAAGACTCCTCCGCGTCCCTCATCTTCCTCTCCCAGTCCACGCGAAGGCGTTCAATCTCTTTTCGCAGGTTGCGCTTGGCTTCGATGGCCTCACGAAGGCGGCCTTTCTTAGCCACCCTCACAAACTCCAATTCCTGTAAACAAAACCAAACATGAGAATGATTTCATGTTGGATGCACGGACATTCAGAGAGAGATTACTGTCACGTAGCGCAGTGCTGCACAGGAACGGGATGTGATACCTGCTGAAGGCTACGTTTAGCTTGCACAGCAGCTGCCAGCTTCTCCTCCTGCTTAACTCTCATCCTGACAATCTCCTGCAGCAGCTTTTCCCTGGCTTCTTTGGAGTCCAGGCCTGCGTACAGCATCTGTCTCAGGGTGTCTATCTCCGGGGAGACGGGCCCCGACAGCCAGGCGGGCCCCTCCTGAGCTCGAGGAACATTCTGAGGGGTCAGAGTCTGAGAGACGCCGGTGCAGGCTGACGGAGGGGAGGCCAGGGAGGACGGTGGCACTGGACCTGAGGGGGAGAAAGACTTTGTGTTAGCAAGACATTGCAAGAATGTTGTGTTAATTCTGAAGGAATGAGGTGAGGCCCTAACGTTGGCTGTTCGCCTGACAAAACGATCTGCGCTGTGAAAACACATCTTAAACTACAGGGTCATCGCCTTTCACAGTGCCTGCCAATCTTTTTTAGTCAGCTGTATCTCTACAGTCCTGCAAGATGTGTCCCTTGTTCAACACCATGTGTATGTTGATGTCATCAGTACAGAAGTGGAATATATTTTCTTACCACTGAACCTTCACCGTTCTGGTCATTTTCAAGATTACAGTCACATTACAGTCAGACGTGTCAGCGGTTAATCGTTTATTTGTGGCTATTGTTTCACCTATAACTCTAGCAAACTAGTTGAAGTGTTCTCTCATAGCTTTTTACCCATTACATTTAGGTTTCTAATAGTAGTGTTTCACAATTCTGTTATAAAATTGTTTCAACCATTTATCTAGCATAATAAAAGCTAGTTGATTTACTTTTACTTTTTTTTTTTTTAGTAAACATTACATTTTGCTATCAAATGTATCTTAACAGTCCAAAGTCAACACTAGTTTCCACACTCAATTTCAACATGTGCTCTAATAGCTGGACTAACGGCTACAAAAGAGCAAAATCAGATGCAAAATCTGCATCTTTTATTTCTCTTGTATTTTTTTTTACTTGACACCAGGGGGCGCAGTTGCACAAGAATCACCCTGAGCCAGCCCTACTATGGCTCATTTCCTGTGGGGCTCACCATGTGCAGTAAAAAGTTGTAACAGTAAAATCAGCGCAGCGTCGTATACGGACGGACTCTTGTATCATGTTCAGCCTCTCTGAGTTGCTCCAAACTCCAGATGACGGTTTGTACTCACGGTCATCGCAGTCATCCACATCGATCTCTCCATCTGTGTCCATATCGTCGACTCGGTTGGTGGTACTGGAAGAGGCTGGTTTCACTGCAGGTTGTACGTCCCCATTATGCAGCTCCTGTGGCGGCCTGGACATGGCTGCGGGTCCCCTGCTAGGAGCGTGGCTGTCCCTGGGATGAACCAGAGGACTCAGGGGAACTAGTGTCAGATTAGGA
This sequence comes from Trachurus trachurus, assembly GCF_905171665.1. Classification (NCBI taxonomy): domain Eukaryota; kingdom Metazoa; phylum Chordata; class Actinopteri; order Carangiformes; family Carangidae; genus Trachurus; species Trachurus trachurus. The sequence goes on from NC_139896.1 coordinate 30,169,270, forward strand.
GCTGCTAGAGAGTCCTGATTCTTTGAGTAGGGCCTATGGAGGCAACAGAGGTACCAAGCATTAAAGCATTTACTCAGTTTATCAAATATTATGTATATTATGTACATATTAAAATTGAAACTATTAAAGCTGTCAGAGGACTCACCTCTCCACCTCATTCTGAGCTGGTTTCTCTTTTTCTGCAGCTTTAGGAGACCAGGGGCGGAAAGCAGAGGGCCTCTGTTTCAGTTGGACCTGTTTCAGGTCCTGGAACAACAAACACAACAACAAGCTTGGATAAATCCACAGTAAACTACCACTGGAACATTAAATCTGCCATGACGGACATACTCAAAGGCCCCTCTTCATTTAACAAGGCCGAATGATCAGGTCATACATAGATGATAACATGATGATTCAAAGTGACAGCAGCTCCTGCGTCACCCTTTTGACCCTTGATTTTAACGGCAAATCCTGTTTCACACTGGCGACATGGACACAGAGCGTATACTAACCTTGTGCGCAGACTTTGAGAGGGATTGTAACCAGTCGGGTTTTCTGTCTTTGTCAGCTGATGGAGACTGTAATTTATCGAATTTGGACCTCTTGGCTGGGACCGGGCTGGGAGACTGCGGGGAGAGGAGAGGAGAGAATAGATGGTTAATCATCATCATCCTTGCAGAGATAAAGTGCAGGCATTACATCATGGAGTACAGCGGATGTTTCAAGAGCCCACAACTTCTAAAAATGATACTGCATGACTGTAAATGGCATTATTCATAAGCAACACATGGATTTGTCAGAACATGGCTTTGTCCAAAACTGACTTGTTTTTCAACTCGGTCATATAATACTTGCAGGAAAGGAGCAGAGAGTCACAGAAAGGTGGAAAATAGATGAAAACTGTGGAGAAGTCACAGAGAAGGGAAGGAGGATGGAAGATGTGTCTGTGTAAGCATTCAGTCTCTGAGCTTGGCATGTCTGCATGTGTGTGTATGTGTGTGTGTGTGTGTGTGTGTGTGCGTGCGCAGAACTTTGAGCTGAGCAGACACTCAAGCTGGTCTGGCTGGCAGCCAGCAGGGCTACATTGCTCCCTGCCAGGCAGAAGAGGCGCCGTCAGGTGGAGCAGATCGACTCCCTGAACCACAGAAATATTGCAATATAGAGACGGAGGGAGACAGAGAGGGAGACAAATTAAAGTAATTGCACTCAGATCTGACAGACGATTGAGCTTAAGTGTTCAGGGAGAATTGCGAGTTAACGCAGGGCTGCAGACGTATGCGATGTCTGAGGGAGACAGTGTTTGGAAAACCTGGAGACGGGAAGCATCTGCTTTGTTAAGCGCCACAAAATACTGAATCTCGAGCGTTTCCTTGTACATATTGTACGTGTGTGTGTGTGTGGCAGGCTCCAGGGTCATGTGTTGAGGTAGCTAACCTCAGGTCTGCACTTGTCAGACAGAGGATATGTTTACCTAGGCAGGCACAGAGGCCAGCACAGACCTGCCTGCTGCTCTCTTACTCACTACTATGACATTCTGCCTCAAGGAATGGCAAACACTCCCATCTCCTCGTCTGTGTGTGTGTGTGCGATTCAAGACAAATGATTACTCTGCCTACCTTCGAAATCCTCAATGGAAAACACTCCTGCAGGGTTGCGTGTAGTTGTGAAACCCAAATCATTGCTCGCTGTAATCACCTCAAAATGGAAATTAATGACAAACCTCATTTCACATTAGGCGAGAAGCCTGTTTGGGAATGAATCATGTCACAGCTTTTTTATACAATGCCAGACGCTGCGTGAATGTGTGTGTGTGTGTGTGTGCGCTCACAGCTATGAGTGGGTGTCGGGACGTGTGGGTAAGTGGGCGGTTGCGGGTGTAGACATGCATATGTGTGTGCGGGAGGCTGTGTGTGTGTGTGGCACGAGGTTCTCAAGGGTGGGGGTGTTAGTCAAGTCTGGCACTGCATACCTGAGGTACAGAAACCAAAGGCTGCTGTAGTTCTTAAAACAAATGCAGTCAGATAGTCACCTGATAGAAAAGTCAGCAAACACAATCATAATCTTCAATAATATATGTCATTTATCAGGTAATAAAAATAGTATCTATTCCCTGTGTCTAGTTTCTCAAATATGAGAATTAGATGATTTTATATCTGTAGAAATTGAGTATTTTTTAGGGTGTTGGATTGCTGGTTAAACAAAAATGCAATACGACGGAAAACTGAATTAATTGTAATGATATCAAGGATTATAGATTGGCACTTTAAAGCAAACAATGAGCTGAAATTCATAATTAAAGTGACTCCTGTACGAGGACTTTAGGAAAGCGTTACTGTTTTCACACTACATTTCCCATGAGCCTCCGCGCGCACGGTAAAATTCTCCGGCACAAAACTGACGAAGGCGAAAGCATTTGCCAAGAATGTTTTCATTAATCAAGAACGAAAGTCAAAGGTTCGAAGACAATCAGATACCGTCGTAGTTCCGACCATAAACGATGCCAACTAGCGATCCATTGGCAGCTGTCTCTCCATTGGCATTATTCCCATGACCCGCCGGGCAGCATCCGTAAAACCGAAACCAGGAAATGCTGTGCGAGTCAACCACTAAACAATAATATTAAAATAACTTTAAAGACAAAACAATATATTTATCGAATATGGACACATTAACAAGTGTGGGTAATGTAGATTCATCCACATTAATATGAGACTCTTTTATAAACAAAAGCAAACTCCTCGGGGTCTCTTTAAGCTCAGAGCAGCAGATTCAGGTGATATTTCGCTGTATGTTCATCACTATGAGCAACTCCTTTGTTTTCGCATTATCATTTGACACCTTTTTATTACAAGAATGCGCTTAGATGGGCTCTGTAACTTAAGTGATTGATTAACACAACATATAAATCCATTAATAGATGACTAAAATAATCCCTAGTAGCACCAGTCTGCTGTATGAAAATGATTTACTACCTCTTCATTTCTTTTCTGTTTCCTCCACTGCAGGGTGATAGCTGCATGAAGTGTACACACTGTTTGTCTGGACACTCCCCTCACGTCTCCCTGACTCACACATCTTTTCTACCTGTCTAACCAGTCACCACATTACACACACACACACCCATTCATACACAGCAGCATACTGTTTGGTTTTGCTACTGTAGGTTAATTCTCTTAACCCAGACCTCCCGCTGACTTCTGCCCTGCTCAGCGCCGGTGACTCGACCCCTCACCTGCCTGACTCAAGGCCAGTGGTTTTCGAAGAACTGCTGCCCTGGCGTAATCAGACTCTGTAATTACTGACACGACCGTTGTTTTCCCGACAAAGGATGTCTGTCTGTCTGGTGCTATTTCTACCCTGAGGTTTGCGAGCTCCAGGAAGGCAATGAGCGCTAGACATAATAGAGTCAGAAAACAGACACTCCCAGACACCACAAGGGACCTGCTGGCTAAATCTGACACTGACCTCACAGGAGAGCAGCCGCATGGGCTTTACTCACCACCACATCATAGACATAGCATGGCCACGAAGTCATAACACCCTCCTCACACATCCTACTGCCTAGCAGGTCCCACTGAGCCAGATGATAGGACATCCCTCCCCTGCCTCCCCCTCTCCCCTCCCTCCCTCCCCTCACTCCCTCTCTCCCTCCCTCCCTTTCTCCCTCTCTCCCCCTCTCTTGCTTGCTGTGTCTCTCTCACTGGTGAGAGAGGGAGACTTCCTCTGAGGAGTTTGCTTTGGCTGAGTCCCCTGTGGGAACTGAGACTTGAGTGGGAGGGGGGTGGGCTAGGGGAGTGGGACCACAGAGGAAGCACTGAGCTGAAGGAATGTATACTTGAAGGCCAAGTACAGCCTCCCCTTTAAGACTCCATTCAAGCATTGCCCTTTTCATCTCGCCATTGTATGATATTTCTTTGAGGCGTTGTAATGAGGGAGCATTTCAAAGCAAACCTGTAGGCTAAATACTGTCTAATAGCAGCTGGGCAAGAGTAGACATGGTTTATTTTTTAATTAGTACCACATAAAGGCGTGGTAATACCAGGATAAGCCTCAGCTATTTTCATGCTGGCATGGCAGATAATCACAGAGACAACACATGGCAAACATATCAATAACTATTCTAAGAGCACAGCGTTTGACCTGCTCGAAGAATAATTTGTCGATATTGTGCTAACTGGAGCATGATGGGGACTGAACTGTTATTTCACTTGAACATGGATCTAATCAACGATATTTGATTATTGACCACTGACTAAGCCAGTTCTGGTGTTTGGTGTCCAGGAGATTTTAAATTAACTCAAGCCCTGATATTTTGAGCTTGGTTAGCTGAGAGCTCAACTGTCAGAGACACCAAAGACAACCAGCCCTTTAAGGACAGGCAATTAAAGGGCTGGTTTGCACACAAATTACAAAAAAAAACAAAAACTCTTTACTTCATCTTCGTCATCTTCTCACTGACCTCTGATGGAGTCTGAACTGGTTTTATGTGCTGAGGTTTTGATAAAAATTACGTTTAAACTGTTATCATTGGAACTATTTTCTCAGTAGAGAGCTTCCATTTGCTGCCAGACCCAGATATAGGAGCCTGAGGAGAAGACGCAGAGGGCAGAGGAGATAGACGCTTGTGAAAGGAGAGAGATAAAGAGAGAAGAGGTGAATCGGTGAGGATGATTGAGAAGTGATGAAAGAAAAGCAGAGACAAACAGTCTGAGTTTTCCAGGTATGAGGCCTGACAGGTGGTTAAAGGTGTGGTTAAGGTGAGGCGCTTCCCCTGCACTGAAGATTAGGAGTTATTCAGATTATCTTTAGAATCATTTATAAATGGCGAGTTGTCACTGCATTCTCGAAGGTTGGCAAAATAGATCAAAATAAATACATTGGGGTTGTGATGACCATCTTGCCACTTCTTGACTCTGACAAACTCCGTGGCGTATATAAAAATGGGCAACACTGGAGCTGAGACTATGGTGCATGCCATCTGTACCACGTCATCCATTCTGAGGAACTGTAAGCCTTAATTAAGTTTAAACCATTGAGTTATATTATAAGTCACCCTCTGTGAAACTGTCCCGAATCAGTAATTAGCAGTAGAGACCAAAGGTGTACCAGGGGGTAAACATGTATTTATGCAGTAATGTTGGCTGTTTTGTCATAGAAATCTATGGGGACTGGGTCGCATGTGGTCATTTGAAGTAATGCAGTTTCTGATACTTCCATGTTGTCTTAAAAAAAACAAACCTGGCTAGCCTCAAAAGGGCTGATTGAGTATTAGTTTACTTCCAAGGTGCTTGAAGTTGGATTTTGTTACCTAGTTGGGCAAGGTGTTTCTATCTGTTTCCAGTCTTTACGCCAAGTTGAGCTAAGCTGAATTACACTAAGCTAACTGGCTGCTGGTTTTAGCTTCGTATTTACTGTGTGATATATGATAGTACAATAAAGCGTATACGTGTATTTCCCAATATGTCATACTGGTCCTTTTAATATCTTCACCTTCCACCTCTTTATGTAATAAAGGCTTGACTCGTTGACAAGTCTAAATTTTTCTTTCTCATGGGAAAGTCAATGACGACAGGCAAAAATCAAAACCTCCAGCATCTGTTGTGGCTCTAGAAAAAAAAAAACCTCAAATGAAATCATTGAGAAACAAAACAAGGGCCAGCACTTATCTACTGAGACAAAAATAGTTTCCCCAGCTGAACTTCCTCGGGCAGCAGTCATACAATACCAACGCATGCTGCACGATAGCATGGCATTAAGAAAAGTGCACAGCAACAAGACACAACAGTTTCAGATTACGACCTCCTTTTCCCTCCTAAACCCCTGAATGTAATCCCCAGATCGACATGTGCTTAGTGGGGAGCTGTCTCACTCAAGGGCACACCAACTGGCACGGCTCACTCGGGTGACGGCCTTAGTTGGAAGTGAGAGAATACTAGTTTTAGTAATCTGATCCCTGTAGTTTGGTGCGGATGGTCGCAGGGATGCCTTGAGCTCTCTATTCGACTCTTGCTGCATAAATTGTACGACAGTCCCTTGATTTATATAAAGCCCTGTGGCCACCTCGTAACAGCTGGGGGAAAATTATTGGTGTCTGCCCAGAATATCCTCGGAACTTCATCCCTATTCCACACAGCTGCAACACAAGCCTCCATTTCCCCTCTCTAAATGCTTGCTTAATTTATCAATGTATTCTGTCTCTGCTGTGTCCAGTTTGAGGATATTTATGTCACTGCACTGAGCCATGACAGTATGGACACACAGGACTCAGGGTAAGGTAGGCATTACAGCAAAGCTAATTGGATTGTCCTAATTGTCTTTAGGATTGAGACTTGACGAAGTCTGAGGTGGACTTAGGATGAACCCCTTCCTAAAGGTGCAAAAATATCCACACGGCTTGACACATATACGTAGCTTCAAGGCAGAAGAACAGTGTTAAAGCACTGTTCTCCATTTGACAACCATTCATAGCGTGAGCAGTGTGGAAAATGAATGATCTAATGACCCCAGTAAGAGTAAGGGTAATCTCTAAGGGGAATTCCCACAGACCACTCTTCATATATATTTCTGACTTATTGTCATTCTGTTTCTCAAGAGAATATACGGTTTTAAAGCTGCGGCCACTCACTTTTGGCCACTTGGAGGCAGCAGAAACAAGCTGTAAACACAATATTAGCATATTATCACCTTTTAATGTGCTACAGCAAACCAGTTTGTGTCCCTTTGATAGATGTAGGCTGATAATTAACTCTCATTTGGCCTCTGTTTTAGTCTCCACCGTCTACTAATGGAAATATTCCACTGGAGCTGTTAAATGTTCCACTGTTTACCAGGCTTGTCTTTAGCTGCCCGCTGCGTCCAAACACGACGCAATGACAGAGAACCCAAACAGTACATGTAGACCGGTAACCCGAGAACAAGGCACTTCCACAGGGACAACAGCAATAGTCTGGTGTTGACATCAATATGATCAAAACCTTTCAGAAAAAAGTATAATGTATAATTTTATGCAAAAAGTTAAGCTGTATTAAAGAAGCAAACTATTCTTCTAATGAAGTGTTTTTTGCTATTAACTGAACTAATTTGCTATTTTCAATATTTCACAAATTTCTAATGTTTCAGTTATTTGTCTATGAAGTTTCTTGTGGCATGGATGCAAGACAGTTGCTATATATATTATTTATATAACATTATTGCACTGACAGAGTTCACTACTTTTACTTTTGGAATGAATAAGACACAAAAAAAACAACATCTTTTTTTGGCATATTTCATTTCTAGTTTTCTCATCATGAAATAACACTGAACTGCCTGCGTGTGCATGGAAAGATCATCTCGCTGGTGAGAGCAAACAAAAAGAAAGATTACTGTACTACTGCGCGGCAAGAAATGAATTCCAATTCAGGTCCAAACATGGCAACCATAACAACAGTACATGCCTGCCTGCCTGCCTGCCTGCCCGCCTGCCTTGCTTACACTGTGTTGATTGTAGTGTCCAAATCACTCTTTCCCTCAGAGCGCAAAGTTAAAAAATAGGGGCTCATAACTTATCTCAACAGACACGGAAACCCTAAACTAGAAGACATGAAACAGATATCTCCGCAGATTATACATTATTAGCATGAGCATGTTTGGTATGGTTGTGAGTGAAAGTAATCTTAGGGAATGAAACATGCTCTGTGACTGGTGTATTTATAGATGCACATAGCGCCAAATTCAGCAGATAGTTGTCTGAGCCCCCTGCTGTAGTATTGGAATAAGAGAATTAAACATCAGAATACGTGATCTGAGGGAACCAATAAAAACACACACACACACGCACAATGTCTTTATGCTTCTGTTCACATTTAGCACACTTATAATGTAGCAGCAGCTGCAGTGCTAACCAGGAGGCTGGAGGGGATGAAGGTTAACGAGAGAAACAGAGAAAAAGAGACAGAGGGAGAGAGAAAAAAACGACACACACTGTGCTTATTGAATTGAATTTAGATCTCATGGTTAAATTAAATCTTACTCAAAAACACGTTCATGCAACTTTCAGGAACATCGTGAACAAAAACGAGAGCGTTTCTAAGAATTTGTGAGGAAATTTGATTTATACACCAATTACAACTCAACTGTGGGATGTAAAAGTCTCTCACAACAACTGAGCAGAGTGATTTGTTTTAGAGTTAAAGCAAAGCAAATGAAATATTAAGTAATGTAAATATTGCTGTTTTTTTTTGGGTTTTTTTTTCAGTTTTTCTCTTCTTGCTATCTTCTACTCAATACTATCCATTAACTAAAGAAAGAGCTGTGACCAGGTGCTGCAGCAGCGCTGGAATATGCAGCCGTTATTCAAACCGTCTACATGCTCTTGAATTAAATTAAGAGAAAAGCTGTGAGAAAGTCTTTGTCAGGGCAACTAAAATGGTTACCAGACAGGCATGTGTGAGAACTTCCCACACTTAAAATAGAGAAAATTCACAAGGTTCTCTGTGCGTTTTTTAAATTCTTTTTTTTTTTTTTTTACTGCTGGTCCAAAATTACAAACCAATCAGAGTTTTTATACTTCAAGTATCATGCTGCAGCGTTGCAGAAAATGTGACGGCATGTCTGTGGCCATTTCCTGACTTTCATACATGAGTGCGTGCCTTCACAGAACGTGATCTCTGTTGTGCAGCAGTGCCAACGCCATCTTTGCCATGCAAGCTTAATCCCTTGGCATTTCACTGACCCTCAACTGATTCCCCGCCTATGATGCATTTCATTATATTTATTAAATCATTATAATTCATACAGTGTGATGCCATTCAAGTTTTTTTTTTATTTTTTTAGAAGATAAATGGCTGTTGTGTCATCCACGATGACTGACACTAACATTTACACCTCTCGACTACAATGTAAACAATGCAGCTGTGATTCAGTAAATCTTTTCTTGGACGGCAGTGCCAGCTTATTTGTCGTCATAAATGAAAAAGAAAGTGATTTCTAAATATAAAATGACTTAACACAGCTCAGTTTGCTTTGATGGGATTAACAAGGATACATGACAGAAAGATGTGTAATTTTGGCATAATATGTATGATAATTCCAGGAGGAGGAATTTGAAATAAACAGGCGTATTTCTCAACAAAAAGAAATATCTAGGTCGAGGTTTGCAAGAAGTCGAGCAAACTAGGTTCATGACGGAGGAACTACAAAACATCTAGGGCTATTATTAGTTCTTTTAAAGGGGCATTCCAGTGATTTTAGTGGTTGCACATTCAGCACGGAGACTTCCTCCAGACAGATTAAAAGAAGAAAGGTCAACATCAAAGCAGCAGAGGCCAATATATCCTGGCTTATAGCCTGTAACCTTCAAAAATAGTGGATCCTACTTTTCCCATGATGCAAAGCAGTAGCAACTTTTATAATGCCCTTCATCTGAATAAAATGTCCTCATCAAAATCATTGTTTTAGACTTGACGAGAACATCATACAATGGTTTCCCCAGGCTGAGAAGTACAGAGATATTGATGATGTAATGATAAGTAAACCAACCTTTGTGTGTGTGACAGACAGAATGACCCTTAAAAAATGATTTCAGTAACAATACAAGATTGGGGAATATTGGAAATCTGTGGGTTTGTGACTGCAGAGTATTTAATTATCACACACAAGACACAACCCTTCCTATACAGTTCACTGTCTTAACACCATCCTCTCATCAAAGGTCTGATGTCTCCAGACTGAAAACCTTGGTTTGTCGCTGATAAGCACATCCCAATGTGTGCGCAGAAAGCGTGCGCCGCCGCTCTGGCTGTTAGCTCGCTCTCCCCCTCTGCCCTACAACAAGACAACAAGTCCAGTGTCTGACTGGCTGAGTTTTAATCCCACAGATTAATACTAATGCCACGGGAAAGAAGGCAGAAAGACGATTAAAATGTCACTGGATAACCTCTCCGCAGCCCAAACAGTAACGACTGACCTCGCAGAGCTGCAGCTATCGCTTGCAGTACCTGGTACTGATCGACTCCTCTCCGCCTCCCTCTCAGGGAAAAGACGGAGAGGCAGCCAGGACAGGAGAAGTCCTCCTTTGACTGACGTAGAGGAGGGAGAGCAACTGCACATGGGGCTGTTAACAACAGGTCGGGCTCACCAGGTCTAGACCTCCAGTGTCTGAGAGATTGACGGGCCAGATGGGCAATCATAGCTCCATGCTAACGACTAAGTGCAGGGGATAAAACAGACCACCATTGTCCTTAATGGCTCCTGACCTGAGAACTCATGACATTTTAAATCAGCACAAAATTATTAATTCATGTCGTAATATTGCACTTTTTCATTGGAGCTGCAATTGATGATTGAAAGAACAATAATTTTCTCAATAAATCAATTCATTATTATTAATTAGTGAAAATTCCCCAAAGGAAATGTCATCAGTTAGCTTGTTCTAACAGTCACTTTACTATCTGATAATACAGGGAAGTACATCTAGAAGTTGGAACCACAGAAAGTTTTGCTCTAACATCAAATGAAGTGATTCACTAATTATCAAAGTAGGCCTACTTTCAGCCAATCAAGATCAGTTTCATTAAGCACTTTAATCTGGGAGATGACAGCCCTCAGCACAGTGACACACAGCTAATTCCGGCCATAGGCAAACCAACAACAGCCATCTAACCAATGAGGGCTGGACATTATTTTAAATGGTAAAGCTGCTCACCGGTCAGCTGAGCTGTGGTTTGTGCCACCATGCCTTCACGGTAAGCTGAGCCACATGACCACGTGCCCTCCGAGCAGCCAGTGGAGAGGAGGGCAGGTGGCAGGTTTATTTGGAAAGATGAAAATGGGATGAATACCAGAGGTTAAGAGGTGTGAGAGGACGGGACAGGGGGCAGAGGGGGATTTAGGGGAGGAGGCCATAAAAGCTGTGAGAGGTTGAGGTGAAGTTAGGGTCACTGCTCACTCAGAGTCCCTTGTGATGTCATTTCACCAACACAGTATACGTCCTGAGAAACTGCTCAGGAGCTAATTGGTTGAACCGGGGCAATAAATCCTGCTGAAATTTATAGATACCACTCTGGTCATTCTGTTGAAACGCTGCCTGCCTGGTCACCAGGTTAGAAAACCTCAGCTCCAACACTGTTGTTTCTATGACCGTTCGAACAATGACATACTGTTAAGGTTAATGCAGTAGAGTCCTGGGGGCAGATGCATAAAACTGCACATTCATGGCTGAAACTTTGTATATGCACAAGACCAGAGACCTGCAGAACGCATGGTTCTGCTTTCTCTCCCTCACTGGGAAATTGCACTGTGCATTAACCACTTCAACATAAATGAATGAAAGCACTCCCTTCATCCATTATTTTTCTTATAATATCACTGCTTCTGCTACAAGATGAGAAAGAAACACAAGTTCAAAAACTGAGGCTTTAAAACAATAGAGGGTAAATGTAAGTCCTGTTTTATTCTGATCTTCATTGATCGCTTTAATTAGGGCATCAAATAGGTGTCTAAAATTGTGATTAGTTTATATAAAAATTGTACATAACAGTTTACAGAATGACTCACACTAAATAATGAGGCTATGAAATGACAAAGAAAGCAAACAAATAAGTTATTTCTGTTTATGTGAAATTGTTATTGTTGTGTAAATGTAAAACCGTATTATGATTATAATGAATTCCAGCTCCATTAAGTTTTATTTTACGTTGCATTATATGTCTCTGTGTATTTTTAAATCACTGCAACTCTTGGATCACTCTGGCAAACCGCATGTATGCATGGTCAAAATAAAGCGTCAGGTGCACACACCTCACCGCACATTCTGTATTTATAAATACCGGTTTATGAGTGAGAAATGGCGTATGCATGGTTTTTGTGTGTACATGTTATTTATGCATCTGACCCCTGTGTTGAAAGAAGCTTTGAAGTTCAAATTCAGTCTGAAACATGAAAACTACATTTTGCACCACTATGTTTTAGACAGTGTTTTTTTCTAATAATAGAAAGCCTCGGTTGGCTAGTCTATATGAAAAGGGCTAATGGACCCATTCAGATACACAGGAAACCGTAGGAATAAAAAGATTCCATATTAAGGAGCCTTCATGCAACTGAAAAGAAAAAACAACAACAACAAGAAAACCAGTGTTCAACCAATTAACTGTCAAAACATTTTCCAAACTACACCGGGAGTTATTTCCTCTGAAAATGTTCTGCTCTCTCTGGCAGAGCAACACTCACACTCAAACGTTCGAGGGGCCTCACAGCGCGAGAATGTGTATACAGTAATATTTGACAGAGATCAAATAGCATTTCACTTGTTTCCACTTGTTCAAGGAATTGTCTGTAAGGGAAATAGGGGATAAAACACCCACAACATCCGTTCCTAAGATCACACATTCCATCCTTAAACACTGGTTTTGTTTCCCTCCTCCGTTCATAGGAAAACATATCTGCTTACAGAAGTAATTAGGTGAGAGGGCTCAAGGCTTGCAGCTTCCATAAAATGAATACAAGTGCTCTAAAATGGAGGGCTGAGAGGGGCGGGCGGTGGACCACAGCACCTCATGAATTCTGCAATTTGCCGTCTGTTTCTTGACTCTGAAAAATTCTTGGAAATGTCTTTTCCTGGATGATTTTATTGCACAAGAGCCTGTGTTTTTCTCCATGGCAACCACATAACAGTAGAGCCCAACTAAGCTCTGACTCAACAAACAGAACTCCACAAAATACCCATTTCAACGCCAGGGTTCCCCCCCCCCCCCCACCCCCACGCCCCACACCCTCACTCGCCCAGCTTTCCTGCTAACCCTGCCCGAGACGGCTTTAAAACAGAGGACGAATGACCGCACTGACCGTGAATGAAGACACATGCTGGGAATATTCAGGACTCATATGTGACATGCTACAGAAGATATGCACGGGGAAATGGGCTCGCTGGCCCCCGCTGAGCCTCAGGTGCTGCACGGGTTCAGGCTTTTTTTTTTTTTTCTGTGCCAGAGCCCATGACAAGTGGAGTACAGTAGGACAGGCAGCAGCTGGGTACTGTTAACCTGAGGGAGCCTCGCTTAAAGCAACAGCAGGTTCAGAACAAATACACCGGACAGAGCATTACGTAAAAGTCTGTCTCTCTCTTGGTGGGCTGAGTTGGAAGGGCGCAGGCGCTTCGTAGCCCCTAATGTAGCCGCTAAAAGGGAAGGCAGGCTAGGGGATTAGCGTTGCAGGCAGGCACAGGCCTGAGAGGAGAGCATGATGTGTGCGACTATGTAATCTCCGTGGCCTTTCCCCGGACAGCAAATCTCTGAGACCTGCAAGCTGGATGTTGACAACATACTGTAACCTACAAGAGACTAATTACGCAGAGTGCTGCCAAAAATGCAAACTAGCTTGTTGTGCCACAAATAAGATTAAAACTCGCTGTTGGCTCTTAACAACCTGACAGTCTGTACTCCCATCCTGCTTTTCAGAAGTCACATTTTTCTAATTCATGCCTGTCGTTTACAGTAAAGACTCAGTCAGTGGAAGGAGAGCGAAGGAGTCGTCACCCTCCCACCACCTGTCCTTGAATCACACTCATCACTTAGCACGCCAGGAGAGGATTTAGTTCACTGCTTTCTCATTGGTGAACCGTCAACCTTCTTGTCTTGACTAGTTAAGGCCATTCCTAAGGAAATAGGACATGTCTGCTAAACTGTAACTTAAGACAACAGTGAGCTAGGCCGCAGTTTCAGCTGCTGTGGAGCAGCTGTAGGGCTGTTAGCGTGTGTGGTTTCTCTCAGTCTTACAAGGCTTTCAGAGGCTTCACCCTTGCAAAAACACAGAATCAAACAAAATTATCCTTTATTTGTTGCATATAAGGTCATTGCAAAGGGGCATGGGAGGCTGCCAACTTTTCTCTTTGCCTCTCCCGCACTCCCCATCTACCTCGTAGTGAGCACAGAGGAGTATGCCACAGGGAGGGGAGGCCCTACACAGGAACTCAATAATAACTTTCAGCAGTCTAGCCAGGAGGCTGGAAGCCCAGACTGCGGCTGTTCCCTCCTGTATTCGTTCCTCCCTCCGCAAAGCCCCACGCTCCTCCCTTCAACCCCCCTCCTCCTGCTGGCCTGTGTCTGCTCCACAGGACTGATGCATTCTGCAGACAGGCCAGCGCTCTTAAAGAGACACAGGCCACATTTTTATCCCCTGAATCACTGCAGTGGACGGAACCACTAAAGCAAGAGCAGAGTCCCTCATTTCCAGCCCCTCAAACAAGGGCCAGTGCTTTATTTCACCCCTTTTCTTAACACTCGAGACTCTGACATGATGCAAAATGCGAGTGAATAAACAGACCAAAGTATGTTGAGAGGCTCTCAGTGAATCTCTGGCTGGACTCTTTCACAGTGGTGGCCTTTGAAGGTGCCTTTGATGCTTTCTTCGAAGTTTGTCAAGTGCAATCAATGTCCCGGGGCAACATGAGTGTATTTAATATAATTGTCATGATAATTTGGGAACACTACAACAAACCTAGTAATAAGGACTTTGCAGTGACAATCATACCATTGTGGGCGCTCCTGTATAAATCGCCCCCAGATTATAGAGTTGCATTTGCCTCCAGGAGGCATAGAAATGAGGGCAGTGACAGGCAATTATCCCTATCATTGATTAACGATTGATTGTATTTTCAGTTCAACATCTGATCTATAAAACATCAGAAAAAAAGTTGCAATTTTGCAAGAGTCTAAACTTTTATCATCAAATGTCTTGTTTGGTTTGACGAACAAGAAAAATGACCTGAATAATTAATTTATTTAAAATAGCTGTATATATATATTTATTCTGAGACTGTCACTATATGGACACATCACAATCTAATTCATCATTAATATATTGTTGATTCATTTTCTACACGACAAAGCGAGCAAAAAAAACAAGATAAATTATAGATCACGTCCTTTTTTAACATATTTTTTTTTTAAGTCTTAGTTTTAAAAAATCTCTACCATGCAGTTTCTCCTCTCCCTGTTTTACGAGCTGAACAGAGCATAAGCCTAAAACACAGTGTGACCGAGCAGGGCCATGTTGAGCTCTATACCACAGCAAGGAAATGATTAAAAATTTAATAGAGTTGAGTGACACAGAAACCTACAAGGGCGTGCCTGCCAAACACGCTCATTCTTTTGCTGTCAGCACTTTTCCTCTCTTCATATACAAACTGTGTGAAGTGGCAGAGGGTCTGAAAACTGGCGAGAGAAAGAGGTCACCATAACTAATTTATATGACAAATAAAGCAACTCCCACTTTTTTCCAACTATAAAAGATCATATTGGAAACATCAACTATAGTTTCGCAAGGTTAAAGTTGTCCTTGCAGAGCTCCATAACCTTCTTTTACCTAAATATCCTGAAGCTGCTTAAGGGTTAACACATCTCAGCTGCAGAATAACAAAAGATGAAATCTCTATGGGAGGTATCAGTGCCAGAGTCAGCAAAGCAGCACAGTCCTCTGCAATGATAACCCCATTCTGGATAACCTATAAGGCTGAGCATCCAGGCTCAGATGGACCAGACAGCTCCAGCTCAGGCTCTTAAAAACTGGGGAAGAAATCTTCCAGAACATAACTGAGACTCTCAAGAGTGTCTTCATCCCTGAAATCTCCATGCGAATCTCACTGGCCTCAAACCCCAGTTTTTTCATGGCTTAACAATATTGTTATTCCCACTTAAAGTCAGATGTGCAAACGAAATGAAGCCACCACCTGACGGCGAGGCAAGGCCGTCTCTGGACAAACAGAGAGAGAGAGAGAACCTGGGTCTGTACTCGCAGAAAACAACTTGGTGTTGGCTACACTGTGGTGTACACTGCGCTTTGAGAGAGTGACACATACCCAAGCAACACCAAGCTATTGAATCACCAGTGTTTACGCAGCCACATAATTCTGCACCATCTGTAGGACTCAGGTCTGATCGTCTGCACAGCATAACAAGCTGACGGCAACGCTACAAGAGGACACACACACACATACACAAACACACACACACACACACACACACACACACTGAGCCACAGTGCCCTGAAACACTTTTTTAAAAGTACAGCAAGCTCATTAAATCAAAAGAGAGCTCTCTTTGCCCAGAATATATCTTTATTCACAGCAGTGATAACAGCTTCACGGTGACGTTGTCTCCTTTGCCCTCGAACTCTGAACCGACTGTCACCTCTTTCACCCTACAAGGCAGATGCAGGGTGAAAAAAAGGCAATGAACTTCTGACCTGTCATTCAGACTGCGGAGGAAGCTTTGCAGCTCGGGGGCAACCAGAGTCCACCATCCACTCTGTCTCTCCTCCCCTCAGTGTCTCACCCTGCCATCCCATAAACCCCCACTAAAAAACCTCCTGCTCCCCCTTTTATGGCTGCCAGATGGTGGGGAGGCCTCCTTGCCTCTGGACTTGCCTCTCCAGTCTAGTAAAACCAGTTGACCTCAGCAACATAAAAACTGCTATTTATGAAAAGGCTTGGAACAAAACACACAAACATCCTGCCTCTGAAACAATCAAATGCCATCTCATCTCCCAAAGAGCCCTTTTACAAGATGAGAGCAGGACAGCAGAGGCGGCGGTGGAAGCGTACCCCTGCGCTGGGGCGGGTGTACAAGTCCAGATGTAGCGACTACACCCAGGTACATTTTTTTTTTCTGTGTAAAGGGGTTTTTATTTGCGTGCCTTGGGTGTGAGCGCAGGACTTTGGCAGCGTCTAAATTTCTCCCTGAGAAACGGAAAAGCAAAACAAACAGAGCCGTCTGCATTCAGGTCGAAGCTGAACCGCAGAACCACAGTCTGGCCTGCGGTTCACAACATTCTGTTCCAGCACTGACTTCACCTAAAACAAACACTCTCAAGACCCGTCCACCTCAGCCAGAGGGAGAGGAATCTGAGAAAAAAGTTTAGATTTGAACTCCATTAACAAATCCCCCTCTCTCTCACACCACTACTTCTCTGAGCCGCGTTTATGCCAAGCGCTGGGTGAAATCTCTTCACTCACTTGCCACTTGTGTAGGAGTTGTGCCCTTTGACGGCATGCTCGGACCGAGTCCAAGGTTTGAGAGCGAGCGTGCACAGTTGGGTGGGAAAAAGGGTTAAAAGGCCAAAGATTGTCTTGTTATAAAAGAGCAGCCCAATCAATGGCTTCCTTTTACTGCAAATCAATTTAAGCGATTATCTGCTCTTCCAATAACAACTTTCTTCCCCTTCTGCTCACCTCAGATGCCCCTCCTTTTTTTCCCCTTCCTTTATTTGTTCTACCGGTTGGAATCTACCATTTATGTCCTGCAATTCAACCTGACCTCCAGGCAACCCCTGGCATGGCTACCTAAGCCATTAGGGTAGCTGTGCCTGGGTTATTAGTGTGATAAAAGTTTACTGTTCCTCCAGCCACTCCGCACGGCTGCTGTTTAACGCATCTGAGGACCAAGTCTATGGGACCTTTCACACAACAGATTGGCCATTAGGGCATTTGGTCAGTAGGCCAACACGCAAAATACACCTCAGGGGCGAAATATTTAATCCAGACAAGTGACAAAAGCAGCGAAGGCTACAAACAGAATGTGCGAGGCACCGAGCGAACCAGCCCACATCCACACAAGTCAGGATGATGAATCAAACTAGAGCATCCCCTGTGCGTTGGCTTTGTGAAAATATGTAGACAAGAGGGCTTAGGGGGGTGGTGGTTGTCTGTGCTATGTTTTCTCCTGTGCGGCAGAAGTTGTGGGCAGCCGAGCTAACTGCAGCCTCAGCACTTCTCCATATTCTCCAGTTTCAAGCCAAGAGAGAGAACAAAGGCAGAGAGCTAAGCTGCTGCAGAGGTAATGAGGACAGAGGCATGCTGCACAGGAGTGTGTGCCCTCAATAACGAGTGCTGCTGCAGTCTATGATGGAGTCCTGTTGGACAGCACGAGTAAAAATCCATGCAGCCACTCTGCCTGTATAGTCTGCCCACAGACAGCAGTATAACTGACTGACTGCAGCCCACCCCTTTTTACACTGCAGCTCTGTCTACCACAAAATGGAAACCACAGTGTGACTGGAATTTGCTTGGAGACACACTGAGATCCATGTAGAGAGACAGTAAAACTCCATTAAAGACTGTTTATGCCACTGAGATACTAAAGCAACAAAGTGGCAAATGTTTTTAGCTGTTAAAGTCATTGCAAACATAACTGTGGTTTCATTACATTACAGAAAACAAGACAGCAAGGAATACATTTTAATCCAAACTACATAAGAAAAACGACATGCTTCCGTAAAAAGCGGACAGAATAATGTATTCATAAAGCGTGATGCTAATAATGCACTGTCAAAAAATCAGAGTTTTCACCAACGACACGCACGCAGAATCCTGACAATGACAAAACCCTGCAAGCTGTGGTGTGAAGCGTTCAAAGACAGACTGGCTCAGCGGGCACAGAATTAAGGAAATCCACATCATTGCTAAAGGAGAATCCCAATTAAACTTGAGGACACACCCTTCATCCAGAACATCTGCCAAAGTCTGTACCCGACTTTCCAGCTCCCCAGTTGGAATCAATATTGCGACAAAGAAGGAAAGAGCGTGTGAAGGGAAGAAGTGTATACAGCAGAAATAAAACTGGGAAGCGAGCGAGATAGAGAAAGTCAAACAGCAGAAGTTTGTCTTTTGGAGTTGGAATTTATTATACAGTTAATATATCTCTATAAGCCCAAACAATGTTTAGTCTTTTTCTTTTTCTTTTTTGTACAGTTTCAAAGCGTCATGAACGGCTGTTCCCCATCTTCTTACAGAAAACATTTAAAACCATGCATTATTGAAAAACATTACCATGTAGGAAAAAAAGTGGATTCTAGTGGTTATATAAAGAATGGGTAATATAAGTATTCCAACATTATTTACCCCAAATGTCTTTAATTTTGAAGTTCGGAAGCATTCCACAGAAAGGCTGTTTTGGCAGCTCTTGGCTGTAAAGCTGTGTCAGTGCTGGTCCATGCCAGCCCCACCCCATTAAGGCCGAACCCTGCACATCATGTGTTTCCACTTTACCGATAGGGTGGAAATGACCTCAACGCAGTAAAAGATGACAGGGGTGCTAGCGCTGTTCACCAGATGTGAGCAGAAAGAGAGAGAAAGAGGAGGAGGAAGGGGAGAGAAAACCATTCGCCTGAAGAATTTACTGCAAACCCCTGAGGAGCCCTGTGATTGAGGGTTCAAGTCAAGCTCCAGAGGTTCCTGGTGTATCTCAGCGGCACTCGGGGAGCACATATACCCCTCTGGCCTGGCCAGACGCGGCACCGCACACCGCACGCACTATACGCATACAGTACATGCGGCCTTGCGTGTGCGCACACATGCATACAGTACGTTGCCCCCCAAAAAACCCACTGTCATTCCACTGCACCTGCTAGCAGCACAAAAGCCACTTCCTCCCACTGTGTCCGGCCAAGCCCCTTTATCCCATTTAGTACAGCCTGCACCACAACAAAGGCAGAGAAATTAGGGAGCTGTGTTGATGATAGGGCGACTAATCTCTTTGGAGGGACTCATTATATCAGCAGCCTGTACAGTTCAGCAGCTGAAAGGGGTGAATTAAATATGGACATGCAGAGATGGGCGTCTTTGTGAAGATGAGTGCACCAACAATGTCCTGTTATTACCTCTGGAATAATTCATACATTCCATATGGAGCAGATGCCCGAACCTGACCCTCATCTCTGCATATGATTTAACACTGATACAAGGTCACAAGTGAATTGATTATCTCCAAGATGTGTTTGTTTTGTGTTTTTGAGCCGTATTTGCGAGTTCAAACCTGTCATGTAATCTTCATATTTTCTTCTAAGCCTCTCTTGAATAATGGGCTTCATCATCTCATCAAAGGTCGCATGACCTTCCACTGAAACACACACTCCTGAGTGAAAGATTACGGCTGTTGGTGCCAAAAGGAGAGGTGATTATGGCGTTTTTGATGATAATCTGAAAAGCAGCTTGACGTTTTTCAAGATGATGTGTGCGCTAGCTGCTCTCTTGACACCGACCATATACTGCTTAAGACACAAGGCTTATAATAGTCCCGTCATTATAGGATAAAGGGAGGGCCTGCTCTATTTCAGGCCATGGCTGTCTGTGTCTGCGCTCGTCGACTGGCTGGAAATAAAGCCAGACGCTTGTCAACTCCACAAGCGCAGGGAGGCAGGTGGCCCCGCTGGGCAGCCGGCACAGTGAACACAGCAACTATTAGACACCTGCAAAAAGGGTGTGGGGGGGCCGGCACTAGAGGGGCGGGGGGGGGGGGGGGGGGGTTGAGGGAAGAGGTGTTCTCGGCATGTGAGCGACCATGGCCCATCTGTACGCCTGTCTCTATAAATGTAGACCCTGCTGTATTGATAGAGAGAGAAAGAGGAAGAGGAGGGAGCGGGGTGGGGCAGGTGGAGAACTCTTTAGTCAGATGCATGTGCAGAGATGGAGCGTATTCTGCTTTCGAATTAGGTAGTAAACAAGACTAACAAGGTCAACGGGGGGAAAAAAGGTCCACCTGACCAGATGACTCTGTGGCAAAGGGTGACCATGACAGACCCCGGTGTGACTGTAATACTGAATAAATAACCCCCCACCCCACCCCCTCGCTGCAACAGAGTCTGCTAGGACAGCTGTGCTGAATTCATTTGATACGGGTGCCTGCTGACAATGCTGCATTGCTCCATCTCTGCAAGAAAGCATGTCGAGCTGGTCTGAAGAGCACACGGGGGCTTGCAGCCTTTCACCAACACTGAATGATTGTTCTGCTGCTCCGAAGCTCTGACCCCCCGAGATAAACCAAGCGGTGTTGGAAGCCGGTCCGTTCGGGGCGCTACGGGTCTTGTTGTCGGATGGAGGGGGAAAAAAAAAAACATGGTGCTGTTAGATCAGATTTTGAGATGCAACGGCCTGGCAGAACAGCAGATACATGAGATGATAGGTGTAATAGCACGGCAAAACTGGAGAGAGCTGAAAATGTGGATCCCACTCATTTGTTCATTTAGTGGGCTCTTGAAACAAGCCAGGAGAAGGAGATAGAGGCTGGTTATGAGGTCACCCTGACAAAGTAGCACTACCACTCTATCCATCTATCCATCCATCTATCCATCTATCCATCTATCCATCTATCCATCTATCCATCTATCTATCTATCTATCTATCTATCTATCTATCTATCTATCTATATGTGTAATCAAAGAAAAAAAAATAGACTAAAGATGGACGGCGAGTTTTAATCTCTTGAAAACGAGACAAGCAGCTCTCACACCCCTGGAACAGCATAGTGATAAATGTGCGGCGTATGTAGGCCAGTCTGAATACAGACTGATACAGCATGTGCTCACTACAGTGGAGGTGGAGATCTAAGTATAATGCAGTGTGAGGGGGAGTGCAGTAGGAGATTTCAGTGGGGGAGAGGAGGAGAGCCTGTGTCTGTGTCTCTGTGTGTGTCTTTGTCTACGTGTGTGCGTGTGTATGCGTATGTGTGTGTGTGTCCTACGGGGTCGAGGAGGTGTCAAATGGAGGAGGTGAGTGATGGTGCCGGGGCAGAGGAGGTGTCAGACAAGGAGGTCTCGGTGATGAAGAGGGGAGCTTTAAACTAGTGTTGCTGCATGCTGACCTGAGGGAGAAGTGTGTGTGTGTGTGTGATGCAGAGTGGAGGAGGAGGAGGAGGAGGAGTTGGAGAAAGGAAAGCGGCAGCAGGAGGTGGAGGAGGAGAGACTCGTGGAGTCACAGCACGGAGGTCACAGCGAAAGAGGATGGGCAGTGAACGGAGGAGGGTGAGGTCTCTGTACTGTACGAGGTCTATGAACTATGAGGTCTGTGCGTACATGTGTGTGCGTGCGTGTGTGTGTTCTGGCGCGCTTCTTTGAGCCCACCAGCCAGAGAGCACGAAGTTCTTATTTAGCACAGGAAGAGCAGCTCTGCTTAGCAACCACAACCGCCCTCCAATCACAAGCGTACGGAGCAGCCTCCAACTGAGGACGAGTCCTTCCTCAGAGTGTGTGGAGTCTGACGGAGGCCTCCCAAACGTTGAGGCGCGCACCTGCCCACACGTACACAAAAAACGGGGTCTGTATTGCGCTTTATTTCCCTGGGATCGAGCCCCTTACTTAGCTTTTTTCTGTCACCGGCAGACGGAAGACAAAAGCACATTCCCGCCCCCTGTGTGTGTGTCTCCTCTGTTTCGCCGTCTTCTCAACTCAGCAGAGAATTCAAAGTTAATCTAAACCATCCTAATCCTAAAATAAATTATGCATATCCCAAAGAGCAAGGGAGTCGTGTAAATCCCTAAAACATTCATTCTCCTCCTTCCTCAGCCACAGACAGCGCCGTACTGTAACTGCAACTTGGCACCGCACCAGTTGCAAGTGAAACGATAGCAGCGACCCCGCAATTGTGATCTGCCGGCCATCAAAACAGGAAGCACGGCGCAAGATTTTGGACCAAAAGCGCTCTGAAACACTGAGCAGTCTGTTTGGTTTAGCTGCGTGAGCTAATCCTCCTGATAGCTTTGGAGGTGGTCGGTGGGCGGATTGTAGGCGAGAGCAGCATGCCGATTTGTCATATGGCACCAGCAGGGCCTACTTCTGCTCTGGCTGGAGCTCCATTACCACATCTCCAATGTGGTCCAACAGTTGTGTACTGTAGCTCAGAGCTGCTGGTGATTAAGGAGAAACAGAGAGAAAATTTAAGGTAATGAATATTGCGTCTTTGGCCTCGGAAGCCTCATCAGAAAACGCGCTTTAATTGGTATGTGCAGCCGATCTGTTGGTTTCTCCACGTAACATGTAACATACTCTCTGCAGTATCCATGCTCTAATTACTAAATTCCAGAGGGACTGGTTATAAATTGTGAAGATGCTTTTGAGTGGGCCCCGGGAAAGGAGGAGAGAGTCCACGGCTGAGAGTGGGTGACTTGTCTGTGTTTCCTGAAGACGATGTCCAGAGAAGATGACGGTTTTGATGTGCACTGTGGTCTCTGCATTCCAGGAGTTATGTAGGATTATCAGAGTTTAAACCCCCCTGACTGTAGCAGATTAGTAGCTCAGCCAGCAGCAGATGCAGACTCCAGGATTTCCTGTCTCTGCACCAGATGGGCCTGACTCTTAATCACAGAGCTGGAAATCAGGAGGTGATCGAGTAGGAATTGATGATGATTGTGGAATAACACTAACCCAATACAGGCATCTGTTCTGCCACTAACGGACCGACTGGCTGACGGACCGGCTTGTTGATTGTGGTCGCAGCCAGTGCTCATCTCCTCCCTCATCTCATCTTCACTGATCAACACTAATCATCCTCCTCCCTCACTCCATGAGTTACACAAGAAGTCTTTCACACATTAGCTCGGTGCTGTGTCATCGAGGTTTAGAGAGGAGCAGAGTGAACCATCGTCCTCTTAAAACCAAACAGGCAACACTTTATATTGACAGAATAATAATTGTTTGAGGTTTTATCTTTAAATTTTCTGCTTAGTGGCGGCAGACAGTTTAGTCCTGATATTTATTTGCCTAATCAGACTATCTCCTTTTAAATCACTATTTTGTTTTCAAAAGTATTTCTAATATTTATAATTTTATAAGACTTATAAGAATTATTATTCTGCTCTTGTGGTTTGATAAGAATATTTTACTGTTCACCTATTTTTTTGCATGATTCTGTAAAACTTTAGCATTTCCATGTCATCTACATAAAAAAACTAAACTATTATCAACATATTTTGAACATATCAAAGTAAAAAGTAACCTGATTATCTTTCTCATGAATTTTGTGGTTGTTGTTGTAATATCTTAAACCGACAGCAGTCATCTGAAACGCATCACAGAATTGTCTTTATGAAGGAGTTCGGTGAGACAGTATGGTCTGACTCATCACACTATTAATATGGATATTTTCAATGATACCAATGTGTATCACAGTATGGAAACCTATCCGCCTATTATTATGTATTACATGAGACAAAACTCTTCCTATGCATAAAACAAACCTTCATTATTTAGTTTGATTTAAACTGAGCTTAATGAGACATTTATTTGGACATTAGAAATTGGAAAGCTCATACTATGCCCATGCGATTCCACTGAAACAGTAATAATATAAAGCAAAACAAGAACAATAATAGTAAATTATTATCCAGCTCTGTCTCTATTAGACATGCAGACACCACTACAGGCTCCAATCTGTCTTTAAGAGCAATGGAAGCCAGGAAACCAATGACATGGCAAACTCACAAGCGTGGATTTCCCACCCTGGGAGAGGCTGGAGGTTACAGACCTATCCACACAGCACCTAAAGAAACAAGGCACTAACAAAGAGAAATGGCTGCACTTCACAGCCTCTGAAAGCCTGGCCCTCAAACAAAGGAGGCGGCAGGTCTTTAGTACACATCACCCATGACAGAACCCCAGCTGACACCCTTTTAACATGGGGTCACCCTCGCCAGAATGAAGGCCACAACCCCTGGGAGCTCCTGACACCCCCTTTGACTTGACACGCCGTCCCTGCTTTGGCCACAAAGCTCTGTCCAGTAGTCACTGCGGAGACGAGGTGATGGACTTCTGGGAGGGGGGGGCTGGTCAGTGAGGAGCTGGGTGCAGAGGGGGAGGTCTAGGACTTAGGCGACTGCTCTCAAAAGAGTGATAATTCCAACTCAAGTATAAGTGGGAGAAGGGGATTTTAAGCACAAACTATACCAGAGACGTGGTACTGCAGCACCCAGAATGAGCGAGACTGACTCGGCTGTTTATCTGGGTGATGTGGCTGGGTTGCATCTAAGCTGGCTGGGTCAACGCTGGGCAGACAGACCCATCAAGGACCAAAGAGATGCACCATGTCAGCTTTCAGGGCTTCCCAGAGGTCAGCAGACAGATGGGAATGGAAATGAGCCGGCAGTGAGCTCATTTTAATCTGGCTCACACAGCTGATCCAGTCATTACACTCGCCTGTTTACATGCAAACACACTCATACACTCACCGTACATAAAGACGCCCACGCACATCCAGATTTACACGCAGCTACCTGAGAGGCGCAGAGGTAGCGAGATTCTTTCATTCATTCACTTTTAATAACAGCTAATAGCCAAAAACACACAACTCTTCATCCTTTGACACACACTTGATTGCTTTGCTCCAGGTTTGAGGCTAATTTGATCGAGTGAGGAGAACAATGGGATGAGAAAGAGCATAAATTGGCCTCAGTTGAATGGCTTTAATATCCATTCCATTAAGGAGAGCCCACACAGTCCTCCAGAGCCCCCTTTTACTACTCTCTACTCAGTCAGATGACTGATCGCATTGCCCTCACTTCTTAGGGATTTTTTTTTTTTTTTTTTTTTTTTTACAGTTAATGCTCAAGTATTTGACTTTGGCTTAAAAAAAAACAAAGTTTTTGCAATTCCAATCCCCTTTCTTAAAGATTCTCATGCTAATCGGAGAGTTAACATTTGAATTATTACACGCAAGATTCAACACAATCGAGCAAAGTCATTTGAATTCAAAATTCTGGTTCCCATAAAATTTCCATTTTTTGGCAGCATGTCTGTTGTTGTCTCCGATAAACAGCTCTAAAATGCTTTATTAGAAATACAGCTTCAGTTGAGCGAGGTTGGTTATCTGTCCACTGTATATCCCTTCGTCCTTTATCAGACAGCCATCTGGCCAGTGGACTGGACACAAGGGCATGTGATTGGATGGTGTGAAAAGAATGGGGGAAGGCTGGGTCAGTGTCTTTGGGGAGAGGTCAGGGGTCACGGCCCTTTGACAACACATGTCAAGGCCTGGCTCACACACCCTGCATCTTCTGAATGAGAGAGTCTGCAGCCTCCTCTCGGCAATCTGCCCTCATCTGCACATTAGGCAAAGGGGCTAAATGACCAAATGCTGGATTTGATGCAAAACAGACACAATGGTGGCTGCTCTCATTCCCTCCACTGATCTGGCTTCTGCTTTTGTGAGGAGGCTGCTGCAGTTTTTTTTTGTTTTCCCGACAAATTCACAGATTAGAAATAACCAGAATACATTTCAGAAAAGTCCACTTCAAAACCACTCCGCCATAAAACACACCGTCCAAATTAATTTTCTCAGCATCTTCTTCGGGGGGGCCTACACTGTATCTGCATCAGCCACCAGGTGAGGTAGATGAGGTGGGAGTCTAGACATGATACAGAGGAGGTAACCTTTGAGGCTCCCACTTATTAATAAAACACTCTGACATCAGAGGGAGGCTGAGGCAGACTGATAACATTGAGTTTTTGTTTCATGGGTAAGCTGAGCCAAGCGCCGGTCTGCGAGCCTCCGTCCGGCCTTTCAGCAGCTTGGCCTGTCAGGCTGATGTATGGGGAGAGCGCTGGTGTGCAGCTCCCCGAGGACCAGGCCTGTCTGCTAACTGGGACACGACTGACAGTGAACCACAGCAAACACGCACTGCCCCCTCCGCCACGCTCTCCCCTCTCTCTCTCCGTGATGCTCGGGCCATGTGTATATCACACACACACTGAAAGACTGTCAGCGCAGGACTCACCATTTTGAGAGAATATATAACTCACAGGTGATACATCAAGACCTGCTGTCTGCAGGTTCGGCTGGAAATTAACCACAGGTGCAGCAGGCGTGTTTTTAGCGCAGACAGATATATCTGGACTGTACAAAGATTTTGTCAGGAGTCTGTGTCCAATTCCTCGAGGTAACATGATATAAATCAGCTGCGGATGCTGCGTTCAAGAGCTTAGTGTTAGTATTTTCTGGGCTGAAAATGAAACAAAACAAAACACAGGAGATGCAAATCGACATGATCTCCTATCTTCTGACACTGACGACCTCCAACAACATTTCTGGAAGGTTTTTTTTTCTTTTTTTTGTAAGTGAGAGCACTGAGGTTTCCCTGTGAGACATCTCCTGGCTCCTGTTCATGCTGGAGCGGAGCAGCACCATGGTGATGCATACAGAGATGTCCACTCATTAGCAGAGTCCCACACAACAGCTGCTCTGTGACGTATGAACAGCCACCTCGTCTCCCGGCCCTTTGTCCGTACTAAACGTCTCTGACCCACGCAAGGAGCGTGGAAGGTGACTGACACACATACACACACCCACACACACACACACACCTTATCCTATCCCATCCAGCCACAACCTCCCCCTCCTCCTCCTCTCTATTACACACACACACACACACACATTTCCATATCCCAAACCTCATTAAACTCTTATCCCCTTCCCCACCTCGTGGCACCATAATGGGCTCCCCTTCCTCCCCCACCTCCCCCCTCAGTCTAATAAAATATATCATCAGGACTCTATCCATCATAATGCAGATGCCCTTGGGTAACCCTGGAGGGGGGTGTTGTAGAAGGATGGGAGGGATGCTCTGGGGGTGTTAGCTGATCTTTAGAGGCTTCACCGTCACCTTTTCCAGACACACATGAGGTGCGCGTGGGTTTTCTACGAGGTGTTTGAGGGTGTAGGAACAGAATGGGACGAAACACAGAAAGAGATGTGATGTGACATGTGATTTGCATTATAACCCTGGTGTGTGTGTGTGTGTGTGTGTGTGTATGGGGGGGTCCTGATAAGACTGGCAACAAACAGTCAATCAGAGCAGACAGGCCCTAATGAGGAGGAAGCCTTCCCAAAGTGAATGTTAATGAATGCAGATGCTGTAGCTGGCCTGGGGCTGTTGAAATATCCTCATACACAAACAAACTACAGACTGTAGCATTCCTCCAAGACAATGAGTGATGGTTAATAATAATGAGGTGAAAGAGAACAGGACTTACTCTGCAAGATTTACTGGACAGCTTGCCCGTCAGATCATATTTTTCCTTTAACTCTTTAAGCAGCTGCTCCAGATGACTCTTCTCCTCCTTTCCGGTGTAGTCCGGGTCTAAGAGCACATAGGCCCGCCAGTTGGCGGAGTCGAACCCCCAGTGGACTGTCCGGTTCTCGAGTCTCTTGTGGCTGTGAACCACAAACTTGTGAGGTGGGAACATGAGTCTGCAGTCCATGCATTGGATGCAGGCGGCGCTCGGGCCGGTGTACAGTTCCGGGACAAACAAGCCTTTACACCGACCGAAACATTCATGGTAGACTTTGAAGCTCTTCTCGGTTCGCTCCAACTCCAGGGAGCCTAACTCCTTGTTGCAGTGAGGGGGGTACGTACCGCCGTAGATGAGAGCGTTGCAGAGGCGCTCAGCATCCGTCTGGGTGATCAGCCCGCAGGACGGAGCCGAGAAGGGCAGGATCCCCACCACCTTGAGGATCTCCAGCTGGTCCGCCGTGCACCTGGAGCAGTAGATGTGCAGGTCGTCGCACACCGAGTTGATCTGCTGGAGGGAGAAATCTCTGAGGACGCTGTTGAGGATCTGCGGCAGGCACAGGCGCTTCTCGCCGCCGACCACGAAGCAGGAGATGGGCTCCCGCTCCAGGACCGTCTCGCACCTCTCCGTGGAGCGGTCCGACGGGATGAAAAGTGGACCGGACATCACCGGAGGGGTCTGTGCCGGCAGAGTGAGCATCATCTCTGCGGATTTTCCATCTTTACCGAAGAGCGAGTCCTGGTGCCACCGAGCGGAGAACGCCGCCGGTCCACCGAGAGAGCGCATGGAACTCAGATGGAACTGCTTCAGAGTTTGCTGAAGTCCGGGATGGGGCTGAAAGCTCGTACCCTCCATGTTGTAGCCAGTTAGAAAAGAGTTCAAACTCAAAATGAAAGCTGGGTATGACTTATCGGATCGGGCGTCCTCAGCATCCGGCTTCACGCTCAATAACGCGCATTTCCATGTCACCGGAGAAGCTTCCCAGCGCGTCCATTCAGAAAACTGAAGGCTGCTGAATTCATAGGGGCAGTTCCTGTGAGCAGACGCAATTAAAGTCGACAACTCCGAGACTCAAACTCGTATTATCCAACGTACAATCACCGGTTACTGTGTTTCTATGCGCTCCTGCGGTTTTACGCACTCCAAATGTGCGCCTGAAATATGCCTCGTCTGCTCAGTCTGGCGTACTCTCAGTCTGTCTCCCCTATCACTCAATGTGTGAGTCTCTCTCTCCCCCTCCCTCTCTCTCTTTCTCTCTCTCTCTCCCTCTCCCTCTGCCTCTCTCTCTCGCCCTCTCTGTTTGTTTGTGTCTGGTTCAGTCATTGAATCCCAGCCAGGAATGTGACTGACTCCCCGGGCTGGCTCTTCCCTCAGCCAGCTGTTCCTCCCTCTGCTACATGGCAGCTGCACATAGAAAAAAAAGAAAGAAAAAAAAAGAGGAAAAAAAATCCCTCTGAACCGAGGCGAGGGTGGAGATTAGGAAAATATAGGCTGGTTGATTCTGAAAATATAAAAATAAACTTTGCTACATCAAATGTTGAAGCCTCGCAGATCAGCATTTTTGTCTTTGGCAAAAAGTTTTTTCTTAAACATGTACATGAGATTAGTGTATGTTGAACATCAACCTGACTAATGGAAAATACCATTTTATTAGTAGTATCAAGAGACTAACTAGTAATTTTTTATACTTACTTTAAATATCCATTAGGGATACTCCACCATATTGTGTCATAAAATCTTTGTCAGACTCCTCTACACCACAGTCACTAAGAATTTTTTTTTTTTTTTTTTTTTTACAAATTAAGAATTTACATGCAAATCACCATTTTGTGAAGCCGTGTCAACTGCCCAATATAGAATAACTTTGCACATTGATATGAAGGATCTGATTACAATATAACACGAGATAGGCTATCACACAGAGGGGGAAATTTCTGCACCGACTACACTTTTACTCAGTTACTTCTACATTTAGGTGCTGTTAAGTCAGGTAAAATAGTAAATGGTAATAATAACAGTAAAACACACTCAAGGGATTTAAACTTGTCAATAAAGTCAAAATATAGCAAAAATAAATAAATAAATAAAAATAAAAATAAATAAAATATGAGATTTAAAAATGTTATATCAGTGAAAACATGATGGTATAATGTGTTTGCAAGTATTGCTAATACTACTATCTTAAGAGGTAATACATAAAACATATGCATATTTAGATGTATACATACCACTGAAATAAAATCTTGTTTCTAATATTCACTGATTTAGAGAGTCAATTTACTTCCTTTAAGTTATTGACCCATATGGAAATTTAAAGAACATTAACTTTGCACGGCCTATTTATCAGCTAAACATTTATAATTAAATTAATGGTTAGGGTTCAGATGCTCTTGGCATCATACATTATTTCATAAGAAAGCAATAGGCTTATCACATTTGATGGAAAGTGACAGTATTTTAAGTTAGAAAAAAAGATTGACACTTAACTGAGTGGTGAAACAGTTAAAATGCATGTAGCCTAGTTAATGTAAAGTGCTAATAGTTATTTGTTATAGTAGCCTATGTGTTTCCAAATGTGTTTCAACAGAAATACTGTAACCATAGCATTCACTGATTCTTGTTTGAAATCCAATAAATTAGCAAAACTATTTCAGTTATACGAAGCCTATAATACATCAAGCTATTAAGTTAATCTATATATTCACATTGATATGCATTAGTTACGTTTTGCACAGCTATATATATATATATATATATATATATATATATATATATATATATATATATATATATATATATATATATATATATATATATATATATATATATATATATACATACATACATACATACATAGGTAGGACAAGTTCAATTCAGATTCAAAGATTAAAGTATGGCCCCTGGTACACTTCACTAGAAGCTTTACCCTCTTTACCCACTAGGGGTCACTAAATCTGCAACAATGAATGTGACACAAAGGTTGGGATTAATTGAGATTAAACTACTGAAATACCTGGAGAAATTGTCATGGTGACACAATATAGTAAGAGAGCAAAGCAAACACGTACAGTTAGATTTTATTAACTGAAAGTACAAAGACAATATTTATCTCTTTCAAAATTAATACAGTTCTATTGAACTCAAAGCATGCAAATAACATAAATCAGAAAAAGCAGCAATAACTTATTTGTGTGTCTGAATGGCGTGAATGACAGATCAATTTGGATCTAGTAATTAAAATTTAACTTTTGCAACACAAACAAACTCCTGAAGTGATCTTAAAGTAAATAGAAAACATTTATTCACCGCTTTTTTTTTAAACACTCATTAAAAAAGAATTAAAGGGATTTCAACATTTAAACACCTCTAAAAGTCATGTGAGACAATGCATGTTTAATTACCACTACCACATACCATACTAAAATATTCAGTAGTTACTGTTCCAGAGAATATTTTGTCTTCTCTATCTGTATCAAAAAGGTCATTTGAAGCAGTTTTTTACAGCATTAAAAAACAACTTACAAAAACATTGAGAAAGTCACACAGTTTTTGGCCTCAGTGCATTTTCTTCGTTATAAATCACAGTGGTGCATTTTATACTCATGATACCACCTAAAGAAAACACCAATACACTTACTTTCCCTTTTCCCCCTTTGAATCACAGGATATTATTTCAAATCTCCCACAGTTTACAAATAATTAGACTGAAAATACAGCAACAAAAACAATCAAAAGGTAAGAAAATTATTATATTAGGCTATTAAATAAACCCGTTCTATGATTGACATCTATTATAAACAGAAAGATCCTCTCACACAGACCCAGTAAAGCAGAATAAATATGCCAATCATCAGTCAAGCTTGACTGATAAACAACATCAGATTCACTTCAGATATTCTTATTTCAGGAAAAGTGTCTACATAGCTTCCATCACTTAACCACAGTTAATCTATTTAATGCCAACCATAAAAATGTGTTTTTTTTCCTCAAAAATGTTACCATTAGTCCATTTAACACAGAAATGTTTTTTATTCAACAGGAACACGTGATAAAAAAGAGCTCCTACTGCAATTCAGGCATCTTGTTGTCATACTGTGGCGGTGGAGTGATGGGTTCGATGGTGACCGGATTCTGCGTGGGGCTGCGGATCTGGAGCCGGAAGTCCTTCAGGTGCAGTTTGTCCGATTTGATCCT
The DNA here is from genome assembly GCF_905171665.1 of Trachurus trachurus. Classification (NCBI taxonomy): domain Eukaryota; kingdom Metazoa; phylum Chordata; class Actinopteri; order Carangiformes; family Carangidae; genus Trachurus; species Trachurus trachurus. The sequence continues at coordinate 30,201,250 of NC_139896.1, forward strand.
CCTCACCCGCAGGGGCCGCAGTAAACGGCTGGCCCGGCTGCTGCTGCGGGCGGGCAGGCTGGGCTGTGATGTGAGGCCGGGGTGGTCGGCCTGTGGCTCGGCAGCAGCAGCGGCGGTGGCGGTGGGTTGGGCCGCAGCCAGCGCGGGGTCATTAAGAGGGGTGTCCTCGGCGGGATTGTTCGCGGGCTCTGATCCCTCATTTTCCACAGCTGCTATGATGTCCTCATAGGACGGCAGCTGGGAGGTGCTCTGGCGAAGGTTGCTCTGACGGACGGGGTAGGTGCCGCTGCCAACGACCTCCTCATAGCTTGGCACGGTGAACGTAGCTGGATCAGGAGCTCTGGAAAAGGATGCAAAGCGGTGATCCTCAGTGACAGAGCATGTGGGAGTTGATCCAAAGAACTGACACAGACCCTGATTTGCAGCTACATGTTATATCAGCCAATAAACAAACAATTTTATTTATCTACCATATTTTTTTCATCTTAAAAAGTTACCATGTGTGGAATATATTTCTTTAGTATATAGTATATTAAAAGAAGCAGGATTAATGACTCACTCCTCCGTCTGCCCGGCAACGTGCTCCATGAAGGGGACTCCTGCTCCTGCTGCCTGGTTGCCATTGGTGCCTGCTCTCCTCTTGCTCCTCACGCCGAGGAAGATGGACAAGAGCAGCATGACCACCCCAACTCCCACCAGCACCATAGCCACCGTTGAAGACTTTGCGCTTTCCGATTCCTCCCCTTCACCGTCCCCATCCCCGATCTCTGTGGTGGTGGAGTTGTTGCCCGACGGGGTGGGGACCGACTCCTCGTCCGTGGGTATCACCGTCCACACGATCATGACGACACCCAGGGCGATGAGGCCCACTCCCAGGGCGCACAGGGCATAATGGGCGCCCGAGCCGGAGCCCTCGGAGCTGGAGGGCCTGTTGGAACGGTTGTTGCCGCCGCATATACCTTGACTGGAACACATCCCTGATGGACAAACTGCAACACAGACGACCACCAACAGAGTGAGACCGGATCCACAGACTAATTGTGACTGGGAAACCTGCCATGCTGCAAACATTTCAGGTAATTTCAGTATTGCAATCAAACAAAGATTGTCTCAGAGCCATGCTCTCCTGCCATTAAAGCACACCTGCTGTACTTTTACTGGTTGCTATGCCAACTCATGGAGGGAACAGGGAGGTTGTTTTCTTCTGGTTTCGTGCCGCTTTTGTCTAATAGACCTGCTGTGAAATCGACGGAGTGTAATGGTGCAAAGCTGGATGGGTCTCACATGATAAAGAGGTAATCAAAGGTAGTCAGTAGAATAGCAGCCAATGCTCCAGTGGAGTCTCAGTCAAGTTGAACTTGTGCACTAGAGAATTCAAGTCCAAACCCATAAAACGCCTTTCAGAGTTTTCACTCATGACCTGCTTTCTGCCTCATCTACAGTCCTTGTAACTCCACCTCACCTCATTCAGGTTGTCAGAGAATCTATATCGAGCCTACTCAGATTCACTAAAGAGCATCACACCAGCAGAGCAACACCTACACAACTAAAACACACTTGTTTCTGAAGGAAATGGTTAAAATCTCAGCGCTGAATATCCTAATTTAATTTCTGTGGCATTGTTTTATTTGTTAAAGGGGACATATCACTTTTTGAAGGCTCTTTAACATATGAGACAAAGGGAGGATCCTTGAGCACACGGTCGATTAATATAAATTTATTGAGGTGCAGCTGCTGACGTTTCGACACAAGGTCTTCTTCAGAGCAAACAGAACTGTTCAGTGGACGGGGGATTTAAATCCCGTGCCTGCACTGAACAGCTCCGTCTGCTCTGAAGAAGACCTTGTGTCGAAACGCCAGCAGCCGCACCTCAATAAATTTATATTAATCGACCGTGTGCTCCAGCGTCCTCCCTTTGTCTCTACTGCTCATGTCTCCAGCCCTGAGACGCACCGGTCCAGAGTTCGTCAAGCTGAAGCGCGGAGGATCTCCCTTTTTGCTCTTAACATATATTTGGGTGTTTGTCTTGCCTTCCCGCCCCCAAAATGTGAGATTTGACCAAAAAAAAATCAGTAAAGTTCAGGCTCCCTAGATTGAAATCCATGTGGTTTTATGAGCTGTTCCCTCAGTTGTCTTCCAGATGTAACTAGGATTCGAATTTGCATAACCCCACCCCTACCTAGGACAGGTAGAAGGGACGGGGTGAGCAGTGGTTCATTTGCATTTAAAGGGACAGGCACTGAAACCAGCCATTCTGAACAGGGCTGTTTTGGGAGGATGAAAAGAGCTGTGGAAAGTGGGCATAATATGTCTCCTTTAAAATCTCAGCGATGGATGACCTGTGGCATTGTTTTATTTGTTAAGGTGAGGAGACTGGCTGTTGCTGTAAATAAATGTGTTAATTCATGGCTTTTAGTGCTTTGACTGCTGCAGCTTGGTGCAAAAACTGGTTCTGAGAAAACCAGCGCAGTAGAAGGTCCACACGTGTCTTAACATGACACAAACCTGAGAGACAGTATCACTGAGGCCAATGACTCACACTCCAAGAATGAGGTGACACAGAAATGCTGGTGGCAGGCAGCGGGGATGGTATTCAGCAGTATGGAATAAGCTGAACAGTCATTATTAAATGTACAGTTTAGTATCACAGTGGAGCAAGTAGTAGGCTACAATCAAGTCAATGCAACTGAGGACTACTCAGGACTACATTTATGAGGGTTGTTAATTATTTGTGATTGACCTCTGATAACATGTGAGTACATTAGATAGGAAGTTTACATCTACATGTTCAACTTATAAAATGTGCAACAAGTGATATTTTTGTTTTCGGCCAGTTGAGGGCAGCAGAAACGAGCTCAACACCTGGAATGTGGCAAACTAGTTAGTTACACATTAACCCTAATTCTCTGTAGGTGACCATCAGTGATGACCCCACTCTGCCACATAGCTGTGTGAGACATTTGCATCAGGGAAATATAGAGTATAGACAGTGGCTTTATATTTAAACCTATTGTATTAGATATACCAAAGTATGGAAAGACTCATTTAAAAACAAACAGATGGGTCTAACCAAATCTAATCAAAGTACTTCAAACCCCTTTTCACAGGTTGCATATGTCCACAAGCTGTGAGCAGGTAATCATAGAGTGATTTCATCCTCTTATGTTGTTTTTTTTGCAAACATGAGAGGATTTGCAGGAAAAAAGTCAGAATTGCAGTCTGAAAAAATATCTATAACATATGGTCACATAAATGAAATTTTCCTCTTTCCTATTATGATCGTTGGTCACGACCTGACAGGAAACACCACTTTAAACCTTCCAGATTGCCTCATGTGAAATGTGTTCTACTGAGGTGACTCATGGACTGAGGACCACAATCATCAAGTGTTGGAAACATTTTTACAAAATGACATCCTACAGGAAGTAACTATTAAAAAAATAGAGTAGATTGCAGCTGAAAGAAAGAAAAAAAAATCAGTGCATCTGGTCAGCAGCTGCATGGAAACAATGTACAGGTTGCTATGTGGGTGTTCATAAAATGCTTCACTGGTATTAAGGTAGAGGTTGGAAGAAAATGTTCTTTGTGCTTCCACTGCATTGCTGTGTATATCTTACAGACCCAGGCAGGACGGATTTCTATTCATACTGTTTTCATTCATTCACCGTTTCTTCCGTTCTGACCTCACAACACCCAACAGAGCAAGTAAACACTCTCCACTCTTCATCTATGCACATGCTGCAGTCATGTGCTACTGTAGCCAATGTGTTTCAGTCATGTGTCCGCCTGCATACAATCACTACAATAAGCTGAGATATACACACTATAGTTTTGGCTGCTGTTTGTTAGATGCTGAGGTTGGTGTCGAGTCGACTACTAATCATATTAAAATATTGAGAACGTAATGTAGTATATTGTAAGGATCCCAAAACATTATCATTTTAATACAGTAGAATTTAATATCTTCCACACTTGTCCTAGTGTGATTTAATTTTGGTTTAATACAATGTTTATATTTGAAAGCAAAAGAGAGGAAAAACTATTACACTGTTTCAAGCTTGAATTGCTACACGATTCAAACTTGTAAATCTTATGAAGCATCTTTTATGGTATGCATAAAATAACAATATGCAGAATTTTACAAGACTACAAATAATATTCAACGCTTTATGATCAAACGTGACGTTTTCAACAGACTCGAGCGGTTTTTGCATGATTTAATTTGCCTATGCATGCGCAGCTAGGAAGTGGCAGCTGGGAGTGGAGGGTAGTTTAAGTTGTACAGCTTGTTTGATTTCTTATTACTTTCCAGTCCAATTAAACTGGTGTTGTTTTAAATTGTCTTGGTTCACACTGCAAACTGCAGCGCAACAGTTCATGTTGGAACAGATGAAACTGTTAAAATGATAAAATCATGTTTATCTTATAGGTGGACACAATAATATGTAAATGTGGACTTCAGGGCAAATATTTGTGGTGACACGGATGATGAATGTCTTTGAAGCCGTGCTTATGACTCTAACAGAGCGGAAACACAAGAAATATGCTGTTTAAACAACAAGTTAACTTGCTAGTCGAGTCTTTTTTGTGCCTCTGGTAGAAATGGGTGGTGGGCAGTTGTTTTGCTTTATTGAGAATTTCTATCATTTTGAGACTAAAACAGTCAGTACTCTGTGTGCATACGTAAGTTCATCAGCTTAACCCTCAAGAATCCATCTTCATCAGCTGCTGCTCTGTTCTACAGAGCAGGATGAAAATAAGAAATGTCCTCAGAGCCTTAAATAATGAACTTTTCATTTATGATTTAAAGGACTGTGTATTTCAGCCACGTCAGCATAAATTCTAAATAATTTATCCAACTGTTCATGCAAAGCCTACAATGCAATTTACCTTCTGTCCTTTTGCTCTGTTGTAGAACTGATGGGATGGGCAGGGAGGGCTGAATGATGCTGAAACACAGGTCCTGCGTGTTGTGTATAAATGAAATAGACCAGCAAAGCAGCTGACAAAGCATTGGAAAAAATAAATTATCTATTGGAAGGTGTTTTTAACACACTGGTCATTTCCCTGTGATACTGAAGTAGGCGTTTCTGCCCTTTACTGTAGATATTTAACTTGTATTCCTTCTGCTGGTTCAGCTCTTTTTGTCCCCCTAATGGCTCTTTGACATTGAAACGGCTGCGTACGCTACGTCTGTGTTAAAAAGGATGAGACTCAGCAGCTTGGAGTACACCGTTTGATCCGATGTCTCTCTACAACTCAGCTCACTGAATGAATGAGGAGGTGACGGCCAACAATTTGATCTTATTGTCTACTGACGTGCAGTGGAATCATATTGTGATGAAACAACAGTCAAATCGATTTCAGCTATATTGCCCATGTCCCAGTCAAATGGGGTGAGTGGGATGCATCATGCATTGATCCGATAAGCTGCATTACATCAGTATTGTATCCGCTTTAACACGGCTGGTGATCTACATTAGATAAACAACTTCCATATCAACAGCATTGTTATAAAAATCAGTGTTTCTGCTTAATACACAGTGACAGCCAACACACACGCACTTCTCCCTGCATGGCCTCATGCTATATCAAACAGAACAAAGCACAAGTACTCAATGTGTATCAGCTGTTTCCTACGGCTTCAAACAACGTAAGCAAAGAAGAGGTCAGACGACAACCTTTACGCATTGATGAGTTCAAATATAAGTTATTAGCTCAAGTGGCTCTGGTCATGAGATGTTCTCTCTCCATCTGCTGTACAGTGCAGATCTGTGCATCCACAGTTTGACCTCAGTTAACCATAATACTAAGGGGAATTCACATGATCAATATAATATATCAGGGCTGCACGAAATGATACAAGATCATATGACCGGAATTTGGGTGGATATTGTAATTTCAGTAGGAAGTATCATTTTAGATGTTGATCATGTGATTTTTGCTGGGTCTTATTGCACCAAACAAACATTTTCCTTTTGCATCTCGAGAACATGATTCGTAACACTACAACGTCTATGGTGCTAACGTGCATGACAATCTCATGACACATTTTACCCCTCGAAAAAAATGCTGCTCCTGCAATTTGGATACTATTTGATTTGATTTTAATTTGATTTTGATTTATTGTGCCATCCAAATTTGTAGATGATTGATTTTTGTGTTTTTCTAAACGATGCTGCCATTTGGGGTCTGTTTCCCTCTCAGACAGAAGTTTGGACATACTCTCACACCTCACTTGCATTCACTTGAATCACTTGCTCTGGATTAACAAGGACAAAACACTGATGACAGGTTCTGACAGCATGGTTGTTTCATTCCTTCTCTGATGATCCCTCCACTATTCCTTCTACATCTACTTTCATTTTTAGACATGGGCTTTTTGTAGCTTTACTTTCAGGCCTAATGGACAACATGCATGGGTGTGTCCTGCTCAACATCAGTAGCCTACACTTCCAGCATTAAAAGCAGTTTACCCTGGAAACAACCCAGGCCTGAGAGCCGTTTCTATGCGGCAGCTATGCGCGCGCGCGTGTGTGTGTGTGTAATCTTAAGAGCTCAATCAATGACTCGGTATTGGAGCATGAAAAGTGGTTAAAATTGTGAAGTGCCTCTGTCCTTCAGCCGGTGTGCTGCCTGTGCTTATTGTCTGCAGAGCAGGAAGGCTGCTCAGCTCAGTCAGAGGGAGGGAGGACCTGTCCCTCCGCAGAGCCACACCACACACACCCAACTTCTGGAGACACTGCTCCGTTTAACGCCTCAATGAGAAAAAAGATTACAGGATAGGCTACTACTGTCCGTGTACGGCACCAGGTTACACTGACCCACGGGCTCAGTTGTAGTGTGTCGTGGTGAAGGTGATCAGAGAGAGGCCTTACCTTTTCACCGCTCAGTCCAAGGACTTCCCTCTTCATCGGTGAGTTACCTGAATCACGCAGGTGTTTTCAGGAGGCGCAGGGAAACAGGAAGAAAACATAGACGCAGCAGCTGACGTCCAATTCAACACGGGTTTGTCTTGTTAAAAAAACACACTGAGCAGATTTGTTGCTGTTATATATGTAGATATATATATATATATTTACCGCTACAGGTAAACTATAGTTCACAGGAACTTTGCTCAAGTTCCAGCCGTTGTGAGCCCTCCCCTCTCCTGCTGTAAAGTGCGTCCGAGCCCGGTGCCTCAACCCCCCGGGTCCTAGTGCTGCTCCTCTACACTTCCTCTGGAGAGAAAAAGGAGGAAGAGGGATACAGCCGGAAATAAATGGACTACAATTAAGATTTGAATAAATGTTTGTATAAAATGACACGGTTAATGATTTGTTGATGTGCGTGACTATCAAAGCAGGAAATCTGACTGGACTGGAAAAATTACAAATATTTTTCAGAACCTTTTTTTTTTGTCTGTCTTCTAAGACAAAATAATAGCCTACAAATTAAAAATATTTAATTGCCCAAATATCTGACTAATTCTTTTAACATACCTAATTATTATTATGCAGAAAATATCCCGTTTCAGCATGTGTATAAAGAAAGCAGCAGTTGTGAGGTCTTAAGCAACACAGATTCTGTGCAGTGGAGCAGCCTCACAGACAGTAGCTATATGTCCACAAGGTCACTGCTCTGGACCTATGACCTCAGTGGATGAAACGACCCACTTAAATAATAAGACAACATATTTCTATGTGTAAATGTGGGTTTTCTCATTTGTCATGAATGCTATTTGATTTCAGTCTCCGACACAGATGCAGTGAAGTGGTGCTTATTAAACTTGACAGTCAAATCTTTTTCTCATAACTTAGTGGAATGAAAATCTATAGTGTAATCTAATTTGTGTTTGTGGCAGAGGCCTTGCTTTCTGTTTCTGATATGTGACTCAGGTTGAAAGCACAGCATTGCACCATCACAGTGAGGTGCTCTTAAGGCACTTGCTTTGTCAGTATTTGCAGTACATGTGTTCTCAAATTCATAAGGGTGTTTTGATTTGTTTGTATTTGCATGTGTTTCTTAATTTGCAGTGCATCGCGCTCTCAGGGCCACCGTATTTTGCACTAGATTGAGAAGTGCATTGCTAAGAGTTGTGAGAATGACGTGATGTGTGAATAGCATCAAATAGAAAAACTGAAAGAACAGCTGGTGCGGACGCTGATGCACACTGTCCACAATCATCATGACAAAACTCAACAGTTTTTTCAGCCTTTAGTGTGCCAACACAGATTTTAACACAGCTGTCTAAAAATAACCATAACAGCCCAATACTGTAATAATGTGACAGTCGACAGTAATTTCATCTTTATTGTTGACATACATGAAAAGCTCCGACGGCTGAGAGAAGAGAAATATTAAATGTCATATCAACCGTGGTGTCAAATGCAAACACCATTTGAGTTCTTCCCTTGTGGGTCCATACAGGTTTGAACTGATCTTCCCGCTTTAACTGCTTTTCTGTAGGTAAGTGCAGGACACGCCCAGACATGGAGGAAAAACCTGTTTTTTAACTGTTTGTTTTAACCTCTGGGTTTAAGCTGCACATGTTGTGTTCATATGTGTTCTCATGCTCAGGAACAGCAAACTTTACACAACTGTGTGCTATAAAACATGAGCAAACTGTACAAAAGATACCATTACATTCTCTCTTTTGAGTTCAGTGCTGACACATGTAAACATAGGGAAACCAGGTGCTTCGATTTTACACATTGTCACTTTCAAAACCCAGAAACCTTCAGCTGTATCTTACATCTACATATCACCTTGGGTGTCAATACATATATACTTTTTTAGTTTCCTTTATGTTGATTATAAAAACATAACATCTATATTACTTAAAGTAAATTAATGTTTGAGGAAATTGATTGGACCAGTTTTTTAAAGTATACTTTAAAGATTGTCTCTTGTGCTAGTGCCTGCTGTTTTATATGTTCCTTATATGTCTAGATTTATTTTAGTATTATTTCAACTAACTTTTACAACTGTTACAATGGTACTAATAATAACTGTGATGACAAACTTGGATAGGGCCTGGACTCTGGAGACTGTCAGGGAAGGTGGAGTCAGAAACTGTCAGAAACTCATACTCTTTTATCTTATTCGTGTATGTCACAGGTTAGGTCTCCACAGTGTATATATTTCTATCTATTTCCTATTATTTTAACATATTAAAATTATTTTCTTCTATACACAGGCTTTATTCTTTCTTTACTATGTGAAAAAAGCGCGGGCAGCAGAGCTGTGAAGATAATATAAATATGAGACCTATTTCATGTAAGGCATCAAAGTAGAATAACACTGTACAGTTACTTTTGCATGTTACTCTTCACATCATCAAAACCCCTTATATAAAACTAGTTTGGGAATTTTGTTGGAAAAAAACACAACAATCTTTTGAGTCCACAAAATTCCTCTTCTTTCTGCTCTGTTAGGTCAAAGATGATTTGTGTGTCTGACAATGTTTTATTATTATTATTCTGGCCAAAATGATGATTGAATTGTTAAAATTCTTAAGCCAACGTCCTCCTCAAGGTCAAGCAGTGCTGAGTGTAGGTTTCCGTCAGTAGTAAACAGCTATGGTACAATAACAATGTAAACAATAGTTTCAAAGGCTGAGGCTGGTTCAGACGTTGGTGATTTCCACACTCTTGAAGGTGTGCATGGGGCTGCCTTTGGCCCTGGGAACAGCCTGAACTCTTGCCTCTCTGGGCAGAGAGCCACAGCTGCCATGAAAGCCCAGGGTTCGCTCCACAGAGTGGCTGTTCGCACGTAACCTCAGTGGACTCTGGAAAAACAAAAAGACATGAAAGAAAATGTAAACTTATTTTCCAAGAATGTGACTAAATGAAAAGTGACAAATCTAATAAAATCTACCCAAATAAAATGTATTCTTCTGAAATTTTATTAAATTTAATAAATTAAATACACAACATTTGATTAGATTGTAAATTTGACTGAGATGAATTTCAGTAAAATAAATGACTGTAATTCAGTCAAGTTAAATTATTTGAATTAAATGTAATTAAGACAAAAAAACAAAATAAAATTGAAAATAAAGTAAATTAAATGAAAGCAAATCTACCCACTCAAATCTAATCTAATGAAAATTAATTGAATGAAATCAATACAGTAGAGCTAAAAATACATTAAATTAGATTAAGATTAGTTTACATATTATTTAGGCTATTTATAATTGACTCAAATACAATTAAATTGAGTTATATTAATTTAATCATATTAATCAGTCCAGGCTCTACCCTACTGGATGTATAGTGATGTTTTTAAAGAACTTGTTACAGTAAATCATACTGCATGTGGCTGCAGGTTTTTGTTCCAACCAATCAAGAGCACACAGTTTGACCAATCAACTGTCTGGAGACTGATATCAGTTGATTAAATGAGTCAGGTCTGGTGTGCTGCTGCTTGGTTGGAAAGAAAACGTACTCAAGTGCGGACCACATTTGACGGTGTTTTCCAACAGTTCTCTAGAAGTGAACATAATATATTCCAATCATATGATATAACTGTAAAATGCCATGATACCTTTCCTGCTCTTCTCATAGACACCCTGTCCTCTGCAAAGTGGTTAACAGCCACAGGTGAGGAAGTGAAAACCTCGTTGCTCTGCTCTGCATTACTGTGAACACAAGGCATGACAAAAGCTTTATTTAATTATGTGCTTATTTCTTCATTTCTTAAAAATCACTTCTTTTTCACATTTAACAACCCTGTGATCATATATCTATCATTTAATAATTATATAAACAAAAACCCAACAGGCGGACAGTAGGTATAGAGGAGTTTATTATGTACCTGAGAGGGACAGATAGAGATTTCATCTCCTCATACAGGTGCCGGTGCAGCATGTGTTTGTTGTTGGGGATGCCCAGAGATTTAGCCATGGCGTCAGTGTCAAAGGATGGATCCAGAGCCATCAGAGCTCCATGGATTCCTTTACCCTGAAGATTATCTGCAAACTCCTGAAGAGTGAAACATAAAGAGGCATTGTCATTGACACCGACACTGTAAATGCTGTGTACCTGACTGTGCAGTACAGCTTAGAAAAATGACTTCTACAACTACATGTTTACCAAAAACAAGCACGCCAAAATAGAGGATGCTGACAGAATAACCCAGTGTGTGTTCCCAGAAACACATCTGTCTACTGGTATTTTGTTATGTTGATATGTCTACACCAGAGTTCTTCCCCTGTATTGTTTCAGCAGTGGTGAGACACCAAAGTGACAAAGCAACCATTATGTTTGAGTCAGATCTATAAACTCATAATGTGTGGTGTCTAGTTCCCATCTTTCTTGGAAAACCTTGACTGACCTCCTACCCACCTTGAGGTCTATGTCCCTGATCCACTTCATTACTCTGTGACATGTCCAAACAATGGGGTCCCGGTCTAGATGCTCACATTTAGTCCTTCGTGCCTGCAGGGCCTGCGAAAACACATCACATGGATAGCACCGCTGAAGCACTAATGTGACAACGGCCAAGGGAAACACAGAGAGGGGTCAGGGGAGGATGATGGCCTACTGAGATAAGGCAGCACCAAGAGCCTCCGTCTGCCCTCAGCTATGGTGGATAATAGCGGAAATAACAAGCAGACCTGTCAGTGTAGCTGAGTTGATGTTAACGGCCTAAAATTATGGGTCTGACCTCTTTATCAAAGCTGAGCATCTGCAGCAGCTGGATTGCCAGAAGTAGACTAGTTTGGTGGAAGTGGTCGCCGATGTTGAGGAATCTCTCCAGGTCTCTACGGCTCAGAGAGTTCAGCACTCGTCCATCCACCAAGTGGCTTTGGAAAGTTTGGGAGTATTGCGGAAGCCCCACATCACTGAGCCATGATGTTGAAACCCAGTGATGGTCCAGCTCAGATGCCTTTGATAGTCTAGGAAAGGATTAGACAACAATGCTCAGCAGCTGCAAAAGTGAACTATTAGATGTCCTGCATCCAAAAATGTTATATAAAAGTATCAGTAAAAGTTTAATGATTAAAATGTAGTTCTAATATCAAAAATAAAAATACACTGAACACTAAATAATCCTTGTGCATGTTAAACTACTATATATATATATGCACTCATGTGTAAGCATCATTTTAGTGCTACAGACGGTGGAGATGGATCTAAATCAGTGGTTCTCAAAGTAGGGTCCGGGGACCCCAAGGGACCCTTGAGAGGGTTCAACGGGGTCCCCAATGTTTTCTCAAAATTTTGCCACATTTTTTTCCCAGAAATATTACATTGTTTTTCCAGAAATCTCTTGAAAAATTTCCAAAAATGTATACCACTGGCAGTAATTTGAATGTACAAAAAAATAACGTTATTCAGTCTCAGAATATTTGTGTATTTCTGGTGTTTGTTTTTACATTTTGTCCAATGAGGGGTCCATGGTCTAATTTGTGTCAATTTAGGGGTCTTTGCTGTAAAACAGAACCACTGATCTAAATTGAACAGCTTTTAGCGCTGGTTGATTTGCTCTACAGTAAAACATCAATTCCTAGAGGTTTTTGGAGATCTTCTTAATTTGTTAAATTACTATAACTTAAGCTGCCACAGAGTATAAAGTAGTTTGTAATTTACCTCAAACCTACTCAATCACAGTACATGACTAAATGCACTCAGTTCCAGTTGCTTAAGTGTTTTGTTTACTGCTGCTCACCCTTGCTCTCCCTCAGCTCTTCTGTAATCCTCAATGGCCAGCCTCAGCTTCCTGCGATGAATCGGGTTGCTGATACCCAGACCCAGCTCTAGATCGTCATCTGTTAGGCCTAGTAGCACCTAGAGAGTGGAAATCCAAACCGAATAAGCACACATGCTCAAAAAGCTTCCCCACTCTCCAGTGCAAAGCAAGACAAACAGCAAAAGAACCACTTGTACCAAATGTGTACCTTGCCACTTTTGACGTTCTCAGAGCAGGCTCGGATGTACATGGGCATTCCCATGACAACCTCCATCCAGGCCTGGACCGCACCTGCCCTCCACAGCGACATGCACGTGTTCCGTGTGAGCTCCGCCTGCTGGAGGCGGTCCAGCTGCTCCTCTCCGTCAGACAGGCTCTGCTGCGTGAGGCTGTCAGAGTCTGGGTTGGTCAGGAGAAGTTATGGTGTGGCATACAGGAAACGTTCAGGGTCAGAGGAACATGGAAATCACAAAAATGACTCATCTGGACACAATTTAACACCAAAATCAGAGGGTATCAGCATCATGGAAAACACACCACACAGCAGTGGTTTGGATGTTTCATGTAAACATCTCCAGAGGTTTTTTTGTGCTTTTTCTTTTTCTAGAAATGTATCTTCTTGGTTTAATTTGCGTTAACTAATATCAATCAAGTCAGCCTTATCAGTCAGCTGGATGAAAAATACCTTCAACTCTGTTTTCTGTTTAAATTGTATGTAAATTGCACCATGTGGCCACTAGATGGAGCCAGGGTAACTCAATGTAACCACACTAGCCTGTGTCTCTGAACCATGTGAGCTGGGGTAGGAAATGACTAAAGAGAATTCAAATTAAAATGTAACCAGACCTACACAACTGAGTTTGTCCAAGTCAGAAATGTTGTTGGATTTCAGTCCAGTACAACACATACAATTCTTGCTGAGTTTCGATCAGCTCTAAAACTACAGTACCAATGTTTAGTAAAGGTGTTAAAATACTTTGCAACTACCTTGTGATTATGAAGGGACTGAAGAGCATTAGGATAATGTATTAAAGACACAGGGATTATTCATAAGACATCATGCTCCTGCCCATCAACCGCCCATCTGATCAACAGGAAAACACTGATTCATACTGAACGAACAGATCCAGGATGAACTCTGTGTGTTTACCTGATTGGTCCCCACATGCTGACAGAAATGTTGCATGCAACGTCCACCATCTTTCAAGAGAGTTTCCACAAAAAAGAAATGAGACAAACTTGATTTTCTTTTCTCCAATGGACCTGAGTGATATGAATAATCCCCAGAGAGCAGAAACAGACAGCTGGTAATAACAGATGAGGAGTTACTCACTGGCAGGAGAGCATTGCCATTAGAAATGGCAGGAGGAGAGGGAGAGACACGTTAGACTGGGACACAAGAACAAGATTACTCATGGAACAGAAAAAGGTCACGTAGGATGTATTCAGTTACTAGTTTTATTTTTAAAATAAGATTTCATTTCAATTATAATTCATTTTGAAAATGCTAAAACCTCCTCAACATCTGGCTGCAACAGCTGCAGCAGATAAATATTCGAAGTTACCTCTTGTTTGAGTCTTTTTTTTTATTTAAATAAAATACTTCAATAGATTTAATCTTTTATGCAACATCTCCTAAATTACAAAGCATTTAACAGAGAATTATTAGAGCCACATTTGCGAGAAATGAGGAGGGATTCTACACAAAGCAAAAAAAAAAAAAAAAAAAAAAAAAACAGTAAAAGAAAAAGGGGTGGAGGGTGTGGTAGGGGGGCGTGCATTCATAATGCAAGGAAAGATAACTTGGTATAGGGGGAAAGGCAACACAGGAGCAACACAGGAGTGTGGAGATTATTAATCTGATTGGCAATGAATGGACATCTTGTCAAAGCAACACAGAGGGATCATGCAGGTGTTCGATGCACATTCCTTTGTCTCATATTGGCACGTTTGACAGCTCTCAGTAAGACAGGCATAAACAATGTTACGAGGCTGGTGCTAACTGACAGAGTGTTACACAGATTGTTCAGTGATGAGTGTTTAACCTTTGGCACTCGCACATGAGTTTGACAGCAGACGAACTGTGAGCCTGAATGCGTCACTGTTCATTTTTTCGTTTGTGTATTCAAAGTCTGTGCTCCTACACTTATTCTAGACTCTAAACCTTTATCAGCTGGTCTTTAAATATAGTATCTGAGAATATCATTCTCAGAATAAATGGATGTGGAGGTCACCAGTACTTTGTGATATGTTGTGAATGGATTATCAGCTGCGAGCCAGAATTCATACTGTGAACATGATGACATTTCTGCAACAGCAACACCTGGAAGTGCTGTTTTTCGACGAGCAGTGTGAAACAACTGAATCTGGCCAATTGAAATCCATGAGATTGTTTCTTTTTTCAAGTCAATCAGCCAATATCTCCTCTTTCTTAACAAGAAACGGGCTAAGTAACATTGGGAATAAGGAGAAAAGTAGAAATCAGTGTTGCAAAGCATGATAAAAGCAACTGTAAAGTAACAAAAGCCAAATGACATTTACAGTAAAAACACTAGTTTCACAATAACTCCTATATACATATAAACAGCAGTCCTTCAAGTCTCCAGTTATAAAAAAACATAAAACATTGAGCCATCTCGAAGATAATACAGCATAAACATGTCTACACATAATAATAACCCCATATACTATATATATATTTATATATATTTATATGCATGTAAACATATATACATATGCATACATGTACACCTATAAATATATATCTAATTTACAAACATACAATTTGAGGGTAATGTACTGTACATTTATGGGAATAGCAGTCTCTTTAAGGGCTTCTCTTTTAAAATTTAACCCCCTCCCCACTCCACACAACCCCACAAACAAAACGCTCTTTACACACAGTTAAAGCCAGATGGATTTCCTCACTTATTCAAATATTAGCACACGCACACACACACGCGCACACACACACACACACACACACACACGCTCAGCATCACCAGTCGGCATCCTCCTCTATGTAATAATCAGGGGTGGCTGTACCATCAAACAGGCCAGGGTCCAGTGACTTGCGCTGCTTTCCCCGAGCGAACACCCGCGACAGGGATCCCAGAGTCATCTTCTCCTTCTTCTTCTTACGCTTCTGGTCCTCCAGGTCCTCCATGGACTGAACCAAGCAGAGGAGAAGGGAGACCCGGGTTAGTCCTCACATTTAGCTGAGGTTAAAGCAGTAGTTTCACATTTGTGGAATGTGCTTTCTTGCCAAGAGTTTGATGAAATGATTGATGTGTCTGCTTGGTCAATATGAGGCCACAGCCACCAGATGTTTAGCTTGGTACAAAGACACAGCTCATATATAAAAGCTCTGTCAATAAGATGACACAGTCTGGCAACTTCCACCGCTAAAGCCCATTAATTACATCTTACAGCCAAAAACAGTATGGAATTGTATGTGTTGAACTCTGACTTCTTGGTGTTTCTTAGCATTAAAAATAGCAACTGAGCTCTCTGGCTTTTGTACAGATTAAACAAATGAGATATAATATGTCAGCTCAAGAATTAAAGAGGTGCTGATAGATGTTTTTTTCCACAATTGGACAGAGAAAATAGATGGATATAAAAAAGGCATGTGGTTTATACAGACTAATATTTAATTCTCTAAAAGAAAAAAGGCCTATCGCTGTCTAAATGAAACTTTGAAGGTTGTTGGAGATCTAAAATCTCTTGTTTATTCTCACACTCTTGCAAACTATTGCTAACTTTCTAAGAGGGAGCACTAAAACATGAAAGACATCTTTTGATCAAACTCTTGACAACAATGCAATCACGCAATGTCAAACTCTTGCAATGCCAAACTACTGCCTTAAAGGGATAGTTCAACATTTTGGCAAATTGGCCCATTGCCATAATCCCTATAGTTTTAGGAGTAGGTTCGTTACCTTTAATTGCCGGTGCAAGCTATTTTTAGAACGGCGGAGCAGAGCCACGAGCTGCTCAGAGCTACGCTATGGAGGCTCATGCAACTGATGTGCGTTCCCGTCGGGGGCAGTTTTTCAGCAAGCAGTCTCTGCATTTTCCTCGAAAATAACTTGTCTCGTAACGTTCGGTTTTGGAGTTGTTGGATTGTGTATTTGATGAGTTTGATGAGGGAAACCAAGAAATCCCATTAGCCTATGTAGCGTAGCTCTGAGCAGCTCATGGCTCTGCTCCGCCGTTCTAAAAACAGCTTGCACCAACAATTAAAGGTAACAAACCTACTCCTAAAACTATAGGGATTATGGCAATGGGCCATATTGCCAAAATGTTGAACTATCCCTTTAGAAGTGAGTCAAATGCAAAGTAACACCACCACCACCACCACGCAGGCAGGCTGACACCCAGCAGGCCGACAGGACAGAGGGACACACACAAACAGCAGAAGAGTGTGGAGGTGTGATTACTTGGTCGGGGGGGCCAGGCAGCTCTTACATTGCAGAGGGAGTGGGTCCGGTGACGAGGTGAGTTGATGTCGCTGGGCGTGGACGAACGGTCCCCGTCGGCCGCCGAGGCGTCGGAGATGACAGAGGGCTGGCGAGAGTGACAGGGGCTGATCCTGACCACAGCTGGAGGTGGCCCCCACACACACACACACACAAACACAGGCACACACACATTGGAAAAGTCCCACAGTTAGTCTAAAGAAAACTCCAAGAAACCCTGTGTTAGTGTGTCAGGTCTGTAAAAGCAACACCAAGCAGCATGGACACTCAGAGGCTGATGGGGTCAGTGAGCCTACCCTGTCTGTCCGTGGTGTGTCCGTGGTAGAGGGTCTGCTGGCTCTGGCGGATGGCGGCGGTGAGGGGAAGGTCGGCCTGCATCACCCACTCCTGGCTGCCGTTCACCACGGGCTCCGTGGGCATGGCTAACGAGTGGCGCTTCGGCACGTCTTTTGTGAGCGTGGCCAGAGACTGCTTCGCCTGTGGGGACACGCAAATCACTACAATGAGCAACAATGAGCACCATCAGCTGTGTTTCATAGCAGAGCAGCTGAGTATGGCTGCGAGGAGTGTTTTCACACCCTGGAAAAAGAAAGCCTCTCCACAAGTGAAAGATAAAAGATAAAAATCTGCATAATACCGCAATAACGTCTGAGATGGAAGAGCATAGCAAAAAGAAAAAAATGGTGATGGAATATTTAGTTGATGAATGGTGGATAAGTAGGACAGATAACCATTTATCAACTCCATATCCTTCAATCAATAAATTCAAATATAGTTCCACCCCTAAACGCTGTGAGTGAGTGTGGGTATGTGTGTGTGTTTATGACAAGCAGTAAGACTAAGGATCTACAGCCACTTTGGCAGCAGTAGGCTGTGGTGCTGATTATAAAGAAGAGTAAACTGTTTGTTTGATTAATTCTGATGTCTAATATTTGATATATTTAGGAGGAAATAAATGTAATAACTGTCTAGAGGGTAATCAGACATAAATAATTTGGAAATGATAGCCAATGTTTTGCTGTTGCACATTAGTGCCTATTTTTTAATGGCTTTGAAATATATTTTTCTAACCTCAACACACAGTCCTTGAATATACAATATTTTATGCCAATTCATCCAGTAATTGGTGGGATATTTCAGTTTGAACCATACAGTAATAGTTTGGCTTACCATCCTTAGAGCAGTGCTGCTAGCACGACTTATAACCATAAGAAGAAAAAAAAAAGTAAGATCCCTATAAGGGTCATGTAAACTATGTAAATCTTAAGGGTGTGTGTATGTAAGGAAGCTATGTGTGTGTGTGTCTCAGAGAGAGAAATAAAGGAGGTCTCTGCAGGCCTGCAGCCAGAAGTTGTGGGGCTGCAGCAGCTCCGATAAGAGAGGAAGGGACAGTCCATCGGTCTCTGTCGTCTCAGGACTGTGGAGACACACGGGGCAGCTCTGTGCTGCATGTGACAAAAACAGTTTGTTTCCCTGAGAGAGCAATCTTTCATGGCCTTCTTGCAGACTAAATCCGCTTATTCATCTGTTTACCTATAGGCTCTCCTATATTTGTCACGGCCAGTTGGGCTGCTGCTTTTGATGCCGCTGGACAATAAATGTGCATTTTCTGAGTCGTTGTTGTGCTCGGCTTAATCCTCAACTCTGAACAGGCTGTTTAAATGATCAGCTGCACTTGTGATGTGAGGGCTGGTCTTATACTCTTGTTGTTAGCTGTCAGTCACACAGCACTTGTGTTTAGAAATTCACTAACTCTCAAATGAGCCAATTAGACATCCCCCCCTTTCCCTTTTGCAGTCTGTACTATATATTATTAATATGATGATAATATTGATCACATTTTAATACCTTGGTATTAAGATCCCCATGAATAAAACATCACCTTAATGACTCTTACTGCCTCATGTGTGTGTAATTCTGAGGCCTGGTATGAATTGTGTTGACTGTGTCTGATCTAGATCATTCCAGGTGTGTTTTTAATCTCTTAATTTGATTAAAAATTCATGTCCTTGTCTTGTTTTAATCAAAAATAAAGTCAGCACACCAGAAGTGCTGCTATGGGTGTATTTAAATGATATATCACCATAGACCTGTGTGTGACGCTTTGGGCGCCCCACCCTTCATCAGACATCCCAGGTTGCCAAAAATGTCACACACGCATATGTGGTGATATATCATTTAACTGCAACAATATGAGCTGGTGTGCAGACTTTATTTTTGATCTTTTGGACCAGTTTTTTGTCCAGCCCCCAGCAGTTTTTGTGCATGCTGTCTCCACATTTGTCTAGTCTTGTTATGTTTTCTTCCGTATGTCTTATTTAATTTCCTCTCTACATTACAGTATATAAGCCATACCTGCGTGTATGACAAAAAAAAAAAGGGCTTTGCCACTAAACTCACATAGACATACAGTAGGCAGTGTGCATCTACACTCACATGTGCACATGCCAAGTGAAAATGGATAAGACGGCAAGATTATATCTTTTTATTTTGGTCAAAAAATCCCACAAAAATTCCATGAAAAAGACAACAACTAAACAATGAAACATAACACTGCACTTTACATTGGGTCAGAGTAAGTACACTGTACTGTACGTAAAACCAATGTCACATACTGCTGCTGTATTTCATCTGCTGCTAAAAATGCTCCCTAACAAATGCACCATTTACTCCTGGTTGAGTAATGTTTGCTAAAACCCACAGTGCCCTGCTGTGTTAGGAAATTGGACTTCTGTAAAAACTCACCTGTTTTAAAAGATTTATGTGTTCAGCAGGAATGAATTGGCCTCAGGCTAAGTGCCACCAACAGGTTCTGGGAGTTGGAAAGTATCAAGAGAGGAACTAACACGCGCTTGGTTTTGATCTTCTCTTTGCAGTTTCTTTGTTTTTCTAGAGGAAAAATCCTCAGTAATAGCAGCTTTGCCTTTTGAAGTCAGTCAACAGACAGTATTTTACTACAGTCTCTTTAAAACTACACCACAACTACTCATACTGATTGTTTTCTACAGGATTTCTTATTACTATAAGTGGACGTATAGTGGACAATATATACTGTACTTAACGCAAAATGAAACGGTTGGTAACAATAAGACGAGAGGAGGAGGCAACAAATCTGATCTGTGCTGCAGCTTCATGTGGGATCTGAGGGTGGCTGTGACGTGCCGAGGGAGGAGAGAGATTAATGACACACAGACTGACAACTGTACCTCTGAGGGACCAATACAGCAACACAGAAGAAAAATGAATTTCTTCTGCCTCAGCCCAGAGAAGGAATTAATGCTCTGAGAGCAGGAAGGGATGAGGATGAGGATATACTGTCTACCAGAGCAGCTTACTGCATGTGTTTGAGCCGATATGAATACACCAACAGGATTGCAAAGCCCACACCTTGTTTGCATTTATGCCACACACACACACACACACACACACACACACACACACACACACACACACACACACACACACACACACACACACACACACACACACACACACACACACACACACACACACACACACACACACACACACACACACACACACACACACACAGGATAAAGATGCCAAGGTGACACCATTGTGTTTGAGTTAATTCACCAAAGTTGTGAGTGTGTCCGTATGCAGGATGACTCACCATGGTGAGCTCTGCCTCCAGTTCTTTGATCCTGTTCTCCTTCATATCCATCTGAGAGCGCAGGATGTTGGCCTGCTCCGTGGCTTCTTTGGTCTGCCTCCTCAGGTCCCACTTCTCCCTCTCCAGCATGTCCTTCTCCTTCGCCAGGGCCTTCACTGCATCCTCACTCTCCTGATGAACACACACACACACACACACATGTATAATCCTATGATCAATGGAGTAGTATAACACAGCTACGTTGTACATGCTATAATATGTAGCCATATGGATAACAGTATATTTCAAGTCACCTTATTTACTATTTTGTAAAAATGTAAATGTTTAGAAAATTGTACATTATATAGGCTGTTGTACATTTAAATTGTATATATAGCTTAGAACATTGGTTCCCAACCTGGGGTCCAGGCCCCCCTTAGGGGGCGTCAGAGATTTCAGGGGGTCCACAGAGCTTTGTCTGTTCTGAGGTTGTGAGGTTATCAATATTATATTTGTGCCTACTGAAATCTTAAAATCCCCATAACACACCCAATTGGATAATCAAAATCATGTATAAACAAAGAACAGGAACAAAAACCTACAACCTACCTGCTTATAGGGACATGATAACAATTATGACACAACAAAGGAAAATGGACAGAAAGATATAATAAAAAATAAAAGGAAATAAAATACAACAAAATAGGATAGAACAAAATAGATTGGGACATCCTCTGTCATAATAATCAATAAATGATCAATGATCATCCAGTGTTACCTTTCGATGCTGGTCATAGTTGCGTATGAATTCTCGCAGTTGCTCCTCTCTGCTCTCCAGTGTTGTGTACAGCTGCTGCATCTGACTCACCAGGTCTGCCTTCTCCACTTTTAGACGCTTACGGTCGCCTTTCATGGCTGCACGACACAAACAAACACTCTCACCACATGCATGTGCATAGCAAGAGGCACTTTAACAGCCAATTTCACTGTCGGGCAGAACAATACAAATCCATCAAGTCGGTGCAATTTTTTGCTGTGTCTAAGTCGGAAACAGTTGCAGCAGGGAGCCACTGGGTGACACTGTGCCTTCTGTTAATGAGGAGCCGCAGCTGCTGCTTTGTTTCTTTTTTGTTTTTTCTCCTTCTTCTTCTTCCTCAGACAGAAACTACCCAGAGAAAATGATGTAATCATCTCCAAAGATAAGTGGCACACTGGCACTTATTCATTCATATGTGAAACTGTTTCGGCCGGCGTGTGGAGACTCTGCTGGCTCATTCAGGAGAAAACCAATTGGACCTTATTTTTCTCGACAGCACTGTGCCACAGAGGCAACCCAACAGCGCTGATGCCAACTGGTGTGGCTGTTTGCAGTGGAAAAAAAAAAAACCAACAACAACACTGCTCTCCTGAGAGCCTGGAGCTGAGAGAGAAGAGGCCAGACTGGAACCTGTACTTTTCATAACTGTGCACATCTGTCACTCAGGGAGCATTCCTCCTGTCAACATTCAGCGTCCTCGTATTTTACTCTCTGCGTTCAAACCTGTTTTGCAGCAGTCACGCCGCACAGTTTTTCGAGTTTGCTGTTAGTCACCTGTAGCTGTGCAGGCAGAGGAGAGAGCCACACACACGACAAAAGGTGTTAACTAAACTAAATGCACTTTTCTTTTATAGGATCTCTGTTGCAAATAATCACTGTGAGGCTGACTTTTTCTTTTTACGCCTAGCAACTATTTGGTTGCATAAGCTGAACTTGTTTTCAGACAAGGAAGGACGACAATCCAATACTATATAATCAGCACTGCATTCCAGTCTACATCGATAGCACATTAATATTTCAAAGTAAAGCTTCTTTGTCATGATTGATGGATGTTGATTACAATGAGCTGAACCTGGAATCTACTTGGCTGCTCATCGGGGGCGACACCCAGTTCTGAGACCGAATGATGTCTCAACTCTGCTCTGTAAACGGTTGCTATGTGTGGCTCTGATCCCTTTGGTACAAACAAGACTGAGTTAAATCTGCTGGTCAGAGATGAAATCCAGTGTTTGCTGAGAGTAAAGAACACTGAGTTAATGACATTTACATAAAGCACCACTGTGTAAATTTAGGATGATGAAATAAGACTTTGAATTATGTTGTGTTTAACTTCTCAAAGAAGCAAAAAATCAGCTGAAAATGGAACTTATGCCAGAAACAGAGATTTGTAATAGATTTAAAACGAGCCTCGTAAATCACGCTTTCCTTAAGTTCATTAAATGACTCATTCTTCAAATGATTGTGATGCACGAAATCAACATATTCTAATTGAATGAGAACAAAACTTGACAAAACACTGATTTGCATTCGTAGCTCTGGCTCAAATTGAACGATCTCTGGATGCAGAGGAAAACAAGACAAAAGGATGAAAATGGGAGAATTTTGATGGGCTCAGACTCAACAGGCGCTTGTATGAATAATTATGATATTTTTGCATCACTCATATCAGTAGAAAGTCAAAGACATACTGTATAACTACTATATGCGAGTGTAGATAATGTTCATTATATAATCATTGCACAGAAATTAGTGTTTGCCAGTAAGAAATACAAATGATAAAACAGTAATTGGTGTTTCTGTTATGTTTGATTTATAGCAAATGGGGCTAATATCTGACACGGTGATAAAAACTAACTGAGTGAAACTCCCCACTAAGAGCCGGGACAGCTTTATATGATGTATATTCACGATAGCTGTTGGAGAGCAGGGACCCTGGTGGATTAGGTGAGACCGACCTTGTAAGGCCTCCTTGGCACGGTCCAGCTCCTGCTCCTTGTCACCCAGCTGCACACGGAGCTCGGTCGCTGAGAGCAGGTTGGCAGAGCAGCCTCCCTGGGTGTCCTCCAGGTCCTTATTCAACATGTCCTTCATTTGCCTCAGCAGGTGGACTTCCTCTTGAAGCTGGGCCACCTCCTCACGCAGCAACACTGACGGGGAAACAGAGAGAGAGAGTGTGGGAATTTAAAGTCTGCAGAAGAGGAAATGGAGGTGTACAATGAGTGGGGGGAAATAAAGGAGATCATGTTAAACAGCTGGAACTAAAGAGCAGTGGTGTGAATATGCTGCATGTTTTAAAAAATGTATAGGCTCCCCCTCTGCTGTGGCTGCAGGTGTTTTGATTCTGATAAATTGTGAGTGACAGGACTGCAACCAGAGACGGTGGTGGGCAAGTGAGAGACAGCGGTCTGATAAGACTTAATAAAATATTAGCAACACACACACGCTTGAGCCGTGCTCCCCAGCGCTGTGCTTTCCATCCGCTGTGAAACGCCTCCCGACCCTCAGGGGGGAAACAAGGCGAGCAAACAGGAGCCAGAAACTAAGGAGAGGACACGGTGAACTGAAGAGTGAAGTAATAAACAGGAGCGGGTGGACACGTACGCTGAGCCACAAGACAGAAAAAAGAAAAGAAAAGAGAGAGGACGGAAATCTATACAAGTAGCACAGCAACAATGTGTCATACTGATTTATATTGATTTATGTTGCACATGTACAGGTAGAAGATCTGTTACAAACACACTTTTCATAACCACAACAACACATGACAAACACAAGCGGCTCATAGGGAACGACAGCAAACTGTTCAGTGGATAAAGACTGATGACAGACATGCAGAAGTAAATGTAATAACCATGTAGAACAATTTTGGTCATAACATTTATTTTCATATCCTCCAAACGATCAGGCTTTAGTTGTAATCATGAATTCTTTTATATCTCCAATTTGTCATCGTTCATGATTATTTATCTTTAAAAGGGACATATTATGGAAATATCACTTTTTGAAGGCTCTTTAACATATATTTGGGTGTTTGTCTTGCCTTCCGTCTCCCAAAATGTGAGAATTGACAAAACAATCTGTAATGTGCAGGCTCCAGGTTGAAATCCATGTGGTTTTACGAGCTGTTCCCTCAGTTGTCTTCCAGTGATGTAAACTGGTTTCGAATTTGCATAATCCCACCCCTACCTGGGACTGGTAGAAGGGGTGGGGCAAGCAGTGGTCATTTGCATTTAAAGGGACAGGCACTGAAACCAGCCGTTCTGAACAGGCCTGTTTTGAGAGGATGAAAAGAGCTGTGATGTTTGATCCTTGGGGTATTTTGACCAAAGCATGTCACAGACATGTCTTTAAGACACCTGGAAACTATTTTAATTTGTGAAAAGGGAGCATAATATGTCTCCTTTAAATTCAGTATTTCAGCTTTATTACAAAAGTGTGTTACATCTCACAGTCACAGTCGTGGTAGTTGGTCATGTTAGTATTTCTGGCACTGAGTCATAAATTAAAGTGAGCCAACTGGATTTTCACCTGACGCTGGTGCTGTGGAGTCATAGATCACCAAAGTCATGCCAATCCAGTGACTGATCATATGAGAGATAAAGTGAAGAGTTGGACTGACTGACAGTTTAACGCCTCCATCCTTAGAGCACAGGCACCACCACCCTAAAGACAGAGCAGGCTGAAAAGTGGAGTGTGCCCTTAATTGTATGCAGATCCCCATGAGACTTACGTAAACTATGTAAATTTTAGCTTGTATATGTGTGTGTGTCTCAGAGAGAGAAAGAAAGGAGGTCTCTGCAGGCCTGCAGCCAGAAGTTGTGGGGCTGCAGCAGCTCCGATAAGAGAGGAAGGGACAGTCCATCGGTCTCTGTCGTCTCAGGACTGTGGAGACACACGGGGCAGCTCTGTGCTGCATGTGACAAAAACAGTTTGTTTCCCTGAGAGAGCAATCTTTCATGGCCTTCTTGCAGACTAAATCCGCTTATTCATCTGTTTACCTATCTATAGGCTCTCCTATATTTGTCACAGCCAGTTGGGCTGCTGCTTTTGATGCCGCTGGACAAGAAATGTGCATTTTCCGAGGTGCGTTGTTATGCTCGGCTTAATCCTCAACTCTGAACAGGCTGTTTAAATGATCAGCTGCACTTGTGATGTGAGGGCTGGTCTTATACTCTTGTTGTTAGCTGTCACACACATCACGTCATTCACTAATTCTCCAAAGAACCAATTTGACATTTTCCCTTTCTTTTCTTTTCACTTGGAATCTATGACTATTTGACATGTGACACGTTCAGTCGACTGCAAATCAATTAAGAACTGTTCGAATTGTGTCTTGAGGGGTATTTACAGAGGATTCAGTGAGAACTGTGTGCAACTTAGAGGGAAATCAATAACATAATTCTTACAAATCCAATACCGTATTTATTTCCTCAACCAGCTTCTTAGCCAATAATATCCGCACACCCAAACAAACACATACGCAGAAGCTCACATCCACATAAATCCACTCACACACTTTCTCTTGCTGCCTCAGATTGTGGGTGAAATGAAATCACAGCAAAGAAAGCTTCCTCAGCCTATTCCCTGAATATATGGCTGTTTCTCATCCACAGAATGTGTAAAGAGTCCAGACAGAAAAGCTGCTTTACTTCACGCTGCCCTGAGTTAAAACTGCACCAAGGGAAACCATCTTCCTATAGATAATATACCTCCACACACACTGTCTTATGCTATCAAAAAAAAAGCAATTTCAATTGACGGGAGTCACATCAACCGTACACAGCCTATGTGCTGTTATCATCTGGGCTTTTTCTGCTCTGACCCTTGAGTGGTTGTGCAGTCAGCCTGGCCAAGCTATTAGAGTCCTCCCACAGAAGAAGAGAAGCCCCACTCTTCCTCCTACTTAGCAGTAGCCCATTCAATTAACTTCTCATCCAAGCCTCCCATTACAGTGTCCATCAAAGCCACTCAGGACCTGACCATCACTCCCTGTCCCCTTCCCACATAGAAAGCTGTCACAAGCCAACACACACACACACACACACATACAAACACACACCACCAGAATTGAAGAGAGACAGCATAGCTCCTGTCAGCTAATGATTAGGTCCAAGAGAAGGCTCAGTTCTCTGCTGAAGAAGGTGAAATATAAGGTCTGTGTGGATTGGTGGTCAAAGACCTGAACTAGTCTCCCCTGGAACGTATGCAGGATTAAAAAGGCCTTATTTCTATACTTGAATGATCAAAGATGCTTAATGTGAGCTTTGTTGGAATATTGAGTTAAACTTAAAGCTATTGTTGCAGAAAAAAAACATCCTCTATTTAAAAACAGTCAATTCTGACTGCTCGCAGTATTTGAAATGAGACTGGGGTTTTGATTGGCCGCTGTCATTAAACAAGAACTTTCCAATCAGCCAGTTTCACAGCAAGTGCACAGATAAACTCATGGAAAGCTTCACTCAGCAGGGCTGCCTGATATGAACCAGTGTGCTGCCTCATATTGCAAATTTTGACTTTTTGTATTCTAACTTTTCAGTCTTGTTTTATTGCAGCTCCCTGTGAAAGGTTCAGTGAATTCAAATTACAAATAACACTTTTTATTATTAGTTTCCTCTCCTGGTCTCACTTGGTTTTGTTTGGCCAAATCTTGTAAGTCTGTGACTTTCTTTCTCCCTCCCTCTCCCGAGTTTGGTGATGCACCTAGTGATTATTTTTATTTATTCATTTTCCAAATAAAATATCAATAAATGTAAATGTTCAACCATGTCCATCCCAACATCACGTTTCTGCAACAAACAATCCCAACCCTGAAAATATTCCTTTACAATGACACACAATTCAGACGGTTTAACTACAGATTATAGTTCCTGACATTTCTGTTTGATGATGACTTGTTATAATTGATAATCAAAGTGGGAGGTAATCCTTTTTCTGTTGATCATCTAATTAGCGATGGGAGCAGTCGAGGTGTGATCCAGTGTGTGTCTCCAGTTAATCCAGACTGCTGTCACTGTACCAGTCTGCTCCTCCCCTCTGTTCACTACACTGCCTCATGTTGATGCTCACATCCAGGTTCAGACCTCTGATGCTGGCAAACTGGACTGTGAAGACTACGGTGCTCCTCTGCCTCGGGATGTCTAGCTGTCTGTCTCTTAATTATGTCTTGTCAAAGGGAAAAAAAAATCTTTAGTTACTGGGTACTACTGCACTGAATTGCACACTGAACATGATTCGAGTCATTTGTCTGGAAGACACTGCCAGTTAGAGATGATGCAGTATCCAGGCCTTTCTCCTGCGTGGTCTGAATATGCTTTGTGAGTTGAGCTTTGGACAAAAAGCATCTGCCAAATGAACATCATGTCATTGATTATTTCATAAACAATGTCCTTGTTGCTTTGGATAGTTCACAGACCTCACTGTGAACATTTATAAAATAGACTATTTCTCAGAGGCACAGACCATAGCAGTGAAAACTGTTGACACAGAGGTCTGTGAATGACTCCGAGTAACTAAGACATCACTCATAAAATGTGAAAATCTTTTTTTTTTGCTGAGACAAATGTAAACTGGAGATATCTCAGACACAAAATTTCAAATGTTGGATGAATAAAATCTAAACCATAGACAATATGTGGAGGATAAAATCCTCTGTTGGAGGATGAAATTTGTTTTGTTCCTGTAATCCAAGTGAAACCTTTACCTTAACTACGGGACAATTTTCTGTCAAACCTAACGGGAACTACTGTGTCTTTGAAGCATAGTGAACCTGAAAGCTGAACCAAGAGAATAACATGGGGCGACTGCGAGGGGTGTCAGAAATCTGTGCTGTGACAGCAGCCAACTGCTCTGCCCGGAGGATTTGTGATGTGCACGGCTGTCACTTCTCCACCTCAGCCTCCCTGACAATTCACTTGTGTGTAATTTTATTTCGCACAGTGATTCTGCTCGGCTATTTCTGATCAAGACAAAGCCAGAGGTGGCGGACGGTGCTGCCTGTTCCCCTCCTCTAATCTCTCAGGTACAGTACCTGATAGTTAAATAATAAGGTCACGCAGGATGTAGACATACAGTGCTGTCATAGCCGTCCTCCTTAAGTGATATTCTGAACCGAAGACTCCACTGAACGACCAAATTGCATTTACTCTGTCCTGATGGACGCTGGAGGAGCCAAGAGCAAAGAAAATGATGTCTGCTCTCTTTCAGTGATTTATGCTCCTTCATATTCCTGCTGAGCGTTTATAAAGTTTTATCAGCTGATCAAACCATGGCCTTTAGGAAACAGATGCTTTAACCACTTCCTTGTCATTTCCTGAAATGCCTCCTATTTCTTCCCACCGTACTGACCTTGTAAACTAATGTCAGTATAATATAGTGGCACTGAATGTAATCATAACCAGCCGATGTGCGTAGATACAGCACAGTATTGGGGATTAATCTTCAACTGTATTCACAGAAAGTTTAAATAAAGCTGTCTTAACATTGTTTACTTCTCCCCTGTCAGTTCTTGTGGTTTTGGTGCACAGCTACAATATATTACTTGGGTGTTTTGTGTGTGTGTGTGTGTGTGCCAGTGGGGTTGGGGTAAATGGAGCTGGGGGTAAAGGATGAAAACAGTAATGGCTTTCTACAGAGAGTGCAGAGGGATTTTCTGTTGTTGTATTGTAGGGGGTTAAGCAGCTAATACAGCAGGACATCAAAGCAACGTCACATTCCTCAAACAAATTACTATGCAGCAAATTTTGAATCAGTAAACATAAGGACACCTATATCAAAGTTTTCTTGAAACAAAATTGTAAGCAGTGTGACAAATGTTGGCTGGGGATGTAAAGGGGGGTAGGAAAAAAAAACAATACAACAAAAGCTTTTCTGTAACTCGCTGATATGAGCGGAGCCGTTTCAAACAACCAGGAAAGTCTTTAAAATGCTTACTTAAAGCCTCCTAATAAGCCATTCTTTCATAAGCTCCTCTTTATTGATAAACTTTGCCAAGAATTCACCAATAAAAACATCCAAAACTTGTTTCCCATGACGGCGTCCTGCTCGGAGGCTTTGTGTGAAAATGAGGATCGTTATGTAAGTGTGTACCTGCAATGCAGGTGACTGTGTTGACTCAAACTGTCAGCCTCCCTGAGGGCGAGTGAGCAAGCACCATGTCCCTGGAACTGCTTGTGAGCTGAGTGAAACGATAACCGCTGGACCAAATTAGCCTCTGCTCATGTTTACCTCCCTGTCACTCTGAAGTCGCATCCTCCTGACCTCCAGACCACAGGGAATCATCAGAACATGATTAATACTGCTGTACAAACTGACATGAAGCTTAAAGTCATAACCAGAGAATCAGAACTGTTGAACTAAGCTGTTTCCATTCACCATCGCTTTATCAGTTCCCTTATAAGCTACAGAGATCAACTTCTATATTGTATATCAAAAAGCTCTGTTATATTATGTCTGCGGGGCTAGAACACTTTTGCCTGATAGTCTATAAATTAATTAAAAGGGTTAAAGTCAAAGTTTTTTTATCCATCAAATACATCAAAGATGAGCATGAAATTGAGTTGATGATGCAGAGATGAAAAGCCTCATTTCACTCCAACATCACATGTACACCACTGCAGAAAATTAACACCAGAAGGCAAACAGACACTTTGGCATATATGTAATATTATCTAATCAGCTATGAGCACATATAGTCATCATAATAGTAGTCCATGAAGTGAAGTGTCTTCTCTTGTTGCAGCTGGATTAGGCTACTTGATTTGTGCCTGTGCCTGTGTGTGTGTGTGCATGTGTGTTCCCAGCTGTGCTTTCTGCACTGTATTATGAGAGGAGCATATGTCTGTTAAGCTCTGGCCTCCACTAATTACAGTATAAAGATCAGTTGAGATTGTCCTGGGAGAAGACAGCAGCCCGCCTCAGCTCTTGATTAAACACATCGTGTAGGTAACACAGTGGCCTGGAAGTAAAAATAGACACTGGACAGAAATAACCCCTGGAAGTAATGTATTGACGAGAGCACGCTAGGCCTCATCTTATTAATAATCTGTTGCTGCAAGGTTTTTCTTCAGATGACAGCAAGAGAATTAAAATGCATAGGTGAGAGTAGGATTAATATAGAATGGATCACAGGTGTCAGCATCAATTTCAAGGTACACTCTCAAATCTCATATCTTATCCAGGCTATGCTAGCAGCTCCAGGGACGGAAACGTTGATTTGTCGGTTGGTGACATTTGAGGTTTTTTTTTGGTAATAACATCTTGACAACCACTGGGTGGGTTGCCATGAAATTTTGATTCAAAAGTTCACATAAACTCTAAATATCAGTGTGTTAGCATTGCCACTGTGTGAGCACTTTGCCAGGCTAGCATTCGCATTTAGCTCACCGCAGCACTAGGAGGGCTGTAGGCCGGTTGTTAGAGGATTTTGCTTAAAAAATAAAAGGCTAAAAAGGAAAAACAAGAAACAGACCAAACTTTTCTACGACTATTCCAAAGTCTGTGACACGGATAAGTGTATTTACAAAACTTCATATTAGCAAAGTTTCCGTGTGGAGTTTCCCCTCAAAGAAACATGAATCATCCTGTGATCTCTGAGCACTGTGTTTACAACTGGAAACAAAAGGACAAGCCAAACACTCTTTAAGGATTTACGAAAGAATGGTATCAAATGAGCACAAAGCCGAATCTGACAGAAAGACAAGAAAGGAAGGAAAAGGAGAGAAAAAGACGACCGAGAAGAGACTGAGAGGATTCACAAATAAACACTTAATTCTCTCAGAAGCTCCCTGCAGAGCCTCAAATCACATGGAGGGTGGGTGCGTGGGAGGCCGGCGTAGGCTGCTGGGATTAGGGGCGTTTTTAAATCTTCAGCAGGACTATATATGGGATCTTTATTGTTAATTTGTGCTGTTATTATCACAAGGACAAACTCACACTGAGGGAACAGAGGTTGCGTAGACCTGCGTGGAATGCGCCGAGTCAAATTAGACACGCTTGTGCAACACAGCAGAAAACGTAGTGACAGCTTCTATGTTATACACCAGGAGAGCTGTGCAAAGAAGCAGCAGAACATGCCTATTTTATAATAACCCCGAGTCCCCGACACAGTGATACTCTATGCAAGCGCTGTACTTTCTGCATCCTGAAAAGGCCCTCTGTCCATGTACGGGTCAGGTCCATTTCCCACTCAGGGTATCATGCTGCCACTCTATAATACATATGAGCTTAAATAATGCATATTGCTGCCTCTCACAGCTACCTGACCAGAGTATTCACCACTTAATGGTAATTCATCATGGTCAGCAGCTGAAGCATCGCTGGTTCACCTATAAAATTCAAAATGGATGTTGATTTTATTCATTTATCATCCTTCCACTGAAAAATACTGCCCTTTAACACACATCTGCGTACATGCTTGAGTCAGTGGAGCAGATAGGTGTATATCCAGCAAAAATGAGGTCCCACATTTTTTGTTATACAGACCTGTACGTGTGTGCAAGTGTGTGTGTGTGTGTGCGTAGCGCATATCAATGCACATATACGCTATCTATTGGGAACCGTTTCCATTAATGAATTGCCTGTGGGTTTACATTACAACTGAGGTCAGCACAAGGATGCCAAGTGCAGATAGCTGTAATTGATTCACACGTTTATTATGTGCACATTGGGCACGGCACCAAGCAAGTGCCAGTGGAAGAACATTGGGAACTTGGAAGAGGCTATTTAGATTTCTAACACTGCTGTCACGGGCTGCATATTGAAAAACAGACCCTCTTTGTCATTTGACACCTGTATCATTCACTCTGCATGGGCCCAGTTGACACAGAGTGAATTAGTCTGTGATTAAGCAACATGGAGGCTGGTACCACGACATAGCGTTCATTGATTTATCTCAGCACGGGAATGATAATATTGTATACATACTGTACGGTCACTGGATTTAAAGACTGGATACAGAAGGCAGATTTTTTAAAACTTTTGGACAAAGAAAGGTAGCTGCTTCTCCTTGTTTGCAGTCTAAGCTAAGCTAACTAGTACTGGCTTGAACCTAAAGGGATAGTTCAACATTTTGGCAAATTGGCCCATTGCCATAATTCCTATAGTCTTAGGAGTAGGTACGTTACCTTTAATTGTTGGTGAAAGCTGTTTTTAGAACGGCAGAGCAGAGCCACAAGCTGCTCAGAGCTACGCTACGGAGGTTTCCCTTATCAAACACACAATCCAACAACTCCAAAACGCTCTGGTGGACAAGTTGTGACCTGCACATTCACCACGCTATGAGATAATAGCAGAACGTTACGAGACAGAGTTGTTTTCGAGGCAAATGCAGAGACTGCTTGCTGAAAAACTGGCCCCGACGATAACGCACATCAGCGGTTTTGCATGTATTTACCTCAAAAACAACTCTGTCTCGTAACGTTCCGTTATGATCTCATAGCGTGGTGAATGTGCAGGTCACAACTTGACCATGAGAGAGCGTTTTGGAGTTGTTGGATTGTGTATTTGATTTGATTTCATGAGGAAAACCAAGAAATCCCAATAGCCTCCATAGCGTAGCTCTGAGCAGCTTGCGGCTCTGCTCTGCCGTTCTAAAAAAAGCTTGCACCGACAATTGGTGCTATCCCTTTAACATTTAACATATTGACATGGAAATGTGACATCCTCATGAAACTCAAGGCAAGAAAGCACTAAGCATCAAACTATTCCTTAAGTGAATTGAGGGGTACAGGTGAATTACAGGTAGGCTGCAGTCCTGTTGAACTAAACCAGCATATTTGAAAGTCACATGTTCACGCTAAATTAATTGCTCAAAGTCAACTGAAGCCTGTAACGACTTGCTGAGAGTTGTGATTGTTTAAAGATGAACACTTGAACTGGACCTCAGCAGCTACTATGTTACACCACAGCACACTGGTGATAGTGTCTATGACATCACCCAACTTGTACTGAAATCTGAGGAAAAAATGCCACAGGGCAATGTTTTGTTTTGAATCTTTAGCGAGGGCCAAACATCTGTCAGAAACAGCAGGACTGTGTCTGTGGAGAACCAGAAATCTACATGATTTGATACACGACCTCCCTCATGTCCCGGGGCATGGCAGAGTAATCCCACAATCTGCATGTGGCGCCTATTCTGCAGCTGCTTCTCAAGTTTGAATGTGTGAAACTTTAAAAAGCACCACTTAAAATAATGCAAAAATATGGCAGTGACTACCTGCTCTGTGCTCATTATCACTGAGAGAAACACATGTGGAGATAATGAAAGTTATAATAGTGCTTGATTAGCTCTGCTTAGCTTGAGTTTAGCACCTGTGAGCAGCTGACACAAACATTGATCACAAATCAAGTTGAGAACAATTAAAGTGTTGAAAAAACAGAACTAAAAGACAACAACAAAAAAAACAGGATAAATATGCCATGTTTCTTCTAGTGGTTGTGTGGTCAAGGACTGTGCGGAGCATGACGCTACAGTGACGGGGCCATCTGTCTGCTGCAGTGCCACCGCTCAAACTCATTATCTCCCGCAATTTTGAGTGGTGACCTCAGGGTGCGCACAGTGCATACGCCACAGTAGAAGTCACACGAAACTGTGAGATTAAGCTCCTTCTGTGTCTTCATTCATAAACCACCGTAGCCTACACAAGTGCATATGAATGTGTTAAGACACACACAGCAAAAAATCCTAAAATATCTGAGCAATGAATAACGAAAAATGTCTCAAAGATAAACTCTGCGCTCTTCTTCCACACAACCTGAGCAGAAAGCTTCTCTCTTCACATGATGCGTCCCCAGTTACTGAGTAATAATATCTGGTTTCTACAGTACTGTAATACAGACAGAGCTGGTGTTATTATTGTCCCTCTGTGCTGTTTGCTCTCATGGCGAGTGTGTCTGATGTGTGTCTGCCGCCGGAGTCTGTAATACTGTGCAATATCTGACCAAATACGAATCCATTCAAACACAATGCTTATAGAAGATTAACAGATTACCATGTTATCCATAAGAACATGTCAGATCTGGGTCAGCATTTAGCACTTATCTGAAGTAAAAGACTAAATAATGTCTGTGATATAGAACGGCTTTAAATAAATCAGTGCCTACATTAAAGGGCTGTGTCAATGAGTTGATTACGAAAATAAAAAATAACCTCCAGTGCTTACTAAGGCAAAAACAACATCACTGTGATTTTTTCCCCCCACTGATAGTACACTGAGACTATCTTTGTTTAAAAAAGGACCTGAATATGTATGGATGTATATGAATATGATTTCCTTTTTGATTTATCAAGAATATAGGATAACAGATTATGTATATATTTAACCATCTGTCACATCCTGTAGGTTTTTAATAGATTAACAATGAATTATTTTATAAACTGATCCTATGTTTTCTATGTTCCTATGTTATCTAGATGTAGAGATTAGGTTTAAGATTTGTATTTGAATGCCTAAGAATCCTGAGCAATATAGATGTAAAGGAGCATAATACCTTAAACCTCAGTATTACTTCATGAGTACATGAGTTAAATGTACTGTACTTTCATATATCTCCATGACAAACATGAGGAGAATGAATAATGAAGCACATAGGCTGTTTTCCCCTCAAACAATCATGTGCTGTCACACACATGTACGTCACAGGAGCTCCCTCACACACCACTGACCCCGGCCAGTTGGTTTCAAGGCCCTCACTCCCTCCAGCACACACATCCCCCCCCCCTCTCTATCCTGTCCCCTACCTGTCTCTCTCTGTCACTCACCAGCCTTCCCGTCCTCCCTCTCCGACCTCATGTCCTCCTTGGCACAGGCTCCACTCGGCTCCACTGTCACCTGTGTTGTGGGCTCTCATAGCAGGTGAAAAAGGTCTAAAAACACCACACACGCACACCCACACAGATGCACACGCACGCATATATGTACAGGCCACTGCACACACCATTCAAACCGACATACACAATGCACCAGCACAGAGAGCCGCTCCCAGCCTGGCTCCCCGAGGCCCCGCCCAGTCAGGTTACCAGGAAGTTGATCACCGAGAGCCACTCAGCTGCATTTCCTGCTCATTTTCTTTCTTTTTTCTTTGCTTCTGTCTCCCCTCCCCCCTTCCCCCCACCCCCCCGTACCTGTTCAGTGACACGCCCAGAGGCAACTAGGACAACTTTCACCCCCACACCCACTCCCGCTTTTCATCTTCATTCTGCTTAGTGTACAAACGAGAAGGAGGGGGAGGGGAGTTCAAACTGCACCTCGGGCCTCAGGTAATGAACCAGGTGAGTCAGTGGAGCTCTCGCTCCACCTGATGGCCGAGAGCGAGCAGAGAGCATGTGTAATTACACTCAGCGACTAGAACAGAGAACAATACGCCCCTCTGTATGAAAGCCAAGCGCTCCCTCTGAGCCCACAATGCCTTTGTAGCCTACATGAGTTTACATTACTCACTTCCTGAATGTGAATGTGTGTTTTGGCCAGAGGAGATAGGAATGTAAACTCTGAATAAAAATGCTGTAAGCTTCAGTGTGAACGCCAAAAAAAAAAAAAAAAAAAAAAAAACCCAACCAAAAACCCCCCCCCCAAAAAAGAGAGAAAGGATCACAACAGAGGTGAAGTGATATGAACCAACTGCCTGAGCTGTACACACTCTGATTGGATTATTAATATGAGCTCTCCAGTGTTATCTTTTTAATCCTCCGGGGATTTTTTTGTGTGGACCGCTCCTCTGCGCCGTGCTGACTAAGAACAGTCCATGTCATGTTAGATGGGAACTCTGATGTGTGTGGACACAGTGACAGAGCAAATAAGGTTAAGTTTGGTCCAGTTTGCTGCTCAGGGCTTTAATCCTGAAACCCTGAGGCAGGTATAAACCGCCGGTTGGAGAGAAAACAGACAGGGCTTCAACTGAATGAATTCAGCTTGCAGAGGCCGGCTGGATATAAACCTCTAATGAAATCTTTTACTTTATGAGCATTTGAGTGGCATAAGTAGCACGTATAACGCATACACGTATGTGTGTTTCTGTGTTTGTGTGCGACTTAAACCTCTTGCATTTAATGACGTGACAGCGGTTCAGAATGAGCGTACCATTTGTCCTGCCTGTCAGAGGCTGACGTCCAGCGTTTTAGCCCCGTCCAAAGATCAGATGGGCTCTAACCAGGCACTTGTCACATGAGGCAATGGATCTGTCAATCACATGCTGACACCTCAAGGACTACTGGCAGGATCATTCTCCCCGAGTGATCAGAGCCGAGGGGAATGATTGCGACGATAACTCCTCTACTGTGGACTATAAAAACACCTCATTATATCCTGTGCTGGCCATCGCCATGGTCTAGCACACAGAGACGAATTGCTGTAAGTGTCTCATTTAGTGATCATATCAAGTTTGATTAAAACCTGAACCGATCTGAATCCAGCTGCTTTTGGCTCGTCTGAAGAGCCGAAAGCAGAAGAGTATTTTATAAGAATTACATATTTGGACCGAATGTAGCACTTCATAACTCTAAGGTCACGCTGTAGCCTCCGTCTCAGCAGCTACACTGAATCTTATTCACGGCGTTGCTTTTTATCCTGACACTTCTTCAGTCTGAAATTTTCCACCCCTCACTGTCCTTACTCTTCGGCTTAACTCCCTGTATCACTATGTCATTCGTTTGCTTTGCTCACATTAAAGCCAGTAGAAATCTTAAAAGCCTTCTTTTTCTCCCCCGTCCTCTCCTCCACTGTATTTGCTCTCCGCTCCTTCAGCTGCACACGGTTGACCTGTCAGTCTGCATTATCAATGCTGGGGGAGTGTTGATAGAAAACCGGGACGGAGCGACATTAAAATATTAGCTAACCTTGAGAGAGAAAAAAAGGAGGTGGAAAGAAGAAAAACAGGGCGGGGGATGGAGGACTGGGGGACTAAGGTCACCACTGTCGCTGTCCATTGTTGATGGAAATGACATGAGGCTTGTCTAATAGGCGAACATGCCCTCCCAGCTTCAAGAGGCTAGATTGGATGAAAAGATTGGCATTGCAATTATGCTGCATAGATTACTTTCTGGTGAGGTATCAGTGTGAGAACAAGAGAGTAACAGCCATCATTATGATGAGAGACAGAAAGAGACACAAGGCTTATAGATTAAGCAACAATACACATGCGATCAATGGACTTTATGATCGATACTTTTTGTGGTGTGTGTCATTACAGGCTGGTCAGTTTGATTACTGCACACCACGGACAGAGGGAGACTATTATCCTGAGCCGCACAGCCTAGTCTCTATAAAACACTTTATTTCTCCAACTGATGACAGTGATTGGGGAAAATCAGAGGCCTTGCTGCAACACAATAATTGCACATAACGACAAAATTCTAGTGCAATGAGCTTCAATAAGGCGCCATTCAGATTAAAACAATTTACAAAGTGAAATGTTTTTCTCTGGCTAGAAGTCAAGTGGGTTTCTCAGTCTTATGCCTTCGCCTCTGGTGACTAAAACGTGTTATTCAGCCACGATAAATCGAAGAAGCCCGCACTGAGCGCCGCGGCCCTCGTGGCCGGGCGGCTACCCAGAGCTGTTATCTGATTGTTCTCAGGCCTCTGCTCCGGCGTTAACCTCTCAGTCAAGCCGACAGCTCTGTGTCTTTTAACTGCCAGGATAAATCACCGTTGCGCCCCCACCAACTGTCGCCAAGGCAACACCTTATATTTTCGAGGAACACCGTACCTTTGCCTAGCGAGCAGTCTTGAGTGCCAAAGTCCAACAGGCTGGATATCTCTGTGGGGTAGCACATGTCTGTCACCACCGTCTTCTGTCTGTGATGCACCGATGGATCTGCAAACAACAGAAATGAACAAATGAAGTCATTTTTTTTTTAAATGGGACCTTCGTGCTGTCAGCCGAACATGGAGGCAGGATGTTCAAATATGTTAAGGTCGTAATAGAAGTGTGTGAGCGAGGAGCCGTGAAGCTGTTAAATCAGATAATTCATTCTGACGTCTTTTCAGTTCGGCAGCTTTC
The DNA here is from genome assembly GCF_905171665.1 of Trachurus trachurus. Taxonomy (NCBI): domain Eukaryota; kingdom Metazoa; phylum Chordata; class Actinopteri; order Carangiformes; family Carangidae; genus Trachurus; species Trachurus trachurus. The sequence continues at coordinate 30,239,828 of NC_139896.1, forward strand.
AGACACACACTGCAAACATGAACCTCTACTACAAATCGCTGAAGTTGTGTTCGGCATTTCAAAGCAACAACATCACACAAGCTGAAATAGTCTCGATACATTCCTGTCTCATTCATGTACTCTGCTTCACTAACCTTTCATTCTTTTCTCTTGCTCTAGTTCAGTTATCTTCTTATTGTTTTGAATCATTCTCACCTCCCTCCCCCCCCATGTCTTCTTTTCTAAATTAAAATGTATCTATTTCTTTTTTTTCTTTTTTTTAACTATGCACATTCAGTTAATGACATTGATCAAGGCCTTCACCGCTCCAGAAACTGAGGTCTGCCAACTCAAGTAGAAAATTGTATTGATGGAGCTTGTATCTCTTTTTGCGTCATCAAGGTCCTCCTGCTCCCTGCCCTCCTCTCTAAATGCTTCACATCCATATTGTGAAGAATGAGATGCTATAGGAAAAAAAAAGAAAAGAAAGAAAGAAAGTGATGTCTGGAGGCAGCAATGTTCTTGTTCTGAGTGCTTTTGTGGAGCAATTCGCTGGAAATTATTTCTGCTTGAAGAGGACTTCAGATACTGCAACTGATCTACAGTCTTTAAATTGAAAGCGATTGTGCTGATATCATAGATACGGTGGCCCTGAGGGCTCAGCAAACCGCAACCAAAGAAAACACATGCAAATATGCTCTGAAAAACGTCTTCATTAACATGACAGAGAATCTTATCCATTCATCCATCCTTTTCAAAACACATGCACTGTAAATTCACACAGGTGTTTCCAGGGGACACTAGAAAGTGACAAGTCTGGCTTGGACGCCGAGACCCCCTGTAACTCAGAGAAGCCACGAATAACTCTGAAACTTCTCCCAGCCCTTAGTCGACATGAGGGTGAGTAGATAATGAGTGCAATTTGAATTTTGGGTGAACTATCCCTTTAAAAACATGGAATGACAATTGTCTCCTGGGTTCATCTCTGCAAGTTGTTTTCTTGGCCTTAATCCTGATAATAAGAGCGAGAGAGGGAAGATGATACGGTGCAGAGGGCCACTCAGGCGTCAGTGGTTAGGATCACGCCCCACTGGATTTCATGTCAGGTAATAGCATGATAACACCTCCTCTATATGTGCAAATGACGTAGCTGAACTGAAACGTGTTCTCTAGTTTATCCGTGAACCTCATTCGCGAGTACAGCAGGAATCATGTAGCATCAGATGCCGTCAGCTGCTCCATCTGCACAACCGCTCTTCCACAACAGCGACCTCACTCTTCCCTCCTCATCTACATATTTTGACAGCTTCATTTTCATGGCCGTATGGTATTTATCTAAATCACTGACCTTCCCCTCCCTTATCCGACTCTTCCATCCCCCTGACCTGTCGATAATTGTTAAAGTGTTGTTAGGCTGACCTTTCTCTCTGTCTTTAATATGGAGATTGGCAGAGGTGGGAGAAAGTCCCTATGTTGCAAGTCCAAGTAGAGTCTCAAGTCTTTGCTCTCGAGTCTCGAGTAGAGTCTCAAGTCTTTGCTCTCAAGTCCCAAGTCAAGTCCAAGTCCTAAGATTTTTGTTTCGAGTCCCAACCAAGTCCTAAGATTTTTTTTCAAGTCCCAACCAAGTCCTAAGATTTTTTTTCAAGTCCCAACCAAGTCCTATGATTTTCTTTCAAGTCCCAACCAAGTCCTAAGATTTTTGTTTCGAGTCCCAAACAAATCGATTATAATTAATGATAAGTAAAGATCATGACCACGCCTCAACTGTTAAGTTGTTTATATTTTATTGTTAATGTTCTGTCACTTATTCATCTATTTATTTTTATTAATATTCTATTGTGATATGCTTTGTCAATATAAGCACTGCCTTCTCATGCCAATAAAGCTATTTAAAATTGACGTACAGTAACACGCCAGAAATCTTGTGTGATCAAACGTGATCTGACGTACTCTGTTGATGGTAGCCATGGTGCATGGGTGTATAGATCCATGCCATGGAGCCGTTAGCCACACTGGTTTGTTATGCTACGTGCAGTCAGCTGCTTCTTTATTGGTTACATTCAATTTCACGTCACATTCCGCAGAGCCGGTGACTCGAGATGGTCGGCTTCCCCCACACACAGGCCGACTTTTGATCCAAACGGTCACGATTGTTGCAACCAACAATCGTAAATACTGGACATGTTCAATATTTACGATTGTCGCCGCCGACCGTTTTACGAGCCGATCGTTGGGAGAATTTAAATCTTAACACACCACACACTACAGGAGAATCTCATAAAATACTCTTAAGAGCCAAGATAATCGGGCGATTTTTGTCTTTGGTCCGAAGGGGGAAAATCGGGGCAAAATCAACCAGATTATCTTTATGTGTGTGGTAGGAATTAGTGTGTTGGCATTAATTATAGCCTACACAGCCAAGACTGATAACAGGAGTGGGTTCTATATAGAACGTCTCTGGCTGCTGCTGCAGTATAACATTGATGTGACACTTTTTAAAATATTTTAATATTTGTGCTGCTTGTGACTTGACTTGAATTCAAGTCAAGAGGGTTAAGTCCAAGTAGAGTCTCAAGTCTTTGCTCTCAAGTCCAAGTAGAGTCTCAAGTCTTTGGCATCAAGTCCCAAGCGAGTCCAAGTCTTTTTTTGATTTGATCAAGCAAGTCTTAAGTCATCAAAATCGGGACTCGAGTCCAAGTCAAGTCTCAAGTCTCAAGTCCAAGTCCACACCTCTGGAGATTGGGCGGTGGGCAGGTTCACGCTCGCATGCTCGGCCCGCTGAGGCCGCCTTACTTAGCACCAACAGTAATGAGAGAGGGCGAAACAGAGAGGGATGAAGCGGCTGGAACAGGGACAAATTCAAACACAATCTATTCCAACACTTAGCTGAGGGTGTCGGCTCTTTCTAGCCATGAAAATAAAGATGTCAACACATAAATGGATGGCAATAAGAACCGTTCCCTCAATTTGGAGAGCTGGCATTTAAAATGTAGCTACAAATCAGAGCTGCCTTGTGATAATTGCACGGGATATTGGATATGTCCGCCTTCTCCATCAGTGTGTTTCATATGATAAACATGTTTCACCTTGATACTTCCACATATTCTAGGTGTCTGAGCTTGTTTTACCTTTAACCTCTGCTGTGAGAGTTAATAATAAGGACAGTGCTTATGTGACTAGACCAGGTGCCACATGGAGCTCAAACAACAGGCTGATAAGTGTAATGTCAACCAATATGAAAATAACCTAGAGAGGATTACAGCCGTCTTCAGCAGTTATCCCACACCACATCTTTATCGCTCAATGAAATAATTCCTATTTACAATGATAAATCAGCACCCGCTCTGCTGTCTGGCCTGTTCATATTAAATGGCAATTACTATTACCAGTCAGCTGAAATGAAAATACAAATCCCTTTGGCAGCCAAAAGCCATGTCAAAGTGACAAATGTTTTATATTTGGGCTCATTTGTATCCTGAAATGTTCTTGTAGTCTTCAGGCCTCTGGAGGGCTGAACTGCTGTGTGTGTTTGACTGACAGCTGAGCCATTGTTGTGACAACTTTAGCTGCTCTCCAAGGATGTGCTGAGGCATCACCATCAGAACTCCATCCAAAGGAAGCCCTAGTTTTTTTTATTTCAAGAGCCTGCACACAATTTGGCCTAGCTCAGGAATTAGCCATCATAGAACTTAAAAAAAAAAACTATAAGACTGGATTTTTTCACCTATGACATTTTGATGTGTTATTATAGTGTCTATACTTATCATTATGACAAAAGCAGCTGATACTAATAACATTAACTCTGTTGTGTTCAGGTGTCCCAATAAGTGACAGCGAGACAATGAGCCATAGTTAACAACAGCACAACCTTGACACTGCAGCTAAATGGAATTCAGCCATCACTCATGTTTTCATTTGCACCTGTGCTTTTCTTACTGCGACAGCTTAAAAGTGAGATAAGCTTTTGACAAACTTGCTGCTGCTGCAGCTCCGGAGCAATCATGACTGACACCATCAGATGTGGTTTCAGACACCTACAGGAGGCTCCTGCTGTTAGCACGCAGTGAGACAAAATGTATATTTTCCCTCTTGGTTATTTTCCTCTGAGGAGAGAAAAAAAAATGTGTATATCTTTATATAACTCTATCAAATTAAAGAGGCTTACTTGCAAACGTCAAGGGGAAAAAACACAATAGTTGTTAAAGGCAACATGCTGAGAGTGTGTGACTGCAGAGACACACCCCCAGGTGGGCCAGGAAGTCAGACAAGCTATTCATCTGATACAACCTTCTGCTCCTGGTCAAACGCTCAGCGGAGGGGCGCAGACATGTTCGGTACAGGATGGAACGAGGAGACAAACACTCAGCGGGAGTCAGAGTGGCTATTTAAGAAAAAAAAAAAAAAGGAGGAGGCAACTATCACCGGTGAGCAGACAGCTCATCATTACCCACCCTCAGCCAACCTTTAATTACACTGGCATTCAGTCCGTCTCGCGGCAGACACATTCATTCTTGTATCAGTCACTGCACCAGAAAGAGAGAGCACATCGCTGAGCTACTGCCGAGGCACAAGGTCCTGAGATGCAGCCCCCACTGAGTGCACTACCGTAATTTGTATCATTCTAGCAGACTAATGCAAACCTGTAGGCACCAATAACCATAATTCACAAGGACTGGAAAAAAAAAAATCCGAAACTACCACGCCGTCCTCTGCGTGCAAAGGAGAGGGCAAGCTGTGAGTGTTGATTGGCTATCAGGGCGGCTCTTATTGAACAAAAGGTCACTGTAGTACTTATGGTCTCCGCATTCTCAACCACTTAGAGGTTTTTGGCCTTTGTTGGGGGTAGAGAGTTAATTACAGGCTGTGGTGCAGATTGAAATTCTGCAGCTCAAAGACTTTGCAATGGATACTGAAGAAATCTTTTTTTAATTTGCTAAGAGCTGTTAAAAGGAAGTGTTAAAACAAAAGTGGAAACACAAAATAGGAGTTAATATGTTTAATGAGCTAAAACACTCTGTGATGATCCTAAAATGTAAAACCCCTTAGAATTAAAAACTTTGATGTAGTTTACAGTAATGATCCCCCATTGGCATAACAATAACCACAGTGTTTACATTTCTATTACTTCCTCTCATGCATTTAAATCGACACAAGATAATGTGAGAAGAATTTGAAAAGCGTTACAAATAGATTTTCACAGCTAGTGCAGACAGTGCATAAATTAGCACGGCTAAATGATGTGGACCTTTTCGGGTTTCTAACCTTTGGCACAAACCCCAGCCAGAAAACCCATCGCTTGGTTACATAAGACAACGGGACTGAGTTTGGTTGAGATATTCAGTGTCTGAATATTTCACAAGGGAGGCTGCTCATTCCTGACCCTGGCGCTCACAGGTCCCCACTGGTATTATCAGGCACACGCACAAGGAGCTCATCCAAACCCCAGAGTACAGAACTCCCACGGAGGCACTCCCACATCACCGTGCATCTCCACTGGTAGCTATCATTAACAGCCTTTGACAAGGATGGCAGTTGTGAATTGAAAAGAAATCTCCTTTATCATGGAGCCGCATGTAAAATCACAAACTTACTGAAAATGACAAATTGAAGCTTCCATAAAAGCCGCCTGTAAACATGTCAAATCATTACTTAAAAGCTGCGGAGACATACACTGAGGTAAAGCTGACTTAGTATTCAACACACACTTCACATAAGAAAAGCAACAGATAGATTTCTCCTCGGGGACGGACTGAAAGTGAAACTAAATGCTGTATATCGAAGGTCGGGCTGTCACATCTCTATTATACAGCCCAACCATGCAGCCAAAACACCGTGGCCAAATGTCATTCTTCTAACATTTTACTTTGCCAGCAGCTGAGAACATACTGTCTATTAATCTGTGTTTATAATCATACGTGACACAGTGAATGAATACTCCCCGTGCTCACAGAACATTAGGGCCTGAAGAGGCTGCTCCAAGGCTGCTGTGATCCATCGCCTCTGGATGGTGTTTGTGTGCTGCCGTTAAGAGCACAACAAGTCTGTACTGAGGAATTATGAGTGAGAAAAAGAAGAAGAAGAAAAAAAAATAAGCTCCATCAGGGACACATCCATACACATCCATTACATAAAATGAGGAGAAATTGCTGGAGGACGCCTGGTGTCCAGGGTTACCAATGTTACGGCTGGTATTTCTCAGCTTAGCTGCCCGCAGTATTGTTGCGTTTCTTTCCCTCTAATGACGTCTGAGTGAAAGGACAAAATGAAGGAAGTAACATGTGGAGAGGTGGAGTACGCTGAGAGGCAGCACAGACCTCAGAGAGCTCTGTTCAGCGCTGTCAGACTGGAACTGCTAAAACGTTCACCACAGGGCGACAAGAGGAAATATTTCATGGCGTTTTCTCCATGCTGTTAATAAGTGTTTGCAATCCCTTTAACATCTCAGGGTGTATTATTAGGCCATTGTGGCCAATGGTGTAAATCACCGGGTTGTAAAGCTTCATGGCAATAGTGTTTTTTTCAGTGTGATGAAGTTCAGTGATTTAACTCAGTAAATGTAAGTGGTAGTAAGTTTTTTTTAAATTAATTAATTTATTTTTATACCTTTTATTTCATTCATTTATTTCCAATATTAACCCCCCACGGTCGGCCAAAAGGAAAACGACCACCCACTCATTCTTCTCTGACTCTGTCTGTCCTGCTGCCAATGTTTATACATTCCCTCAACGGTTTCTCAGTTGATGATGAACAAATCTATAGAATATGGATCCAGATATAAATCTACATAATGAGTTGGGCTGCAAATGTAATCAATATCCAAATCACAGGAGCTGATTCTTTTTTTGATGATTGTGAAAGGTGTTTTTTTTTTGTTTTTTTATACATAACTGCGTTTTTAGCACCATTTTAACATTAAAAATTGAATGTAAAAATAACCATTCCAACTGATACTGCATATTACAATGGCAATATTATCATTATTTCTTTGCATACCCTGCAGCCCAAATAGAAAGACACATGATTTTACCCACATCACATAGTCATACAGGTCAGTGCAATAAGATACATATTACAGTAAATGTTGCCAGAATAAAACTGCACAAGTATCAAAACATCAACATGAGAACTGAATGGGGACATTCAGGTGAATGCTGCTATGACAGCAGGTCATTGACATTAAATATTTACAGTAAAGTGAGTAGCCTCCAGCACTTTTAAATGGGTATCCTTTGAATCACTAATTCAGTATCACAAGTGACACCTGCACAAAACAATGTCAGCCCCTGTGATTGAACTGAGCTACTGCTGTAGTGAAACCAAGAGAGCTGAAGGGCTCAGGGGAGCAGAGACACCACAGGTGATTATTTATAACAATACCAGCAGGAAAACAAGGTTATGAAATGTTGCCTAACCTTGGAGCCGCTGTGGGATGATGTAGTTATGCATCATCCCATACTGACTGGTACGATCATCTGTGTTGAGATGATGAATAATCACAGTGGGGCTGACCTGCCAAACTGGATGACTAGAGCTTAACGATAAGCAATCTATGTATTGTGATAATAATACAAAAAAAACACATATACACATGCATCATCATCATCCCTCATGTTGGTAACACTATAGATAGAGATGCAAGACAGATATAGGACAGTCCATCAAGTATGTGTAATCATTATCACTGTGGCTCAACCAGTGACAAATGGGGACTCCATTATGGCCCAGATAATAAATGTTCCTGTAACCCTGGAGGATTAGCTACCGTCATTCCTACACTGGTACTCCAGCAGCCTCCTCGGGGCAGCGCGTCGGGTTAACCATTGTCCCATGTAAACCTGTCGTCTGCTACAACGGCAGAGAACATATTCACAATTTAGATTTTTTTTCCGCTAGAGGCAGCTAGGTTCGGTTTTGTCCTCAGAGAAAAAAAAAAAGGAAATCAGATTGATTTCTATAAATGCTCAATAGACAGTAATCTGCCAATATGCACATACTGTATGTAGAACACAATACACACATTTACAAACACAACTGAGCATGTACACACACACACACACACACACACACACACACACACACACACACACACACACACACACACACACACACACACACACACACACACACACACACACACACACACACACACACACACACACACACACACACACACACACACACAGAGACTTTATGGCTCATCTGGTTGATTCTGTGGGCCACAGCTGGTCATTACAGGGCATCATCTGCCCTGCCATAACCCAAAGGCTTTGCCGGACCAAGCTAGATGAGTGTGGATTTAAAGTGAAGATTAAGCAGTAAAATCTGGCTGGAAGAAATCCAGGACTGACACAACAACAACCAAAAAAAATTCCTCCAGCTCTCCTTGTGCCAAGGCCTTCCCTGCCTCTGGTTGAAGCTGCATCGAGGTCGGAACCAGCAGCAGCAGCAGCAGCAGCAGCAGCAGCAGCAGCAGCAGCAGCAGCAGCAGCAGGTCTGGCTCAGCTCTTTAATAATGTCCCAGTGAGTGGGGACATTTGGACAATGTGACGTTTCGCTGAACTCTGTCCCCTTGTAGTCCCTGGGAATTGATTAGTGCTCTTTTCACACTATGCCAGTCCCGCCACACCCATCCCAGCTGTCCACGCAGAGTCCAAAAGGGACCTCCCCGCCTCTCTGGACAGCAGGACTGTCTGGGACAGAGGACGGACTGGGTGTCATCTGGCTTCTTGGTTTTGTGAAGGTCTTTTTTAAAACTGTATTTTTTTTCCACACCAGTCATCACAAAAACCAAAGGGGGAATTAATGGCTCGTTTGTGAGGTTAGGAAGAAAAGGGGAGTACCGGCTTCAAACACATTCACCATAATGAAAGAGTGAAGACCTGCACTGGGAGAGCAGGGCTCCGTCTCCGGGGGGAAACCATCACTATTCATCAAGCTGAATAAAACAACATAAGAACGCAGTCCTTGGAGTGAGCGGTGGGCGTAACACACAGAGCCCTGAGATTCTCTGTCGGTGCTCCTATGGTATAATACCAACAGTGGTATGTGAGGCGTAGTTTGAAGTGCTGACCAAGCTGGGTGAAGGTGTGAATAATAGAACTGAGACCTCCTCGCTCGCTGGGCCTGGACCAGCCGGCTTCTGATGGAGGGATGGGAATCACCCACGCACGAACCCGCACTGTCAGCTCAGCTCTACCCACCAACACACTGTAGGTCTGCTGCCTTCACACAGAATTGAATATTGTCTGAAATGTACAACAACTCAAGACAGCAAAGCTTAGCACAAGCCTAACTACAGTACAGCCCTGCTGGAGCAACAAAAAAAATAACAGTCAGATCAGATGGTGTCATGCTTTATTGATCTTAAAAGATCTTATTGAGGTATGACATGTCGCGCTCTTGTTATAAATAGCACTTGTCTGCTAGAGTTGCCACGACCGTCTATTAGAGTTGCTAATCGCGGGAGAAGAGCAGGGGAAACACAAAGCCGTGCTGTGCTCCTGGCATCAAGTCGAATGTGGAGAAAAAAGCCACAAGTGCTTTCTGCTATCTTGGAACCGACAACAAAGTCTAGAGCTATTAGTCAAAATTTGTTCCCCTGCTGTAATGATCCTCAAACTGGCAGGCTCACGCAGCGACTCTGGAAGTCTACGAGATGTGAAAAATGCATTTATAATCGATCAACACATTTAAAGCAGCAGATCTGCAATCTCCTCCTGTGAAAGGATGAAACTGATTAAAATAAACCAATAAAAATAATAATACTAATAATAATTAGTATTATTATTATGATTCAACCTCACCAGTTTTCATACCAGCAAAGAGAATGGATGACTCATAATTCCCAATTATAAAAAACCCACATAAATAAATCAATAGCACAGAAACTAGAAAAACAAGCATACAAATCTGAGCTGCACAACAGACAAACTAATCTCTTGCGACCCCCTCATCCCGGATGCAGGTGCATTCTTAAGTGGCACTGGCAGCATGTTGCAGAAACCCTGAGGTCAACAACATGTTATCATAATGTGAAGGACCCCGACTGCTGCAGGAATGAATTCATGTTTAGTGATCCACTGCAGCTTAAACTGAGGAACTCAAGTTCTGCACCAGAAGGCGAAAAGATGCAATTTCAGTACATCAGGACTGTCATCCTAAAAGTGCAAAATTGAACATTACTGTACATGCAACACAGACGTTATCATCAATCTAGGCTGCACTCTCCTGAGTGAGCCGTCACAGTCTGCACTTATGCTGATTTCTCACCAGGCTGCACAACTTAAAGTTCAGATCGACTGAATGCTTGACCCCAAATATGCTGACCCCTCCTCCAGCATCCGATGTGTCTGATGGGATTCTGGGTTTGGCCAGAGGCAAAGGCTTCATAAGATATAACTCTACAGTAGAGAAGAATGAGGGAAAAGTTCATTCTGTCCATCTCTGAATTCCCGCAGTTATGTAACTCCTACGACTATCGTAAAACCTCTCGAGCATGGCAGGAAGTAGCTATCAGAGAGGATGAGGATACCCAGGCAAAATAAAAAAAAAGTTTATTACATTGTGATTATTTGCATCTGAATTTTGTGACACTGACTACACACTGGGGCCGGTTCGCAGCCAAACGTACAGTAAAGCAGCCAGGATGAGAGCGAGCACCTCCACATCTGAGGCCATGGCTCTCTGCTGGAAAACGGTGCATTGGAGGTGAACTGTTGCCCCGAGTGAAAGAGTTCAAGAACCTCACCATCCTGGCTTCACATCAAAAGAAGCCAGTTCAGGGAGTTCAAGCATTTGATGGGGATGATTTCTGAGCGTCGGTCAACTCTCCACCCTGGATCAGTGGAAGAAAATAGTTGGATTGTATGGATGCACGTTCACATTCTTGACATTCTTCCTTGCATGTTAGTTCCGAGACACCAGTAAAAAAACATGAGCTGGGTCACATGCTGAGAGGAGCAAAAGCCTTCACATAACATAAGGCATGTGGGATTAATGCAGGAATCCTTCACATACAGGCCGATCCCACCAGTCATTACTCATTTTACTGAACTTAAATTACATAATAAGCTTTGATAGAGAGAGGGAAGTGAGAAATACAAGTATCAAAGTCATCCTGTTATCCTTGGAGGAAGAAATAAATCACCCAGAATTACATCCCTCTGGCGAGGTGATGAATTACCCATTGTGCTAGTGAGTTTTACAGTAATGGTGAAAAATTCAGTGAATGAAAAATGACCCAGTAAGCCATCCACGCCAGGGCTCGCACTCGCAGCTGGTCTTACAATGGATGCTACAGTCTTCGAGGTCACTGACTCGTTCTCGCTACACCTTACACTTCTATAAGAACCTGAATCAGCTCTTGGCTCAGCAGTATGCACGACTCCCAACGACTTAACGTCTCAGCGTGGGCCCGGGCTGGAGAAGGCAGTTGACCCCCTCGCTCCTCTCCAACCGCATCAGAGCGCCGCAAACTGACAAGTCCCTGTGCAGCAGAGGAAACCGAACTGGAAATCTAACAGTCCTCTTCTTCGTCAGTGCTCCGGCCCACATTAGAAAACCGTGCGAAGAGAACCGGCAGCAGACCTGCTAATTACCGGCTCCGCTACGTTTTACAGACCTAACACGCACACGTCTTGCAAACACCATAAACTGTGTCTGTTCCTCTGCTTCCCTTCACACAACTACCAATTACCGACGATTTCCATACCTGCAGCAATTAAGATGAATTATTTATAACGATGATTTACATTAAGGGTCGCAGAATTTGTTGAAAGAGATAATGTCATCATTTATTCAGCTAAAATCTCTCATTAAAATATAAGTAATGTGGCGGTTGTCCTGCATTAATGCAGTGATCCTACTCAGGAACTTGTTCATAACGGTGGCTGTGACTAATTTGTGGAACAAACTGTGGAATAGTAATGCTTGGTTACTGGCCTCTCTCAAACATGCTTTGGTAGCTGAGGTTGAAGCAACAATAACAGATATCAGTCACTGGAAAGAAAACTAAAGAATCCTGCTCACTCTCCATCTCTTCAACTCAATTAACACTCAATTTCTGCTCTTTGACCTTTATCACGCAAAATCCAAACTGTATGAGTTTTGGCTCTTTTAATTAACCTGAGCAAAACACTGCTAGGCCGAACACTAGATGATTTTAGGCCTGATTTTTGGACGATAATGAGACAGAAGAAGTGCAACACCTGCAGGGCCATACAAGGCTTTTAGACCTAAATCTAAATGTCATTCTGTTAATTACTGTAATTGAATGATTTGTTGTCTTCCACCAACAGGGCTTCAGACACAAATAGATTTAACTTTGCTAGAAGAAAACCAGCAGGGATACATGTCCAATTCAAGGTGGCAACAAGATTCTCTCACATTTTTAGCTTGAAGAATAAATGACAATCTTCCGACACTAAAAATGGAAACATGCTTTACAGCCTTTTTTTCAAATATTAAAGAAATATATATACGCTTTTTATTATAGCAGATAGTCAGTCTGATATGGTGCCAACATATTCCTTAGTAAATAGTTAGAAATGTGTGTTTCTTGTTGTAAATATCACATAATTAGTGGGATTAAATGGCACCCACAGGGAGGGGAACACCGGTTTCACGTTGGCTAATGTAATTTAGCCAATAACAGTGTGGAAAGAGAAATCTCATTAGGGAGAAAGGCCAACTTCCACCAACAGCACGGAGATGTGAGGAGGGGGGGAAGGCAATTTACAGAGACAGCGTTCGTTCGTGAAAGATGAAAATGTGAAGAAAACTGAAGTAATCTAATGTGAAACTTTTATGTCCAAGTTGAAAGTACTCCTGTCTGATGAAACTATGGCTCAGTGGAAGACAGCACAACCTCCGTGGCAGCTGTCAGGACAAGGTCTGACGCAAGACAGCGCTCAAGATTTCTCTTCAAAAAAAAAAAGATAAATCCATTTTTAGGGCAAAAACCTTGTACAGAATTTCATTATTCAACATTTTATGTGTAAAATATAGAGACTAAGAGCTGCTGTGCTATTGTACTCTTTTTTTTCTTAATCAACCCATTGTAATTCACCGAGGTATGCTAGTTTACAGACAGTGCTCTATTCATCCTCGTGCTTGTTTCCCTGCACTCCCACTGCAGGCTGTAATGATAATTACTGATGGGAAGCAGAGTAAGGAGGCAACAGTCCAAACAGCTCCTCCACCTGCCCAGGAAGCTGACCTTTTTGTGTGATACTGTGCATCAAAAAGTGGAGACAATAGCCCACTGGCTTAGTGGGCCGCTGAGTGATTGATGTCATCTCATTAGCTATGGGAGTGGAAGCAGCTGAGAGCGATGCAGGCGCTCTCTCCCCGTATGTCAGTGTGTACTCGCCCTGCCTTTTCCTATGTTGTCACATTACAAAAAAGACCGCAGTTGTGCAGAGAGTCCGACAGCACTCCCCTCTCCCTCGCTGCCCTCTCTCCCTGCATCCTCCTTCATCAATCAAGATCCTCTCCAAGTTTTAAAACCCCCAAATCCCTCAACTCATCTGCTTCTTTCTCTCTTAGGATTTTTCTTTTTCCTCATGATTATTAAGATTCCTCTCCTGTCCCTGTACTGGATCTCCTGCAGTGATAGATACTCTCTCTGTTACTGTTTCTCCCTCCGTCTTTAAGCCCCTCTTGCCGTCGGTTCTGCGTCACTGATCAACATTCGTTCAATCTGCTGAGGCTTCTTCCCAGGAGAGTAACTGCGGTAATAAGAGCAGAGAGGCTGTGGGATGCACACTGCTGGCGCCCTGCAGGGCAGCCTGTACCAGAAGAGTCATGAAGTCAGGAACTGTTAACGCAGTCAAACTGGAAGAGCATGCAGAGACAAAGGGGATACAAGCAGCATATATTATTTTAAATGCTGCGACTAAAAGCGTTCATTTCCGTTTTCCACAAATCACCGTGACACACGCATTTGCTCAGCGAGACGTCTGCGGAGCATCAGCGTGGCAGAGTCATCGCTCAAATCAGAAACACTGAAACAACAGGGCTTTCTGTTCCTGTGTCTCCCTGAGGCGGTGTTCTCTCAAAGGAAGGTGGCGAATTGACTGGAGACATTCAGCGGCTCCTGCTTCCTCCAGTGTTGTCTGATTAATTAACGAACAGTCGGCTGTGATTCTTGAGGCACCATTCTGTTTCCTATTTACACCAGATTTCTGTAGGCAGACCTCCCAAGACACTGCCGAGCATCTGGCCAACCGCGTACAATAACCTTTTTTTTTTTTTTTTTACTTTGAAGTGCCAAAGAAAGCTGCTATTTCAACACCCAAGATCAATTCACCATGAAAGTTACTGTGTGAGATTTGTTTGGGGAAATATAGGCTTGCTCTTGTGTTGAGCAGAAGATTACTTTAGATTTCACAGACAGAAAAACTGTGCCCGAACTGTCTGAAGGAAATAGCGCAACTTAAATCTCATAGAGAAAGATGAGAAATGCAATTTTACGGGTCACTGCTGCTCTTATCTCCTCTGTAAAAGGATAATTTAGGTTTCCTTACAATGCGGGAGTTTTGGCTATTATCACATAATACCCAGCAACTTCATGGGTATTCCCAGATTCACATGAGATACAGGATGAAACCAAAACAAGAGTCCTCTTTTGCAAAAGTTACCCAGCCAAAACACAACCATGACAGAGCTCACACTCGCTCACAGACACGAAGAGAGAAAGTTAAATTAAAGATTCCATGATAATTCTATCTAATCCTATTTTTTCTGTCAGTGAAAAATGGATGATCCAATCATAGTTCATAATACTAATTCACATTAGATGCTGATGCTAAACATACACTGTATCCATCCAGTCAAATTAGCTAAATACATTCACTGATTTGCTGTTCCTAAGTATAATACACTGCAGATTCATATAATTAATACAGATATATTATCATATTATGCAGTATATAAGGTTGCTGTAAATGGCTTCACTTTTATCTGCTGCAACATTAAAGTGATGTAAGCATGAATGCAGCCATTAATACAATATACATCGATCAGCTGAGCACTGACAGGTGACGTGAATATCACTGAATATCACTTCATCATGGGACATGTTAGTGGGTGGGATTTATCAGGCAGCAAGTGAACATGTCCTCAAAGTTGATGTGTTAGAAGCAGGAACATGTTCAGTGTTCAGCGTAAGGATCTGATCCAGTTCTACAAGAACGACTGGGTCTCTCATGTGCTGCAGCTGCAGCTCTTGTGGGCTGTTTTTATCAAAAGTTGGTCCAAGGAAGCAACAGTGGTGAAGTGGCCACAGGCTCATTGATACACGTGTTCTCCCATCCAACAGACCAGCTACTGCTCAGACTGCTGAACAAGTTCATGCTGCTTCTGATAGAAAGCTGTCACAACACACAGTGCAGCGCAGTTTTTTGTTAGTTTGGCAGCAAAAGGGACCAACACAATATTAGGCAGGTGGTCATAATGTTATGTCTGATCGGTGTTGTTATGTTATTTTGAATCGGCCTATATGATTATGCATAATCGTCGTCTTTTCCTGAATTGCTACTCTTTCTTGGGTAAAACATGTGAGTGCTTCTTTACCAGCCTGAATACAGTGGTTCAACGCACTGCAGCTTAAAACGATAGTTCAACATTTTGGCAAATTCGCCTATTGCCATAATCCCTATGGTCATAGGGGTAGGTTCATTACCTTTAATTATCAGTGCTTGTTTGTTTTGAGATCCGCGGGGCAGAGACACGAGCTGACAACTGAGGTAACGGTACATAGTCCCCATGTCCCTCAAAACTCATCAAATCCACAATCCAACAACTCCAAAACGCTCTTGTGAACAAGTTGTGACCTGCACATTGACCACGCTATGAAATAATCATGTAACATTACAAGACAGAGTTGTTTTTGAGGTAAATGCATAGCGGGAACTACATTCCAGACACGGCTGCTGGGCGGAATGATTTCAAAAGCAAGTAGTTCCAAGTATGTGCTTTGTGTAGGCCTATCGTAATGTTACATAATTATAAATGATTATTTCATAGCGTGGTGAATGTGCAGGTCACAACTTCTTCACAAGAGTGTTTTGGAGTTGTTGGATTGTGTATTTGATGAGTTTGATGAGGGACAGGGGACATGTAGCTACCATTTACCTCAATTGTGTTCACTGAGCAGCTCGCGTCTCTCTGCCCTGCTGATCTCAAAACAACATGCACCGATAATTAAAGGTAATGATGAACCTACTCATCGGACTAAAGGGATTATGGCAATAGGCGAATTGTTGAAAAGCATTGAACTATCCCTTTAAGACAACACATACACAAATGCATTGCAAATTCAGTGTTGGGCACTGAGTCCCAGATTCATCATTTTTTAGTGTCTCCTGGAAACACTCCAGTTGTGTTGTGTGAACTGGCAGCACACTCTTGTCAAATCGATGATGACATATTCTGAATTTTCAGCACGTTTGTGTGTTTGTTTTCTTGAGTTTCAGTGGGTTGAGCTCTCAGGGCCACCGTACTTGAAAGCAACTGGCAACTTCAAAACAAGCAACTGGAGAGAGCCCAGCAGCCATTGTTGCTCCATGACATTCCGTCCCACCGGGGTTACTGGGTAACAGTTGTTGTCGGCAACCTTTGGCTAAAACTTTAATCCTCCCTCAAAACAAAATGGTAAGAAACCTCAGAGAAAGTAGAGAGCCGGTGAATAACACAGGATGACTGATAAGTGCAGGGGGGATCGGAGGCCACCAAACGATTCATGTTAGGTGTTAAAAAGTCAAATCACTTAGTTCAGAAACTTCACATAAACCACACACACACACACACACAACTCTACAAACTACACTACAAACAGGCTGAGGTCACAGCTGCAGCTCTCAAAACCAAGCAACCACCACCAAGATCAGATATTTCACATTTCACATGTTTTATGGCAGCATTCTCTTCACTTGGGTCTTTTTTGTGTAGGTGTAATATCATACACACTGGCCTATATAGCCTATACAATATATAATGGAGATGGTAGCAGCAAAGCTTCCTGCTTTATTCTACAGTGGGAATCATGTTACACAAAACTGCCTTGGCAAACAGTACAGGAAGAAGACCTTGAGGGATACAGAGCGAATGTGCCATTTCACACAAATAATGTATTTCATGTATATAACCATGGTCTGAGGGGCCCCCCCCAGAAGGTCTGAGCATCAAACACTTCATTTCCATCATTCTGCTGGAAATCCTTTTTTGATTTATGTAAAGGGAAACACAAAATTCATTCACCATTTATTTTATGATTGTAAAAAAAGAAAAAGAAAAGAAAAGCTTCCATATAAAAGTCATTTTTTTCAAGTTGCTGAGTTGATCCACAACAGACATAGATGCCCTTTTCCATTTAAACCAACCCCAGGCCTGGAAAACACTTTCTAAATGTCAAGCTGTTTCCATGACTATGGAAGTCCTAACTATAATTTATGAACTCTTGACCTGTTTGTCTGCCTCCTCATTCACTCTCTCTCTCCCTCTGTCTGCCTCAGTGACTGCTATATCTCCCTGCATGAAGTTCACATTTTTAGCTAGATTTAGACTGTCATCATACTTTATAACATTATTATTTATTTATCTATGAATACAAGTCCTCTATTGAGGATATTGAGGGGGACATAACCTCTGCAGTGCAGCTTCATCTTACAGCAGGACTTATAAAGTCTCTGCAGCATGTATACAGCCCATCTGCTACAACAGAATAACAAGATAAAGGGGCAAAAGGCATCACATGTGCACATCTATAGCTGCATCTACTAGTAGAGTTCATTTCCTAAAGATACAAGATTTGATTCTACTTATGCTTGTCCTCAAGCAAGTCTCTCCAACACATAAGTGCTCTGAAATAACAAAGTCAGTGGGTGGTTGCCCTTTCTCAAATTAACCATCTTTCATCTCTGTACCTGAGTCTGGCCTAGAAATGTCAGAGCAGCTGGCTGCTGTTGAATCTGCAGGACTCTAAACTAAACAGGCTAATTCGGTGCTTAAAAATGTCGGGTACTGGCAAAGACACCAAACCCACAGGAAGACAAACATTTTACAGTCTTAACAAGCTCTGCATAACATCCCGATCGAGCAGAGATAATCAAAAATAATCAATAGTGCGAGTTAAGCTAATTGCTGGACGGAATCATCCATCCACAGAAATATGAGGTGCAAAAAAAAAAAGAAAAAAGGACACAGTCGACTCGGTAGACAGTTCATTTATTGTGTCAGACCACTGTATCAGTGCACAGAGCAGCGCTGCATAATGATTCACACTCATCCACTTCCTGTTTCATCATGCGTCTGTGCCCTCCTGTGACACAAACTTAATTAATTTGCAATGTATCATCCTATCATGTGCATTCGCCCATGCACAAACACACACAGGGGCATTTTCCCATAGAATAGAAAAGAGGCCTCTGGTATCAGATGTCCACATACTGCTGATCACAAGGTTAAATGATAGTATGGTATGTGCATATCCACACATATCAGATTACAAGGCTGCAGGCTCATAAATCAAAAGTTAACACACCGCAGCTGCATGACACTCATATAGAGGTCAGAGGTGGACAGCAGCTGCTGCATGTTGAGCACCGCTGCAGCTCTGACCCTGTATGGTAAAAAAAAAAGTAAAGCATTGCTGCTGTACCTCTGCTCTTCTCAGCTTCACACAGCTCCCATGGTATACAGCTGGGGCGCAGCATCTTCTCAGCCCTCAACATGAAGGAGGAATCCATCATACCCGTCCTTCCTCCTTTTACGTTTCCTCTTTCCCTCTGAACCCTCTCGCTGCTGGCCGTGTGGCATCGGCTTACTGCTCCGAGGGGATGGGATGCAGATTAGCATGGGGATCAGTCCTCACCCTCCCATACCACCCCTCCCCAACCTACCAACCTTAACTACCACGGCAAAGCTTATCCGGAGTTGGTCTTGCTCACCCCCTGCTGGTCTCTCCACCCCCCTTCCTTCTCCATATGGGGCATCGCTGTACTGTACTGTACGTGCCACGGCTACACTGCTGGAATACAGTCATTCCTAAACCGGGACCTTCAACCTCCAGCTGTTTAATCAGACGGCAGAAGGAGGGTGTATTAGAGAGCTAATACCTGATAGTGACACAGAGACATATGTAAGGCCTGAGACAATCTTGGTGTAATCCTTTGATATCAGCAGTATTAAAGGATTGCATCCACCCCACTTGGCACATGCACTGTGGTGGCAACAATGCCACCACTTCCCACAATACCGGGAGCATATCGGAAGATGAAAGTGAGACACTCTGTGCATTTTAACTACATCATCAGAATCTCTCGTCGCTGTTGCAGAAATCAAATGACGTCAATATGCGGCCTCTCCTGAGAGCACTTAACCAGCGCCGAGCCAGTACAGGAATCAGATAGATCCACATGGTGTGTGCTGCTGAAACACTGTGAAAGATACTGTTTGCCTTTATGTATGTAAATCAGACACACACGCTTGTCCATTACTGCAGACATTTTTATGCACATGCTTCAACTGTTTTAAAACGACCATTCAATTGATTTCACCATTTACACGTTGACTGACATCTCAGCTGCAGTCAGCCTTTTTCTTCGGAGCTCACACACTTCACACTTTCAGGCTCAGGTCGTCATCTCTGAACAAAAAAAAAAGAAGCTTCCACGCTTCACAGCAGGGTAATTGTAATAGATCAATCAATTATTCATCAGTTATATACCTAATGATCTTTTTCTTATTCTTTTTTTCCCTTTTCAATCGTCCATCCTTCAGTATATATGGTTCTTGGTGAAGAAAATATTCCAGTAACGCTGTTTTCACTTGAATTTATTATGCTCTTTTCTGGAAATAGCCTAATGTTTAAAGATGCCTGGTCAGCCTAGAGGAGTTTTGACAGCTTGTGTAACATGTTTGAACTACGCTGAAAAAAAAAGTAGGTTTCTAAAAGCACACGGCACTCCATAATTTTTTGATGGACAAAAAATATTGAAAAAGGTCTCTTCCCTAAACCTGAGCAATCAGCTGAGCAATCAGGGGAGAAGGGCAGAACTCAACGATCAGTGGCTGAGCTCCAGAGAAGACAAACGTCCAAGACAATGAGATAATTCAGCTTTTTTCCTTTTAAATGAATTTGCAAAGAAGTTCTGTTTTCACTTTACCATTATGGGACACTGAGTACAGATTGATGAGGGAAGAAATGTTTTATTTTTTTCTATTTTAGAAAGTGGATGCTACATCACAAAATGTGAAATAAGTGAAGTGGTCTGAAAAGGCTTAACATGACTATTCAACCTTAGAAAAACATTAGAATCAACATCTGTTCCGCTCGCACACAATTTACACCCACTAATTTCAACACTTTCACCTCAAGGGACACGTTGTCCTCACTCAGCATTACACTCCAACTTCAGTGCATGAACATAACCCCGGGCTGGATGACTTCTTTTAGCACTTCCACTTTAAACTTCCATTTCAACTTCAATTTCTTTCATTTAATATGAGTCTTAAGAGTAACATGTTTTTCAACAGCAAGCAAACAGAAAGTTTTTCCAGAGGTTTTTTTTAGTTCAGCTGGACAAAGTTCATAGATCATATGAGAGAAATAAGTGACATTTGAGCCAACACAGAGCTCAGCTGAGTCTGGTGTCTGATTGTAAACAAGAAAATACAGATCTAAACTATGAGGCTTCAGGTTCGTTCCAGCCACACGAGGAAAGACAGGGACTGTGTGGAGGAGAAAACCAATTAGTTCTCTTTCCATGGCTTGTCACCTGACAGTCTGCTCATCCACAGCCTGATGGAAGAGCCTCTCCAGCCGGCTCATTCAAACCAATTAAGGTCTGGAGGTGTATTACCACACACTCATTACCTGTCTCTCACAGTGCTCCGCTGCTCTTCACATCGCAGCTCACTGGTCTGTCGAAAGTCCCAGAATTTCACCCTTTCATATCATCTCGTCTGTTTCATATTGTCAGTCATCCTGGCTATATTAGTTGTGCTCAGTAGGGCTTCCTTTATCCATTTGTCTTTCTTTATTTCCCTCTCTCTCAGTGCTACAAAAATAATCTCCCATCGACAGACCTGCGGAGAACAGCATCTGTGCATGTGAATGATTATGAATCAACATGGACATGTGCTACGGTCGGTTTGAGTCACAGTCAGCACGAAGACAGGACGGATTCATGAATTCACGACAATTAGAAATATGGAAATACCCCGCAGTAACAAATCAAAACAATGCAGAGACGCTGAAACATCCACACACATGCCCAGACACTGACAAAACGCTTGTTTCCCAACGTTTCCCCTCTCTCCGCTGGCACACAACAATAAAACTAAACACTCAGATGTCGAAGCACAAAGGGCTGAACTCCTGTAGCAGGCGGACTGCGTGTATGGTATTGCTTAAGCTGTCCAAACAGTTTATCCCTGTGAGATGGATGAAATGTGTGCAACAATCCAAATTCCCACATTCCCTCTTGCAAAAAAAAAACAGGCTACGAGCGATGTAACCATAAACCTCACAGAAATTAGCTGTAATTTTTGGATTGCATTTTGACTCAGCAGCACCGACATGGTTGGAATTCCCCCCGTGACTACAGCGGCAAAGCAAAGAAAGGGCGATTATTGCAGCGCATCAGCTTCGGGGAATAGGAGCGTGAAACAAATAAAGAGGACCTCACGATGATTTCCGTTTCAGAGGGAGACTGTTAATCAGCATTACATACCGCTGGAGGTGTGTTCACGTGAAACCAGCCTTAATTATTACTGTACAGCTCTCCTGCTCCCGGTCCACACACTACTCTTCATTTATTCATAAAGGCAGCGCAGTGTGAGTGGAGCCTATTTAAACCCCTACTGCGCCTGTATTAACTTGTTGAAAGGTCAAAATGCAACTAATAAGGAAAAGTTACATCGATTAACAGGAATTAATGGTCACTTGAGCTGGAGAGCGAACACCACGACCTCTAATTGAGTCCAGATGGAGAAGCCAATGAGTCCGCTCAGCAAAAACAGAGAGCCCCAAGGGTCCCCTTTGATACAGCTGATAGGGATGTTCACATTTACATTTGTTAGCGTGGTTTATTTTTATTTAGTTGAACTATTTGAACAGTTTTACTTCAGCTAATGACATCATAATACAGACACTGCAGCCGTGAGGTGCGAGCCAGTGACAGATAGGCTACCTCCCGTCAGCTGCTGTCTCTCTCACATGGATTGATTAACACTGTGAAGGTGTAATTCTGACAGTTTCCTTTCACACCTGCTGGTGGAAAGCAACTATACATTCACTGCACTGTGTTAAAAATTACAGACGACTAATGTATTGTATTCCATTATAATTCACCTTCATTTTAGATGACTATAATTATTTCACAGCTACAGTTTCAAATCATTTATCTTTTACACACATTACAGACTCCAAATGGACACTTGGGTTGATATTATTCATTATCATCATTGCAACATTAATCTGACTATTGTGTTCATTTTTGGTTTGAATATTTTCTTTAAACAAAAATGCCAAACATTTACAAATGTAAGGTCCTGCAGTGACATTTTCTGCTCACAGTAATGAACCAAACAATGAATTGATTGATGGAGAAATCGAGACTAATCAATAAAATAACCATTAGTTCCTGCAAAGTGTGTAAAGCTGTTAAAATCTGCCTCACTTCAGCAAACTACAACACTGAAGTCCAGCATGTTAATAATAGGAAATTATCTAAGACTATAATAATGATAAGGTTAAAGGGATAGTTCAACATTTTGGCAAATTGGCGTATTACCATAATCTCTATAGTTTTGGGAGTAGGTTTCGTTACCTTTAATTGTCAGTGCAAGCTATTTTTAGAACGGCGGAGCAGACCGCTGGAGGTACACAATCCAACAACTCCAAAACACTCTTGTGGACAAGTTGTGACCTGCACATTCACCACGCTATGAGATAATAACAGAGCGTTACGAGACAGAGTTGTTTTTGAGGTAAATGCAGAGACTGCTTGCCAAAAAACTGCCCCAGACAGGAACAGGCATCAGCGGTTTTGCATGAATTTACCTCGAAAAAAACTCTGTCTCGTAACATTCTGTTATCATCTCATAGCGTGGTGAATGTGCAGGTCACAACTTGTCCACCAGAGTGTTTTGGAGTTGTTGGATTGTGTATCTGATGAGTTTGATGAGGAAAACCAAGAAATTCCATTAGCAAATTCCATTAGCCTCTATAGCGTAGCTCTGTGCAGCTCGTGGCTCTGCCCTGCCGTTCTAAAAATAGCTTGCACCGACAATTAAAGGTAATGAACCTACTTATAAGACGATAGGGATTATGGCAATGGGCCAGTTTGCCAAAATGTTGAACTATCCCTTTAAGATAAGGTTGAGGATAAGTTGGTTAAATGAGGACTTCAATTTATACTGGAGTATTTTCATAATTAATGAGGTTTGATTACATATACTACATGTGTGAACACCACCACCGCTGCACTTACTTACTATGTTTCTACACTCAGATATTTACGTATAATCTTCTACATGTGCGGCTCTCTGGTTGAAGCTCATGTGAAATGAAAAGAGCAGAAAATGAACATTGGAGACACACGCTGTTCAAGTACCCATGCTAATCAGCTAACAGTGTTGTGACTGGAGTCGGGCGACCACCTTTGCTGTTCACTCCCTCTTTCCAGAACAGCAGTCATGTTTAACACACCTGTAAATGACTCCCACAGCCTGACGCGCCCTCCCCCACTGCACTAATAATGCCATAATGATGCCACTGTTAGTACAGTGCAGAGGCAGTGTGCTTTATGGACTGACCTCAAAATCAATTCAGCAGCACACAGGGTCTATTAATGGAGCTCTGAAACCCCTCTCCTCTCCTCTCCTCTCCTCTCCTCTCCTCTCCTCTCCTCTCCTCTCCTCTTTTTTTTGCATACCCAGCTACTCCCTCAGCCCAGACCTTTGATAACAGCCAATGCTCTGCAGCCCTGTGGCACCCATTAACCTCATAAAGGGGAAGAAATAGAGCCGGTCTCAGCTGACACATAACAGGCATGAGAAACTGTATCATTGTGCCACTGTTTCCCCTCCCACCAGACCCCCAGGTAAACTGCTCACTAAAATACACAGGTATGGAGGGGAGCTTCGGTGGCGATCCATCTGTGTAATACTGTCAAGTAAAATGCGTTAGCTTTGTTTCATTAGTGTCTCTGGTGCACATAATTTGGAAATAAGGATGTTTTTGCAGCAGGGATGGAACAGAGACATACTTGGGGGTTTGGGAGCACATTCCTGGACAGGGAGAGTAGCTGAGTTGCTTGCCGTGGTTAATTAGGGGAGTCTGTGGGAAACCCCTGAATCTGACCCCCCTCTTTCTTCCAAAAAAACCACATCACTTCAAGTAACGGCAGCCATGTTGAATAGGAGTCATTGTTCGGCAGCCAGAATGGAAGATTCCATCGTTTATGTCCAGTCGTCAGCGCTGTCATGTCGACTGTAACTATGAGAGGGCCAATACCAGCGGAGTGGCTGCAGTAATAACACCGGGCCAACACGAGGAGGCAATAATAGCGGGATGACAGCCCTTAAAGGGGTAATCCACTCATTTTACATGTCACAGAGATTTTACTGGTTGCAAGTAATACCACTCAACCTGTGAAAACTGCACAATGTCCTCTCTGGCCCTGGAAGGAGGTGTGCAAAATCAATTCCGAGTGACATTGCTAGGTTTATCTCAGCTTAAGGTTGGAGGCTACTGAAGGCCAACATTATAATGAGGAGGACTGGCCCTGGCAAAAGGAAAGAGTAGACTGTGCCCCTCTATTTATAAGGATAAGGATACGCTAATTATTAGAAACACCTCTTTACATAACAAATTCCCAGTATCAGGACAGAATTGGGGAAGACTGCCTTTCAGTTTTATGCCCCCCAAAAGTGGAATAACCTACTAAACTGTCTGAAACTGGATAATCTTATTTCATTCGATAGTTTTAAAAACGTATTATCGAATGTTTTACAACCTGTATGTAATTGTGAATCATGACCTTGTATATTGTATAATTGTGTTTTTTGTAATCAGGGCGTCATTGAAAAAGAGAGCTCGCTCTCAATTGACCTTCCCTGAATAAATAAAGGAGAAATTAAAAAATGAAAAAAATAAAGACTACAACAACAATTAACACAGTTAAATCAGGGCCTAAAGAACATATTGAGTTCTACGAGCTTCATAAAGGTTGGATTTACAGCAGCAGTGTCGTGCTTCACTTGTCTTGGCATAAAAAAAAACAACAACCATTACTTCAAAACGTTGGACTTAGGTGAACATGCATGGGGTCATTCTTGGACCCTGTGCACAGTGATAATGTGTTTTTTTACCCAGCAAGTGTCAGATGGACAGTCATCTCACTTGACCTTCAGTCCGTGCAAAGCATCGCTAACGACTATCAGAAGTGTGTGTGGGCTGTGTGACCTCCGCTTACCATTAAAATCCCTCTCTGGCCAGACCCACGGATGTTTATATGTATCCTTAGAGCATCATTAAGAGCATTCCTCCTACCTTCTTGTAACTGAATTCAACTTGTTGAATATGCACAATATCAGCATGGCATCTACTGAGATGATAGACTAGCTTTGGCACAAGAAAGGACTACATTATAAGATATAAATGCATATGCTGCTTTAAGGTCCTTGTACTAATGAAGTTCAATGGTCCATTATACCAAATACAAAGAAATGACATTAGCAGCTCAGTAAATCTTATTTCCACAAATGTTTATCTCACAAAGCAAACCAACGGTCTTATGGGCCCTGAGAGTGTGAGACACCAGGACTGTTGCTCACTTTGTCCATTGGTAATCCAGGAGGAAAGGGTCGAAAGAAGAAAATCAAAAATCAAGTTCCATGATGGGTAATCCAGGATCCAGTATTTTTTAGATCTTAACATGTACTAGAGACATAAAAGTCAGGTTATCTCTGTCTGTGCTACATCATGCGATGCCATAGCATCTTTTGAAGGTCCAAATCTTGCTTGAAAAATCTGTCTCAGCCAGGACACAGACTGAAGTGTTCTTTGAAAGCTGAAGATAGTAGATATCAATCATCATGTGAAAGTACGATGTTGGGAGCAGCAAAAAAGCAGCTCAGCCTGAGATAAAGCAGTGGTAGCAAGGTGAGGCGATAGCTATTTAAGTACAAGGCCAGTCAGCTTTGGCAACAATGGCTTGGCCATAACTTATAGTACAATGATGATGTGTCAGACAAAAGGCTATTTGTGAAGTCTGGGCTCGCTGCAGAGGCACCGAGCCGAACAAAGACGGGACCAAACATTTCTAGACTAGAACACGAGATGGAACAGAACTTTTTAATCAATACATCAAATTTTGAAAATGAAGAACCATCAGATGAAAAAGCAGCCTCCCATTAAATATATGTGAAGCGAATGAATGAATACAGACTCATTTGTCTTATCTTGATATTCATGAATACTGAAATAATGTTGTTACAACTGATGAGTCAGAGTCAGCAGCCGCCTGCTGGGAATATTAACACAGTTTTTCTATATTCTTGGTTTGCCCTCTTTGTAATAATGGGAACCAGATACTGTAAAGCTCGAAAGAATCGCTAAATAGAGTAGAAAGTGCTGATTGTATAATTTCTGTTTTCAACTCAATTTGCATAATTCTGGATCAAGTGGCCCATGGCAGTTTCATTGAGTTGCCCATGCACAGATATACAGTCAATTTGGGATCACATTTTCTGTGGCTGAACAAGATGAGCAGGTTTATTTTCAGTGTGTGTGTGTGTGTTTGTTTTTATTCAATATAGAGAGGCATCCTAATTTTAAAAGGGAACAAAGGGTGTAATTAATCTGTGCATTTCAGAGATTAGCACGTGGTAGGTAATCAGATCCCTTTATGTGGAAAATTGAGGTTTAAAATAAATGCTTTTTAGAAACAGAAAGCAATCTCCTTGGCCATTGATCTGACAGCGCTTTTGCTATGAGTAACTAAGAGAGGCTTGGAGATAAAGCTGCCTCTTTGAATTGGCTCTTTTTAAAATAGGAACTGCACAAACACGCTTCAAACAACACACACACACACAGGCTTCAGAAAACACGGGCCTTGTCTCCTGGGCTGCTGATGGAGGACATCTGGTTCGAGGTAAGATTTAGCCAGATATTTAGTGCAAACAATAAACACATTTACAGGAATGCATACACACAGCCATCTCTACAGAGGCACAGTATGTTTGTGTCTGTGTGTGTCTATGTGCCCGAGCACACAGGGTACAGTAATTGGTGACCTGATAAATATTTGTGTAGAACCTCCCAGCGGGAGAAAACAGAGGGACATGCTCTCAACACTAATGCCTTCAGGCGCTGCACACCAAAAATAATTCAGGGATGGAGGAAGCCCACTCACATGTTCGATGTCAACAGTGGAGTGTTCCCGCGGAGCTGATGATGATGTGTCAACAGACACATTCAAATGTACTGTTGTGCTTTTTTGTTTAGACTTGTTAGGAGTTTTTACAAAAACAGGAACGTGACGAGAAAAACTACCAAGAGTAATTCAATTAAAACTGTAAAGAACCAGGTAAAGTTCAGTCAGATCTTGTGTCTTGTCAAGAAGTAATCTTATTTGTGAAAATCCATGTTTTGCCCGATAATGAATTCAATCTTTGAATTGATTCATTTTAAAGTAATTGGAAACAACCTGAGCACTTGGAGGAGTTCCATGAGAAGGTATTTGTTTCGTCTTCAAGTGTGAACCATCTGTCGTAGCGTGGGAGACGCAGTGTGGAGATGCAATATGGGAAAACAATCAGCGCTACTACACTGTATGCAGGCATACTGCACACTCTGGCAGCAACAAAATAATATAATATTGATGAATCCCAAAAAAGAAAAAAAAGAAAAGTGAAATATATCCACCACAGTAGAAGAAGATAAGGACCACATGTGAATTATTATCACTGTTATTTTTGTTATTATGTAGGCTATGAGATTAATCTCATCCATACAGTGGCATGCATGTGCGTGTAAACAGTAAATAGCTTGTCTCCTGGGTCTCCCATTCCTTTGCAGGGTGCTGTATTGCAGAAGAGTGTTTCATGTTTAACTTTATGCCTTTTGGAGATCATTTCATCTTCCACTTGCTGAACTGTTCACATTAACAGACACACATTGAGCAGTGGCGCCCAAACTTTCGCATGCCACTGTATATAGTTTCCCAAAGCTCAGAATGACATCTTAAGATTGCTTGTTTGCAGAGATGAATTCAATTCAGAATTCTCACATTAAAGTGGCCACAAACTAGTCAATTTATGTGGTTCACTCTATCAGCAGTTCAAAACCCAGATACTATCTTCATTTAACAGTCACAGCATCTAACAAGCTTCCCCCCCTTAAGTGCAGGAGCCTGCTGGGTAACCTGTGGGTGCATGCATGGTGAAATCATCAGAGATGCTGCTGCAGCTGTAGTGCAGCTACATGCTACAGGTAGTTAGGAAAAAGTACATACGTTTAGGATAGAGATATAAAAGTGCTGAAAGATCAGATATAGTGAATAAAGTTAATTCAAATGCCACTTTAATGCCTCATCATTCCTCAGCAGATTGGTTTGGAACAAAAACTACTCACAGGCTAAGAACCCCGACACTGGTTCAGCAGGAGGGAGGTCACACTAGAAACCAATTATAAAAATGGCTGCCTTTTATTTTTCAGTTGATTAACTGATAAATTGTTTGAGCTCTGTTTGAGTGAATACATTAAATGTTTCAGTGACAGGGCTCACTGTGACGTGGCAGGAATATAAAATGACATCCTGACTAGATTCACTGTAGACAAATGTACTGCCAAAGAAACTAATGGTTCTATTAAAGCTGGACCTAAAACCCTCCAGCTTTACCTCTAGGAGGTTTCTTAATAATAATCCTTCCATTTATGGCTTGTGTGGGTGTAAAAGTGTGCGGTATTGTCCCGATGTTCAGGATGTCTTCAGCCCATCAGTCTTGTAAGAGGCCTGCGTGAACCAGATGATTCAGAGAAGTGCTCTGCTTATCCTCTCCTCCGCTGGAATGTCACGCTCCGTGTCCTCTGGATACACGGGGGGTGTTCTGCACTTCCTCAAAACTCATTTTCCTCCATGCTTGGCCCATTCTCTACTGGGAATGAATTTAAACTTTAAACTGCAGCCAAGGTAACAATATGTACCAGCGGCAATAAAAAAAAAAAGTCTCAACTGCTAAGGCAATGAGGCATCTTTAATAGGATGAGCTGAAACTGTTGTAAAGGCGACTGGGCCTCCTTTCCCTCGCTGTCCGTCTCCCTCTCTTTTCTCTCACAGAGTTGTTTGAAGTTCGGACTCAACAGGGATTTGGATGATTTAAGGTGAAAACAAAGGGTTTTATGTGAAGAGTGGAGGCTAGAGGGAGATGGAGGAGTCGGGTTCTTGGATTGTTATCTGCACCTCCTGCTGCGAAGCGGGCACCACAACACCCAGACAGTGGCGTTACAACACCCCGCTCAGGAGAGGTATACTTAACACTCTGTCAGAGCTCGTCTTTGTCTCGGTGCAGATGTACAGTCAATCCTTTGCACTCCCGACTCCGCTGGGTGTCGTTAATGGAGACATATCCTCCACCGCATGAGAGTCCGCTGCGAGTGTCAGGCTTCACAAACACCTGACCTGGACGTGGCTCCATCCCAGCTCAGCGTGGCCTTCTACCGCCGCAGTCTGAGTCAATGAAATCCTCTCAGTTTACTTGCTCGCTGCTAGATTCCCCATCGGGGACCCCTCGGAGCGTTCCTCTCCAGATGCACGATGGAGATGAAATATCCAGTAGGTCCATAAAGCACAAGCAGGAAGCCATACTTCACTCAGTCTGTAGTATAAATTCTCTACTCTGACATATGGCGGTGATAAATACATGATTCCCACTGAAAATATGCAGACTTCTTATACTGTCATGTGCCACAGTCCATTTCCTTTTCGGATGCAGAAACCATTAGTACTTTGCTGCATGTGAAGTTATGATGAGGGCCTGTGTGAAGGAAATGGGGGAGAAAAGTATCATAAGCAGAAGGTGGTATAATAACGGGGAGGGATATCCTCATTCATCAGCTCCTTTCTTTACTCCTCAGCCTTTAACAGCCGTCTCATAATGTGCTGTAAACCAGAGTCATGACCTCCACATAGGGAATTCATATTAAAAACCATCTTAGAAACAAAGGCTGTCATGAGCCACTAGGAAGGAAATAGTCAAACGAGAGCTGCAGCGTTCATGAATGAAATTAGCATACAGAGACACATCATTCGCACCGATAGGAATAAGGAATCATTTCAGAAGGAGGGTGTCAAACCAGAAAGCAACTCCGTGCTCCTTGTCACGGTTAAAGAACTCCTCAGTCCTCCTCGAATTGGTTTTCGCCTGTGAAGTTTCATTCAGATAAAGCTCGTCTGGAAAATTTAAGTGAAGAGGAATGTCTGTTGGAGATGTACCCTGTCTTAGAGCTGGCATCCTACTTGTTTTTCTGGTTCTGCTCCACCGCCCTGTCTGGCTGCTTTTTCGCGGGCTCATTCTCTCCAAGGTGGCAGTTTACATCAGGTGCTGCGCGGTGAGGGCGCCGCGACCATCTGCCGCCCACGCCGAAGAAACGCCTTGACCAGCTGGTGCCCAGGGCAGAGCTTCTGTCACCTCTGTCACCTCTGCCAATGGACCTAACACGCAGTGGGGTTAGCTGTCATCCGTCAACTCTGACCCTTTATGAATGCTACGACATGAAAGTCCGCGGCTCGCCAAGACGCCCCGCTGGTGAACCGCAAAAAAAAAAAACCTGGAAAGATTTCAGAGCTTTTGAAACAATACAGGCCAGCTTCCCTCTGCCCCTGTATGGGCATGAAAGCGGATCTGTGCCGCCCAGCTGTCCTCGCTGCACCCGAAGCAGCCAAATTCAGGAGTGGAAACTCTCTCACGAGTCAAAGTCCACGGGGCTTCTGCTCCCACCGACAGCCCGCGCAGCACTGTCAGTTCATTACTGGGACTTGCATTCCATTACAGAGCAAAACTAATAACCACAGCGTCATTATTTATTTAAGGTCATTACCAACCACTGGAGAGCAAAGGCTGCCAATGTGCCAGTAAGTACTTCTAAGCCCTCGGCTATTAAGTGCAGATACACTCAACTGAAATAGAAAAAAAAAAATACTGAAGACAAAATAAATTAAACACTTAATGAAAAAAGGAGCTTAACTATGAGGTAAATAAACACTGTTATAAAGATGGGTCATATTTCTTCATTTGTGGTTCACGCCAAATGAATCCATCACGTCTTATTGGTTGATCAACGTTGTTTGGATTGGCACACATACTGTACACTGTTGCCCATAAAGTTGGAATCATTTCGTTGCCAGCCAAATTCCTATTTATAATCACCTTTGATCAGGTATAATGATCACCTACTGAGTCCTAATTACCCAGGTTACTTGTGGACAGTTGTACGCCAGTGACTGAGTGATACTGGAAAGAGTAATACTGGACATTCTTATACATGACATCGCCTCAAATATGTGTTTCTGTTAAACCGACCAAGGTTGAAAAATTGAAACAAAGCCCCTCAATCCTATTGTTGAATAACCCCAATTTGGTTTAAGTCTGAATACACAGTTTGCAAAGGTTGAATGTGGTTTAATTTTCACAGTGATATGTTTGGAAGAGATTAATCAATACAGTTTTGAGCAGATACTGTATGTACACTTTACATCTGTCAAGAATACATCACATTGTCACAATCATTCCATCAGGCTGCACAACTCCTTGAGTGGGAGGAAGAGGCGGGAGGGGGAGTAGGAGTAGTGGGAGTAGCAGCAGTCAAGCGGGTGTGGGGGGAATCTAAAGGCAGAAGTGCTGGAACACTTCTGTCCTCCTTGTTTCTGTTTCTGTTTCTGCTGTTGTGTGTGGTTTTGTCTTTGTCCTCAAGCCAGTTTAACCTCCAGTTATTATTAGTTATTGTTATTATTTATTTTAAGTAATTTATAATCTGTTTTTATCGTATGTGTGTGTGACTGATTCTTCTATGAGCAGTTGACCACACCTGAATTTCCTTCGGGATTAATAAAGTAATGAATTTCCTTCGGGATTAATAAAGTAAATCTATCTATCTATCTATCTATCTATCTATCTATCTATCTATCTATCTATCTATCTATCTATCTATCTATCTATCTATCTATCTATCTATCTATCTATCTATCTATCTATCTATCTATCTATCTATCTATGAGAAGAGGGAAAAAAAATGTAATTCCAACTTTATGGGCAACAGTGTATTATATTATGCATACATCAGCCGTGTTGCAAGAAAGTAATGTAATGAAAAATATCATAAAGTTCAGATTCAAGTATACGCCATTAGTTAATAATAATAATAATAATAATATTTTGTTTGGAGGCGCCTTTCATGTCACCCAAGGTCACCAAAAAATAAATGAAAGCATAAAAAGATCATAACATCATTAAAAACAAAACAAACAAAACATCAAGATAAAAGTTTACCATCATTTCAAAAATAAATGAGATCTTTAGCTCTAACTATCACATCACTGTCTCTGTCTTTGAGATGTCTGCCTTTATTCCAAACTGTAGAGCAAATCCTCCCACCCACCCACCACCGCCTGTATTTTCATCTGGTACTGGAGCCCCAGAAGCCCCCGCTACGCCATGATTAGTTCTTTTACTGGAGGAAGTGGGTGAGGAAGAGGAAGAGAGAGGGAGAAATGTAAAGGGAGGAGAGGGCTGCCTCTCTCTCTCTCTCTAGCTATTGTTTGGACACAGTTCCTCTCACGCTGCATTGACCACAGACAGGGCGTGGCTGAGGGAGGCCAGGCGGGGAATATTAGGAAGGGTGGGCGGAGGGGGTGAGGTATTCGGATGGTGGTGGATACAGGGGGAAGGTTAGAGTGCATTGCATACTTTCTCTGCATGTGAACAGCGAACAGGAAGGCGGGTGGTCCCCGGAGAGCGTTACAGAGAGAGAGAGAGAGAGAGAGAGAGAGAAAGAGCTGAAGTGGGTGGGATTCTGCCCCTGTAGTTCGGCGCTCTGCTCACAGCCCTGCTCATGTGCACAATGAAGTAATGAGAGACCCGGGGCCTCTGACAAACTCAGGCCAGATGGGGAGAGGATTCTTCCCACAATTACTCTGCTGCAGAGAGAGACTTAGAGCCAGTGCAGCTTCTCCTCCACAGAGAAAAGATAATCACTGCGTCTTTTAAGAGAATACTTAATCAACACTGTTTTACAGCAAGCTGTACAGTTTGGAAGGATGTCTTTAAAGGTTTCAGCTGCATTATCCTCCTCTATCCTAGCGCCATGATTCAACAGCAGCTATAGTGAAGTTATAAAGTTTGGAGAAGTCGCCAGTCGTGAAAGTTTTATATTTTTCCATTTATTTTTAAATTCCCATGTGAACGTTTACATTTAAAGACATATTCAACCTTTCTTATCATACTGTACAGACAAAGAGGAAAGAAACATGAGTTTCTCTTTGTTCAGTAAGGTATATGTATCTTTATATTGAGAGTCAAGGTGTATGAGTATTGCAAGCAAGGGAATATGAGTATAATAAAAAGTCTTTAATATTGCATGAGCAACATTAACACTGCAGTATAGTATGGATGTGTACTGCACATTCGCTCCTCAGAAATCATGCCTTTCTTTCTGTGGTGTTGTTGATACCAGACAAACAATGAGCATGAGTTGCCAAATTCATCCAAAACTGACCCCAGATTGAACTGATTGAAACCGTTTTATCACATTTTTGCAAAGTTTAAGCTTTGACTTTAAAGTTTTCAGCTGTTAAGCCCTGAATTTTCTCACCAAAACTCTCCTCAAGAGAGTAGTATAGTAATCGTAGTATAGTTTCATGTGCCTTTGATTCTCTGTCAATGAACAACATACTTTCAAACACAGTTTTTCATTTTTTTGCGCTGAAGAATCAGCTGGATGAGCTTCCTACCCATTCAAGCCACTGACTGAAAGTCACAGAGCATTGTCTTCAGAAACTGACATTTACTTGCATAACCCTGAATGTCTGAAATAACTCAATCCTCAGTTTGCATTGCTGTGGGTCTAACCTTGAGCCCCTTTATTTTACCATGACGGTGACGGACCGTGCTGAAAAAGAAGAGAATTCCGTGTACACACGCCGCTGCTTTCACCCTTTTGTGTCAAGCACATTGTTGCCCTTGTTTAAACCAGTCATCCACTCTCTCCATGCTGTATGAGTCACTAACAGCTGCCTTACGGTGGTGTTTTAGAAAGGTTTATGGATTAGTATTGGCAGGATCCCATGAGTCCGCGATGAGCACTTTCTCACCAGCCGACTGCAGCGCGCTGATCTACCCAGAGTGTAAATAATGCAATATCCCATAAGGTTAGCGTATATCGATTTCAGAGGACAAAATATTTTCCTTCTGTTCCCTGAGACAAAGTGAGTGCGAGGTAGATGTGTGCCTGAACCCCCCCCCGACTCCACACCCCACACCCCACCTCCACAAGTCAGACGGACATTAGCTACGGCAGCACTGGAGGTGATTGGTGGCGAAACATCAGCGTCGGAATGTTAAACAAGGCCTTGACATCAAAGTGATGGATTAAGAGAAAGGGACAATAATGAAAAGATGTCATCACCTTGGCAATGAATATATTACTGTCAGTGGCCTGAATAAAAAGGAGGCAGGTTGATTGTAACAGCCAGCCAGAGATCCAAAGACTGTATTGTACACTAAAATGAATATAAGACATTCAAAAATTCTCCTTTGTTGTCTGAAATATATTGAGAATATTAAATTAAAATGCAGAAAATGTGCAAAAGCAAGATTATACTGAAGTCAATCCTGATGCAGGCTGTAGAGAGAAGAACTTTTGGATGATTTAATCTTGTCCCTCATGATTAAATGAGTAAGAAGAACCGACTCCATGGCCAACATCAACAACCGTGTTTATAGCCTTACTGGACATCTGTCAGAGAGGTTGAAGCTCCGCGAGGACGTGAAACATGGCAAGAATTTTGTGACACTTTGGCTCGGTGTAATGTATTTACAGGAAGACGGGTCATGCATATTAAAAAAAGCTGGTCAGTGCAGCTGCTTTGATCCTGCCCTGGGCAGAGCCAACAAATAGACTAACAAACAGCCTGGCCTGGAGAGGGATACACACCTAAAGAACGTTTAATCTCCCTAAGCCAGTGGACGCTGGCTCATCACACACCAAACTGCCTAACCAGAGAGATCTGCCAAACTAATCACCTTAAACTTCAAATCTTAAAGAAACATCCTTAAAGCTAAGAGGTTCTCCGGATCATCCCTTTTTAAGCAGGCGAGGTGAGGGTTAGTCTGTCAGTTTCAAGTAAAAGAAGGAGGGAGGGGGTGTGTGGGGGGGTGGAGTGTGTGACTGTGTTTGGCTTGATCCGTCACCTGACTGCTGGCCTGCCCTCTGGGAACAGGAAGTATGACATCACTGCCCTGACATTCAGGAATGTGGGAATGTCAGGCCGCCTGTTAACACTGCTGTAACTGAGACAGAGAGCAGGCAGGATGGACACAACGGACAGCTCGCTGCAGCCAAGTTATTCTATCTGTGAAGAGTAAGGGGCCCATGTTGGACCCGGCTAAAGCCCTGTGTGAAAGGATCTGCTGCTCTGTCGATGCATTGTTGTCCGACTTATTCAGTAAATTACCTGAACCTGGTGCAAGTTTCAAAAGGCAGAAATTGAAGTAGGCAGAGGCTGAGGGATCCTGACTTTTATTCCCTTGTACGCTTCAGGCTCCAAAAATCACTGCAGCTTAAATTTCCCATGATGCAACTTTATAGCATCTTTTCATTAAAACCCCTCCCTGCCTCCCTACCACATCTCTCTGGCTCCACATCACCGAGATTGCGAATAGGGCTTCCTGTTTTACAATTTACAATCGCCGAGGCCGATCTGTGATGACACTGCTGTGGCGCCGGGTTGCCCCTTTAACTGCAGCTTGTGAACATGCAGGCGATGTGCACAAGCTTCATCTCTACGAGAATGCGAGATGCTGCACGTTAGCTGTGAAGCACACATGAGACGTGGACTTATAAACGAGTGCATCATCGCTCTAAAGCCACATTTCACACCAGCGTCAGGGCCCCGAGCGCCGGCAGCAGATAAGAGGAATCACCTGCTGCTGAACTTCATAAGCCCAACACGGGGAGCCGTTTAATGGAGGATGACAGTGAGCTGCTTGGTGGGGTAAGATCTTGAAAAAAAGAAAAAAACAGGCTTCTGAATCTATCCACGTCAAAGGCAGGACACAAACACCCCAAGGCAGAAGACCCTACAACCAGAAGGATTTTCTCCTCCTCCTGTGGCCTCCCAATACTTTACTGTCAAACTTTCTTGTCCAGGCGTGCTGTGAAAAGTTTAATCTCTCATGTCATCCTGTCCTCTGTTGGAAGCTTTTCAATATGTCACGAGTAATTAGCTGCTCAATAAATAGATACAATTACAGACTGTGGGCTTTGCTGTTCAGTTCCCATGTCAGGACAACAGGAAAACAAGACTGGCTCCTTCGCTCTTGTTCCAATCAAACTGAATAAAAGTGATGATTAATGAATCCAAGATGTCAGCTATTAAGAAAAAGTAGCTTTCCAGAATATGTTGTAAAAAAAAAAAAAAAGGTTTAATTGGACTCAGCCCCTCGTCTCACACAAACTGAAGCATGAATCATGAAATAGGCATAAAGATTAAAACTAGAAGCAAGTCTCCTTACGCTTGCAACAGCTCAAAATAACAGAATACCTTTTTTTTCATGGGCTCAGTTGTTACTTAAAGCAGAAAGAATGGCATGTAGCCAGAACAAATTATTTTACATCAGTGAAGACAGACTGAGCAGTCCCTGAAAACTTCAGGATAAAGCGCTTACAGGTTTAAGACATCACATCCTACTAAGTAACCGTGCCGTGGCGGTGCCAGCTCCTATCTGAGATGTTGGCATACAACTCCTGGGCCTAAAGCGCAGTTTAAGACTCCATGCCAGGCGGCAAGGGAGAGAAAGCCGAGAAGGAGCCAGAGCTGGAGGGAGAGCAGCCCCGGAGGAGCCCGACTGCTGCCTGGGAAACCAAACCCCGGACAGGCTCTGGCCCACGCTCTCTAACCCCAACCCCTCCCATGTAATAACAAAACTCAAGTCTGTCTCTTGTTCTTTTTTCCTTTCGGTATACGCTGCCTTTTCCACTGTCCCTCTGGTGTGTGCAGAGTACAGGGGAAAAAGAAGTCAGCGGTGGAGTGGAGGGATAATATTAGTCTCCCCTCTGCACATTCCCCAGATATTTCCCACTGCTGGTTTCAAAACAGTCACTCATGTTCATGTTTTCATCCCCCACACACACACAGAAGCAAAGGGATTGAGCACACATTCACATTCACATGCTGACGTTGTGACACTCACCCCGGTAGTGGAGGCTGTCATCGTGGTGGTTGTGCTGGTGGTGGTTCTCCAAGGCAGGGGGGCTGCTGGCACCCAGCTCTGCCAGTCTGCGGCTGGTGGCGGAGAGCTCGGAGCGGAGGTTGGTCACTTCCTGACTGGCGGACTGGATGGCCCCATCAATCCTCTGTGCCAGCTGTTTGTTGTCCTCCATCATTTTAAGGATTTTCCCCTGAGGACCGAATCCACACAGAGCAGCATGGTGTCAAGTGGAGCATTAGAGAGAGAGGGGGGGTGGGGGGGGGTGAAGCTAAGACCCTCTGATCCCCCTCTTCCTTTTCCTTCTCCTCCACCTGTGCTTCTTCTCTCACAGTTTACTTGGCACATACACACACGCAAAAAAAAAAAAGGAAAAAGAAAAAGGGAAAACGCCGGTTCCTCTCCTGTTCTCCGCTGAGATGATGTCTACCTGTTACTGCGTAAAGAGTAACATCTGTGTGGCCGAGCGCTACACAGCCAGTGAAAGCATGTGTGCCCGTGTGCGCAGGGCAAAAGGAGAGAGGGAGTGAGCACTTGAGAAAGAGAGGAAGAGTGAACGCAAAAGAGAGCAGAGAGAGAGAGAGAGAGAGAGAAAAAAGAGAAAGAGAGAGAGAGGGAGAGGGAGAAAAAAAGGAGGAGAAAAAGAAATGCAGCCCAGCAGGCGGAGGGGGGAAAGTGAGTGCTCCCGCCAAGGAGAATGTGCTGTGAGCAGCTGCTCTCAGAGAGGACCCAGCACACACTGAGATGACATGCAGCCTTTTAAATGGACTGTACCATGTGCGAGAGGACCAGGGGAGAGGTGGGAGGGAGGGGGAGGTGGAGGGGGGGTGGCGCAAATGGACTGTGCTGCTCTCGAGCAACTCTCTACAGTTGTGTATCCCACACCCTATGGAGCCTGTAATGAGTTAGCAATCAGATCTGTAGTAGAAAGGACTAGTGCAGATTGTTTCTATCTACTCTGTGTAGCTCGGCCGCAGCGTTAAACCCTTTGACAAGCACTCGTCAAACCCTCTATATCTTTTCACTCCCACTCCCACCACTCTCCCTTCCTCCCTCTCACTCACACACCCGCTGTCTTTTTGTCTCTCCCACCCCCTCTTTTTTTTTCATTCCATTATATATTCATCTCTTTGTCCTGGGAAAGCTCACCCCCACATCGGTGGAAGGGGAAGGGGGCTGGCTCAGGGCGCCCAAGGGGAAAACATTTCAACTCTGAGAGCAAACTTTGGAGAGGATAGAGCCCTAATGGGCAGAGAGGATACAGAATTACAGGGGATATAGAATTACAATCGAACAGGGCAGCTTTACTTCTTTGACCAAAAACTGTTGGAAGGATTATATTTTAGCTTATCCATGGGCCCTGCAAACAAACAAGCCTGCCATCAATTCTTATCTGTACAGCTGTAAAATTCCATTACACGCACAAAAGGTTAGCGATCGGGGGAGGCGGGCGGGGGGGTGTGCCGTTCATCTTAACTTAAAACAATCCTGGTTATTGCTGAGCCATCACAACTTTGAATCTGCATTTGACATTTCATTTCCCAAGTAAGAAAACACATCCTGTCTCTGGCAAGAAACTGAAATAGATGAGTGATACATCACTCAGATCCTGTCATCTGTGGCTCGGTTGATAACGGCTCAACGCTCATTGGTATTCACACAATGGCAGAGAATGCAGAGGGAGAGAGAGAGAGACGTACAAAGATGGCACGGCGAGCTTGAAAGACTGATGAGTGAGCAAGGCAGATGATTTTCTAGTTACGCCAGTGGTCTGCTCACTGCATCCTGCTTTGTGATGAAGTCTGTACAGTAGCAGTGTTATGGATAATCCGCAACTATCAGACCCATTAGTGTGGCCTCGGCTGGCCTACTTCAGAGCTCATCAGCCTTGTACTTGGTACAGTCAGGGCTGAATGATATGACAATATGAACCCAGGACTACTTTATAGCAAAATGGTGGTTTTACAAGATTTTTAGTGTCCTGAGATGCAGGTAAGAGACACTTATAGCGCAGGGGCGGGGCTTCCATGGTGGCACAGGGGGGCACCTGCCCCCCCTGCAATCTGATTGGCCACCCTGTGTGCCCCCCCAATTGGTCATTGACTCGTGATAATGCCAATCATTGTGCAAATCTGTTTACCACTGCTAGGCTCACTGTTCAGAGCTATAACTGTGCGTTCACACCAAAAGCTTCCAAAGCGTCAAACACTCGAGGGTGGGCTTCAGACAAGACAGCTTCCAAAACAGCAAATGTTTTCAGCCGCTTTGGTCGCTCGTCACGTGACTGACGTCAAAGTTCGATCGCGCTAGTCATTGGGGAAGCTGAAATACAAGGAAGGACATCTCTATTCTGACAGGTTGCCGCCCAACCGCGTCATAGCTACCCTAAAGTTAACCAGGGCTCAACTTCTCGTCTGGTGACGCTTTGGACGCTTTGGAAGCGCGGTGACGTCAGTTGACGCTTTGGTCGCTCACTGTCGCCGGGCTCTCACTGAAAATGAATTGACTTCCTGCGTTTTCACGCTTTGGAAGCTTTTGGTGTGAACGCACAGTAAGAACTGACTTGTGACTACGGCTCTTAATCAACTCTGTACAGAAAACATCCTAGTGTTCTTGTAGTAAATAAAGAAAATGGTGTAAGATTGTTATTGTTCTCAATTTTGAGAAATTTTCAGTATAGGCTAATGCACGTTATTCTGCATATTGACTGACTGTTATACAAAACACTCAGTACGTTTACATGACACTTGAAAAAAACGAATTATTGCCTTAATCCGACTATAACTGGACAACTGAAGTGCATGCAAACACCTTAGTCCGACTGAAATCGGAGTTGAGAACTCCGATTAAGACACCCAGATAATGCGATTGGAATTCGATTTTCTCCGTCATGTATACACCTTAGTCGGAGTATAACTGGACAATGCATGTGCGCATGCTTCACAACAGTAGAGACGGCACAAAGTGGAGCAGAGAAGCCGCCCGCACCCGGCAAAGTAAAGAAAAAAACCCAACATCAGCGCCGCTGCCGAGTCAATGCATTTCACACAGCGCGACCAGCAAGAGTGTTTTTTTTAAAAAGAAAGAGAGAGAGAGAGAGAGAGATGAAAAAAGGAAGCCCGTATCCTAATCAGCGCGCATCCAGCCCAGACTGGTGCGTCTGGTCGGGAACTGCAGTTGAGAATTTATTATTAAGCTACTAAGTTGTTTATATCCAGTTTTTTAGGAGATGACAGAAAAGTCAACAGGACAGGCGGCGTATTAACCGGCTGAAGCAACGGGTGACGTCGAATGCGGGGGCGGACCCCGTCAGTTATTCGGTTTTCTCAGTTGCATGTATATTGAGACAAGGACAGAAGTCCGACTTGACGCCAAAATCGAATTTTGAGCATAGCTCGATTAAGCTCTGCATGTAAACGTACTGACTGAGATTTTATTGTTTATTGTACAGAGTTGAGCTCTAACTACTGGGTAAGAGTATAGGCGAAGATATTGCTGTTCACTGTGAGAATTTATTGTGTTGCTTATTCTGTAATTGACATAGACATACTGTAAACGGTGTGTAACTGTACAATATAAATATTGAAGAGAGCGATCAGTGGCAGCCTTCATTTTTGTTACTTTTGGGTGCCCCCTGCCCCACCCCTGACTCACTGTTGTTACCCCCTGTGCCCCCCACCAGAAAATACTCTCGATTTCTCTACTAAACTGAATTACTATCTACAACTGGAGTGGTAATAACACTGTCCACAACAGTTCCCAAGTTTCCAAAAGAAGTGGACTGCCCGATTAACCGATATTACCAATGCTGATAACGTGGTTAAAAATGATTAGTTAGAGCCCCAGAGGAGGGATTTGATCCTGTTGTGCATCACTAGTCCACATACAGTATGACAGTGAATCTGTCGCAGCATGTCACTGTTTATTTTCGCCTGATTTCTCCATCTGTCCTCTGTAGTCTCTTCTAGCGCATAATCTCACTGTCATGTTGATCAGCGTCTCCGCGGTTCAACCAACAACTAGCGATCCGCCAAACAGGACAGTTATTACACATGTGAGGGAATATGTACACACGCACTGGCACGTCTGATCACATCACATGATAACAGATCATTACCATCGTCTAGACAGTCACACCACTGTCCCCGATTAGTGCACTGGCCCTGATTTGTAGCTGATTAGCAAAAGGACAAATGCAGCACAGTTGCTGACACGACGCATGGATGAAGATCTCCCCCTCAGATTTTCACTTCACACCAAGGACTGTTATTCTACTGCAGCTGGTTTTCTCTTAAACAATATCACTGTTGAGCTTTTTCCTCCCATATCAAAACCACAGCCTCGGTCTGCTGTGAGCTATATGAGGGCAGGGCTGTCATATGGTTAACTGTGGAATGCGAGGAAATGAATGATTTTGGGGTCAAGGGTCAGGACGCGTCCCAGATACACATCAATAATCAGACAAATACTTCGAGGATGCGTAATTGTGGCGGGTCCAAAGCACACAAAGTCCTCCTCTGTCTGTACATATGGCCGTGGCAGAGACTTTGAATCAGTACAGGAACGTGACTGACTCCCTTAAAATAACAAGCTCTCCCACCAATGCTTCTATGGATTTGGCTCACTTTACCAAACTTGGCCTTGTGTTTGTGTTGTTAGTTTGCTTACTTGTTTGATTCTATTAATGGGAAGTTTAATTAAGTGTGCCAAGGGTGTGCAGTTAAAAAGAGGTATTGATAAACAGTCACCATGACTGTCTGCCTGGGTTAATTGAATATCGACTAATCCCCCACACGCTTGAATGCTTTCCATTTTTTCCCAATAGCAAAGTGATATAATGCCCTGCTCAACTATTTATACAGGTCTTATCAGGAGCCGGGGGAAAATATCCACTCGACTAGACTAACTTACTATAAGATCTATTACCTCTCACCATGTATGACTATAGTTTTATGTGTGAAAAGGATTAGCTGGGAGAGTGTACTACTGAAAACAAGATGATTTTTTTTAATGGTTGAGTGTTATGTCAGGTACATTATGTGTTTATTATACTGGGTCTTGATAAATATACGTGTACATGAGCCGTGAAGGAATCAGTAACCACTATGCTGTTTCATATAGTAATTTTCATCCGGGCGATAATGTGAGAGCAGGCATGCTCATCATGCTGCGAGTGAACACGACCCTCAGACCTCCGCAGTGCCTCTGTCAAGGAATCCTCCCACATGACTGCCAGGTGGCACATAGTGGAGAGTTAAATCAAAAATTTGGTTAGAAAGCAACAGTTTAAAAAAGAAGAAATTGTTGAAATAGACACTGGATGAGGGACTTGATAGAAAACCCCATGACTGAGCACACACTGCAGGATTTAAATGCACAGTAACTCAAGTTGTGGTAGCCTCCTGGGACTGAGGCTGCGATGCATGAATAAGAGGATAATGTAACTTAGCCACATGCTACTGATGGTACTGCATCTGAACTTAACTCCAATATAAACCCAAGACCCAAGCCAGAAATGTTTTCAAGTTGTATACATGAAATAGTTTAGTAAATATCCTGGTCAGTATTTCTTGAGGCCTTTATCTCTTAAAATCTTAGTAGGCTAATTGACTAAATGAGACCACAGGGATTGTTGGGGCCATTAAACATCAACACACAAGATCTACTCACCAGTCCAATTCTACAGCATTTTGTTTGGTTTGTACTCAGGCTATTGCAAACCATTGTAAATTTTACCCATTGTTGGATGGATAACTCTTTGTCAACTTTGTCATGAGAAAGACTTCCAGTATGTAGAAGAGCTAAAAGCTAAATCAAACTATGAGATGGAAGGTTATTTGTTGACATTGAGGTCATGTGACCATGCTGTCATTCACTTGTAACCTGACATCAGCTTATGATTGTATTTAGATAGTCTTGCTGTGGT
Source organism: Trachurus trachurus (assembly GCF_905171665.1). Classification (NCBI taxonomy): domain Eukaryota; kingdom Metazoa; phylum Chordata; class Actinopteri; order Carangiformes; family Carangidae; genus Trachurus; species Trachurus trachurus. Next base: position 30,283,224 of record NC_139896.1, read on the forward strand.
GGTATCATAACCTTTTGTCCGTCACAGACTTTACGTTCTGCAGTAGGTCCAAAAGCCAGTGTTACAATCCCACTGGTTTTTTGTCGAGGGAACCAGGGTGATGCTAACTTCCAGGTTGGCCAGCAGATATAGGCTACGTCATACCACAATCCATTTATAATAAGAGCAGATCTGAGATCTGAAATATGTGGGGTTCATACCATGGTCAAATAATAACAGACCTCGCTGTTTAACTGACACTGAGAAAGACAAAGATGGCTTCCTAAATGAGGCCCCCCTTCAGTATAGAGGGATCGTCTCTAGAGGGCTTTATTACAGCAGCCCGCTAACATTATGGTTGTTTATGCATTGAGTCAGACACTTTAGACAGTATGCCTAGCTTCCATATAGACCTGCTATGAATCTAAACTTTCATAGGCTGCGGGTCTGAATTTCTAAATCTCAGTATGTCAAAATGTTCAGCCTGCTGAGGGCTAAAGGAAAACAGCAGGTTTCAGGACATTTTATTCTGGAGGTAACAGCAGTCTCAGCACACAGCCCCACCGTCTGCCAACATCACACACTACAAGTGTTTTGATTCTTTACTTATAGGCAGGTTAATTGGCACCAGTTGGATTTTACTTTTATTTATTCACAGTTGTTGTAGTGTATGTGTGTATGTGTGTGTGAGCTTTTGAGTACGAGTGCCCTTACCTAAGTTACAAATGATGTTTTCTGTGTGACTGCCTCTTTCTTTCTATTGCCAGCATCTGTGACAAACAAGACACTTCAGACCAAATTGGTCTTTGTTAGTCAAATTGAATCCAACACCGGTTTCCCACAGCAATAAGGCAGCACTAATGCACATACACATGATCTGGCATGGTTTATTATATTGGAAGAAAGAACATGTCCTCTGTGTAAGTAAATGGCAACTGTGCCACTGGTGTATTGTTTTAAATGACTGTAATATAAAAAGATCATCAAGGGAGCAGAAAAAAATAGTTAGAGTTAAAGCTGAGGGTCTGTCACATACAATTCACTGAGTGCACAGAAATGCAAATGTCACAGTAGGAACAAAAAATTGGCTATTTATGTCTGTGCAAGTGATGGAGAGAGAGAAAGCCTCTGGCCCTGTGTGGTGACACGCAGGGACAGAGAGGCATTGATGGAGTAAACAGTGAATGGCAGGGAGCGGAAACACAACTCTCTCTCTTTCTATGTTGGCTTTTTCTCTTTCTCTTCCTCTCTCTCTGTCACTTTCTTTCTCTTTACAGTCCTCTCACTACACAAGCTTTTCCACTCAGCTCCTTGGTTCCCTTCAGACCATAATGTGAAAATTTGGATCATGTGGAAAGTGCCTTTTGTTTTCACCACATAGTGTAAATTAAAGCAGCTGTAATGATTGACTTTATACGTGTAACGTCATCGGCATCACATGTATTGATGAATGAACGGAAATTTATGATCTGACTATAATAAACATCTTTTAATTCACTGGTTTTAACCCTAACCCTAACAGCAAATGGTTTCATGTTTCTACTATAGTATTGCACTATACAAAACAGTTAGCAACTAGCTGGAAGATGTAGCATAGCATGTACCAACCAAAGCTAAAAAGCCCAACCACACTTCTACCCCTTAGCCCCGCCCCTTAATTTTACATGTTCATGTCAGGGGTACGGTTACCACACTACATATTAAAGGGGACATATTATGAAAATATCACTTTTTGAAGACTCTTAAACATATTTGGGTGATTGTCTTGCCTTCCGGCCCCCAAAATGTAAGAATTAACAAAAAAGTCTGTAATGTGCAGACTCCCTCGGTTTGAAATCCACTTGGTTTTACGAGCTGTTCCCTCAGTTCTACTGTATACATTATTCACAGAAACATTGCTAGCAGACTACTTATTATGTTCACTTCACGTTATGTCGTTATTACTGCTATTACTGCTACTATCACTCCCGCATTTTCACATATTTTCATGTCTAATACAGCGTCTGATGTTGGCTCGTCACACATCAATGTGTTATATTGCTATATGATGACGTACGACTGTATAATAGTGGTGTCTCATTGTGTAGGGAAATATTTACAGTACACCCCTATTCCTTGCATGGTAAGGGGTAGAGGTATGTGAAGAGGTATAAAAGAGAATGGGGACAGGGCCTTCATTCACATGAATCTATAAAATTTACAGAGGAGCTGGATGTATAACTGACTTTCACTTCAACTTACCACTTCAGTTGGCTAACTGCCTTTAATGAGAACAATTAGCTGTGCACATTTTGAGTGGCCCTTACTTCTGTGTAACGCCTTTCTGCTCAGGGTGCACAGGCTGGGAAGGACAATTTACAATCGCAAAGTGCCACTATAGTTTTCTTTGGGTCATAGAACTTGAAATTAACACTATTTAGTTAGACCTAACACGGGTATTTGATCCAAAGTAATTCTTGTCATCCTGAGCTATCAAGTGGACCTGAACAGCCCAGCGAGCTCCTGATGGTTCTGTACACATTGTGGACTTTAGCCAGTGAATACTGATCCAAACCTTCAGCGGGGTGCTATCAACAGGTCGCTGAGCTGTAGAAAGCAGCACCTCCACTGCTCCGTGGCTTCAACTTTGGCAGCGAGGCAAACTCTGATCCCTGAGACTGGCCTACTGAGGCCGAGATAAGAGCTGGAGGAGAGGCAGCTATTATCTGCTGTCAAACCCAGCGTGTGTGTCACCTCCAGCGTCCTCCCCAGGCTCCACCCCAACGCAATGCAGCCATGTCCTTCTCCCATCTCTGATAGTCTGGCAATAATAAACAGGTTGACAGCCTCTCCACTTGGAGATAACGGTCGACACGGGGTTGCGCGGATGAAATGCGGTGCCAGAGGCCTTGATGAGTTTCAAGATAAAGGCTTGTCTGTGCAAGTCTCTGGGGGAGGAGAGGTTGCAGGGATGATGAGGGTAGAGGTGTTAGGCTGCCATGAACTTCAAGACCTGCAGGATGGAAAACACAACTCTGATAATGGAGAATCAAACTAGAAAACAGGATTCCTTGGCTGTTTCAAATCACCACTGAGACCCATGTTGCTTCTTGCCTCATTTCCCCACAATCTCACTTGTGCTCCCTGCTGGCTGCTCTCTGCCATTGCTTCTTCTCCCAGTGGTCCCTGGTATGTCGAATGCTTTGCCGGGGTCTTGGCCCATTATTTCTGCTGGCTTTCACTTGCCCCGGTCACTTTCATCTTCAGACGTGAACAGTGTAAACACGCCGAGCCGTGTGCGAGCGGATCGCGATCAGATCACGGAGGCAGTGTAGATACAACAGTGTGCGCTTTTGCATGGAGTGCTACACACTCAGCTACTTTGCTGCCGTCTAATTGAGTTCGTCACCCCTGTCATTGTTCTGCGCTCTCTTCTGCAGGAGGCACAATTATACAGTGATGGCGGGAGAATGACAGATGTGCCTATAGCTCGCGGGGGAGATGAGAAAGATAGCTGACAGTGTTATAACCGTCAACATAATTAAAGTGTCATTTGAATGAAACTGATAACATGGAATCACTGGGGCAGCCAGTGGCAGCTTTATCACAGTCTTAATCCGAGACAGAACTACAGGTTACAACTATTGACCAGCTGTTCACTAGAACAAAAGAGCCGTCTCTGGGTTATGCTTCGAGGGGGACGTCTCTCAAGGTAAAACATTTTCTACAGCACACGGAGGACCTCATTCATTCACTCATTCATTGCCAACCTGTCCTGCATCCATCCTCTTTCTCAGAGAGATGGGTGATTTTCAGGGCTCAACGTGCAGCGGAAATCGGCCTGATGGAGCTCTGCCTTTTGATTTATGATGTAAGTTTAGTTATTTATTGGCTAATCATGGCAGTCTGCTGAGAGCAGGTTAGAGTACACCTCCAGGAAACAACTGGGAAAGCCTCTGATAGAGAGATGAATGGGGCAGGGCCGCCGCCTGGCTTTTTCACTGAACAGGGGAGAGTCAGGGAGGTGCTCATGTTCAAGGCCACAGAATTCATCTTCAGATTAATGGCGGAGAGGGAGATCTTTAAAAACGAATACTTCAACATTATGCGATTTTGCTTTCGAGCGAAGCAATAGATGAGTAGAGAGAATAGAGATAATGTGAATATGAAGCTAGCAGCCTGTTAGCTATAAGCTTAGCACAAGCTAAGACGAGAAACATGATGAACCGGCGGCTCTGAAGCTGACAAATAAACACATTACACTGTATTTCCTCTCTTCACATGAACTGCAGAGACATGGTGGGGGATATCGACCCTCTCATCAAACTCTCATCTCGAGTGCATTCCTCAAAATGTCAAACTATTCCTTTAAGTGACCAACGGCTATCGACCAGCATACAGTAGCAGCCGCCACTGCAGTCTGCGATGAAGAAACACTCTGCATTTCAGCTGAGACCAAACAGGCATTTTCTGCACCAAAGACGACCACGGCCAAGATTACTGTAGCACTGCAGGCAAATAACTGACAGACAGGTTTAGGAAAGCAGAAAAAGCTTTGCAGCTCTGAGGACAGATTAATCCATGTCTGACGGAGCGCTGTTTCAGTACAGTGTATTGATAAGGAGCTTATCCCCCTTGTTGGTGCGTGTAAAGGCACATCTGCAGAGCCTATTGATTAAGAGACTCATCTCACTATCATGTGTTCCCACTCCAGAGGACAGTTCCAATGAATAGCAACACTAGAGACAATGATCACTCCATCACGGCTTTATCGCCCTCCTTCCACAGCTACTCTGTATGCACGCCGACACCCTGCGCATTTTTCCCAATTTCTTCACGTCTACCTTGTCTGCTTCTTATCAAAAATGTTTAATGCAAGCAGTAAAAACTATTCTTGTCCAATTACTCTCTCCGTGATGTCTTTAAGCTCTAATTTTGTGCATAAGATGACAGAAAGAATAACAGTAGTGCAAAAAAAATTATAACATAATAGAGAGAAATTTGTGTTTCATTGTTAAATACACAACAACAGCCCTGTAGCATCAAAGGAATTCACAATTGCTCCCAAGAACTACAAGTCGCTGTGTACTGGGAATTACTTTCTTTATTTGCTAAAAGCTAATACAACAAGATATGAAATTTGTTGGAACATGTTGAAAAAAAAAGAAAAAAGGGGGGCGTCAAGGGAAGCGGAGAGAAAGATAAATAAGGCAGAGAAATAGAAGGGCACCGGGACAGTGTGAGAGAGACGGGGTTCGAGCCAAAACATGTGAAGTTGCGAAGTCATTTATTATATTTCAACATTTATCTCTGCGAGCGAGAGGCGAGTTATCAGGACGACTAAATTGAAAAGACATTCAAGCGTGCAGTCAAGAGTCAGTAAAAGGAACACTGATGACCAGAGCGGCACAGCCTCTCTCTGTACTCCAGGCTTAGCATACTGCTCTGCATCCAAAGCCTTTTCAGGCACATGTATGCACCACACACACACACACACACACACACACACACACACACACACACACACACACACACACACACACACACACACACACACACACACACACACACACACACACACACACACACACACACACACACACACACACACACACACACACACACACACACACACACACACACACACACACACACCTGTGCTCACATACATACTGTATGCACACGCAGATAGCTCAAACATTAAAATGCAAAAGCAATTAAACGCAAGCCACAATAGTGCCGAAGAAGTGCCAACCTGACAGAAGGACTTTGATTATTTTAATTAGAGCAATATGGCTGACTCATCCGTGATTATAACTGAAGGAAAAGAAGGTTCATTTTCCTGACTGAGAACCTGTTTGAGACTAAAGCTACTGTTAGAGGCTACGACTACTTTACATATGCTTTAGTGCAAAAGGGTGAAGCACTTATGCAAATGTGTTTGGAGAGACAAACTGTGCTGATGAGCTACTTTTGTATTATGTCTCTTATTTAATGGCTCAAACTTATTCTAATTGTAAATGTATGTGATTTAAATGTGTTTAATAAGATGGCTCCTGCAGGAACTGGGAATTGCATTAATCTGCATGCTAAATTAGTTTGTCTGAATCCAAAATTTGTCTGGCTCAGGGAGCTGAGCTCTTGTAAGGGATTATAACAGGGTATTAATACTAAGATCCATGGAAAGCAAAACAATGTAAAGTTCCTCTCCTGTTTCTGAAGATTTTGCATGTGGGCAAACTAATTACCATGGTTTCATTTTGCAGTCGTGCTGAATAAGTGAATATGCTCCTGAGTATAGGTACCCAAGACGCTCCCTCGCAGATACATCCCTGTATGGCGGTTGTCCTTTGGGACTAAAATAGTCTGCAGTTGTAGTTCATCTATGTACCTAATGCCACTCAGTCTAAGTGCTTTGCGTGTATATAAGTGTTTGGGTTTGTGTCTGCTGTTTGTGTACATGAGTGTGTCAGGGACAGGGGAGGAAAATGGGAGATGTCGTACGATGAGGTAAATAGGGAGTGAAGCACGGAGGTGGAGGACAAAGGGAGTATTTGTTGATCACCCCAGCTTAAAGCCACAATCTAAGACTGTTTGTTTAGGCAGGATAACGATCAGGTTGGACTTTGTTGGACAGGGAGTTATTCAGGACCTAAAAACCAGCTTTCATTACACAAGCCTTTGGAAAGCATAATGGTCAGTCTGCAGCTCCCTGAAGTCTCTTCCATTGCCATAACATAAACCACAAATGAGGCAGAGAGGCTGGAGAGCACAGTGAAGAGCTCTTACAGTTAAATACACAGCCACACAGTTGGAATACCCCGTGTTTGCAATTGCCTCTCTTTGGATAAACATACCTCGCTGAAATATGTAAACTCTCCATTTAACTTCACTTATAATTTAAATGAGATGATAGAATATGTATTTACGTATATAGTATTGTATAATATTTTCTACACCTCAAAAATCATTGTAGTATTGCAGAGATGGTGTCCAGGTTCAATCATCTTACGATTTATACATTTTCTTCCCTACTATATATCTTTTACATTGCTACATCCCTTTCTCCTGCTTACCTATACAGTAAGTATTCAATTGTCTTAATGTTTTTCACAAGAGATGCAATTCCTGCCTGCTGGGTTGTTCTTCACCAGCAGTCCAAGTGTACCTCATGGTCTGTAGGTGAAGGTTTAGCACACAGAGTCTGGAGTGTGGTTACTGTAGGTGTGGGCGACTAAAATGATTTGATTGAAGTCAGAATAACAAACAATGTGGTTTAGTTAAAGCTGCAATAGTTTCTTCGGCACATATATCACCATCTTTTTTAATTTGATACTGTGAACATGCTGTCAGACAGTTGCTTATTACACATGCAGCAGTCAAGAGGAATAATTAGCTTTCATCTGGAGTTGTGTTTGGCAAATGTAAATCCAACATGTTCGACGTTTTTCAGCTCTAATTTCTTGGTTTCTTTGACGGATATATCATCAGCCTGTGAATGCACTGCTGTGTGCTGAGCAGATAGAGAATAGTAGGTTTTTAGATGTTTTGTTGAAAAGAAATTCCTGCTGAAAATTACATAGTGAGGGTGAACAACTATGGTATTTGAAAAAAAAATAACTACTGTACTTGTTTTTCAGATACATTCAAAGAAAACACATTTATCCTCATAAGAAGACTATATAGTAAAAGTTCACATCCGTGCCAGCAGCTGTGTGAGCCTGTACAATACTAACTTCAGCACGCAAATGCACGCACGCACGCACACACACAATACAAACATGCCATTGTTTGCAGGTATAATGTGCAGCATGTTTAAGAGTTCAGATCGTGACAGTCTGTACAAAATAGGCAGAACCTCAGTGTGGACCTACACTATAAAGGGATGGATCCTGACATCAACATCCACACAGCTGCACTTATAATCCAGGAGGGACTCTTTCTCTACATTTATGCTTTACACAACATCATAAATCTCAGTATTACTGTAAATGCACTGCACTCGACAAACAAACAAACTGATTAAAATGCACTTCTCAAATAAAGCCTGTGTTTCAGTTGCATCAATTCACTGTTACCGTGCCAGGGTTGGAAGGTCTAACACGGTTTGGTTGTCTGAAGGCAACTCGAGTGGGTTCACAGCTTCCCTTTTTCAACAGTTGCATGTCAAATAAACGTTGACTTTGCTGAGCTGTTTAGCACGGTAAACAAGTCAAATTTAACTGCTTTTACATTAAAGCAGCTGGAAACCTGCGGGAAAAAAAATCTTGCAACTGAATCGAAGATCAGTATATGTTTAAATTTAGATGCAAAATTTAAATTGTGATGACTTCTATTAAGTATATCCTCAAAACAAAGTCATTTGCATAGCGTTTTTACCACTGTCGATATTTGCTGCCAAAACAGACAAGAAGGTGCTGTTCACAATGCTGCTTGTGACATTTGTATTCATCTAGAAATGATAAAATTAGGCAAATTTAAACCTCAGATGTGAATCCCAGAGTAATTTACAATTCATAACAGAAATATTAGAGCCTCACCTTCCCTCCGAAGGATAACAATTATAACTATTTTCAAAAGCACCTGCTTGGCAGTTTATGTCAGGGCTGCAAGAGGACAAGCATCACATTAAAACATCTTCTGTGGAGTTCATTAAAATGCCATCTGCTCACCAAAAAAAATCACAAAGATTCATGACGGAGCAGAATGGCTCTTTGGGGAATGGTAAAAAAAAATTTAAGATTCAGTAATCTGGCTACGGCTGTATTAAATGATGCATGATTTTGCATGCTGATAGGCTTTCAGCCGAGATCCCTGGAAACACGTTTTCACTGAAGCAGTCAAACTGCAATAAGTGGAGCATCCAGGCAGAGCAGAGCACCACAACCAGCCGGCACCACACACTAACAAATTTATACATGAGGAACTGTAGGAGAGCGTAAGAGGATTCAGAGTAGGAGTCAAGGAGAGCAGTCGTAATCATTCTTATGAATATTAACAAGGCTGGGGAAGAACAAAATAGCACATTAAGTACATGATTCATTACACAAGAAGACGTACGCAGCACAATCAAACCAACTGTTCCTACTTTAATAATAGGCTTATGGAAACATACTGAAATTGGGTTTTCATTATGAGGATTTGTGTTTGACATCTCTGATCCTATTTCCTGTATTTACTCCTCTTCATGCGTCCTCAGTTAATCTTTCCGTTTCAATGTTTGCGTCCTCTGTATGAATCTGTCTGTCCTGGCTCTGGTTGCCAGTCAGTGATGAAATGCAGCAGAGGGGTGTTAATATATGAGGTACATTTGAATGGATGTAATATCAGAAACCAAAAGGAGAATCCCCAGAGATTTACACATTACAGTCCACATTTATACGAGGTGTTTCTGTATGGTCTCAAATAAGGAATGATACAACACCAGAGGTGTCGGCTCTACCTGCTTTACTCTGTTGTGCACTGACTCTCCGTTATGATGTGACACAGACTAATATCAATTGCTACAATGAGAATATACTTTGATGCTGCAGATGAGGGGGATCTGATTTGTATTGCTTTATTGGAGGGAGAATATTACCCACATAATATTACCCGTCTAATATTGCTGGAAATTTGCATCCAAACCAGTCATTACGTCTAATATTGCGCCGCCAAGTCGTACTTTCCATAAACAAATTGCAAACTCGGTCACTAAGGTGAAGTTATTTTGCATGTTTCCGTCTATAATCAACATTTTTTTTAGTCAAAAGTCAATTGTCCTCACTCTGTTACAGCATTATGTCTCACACTCTCCCGTCTCACAGTACAACATTCATTACCACAGAGTTTCTAGACTAATCTTATTTACATGATTGTTTGTTGTCCTCACAGTCTCAGCAAACACTATCACCACTGTCAACACATACAGGAAGCAAGAAGAACAAAAGTAGGATGAAAGAGGCCATGGTAAGAAGGAATACAGAAGTCTTACTGCTGGTGACACATGAATGAATTACCACACATTGCCAAAACCCTGGTTCCAGCCTCCCTCATCACGTACCTGTTCTCATGACTGAGATACACAGGATCAGTTCCCTGGTTAACGCATCAGTAGTTGATTTCCCAAGTCACGTCCCACATTTAACAATGAACTATAGCTATGAATAATGTTCATGTTCTTCTTTACTACAGCAGCTTACTTAAAGCAGAAGTGAGTGGTCCGGTCGTTTTCGCTAATGCTGCGTTCCAGGCAGGCTTTTGAAATCGTAAATTACAGCTTCAAGTCACAACTTACGACTTTGTAGCGTTCCAGGCAACCCACTCGTGTTTTTCCGACCTGTTTTACCGGTGAAAGTCACTATAACGGCCACTCGTAACTTCCGACCGGTGAACTCGTACCAGATCGAACTGGTACCACTTCACGGTTGGAAAAATACGAGTTTCCTTGAACGCACCATAACAGTCCTCGTCCCTACGTCGCCACATTCACGGCGTTCCTTGGCTGCACACACAGCCCTGCATGCCGTTCTCTCTCCTCATTGGATAAAAACTGTAGGATACGATAAATGTTTTCTCCTTGACTCAGAGCAGAGCAGAGGGACTGAGAGACCCGTGTTTCAGTCCAAACACTCTATGTAAGTGATTGCTGTCGGAAGATATAACTATTTAAGACTTATATTAACACAAATATATCACTTACTTCTGCTTTAAAGGTTACTGGCCTTGCTTTATGTCACCACTACAAAACCAACAAGACGCATGTCAAGTTGTAGAAGAGGAATGATCTACAAATGCCTTCATATATCATAGAGTTAGTGTGGTCCAAGGACAGAGGTGAATGTGCTGTTTCTTCTCTTACTGTTCAACAGCCATATAGAGGATACTGGGCCATAGAGATATTACACGTACAAAGCTGTGTAAATCCCTAAAAGACATGAAATAATCATAGAGAAGATAAAAAGTCTTACCTAAACTGTAGGACTGGAGCAGTTTGACCTAATTTGAGGAAGAAGTCAGTGTGACTGTGTAACCACCACCTGGTGGTGTGCTCTCCACAGGGCAGCAGCACTCATGAGACAGGGCTAATGATGAGTAAAGGGGCTAATCCTGGGCACCAGTCAGGGCACTGGTGGTCTGTAATACCCAGCACCTCCTGAGCCTGATTAACATGGGGTGGGATTAAAGCCTCTCTTTTTAATTGCATTATTCCAGATTACAGCACCAGATTACAAGATTGTGAAATGGCCGGCCATGAACACAGTATCATTTACAAGATAATCATCAGAGGGGACGAGGTTTATGATTCATATGTGATCTCATCTACTGTTTCTGAGTATTAGGTATGTCTTAATCACTGTTTATTTTCTGGGGCTCATAGCTATAACACTCAGGAAAATAAAGTGTGTGAGTAAACTCTTCTCCTCTGTTAGAGTGTCACCTCTTCATACAAACTGTTTAAGAGCGCTGGTTATTCAGATTATAGATCTTGAAATTACTTATACTGAAACTATACTCGTAGATTGAAATAGAATACTTTTTTTTAATGGGATTATTATTCAACCTGTTCAGGATGGATGGATAGATGTCAGTTAATTAACAAATGTAAAATAGGAAAATACAAGAGAATGGAAAACTAATGATGTATATAGCTATAGATGCAGATATGTATCAATTCATGTAAAAAAAAATGTATTTCTGTTTGCAGCCATGCAATAATAACAATAATACAATTCATTAGCCTACATAAAAAATGAAACAATGTGAACACCTTGTTGAATAAAGTCTGAACACTTAAAGGGAAATTTCGTTTTTTTTCAACCTGGGCCCTGTTTTCATATGTTTTTCTGTATACGTGAGTGATGGATAATATAATTATTGAGGTGGCTCCAGTATTGAGCCGGGCAGGCAGCCTGCAGCCCAGCTAACGCTCTTTAACCAGGCAAGTGGCTCCCGTCAAAGTTTGCCCTATAAACGGGCATTTTTTTCACACTGACAGGCTCAGATAGTTACAATGAGTGTCCGACAACATACTAGAAAGGAGAGATGAACGTATGTCTCTACCTTTATCTGGAGGTCGCTGTTTGTTGTGATCTGTGTCGAAATCTCACCACGCTAGAAATCTCGTTCTGAAATCTCGCGATAAAACACCGGTGGGGAATACTGTTACCTGACTGAGGTGAAGAGAGACGACCGGAGTGATTTTCTGTTGGATTACCGAACACTGTTACTTTAGTTTTAAATAAAAGGTTAAAAAAAAAAGTAATGGCTGAATTTTTGCCCGAGGTGGACGACGTGGATGAAAGGTATTTCTAGCCTGGTGAGATTTGGACACAGATCACAACAAACAGCGACCTCCAGCTAAAGGTAGAGACATTACGTTCATTTCTCCTTTCTAGAATGTTGCCGGACACTCATTGTAACTATCTGAGCCTGTCAGTGTGAAAAAAATGCACGTTTATAGGGCGAACTTTGACGGGAGCCACTTGCCCCGTGGAAGAGCGTTAGCTGGGCTGCAGGCTGCCTGCCCGGCTCAATACTGGAGCCGCCTCAATAATTGTATTATCCATCACTCACGTATACAGAAAAACATATGAAAACAGGGCCCAGATTGAAAAAAACAAAGTTTCCCTTTAAGTTACATCAATAGTAAACCCCACTAACAGTACAAGGTGAAATTAAATTACAGCCAAAACATTCAGCGGTGAATCTGCAGGTTGTCAGGGAAACATGGAAACTAATCCAGCCCCAAAGGAGTCAAATTATCAGCGACCAAAGTGACGGTGCAGCGGTCAAATCAAAAATCACTGAAGTGTGTGTTGGTTAAAAACAAAACCAAAAAAAAAAAAAACCCCAAAAGGTGTGTGAAGCAGCTCTGGGCCAGATGCCCGCCTGGCCTGCCTCCTCAGAGCGATTGCTTCTGGCAGCGAATCAGATAGAAAGGAGAGTCATTTATATTTCCTGCACCACCCCACAAGCTGTGGAGGCAGGGAGCATTTAAATCTCGTCTAAGGTCAACAGGGAACTCAGTGGCTTTGATAACAACTATCCCATCTTGGATTCTACACTTTTTTTTTTTTTCCGCCTGTGCAGAAATTCTGCCTTTGATGAGAGGTTGTGCGAGAAGATTTAAAGTAAACAAGACGAGGTAGACGACCAGCAAATAAGTGTTAGGAAGGCCGAGCTGACATGTGGAAGAAGCTGAGATAAGCATTGTTGCACCCCATCATACTTACATCCCCACTCAGACCTGTTGTGTGAACACAAACTGATGTTTTTCTCGTGCATTATTCAGTTTGCAGTGCGGTGGAGGTCACTCCGCTCCGGCAGCAGCATCACAAGGAAGCTCAACAAAGACTGAATGCTAAACAGAGGACTAACGACTGTTTGAGCTTTATTTACTCTGAATGAGACGAAACAGAAATCAACCTGAAGGCGGGTTCATAGATCTGCTGTGGAGCTCTCTCTCCAGGAACTCTACGTTTCAGAGGGAGACATCACCGCGCCGCCTCCGCCGACAGCACCCAGACTCCCGTGTAAGCAAAGCAATCCTAGACAACTCATCCTGCGTCGGCAAGACACAAACAACCCTTCGACAAAAAGGGCTGCAAAGAGTACAAACACTGTCTGTCACTCAACCGCAGACTGACAGACCGAGAGGGCCCCTTTCATATCAGCCAAACTCTCTCTGAAATTGAGGTGAGCACCTTTTGATCTGCAGAAAGATGCGTGTAGTGATCCGGATCAGCTTTGTGACAGTGCTCAGGGTTTCCATAGAAACATGGCCCGGCCCTAACCACGCCGGAATTAAACATCCAGAACTGCATCAACAGATGGCTTCAGGAGAGGCTGAGGGACGGTGATGGAGTCTCACAACCTGCCACGCATCAGCTCAGCCTGACAGAGGCCATATTGGCATCTTAGAGCGTCCGCGGGGAAAAGTCTGATGCAGTCAACGACACCTCCTTAATATACAAAAATAGCACGTGTTAGACTGGATGAGACATTACAGTTGTGTGTGCCTACAATAATGAGACGAGGTCGGTGAGCAACGCGAACAACGAATGCGTTTGCCTCAGGGCATTGGGAAAACAATCTCATCTGTCATGCCATATCAGGATATATAAATCTACACTGTCATTTTATTCCTGCGCTCAGCTTTGCCTAAGCAACAGCACTGACAGACGTGTTTTAAAACTGTTGGCTCCGATACGGTCACTTTTACGCGCGGTCATTAATCTTTTTCGTTCCCTTGGTGTTTCTGAGGAGGTAGAAATGTGGAAACTGGTGAGAGACAAACACCAGCTGAAACTGCAATTGAAAGAAAGAAAAAAAAAGAGCAATCCCGGCTCTTTGAAGTCCAGCCCACTTCAGCTCGCACTGGAACACAATGGATGTAACAGTGAAGTAGATGCAAAGCATTAGAGGTGGACTGATTTCCATACAATAGGGCCAGTGGAGAAAAAAAAAATCTCAAAATGAGCCACAAGATGAAAGCTGAGGTAGGATTCAGGTAATAACCGTCCCTTTGTATTCAAACATCCAAAGATACTTAGGGAACAAAGACAGCCTCACATAAAGAGGATCTCATAAATGATAACCCACTTTTCCTGCAGGCAGTGAGACGAAAAAATGGCTGAGGAGAAATAACAGAAATCATAGATAGATTTAAGGATGAGGAGAAGTTCTGCACAAGTCCCCTGGATCCTTTGTCCTCTTTTTCCTCTCCCTCTTCTGTCTCACTCTGTCAAATAGTTGATTAGTTCATTATGTACCAGATTTGAGCAGATCCATTTTCTCACTAACAATGGCAGGACAGTCCAAACCTCGCTGGGTCATTAATCTAGCCTCCCAATCTATTTCACTTTAGGCTCGAACTCAGATTGCTCCTTTAATTCTTCTCTAGTCAATAATGAATCAAGGTAGATCTGCCAACATTGTAATTGAAATAACTAAACTGGCAGCTTAGTGCTGTGCCAAAATCAGCTATGATTTCTGGCTCATGTGAAACTTCAGTTTCATTTCTGCTTAAAGGCTGCTAAGCTTCCCTTTGAACTCAGTGACTCTACGTAAAGATTATGCCTCCCTGAGACTGTGAGGCTGCAAAGAAAAGGGGGGGAGATAAAATGTCAGTTGAAAAGCACATTGCCACGCTGAGGATGAAGTGTTCGGTATAAATTATAAATGTTAATATAAACAAACACGCAGGGTTTCTCAACTGGAAATGGAACGTTCCAGTGGAAGATGATAACATGTCTACTACAGCCACTCTAGCAGCTCAGTGAGGATGTACTGTACTGTACTGTACTGAGAGCTCAATGCTAATATCAGCCTGGTGCACATACTCAAAGTGACAGTGTTAACAGATGTTGGGCAGGCAGCCTGTAAAGTTTACCATGGTCACCATCTCAGTGGTGACCTGCAGCGCTGCCACTCAGCCTCATTACTTATTTATCCCAGAGGCAACTTGCAGAAGTGCAACTGCAAATCCCTTTGGTGCAAACATAAGGAACTCCAACTCCTTACTCTTCATATTATTAACTTTTAAATCATAGAGCTTTTTATATTTGGAAAATGTTCCCGAATCTAGAAACAGCAGAGCAGACAGGGCAAAAAGGGAAGTGGCCTCTGGGCTTAGTCAGCAATGTTCATCCTACTGGCAGGATAGAGAAACAGAGGGGAGAGAGGTGAACAAGGTCTGAAGACTCCAATTCAAATTATTATCATAATAAGCCAACAGAGCTGTTACAAGTTGGTATATATTTTTGATGTATTAATCTATCTATATATACATATACTGTATATTGAGACAGTGTTTTTCTGTTTCATCTAGTGGTGCGGTTGTAGATCGCAAGCAACTCAGTCGTATTTTCCATGCTGCATTCACGTGAAATCGGTTAGATGGCAGACGGACAACAGCCGCTGCAGGTAACGGCTTAAACAAGCCTCTATGTAAATAACAGTGTTGTGGGTAACGCGTTACAAAGTAACGAGTTAGAGTACTTTAATTACTTTTTTCGTGTAACGTGTAACGTAACGCGTTAGTTTCGTGAGTTGAGTAATCAGTAACTTAGTTATTTTTCAAAAAAAGTAATCCGTTACTTTTCGCCGGATAAGGAAAGGAAAATCCCGACTGCAGCCTGCTTTTTGTCAGACAGTCGACTACTGTGCAACCTGCGGATGTGTCAGCCGAGGCGCAGCGCTGTGATGCGTCTGTGCCCTGCTGACCTACGTTACCTGTGTGTGTATGTGTTTCAATTCGCCAGCGAAAAGGACAAGAACATAACAGTAAAATGCACTCAGCGTTGGTGATAAGCTTCTGTCGGCCGCAAAAAAATCCACATCCAATTTAAGGGCCCATTCACATGGATCAGCTCCACGTACGGAGCTGCTTCACCAGCTGCAACAAGCAGCCTTGCCCGCTTTCAGCAGCTCCCTCTCGGCGAGCGGCAGCTCAGTTCTTCCCCGGTCCAGCCCGGATCTCTACTCCATAGCTGCCGTGGCATCAGTGTGATAGCAGTACATTTAACCGCATTTTTAACTTTTATTACACACAAGGTAGGAAGTTCACGTCTCGCCAGCCTTCCTCCTCTCCACACGTGAGTCCTCCGTTCAAACTGACAGACAGATCGAGCAGTGAAGCCGCTGAGAGGGATTCACGGCAACTCCTGAATTTTGATCAGTTCTGCGATCAAAAAAAAACGCTATGTGGCATATTTCTGGCTGTCTTTCCTGTTAATGTTATCCTGTAGAGTTAATTTGGTTGGATGACTGATGTTATTCGTCAGGACTCGGTGCATTTAAAAGAGGCTGTGTGTCTGTCAGTTAAGTTGCAGCATGTGCGAGGCGCTGCAAAAGGCTTTTAATTTTTGGTAACGCATGAGTACTCTAACGCAATTCGTAGGTAACGTAACTGATTACTTTTAATTGATGGTAACGTTGTAACTTAATTAACTACTTTCCAAAGTAACTATACCCAACACTGGTAAATAAGTGGTCGGTCAGCACGAGGCAAAACAATACACATGACAATATGTTGTCATGGCGATGTCGTATTGTTGACCTGACCCACGTTTACCGGCTTTCTCTGGACTTCTGTGACTAAAATGACATCTGGTTTGTTACCGACGGCCGTTTTTCCGACTGCAACTGAATGCAGCATTCAGGTGCAGTCCTCACAGTCCTCACTGCGTTACCGCGGTGACTTTTCAGACGCCACCTCGACCTGAGCCGACAGCTCCGATGTCTCCGGTGAGTTCCCGTGGTTTCCTACGGTCACGGTGCCACTGAACGTAAAAACATGGCGACACGACATGTCAGCCACCACCGAGCTTACCCGCTCGATGTAGATATGAATGATATGAACGGCAAATTCAGAGCTAACCGGAACACTTAAGTTTGTTGATGGGGGGGATTATTGATGAATGAAAAACATACTTTTGAACGAAATAATCGATTTTCATTATTAGATAACAGGAGAACTTACACAATGTACCTTTAAATTACTGATAGAAATATTATTTTTAACTAATTATTATTATTCTTTAAATTATGATTAAAAACACCACACACAATCTTAAACAACTGTATTCCTTACTATCACTTTCTCAAATATAAATTGAGCATCTTGACTGACGGCCGTGATCACATGGGGTCGCCAGAAATTTGTGATGTCAAAATGGGGACAAGAGCCAAAAAAGGTTGGGAAACACTGTATTAACGGCATGCAACACCCTATCCATGACTCAGGGCAATAATACAACAGGGAACTCAGTAATACAACAATGTAATGTTCCACCTGAGGTGATATTGTGCCCACAAAGGACCAATCAGTTATTTTCTAATGAGGCTTCTGAAACCCCCGGTGTGGTCCCGGGGTGAGAAGAAAACTCCAACACAGTTGTTCCTGTGCTTTTAATTTCAGAGACTTGTGGTGAGCGGTGTCTCTTCTGTCACACCGTCATCAGGCTGCTATTGTAGC
Organism: Trachurus trachurus; assembly: GCF_905171665.1. Lineage (NCBI taxonomy): Eukaryota > Metazoa > Chordata > Actinopteri > Carangiformes > Carangidae > Trachurus > Trachurus trachurus. The sequence goes on from NC_139896.1 coordinate 30,301,141, forward strand.
CCCGCTGACTCCTCGACCAAAGTACCTAATGCAGTGCAACGTTCCACTACATTAATTCACAGCTTCCACACCCAGTGAAATGCATTTGATTAGTCACCCCAGCACAGCAACAGGGACATAAATAATTCATCTGTGCAAATGACAAATGAGGCAATCAACTCTGGGACAGCATTCAAAGAGAAACTATTCAAATCCCCTCTAAATTAATTTTCTGCCTTTTAGTGGCCGTGGACTTGAAATTTTAATGCTGAATTCATCAGATGATGCTTTTAGTCGACTTCCACACACAAACTTAACCAGTTAGTGTCAGAATGTTTTCAAAAGATGTAAATAATATACAAAATCAAGGTTCCTTGACTGACAGCAGGAGTCCGTCACTCTTCTAATTCAGCACTAAAGGTCTCTCCATGACGCTGGAAGCACTGAATGCTGGTCACCGGTGCATGTTGATAAGTTGCCCTGCCTGCATTGCTAAAGAACAGCACTCTAAAACTACAGACCAAAAGTAAAAAGAGTAGAGAGACTGATTTCATATTCCATTTGACAGTAGAAACCCTCTCTCACTCTCTGTGAATGCAAATCCCTCTGGATGAGCAGAGCTGCTCTCTGTGGGATGAGATCACACTCGACTTTGACCTCCGAGACTCAAAAGAAATCTGATGCATGATCTGGCCACAATTATTTTATCTGTCTATTGTTGTCTGTGTGATGATAGCAAGTCTAAAAGTTCAATCCCACCGATCAGATAAGGTGAATTAAATACAGAGACCAGGGCTGAAGTATCAAATAAACCCAGTATAAAGTCTGGTTTATCAAATGAAAGGCTTTAAAATCCCTTACTGCATGAGAGCGCAGGAGCAAATCCCCCAAACCATATAAAAAATGTGTTTTTTGTCCATGTCCTCTGGATAGTTATGGTTAGGGTGAGGCATAATTGTTGTTTTAGGGAAAGACTGTGGTTTGATTTACAATAAATACTTAATTAGTACAAGGCAGACTGTGTATTTTGAGTTGGAATAATAAATATGTGGTTTAAGTTAGCACACAATCAATGTTGTGATTAAAAAAAAAATGCTGGGAGTGGGGAGCTAATGGAAACATACTGTACAGCAATCAGTGTTTCTTCACTTGAATGTCCAAATACATAATTTTGAGACACTGGACAGATGTGGCAGAGACGCTTTTTTTATAAATGTTATGCAATGTTAATACTTCACACATTTTGTACATGTAATTTTTTCTCAAACTATTTGCAGTAAAAACTGTGAGTCCTGTTTCAGAGCTGTTTAATCGATGTGTTTAAAGTGCAGCACTGATATAATGAGCGTAAAGGTTTAACTAACATTGTTTTGAAACTGATGTGATGCAATCAGCTGGGTGATTCATTCAGAGTCTTGATCTCTTTGAGCAGCAAAACAAAAAAAGTCTAGTCATTGTCATAGAGCATTGTTACAGTCACTTCCTCTCCTCTTCACCTCTATAGAGGCCTGCAAGCACGTGTTTCTTCAGCCAACTGTGGCAGATGTGAAACTCAGCGTTCACCTGTGTTCAAGTTTGACCGAGCAGATGGTCGCCGATGACCGATATCAACACTGATGCGCTGTGTATGTTAATGTCCGAGTTATTATTCCAGCAGGTTCCATTACCATGTTTATTGTTAACACGGAGCCAGACTACAATCTGCACATCACCCTCACACTGCTGATCGCTCTAATTAGTATTCAGTCATCATCCATCAGAAGACGCCACCTCACCGCCACCCTTTCTGATGCTACATTTGAAGCAGTTCTGTTGAAAGGAAAACTTAATGTGACCAAACATTTATCTGTCACTGAGTTACATTGAATGAGCCCCGGCTAATTAGTCACTTTACGATGAAAGAAACAGCAGCGCCTGTGAACAGTGGAAACTTCTTCTACATTGCTCCCGTCTAATAAAAAATTAAAAATAGTCAGCAGATTAAAAAGCTTCAATGAACGATTCATTATCATCTTAGTTTAGCATGTCTGAGTTCTTTGCTAGTTGGGAACTGGATCAAAAATGTAGTGAAATCCAACCTAAAGGTAAGCTAATAGTGAAAGGAGTCTGAAATATATACTGTAGGCAGAGACAGAAGCTGTCCTCTCTATGGCATCCAACTGAAAAACATTAGTGATAATCCTGTATTAGAGTTCTCAATGGGCTGAGCTGGGGTTCATGTTCAGGCAGAAAATAAATACAAATGACTCAGGTCAGGGTCGGGTCCATCAACATCAAGGTTAGGCCAGGTGAGGTCTTAATTTCCGGTTCAAAGTGTCATGCAAACATCTCTCTTATCAGAAGGGGAGGGCCTAACTGATAAATGCAGCAACACTTAAAATATAATGGTCTTATTATGGTGGTGACTGAAGTTAGTGAGCATGGTGGCTGATTGAAAAATAGGAACTTTACAAACACTTAAATATTGTTGATTTATCACAAGTCATACTGTCAAACACTGTCATTGCACACTGCAGACTTTCCTCATGTTGTGCAGACCTCGTATTTCCTCACCACTAGATGGCACTGTATCCTACAGACTGGTCCTTTAAGATTTGACACCATGTTGTTGTTTCCCAGGATTCTTTCTTGAGCCATCTCACCATAATGTTTTTGTTTTCCTCAGCTTCCTTTGTGCATGGTGTAGTGGATAATAATGTCCTTTGACCACGCACTCAAACATGTAACAACAGTGTGCATATTGTCTCATTTAACAGTATTTAAATATAGTCACTTTCCCCACGTGAACACAGACTGAGACTATACAAAGAGCCTCCTTTGGAATCGGTTGTAGCCTTGGAAAAAACAAACGTTTCACCATAGCAACCGTCAGTTTTACACATCAGCATTCCCTGGCGATCGTTTTTTGTCTTCCGACGGTTCACAGCAACAAGGCCCCGGCTGACAGGGGCCTCCATTTGACACTCCTTCGAAGGCAAAGAGAAGTGGAGAACATGCCGAGGTGGTGGGTGTAGCATCTGACACAAACAAGGCCAACAGGCAGAGAGATCTGTCATGCTGACTGGTGTCTGAGCACTTCACTTAACATCGAACTACCAGCAAACTTTTTTTTTTCTGAAGTACAATTTCTTGGGGAGATAATCGGCACTCCATTCGCGGCTGAGGTTCCCACTCATCCATCACCTCCCAGTGCTATATCCCTGACGAACAAAAAAAAACTGACTGCAGGCTAACAATCTTTCACTCCGACTTGCATACTACTGAGCTGAGGTGAAAGCAGTGGCCTTTTGCTGAATTACCTTCCCTTTAATCAATGACACTGCGTCGGAGAAAATATCTCCAGGAAAATGGTGGGGGGGACATCGTATCCATCATGCAGGTCGGCGATGGCGCTAATGGATGACCCGAATGCATCACTGTGTCAAGATTCATCTAACATTCATCAAAAATGTTGAGGGAATATAAATAAAAGGACAAATGTTACAACGCCATAAGGATGAATTATCATCATAACTGAGGCAGAGCGGAGAGGGAACGCGGTGATGTTACTGCTTTGATCATTTTGTTTGATCGGTTTTTCACGACATTACAAAGGTTGTCAAACTTTAGTTAGTCTCATTACGCTGCGAGCATGGGCAAGGGTTTAATCAAAGCTCTTTCAGCTGTGAGCAGAGAGTGTAGGCTACATTCATACAAACTGTATGAGAGACTGATGGGAGCATCGGTGAAATACAGCACACACACACACCTGAAGAGGACAAACGTGCCTCATAAACTAAAATCTGCAGTAGGGGAGACTGGGGTAAGTTGAGCCACCCCTTGTTGCTTGGAAACCATGAGCAAAATTGAGCACTTGACCAAATATATAGGAGGAAGGCGTCATTTCATGGAGTCTATGAAGGTGAGAACCACATAAGTAAAGTGGTTTGACATTTATTATATATATATAAAAAAATTTCACTCTCGTGAATATAAGTTTCATGAGAATTGTGTTTTGACTGACAAAGATAATTATAAATTTGTTTTATACATCAGTTGTGGTACCTATGATCTACAACATGAGGTAGTAAACCGAGCATGAAAGTGTACCATTTTAGCTGTAGGGAGTAATAAAGTCAATATGGTAGCTCTGGGGTAAGCTGAACCATTTGGCCAGGGGTAAGATGAATCGCCTGCCCTAACACACTTAATGAATGTATTTTGGCTGTTAATGTCCTAATTATTAAATCAAGATTCTGGATGTTTATGATTACAGTTTGTTCCTGAGAAGAGGTTAAGCTGTTCCTCTACAACATCAAGTTGATACACCCGGTGCTCTGGCCGGGATTTCAGAATTACAGAAAGTCCTGAGGTCTCCTGACGCTGCAGGAAATTTGGGCGAGACGACAAAATTGGAATTTTTCGGAGCTGCACTCCTCTGCATGTTGGCTAAAGGCTGACGCGGCCACATAAACCTTACTGATAACAGCCCTAAACCAGTCAACTCCTACTGAGCCTCTCCAGACCATACTGAGCAGAGTAAAACATGTTTGTCCTGAAAATATAATCTCTCCTCTGGGTCCAACATAATCTCTTTTTTTATTTCCTTTATCTGCTGACAATATTTGACCTTGTTGAGAGAGCGGAGTGTACAGTACCTGAGCATCCACCAGCAGGTGTCTCATCAGCGTCATGGACTTCCTCAAGGTGTTCCTCTCTCCTGGCATGAAGGCCTCATCCTCATCAGCCAGAGTACACGGTTTGGTCACCATGAACTGGGCGATCTGGTCGTTCAAGCTGTTGAGAGACTGGACCGCTGCAAAAAGAGGTGAGAGAGAGTCGGGTTGGTGAAAAGTCAAAGCACATGACAACACACACATGTAAGTACAGGAAAACACGAGCAATCGGTGACTGTATCTTGTGTATTTCTGTCCTGTGGGTTGAGTCGCTCTTTTATTTCCTCTCTCACTAGTGGGATTTCCTGGATCATCGTGGCTGATGTGAGACATTTCCTTCATCCATAGCCACAGCTGGGCCGTCTCCACTGTTCTCCACTCAGAATAATCCCTCTTTTGGAGAAGAGGGGCATCATGAGGCTAAATTCATTACCAAGACACAGTTATTCATATTCAAGCCACTATATAATCCATTTTTTCATGGAGACAGTCACAGTCATAATTTCCATTCTTTTCTTTTGTTCTTTTGTACGTGTGCTTGTTCTTAGATCAGTCTATATCAACACAAAGACAACATTTTGAAATGTCTTTCTTTCTTAAAACTTGCTCCTCAAGGTCTCCATTAAGCTCTTTGTACAGAGTCGTTACGTATCTGAACAATTACTGACCAAAACTTTTCAAAGCAAGCCAGCACTGTGATAGATGAATAGCTTGTCAGATACTGTCACAAGTAACATACACTGTATATATTTTTTTAATTAGGTAATTCAAGTCTTTGAAGGGGAGGAGAGTGCATACTGGTGTTGATGAGGTGCTCACAAATGAAAAATAGACAGAGGAGAAAGGATGTGGCACACTCGTATCCTTAGGGTGGTTTCGACCATGATGGTCTTCATCAGGGTATGATGATCATGGTTGGTTTTAACACAACTTTATTAAAAGGGATAGTTCACCCAAAATTCAAATTACACTCATTATCTACTCACCCTCATGTCGACTAAGGGCTGGGAGAAGTTTCAGAGTCCTCCGTGCCTTACAGCGGGGCTCCGTGCAGCACTGCATGTCCATATGATGGTTGCGAACGGAGCTCACTTTTCTTCGTCCAAAACGACACACCAAAAAACATCCAAATACCTCCATAGTGCTCGTCTGTAATGTCCCTCTTGTATTGAAGCCCCAACATGAGAAATTGTTCTGAAAAAAATTAAATAAGTATATGTTTCAAGCTTGTTTGTAGCGGAAGCTCCCAGTGTTGCTCTGCTGGAATCTTGCGCGATTTGCGGAGCCATGAACTGGGTGTCAATGCAAATCGCGCTAGATTAGGCAAAGCAGTGAACTGAGACACTGGGAGCTTCCGCTCCAAACAAGCTTAAGATATAGACTTATTTAATTTTTTTTTGGAACTATTTCTCATGTTGGGGCTTCAATACAAGAGGGACATTACAGATGAGCACTATGGAGGTATTTGGATGTTTTTTGGTGTGTCTTTTTGGACGAAGAAAAGTGAGCTCCGTTCGCTACCATCATATGGACATGCAGTGCTGCATGGAGCCCCGCTGTAACTCAGAGAAGGCACGGAGGACTCTGAAACTTCTCCCAGCCCTTAGTCGACATGAGGGTGAGTAGATAAGGAGTGAAATTAGAATTTTGGGTGAACTATCCCTTTAATTAATTTTCCAGCATCTAAGGCTACGAGTGTGCCACATCCTTTCTCCTCAAATTAGGTAATTCAAACAAGCAGCCACCTGCAAGAGGCGATTGCTCTACTCAAGTCAGGAAACCAAACACTTTCCAAAAAGCACAGACCTTCATTTTAAATTCTAGTAGATAGCCCCAAGTGCGTGATTGATCGACTATAACCTTAATTTATACAGGAAAAGTCGGTGAGATGCTTTGTTTATGATGAGAAGTTGATGCATCTGCAATAACATGATGAAACTCAATACTGTCACCAAGCACATGGAGAAAAAAGCCAGAGGGTTTGAATAAATGATACGCTGTGATTATCAAGGAGCCAATAAAAAAGATCCACAATATTTCCATATTAATGATAAGGTGCTTCCTCAAAAACATTATTTGAATATTACTCTCGTTGAAATGAATGGACGAGACAAGCTCATAGAAAATCTATAGCGTGTGTATGTATCTGTCAGACTGAGGAACAAGATCATTTTTCTGACTTTACAGCTAATTAGGAGGAGTTGGAGGGGGAAGCTCAATGTTAAGGGCTTAATCAGTACACCGGCAAAATATGTATCATCACTATCTCCCTGAGCTGAAGGTGACATTATGAAATTGCTTATTCCGTCTCACAAACATAATCAAGCTCAAATATATGTAATTTACATTTTGATTTGAAGCAGATTTTCACATTTAACGGAAGAACATGCAGCAAACGTCCAGCGTTTCTGAATGCTGAATATGAGCGATTACCAAAAATGATTGTCAATTAATATTCCATCTAATGATCAGTTAGTTAATCGCTACAGCACACACCACGACAGAGACAGATTTATTTGAAGGATGTCAGGACACTGGCTCCAAGTCAAGCATCACTTTCTCACACACACACACACCAGCGAGCAGGCTAGGAGGTCAATCTGGGGCAAGAGCAGCAGATCGACTGAGGCAACGCGTGACTCACTGGCGACAGCCAAGGTCGGCTTTTCAGCAAAATGATCAAAGATTTATGGCCACGCTCTGCTGCCTTCTCTTGAACTGCAAGCACATGGCAAAAAAAAAAAAGAGAGAGGCATGTTTACGAGCAGAGAGCAGCACATACGGCGGTTCACATCACACCAGCGCAGGGTGGGTGGAGGGAGGGAGGGAGGGAGGGGGGAAAATAAAATGTTTACAGCAGAGGTTCACTATTGGATTCTAATTCCGCACTCAGCATTTACAAGGTGTACCTCTTTGCCCCAGAGATGGCCAAACACGTTGGGTAATGGTACGCTGCTGCTGCTGCTGCTGCTGCTGCAAATGACATGCTGTCAAACTTGGAGAACAGACACACCCTCTTCTCCTTGGTGATCCACATTCAATTTTCATTCAATGCATCCTGTCACACACTGTGATGCATGATGGAGAGGACAGGTGGCTTTCTGTAAAAGCAATGTTACTGTGAATGCCATGAATACAGCATTTCACAATCAAAACTGCCACCGCAGGCACAAAGCATCAAACGGATACGACGCAAACTGTTTGAATTCCTTGAACCATTTGTAACAGCTGATTGCCTCTCACTCATCAAATTACAAGTTCGGAAACCTTTCTCCAGGCTGTTGACCTCCACATTCAACATTTGACAGCAGTACAGGTCCGGAGGTGTACGTCTGCAAGTTTTCACCACCACCACCTGCACCTTTAATATCTTTCCAGTTGAAGCAAAGCAGACAAGGCAGCAGCATGAAGATGATCGCACACCCCCGTCCTCTGCCGAGAATATGTAAGTGCGGAAATGTCAAACCATGTTTTCACTTCGCTGATCAGACACAATAGTGAGCGTAAATATTCAAAATGACCTGCTGAAGCTGAAGGCCTGTGAAATCGAGCATTTTAATAAAACAGACAAGACACCAGGAGAGGAATATTGATGAGGAAAAATCATGGATTACTGAGAAATGCTTGCATCCATTAAAACCCTCTTGAGTCTGAATTTAACCGTCCTTATCCCACACCCATTATATCCTTCCTCAGCACAGACTCATCAAAAATGGGAAAAGCACAAAATAGCACCAGTGCATACAGAACTGTTCAGAGAAAATGATTCAAAATATCTGATCATTTGATGCTACCAGTGGTACGTTAAACCGAATGGACGGATCTGTCTGCAGAGGTCAGAGAACATACTGCATGGGTAGCTTTAAAGGGGGCATATTATGGAAAAATCACTTTTTGAATGCTCTTGAACATATATTTGTGTGTTTGTCTTGTCTTCCGGCCCCCAAAATGCGAGAATTGACAAAAGAAAATCTGTAATTTGGAGGCTCCCTAGGTTGAAATCCATGTGGTTTTATGAGCTGTTCCCTCCATTGTCTTCCAGTGATATAACTAGGTTTCAAATTTGCATAATACCACCCCTACCTGGGACGGGTAGAAGGGGGCGGGGCAAGCAGTGGTTCATTTGCATTTAAAGAGACAGGCTCTGAAACCAGCCATTCTGAACAGGGCTGTTTTGAGAGGATGAAAAGAGCTGTGATGTTTGATCCTTGGGGTATTTTGACCAAAGCAGTCTTTAAGACACCTGGGAACTATTTTAATTAATGGAAAAGGGACACAATATGTCTCCTTTAAAAAAAATCTGTTTCAAGGTTGATTCAAGGTTGCTGAGAACCCACAGCAGCCTCCATAACTCTTAAATAGAGGAGTTTTGCAACAACCAGGAATCTTCTCAAAGCTGTTGGCCTAAATGAACAATCAGAGTGAGGGGCACGGGAAAGAGAGGTGACCAAGAACCCAATGGTCACTCCAGCTGAGCTCCAGAGATCCTGTGTGGAGATAGGAAGTGGATTCTGGCATAGTTTGCCCACAATCCTACGATCATGTCTGGAGGAGACACAAGCAGCTGCACAGCTCCATCTCAGCACTGAAGAATGATGGTGGCAGCATTACACTGTCAAGGTGGTGCTCAGCGGCCAGGACAGGGGCACGTGTCCAGGTGGAAGGAAAGGGTAAGAGCATATAGACATATCCTTTAAGAACACCTGGTTGAGAACATCAGAACCTCGGACTGGACCAAAGGTTTGTCTTCCAACAGAACGACCACTCTAAGCAAACAGACGAGACAATGGAGAAAGGGCTTACAGACGACTGTGAGTATGAGTGGCCGAGCCAGTAGCTGTCATCTGGGAGGTCTCCATTGGAAACTGTTAAAGCAGCTACTATGCGCCTTTTTAGGAGCTGCCATTATTATTAACAAACTGTTCCTTTTCACTGTTGCCCAAAGCCGCTGGTGGTTCCTCCCTCAAATAAAACTGATTGGTCTGAACATCTGTGGTTTGGCCACAAGACTTGTGGCCCAAACTACAACAGAACCCAACAGAACATGTCTGGAAAGACTTGAAAAAGTCTGTCTCCCATCTAACTGACCCAATCCAACCTGACAGAGCTTTGAAGGATCCGCAGAGAAAAAAGGCAGAAAATCCCCAAATCCAGGTGTTCAAAGCTGTATCACATTATACCCAAGAAGACCCAAGGGGATAACTGCTGCCCAAGGTGCTTCAACTAAGTACTGAATAGATCAATTTCAGTTATTCATCTTTCACAGATTGGCAAACCCTCTAAAATTCAGTTTGTGCTTTCTCATTCTTCAGTGAAGAAAAATAGCTGAAGAGATAAATTTAAATGATTTTAGCACAAAGCTGCAACATAAGAAATTGTCAAAAAAAAAATTGAAGAGGCATGAAAACTTTCTGAATGCACTATAAATTGTGTATCCGCAGAGACCTGTTCTCCATTTATGTATTAACCTGGAATCCGGCTGAATCTTTTATCAACACCCACAACATTTGGTTTTTATATGGTTGTCCTTACTCTGAAGCATCCTCCACTAGACAGAATGCCCAATCATGCTCCTATTTCTTCACATCTGTGTTTTTGATGTAATATGTGCAATGATTTATATCAGATGAATATTGTTTTTTTTTTTGTGAAATGCACTCCCACACACAGGTGGCCCACTGCTGCTGGTGACTGAGATGTGGACAGCTCATTACAATCTTTGTAACCACCCACAGGAGCAAAACAACATCAACAATGAACTCTAATGAGGCATGTTGGTGTTTTGTCAGCCTGCACAGTCTTTGCGAAAGGAGAATATAATGTGCATATGACAAAAAAAAAAGCAGCTCACTCATAGAAGACAATGTGTCCTCAAGGAAAAATATCCATTCCCAATTCTATATAGGATGGATCGCTTGCTTGTTTTTTTTTTTGTTTTTTTTACACAAATGCTTGGAAGACAGTAAAATATAGTCACATTAGATCTGTCAGTTGTCCCACTGGGATGTGTGATGAGAAAAATATTAGAGAGAGATTTTTGCTTCTGCTCACTTCAGGGACTGACAGTTATAGTGAGAGTCAGCCTCTTCCAAGACAGTTTGAGTAGGCTCCAAAAACTTCACACTTCAAGTCCAAAAGGCAGAGTTGGACGGAACGATGGGGAGAATCTGAGGCATCCCTGAGAGAAAGCTCGGCCATATTTCAATTACACTGTTACCAGATAAATACACAACACAATCTTGTTGAGGTACAAAAGCCTGCACTGAACCTAAGCAAGGGGTATAACACCATCTCCCACTCTCAGAATGAGAGCTAGCCAATGTTCATTTTGAAGCTTTGGAAAACATGCAACTGTAAAGCCAACAGCGAGTTTGTTCAAACATGGGGATTTGGACAGATCAATTATGGCTCAGCAGAGTTTGCTTTGCATAGAAATAACTGAATCCCCGTGTGTATCTGACAGCATCAACGCAAGCCTGTAATTTTGTTGTTTGCCTCATTGTTCTGCATCACTATCTGTAGGAGGGTCACTTGGAGTCTTTCCCCCAAATGAATACTGGATGTCAGGATAGGGAGCCTCTGAGATGTAGAGTGAGCGGCATTGATATTCAAAGACTTTGCCAAAAACATAAGCACCCTATGCATTACGAGCATCTTCCATGAATCTTCTTATCTTTGTGTCTGGCACTCAAACGACACACTGACAGTCTGACACACAACCGCGCACGCACACACAACGGCAAACCATAACTGATAAACACTTCACATTTCTCTCCAATGTCACGCTTCCACACTTCCAAAAAGCACTTGATCCTTCCCTCTGGCTAGTGTCGTCTAATTTCTGATGCAGAGCAGATGGAGGCTTTTTGTGTGCGCAGAGCTCTGTGTGCCTTTGCCGGCAAAGCTGGGAATATGTGAACATGAAGTGCATAATTGAGATAGTGGATTTAGGAGATTGACCTCTGCGGAAAAAAAAACTAACTGCATTAGGTTCTATATTTCTTTGTGTTGTCGTATTCCCCCATGACGGAGAAGTGCTGAGAAATCGGGAGGATCTGCCTGGCACACTCACGCAGACAGAAGCGGAGGCAGACTGCCAGGCGTCTATTCTCTGTCCACGTCCAGCGGGAGAAGATCTCTCGGGGCTTCATCTCGTTCTCACTTTTCCACAGTTCCCGTGATGCAACAGGCAGGTTTTGGCAAGTGGAGATACTAAACTGTATCTGATCTGATCAGATCTACATCCAGACACTTAACTCCATTCAGCCAGTTCCAGATGGGAAAGCCACACACACATTTGTTGTTCATATTTTCTATACCGCTTTACTGGTTGAAAGCAAACATCAATCAACTTGGCGAGCTATACGATGAAATTCTGTGTGTGAAATAAATATTGATAGCTAACTACTACTATACCCGCTACTAATAGGTGTATTGAGTATTATCTAAATGACAAAGTCAATTTTAAAACAAAACATAATTAAATAACAGGTCTGTAGCCATGCAAACAAGTTTGGAGGCTGCACATTTCCATGGTCAACAATGTGAATGTTTACTACCTGGAGATTATTATTTCTGAATTTTAGCCTGCAGACATTTTTTTGACCGGTTGACATTACCATGCCTTGAGCCATGATGCTAATACTCACATGGTTTATGGATGCTTAATCACAATATTCTGAATATTTCATATTGTGCCACAACTCAGCATGAGTTGACATCATACATAAATTGAAAACAATTTTCAATCATGAACAAACATATAAAGCAATTTGCTCTTGTTTGCTCATTTACTACATCCGCATGTTGTACAGGAAACCATCTGCTGTAGTGTGAGCGGGTCTTATCGGTGAATGAGAAGTGAATTGATTGGTAACACACATACTATTAGGGCTTAGGCCTCACCACAGAAAAAGAAACAAGAGCCGTCTCCGGTGATGGAAAGCAACACCACTGCAGAGTCCAATTTGCCCTAAAAACATAGCTCCGCTCAGAGCAATGTTATCACCTTGTCTTGTAAACGATGGCTCAAGCTCTTGTCAAGCGACAATCACCAACACACGCTCCCAACTATAAACCTCAATTTGGCAGCAGCAAAAACGTACAAGTATCCCCTCTAAGACTGAGGTGTTTGAAAAGTGTGCAGAGCAGACTTTGTAGGTTGAGGATACAGCTGCTGAAAATGACCTGATTTGCTCTCAAACAGGTTCGTCACTCTCCTGTCTGCTTTTCAGGTTATTTAACAAAGTGGAAGCTGTTGAAGGCAGCACAGAGAAGACCTTGAGGGCAGCCTGGAGGTAAACATCTTCAGAACGAGGCCCCCAAAGAGAAAAGTTTTAGGTTCTCCCAGTATGTCAAAATTCAAAAATATAGAGAAAAGTGTGAAACTTCCTCTTGGAAACAAACATTTTTTATGATAATTTTCTCAGACATGCGGAAACTATTTTTGCTGGCCATGTCGAGGATTCAATTAACCTTGCTGTTTTAAGCCAGTTCACCTATAAACACACAGTAATTGACTCAATCTTCTCTGTTAATGCAAGAGCGTTCTAATTAAATGTAATTAATGTGAACAATTTAAATTAAATTTTAAGGCGTTTAAATTAAATTTTCAACATTAATCTGCTCTAACAATGGTCCTCACTCCCTCTGTGAACATCTTTCTACAAGACTCTGGAACTTGGCTGCAGGAATTTGCTCTCATTCAGCAACAACTGGCCAGTAAGGCTTGGCTCACCTCAGTTCATCCTACAGGCACTGGGTTGGGTTGAAGCCAGCGCCCTGTGCGAGACTCTCAAGTTCCTCTAGAGACCATAACTCAGACACACATTTCTGTAGGAGGCACACCACCATCTAAAAAATTATCTTCAATGACTAGTATTGTACTTCGATAAGACCAGGGGATTTACAAGAGGCAGACTGGAGAAAGAATTGCAGTAATTGAAGCAGTGGAGGCTGAGCTATCTTGACTTTATTCCCTAGTTATGGGTCAACATCCATAATCCCTGATCCCTGCAATTCTTACAATGCAGCTCAACAGCATGTTTCATTTGGCCCTCACTGCCCTACAAATGTCCACAGTCTGTCAAACTCCACATCACCAAGTTCCCTACACAGTCACAAAGGACATTATATGAATTCCTTCACAGGTGAGTTACACTGTGACAAAAACTGACCACAGTTTGTAGCTACAGGAACTACACCTCTACGGTCTCCTGTATCTAAAACCAATGGGTCTAACCCAAATTATGAGCCCCGGACAAAAATTAAATGTATATTTCATAAGTTCTGAATTTAGGACATTTAATTTGAAGAGGAGGAACAATGTAGTAGCCTATGAAATGTATTTTTGTAAAGAGTTTGGTTTGGGGAATGTTATTGTTGTGGTGATGAAACTATAGGCCTACTTTCTGTTGCGTGGTTTGGCCGTAGTGTTTAGCTTGGTTTGGACTGGGCGGACTGAGTGATAAGGTGGCATAGTTGAGTGATGCAGGGATGCATCGGCCTGAGTGAGTCATGGCGGTGCCACCACGGTGACCTGACCTCTATCTTTGTTCCCTGTCACTAACGCCGGGGTCATTCCTATGTTCCCACAGCCCTATGTTCCCACAGCCTTATGTTCCCACATTTCTAACTTTTGTTGTCACTGAAAATTAGGCCCTATGTTCCCACACCCCTTTGGTCCCACCATTGGTTGTGTTTAGGCAATGAATAAAAGAGTTGGTTAAGTTTAGTAAAAAGACCCGGTAGAGGCTAGACAGGCCAGATAGATAGAGCCCAGATAGGTAGAGAGAGTCCAGTGGGAACATAGGGCCTAATTTTGAGAAAAATCTTAGAATTGTGGGAACATAGGGCTGTGGGAACATAGGGCTGTGGGAACATAAGGCTGTGGGAACATAGGCATGGACCCACTATGCCAGTTATCCTGAAGAAGTAGTCCCCGTGACCCACCACGACCAAAAGAAGGGTTTTCTGATGTGACGGTAACAAACAAACAGTCGTTACACTACGTTAATTACCGTGCAAAGTAGCCGCCTCAGTCGACATTGCCGCCTCCAGCTCTCGACACACTGACGGTTTCTCTTCTAACTTGCATTGGACTTGGGAGTTGTGTCACTTGTTGGCGCCATATCGTCCACACGGTGGCGCTGTATCGTAGCTCCCGGAAAGGTGGGAACATCAAATCTAACAAAAATGAAAGCTTTTCTCCACAGAGCGTTGGTTCAGATGACCTCAAATGGTCTCTGTTGAATCCGACGTTAGGCAAACATCCCAATCAACGTGTCCACCATAGAGGTCTCTAATGAGTTTCGACGGCAGACGAAGCTATAGACACTATCTGATTAGCCTACTACAGGAAGTCAAACAGCAATGATCTGTGTTACCTGCGTGACGTGGGCAGTTAACAGGTCTGACAGTTGTGCAATAACCACGACAGTAGTTAGGTCCTCATCACTTTCCTCTGAGCTCCATGGTTCGGGGGAAGGTGCGGAGAAAATCCGACTGCACTTTGAGCTCCTTCCTTTTCTTTTAATTAACTTTATTGATTACACGTGGCTGATTCCTTTCCTATTCACAAAACCAAAGCAAACAGGATTTAAATGGTTTAATTGGATAACGTAAAGGAGAAATACAAATCCAGAAAACTAAGCCATTAAGATAATTGAATAGAATATTTAAAAAATAAAAAATAAAAAACTAAGCAAGGGAAGATGATAAATTATTTTCAGACATAAGTAGACCTTATGACATTTCTATACAATTGGCAAGTAGAGAAAATCAATTTGAGATTTAATGAAAAAACATTAGTGTAAGCTCTAGTATTTTTGTAATGATATTGTTTAGAAAGTCAGTAGCTCTTCCTGATGACTCCTGACTCAAAAGATTAAAAAAAAAAAAAGATTTATTTATGTTTTTTTATTATTATATATAATTCGACAAGGATTTCTATATGAATTGTGTCATAAACATAAAAAACAGTGCTCTGCATTGTTTCTGCATACTATCTGCTGAGGAGAAATTACAATGGGAACAATTAGTATTGGTCTAACGAGGAATTGTGGGACAGCACTTCTATCATTTTGTAAAGTAAAATTCAGTGTTTCCTATGCAAGAGCATGATAGGAGGCCATAAAGTTTCGTGGCTTCTACTTAGATAGGCTACTCCTGGGTTGTTAAGAAACTTCAAAGACAACAAAGACTTTGACTGCAGCCGAGGAGTCAGAGCAAGCCAAGGATATTCAAGTGTCAAGTTATCTATAGTGTTTGTCATTTCAATGTCACTTATTATTCATCTTCCTCAAAGACATTTTAAACCACTTGATTTCAAAGTACCACCTACGACCTGTGGTAATTGCAGGTTGTATAGTTCAGATATTAGATAGAGCTAAAACATAACGCAAAGGTAGGGCAGGAAGAGAAAATGTATTTTCATTCATGTTTGATCTTTTCATTCTTCTTCTTTTTTTCTTTTTTTTTTTTTCTTTGTTACTAGATTTTGTCTTTACAATGTAATGAAACTATGTTCAATGCAGAAGGGGACAACCCTAAAATATGTTGCCTGTAACAGGTGTACTGGACATGCATGTAGTACGTGCATCTGATGGAAGATTATTGCATTGTTTTAACATCTAGCACAGTCTCAAATATTCATAGATAAGGTAAAGAGTTAGTTTCCCATTTGACCTTTTTCATGATGAGCGAGCTGAGGTAAAATATTTTCAGACACTTTGCAACGGAGAGAGAGCTGCTTCTTGCTGTGATAACCAGCTCTGCATTACAGCATGAAGCTCTAGTGTGGAGGCAGAGACTGCAGGAGGGATCTCATTTTGCCCACAGCAACATTGCCACCACCTGGCAGCTTTGATATGTGCCATGAACACAAGAAATGAAAGTCTACCTCTCTTTTGCCATCTCTCTGGCAGTGACCTGAGCAGCTGCGTTTTCCAGGAGATGAAGTGGTGACAAGGACGTGTGCGTTTACACGCTCGACCCTGGAAAACATCTGTCATTGCCTCCACATAATGAGGCCGTGTAGTTATCACACGCACAAGGACAACTGTGTTAAAGAATTCATTATAGCAACGATTCGTTCACATTAACTTTTCATTTATGTAAGAGCTCCACAAGTAGCATGTTAAGCATAAAAATGCAATTATCTCTGAAGAATAATACATATATCACAAAAAAAAAGATTTTCAATGATCTGACTGAGTCATGTTACTGATGTATTATTAAAACACAGTCCAGAGAAAGCCAGGGTGAAGTGCCCATCGCTGCTTTTGCATAACTTTGATCAGTGTGCCACCTAGTGAGAACTACAAGAGACCAGCACTGAGTGATCCAGGTTTTTTCTTTTCTTCTTTTGAGTCAAAGACTAAAATAAATCTCAGGGGAAGTGTTGAACCGTCGGCTGAACATAAAAGCCTCCGATGGTCCTTTGATAATCTGCCTGGGGCCTCCTCTTCAGCGCTTGATGAAGCCACTCGCAGGGTGGCGACTCTCGCTGAAATTCCTCCACTCAGCCGAGACAAAGTCAAACAGGTTCACGCACAGGTAATTAATTTGCAGATAAGGAGCAGCTCTCCTTGATATCAAAGGTAATGGCTCGTGTAATGGCAAAAAAAAAAGGGCAACGTCTGTCTGCTTGTACAAAAGGTTAAGACGGGGTTAAAGGTTAGTTAATGTTAGCATCCACGATTACTCTTTTATAGCAGCTCAGTTCAGTCACAGGTAAAGCCTCCTGTATATGAGTTAAAATAAAAAATAAAATAAAATAAAAAAACTACAACAATCCACCCTCGGGTGCTCTTATGTAGCAATCCTCTGTTTTTGTTCTCTGCACTCAAAGAGTCCCTGTGTTCTAATTTGTTTTATTGTTATACCTACTTTACTTCAGCCCACCTCATCTGCTCATATCAGAAACTTCTAATGTTTCCAAAAATCACTTTGACAAGAACAGGTTTTTGAACATGTCACATTGAGCTGTGGAGGTGGAGGAGAGAAGCAGCATCGGCGGTGTCTGTGACAGCAGCTGCAGACAGAGAGACGAAAGCTGACTTTAAACATAACACATCAACACGTCACCGCCTTGCTGCCTTTGCATCATGTTCTTTAAGGCTATTGTAGGAGGAACTGATGCTGCGCCCACTCAAACCTCCTATTCCTCCCCCCTGAACTTCACAACTGCTGCTGGTTTGTTGAAGCCGTGCCACGAATATCCCCACACAATTGTCACCATTTGGCTGTTTACAGCACAAAATGGACCCAAGGACTGAAAGGTGCATGACTAATAGCTGTTTTCAGCTGCCGCTACAAAAGCATGAAAATGAGCTTAAGGAGAAACTTTGAAGATTCAACTGGCAGACAGCAGGGAAGAAACCTCTCTGCATCAGCTGAGATAAGGAGAGGGAATGAGGATGCGCTCGTCTTTTTTACACAGTCGGGCTAAACATTGCTTGTTAGAGGAGACCTGTGTGAGCTCAAACATGACATTTCAAAATCCAGAGACTGCATGCTGGAGTGCCTTTTTTCGAGAGGCTACAGGCAACACTGGTGATGACAAGGCTGCAGCCAATTAGGACTGTTTGTGAGCGAGTGTCTGGATCTGTCTTTCAGGGCGAATGAAAGTGGGTCAGAGAGCCGTAGCGCATCTTTGTATACCAAAAGCACAATGGCAGGTAGCACGCAACTCGCAAAACTCGAAACGTAGGGATTTAAAATAGCTGAACTTCAAATTTGTTCTAATGTTGGGTGACAGTTCCGAATGCATTATCATTATCAGCCACTTTGATGCTCAAAATTCAGTTTCAGAGCAGGTTTCTAACAGTTGATGAGCCACTCGGAGTTCAGACTGCAGGTATTACCACTATCATTCATTAACACGTTTCTGTGCAGGTAAACAGCTCGGAGAGTTCAAAGGCACATCATCGCAACTTATTACCAAGTTAGACATCCGTTTCTGTCGAGGACTGCTGCTGCCACATTTCATGCGCTTTTTCCACTTTCCCCTCACATCAAACATTCAAACTGTGCTGGCTTCACATGGCCGCTACCCGTGAGCCCGAAGAGGGGAGAGCAGAGTGTGAGTTTAATGATGCCGAGCATGTCTCTGCAAGTGCAGTGTGTCTGAAGGGGACAGATCCGACCAAGCTGACATCAGAGTTGTGATGCTGAAGCCGCCGCTTGACATAATTGCTGGTCTGCTGCGGTTGTGAACCAGGACGGAGCCCGTACCTCTGATCCATACAGTCTATGTTCAAGGCCTCTGATCTCAGCCTGGTCCGTATGCCTGGTCCCACTCACACAACATAAGATAAAAAATTCATGAGAAAGGACTTCATGGACTAAATCAATGGAGCAAACGGAGCAACAAAGGTCAGTTATGTTTAACCCCTGTTACACATTCAATTGGTTTTACATTATCAAGCTGCTGTTTTGGACCTGCTGTGTGAAATCAATTAAATCAGAAGAAGGAGAGTTCCTGAGAAACACATTTTAAATCAGAAACAATTCATCATCCAACCAATTCATCAATCTGAAAACAAACACTGTTGAAAATCAATAAACATATGTCCTGATTTCTCAGCCAAGTTTCTCAAAATGTGATTATTCCATGTACTGAAATACAAAGATTTACTGCTCTTGTCAGTTCTATCATTGTAAACTTAAATGGGTAACATTTCAATTATTTAAAGAGACCCCAGGGTTGGCTTTTGGTTATAAAAGAGTCTCATATTATTGTGGATGAATCTACGATACCCACACTTGTTAATGGGTCCATTTTCGATAAATATATCGTTTTGTGGGGCGGTGTTTAGCTCAGTTAGAGCACCCGCCCCATGTGTTGAGGCTATACAGTAGTCCTCACTGCAGGCAACCCCGGTTCGAATCCCACGCCGAGCGGCCCCATCCTGCGTGTCCTTCCCCCCCCTCTCTGCCTCCCATTTCCCGTCTCTCTCTTGACTATCCTGTACATTAAAGGCAAAAAAGCCCCAGAAAATATACTTTAAAAAAAAAAAAAAAAAGTTTTGTCTTTATATTTAGCGGTCGGCTCGTCCAGCATTTCCTACTTTCGGTATCCCGGGAATAACGCCGCCGAATCGCCATTCATGGTCAGAACTACGACGGTATCTGATCGTCTTCGAACCTCCAACTTTCATTCTTGATTAATGAAAACATTCTTGGCAAATGCTTTCGCCCGCCTTGCGCCGATCCAAGAATTTCACCGTGCGTGCGGAGGAAACGTAGCGTGAAAACACTTTGCTTTCCAAAACTCCTCGTAGTCCCTTTAAGAGATATCTGTGGAGCAGTTTGACCTAAAGGCCATGTCATCACTTTAAAGGTGAAGAGAAAAATAACCTCTACAGGAATATCCCTCTGATGGAGCCGAGACACCGGTGGGGGTTAAAGAGCAAAGATCAAGTCTAAATGCAAACTGGTGGAGCAGGACTTTATTTATTTTAAAGTTTTCTGTTTCTTTTCTGTGGTAGGTCTGCCACAAAACGTCATTAGTGCAGGAAAGTCCTCTTTTCAATTGAAACTCACTGTTGACTCTTTTTACATCTTATCATCTTGTGTTTCATACTGTTGCCTGTTGTCATGTTGTCTGTGTTCAGTTTGCACTGATAAAGAAACATCTATCAATAAAAGACATGTTTTCAGAATTAGTTTTGGACTGATGCACAGTTATCGTATGTAGTCTCTACAATCTCATTTATCAAAATGTGAAGCGCAAAGACCTAATTCTAATTACTCAAAGTTTAAAGTCACTCATTAAGTTCTAACATTATCTCCATAGCCACTATATTAAGCATCACGGCACTGGTAAAGATTAGTATTTGAGTGCTGCCAGTGTAGATTGGCTTTGTGAGCAAAAAAAAAAGTCCAATTAGCCAGTCCTGAGGCTTTGCAGTAGTTAATTTTCTTGGTAATGAGGTTGTTATTAATCAGCTGGATAGTTGTTCCAAAGTGTGTGTTTAATTTGTAGACTTGTAGCCTAAGTAAAGGATGTTTTTCCTGGGATTGTGTCCTGCTGGATAAAAGGGACAAAGGCTGAGGAGTCTTTAACCTTGAGGAGTCCCACATTGCGCATCCCGCATTGGTGGACATTCATGGCTATAGTATGTATGAATGAACAGATAAACACGGACAATATTGTGTCGTTCACATCAGTGTCTCTCGAATACTTTCCTTCAGTCCCTCTGCAGCAGCCTGAGATGGAAGCGAGAGCTATTCAACAAGTTGAAAGCAGCAGACTTACATGCACCAGGGACATTTGTAAGAGCATTAAGTGTTTGATGTGGGACCTCGGTGAGTCAATGGCTCTGGTGAGTTGGCGTCGGTAACAAATCCTTAAACAAAAGTAGCAGCTAACATAACGTGATATGACAAACTAGAGGCTCTGTACTCGCATTAGGACGCATTACCATGGGGTGTGTGTGTGTGTGTGCACAAAGCTCAGCATAGAGCCTGATTGGCCTAGTTGGCTGTTTGGTTAAACACACGTGGGGCGTAGACATACTGTACACACACTGTCCTTCACAAGCAGCCTTTCTCATCTCATCATGAGCTCTGGTCGATTCTCTGCTCTTGGGACCTAAACACAACTCCCTTGTTCCATAGTACACAGTCTGTAGAGATCTTAAAGGAGACATATTATCTCCCCTTTTCACAAATTAAAATAGTTCCCAGGTGTCTTAAAGACATGTCTGTGACATGCTGTGGTCAAAATCCCCCGAGGATCAAACATCACAGCTCTTTTCATCCTCTCAAAACAGCCCTGTTCAGAACGGCTGGTTTCAGTGCCTGTCCCTTTAATGCAAATGAACCGCTGCTTGCCCCGCCCCTTCTACCGGTCCCAGGTAGGGGTGATATTATGCAAATTCGAATACTAGTTACATCACTGGAAGACAACTGAGGGAACAGCTCATAAAACCACATGCATTTCAACCTAGGGAGCCTGAACATTACAGATCTTTTTGTCAATTCTCACATTTTGGAGGCCGGAAGGCAAGACCAAGGCCTTCAAAAAGTTATATTTCCATAATATGTCCCCTTTAAACACAACTCCCCTATTCCATAGTACACAGTCTGTATGAGATCTTACAGTAATACGCATCTTGCATCAAATCTAATTTTCCATTTGTGGTATAAATTGGCAGCACTGCACAAGTACAGTCAAGCGTCTCAGCGTGTGAGCTCGTCTGATTTGAGTGTGTAGGTTCAAACACAGCTCTGCTAATTAGCTCTTACACTGTGAAAACATCACCGAACTTAAGTCGTCAAAAAGTGTGGTGTTCTCTCTCAGCTGTAGAGAAATCTCCAAGATGAAGTACAGTTTGAAACACGGATGTTTTAGTGGCAACACATGGAACACCGCCTCCAGACTTATTAATATTTTCTGGTCATACGCAGGAAGTCAATCCAACTGAAACTCTTGTTCTCTCACTGTAAGACTAACATACACACAGTGTGCACTGTTACTCCCACCCGTGCGCGGCCCGCCCTGCATATTAAAGAGGAGCACCCGGGAGAATAGGCTATATTTCATCACCAGAGGAGCACCTGCATTAACCACTGATGCAAATTTATACAGATTTAGAGCATGCCAGGTTCTCTTTAGGGCTGCTCTCTGCATCACACAGTGCTGTAGTGCAGGGTGTGATAACAAGTGGGATGTCTGATGGAATAGGATAGCAGCCTCTTTACAGTCAAGCCGAGCTGTACAGCAAAGCTCAGATACTTTATGATAGCTGCAGTGAGGGGACAGTTTTGCAGATTAAACGATGACATTTATTCTCCATGAACGTAAATTCGATCTAAGTTTTCAATTTGTGTGTCGGTGGGTCGGTCGGTATTGACTGTTATCTTTTCCTGGGGCTTCCTCCTCCTCCTCCTCCTCCTCCTCCTCCTCCTCCTCCTCCTCCTCCTCCTCCTCCTCCTCCTCCTCCTCCTACTCCTCCTCCTCTTCCTCTGCTCTGGCGTGTATTGTGAGATTGAAGGCAGCCTGTGTCTGCAGAACAGTAACCGAGGGGTTCATGGCTGCCTGGCAGAGAGGGAGAAAGAGGCCAGCAGTGCTGGGCACGGTACGGCAGATATGCAGAGTCAGCAGGCACTCACGCAGAGGGCTCAGTGACGCAGAAAACACAGCAGGGACTTGAACGGCTCACCGGAGGCTGCTCTCAAGGTGTACACATTTATTAGGTACATTTTTCCATCTGAGCAGTTTTGAGTGTTTTGTTTTTTCTTCCCAGCACCGTTTTTTAAGAGGGTACATCCCTATGTGTGTTTTATCCTGCTAGGAACTCAAAACATACTTTCTGTTCATACCTTACACACTCTTCCTGTCAGCCTGGTGTGTACGTACGCAGCAGATTGAACAGTGACGAGTTTCGCTGTTTTTTTAAGTGCTGGGGATGAGTGACTATAAAATCCAGATGTGTTCGCTGAGCACACAGCATTCAGCTTATGTGCATTTACATAATTTCGCAATAACCTCATTTTCTATGACTATGCATGTGTGTGTGAGAGATACTGTAGACACAGACAGAGAGAGAGAGAGAGAGAAAGAGAGAAAGAAAGAAAGATAAGAGAAAGGAATGGAGAGGAGGCGCACCAATAGAAAGTGCGAGGAATTATCACAGTCCTTTGAAACAATGCAGTGGTGTATAAAAAGCAATAAAACATTTGGAGTTTGGTGGTGTGCTGAAGAAACAAAAATACTCTTTTGCAGGGCAGGGAGGGATGCAGCCACACTGGAGCTGAAATTAGTTTTGCAAAGTGAAGCATTTATGTTGTGTCACTAGTAAATAGATGAAGTATGTAGAAATTCACATTCTCCTTTGAAGCAGTTGACAAAACAATCTCCAAAAACAAGATCCACTCGCCTGCAAAGACGACCGTGCAATAAAGCTCCAGAGCGCCGCTACAAAACAGATCTTGTGGTGAGATTGTGCTGGAAAAAAAAAAATTCTCAGCCCGTCGTCTTTTGGTGTCTTCTTAAAACTCGACACAGCCAGTATTCTCACTCAGAGATACTGTGGTGCACACACACACACGTGGAATGACATATATGTGATTGAATGTTCACTTGACTACAGTTTTAATGAGAGATTATCATTCCATTCACACCTTGTGATGTCTAATGAATCCTTGAATCCAGTCGGTCCAGAGTCCAGAATCCAGTCGGTGCAGAGTGAAAAATGCAGCAGCTCTGTGCCGGATTGACATCAAATTTGGTACAGATGTTGATGTCCCAGGGCGGCACTGTGGTGCAGTGGTTACAACTGTTGCCTCACAGCAGGAGGGCTCTGGGTGTGGCTGCATGTGTCACCTTTGTTCCTGTCTACTCCGGCTTCCTCTTCACTGGGTTAATCGGTGCTAGCAGGAGATTGTGAGGCTGTTTGTCTCCACATATCCTCCCTGTGATAGACTGGTGACCTGTCCAAGGTGAATCAATGTCAGCTGGGATAGGCAGCTGGGTGGTACATCTAATGGATGAATCATAATTACTTTGGTCATTATGCAACTATTCAGTTTTCACTTTGTCTACTTGTTTGGTTTAGAACCAAAATAACTGCAAATCTACTGAGACATCAGCCTCAGCTACCCTGTTAGAGGAGCTTATTAGCATGCTAACAGGTTAAACTGACACCGTGCAAATATAGATGCAGCACACACATCCCAGAAACTGACTGGGATAGTTCAACATTTTGGGAAAATTGGCCCATTGCCATTATCCCTATAATCTTAGGAGTAGGTTTGTTACCTTTAATTGTTTAATTGTTGTTTTTGAGGTAAATTCATGCAAAACCACTGATGTGCGTTCCCATCAGGGGCTGTCTCGTAATGTTCCGTTATTATCTCACAGCGTGTTGAATGCGTAGGTCACAACTTGATGAGGGAAACCAACATTCAGCAATGTCTGAATGTTAGCACAGTGTCTAAATTCTGCCTCAAAGAGCTGCCAGTACAACTTTAGACTCTTGGTCTTAATTACTTTATACAGGATCACCATCAGCTGATCTGTGCTGCATTGCTGCTAATTTTGTGCATCTTATTTCTTTCCTTGTTTTATTTTCTTCTTCTGACTTTGGGCAGAGCCACTGTATGAGAAAATGCCTCTGGTCGTCTCCTGTCACATCTGTTTCACATTTGCTGTCAGATTTTATGTTGTTTGTCTGAGCACATGACACGAAAATAGGGGCATCCTCATCACTTAGCGGTCTGAAACAGGACCTTTGCTGCATATCACCTCATTTGCTCTGTCTCCATGTTTCCTGTCTATCCCCAGTGTTGACTTTAACATAGAAGAGAAATGGCAAGAAGATAATGAAAAGAAAATGGAAAGAAGACAGAATGCCACCTTCCTCACTGTATGGAATTTTTCATTGCATAAAACCCACATTTAAAGTCCATTAAGAGCGCCATCACGCAGCACGTTTCATACTATTCCAGCCGAGTGTCTGTCTCCTCATGCTGCAAGTGACTAGTCAGGAGCTCAGGAAGTTCATCATGATCATCATCTGCTAAATACAGGCCCTCCAGTCAGTGATGAGCCTCCTGTTGGTCAAGGAAAGGACGTTGATCACCTCTCAAAGAGCAGACACATCGATGCTGACGTGTTAAGCAAGCACCCAACTAATATAATCAGTGAACTCCCATCGGTTTATTGATCATCCTGAGAGAAAGTGTGCTAATGGTGATACATGCGATCCCCCTGCCATGAAGAATAAAGGTGCGTATGCAGCTAAATGTGCACACTCAGGATGGAAAACACTGCGAGCTCCGAGGTTGACGTCACTGCGGAGAAAAAAAAAAAAGACACGCGTGTGCTCACACCAGCTGCGTCTCGTCCCTGCGGCGTTGCTGCTGGTGCAAGCTAGGTCTCTCTGAACTGAGTTTGCACGTTCCTGGAATAGTTTCTCTTCCTTATTATTAACATCTGATTTATTTTTGACAGTTCAGTGCCACCGTCTCCACATGCAGCTGCTGTATCAGAATGTATTCATACTTTTTCCATGTCTGACACATTCAGATTCAGCCTTGGCATTGACAGCTACAGTGGAAGCTGTCAGTTTATTGTAATGTTGCTGGTATGTTGTCAACAACAGGTACTTTTCTCTGTATATTTTTGCTGACAGCCAAAAACAAGTGAAAAACAATGGAGAGGTTCAATGTCTACATCACGCAACACTGCCATGATGCAGCCGTGACAAACGTATTCCAGCTACCTCTGATGCCATACGGTACATCCACCGTGTTCTTGTGTATTATTCAGCAGAATGCAATACATTAAACACAATGTAATCGATGTAGACTGCAGCAGGGTTTTCCCTAAATGTACTTCAATCTCTATACGTGAACATAATTTTTTAACCAAACTTATTACACATCTGTTCCCCTTCAGAGAATGCTCCCTGACACCTCTAACCTTTGTTATAAATGCAAAATACACAAAGGTACATTTGTCCATTTGTTTTGGTCATGTGACCACATCCAGACTTCCTGGAAGGGGGCTCACTCTGTAATCCAGGAAGTCACTGTTTTCTAATCTAAACCCTACTCAGGTCAATTTTTCTGACACGGACACCAAATCTGTTATATAATAATAATTATTATTATTATTTTGCTTCTGGCTAAAAATAAATAAATAATAATTTTAATTTTGCAACAACAAGACAAACTCAACAAAGAGGCAACACAAGATCACAGCCTTCTGCTGTCACAAATCACAACATACAACACAAGATAATACAACACAATAAAAACCAAAAACACAAAAATATGTAAAGGACAAAAACAAAAATGTGGGTGTGTGGGGGGATAAGGGATTTGGGGGATACAACACAACATCAGTGTGAAGCCTATACTTAATCATACAAAAAATATATTTTGCTGCAGTGGTTAACTCCCACGGTCCCTACAGTCCACATGTGGATGTCGTAGATTTCTGCTCTTATTCCTCTTGAGAAGCTGACTCATGACCTTCATCACAAATTTGGGATCTGGGAACCATTACACTCCTTCCTACAGAAACTATAACCCATCATCCGTCCCTGGAAGATGAGGGCTGACTGCCTTTTCATTTATTTCGTACAGTATGTGCTGCTCATTTACCCGTCTCCTGTCATCTTTTCATATAAATATATACAGTATATAGAATATAGCAGCACTCATTGTTTGGGGTGGGACTTTTTCTTCTGTATATTTTGTTGTCTGTTTTGTTTTTCTATTGTTTGTGCTCATAAAATTGAAAAAGCATTAAAAAGATATATTAAATTAAAGGTGTTCAGAAATGGCCGTTTGTGCTGTTTGTTGCGCCTCCTTCCACGAGTTGCTGCACGAATTTACCCGAGTAAGGAAAACGAATTTGATTGGTCGTTAGGGTTAGGGTTAGGGTTAGGTGAAGTCAGAAACAACACACATTCTCCCCCTATCTGGCCAACGCTAGCATAGGATGTAGCGGGAGAGCCAGGCAGGGTGCGGGCCGACGCAAATCAGTCCCCATGCCAACTCCCACGCACTATCATGTTTGGGACGAGACCGAGCTCGGTGTGTGTGTGTCTCAGACGTTTGATTGACGGATGATGAATCCAATATCAGTGGCAACGTGACGCATAATTCATGTGCCTGCATTATCCAATGCGAAAAAAAAACTACCCTACTTTCATCCCGGATTTACTCGAAAATCGAATTTTGCACAAACTTTGGGCTACATCGTCTGATAGATGAGTTATTACACTAATGTTAAGACCCATAATGGGCTCAAATTCAATTTTCTTTTCTGACTACCTTTAAAAAAAACAATGTATCAATTTATGACAAAAAATTATTTACTTTGAACTGGAGCCAAACATTTGCAGCAACTTCTGTAGATAGCTGCCCTGATCGGCCCGTAGCTGTCGCCGTGAGTCAGGATGTACCAACTGTCAGACGTGTAAGGTCCACCAGTCTAAGCTCTACTGGGGTTCTCAAATCCAATATAGAGATTAGAAGAGGGAGGGAGATCTGAGGTAGGCCTGTATTGACTCTGACTGATCTTCAGCTCTGCTGGGGATACCCAGGGACCAGGGTCAGTTATGTAAGATCATGTAAACCAGCGAGGGGGATGTTTTCAGCAGTGGCAATAGATGTTATCTGCATATTTAATGTATGTGGTTGGACTTTTGCCAAGAGACAAATGAGTAAAGTTTATCAATCTGGCAAAAAAATTCTATCTGCTATTATGAGATTAGTTTGCTACACACCTGCACTGAAAACGACTCAATTAAAGAGGCACTTAAAAGAGCCTTTCTCTCTCTGAATGATATTACTATTAGGTTTGATGGCCGGCAGCCCGGGAGCCTAATAGGGATGAGAAAGTTGGCTATGAGCCAGCACCTTGACCTCCCTGAGCACACACACACACACACACACACACACACACACACACCAGGATGACACTACACCAAAGGGAGAGTAGAAGATATTCTGAATTACAGGACTGCACTGCCGACAACCTCGCGCCGTGGCCATTCTCACATCTCTGTGGTCCGCTGGAGCAGAAAGGTGAGCGCAACATCCGCAACATCAGGGCAAGATGGAGTGGAGTCTGTGTGTTTGCAACGTGAAGCCTTTCCTCATGCAGCTGCACGAACGAACCCTTGTGAACTTTTTTTGTTTGCCGCCAGCAGTACGAGGTCGGAAAAGTGGGACAAAGTGTTGATAGAATTAAAAGCAAAGATAAAGGGGAGAATCCAGCCAGAGATGAGGAGGCAACACAAAGAAAGAGCGAGATGTGGTGAATAATACATGCCATTCTCAGAAACAGCGGTTTCACTTGCCGTTTGCTCAGGGCTAAAATTATAGTCGTAGCTGAAATGCACAAAGGAGAAAACGCTGTCAGGCCAAGAGGACAGTTGTTACAGTTTTGCTTAGTCTTTTACTCACACACTCGACTGAGCACTTCACACTCTGCACACAGGCAGCAGGGGGTTAGGGTTTCACCTTTCAAATGTTGGAGTGCGTCTATAATTTCATTCTAATGCCACTCGAGTAACAGAGCTCGTTCTTCTCTTCACAAAATCTTTCTCTCAAATGGTCTTTTTTCTGTCAAAAGATATTCGTGATACATCAAAACACAACAGCTGTGCAACTGGAAGTGCGATTTGCATATCTGTTAGATTTACTCCTCTTGCTTGTGCATCCACTCTGACAACTAATCTGTTCATCTAACAGAATCTGTATGAGACAGATATACAAACACTCACAGCAGAGACTCCCACTGAAAGCAGATAGGGGATCTTTTATTTTTTGATCAACTGCAGCTGCTTTGAACTTCATGTCTGCATTAGTAAATACATCAGGGAACTAATGCAGTCTTGGGGTCAAAAGATACAATTTTGTGAGGCATGAGATGACTAATATGAGAGTTGAAAAATATATATACATTTCTGCTGAACAGTTTCTTTTTTTTCTTTCTATAACATACATGTTAAAGGGATAGTTCAACATTTTGGCAAATTGGCCCATTGTCATAATCCCTATAGTGTTAGCAGTAGGTTCGTTACCTTTAATTGTCGATGCAACCTATTTTTAGAACGGCGGAGCAGAGCTGCGAGCTGCTCAGAGCTTCGCTATGGAGGTTAATG
The DNA here is from genome assembly GCF_905171665.1 of Trachurus trachurus. Lineage (NCBI taxonomy): Eukaryota > Metazoa > Chordata > Actinopteri > Carangiformes > Carangidae > Trachurus > Trachurus trachurus. Next base: position 30,330,407 of record NC_139896.1, read on the forward strand.
GAATTTCTTGGCTTCCCTCATCAAACTCATCAAATACACAATCCAACATTACTCCAAAACGCTCTGGTGGACAAGTTGTGACCTGCACATTCACCACGCTATGAGATAAGCGTTTTGGAGTAATGTTGGATTGTGTATTTGATGAGTTTGATGAGGGAAACCAATAAATTCCATGAGCCTCAGAAGTGTAGCTCTGAGCAGCTCACGGCTCTGCTCCGCCCTTCTAAAAATAGCTTGCACCGACAAATAAAGGTAATGAACCTACTGCTATGACTATAGGGATTATGGCAATGGGCCAATTTGCCAAAATGTTGAACTATCCTTCAAAGCATAATTTGCTCGTCCTGTTCTGCCACATGTGATGATGGATCACAGCTGGACAACGTGTCACATTAAAAGGTCATAAGCCATGACAATGGATTAATATATGACTGTGTTTTACAGATGTCCCTCTTCATACTGGAACCTAACTACATTTTTGCATTTGTGAAACCTTCAGGCTTTTATTTTGAAGGTAAGTCTGGCTGAGCTGTCAGAGCTGCCATGATGCAAAGGACTCTTCAGTGCTGCCACGCCCTCTTCCTCTTTTACCTTCCCCATTACTGTGGCGTCCTCCACATAGACTGACCCTGTACTCACACACACAGTTCATTGAAACACACGTCGACTCAGATCAACACAGACCCAGTCTATGAAAAAAATTCTACTCACATGTGAGTACTCACAGATTTCATTTAATGTGCTCTTATTGTTTTAGCAGTAGTACCGTGCTGTCCTATTTTGTAATGTACATATTATCTGCAGATAAATCCCGAGAGGGTCGCCCCCTCTACACACCACATCAACATAAACCCACAGAGACACAGCCGGAGCAGCAACACTCAAAAAAACACTCATTTAGTGAAGATACTTCAAGCATTCTGCCAGTCTGAAACAGAATATTAATCAGTGCCCAGCAACCCTTTAACAGTAATATGCTCTTATCAAGAGAGTATTAAGCCCACGGATGTATTTGCACAAAGTGCATTATTTATAATAAGGGAGCTCTTGTGGAAAGAGGGGGCGAAGAACACCAGCAAAGACAACAACAGTCCGCTGCACTGGTTTTTCATCAACTCAAACAGCCAAAGTAAAATCCCTACAGATGGGAAAGCTGCAACACAGCTTATTAAGAAGGAGCATGTGTCAAAAAGCATGAACTGTTCAGCTCAGGAAAATGACTGATGGGTTTCCATTCTTAGCCACACAAAGTGCTGTCTTAGCTGCGTTGGTTGTTAATGACCCTTCGCTTTGAAACTTCTCCCTCTCTCTTTCTCTCTCCATGTGGCACTGAAGGGAAACAGGAATTTAGAGCTGATGTGGCAAAGTCAATGGATGGGATGGAACTCAAGACGGATGCTTTTATTTCGTTGTCCGCCCTGGGCTCTCCTCATTATCCATCACAACACTGTGTGAAGAATCGCTTCGCATTTACGGACCAGTGGAGACATCAAAGACGTCAACTAAGTTATCACACGACGGCTCCATGAGGAGGGATACCAGGCCAGATGAAGGAGGGTGCGCAGCTGACACCGTCGTTCTGGAGGCAAGTCAATCTGGCCCTTTTTACTATTCCTGAGAGGAATACGTATTCTGACCACATGCATTACACGTTATCAGATCACTGCAGTGTGCTTCATTTGCAGCGCTCTGAAGCCCGCTCCAATGTTTTTCTGCTCCCCTGAAAATCTTGATAAATTCACTTTTCAATAATTTAGCTATCAGTCTGAGCTCTGATAGTGTCTCTGCCCATTAGACTCAACCTCACTGATACTACGCACCTGCATTATAAATACATTTCAGCAGGAATCTGAGCTCTCTGTGTCTACAACAGATAGTAGAAAATACACCGACCTGCTCCCGCTTCATCAAATAACTACAGGTGTAACAAGAGTGTCCTTTATAACCAAACAACCAACAATTTATTTATGCCTTTGTGTCGCCTTTTCAAGTTTATCTGCCCCCCCACCCCCCACCCAACATTTCAGCCTTCTGCTTCAAAGACTACACAACTTAATGCATCCGACCTGCTCCTCAGAAACTTGCTGCACTGACAGAAACATCAGCTGCGATCACAATCACACAGTAAAGTCTGTGACAGGCGAAAAAAAAAAAAAAAAAACCTTCAGATGGTCACTTCATCCTGTCCTTCTGCACAAGCACGCACTTCACCCACCTCCTCCACTCACTCATTCAACACTGAAATAAAAATATTCTGATTTTTCCTCCACTAAAAATCACTGCGTTATATTTTTTATTTTTCACAGCAGCTGCAGCAGCCGGGGGAAGATTTTAACGGCCGTGCTCTGATCTTGATGTACATTAAGGAGAGGTTTGGTGCGCCACTACTCTGCATCGGGTAAATTAAAACAGCAATAAGATTGAGGATGGGATGGATGGGGTGGAGAGGGGGGTGGGGGGGGGACGGATGCTGAGGGTGGAGATCAGTTACGCTGACATGCAGGACATGTTGCTGGATAATGGATTTGTCTTGGAGACAGGTGGGGATGTAAATTGTTAAAGCTACTCACTGGCATGCATGAGCTGTCCCTGGCGTCCAAACACCTGGGAGAAGGTGGCGTGGCTGCAGGTGAGGGTGTCCTCCATGGCTGTCCCACTGGCAACCACTGAGCAGAGAGAGACAGAGAGAGAGAGGAGAGAGATGAGAAAGAGAGAAAGAGAGAAAGAGAGGTGGGGGAAGAGGGAAGGAAGGTCAGCAAGACTGCGTCACATCAAGATACGGAGGAAAAAAGGGGAGAATGAAAGAGTTTTAAAAAATAAGGAGAGATAGAAGAGGAGGGGGGGGGGGGCTTACCTTCAGTTGTAGAAGCTGGTGTGTGATCTCTGGTGGTGACTGTTCTCCTCTTGACCTGTCCTGCTGCTGCTGCTGCTGCTGCTGCTGAGGAGCGAAACACAGCCCCTCGCTGCTCACACCAATATGAGCACAACTGCTCGGCGCACAGATAATGGGAGGGGGGTGTGTGTGCCTGCCTGCCTGCCTGCCTGCTTGCCTTGCCTGCTTGTCAGCATGTGAGTGTGCGCGCGCGAGAGAAAGTTCTCTCAACGTGTGCCTGCGAGAGCATTTTGGTGTGCATGTGTGAGGGAGGGAGAGCGGTGGAGCAGGTAGCTCCGGCTGTACGGGGGCTGACAGCCCTCTGCGGCTCCAGACAGGCTGGGTTGAAGGGGGGGAGAGTAGAGAACAGAGCAGGCGAAGGGGCTGAGAGCGGCGTCTACAGCAGGTAAAAGTCAATCCTCTCCTTCCCCCCCTCCTCTCCTTCCCTCCCTCCTCTCCTCAGTGTGAGCAGACAGCAGCGTATGTCCTCCAGGCACAGAGCAGGACTCTTGTTTTCTGATCTGTGTGAGTGTGCCCCCTTTTCTCTCCTCCACCACCCCCCCTCCCCTCTCTCTCTCTCTCTCTCTCTCTACAACCCTCATTTGCTGCGCCTTAGCAGTAACATCTCTCTCTCTCTCTCCCGTACGCCCTCACATCTCTTACTCACGCCGTACCCTGCCCCATGCAAATCCATCTTAAACCTCGGGCCGCTGCTGGGAAACAGATTCTAGCAAACTCGAGTGCTTCATCTTCCCCCGGTGCTGAGGAGGAAAGAAAAGAAGAGGGAAAAAAAGAAGGAGGAGGATGGGAAAGTGGAGGGGTTGTATATAAAAAGTAGAAAAGTAGGGCTGGTGCAGCTGCTGGTTTCCAGAGGCTTCATCTTGAAAAGGAATTGTAGAAAACTGCTGAGTATAAAATAAAAAATTAGCTCAGATTGGAGTGAGAAATAAATTCCTGCTCGGCTCTATAGGTGCAGTGCAACATCTCTGGTGAAGCAGCGCACGGTGAAAACTACCAGCAAAACATCATGACATCAAATGAGCATGTTGTTTAAGATCTTAACCTCTCGGACCTTTGGGGATACAGTTGGCTGTAGTTGGCATGGAGACCACTATCATATTCAAGACTCAGATATTACAACATATTTTCCTGCCCGGGCCATCTCTGAACTCTCTAAACTCTCCGCAGCCTCTATAGACTCAGGGTTTAACGGCCGATTTCCTCCAGAGCAAACCAACCAGAGTAAAGAAACAGAACTTTGCCAGGAAGTCCATTGTAATGGAGCCATCTCTCACACCGGCGCTGTGCAAGGCGAGCACACACACGAGACCCGACCGCAGCACTCACATCCTCGCATCACATCCTCCTGTTTTGAAAGGAAATGCCAGGATGCTGGATGGGCCACAGTGGGAGCTATAGGGAGGAAGGCTGGAGCAGGTGGTTCACTTCTGCAGGTGGAAACATAACGGCCAGACAATAAAACCAAGCCCAGTCTTTAAAACATGGAAGGAAATAAAACTAAATATATTTCGGCGCCACAGAGTCAGAACCAGAAAAAAAAAAAGTGTGTGTATTTTGCATCCAAACATGCGTACAATCTGCGAAACACTGAGGTAAAATAGAACACCAGCACTTCACAAACAATGAGAAGAGTCGAGACGCGACTTCACTTTCAAGTCTGCGAGACTAATGCCCAGCAGAATAAATCTCCTCTCCATCTTCATCAACTTTAATGTCATTCTCTTTGAACAGGGAGTGGGAGCAGACTAGCGCCTTTCTTTTCTTTTTTTTTTTAGGAGGCTGTATATTGTCATGTATGAGCAGCTGTCATTCCCTCCCTCCCACTGTGTCTCTGTCACTGGCGGCTGTCTTCCTCTAGATGACAAATAACCGTATAGTTTATTACTAGCAAACAGGATGATCCACATTCACTGTATTCAACCAGATCTGGTGTTGTACAAAAAAAAAAAAAAAAAAAAGGGAAAACACAAAGCTGACAATTCAACAAGAGCCAGACTGTTCACACCTCAGCTGAGACCATTAGGTAGATTAATCAATTAGCTGAAAATAATTGGCCACAATTTACACAAGTTAATCAAGTAAAAAAAAAAAAAAAAAAGGCCAATTATACTGCTGTATGTTTGGGCTCAGAAGTGTAGTTAAGATAAAACTAATAAATCAGCAATTTATGGTGATCAATTCTCATTATGTTCTAACATTTATTTACCAATTAGTCTATGACTCCAGGATATAACAGATCAATTAGAGGGGACAAAAGCCAACAGGTGCTGAATTAGTACAATATCAATATTGTACTAAAGCTGCAATCAATCATGATATTTTTGTTGAAATGTCATATAATCTCAATTATTTATTCTCAAATTTAAATTTCAACTTGTGCAACGCTTTAATTGACGACCTACTTCGAGAAAACTCACTAAACTACCGACTGAATCTGACCTAGGTGATGTAATAAAAAAAAATCAACCTGTTAAACATCAGTGTATTTGTGTTTGTCGTATTGTGCACTGTAAAAATAAAAATATTAAAAAAAAGCTTAGTTAGCATTTAGCTCAAAGCAGCACTGTGCCTCAGTGGAGAGCCTAGCCTTAGTCTTGTTTAAATAATGCAGTGTGCAGTGGTTGATTTAGCTACGGGAGGATCGTGTCAATTTACAACTCATATTGTGATCCTGATATTGCATACCAACACAAACGGCTGGTTGCACTGATCCTAACTGACCACAAATCCCCTGAAGCAGCCTTGCTGCTCTTTGACGTCTTAAATCAGTCTCTCTGGTGGATTGTAGTTTATTTCATCAGGCACAGAGCTGCATGGAATTGCATTTTTATGAATCAGGCTGAAGCACCGTACACAGCAATCAAGAGAGTGCAGTGATATTTCACCTTGACAGCGTGAGTGTGGTGCAGCAGCGCTCGTCCAAGCTTCCACTCACCCTGACACACACACACACACACACACACACTCAGAGCTGAACGACCCATAAACTACACCTAGCCATAAACTATACCACCATGACACCGGGGCAAATAAACACGTCTCTCTGTCCCACTGAATAAAGAAAAATCCAGCCTGTGGATCAAGTCCAACATACAGACTGCGTTTAATTCATAACCCCATCCATCAACATGATACGCTGGTGTGTCGTGTGAGGATTCAGTCCAACAGTCATCACAGTCCCCTTGTGTTTGTTTTTAATACTTGAGGCACGTTTCTGTTCGGTTGGAGTTACTTCCTCATTAAGGCACCAGAGTGTGACTGATTGAGTCTGGATGCAAAAGATATCAGCAGATGCACAGAGGCCGGATGAGACCTTGAAAGGTGTTCAAGGTAACACATGACGTAAGTGTTATAGAGCTATAGAGAGATGATCTTGGTCTTGTGTCTGTTTTTTCGCTTTTCCGAAAAAAGGATTGGACATATTATTGATGTATTATTTTAGCAGGAAAAGATTTTGTTTTAGAACCGCCGTGGTGAGATCTCTGTATATGAATAATTCAGATTACCGTCTCTCCTGAACGACACTTTCTTCGGAAGGATGTGCACCGCAAACATATATTAAGAAACATCTTGAAAGAAGAGAGAAGCTGAGCGCAGCTGAGAGTTGGTGAGGAGTGCACACTTAATTATTAATAGGTTTGCTCTTGATACGTATACTGCGATTCATTTTCCTACTTTTCCAAATAAAACCACTGCTTTGTAAGCAAAGATTACAATTTATGTCCAGTCTACACATGTACGATGTAGTTAATGTGTACTGATGTTTAGGCCACATCATACATTTTTAAGATTCAGTTTTTGTCTGTCTGGTTTCATGACAGTATTAGTATAACAGAAATGTAGCTTGTTGAATTATTAGTTATAGTTAAAGGTTGTTTGCACTACAATGAATAAGTTAGTTTTTTATTGCCTTAGGGGGAAATGGACCTGCTGTTCTTTATGACTAAAATACATGTGATTTTGTGCATAGCATTTGCCAAAGAAACAAAACATAAAGCAATAAAACATTTATGCAGCCACACTGTGTTTACACATTAGAAACAGATATGAGACAGCTGCACTCATTTGAACTGCATCTACACAAACCGAACATGTCACATGAATAAATTGTTCTGCAAATAATCTGATTAAAATGCAAAAATCAAGAATCTTTGTGTAACACACCACACCTGCATAGCTCCCCCACCCACCACACACACAACCACATCCCACACTTAATGTGGAGCTACCTGACAAACACAAGAAGTTAAGGTACTGTATGAATCACAAATCAACCTCCCTGACAAGCACACCGCTCCCAGAATAGATCCAGATCTCGTAGCAACTAGCAAGCCGAGGACGGCCGTAACTGCACAGGAGCAACTTCCCCGACCTGCAGAGTACGGGCAGTGACTTGTAATTTCACTTCGTATAAAATCTTCAATAAAAAGGGATGTAAAATAAAATAAAATAACGCTTTCATAATTTGGCAGGACCCAGACAAGCTGCGTGTAGAGAAGGCAATCAGCAAATGTAATCTGGAAAACTCTATTAGAGCTGTAGCAGCGGGGCGTCTATTATGATGAGAAACAAAGGAAAGGTCTGGGAATAAAATGGTCTGTAAGAACTCAGACCCTGTTATGAGTGCAGTTAATCACGTTCTCTCTCCATTTCCAAAGTGATTCTTGATTTGTACACGACCAGTAAACTACAATAATGTAGGAATAAAGGGCTCATCAATCATGAATGCATGAATGTGAAGACTCGGTTGCTATAAATGCTACGAATCTAATGGGTGAAAACGGCCTTCGACATCAACCCGGATCAATATTAGAGGACCATTTCCACCCATTACATGTCTGTCCTGTTTATACTCACATCTTGCAGAGCTGGCTATAACGGCGAACCCTGGAAGCAGAAACAATAAAAGCTTTACACAAATTGAAAAAAAGTTTTTTTTTTTTATTTTGTCAATTACAGTAATGCGTTACTTGAGGTCATTCAGGATTTTGTCTTTGTTCATCCTTAAATTCATAATCTTGATGCTGAAAGGCAAAACATGAAAATTTGTGGTGGAAATATAAATTAGCTTCAAATCATATTGTTCAATTTATTTTCCCATAACATGCTACAAGCGTTTTCAGCACTTGCCTGTGTATCTGTCTTCTGTGGTACAAGGAATAATGGTTGAGAATGAAAAAGTGGGATCAGCACTGGGGAGACCATACAAATTATAAATAAGAAAATTTTCATTGGCAGGGACTTGGTGACATTTCAACATGTACAGTTTGACCAAATGTATCAACTCATGGAAACAAAGACGACTTTGTCCTCGGAGAAAGAAAAAAAAAATCATCCTGTTACATTACTGTGGCATTGCTGTGAGAAAAACGACACATGTAGCAACTTTTTACAAGTCCACTCTGAACGGACGAAATACAAATACTGCAGCATTCAACCTTTTCCTCTGGGAACCCAGTCATTATGCATTGTGGCCATAAAAATTGGTTCATGTGTCATTTTCCCTTTTCTAATTACTTAACGGAGACAACCAATTTAGTGATTTGCTGACAGAAAGGCAGAAAGTTGTATTTGATGAATGATTTGCACCAATTTGGCGCAAATTACCAGTGTCTGCTCAGTACAACAGACCTGAATACATTCCATTATTCACTGTTCAATTCAGCCAATCTTAATAATAAAGCTTTAAATTTTGGCAGTTTGTTTTAAAGTGCTGTAAGAACACTGGGCTGCATGAGTGATATCAAAAGAAAAAAAAATGTTTTTCAAGATGGACATTATTTTAAGGAGTTTACACATAATTCCCATCATTTAACAGCTGGAATTACTTGCTAACGTCAGATAAACAACGCAACATAACAGAGAAAGCAAGTAAAAACATGAGACATACTTGAGATTTAGACCAAAGGAATAGCTGTCAGGCCACGCATCCAACCAGAACCATTCACATACTTACCACACACATATACAGTGTTCCTGAGGACCAATTGTTGCAGTAAAACAACTGCCATTTTCATTTTTGTTTCCCAAATAAAATAATACACCAATAAGATATATTCTACAATATAATGACTACAGAAATTGAAATCAAACATACATACTTTGCAAATCATGTATAAACTGAAATAGGTGCCCATTGGGGGACATGGAAATTGGCTTAATCTAGTTCATACTCTATTCAGCACATGCATTAAGAGACTCTGGAAACATCCAAAAATCTAAACAACCAAAGGGGAAAATAAGGAACGAAAGAATAAACAGGTTTTCCCTAACCCTAACTGATACATGATTGCCATTTGCAATATATCAGCTTTCCAAAATAACGGAGCCCTAATGTTACTGTTTTGGGTCAAGTAATGACACATAGTGTATATATTAACTCAATGTCATTTACAGTTTCTTATTCCTTTTTTTTTTTTCTTCTTTTTTTTTTCTTTTTTGCAAGGCTGGCTAAAATCGAGGCTCAGTTCAGTTCGCGAGATACATGGAAGTTAAAGAGAGTTCCCTCCTTAAATCCAGCAAAGGCAGCTGAGACAAGCAAACTTCACTTGGTTTGAGTGAATGCGCCCACCATGAAAAGGTCAACCTCAGTGCTGTCAGTGCCTTGATTAGTCCAGAGCGTTGCCAGAGAAGGTGAGCACCACAGTCCCAGGAAGAGTTCAACAGTGTCCACACGGCTCACTTCATTAGCAACTCCTGAAAAACACAGAGCAAACAGAGACGAGCTGCAGTCATTAGTCCAGTGTTCAAGGAACTGACTGCAATGGTTTATCAAATTGCTGCTTATCAATATGCTACACATTTCCTGCTTTTGATTGACCTACAATAGTTTTAGCCTAATATCGGAGTTCTGCACTGTTGGCTGGACAAAACACTTCATGATCACATCAACTCAGATCTAACTGAAATGAGCATTTTTCATTGTTTTGTGTTTAGAAATCTGATAATTTATCAATTTATTGGCTAAAATGTCTTTGAATTGGTACTGCCCTGAGAAAAAAAAGGACAAGACATAGATCCTTATAAAGTTAAAACGTGGTTGTTATTCAGATACATTGTGACTAATATATGCTAATGCTAATAAAAGATGAGAAAAAGGTTAACCTCTCACCTGAGTCTCTTTTGGCTCTTGAACTGGAGGTTCCTCAGTTTTAACCTCAGCAGGTGGAGCAGCACTCGCCATCTGTAAGCTCCTGGTGACTGGACCGCCGACTCTCTCCCTGTTTCGGAGGGAGAACCGCTCCTCTTTCTTCAGCTGTTGCGGCGCCGCCGGAGGTTTGGCGTCTGCTAATCTCTTGGGTGCTGCCTCCTTGCCCATACGCTGCATTCTCATGGCCGGCCGTTGCTGTGCAGTGTCACTGGGAGTGTCCGGGGACGACAGGGTGGGAGGTAGAGGCTGAACTTGGCTCTTCTTGGTTTTTTTGCTAGCGGAGACCGGGGCTGGGAACGAGGCGGGCCTCTTGAGCCGGCCGAGAGTGGCGGCGCTTTTTCCTTTGCCTGTCTGGGAGGATTCGGGGTCTGCTGCTCCGGAGCTGCGAGCTCTAGTCTTTCCCAGGGGTTTACGCTGCGGCTCTGTCTGCGGTATTTCACAGTCTGAAGCTTTCTTCCTAAGATTTACGTTTTTATCTACCACAGACACTGCCTCTTTCTTCACCTCTGCTAGACCTTTTTTGCCCTTTTTTACAACAGGCTTCATGGGACAGCTGACTACCATATGTTTATGGAGACTTGCGGGATAAGTAAACTCCCGGCTGCAGTGGGGGCAGACATTAGAGGCCTGCTCTTCCTCAACTTTAACGGTAGCCTTCTTTGCAGTAGTGGCAGCTTTATTCTTCTGTGTAATGGCCCTCTGGACCAGCTGGTTCCTCTTCTTACTGAGGGCGCTCATTCTTGTTTTACCAGTCTCTTGATTAAAGTTAAGTCTCTTTGGCTGACCCATCCTACGGAAGGGGCTGAGGCCTGCAGCGGCGGCGGCAGCGGCTGCTGCTGTGGGTGACGCCACTCCGTTGGGGCTCTTCACTATTTGCTTGAGGGGGATGGGGTTCTTCTTGGGAGTGTAACGCTTCTTATCGCTGGCGCTGGCGCAGGCCAGTATGTGCTTGTGCAGTTCGGGCATGTTGTCAAAGCTGTTGCCACACTTGGTGCAGCGGATGGCAGTGCTGAATGTTTGTGGTATGTTGTGGGTGGTGAAGTTAGTAGCCGAGGCCACAGAGCCAGCATGGGAACGGCTGTGATAAGGGAAAGGGGGGGGTTTGTAACTGGGGTAGTGTTGATTAAGGCCGAGGCGAACGTCCGGGCCTTTGGGCTTTCCTCCCTCTGAGGCCATGATCTTTATCGTAGTGTACAGCTCCTCGTTGGGGTCCTCCGCTGCGTCCTCTGCTGCGTCCTGCGCTCCGTCCTCTGCATGATTCCCGTTAACATCGGGTTCTTCTTTCGCCACATCAGATTCTGCCTGTGGAGCGGGCTCTTCGGTCGTCTCCGGCGCCGGCGTCGAGGGGCTGCTCTCCTCTCTGGCTCTGGATGGATCCGTGTAGTTCTGTGGTCTGAGCTTGCCGTTCTCTACAGTAGTATTCGAACACGTCTTATTGGGATGCAGGTCCTTCTGGTGCTGCTGCAGGTTGCAGAGGAAGGCAAACTCTTTGGAGCAGACCGAGCACACGAAGATCCTGCCCACGCCGTGGAGCGTGGTCCGGTGGGCCAGCAGGGCCGGCGCGTCGCCGAAGAGCTGCACGCAGAATTCACACTTGAAGGGCCAGTCGGCGGCGTGATCTATGATGTGTCCGCTGAGCTCTTTGATGGAGCTGAACGGCTCCTCGCAGACGTTACACACAAAAGTCTTGCAATACGTCGAGTCGACTTCCTCCGCCGAGGGTTTATCAGACGGTTTATCCAGAGCGAGCTGAGGTGAGGTGTCAACACCATCCTGAGGCGCGTGATTCATAACCGGCGACTTGTCTGTGCAGTGCTCAGGCTCTTCTTTTATTCTGATCTGGAGGGATCGTGGAAGGGGCGACGGGGATGGGTGGTGTGAAGCAGGAGGAGGTGGAGGAGATGGAGAGGACGGTGAGGATTCTGGTCGGGGTTGTGGAGCGGTGGAGTCGGATTTCTCCGTTTCTGAGTCGTGGTTCAATTTTCCATTGAGCAGACCGGTCACGGAAACGTCTTCTGGAACGTGCAGATCCACCGGCGCGGGCTCAGGAGGACTCGGTGTGGAACGACTTTCAGGTTCAGGTTCAGGTTCAGGGGAGTCCATCTGCTCAGACATGCTGTCCTCCTCCTCCTCTTCCTCCTCTTCCTCCTCCTCCTCGTCTTTGTTTTCTTCAGCGGACAAAACCTCCTCCGAGTCCGACAGGAGCTTGTGTTCGTCCGATCTGGGAGACATCTTTGGCGAGAGGACGGGGAGGGTTCTGGATACAGATGAGTCTGAGGGCTGAGACAGGGGGGAGCTGGGCATGGCCAGGGGGGATGGTATGGTGGGCAGCACGGGGGGAGGCGGCGTCGGGGACGTCACGCTGGAGGCGCCGGGCGAAGACGGGTTCAAGGTGACGGGGGTCAGAGAGGGAGGGGAGGGGTGGGCGGACTCCGAGGTGACGTTTGGAGAGCGAGAATGGAAAAGACTCAGGTTGGCTAAGACCGAGGGCCCCTCCTCTCCCGGCAACGTCAACCCCACGTACTCGTTCATCAGCACCTTTTCCAGCATGCTGGTGTTGGGCTTCCTCTTCTTGACCGAGGGCTGCGGCGCCGGACTTCCCTTGGACTCGGGCTCCGCCGAGCTCTTGCGATGGAAGCTTAAATCGAGGGCCGAGTCCCCGAGCACCTTGGTGGAGCTGTCGCTTTTCCTGCTGATGGAGTTTGACAGATCCAGAGGCTGCTGATTACAGGAATTCCCCCCGCTGCTGGGAGAGGTTTGGCTGTGCGTGTTATTTCCCGAGGGGCTCGGGGCGTCCCCGTCGTCTTTGTCCAGTACAGACCCAGGAGGCGAGGATGCGCCGTGGCTCTCCACCTTTGGCACCTTGAGGGTGTACGAGCTCGCCGCCTCCGCTTTACAGCTCTCTGTTTTACATGTAGGGCTGAGCTGTGGCGACGACGGGGGAGAGCCGGTTCTTCTTTTAAACCTGCCCGAAGCCCCTTGCAGCGGCGTGACTGACAGCGGGGAGGCCAGTCTATGGCTTTCTGTTATCAGGGTGATGGTGGATTTCTGAATATCTTGCGTCTGGAGGAGCTGTTTGAGCTTCGGCGAGAGATAAACCGTCTTCTCTCTTTGAAATGCTGATGAATCCGCGGCTTGCTGGAACAGCCCCCCCACCAGCAGGTTAGATGAGGATGATGTCGAGGATGAGGAAGAGGACGAGGAGCCCGTGAAGGAAGCCGACTCCGTCTCCACCTTCAGGTTCGGGACAAACGGGGGTGTGGATGTTCTCCTCTTTGCCGTGGACTGGCCGATGTTGGAGACTTGCTTTGCGGCGCCGGCTCTCCCCTCCACCTTCAGTGCTTGACCGATCTGATTGGGGCTGATGATGACCGTGTCCAGGCCGAACAGAGCGGCGGACCTCGAGTCCACCTCGATCACCTCGCAGGTGCTCACCGAGCTGCTGGACACGATCTTGCCGTCGATGTAGAAGCTCAGGTTCTCGGAGATGTTTTTCGATATGTCGACCGCGTAGTCGTCTCGGTCCGCCTCGTCCTCCGTGTCGGCGCTGGGCACGTAGACGGGCGGGGGGCTGGCGCTGGGCGACTCGTCGGGCAGCTGCTGCTGCTGCTGCGCCGACGCCTCCTGCAGCAGCATTCCTTTCCTGCGCACCCCCTTCGGTAACAAGTGCCGTTCGTGTATCCTCCGCTGGTGTCGCCGCATGTTGGTGTGGGTGCCGAAAGCTTTGCTGCAGTATTTGCACGGGTGGAGTTCTTTCGACTCCCCGTTTTCATCTAATATAAAGGGACGGTCAGCGTGGGGCCCCGCCTCTTTTCTCTGCATCTCAGAGTTGTGCAGCGCTCCTCCGGTAAACTGGGACCCTATGGCTATGTACTGGCCGGTCGGGCTGGTGCAGTCAGGACTGGAGCCGTCGGTCTGCGCGACCGGACCGAGCAGACCGGCGGTCCCGGCCAGAGACCCGGGCCTCTTCTTCGGCCCGCTCTCGTGCCTCCTCTCGTGTCGGCGCCGCCCCACCTGCGAGCCGAACGACTTGCTGCAGTACCTGCACTTGAACAGTTGCGTTTGCTGGTTGGTGATGGCGTGGATGTGTATGTGACGCTCCAGGCCCTGTCTGGTGGAGAAGTGGCGTTCACAGTGCTGACAGGGATATGTTCCCCCATGTTGATCACCTTCAAGGTCACCGTCGGGGTCGGGGTCGAGGTCAAGATCAGGATCGGGGTCGACCTCTGGTTCTTGCCCTCTGGCCGAGGAAGACTGTAGTTTTAGCTCTGAGTCCTTATGGCTTTCTTCACCGCGCGTCAGCGACGGGCCAGGCTGCTTATTTTGAACGGAGTTAGCTGCGGGCGAAGGCTGAGTCTGCTGCTGCGCTTCAACCCGATCCATCAGGTCATCTGCATTCTCCTCCTCTTCCTCTTCTTCTTCCTCCTCCTCACCATTTCCCCTGTCCATCAACCCTGCTGATGTATATTGTATATCTTTATGGTCAGCGCTTCCCTTGGGATGGGTTTCCTCCGGTTCCTGCGAGGTCCCCGAGGCTGGTGGCCTCTCATTTTCCTCCTCCTTCAGACCTGGTAACAAATAACCACAAAGAGAAATGTGTGCTACTTGTAGGACATCTTCACTTAAGGAGTGCTTGAAAATACATTGAATTGCAACTTACCTTCTTCCCCATCCCACATCTCCTTGACAGTAGGTTTGGTTCCACTTGTTTTCTTGAATCCACCCAAACCAGACTGTCTGGCTCTCTCCAGCAGCTTTCTTCTGGCTGTCAGTACAAGCAAAAAGATGGCTTTATATATCGGGTTTGTTTTAAAGAATTTAAACAAAGACAAAATACAATTTCTCCTGGGAAAAAAAAGAGAGAAAAACTTGTGGCTAAAACAAAGATCTGACAACTGGCACCGTTTGGTAATACACTTCAAACCAGTTTAAGTGTTCAAATAGCCTTCAGTTAGGTTATAGAGCACAACTTCCTTGAAGACATTTTGCACAGATAAAACACATCTACGTGACCTACAAAAGGCAAATTATATTAAAAAAAAAAAAAAAAAAAAAAAAAGTCATTTAGGAAGCTCACAAGCTACTGCTATAAAACTGAAACATATAAACTAACATTGTAAAATTTCCCTCAGATGCCTCACATCTTGTTCATGACTCTCGCCTCACATAAATCAGTAATCTTAATAAGACAATTGGTAAATTAAATGCAAACTGCAATTGTTAACATTCTTCTATTTTAGATTAGTAAGTCAGGTCTGACTCAAGAGGCTTCCCTGGCACGTCCACATCATAGGAGTGTGTCAACAAGGTCACCTGACCTGGCCTACAAAGCCTAATTCATACCAGAGAAACAAATGCTGCAGGTCAGTCATCTGACCAGCACGGTCAGAAGCAGCCTGCTGAATCTACAGCAGCTACATGACTATATAACTACAAAACCAAGCATTTTCATAACATCACTGCACCAACATTTCGTGCCGTTTGCCTTTTCTGTCGTTCCGTTTCTTAACATCCAGCTCTCACTGAGCCAACACCTACACCAGCTCTGGCATGCGCTGCTTCGGCTACATACAGGATGTTTGATATTAAAATGATACTAACAGGATAAGCAGGCTAACTTCATCAAGGCTGACTATTAACTACAGTTACTTCATGCCTGCCAGGCGCCACTACACCGCAGTACAGAGAGATCCATTTAGGCTATTGCCTTTTAAGGTTGGACAGAAAAATTTAACAGCTTCTTCTCATGTGAAATAACACAAAGCTCATTTCTTAACATGATGTGAAAATGAAGGACGCAAGACCTCTGGACCCACCGTGATCAAATTTAGTTTTCTACCTCATTTCACACACATTTCAGGAGTTCAGGAGGACAGTGACTTTGCTGTATGAGGCCCCATGTTCATGTGTTGATGCAATTACCTCGTAATATAGAGTCTGAATGTCAGACTGGCATTTATAAACAATTGAATGACATAATTATTACACAGAAGCCATTTTCTCCTTGATGACATTATACTTTCATGTAAATGTATTGTTTAACCTGATTTATAGCAGCACAAGGGCACAACGCAATGTAACCCTCACAAACAGAACTATATATCATTATAATAAATCACTTTGTACTATTCTTTTTGGTCCTGCATTGACTCAACTATATAGTTAAAAAAAAAGAGAAACACTATATCCACAGTTCATCAGGACACATGTTAATGTGTTTATTACAAAATAACACGCTCACTTCTTGCTGCATCCATCCCTATATCAGAGGCATGCTTTAGGCTGTTATAGATTTATTAATAAATCTATTATAAAGGTTGACTAAATGACGTGTCTGTGCTCTTATTTTTAGGTTTTCACGTCCGAACTCAGGAAATGTACAAGCTCGACCAAACCAGACTGTAACACCTGAGCCTCCACTTAATATTAACAACTGAGTGTTAGCCATCTTTCCACCATTGTTTTATAATAGTTTGTTTATCACTATTTACTTCAGACAGTTTGCCATCTGTCCCTGAGCACGGAGATGTCCGTGTGTTCAGACTTAGCCCTTTAGCTTCGTGCTAGCATGCAACACTAAAGTCTGACAACTCGGTGGACTGGTTATACTGGAGCCGAACCGACGTGCAGCGTCATTTTAAACACTCTGCACGATACATATCATGTATATTATCTGTCTGTGGCCGATATCTGAACTTAAAAGCAGCCTGTAGTGGGGATAAGACAGCCTGCTAGTTAGCTCCCCTGCTAGGCCATCACCCAGCAGACAGGCTGGCCGATGGATGGCTTCATGCTGTAGGAGCTGAAGGAAGGTCACATCCTCGACACCGTCGGGACCCGCAGCAGCAGGAAAAGCTGAGAAAAAGTTGCCAAGATGCTGGTGTACCGACTGTAGGGGACGTATAAGAGCCGGAGGGTCGGCTCACGGCTCGGTACCTGGGGCTGAATCGGCTCGCAGCGACGGGTTTTAGCTCGGGTACGACAGAGCAGAGGAGCCCACACATCGCTCACGTTAGCCTCCACTAGCCTTCCTTCATCTGCGGCTAGCTGCTAGCTCGAGAGACAGACACACACACACACAACTTCGACTGAGCTGCACAGAAAAATCAACTCGTGTCTGACTCGGAGGCAGCGGACACGTCCCGAGGACAGCACCGAGCACTAATGTCATCTCGGACAAAGAGTTTCGGGGGCCTCACCTCGCTTCGCCCGGGTTGAGTTTTTCCTGCTCAGACTGCTGGCTCTTTCTTCCTCCAGTGCAGCTGTTATCTCAGGGTTGTCTTTCACCGTGTACCACACCAGCAGCTCCTCTCCCGGCCCGATAGGCTGCAACAATGAGAGATGAGGTCGGCCACCAATCACAGCCCGGCGAGGGAGGAGGGGGGGATATTTGGGCCACTGTGCATCTAATCTGTCTAGTGGGTGTATGGAATTTGACAGTGTTTTTTATCATAGTCTGCTGCAGTAGCTTTATTCTATAAGGGTGCAAACTTCAACACAACGTCGAAGGTAGGCTACTATATCAGCAGGTTAACAGGGATGGAGTTACCATGACTCGGTCTCAGTTCTTATTTGCATCATTCCCAGGTCTTATGCAAGATTATACAATTTGTTATTATTTCAAAAAAAATGATGCAAGTATGAAATCAGCACAACTAGGTATGGAAATTATATATAAGTAGTAGGCTAAGTTAAACTCCAATCTCCATGTCTGGTTTATTACTATGATATGATTACATGATCAGATTGATTACTGATGGATCACTGTGTAGGCTGGTTGTAGCAGTTCAAGCTCAGATATTACTTCTAGCTACTTTATATAGCCTACCATGAAAAATGGATAACATTTCATAAGATCATCATAGTCTGATGTAATGTAACTCTGTCAAACAAATGCAGTGCTTTCAGTCTGATGTAGTGAGGCAGAATTACAGCATGCAAGATGCAAAGAGTCGAGTCAAATACACGAGACACAGAAAGTGTTCTCTGTCTAACTCTATTCAGTTAAGCCAGTTCTCATATTTGTATCATTCCCAAATTTCATGCAACATTATACAATTAGTCATTAAAAAAAAAAAAAAGATGTACGTATGAAATTCAGAACAGCTAGGTATGATCAGAAAATGATATTTAAGTAGTCAATAATAAATCAGACGTGGAGATTGTAGTTTACTATGATATGATTACATGATCAGATTGACTACTGATGCATCACTGTGTGTAGTGGCATCATTCTGCTGTAGCTGGTCAAGTTCAGATTACTTTCAGCTACTTCATGTACTATGAAAAATGGATAACGTTTCATAAGCTCATCATAGTCTGATGTAATGTAACTCTTTCAAACAAATGCAGTGCTTTTAGTCTCATGTAGTGAGGCAGAATTACAGCATGCAAGATGCAAAGAGTCGAGTCAAATACACGAGACACAGAAAATTTTCTCTGTGTAACTCTATTCAGTTAAGCCAGTTCTTATTTGCATCATTCCCAGGTTTCATTTAACGTTATACAATTGGTCAATTGCATAGTATGAAATTCAGTACAACCAGGTATGATCAGAAAATTATATTGAATTTTT
The DNA here is from genome assembly GCF_905171665.1 of Trachurus trachurus. NCBI lineage: Eukaryota > Metazoa > Chordata > Actinopteri > Carangiformes > Carangidae > Trachurus > Trachurus trachurus. The sequence continues at coordinate 30,349,025 of NC_139896.1, forward strand.
TAATCTCCACGTCTGATTTATTATTATTATGATATGATTACATGATCAGATTGATTACTGGTGCATCACTGTGTGTAGTGGCATCATTCTGCTGTAGCTGGTCAATTTCAGATTACTTTCAGCTACTTCATGTACTATGAAAAATGGATAACGTTTCATAAGCTCATCATAGTCTTATGTAATGTAACTCGCTCAAACAAATGCAGTGCTTTTAGTCCCATGTAGTGAGGCAGAATTACAGCATGCAAGATGCAAAGAGCCGAGTTCAATAACACAAGACACGGAAAATGTTTTCCAGTACAGCACTTGGGTAAATGTAAGCTCAGTAGCCTGATTTACCAAACATGTGCACGCTCATTTAGCAGCTCAAGTGTTTTATATACTGTTATTACAAAACTTCCACAACTGGTTCTTAACCCTGTGATGGATAATTACCAGCAGTAATAGTGTATATAACATACACTGTATATAGTCTGATGTAATGTTGGTTCTCAGATCATAACAATGTTCCTGTGTGCCTCCATTGAAAACAATCCAACCCAGAGGACTTCACTGTGTCTACTTAGTCGTACATATTTCTGTGCATGTGTGTTAATGTGTGCATGTGCATGTGTTGAAGGGACATTTCAACATTTTGGCAAATTTGCCCATTGCCATAATCCCTATAGTCATAGCAGTAGGTTTGTTACATTTAATTGTCGGTGCAAGCTATTTTTCGATTGGCAGGGCAGAGATACGAGCTGCTCAGCTAACGCTATGGAGGCATATGGTATTTCTGGGTTTCCCCCGTCAAACTCATCAAATACACAATCCAACTCTCGTGGACAAGTTGTGACCTGCACATTCACCACGCTATGAAATAATAATGGAACGTTATGAGACAGAGTTGTTTTTGAGGCAAATGCAAAGCCGGAACTACATTCTAGACACGGCCGCTTGGCAGAGTGACTTCAAAAGCGCAAGTAGTTCAGAATATTTCCTCCGTGTGTCGTAATGTTACATATTTATATGTTATTATTTCATAGTGTGGTGAATGTGCAGGTCACAACTTGTCCACGAGAGCGTTTTGGAGTTGTTGGATTGTGTATTTGATGAGTTTGATGGGGGAAACCCGGAAATACCATATGCCTCCATAGCGTTAGCTGAGCAGCTTGTATCTCTGCCCCGCCGATTGAAAAACAGCTTGCACTAACAAGTAAAGGTATTGGTAACAAAGATTGCTATAACTATAGGGATTATGGCAATGGGCGAATTTGCCAAAATGTTGAAACATTCCTTTAAGCTTACCCTTAAGACTTTGTAGTAAATGGCTCTGTTGATCTCCAATGGAAAAAGATTCTGCTCTTCACTTGAGCGTGCCCAGTTCACATATCGCAGCCAGTTCCCCTTCATGGGGTCCGTGGCATCAACACACATCCAGCCCCGCGCTGGGAAATAAACCTACAGGACATGGACACAGGTACAAGGAGGATTTCATTTATTTATCAATTTCCTCCAAAATAATTAGTTATTAGAATTAGTTAACTTTTAGTATGACTTTAAGGGCAAACAGCAGACTATATAGCTTCATACAAACAAATTTGAATTGTAGTGCCATGCTTGATAGAGAATGTAGTTTGACTTGTTTCAGCTATGCTGTGACTACCACAAAAGAAGGAGGTGAGTGTCTTAGGGAAAGGAGCCAACGGAGCAGCCTGTAACCTACCTCCCACATGTAAACATTACTGGTCACCTGGGACCTTTTTTTCTTCTCTCCAACGAATGGCCCGAACCTCTTGCCCTTAGGAATGATCTGAGTGGCCCAGACACCTGAAAATGAAAGAGAGGAACAAAAACCATCTCATACATTTGAAAGTTTGTATTTTCATAACTAAATGTGTTGATATTTGTACATTTAAAGGGTGGGGTTTGAGGAAACACACCATGTACTGTGACTTGTCCCATATACTTTCACTTTCATAATTTTAAAAGATTCTCAATGAATGTGAATTATCACACGTGTGATATCATGGTGGAGGCATCAGTCCAGAGTAAACTTGACCTGCCAACTTGAATAGCTTGTTGGACAGCTTCAGAAACCCCCTCCCCCCTCAACCTTTGTGATGATGGATTTTTTTGGGGGGGAGGGTGGGGGGTTACTCCCATAGCAGACAATGTAAAACTCACAACCGCTTCATGTTGAAATGGAGCAGCTGTGTGAACCAGCTGTGCTCTCCTTTGTCAGTCCTGACAGAACCAGTTCTTTCACTTGCCATGACAACTACACCTGGTACGTGTTTCAGGTGAGACTCTCTGATGATGTGCTTGTTTAAATGACCGTTCTAAGACAACACGTCATACAAAGTGGCTCTGGCCCACATCCTTGAGGATCCTACGTCCAGCCTGTGTATGTGATGTATATAATAAACTCTCATTCAATAATTACACATTGTTCAACACTGATTTGTTTTCCCCTCACATCTCTGTGTGGACAAACTGTCTACATCTTGATATTTATAAAAATGCAAGCAATGCAATGCAACAAGTACAAGTAATTTTCCCTGATTATATGATAAATACATTTGATCAATGATGTCAAAGGATTAGCGCTGATAAATGTGAAAAATAAGGTCAATGACTTTTTCAATATTGATCACGTGTTTATCTATTTATTAACTCTCACTCAATTCTTTACTGTGTTTGCCCCATGTCTGATTTCAACTACAGGGCAAAATGTCTACTACATTTTTTTTTAAATGTTTCATTCATTTTCTTGTTCACTTCATAGGTACATTTGAACAGCCAAGGGAAAACTAGAACTAGAAACCCCCAAAACACCTCTTAAGGGGTGGCGTATAGCTCACTGTGTTGAGCAGACGCCCCATATTCAGAGGCTCTAGTCCTCGCTGCAGCCGGCTCTGGTTCAAATCCCCCAGTGTGGCCTTTGCTGCATGTCATTCCCACTCTGCCTCCCCATTTCCTGTCTATCTCTACTGTCCTGTCAATTAAAGGCAAAAGCCCCCAAAAATACATCAGTATCCCACCTTAAATCATATCTCTTCAATAGTCATGTACAGTTTACAAAGTCGCCAAAAAAAGATTAGTCCTGTTTACACTTGTATATAAATGTTTAAGAAAAGATGTCTATGAACTGAAGCTCTGAAGTTTCTCCACTGCAGCCTAGTCTCACTGTATCATCACAGGTTGCAGACAGATGGCCAAGTAGAAATCAACATGTTCACTGTAAAATCTTTGTTCAGGTTGCAGACACACTTGTTTACTCACCAATGCGGTTTTGATTTACAGCAGAGGGTCTGAGGCTCAAACTGTCAGGCAAACCCTGGAACACGTGGGCTGGAATTTCATCCAGAGTTTCCACCGTCCCTCCAGTGATCGCCATGACCTGCAATACATGACAAATGGCAGATTTGTTATCAGTAGGTCTCACTTTGAAAACATCAACTATTCCATCACATATTAAATCTGTATTTTTATATTTAACTTCAGGTTTCCACAGGACAGCTGGCACACAGCCTCGGTGCAGTGTTATCACATAGACTGTGATATACAATGTGATCGCACTGTATAGATTATATAAAGGAATGCATGGGGACGAAGTGTTGTAGTCAAGACCACCTAACCCGAGACCGAGTCAAGACCAAGACCAGAGCATACCAAGACCAAGTCAAAACCAAGACTTTGAGGGGGTCGAGACCAATTCAAGACCAAGACCAAGGGGGGACGAGACCAAACCAATGTGAGAGCCTTTTCAAGACCATTACTATGTTCAGTTCCGGTACTCATCATAATAATAATAATGTGGCTTTATATTTACATTATTCCTCAGCTAAAAAGAAAAGTTAATTAAAATCTAAACCATACTGAATTGAAACAAAGTTTGGATTGAACAGAATAACACAGCAGCACAGAACCAGCTGAAGTCTCCCACTTTTGACACTGGTGCAACCAAACTTTTCAGGTGGTTACACAAGCATACTCTTTAATTATCTTAAAGGTATTGAATTACATTACATAAACCAAAGTGAGCAAGTGACAAAGAGACATTGAAAAACTTGAAAATGGTCTCAAGTACAACAACACGATGGGGAGGTTCTCAAAGTGAATGCATCTCCAAGAGGGAAGCTGCATGTCAGCAAAAACTACACACCAACCCTCTGGTAGAAGTTTCATTTACAGTGTGAAACTTGACACTAGATGAAAACAAAATCCACTATGTTTCATTTCCACAGTGGTCCTGTGTCATGATGAGACACCGCCGTGCCTACGTCTGCCTCTGACCACAGACAGAATACTGTGACATGCAAATTACCTGCAGGTCGACAGCATAGTGAATATATTTCATTTCCCCCTTGTCAGCCTTTCATATAAACTGGTTTCCAGACCTAAGAAACATAGCCCGTATGAATTAGTACAAGCTTCAACTTATGAAATGAAAAATGCTCATCACAACTTCCCATAGCTACAAGTGAAATCTTCAAAAGGTTTATCAGAGGTTTAACAGTCCAACATTCAAAAGATCCTCCACTTAAAACCATTAAAAAACAAGCTGGTGAGTAAATGCCTCACACAATTAACGGATATTGAAAATAGTTGCCAGTTAGTTTTCTACAGAGCGCCTAATCGATTAATCTTCTTCCAACCTCATCAGGTTTACAGGGACTATTCAAAATGACACTATGTGCTATATTAGTTACTTGCTTCTTGTTCCAATTGGCAGAAAAGCCAGTTGCCTATTGTTCAGCAGCACAATAAGTTGCTGCCCCACAGGCTGGGCTCACACAGCACACTGAATACATTAAAAACCAACAAAAAAAAGACAGAAAAGAAACATCATGCATCTCCTGCACAGTTCAGTAAAATATATTTGACCTGAGATACTGGATGCTGTTCTGTTCATGTTCTCCCACAGGCACATAAGACAGATAAAACACATGGCCTGAGACAATAACCCTTATTGTCAAACTGGGGCTCTTTAACACCCCCTCGGATAATTATTAAATAATAATAATAATAATGATCTTTAAAAAAAAAAAATCAACTTTCTTTTTATTGTTCACTTGATTTAGGTTCCACTTGATTCTCCCTTTTGCTCTGAGCCACTTGGTGCTGGAGTTGTGATCAGACATCTTTAAATCCCTCCCTGCTGAAGTTCACGCAACAAACGGAGCAGGAGCTTTTTAATGTGGGCGTGTGCGGCTTCTAAAGCGCTCAGCCTCCGCTCATCAAAGAAAAGTTGCCAAAGACAAATACAATCAGCGGACATGTCCAGCGTGCAGCGCCGGCAGGATGCAGTTTATTGTTACCCATGTAGGCAAACCGTCCGCTCTCCTTATTCTTCCCGATGCTGCTGCTGGCCGGAGCTAAGGTGCTTGGAGCTTTTTTCCTCCTCCTCCACCTCCTCTCTCTCTCTCTGTCTCTGTTGCCTGTCGCTGGGTGGCTTATATTTTTTTGGGGTTTCGGCCGCTCATGACGCGCACTTACCTGCTTTGTTTGACCGGGGACTTGGGATGTTTGTGCTCTACCTGCTTTCAATCTGCTGAAAATGGCGGATGGAGGGAGGCTTGAGTCGAAAGCCTCCTCAGTAACTCGGTTCGTGGTGTGGTGGAGTTGGGAGAGGCAGCCTGTCAGACCCGTGTACGCTACACGCACGCATACACACACACAGACACACACAGTGATGTTCAAGCGAGGAGGAGTATGTGTGTGAGTGTGTGTCCTCCTGCAGGCTCAGTCAGAGTCAGGTCCTGTCCACGCTGCAGCCGAACACCAAGCCATGATGCCAATTAAGTACCTTGCTCTGATTCATGTGTGAGCATAATGGGCCTGTGGGCTGGGCCCATCTGTGCATCCCTGAATAGGCCAGAAGAACTCAATACAAGCACACTGATTCGAGCTGAATGCTGAGAAGTGGTGGCAAATTATTTCCAACTTCAAAAATCAATAAAAAAAAATTAAAAAAAATGTTTTTGCACAGCTGATTCAGAGGGAACCTGATGTAAATAATTTATGGGATTTCAAAGTACATGAGAGGTAGATCAAAGAAAAAAAAGTGCTTGTACAGAAATAGTACAAGCACAGATGATATTCCACAACAATATAACTTTTTAAGTAGCTGAAGTTTATTTAGTGTACATTGTACACAGTCAGTCTGTCCCTAATTCAAGTGTTCAGAGTTGATACTTTTAAAATGCTTTGGCTGTCCCACATGGATGTGGATATAAGCAATAAGGAGCTTTTACTATGATTCATCTAATCTGGTATCACAGCTCACCAAAACACTGTGGGTGAATGAAAGTCGTTTTTTTTTTTTCCTTTTAAGTAGTCGCCTATGGAAGTGTTTTATGCGATGAATGATGTAGATTTTTAAAAAAAATCTCACAAAATGATAAACTGTTCAATACTGTGAAAATCGGAACTGTTTGGGTTTTAATAGTCAAACAGTATAGACCGGTTTGGTTAAAGGGATAGTTCAACACTTTGGCAAATTGGCCCATTGTCATAATCCCTATAGTTTTAGGAGTAGGTTCATTACCTTTATTTGTCAGTGCAAGCTATTTTTTAGAACGGCGGAGCAGAGCCGTGAGCTGCACAGAGCTACGCTACAGAGGCTAAAGGAATTTCTTGGTTTCTTGATTTTCATCAAACACACAATCCAACAACTCCAAAATGCTCTCATGGACAAGTTGTGACCTGCACATTCACCACACTATGAGATAATAATGGAGACAGAGTTGTTTTGGAGGTAAATTCATGCAAAACTGCTGATGCGTGTTCCTGTCAGGGGCCAGTTTTTTGGCAAGCATGTCTCTGCATTTACCTCTAAAACAACTCTGTCTCGTAACGTTCAGTCATTATCTCATAGTGTGGTGAATGTGCAGGTCACAACTTGTCCACCAGAGCGTTTTGGAGTAATGTTGGATTGTGTATTTTGATGAGTTTGATGAGGGAAATCCCATGTAGCTGTGTAGCTCTGATCAGCTCGCTGCTCTGCTCCGCTGTTCTAAAAACAGCTTGCACCGACAATTAAAGGTAACGAACCTACTACTATGACTATAGGGATTATGGCAATTGGCCAATTTGCCAAAATGTTGAACTATCCCTTTAATTAGATACCTGGTACTTATTACTACAAAAATGTATAGGCTATATATACAGTATATTAATAATATGATGCAAAGCATACATTTAAAACGATGCCTTCAAACAGTCCTGCATGTTTCCCACAGTGGCCTTAGATGCTGAAGGGATGGCTGCCATGTTTACAACACGCACAGACAGCAGGAAAACAAGACCACTCTAATCATAAGAGGCAAAGCTCAAACAAAACACTGAAGACGAAAATAGAAGTTAGAGCTGTGCCTTCTCCTCCAGCATCCACACGTGCAACACATAAATGTGCTCTCTATATCTAATCACCAGCAGCACACAGGTTCTGCTCAGCTGTATTGTAACTTCCCAGAATAGTTAAGTTGAGTCTCAAAGGGCAAGCCAGGTGATCATGGCTGTGCTGCCATCACCTCCAGGTGATATCTGCAGCCACTAGAGGCTGCTGTGCTACAACCAACGGGGCTGTGTTCTCACATCAGAGCCTCTCCCTGCACATCTGTGAGCTGGGAGTAGATAGAACACGACTGATACGCATAAATATTTAATCTCCCTTGTTCATTTCTGTATAACTGTCGGAAAAAAAAACACTACATCTGACAAGGAAGTATTAGCTGTGAGTTGATGTGTGTGTGTTTGTGTGTGGTTGTAGGATATCTCCTCTCCATACACCGCACAAGAGGAACCACAAAACAAAGCGGTGTTGTATCTGTTTCAGTTGTGCTGTGTTACATCCAGAGGCAGGTAACACTATTCTTCCTGTTAATGATTATGAAAGGATCTGTGTCACAACTTGTCAGAGCGTGACTTCATGCCACATTAGGATGCAGAGAAACCACTGAGAAGTGGCGTTCGGTACACCTGAGGACACTCGGTGGGGGTGTCT